>NC_045701.1:74081010-76481010 GCF_009834535.1 Camelus ferus | reverse complement strand
TAGAAGTGAGAGAGAGCGTGGCAATTTCAGGTACTACAATTTGTTCTCTATTACTGCATCAGCAAGTCAAAGGAGAATTAAGAGATAAAGTTGAAGGAGTCAACTGAAGTCACTTGTGAAAATTCTTATTCTATTTGATTTTATAAATTTTATTTGGCTAAGCTCATTTAGTTCATAGACCCTTTACAAGGTGAACTGGTATTAAGCCAACTAGACTGTACTTTTGTATTCCTAGAGAAAATGGTTAGTATCATTGTCAGAAACATGTTGCTGAAGTGGGAATCCCATTTTATAGGAACAGAGAATAACCTTGTTTCTAAAATAAATCTTTTGATATATAAAAGTAGCTCCTCGCCAAAACAATGGAGTCTTCAAGATCTGCACATTTTAGAAAATAATCATTCTTGACTGCAATCTTTATCTCACACCTCATGTACTCTCTCAACAAATCTTGTTAGCCCTACCTTCCAAATGCATCCAGAACTCGACTGCCTTCCACAGTATTCATGACCACTACCTGGGCCCAAGCCCAGTATTCTCTTTGCTGTTCTGTAGTTGAATAGTATCTGACCGGCTTTTCTGCTTTCACCCTTCCCTGCCTGTAATTAGCTCTCCACACAGAAACTAGAATAAGGCCAAGGCAGGACTTCTGTTACATACTGGGGTCAAGGAGGAAAGTTTCTGGCTCTCAGCTGAGCCAGTTGCTGGTCTTTTGTTATTCCCTTCATCACTGTTGATGGTAAATGGATAAAAATAGCAGGCATAGCCTACGAAGAACATGACGACAAGGGCTCAGATCCTTGTCAACAAGGGTCTGTGTCACCCCACTATGTAAATTACCCAGATTATCCAAGGGATGAACCAAAGCTGAGGGGCATGTAGACATGGTAACAGAGGAGGAAACACTGAGAATTAGTTGTGACCTTATGGCCAGCTTTATATGTGAGGGTTGTATTTTTTTTTCCACAAACCTTCTTTCTCATAAATTTTGCCCCCAGAAGAGGCTCAAGCATTCTAGAGAAGTTGCTCCCAGAACTTATGCAAATAGATCTAAGTGACATAAGGGTGGACTGTAGTGGGTAATGTTCTAAATCATCTGGGTCTGCTTTCAGACTAAAGAAATTACTCTGCTGGGAGTTTGTTGTTGTCTTAAGCCCTCGGCTATCAACCCTCTCTGGGATTTTTATCTTGCCTGAATCTCAGCTGAATTATCACCAAATATGAATGATCTCAGGATATTTAATTTGCTTCCCAACAATCAGGGAGGGATACGGAATTAAAAGAGCTCTTATTTGAACTTAGTCTGATTTCCTTTGAGGACCCTAAATCTTAGGCATCCCAGAGCCTAAGAAAACTCTTTTGGAACAATTTGATAGGTGTTTAAGTCTTAGATGTACTTAATTTCTTCCTCTCAGATAATGAAAGGACCTAGCCTCTGAAAAGACCAAACAGAAATAACCAGCAGGAAGAAAGAGCCACTCATGTTTCTGCTCCAACAGCTTTTGCCCTCGAAGATACAAGTATATTAGACAGGTGCTATCCTTTCTATAAGGAGAATGACCTTTTGCAAGTTGAATACTTGAAATAAAACACGTTTTGTCATGACCTGTACTTCCAAGATCCACTTTTGTTTCTGGCCTGAGAAAAATGGCACTCTGAATTATTTGGTTTTGTTTGTTTTTATTGACCACTATCTTATGATTTAAAAAACAAATAAAAAATAGAGAATGTTTAAGGCAATAATAGTCAGCACCATCAAAAATACTGTACAGTGAGTAAAGAAGATTGATTAATGTAATACCCACTCTTCTTACAAGCTCCAGCTTTCCCATGACATTTTGACTCCACACATATGGGTAAGCAGATGGTTTTCCATTTTATTTTTCCTGAATGTTGTAACACTCTTCTCAGCTGAAGTGAATTTGAAATTATGAACATGAACATTGTCTCTTTCTGCACATGAAGAAACTTTTATATAAATGTTCAGTAAAAGATTTTTTTTTTTAAATCAGGAGAAATGAAAACAAACTTCAGTCTTCCCTGCTTTTTTAAAAAAATTTCTTTGGCTATTAACTATTTAAGAGCCATTTGGGAAATACTAATGATAAAAAGCTTACAATAGTTTGGGGTACAGAATACAGCCATATTTTGATTTCTTGGTTTATTCACTCTCATACTACCTTTTGTTATTCTGAATTTAGACAATCAACACATTCAGGTTCACAGTGAAAAATCAGAATATGAAAGTAGAAAAACCCTCACTTTGCACATTCAGATCAATAGGTTTTAACTATGCAATTTAGATTAATTTTCTCTCTAGATCTCACATGTGTTATGTATAAAAATCTTTATCTCATAGGAATTTCAGCTAGAGTTTTGGATTCTACAAACACTAAGCGTCTTTTATGCTTACTCAGTAAACATAACTAAAGTATCCCAGTGCAAAATCTGTACAAACTCCCAAGAGAATTTTAAAAAATGGAATTAGATAAAAGTCCCATTACAGTGCATTCTATTGTTTCTTTAAAAAGTTTACTTTATCAAGATTCAGAATGTCCTAGTGGAAATTCTATTCACCTATTTATTTCTCTTATGGAATATTAATAAATGTGTCAGAGGCTTGTTTGTCCTGGTCATGATTTTGTTAGACCTTGGGGAGAAAAATGTGACTTGCTTGTCATAGGCTTCCAGACTAAAAATATTGTGGAATATACTGATAACAGTCAGTTGCTCCTCAATGTCATTTTTTCTCTTGTAATAAAATTAAAGACACCCACGATAACAAAGTTACATGCTTCCTTGAAGCAAGACTTAGGTATGTGACTAATTGTCAATAGGACATAAATATGGGTTTCTTATATCATCTATTAGATACTACTGGTGCTGGCCCTTTGTCACTTCTCTCCTGCCTTCTTCTCTACCTTTGTTTAGCTGTTTAGGACCATGATCTTGGACCATGAGGATAGAAGTCATTACCTAATGGGTTGTGAAGTTGTCAAATTGAAATCCACAGGGACTTCACTGTCAGTGCAGTAATAGATGGCTTACTTTCACTGATGTGGGCAATAAACATACCCCTCTCTTGTCTAGGCTACGATAATATGGGGGTTTTCTTATGCCATACTGAATGGAATATTAATTAATTCACCTGTTTCAGAAGTTTACCAGATGAGCCAAGTTCATTTGCACTTAAAATTTCCTACATTACATTTGCATGCAACATTAATGGAAAAAAAGAATAACGAAAATAATAAAACTCAAAAGAAGTAAACAAAGTAAATATTCCTTCCTCTCATCTACACTCAATTTCTTTGTGACTAGAATTTTCACTTTTTAAAATATGGAATTCACTGATAGACTATGCCCTGTTTAAGAATTACTTAACTGAGATCAAACAAGCAATTTGGCCCAAACTCCTGCTAGAAAAATTTATAATAATCTAATCACTCGGGCTTTATAGATGAAGTCCTGTGTCTCTTATGACTGTATTGACTTAATGAAATATAAATCATCATGTGGGGACTGTAGATGGTGGATAGTGAAGCGACTGGGATTTTCTCTTACTTAATACTATGTTCTTTTCCACAATTCAGGTGAATCTTCAACTGCAGTCTTAACTTTTTTTCCTTCCCAAAAGATCAGTAAAATATCACTTGGATATTTTAAAAAGAAAATGGGGGCAAGGCTGGTATATATCTTCCTTTTCTTAGTCTTGGTAACATTAGTAACTGACTTTCTAAATCAAAAGTAATGTTTTAAAAAAGAAATAACTTGCATGAAGCCAAGCCTCTGTCTTGACTCTCAGGAGTCATTGAAGAGTGACTGGCTACACCCAAGGTATTTCCTGCTTGCTTTGGTGAGGGACTTTCAGCAACCAAGTACCTTTCTTCTCACATTAATATTACTCATACGGGAACTTGCCAGTGAAAGGAGGCAGCCAGATTCCTTCAGGAAATATCAATCCAGTGGAGTTGCTATCCGAGCAGTCCATGTATTTTATCCCTAGCTGTCTCACACCTGCAACCCCCGCCATATATTTTACCAAGTTGAAGCTTAGGAAAAAGGTCATTCCAAACTTAACTAATTCTTAAATTTTTAGCGTGGCTGGCTATGCATATGAAAGGATTCAGGTGAAGTGGAAAATGGATTCTTCCTCCGATTCCTCACTCTCCTTTCCTCCAATATTTTCCCATCTTTCTGACTCAACCGTTTGAGCAATGGTGTGGGTTACCTTGCATGATTATAGCCATCCAGTGGGGCACAGCTTCTTTCTTTCCTGAGTCTCTGCTCTTCCCTCTTTACTTCATTTCTTCAATTCCCTGTGCGTCTACATGTGTTCACACATGGGTGTGCACAGTCAAGGAGAATGATCTGTTTATTCTGGAAACAGTCATAGCTCCGTATTTGCCAATGTGAGATCACTGGAATAACTTTTTCTGATGTCTTCCACATGTTGGTTACTTGAATTCTGGCTTAACCAATACGTGCAATCTCTCAATTCCCACATATGCTAAGCAAGGCTCTTATTTAGAAGGCAAGGGAATTGCCAAATGTCTGATGATAGCGTTCTGTGAAATGTTGCTTTACCTAAAAGAAAATGTGTCCTTAAACAATCTGAGATCTCCTATTGTTAAGCTCGTCTTTCATGAAAGTAGCTTGGAATCTAACAACTTTTCCAGATTTCTTGGATTAGTAATGACCAAAATTGAATAGAGAAAAAAAAATCCCATGATGTAAAAGCTATAGCATCTTTCCTTAGAGAAAAAGCTTAATGAGATTCACAAGGCATTGCTAGAAATAATTCATAAGCAGAATCCTGTTTTCAGTTTTATTCTATCTTTTCTTGAGTCACATGGCCATTTTTTTGTCTGTGAATGATCAGGAACTGATAATTCTAAATTTTCATACATTTCTTTAATTGTATTTCCCTAGGTTTTGTATGAAATTTCATGGGCCATAATATTAAATTTGTCTATTTTTCTCCATTGTCATGTTATTTGTAATCTACTTCGTTCAGGTCTTTGCCCCAGCTATAAGGGGATGTACTTCAAAGTGGAATGGTAGCATTATCCAAATAAGTCAATTAATGTTGAGTTGGAACATTTAATATTCTCTTGGTTAAGAATCATACTGTTGAAACACAGAGTAACACATCATTGCCGACTCTATTTAACTTTCTCTTCAGGTTTTCACTGAAGTTTCATTAATTTTTTAAAAATTTATGTTCAATCTCATTCTGCCTTACAACATCTCCTCATAATTCAGCTCACTGAACTTTTTAACCCTTGATCTTATCACTGATAAGTATACCCTGTCATGTATTCCTGACCTTTATCTATTAAGGTTGTGCCAAGTTCCATTTGAATAAATTAGTTGGTAGAAAGGTGAGGTCATTATTTGAAGTGATGTGACTGTAATATTTGAAGTGATGTGACTGTAATATTCGAGGACTGGTATTATTTGTAGTGTACAACAGGCAACAGACGATTTTCTAAATAGAGATACAAATTTTGGACTCTGTGGAGAATATAAAGAATTAGGTCAACTTAGTTAGGGCTACTGTGATCTTGGGCCATGAGTTTGCATGTCTACTCCTCGTTACTTGAAATAACAATTCAGAGATTTTGAGTATATGATGAAGTCAAGTGAAATTTATACTTTGCAGCAAATACAGAAGCTACCACGGCAGGCACATTTAGGAAATGAAAATATTTAAACCTGGAAATCATTAAGAAAAACAACCCCTGTGATGAAATCAGTTATTTGTGGACTCAACAGATCCACGAATTTCCCCTGCATCACTAACATTAGACTCAAGTATATCCATGCCCAGAAGACAGCCTATATAGAGAGAGGGAAAGCCTATATACATACACACACACACATACACACATATATATATATAAAAGCATGTCCCTGATGATAAAGATAATTCTTAGGTTTCTTGTGATTTCATTGATACTGATGAATAGAGGTGATGTGATTACACTGTTTGAGGCTTTGGCTGCAAATAAATCCTTTATTTGGCTGAGTTAATCTTGTGGATAGGCAACCATTCATCCTGGAATGCACCTCCTGTTGACCCATTCACCCAACAGTAACCCTATTAAAATACATAAAGGTCCTCAGTGTAGTGACAGCAGGAGTCACGTCAGCAGACATCCAGCACAGGCAATAGAAGAGCACTAGTACTAAGCAACTAGGCGTGTCATCAGGTTCTTAGAATAACTCAGAGCCCAGCAGAGCACACTATAACTCTGGAATTCTAATGCAGAATATATACTAATGGTATTTTCTAACATTAATGGCAAAGATAATACTAATAACACCACTTTAATTACCTTAGTCATATAACTTTGTTCATAGCTTTATTTTCCTAGAATAAATTCTTAGATATAGAATTGCTGGATTTTAAAAAAATCTGTATATCTTGAACAATGTGATACACATTTCAGATGGGTGCCTGTTTATCCCAATGTCCTGTAACAATACTTTTTTTTTTTTATTGCTTAACTCGCTTTCCTATTGTTTTGTTTTTAAAACTGAAAGTAACTTGACCCTTACTTTACTTTTAGGTTCAAATTTCAGGCATCAACAGGAAATTTGGATACAAATATTCTGGATGTCCACTGTAAAAGCTCTAATACCCATTGCATACTCCTAGTTATCCAAGTGAAATATCATTAACATGGGGCAGAAAATATTAGGGATATGACGAGAGAGATATGATGGTTTTAAATTTTCCAAATTTTTATGGAGACTTGGGAATATAGGAAAGGATACAGTGTGGGATGAAAAAGCTGAAATTCCATGGTAAAGCTTGTTGCTGTCAGATATTACGCACTGCCCCTCTCTGTGTTGAAACAGAGTTAGTGAAATTCATTTCCCCCTTGCTGTTTATCCTCATGCATGCCTCATCCTCTATAGGAGGAAACACAGAAACTCCAGATCATGCAGCCTCCAGTGAAATGCAACACATGTTGGTGGTCTAAGGAAGTCATTATGGTGAGCTTGGGCTGTTTTTAGTTTTTTGCTTATTTTAATGCCAGATGCTTTAATCACAAATTGGAGGGTGGAGGGAGAATACAGGATTTCAGAACAGACACACAAGTTTACTACCAATCCCTGGTAAACAAAGTTATAGTTAGTGTATGTGGTTTCAATGTTAGCAGTTAAGCTGTTAATATTTAGCACATATCACTACACTAATTTCCAGTTTGCTAATATTATTATAATTACTGTTATTCAGTATCTCCAAGAAGAATGGAAAAAAATTCCTGTCTTAGGTCTATTTCATTATAAGGGCTTTTCCCATAAGGTTTACAGTTTGTTTTGAATTTTTACATGGCTTAGGCTGAGATTTGTTCATTTTCCCTGAGAATTAGCTGCTGAACAGAATGCTCTCTCTCTATGATATTAGGAATCTCACGGCTTAAAAGCTGCTAAGTCATTCTGGCTCATGGGACTTCACCAGAACAAAATGATCTAGGGTATACATTTACTTGTCAGAGTTTGCTTCGTTTGTCTGGAGTCCTGTCTGAATTTTAGCAGCAAGGTAATCCAGTGGAAGACAAGTTCTCAGTTACTTGAATGGCTGGTTAGTGTCTATCGAATCTGTAAGAGAGGATTAGAGCCTTTGCTTAGATTCCCTCTCTATTTCATGTTGTCTGTGGGAAAGTTAAGTAAAGTTTCTGATGAGTGTACTCTAGGCAAGAAAAGAAAAAGGCTAATATTGCCAAAGAGGAGCTGTGGAGGCGCCAACGAGGACTGGAGCTCAGGATATGGGGTTGCTTTTCATACACAGTTTAATAAATGACTGTGGTTACCAATGACCTTTCCTGGAATTCAGATATTATTTTGACATAAAAATTTATGTTTTTTGCTCCTAACAAATACTTTTCGGCTTACTTATACACACACACGTACATACACACTCACTCATCCCCTTGACTGCCTAGTACATATTTGTTATTAACTTTTCCTCTAATTCTTTTAGACAGAAAAAGAAAGAGAATTGAAAGAAAAAAAAAAAAAAAGAATGGGAAACGGTGATGCAATTCTTTGTCACAAACCTGACACTGGGTCCTCTAGAATTTCTCTCGCTCCTGGCTCCCTGTAAACACTTCTGTTACTTAGCACTTATGATATCATGTGTTGTTTGTTTAATTCTTTATCTATTTCCCATCCAAAAATATGAATTTTTGGAAAGCTGGACCTGTACACCTGATCTCCATAAGCACAGTGACTGATATACAGTAAGCATTCCACGCAAGACTGATAGAATTACATGAAATGAATATTTTGAGAATATAAGAATGGCTCCACCTAAAATGAGCCCTTGCTCAGAAATGAGGGTGGTTTCAATCCTGAATGATTAACACCAACTCGATATGGAGAAATAAGGATGACTTCATTCTATTTCATTTGGCTTATTTAAGCAAAGGAGCTTTGGCTCAACTGCCTGAGTTATAAGATAAGCAGGAAGTCGACAAAAAATGATGTCACTACTCTAATTGATTTTGTAAGGAAAGACATTCTGAGACTATTTTGTTTGATTCTTTGCAGAGGCCAGGGCAAATGGGTACAACAGAAATTTAAAATAAACTCAGAGGCTGGACATGACATCTGGTGATATGGGTGAAGTTGTTTATGCATATTTAAGATGTGGGAACTGAGACGAATTTTCAAGCTGTGTGCTTTATGTGGAAAAGCATTATATTGCTGTTTGTTATGGAGGACAATCCATCTCACTCAACATAATGTAGCTGCTAATGTACCAAAAAATATCAGTGAAGGGTGGAGATCCGTTCAGTGATTGTAGCTATGAACCCAACCTGAAGATAATTTTATAATTGCTGAAGTATTTGGAAAAGTGACATCATTTCCATTTACAGAATAGTGACTGGTGAGGGAAGGCTGAACAAGGTAATGAATGAGCCTATGTGTCTATGTCTGGATATCTGAGTTGACATCGATTTCTACCACTAACAGGCTGTAATCTTGGGCAAGATATTTAGCCAATCATTTCTTCTGTTTTCTTCATCTGTGAAAAAGAGGTTGGCTTAGGTTACCTTTTATAAATGGTTTTCTGAAGAACACAGTTATGATAAAATGCTAAAAGAGTTAATACAATAGGAACTTTCTGGCTAAGAAAGTTAAACACTTGTATACATTGCAGGACCACCAACAACCTTTGTATGCTAATGTGCAGTATGGCTCTCTAAGGCAGGGACTACAGTAGTAGCTGCAAAACTGCATGATTCTATCTGGTACTAAACTTGGTCTGGTTACTTTTCAACCCTAGTCAATCTAATTATATAAATGAATATAAAGAAGTATTAAGCTTTCTAAGAGTCTTGCAGACCTCAAAACCTTGCGTGAGTGCAAGTCACCTTAACCTACGCTTTCAAAGCTACTAAAGATATAGTGGCACCTCCATTTACTAATATTGATCTAGAAAGGTAAAATCCTTTCTTACTAGATGTGCCCAGTACATTAATAACCTATCTTAATATGCTAAGGATAAAATTAGGATGGCATTATTTCTTGAAGGTATTAAAACTTAAATTATTGGAGCATTTTTTTTATGTAATACAGTTGTATGAGTTCTTATTCTCCTTGAAGTATCTGCAAGACACTCAAATAGTTCTCAATTATTTTATTATAACTGCAGCCAATGTCCTTGCTTTCCAATCATATCATGAAGTACAGGAAATGCAAAATGCTGGAGTTGGTAATCTGGGACATGGGAGATGCCTGAGAAGACCTAAATATGTTGACAGGTGGTTTACAATTTAAGAAGGTACAATTTTGTCTAGTCTGAAACTCAAAGTGTCTTTTGTCATACACACACAGCAATAAATAATGGTTGAACAACGGAATTTAAATGTTTGTTACATAGTTGAAATGTACAGAAAGGGCCTCCTTGAATTTTATTAATAAAACATAAATAACAGATTTTCTTTTATGCTCTGACTTTAGTGCAGGGGAATATTTTGCAGCAAATAGATTTTAATGATATTTTATTCTCATTGATTTCATAAACTATATAGAGAATGATGAACTAAAAGTGGAGACTAATAGTAAATATTTAAACACACGGAAAATAATGGCCATGATATGATCTTGTATATTAAAGATACTGTCTAAGAAAGCCATTAGCTTCTCTCAATTTATTGTGTTTCACTTACAGAAAGTATAGAAAGCACTAAAATTAGTTGTCACAGAAAAGTTTCACATTAGACACTGACTGAAAAAATTGCAGAGTAGAATGATATTTCAGTGAAGATATAGAATCATTACTAATAATTAATGTTTATTGAATGTCAATAAACAAACGGCATTAGATCCAAAATCACAGGGGAAAAAACTAACTCTGGTCAACTTTACACTTAGGATAAATATTTAGTTCACAATCCTTGAATTAATTACTGCCCTCTCTGGAGCATGAAGAAGGATCTAGATAAATTACACTTCTTCCAAATTCTGACTCTGCCATCCTTTTTTCTACGATTGGTGGTGCTGGCCTCTGGTGAGCTATTTTCATTCCAGATAAGTAAGTTCTATCTAATAAAATTCCCCTCGCCTGTAGGCGATTCTTCAAGCACTCAGCGATTCTACAGAATATTCTGAAGAAGGTCATTCAGCAGAAGCTTTCTCCCTGAGTGCTGACTGAGAGAGCCTCAAGAGCTACGCAGTCTTAGGGTCACATTAGGAACATAAGTTACAGAAAATTCTGTAACAACAATGGAAATGATGGTCTCATAAAATGGTTCCTTAATAGGTACCTGCCCTTTCTCTCCACTCACTTAAGACACAGACTTTCCCAGCTTTAGTTTTATTAAATCCATCCCACCTCATCATCATCTCCAATTACACAGCAAAACATTATAGACCATTCATTGTTGCTTTAGTCTTGGTCATAAAAAAAAAAGAAAGAAAAGAAAAATATTTAGTAACAATGGTTTTTGAGTTGCTTGAATCTGGCAGACTGGTACTGTCCTAAGGATTTCAGAAAACTCACCTTCTTTTCTTCACATGAAATCAGTGATAACCCAGTTCTAGGAGAAGGGGAAAGGGCCTAGATCATCTTTGGGACTGACTGTGGCTTTTAATTGTGTTTTGGTTCAGACAGAAGTTCAAATCTGTCATGAAAACAATACAATTTATTCCTTAATAATTGCTAACACACCTGAAAAAGGAGTAACTCCAAAACGCAACCACTTCCCAAAAAGTAGACAGAGTCAATTAAAAATAAGAAAATCAACTTTACAGCTGTCTAATCTTAGGGGAATATAAACTCAGAAGACATGAATTGTTGTTTAAAAAGCACTTTTAAAATATTAGTGCATTATGAGTTCTGAACAAGTGCTACCTAAAGGAACTTTCACAGTAAGCTAGTGACCTAAGAAACCTACATTGATAAGTAGTATTTGGGGGTTCCTTGGACAGCCAAGGAATTATAGTTAATCTTTGGTCTTATGAGGCCTATTTTTGCAAAGAAGACGCTTCTTAAAGTTTTCTTTAAGGTACAGAATGAATTAAGTTCCTAAAAATTAAGAGTTCCAAAATTGTGACTAGGCAGGTTGAGTAAATATTAAATAAAATAATCCCTTGTATCCGCTAATCATGCAGAGTCACCACGTTTCCTAGAACAAAATAGAAATCCCAAGTTATGGGTACAGACAATGTTGCTAAGTGTAAGTTTTTAGCACATAGTCAGTTCATTATACTCAGCAGATGTCCGATGATAAAAGTTTTAAAAAATTTAATATTTAGAAACTAATGATAGTATTATATGAGATCATTGAAAAAATTAGGAAAGTGTGGAAAAAAATAGTAATAGTTGATAATACCATCACTGTCAAAGATGGACATTTTAATTTCCTTCTCTCGATGTATTATATATCATTTTATAATATCATAATGCACATAAAACTGAGTAGCTTTCTTTCTCATTTATAATTATATCATAGATTTGTATCTGCCTCTTTAAAAATTATAAGCATCATTTTAATAGCTGCATAGTATTTCATGGTGTGGATATGCTACAATTTACTTAAATGTTTCCTCTAGAAATGAGCACTTATATGGGTGTAAATAGTTTTGATTTATCTGTGTACAAATCTTTGAAAAAATTAAATATCCCTCCAGGATTTTATTCTTAGAAATTGAATTATTGTAACAAAGGATATAAACACTTAAGTTCTTTATTCAGCTCTCTTTATTCATAAAGAATATTTACTGCTGAAAGAACTTTAAGGTTATATCTAATTTATGCAAGTTTAGTAGCTGAATTACTACAATGTCCTGGTTTTCATTAGTTGGAACTATTTTGTAAATAACTACTTGTCAAAAATTTTATATACAAGATGTTTTCTGGATTGTTTGGTTACTATTAATGTGTTTAAACTTTTATGAATAAAGCATTTTTAATATTAGAAAGTAGCAAATTAGTTCCTATTACCATGTGAGTTACTATGGTTTACCTTAATTTCATGCAATAATATTTATCTCGAACCTGAAATATTTAATGTACCTTCAAACAGTGATTTCTTTATTGGCTTCTTATTAGTCCAAATTTGAGTATATCATAGCACATTCATTACATAAGTAGTAACACCTCTTCCTTTGGCACATGGGATAACTATAGAATTTATTATGGTAGTAAGAAAATCTGGGAATGGAGAAATATTCCAGGCAAAATACAGCCTGAAGCTCCTATCAATCAAAAATCCAACTTTTCCTTGAGAAGCTCATTTACAGAAGACCTTCATGCCAATGAATAGCCAAGTAGCCTCTCTATTTGTCTCTGTGCTTGCTTTTTTTTTTTTAATAATCAAAAATTCCTGAATTGTAAAAGAGAAAGTGGACATCTTCAATACAGAGATGTTAATTATTTGGGGATAATTTCATCTTTAGGTGTATTATTTTAATCTGGGTGTATGGAATTCTAAGGACATCTAAGAGAGTCTTCTATCATCAAGTAAATAAAAATTAAAGCATTTCAACTTAATGGCCTGGATATTTGGATAATAAATACTGTTTTAGCCATGAATTACCTATCAATCTGCTTAACTGCCAACTTCTATTTGGGAGGACTATATTAAAATTTTTAAATGTTTTGGGAACTTATTATTAAAACCAAGTCAATTAGGAAGATTCTGGGAACATGGCAGAATAAGAAGGACTAAGAATTTGTCTCCCTACCTAGACAACAGTTGCACTGGCAGAATCTGTCTGACGTAACTATTTTGTAACTCTGAAATCTACTGAAGGCTTACAACTTCCAAGGGAAGGAACAAAATCATTCATGTTTGTGAATAATATAATCTTTTATGAAGAAAGTCTTCAAAATTTCACACACATACATAAAACAAACTGTTAGAACTAATAAATAAACTCAGCAAAGTAGTAGGTTACAAAGTCAACACACAAAAATCAGTTGTGTTTCTATACACAATAAACCATCTGAAAAGAAAATCACAAAAACAATTCCACCTATGATAGCATCAAGAAGAATAATATGCTTAGAAATTAACTTAATCAAGGAGATGAAGGACGTGTACAATGAAAACTATAAAATGTTGCTGAAAGAAATTTAAAAAAACATAAATAAAAACACTTCCCATGTTCATGGATTGGAGGACTTAATATTGTTCAAATGTAAGCACTACACACAATTATCTACAGTGTAATCTCTATCAAAATCCCAATGCTATTTTTTGCAGAAATAGTAAAATCCATGCTAAAATCCATATGAAATCTCAATGGACCCTGAATAACCAAAACAGTACTGAAAAGGAAGAACAAAACTGGAGTACTCACAATTTCTGATTGTAAAACATACTACCGATCTATAGTAATCAAAATGATGTGATGTTGAAATAAAGGTAGACATATATATCAATAGACTAGACTAGAGAGTCCAGAAATAAACCTCACATATACAGTCAAGTGATTTTTTATAAGAGTGCCAAAACTATGGTGTGGGGAAAGGACAGTCTTTTCAATAAATGATGCTGGAAAATGGGATATCCATATGCAGAAAAATGAGGTTGTGCACTTATCTGACGCCATATACAAAAATTTAAAAGGAACAAGAATCCTTGTAAGACCTAAAACAATAAAACTCTTAGAAGAAAGCATAAGAGATTAGCTTTATGACATTGGATTTGGTAATGATCTCTTGGATATGATAACAAAGGCAAGATAACAAAAGAAAAAATAGACCAATTGCCTTCATAAAAATTAAAAAAAAAAAAATTGCACCAAAAGACACTATGCACAGAGTAAGAAGGCAGTTTACAAAATCAGAGAAAATGTTTACAAATCCCATGATAAGAGATTAGTATTCAGAATATATAGAGCACTCCTAAAACTCAACAACAACAACAACAACAACAACAACAACAACAACAACAAACAACTGGATTCAGTAGGGAAATGCAAGTCAAACCTGCAATAAGATACCACCTCACACTTATTAGGATACTTATATGAAAAAAAGGGAAAATACTAAATGTCCTGGGAGATATGGAGAAATTAGAACTTATGTACTATTGGTGGATGGGATGGTAAAATAATACAGCTACTGTGGAAAACAGTATGGAAGTCCCTTAAAATTATTTATATAGAATCACCGTCTGATTCAGGAATTCCACTTCTGGTATATGCCCAAAAGAACTGAACATAGGGTCTCCAGGAGATATCTGTACTCTTATATTCATAGTAGCATTATTCACAATAGCTAAAATATGGAAGCAACCCGTGTCCATCAACAAATGAATGAATAAACAAACTATGGTATATAAATACAACAGAGGATTATTGAGCCTTAAAAAGGAACGAAATTCTTCAATATGCTACAATATGAATGTATATTTAGGACAGTGGGCTAAGTAAAATAAGCCAGTCATTAAAAGACAAATAATGCATGATTCCACTAATCATATGGGTAGAGGAGTCAAAATCTTAAGACAGAAAATATGATGGTGGTTGCTAGAGGCTGGCGGGGGAGGGGGAGTGGAAATGGGGAGTTATTGTTTAATGGGTATTAAGTTTCAGTTTTACAAGATGAAAAGAGTTGGGGGTGAATGGTGGTGATGATTACATAACGATGTGAATGTATTTAATAGCACTGAATTGTACATTTAAAAATGGTTAGGATGGTAAATGTTATCCTATGTGTATTTTACCACATAGAAAAAACTAAGATGAAAAGCAAAAACCAGGTCTACTTACTACTTCTACATCCGAATACTTTTAATTCATTTCTATGACTTTACCACTTTCAACAACTTTATGAAACCTTCAATTGCTTTCTACAGTTTACAAGTACTGGATTTTCTTTGATCTAAAAGATAGATAAAAACATATTACACCAAAATTTTAGTCTCCACCACTGTTAAAATACACTGCGGGGACCTATGAAAACATTGTCTACCAAATAAATATATGTTGATGCTTCATGTGTAATTGCTTCCATGGGGACACTAAATATATTCCATAGACTGTAAGGCGATCATAAGTCAGGAAAGACACTGAGTGTCTAAATAATGTAAATGCTTGTCTTGAGTCATGAGGGAAAATCCTAGAATCATTCTTTTTACTGTTATGTCAATAGCCACTGTTTTTGTTTGTCTAAGAGGCAAATAAGTTGAGCTACCTATGAATGTCATGTTTTTTTCAGAATCCCCGTGCCCCTGGCCAGGTGAAATCACTATGTATTTTGGTTCATAGTTCTAGGTTTTTGTAATACCACAATTTCAGTGACCTTGGGAGGCAGTCATAGTCCCAGGGAAACATCTGTATTCTTAGAATTAGTTCACTTTGGGTTATCTTGGTTGTAGTTTTTGGGAGTGTATATGGGCAAAAGTACTTCTATTACATAGGCAAAGGATTTTGACCAAATTCTTATCCATAATTCCAGAAATGTAGTTAAACAGAGAAAATCAGCCTCTTGTCTTTAGCAGCTTAAAGCTAGAATTTTTTTTTACAGGAAAAAATATGTAATTCTGTTGATAAAAAGCAATAAAATCTAATCAACATTTTTCAGTTCATGAGTTTTGTAGACATTTAAATAAAGGTGAATAGTCATGTACGATGTAGTATAAGAAAAAATGGTGATGCAAACTTAATTCTTTATCTTCAACTTGGCTAATAAAACTGAAATATGAAGTGATATTAATCACTAAGAGATTTTTCTTCCAAATTCTCTCATCTAAATCTTTGTAAGACATATTACTTCTTTGTATCTCAGTAATATTATTCATAAAATGTGGAATAACCAGATAATATGCTAATTTTATTTTCTACTTTGACATTGGTTCTAAAATTTCATATTGATAATTTATTTCTATCATCTGGTTCTTGAGAGATTTGCAGTGCTTCACATAAGTAAACATGGCAAAATCACATTTATAAGGGAGGGTTGAAGAAGGTAAAGGTAGAGAAAATAAGAAAATCAGAAGGGAAAGTTAATGTACAGTACCTACATTTTCTGTATGTGCCTGCCTGAGTAATTTGCAACCTCAACACAGTTACAATTGACAATAACTGCATATGATGGTAACTAATCCTTGTAATTACAGAGTGATTTAAAAATTATTTGGGGGAGATATTTTAACATTACTGTTTACTCTTTATGTTCATTATGACTGCTTATGTGTTTGGTATCTTGCTATACAGATTACATTAAAGGCCTCTATTCTTTACTCCTCCTTATAAAGCTGACTTTTGCCATGTGACTTTGCATCATCTCCAGCTAAAGTAGTAGAGTGTTTTTCCTTGCCCCTGTGTATAAACTCAATTATGTGACTTATTTTGGCCAATAGAATGCTAGCAGGCATAATGTTACTCGAAAAAGTACTTTTATAGAAAGTTCTTGTGCCATTGGACTCACTCTTGTGTTTCTGCCATGGTCAAGAGATGGACATGCCTGGACTAGCCTGCTAGACTACAGGGAGGATAAGGGCTATGTGAAGAAAAGCTGCCCAGCCGTACGCAGCTGAGATAAGACAACATCATGCTGAATCCTGCAGATGAATGAGAAATTGATTTGTATTGTTATATACCATTAGCATTCCAATACACCTAATAGAGATTTTTTTTTCATGGCTCTTGGCACTCTGTGGCTCAGACCCACAGAGAGGTGAGTCAATCATGTACACTGAATTCCTAGGAGGCCAAGCCAACACACACGCCATTGTTTTGAATGAGCTTAATTGAGAAAGTGCATGGCTATGAGAATACCTCTTTCCATTATTTACTGTTTTAATTTCTATTTTTTTTGTTGTTGTTATTGAGGTGTATGTTCGATTGGGATTCAGTTCTATCACGAAAGTCAGCCATGAATGTTTAATTCTTAAATAGTAATGCTTTAAGTAAGGAAACAGTTAAACATACAGATTTCTGGATCTCTTAGAGTCATGGGAAATGAGCCAATGAACACTAAGCCTCTGCTTTTAATAGAACAACCTTGGAGAAAAGAAGCCAGGGAGAAGATGGTCCTTCTTGAAGAATAGTAACAATGTATCAGGACATGAGCTGCAACCCCACACTACTTTCTGAATTGGGATGAGGTGGTAGTCTACCATAGCAGAATTGGAGTCCAGAAGTAACAAATATCAGTCTCATTTGGCACCAGCCACATTCATCCACCCAGAACCTAAATGCATACTACTGTGGGGCCAGTAGTGAGGGAACGTGTGGCTAACAAACATGATAGGACTGTTAAATAGTTCATGACATAACCCATGAGAACCATGACTCATCAATAATTTTGTTCTTTGACATTAGGGGGAAGAAATCACATTTTTTCAGGATTTTTTTTTTAAATCAAGAGTTGTACTATGTAAAAATCTAACACCTTAAAATGATCTGTGGTCCCTATAAAGCCATTACTCTAGGTCTATAAAAGTATCTCATGATAAGTTGAAATAGAAACTTGAAGCATTT
Organism: Camelus ferus; assembly: GCF_009834535.1. Classification (NCBI taxonomy): domain Eukaryota; kingdom Metazoa; phylum Chordata; class Mammalia; order Artiodactyla; family Camelidae; genus Camelus; species Camelus ferus. Next base: position 76,463,052 of record NC_045701.1, on the reverse strand, counting down.
TCTTTTATAAATTGGCAAAACATTTGGTTAACATTTAACAGAGGTGAGGAAGTATCATGGCATTTGGCATTAGAGAGGCTGCAATTCAAATCCCAGATCTATAGTTTTCTGTAGCGACTGCTCTGAGTCTATGACTTAACTTCTACAACAACAGCTTTATCAACTGTAAAATATATTCTGATACCATCTACCTTTCATATGTCAGGACATAGAAAGAGCTTAGCACACTGGATAGCACTATTTCTAGAAAAATCTTAAATTAAAATAATCCCTAGAATTCATATTGTACTATTTACTTAAAATCTAAGATAGGCTAAAGAGAAGAGACCCCCAAAACGTAAAAATTTTGCTTGATATTTTACCCTTTGATTCACAGATTATGAGGATTTCCTGTCAAAATGAAATCCTATGAATTATGAAATCTTAGGATGGTGAGAGTAAATGATAGTACTTGGCAAAAAAATTGTTCTTCTAATTCAGGATGTTAAAAGATAAACCTAGGCATGTTAAAAATGCTAAGAGCTTGAGAAAAAACCTATTCCAATTGGGGAGCGTCAAACTGGAAGAGGTTAGAACATTCTACCAACAGGGAAAGACTTCTATCAAGATGAAGAACCAAAGCAGGGAAATTTTTTGATTGGCTTAAGCAGTTGTCTTATTTGGAAAAGCTTAATTGGCTGTGATTGGCTGTCCTTAGGTTTCAAGTTCTTAAAACTTGAGGCATTTACAGGGTTAGGCTTCGGCTTGCTTATGTTGGTGCCAAGCCATTAGAACCACCTCAAGCTAATGGCCTCTTTGTTTAATTAACTTAACAAGTGCATGCTTTTTCTTTACCTTTAAAGGACCTGTTTGTCTCCTGTGGTGTTAATTTTATTTGCATCATACTATTTTTCTACTGAATTTAGTTGTTTTTCCCTCAGACTCTTCATGAATTTGATTTTTGACCAGGAAGAAAACATGTTCATTGGCAGATTCCACCTAGTTCTACTACCTTTAGTTAGTATTAATGAAGATGCCTGTTTTTTTTTGAAAAATATTTAGTTTGGTAACCGATTTATTGTGGTTCAACAGCATTCATATTCAGAGGATGTACACCGCACTAATCACGAAGAATATCATGGTTATCTCTTGTAGTGGCTACAAGGTAATTAATATCTGGTGATAGACACATTCTAAATTGCATTAATTACATTATTAATGCTTTTAATTAGGTTCCAATATACTTTCTTCAGTTACAAAACAAACTGAAAGGATCCCCCAGCTCACCATCTCTTGCTGCTGCTTATTTCCCAGAAAGACTTATCAAATGCTGTGAAAGCTCTGCATTGGAATTAACTTGAGCTTTGTTTTCTTAGCTACTTTCCCCCTCCTTACTCCACCAATAAAATCCTAATAACAAAATAATTGCATGCATTATTTCCAGTTACCTCTCTTTCATTTTCTGGTCTCATATTGAAATCAGTATGCAAACCAAGGAATTAAAAGCTTGCAGCTAGCTATCACCTTCCCCTGATCTCTTAGAGAAAAAGCAACCAGATGCACAAGAGTTTTCTTTTGATATTGTAGTAATCAAGACCAAATTACTGTGGCATTGCTGCTTCTGTCACTAGGGAAAGAAAACAGAAATACTCCCTGCTAGTTAGATTTACTTGACTTCCTTTAGAAGGAAGAGAATGATTTCTTTTTAAATGAAGTGAGCAATAGCATAAAGGTAACCCCTTAAGCAGCCAGGCACACAGATGGCATCTTTGTTTATATTTACCTGCTGTAACAGAGATGAGAAATGCAAGCAGAGTCCGAGATTCTACCCTCCAGTCTGAGGCCTGGCCACAAGATGATAGGTCAACCAGAAAAAAAAAAAAAGAAGAAAAGGAAAATATTTTTAATCTACAATTTTTTATAATGCTTCTATGGAAAAATAATGATGTCCTGGAGGTGACACTAGCTGGGAAGATCTATTACAACTCTCAACCCAAGACCCTCTCAATTCCGGTGTAAGACAATGACTACTTCTGGCTTAAAAGTCCTCATTTAGTTATGTGTCGGTAGGGGCTACTTAGGTTTCTTTATTTCTTTATTTTTAATGGAGGTGCTGGGGATTGAACCCAGGACCTCTTGCATGCTAAGCATGTGCTCTACCACTGAGCTATACCCTTCCCTTCAAAAGTCCTAATTTATAAAGTGAAAAAATTCAGGGGGATCTCTGAGTTTTCTTCCACATCTAAAGTTCTAGATTTTTATAATCACAAAAAAATGGGTTCTTGTTATACAATGTTAACCTACTGTGGACAAAAATATCTTCTTTCAAGAGATGAATATAATTCCATTTTCAAGAAAGTCTCACCTTTTATTATTTTTCTCATTTTTCCCTCTTGATTTGTGATAGGATGAGCTGTGTGAGGTAGGTGATTAAGAAGCCAGGTTCTGCAGTCAAACTGCAAGATTTCCTATCCAGGCTTTGCCATCCATTGCTATGGAGTTTAGATGAGATACTTAGCTGTTCTGCGACTTAGCTTTTGTCAAAAGGAATGGGGATAATCATAGGGAGTGCCTTCCAGCGTATCTCAGCATTTTGATTATATCAATACGTGCAAAAGGTTTATCACAGCACTTGGCACCTCGTACGTGTTCCATAGGTACTTATTGTTATTTTGAGGTTCCTTAACCCTAGCCGAAATACCAATAACGTGGAGTCCTCTTTTAAGAGAAAGTCTTTCCTAAGCTCTCAAATAAAACTTTGGGTGAGCATTCCCAAACTACCTAATCGCTTTAGCTAACCCATCCATCCTGATACTAACATAATTAAATCTCCCTTTTCTTCCATCTATGAGGGTTGCTTCAGCATAGGTTGAAATGTGCAAAATTTTTTGTTGTATTGATTTATCTGTCACCTACCTCTCAACCTTCACAGACATTAGAGGGAAATTCCAGAGGCTAGAGTTTATTGTGCTTTGCTTTCCCACTATTTATACAAATCTTCTCTGCAAAATATCTTCTTAAACTCTGCTTTTCTAAGCATATTTAAAAAGTGCAATATCATTTGGCATCAGGGGATAACAAATGAAAGCAACAGTGAGTTACCACAATAAACCTACTAGAATAGTTTAAAAAAAAGAAAAAAAATACAGGAGAGGATGTGGGGCATTAGGAACTCTCAAACATTGCTGGCAGGAATTCAAAATAATACAGCCCCTTTGGAAAATGGTTTGCCAGATTCTGATAAACCTAAATATAATCTTACCATAAGATCCAGCAATTGTGTCATTGGCTATTTACTCAATTCAGTTGAAAATTATGTTTACACAAAACCCGTTTGTGAATGTTTACAGCAGCTTTATTTACGAACATAGAAAACTGGAAGAAACCAAGATATCCTTCAATCGATGAATAAATAAATTGTGATACATCCATGTAATGGAATAGTATTCAGTGATGAAAAGGAATTAGTTATATTCAGCTACAATGAGGCATGGAGGAAATTTAAATGCATATTTCTAAGTAAATAAAAGGGCTACTAACCACATGATTCCAATTATTTTACATTCCAGAAAAGACAAAACTATTGAGACAGTAAAATGATTTGTGGTTGCCAGGGTTGAGGGGAAGGGATAGACATGAATAGGTGAAGCACAGGGGATATTTTAGGGCAGCAAAACTACTCTCTTTGACCAGGATGGTGGATACATAACATTATGAATTTGCCAAAATTCACAGAACTTTACAGCACAAATCATAAACTGTTAATGCATGCAAATTTATAAAAAAAAAAAAAAACCCAATAATCATTTAGGTCAGGGGATCCAGAAAAGTATGTAGATAGGATAAGAGACTCTAATTATATTTCAAATGTATGAAACAATCTACCTGGAGGCAGAATCAGGGGACATGATGACCTAAGTAACTTTGTAAATGGGTGAAGTCTGTAAGACTAAAGGCAAAAGGAACTGCACACAGCACTGTACTCTAGCTGATAAAGTTATATCCCCTGAGGGCACCGGTTAACAATTCTAAAACTACATATATATATAAATTACGTGGGAGCCAGGTTTCAGATAAGCCAAAGAAGGAGGCTAGCATAATCTATACAACAATAAACTGGAGTTGGAGACATCATTTAGCTTATTGTAGATACATATGTTTACATATAGAAACATCTATGGTTACGTACATGAAATAGGGGAAAACAGGTGTGGGGTATATGCAAATCCTCTGTAATATCATCTCAGTTTTTCTGTAAATCTAAAACTGTTTTAAAAAATAAAACCTATAATTAAAATAAAATTCTGCTTTTTCTGTTGCCACCATATTTCTTCCCAAATTATTCCCCTTCCCCTTCTCCTTCTGCTATCTTATACTGAGAGGGACATACTTATTGGCTTATGTCAATCAATACAAATAAAATGAACATCAGACACACTATATATTTTACTTATTGGCTTACTATCTGTAAGTTTCCATCAGAAAAGAGAATTTGCTTGTTTTATCCATTACTGATTCCCCAGGGCTTTGAATATTGTCAGATAAACAGTAGAAAACGCTTTAGTATAAAAGACTATCCCTATATAATGCTTCCTAAACATTTAATGGTATATACTTGTAGTACAAAAAATATTCATTGTCTGAAATTCAAATTTAACTGAGAATCCTGGATTTGGGCGGTTTGCCTGATTTTGTTTGTTTTTGGTAAATCTGTTAACTGTACTTGAAACTTATACAGCTTTGGAGATCATCTTAGTCTGTTTGGGTTCATATAACAAAATACCACGGACTGAGTAGCTTAAAAACGATAGAAATTTATTTCCCACAGTTCTGGAGGCTGGGAAGTCTAAGATCAAGGTGCCAGAATGGTTGCCTTCTGCTGAACGGCCACTTTCTGGTTCACAGCCTGTACACTCTCTCTGCATCCTCACATGGTGGAAGGGCTAGGGAGCTCTCTGGGGACTCTTTTATAAGGGCACTAGTCCCATTTATGAGGGTTCTACCCGCATGACTTAAGGTCTTCCCCCAAATTCCACATCCTAATACATTTATCTTTGCAGGTTAGGGTTTCATCATATGAATTTTGGGGAGGACTCAGACATTTATACCATAGCAGAGATCCACTGTGTAAAGAATGCAAAATCATAAATTAAAAATGTTTTATACAGCCCAGGAAAGAATCCATGCAAATGAGTACCCCAAAACTTAAGCTTCATTAACTGTATGGAATATCTGTTTTTCTATAGGAAAACATGTGCCCTTCTCTACTCCAGATGGAATTTGTAGAGTGCAAATAAGAGCAGCTTCACCACCCTTTCCTGCTGCCATTGACAAAAATTTCTGAGGAGCCTCAGCACGTCAATTTTAGAGTTACTCTTTAGGAGCCTTTGTTTTGACATGTGTAAATTAAGTTCAGCTGCTCTCCCTGTGGGTCTGTTATCTCCTGATGATCACTTAACCCCAGTACATTAATGGAAACTATGTGCTGTACCATCAGGAGGACAAACCTCCTTAAAAGGTCAATTAGTCTCTTATAAAATAGATGCTGCCTAGAGAACAGAGCCTAATTATGATCTCATTGGTACATAAACGTGATTTCCAATCCTGAGAACCATCAACAAAAAGTTTGCCCTATGGGATTTCAGAAGAAATGTTCTGTGTAAAGAGATACACAAGCGCATACCAACTTTGCAAAAGGATCACTGTCCAAGGTGAAACCTCAGCCTTCCTAGAAACAGACAGCAGTCCACACAGCCATCTGAGAGAGGTAATGGCAGAGGTTGGGAAGCAAAACTCAGAAACAGACTAAGAGGGAGGGAAACCCTGGAGGATAAAGAGGATAAAGAGGGTGCCTCCCTGGCTCAGTGTCTAAAGAACCTGCCATATCCGGTGGTGGGGGTTCTCCTCCTCCTCTTGGCATAAAGACAACTTTCTCTCTAGAGTTGAATCCTCCTTCCCTGGCTACCATGCAGTTCATGGCTGAGAGACTTGCCTGGTAACCTATATGCTACATAATGTCTAACATCAGTGTGAATCATTCAACCTGAAGAAAAATGGAGGATTACTCGTGAGCATTTGCGTTAGTGTGTATGTTTAGGAATGGCTTCAAATCTGGAGACTATTTGAGATCAAAAGAAAGGAAGGACAGAGATAAGTGCGTCCTCATCTTAGGTGTGAAGCCATCCATATCAGTCCCTATTTGGAGCTCCCTGTTAAGTAACTAATCATTTGAAATTTGGAGTACAGGTTATAGAGTAAAAATCTGTATTTTCGTCTGAAGCACTCTTCCCCTTCTTCCTTCTCCATCTTTTTCTCCTCCTCATTCTTCTTCTTAAAATTAACTTTGAGAAGATGACCTGAGGGCTTAGCATTAAAAACACAAATCAGTTAAAATGCTTTATTTTTGTATGGACCATCAGATTGGTTAATGAAAACAAAAAATGGAGTAGTGGTTTAAGATGCCAACCCTACTTCAGTTTTTCAAGATGCTTAAATCATCAAATCGTGAATCATAAATCTCAATAGTTTTTTTTTTTTTCTTACTTTTCCACTCTTCGCTCTTTGGCCTGCTTCTTCCTTCCACTACTATTATTTTGGACTTTCCTTCCAAGAAGCTATTTGCATCTCCCTATCTTTATTTCCATTTTAGCCAATTAGACTAAGAGTAGAGAAGTTGAAGTTCATGGTCATGAAAAACGTTTCCATTTGCCAAAGCCTTCTCATTCTTGGCTTGTCACTGGTTTATTTTCCAGAATTGGTACCAAAATCTGAGCCAAAAATTTCTCAAGTTTTGTAAAAATTAAGAAAACCAGAATCTAGAAATTTCAAATCAGATAAGCAAAACAGTGAGGACTAAGCACAATATCCAAAAGGAAATGAGGCCTTTGAAATTCTGCATCCACAAGAATTGTAAATTCTTGCTGCACTTCTAACTTAGTGAGATCATGTGAGGTCTTATGCATCCAAAGACAGAGCTTGCACCCAAGGGCTCTCCTGGGCTGGATTAGATTTCCATTGACCATGAGGCTGGCAAGTTTTGTTTCTAAGACTTCAACATGCAAAATTGTACTTTGCTTTTCCCTGTTCACCTAGTGTCATCCTTGCCAACTGCACAAGTTTGACTACCTCTGTGCATCATAGCAATCTTGGACCAGGCATCCTCATTTAAGATGATTCTCAAGGCAACCAGCCTAATTACTGTGCACTTTAAGCAGCTGAGTTAAAATTAACTGCAGCCAAATATTTACCAACATTGAGTAAACAGATTCTTGCTCATTTATCTCCTTCATGTATGTATATATATATATATATTTTTTTTTTTCTCTCACCAGTAAAGGACAGCACAGTGCAGTTTAAAAAAAAAAAAAGTTGCATGCATCTTGAAGCAGGGTGGCCTGGTTTTGAATACATTTTCAACAATTATTAACTAAATGGGATTTCTGGTAAATCATCTATTAGCTATAAACCTGCACTTAGCTCCTAATAAGTGTCTTAAAGATACGAGAAAAAGTGCCCAGTACTGAGTTGGTTTAAAAATAGTGACTATCGTGCATTCTTTGCAAATGACCTCTTCTTTGTCCCCTTTCTTCCCATCTGCTTTGATTCCTAGCATCCTCATTCCTCATTGGGGAGGGGTTTTCTTTCTCAAACGTTGGTTAAAAGCAGTAAGAGCAGACCAAAGTCATGCAGCAAACCTGTCCAAAGAGGGCTTCAGCACAGTCTTCGGGCTCCCAGGCACTGTCCTGATCAGGTGTTCCATTTGTTTTAACACTGTAATGTTTCCTAAGCTCTTTTCTAAAGCCTCTCACATAGTCACCCGTCTGGGGAGCCTGATGTGACAGGGTTGAAACCGCGGTAATGAAATTTAATTATTAGCAGTGATGATGGTATTTAATAATTGGGTTCTCACTGGGAACAAATTTCCTAGAGAAATCATCTTGCTTCATTGCAATATGTAAATGATGAGGCTAATAAAATCTTACATGAGAAGCTGTAAAACTCCAGGGTGAAACTTTCCCCAATAAATATTTATTGTATTTACATAAGTCATAGGGAAATTTTGTTTGGGTCAGAAAGGATAGTGGATTTTAGATGGTCTCTGGCCTTTAAGGTCACAAAATATAGTCAGTTTCCACAGGGAGTAAGAGGTGGATCAGTGCATCCACGGGGTCAGGGCGATGGACTCGTTTTACTGGGAAGTAAAGTTGAACGTAACACTTGGATGTAAACTAGTCTTAAATTTTGGAAAACAAAAGGTCTTCCGTCTTTGAGTTTTTCCCAGATTAAATGTGACTGATCTTCTTTCCTCTCTTTGTTAGAATGAATTTTAGCCACACACAGTTTCACCAATCTGCCATGAAGATGAAAAGGATGCCAGTGAAGGAGTATGTCACTGAACCAGATTTTAAAGAAATAAAGCTTATTTCTCAGTGCCAATATCAATGCTCAGGTCTCCTTCAGGAAGTGAGACCCAACACTATCTTCCCAGCTCTTACTAGGATTCTGGATGATAATTCCAGTGTGCTCTGGGAGTGATTCTAAGTGAAATTTTGTATGGAGTGTTTGTGTGTGTGTGCGCGCTTAAACAACACATATACGGAGCAGTATGTCAAATCTGCCTTGAACACTTTTCCACATTTACTGTTATTACCCTTTCGTTTGGGAACTGCTTTATAGTATGGGATGGAGACGCCAGACAGCATAATTCCAGAGTTACAGTGACAGATATTAAACATAGGAGGGAGCATTATCGTGGACTGTTACAGTGAGGCTGATGATAGAAAAGAGAAAAATATCACACCTTTAGTTACCATCACATGATTCTTGTTTCTTTCTTTCTTTCTCTCCAAACTAAGACAAAGAATGAGACATTGTTGACAAGGAGACAATAAATATTTTCTGATCTTGGGAAATCAAGTTCGGTCCCGCAGTGTCCTGCTTAACAAGTGAAGTGCTCCTTTTCGAGTGGAAAAAAAAAAACCTGAAAATCAAAGTCAAGTCACATCTCTAGACAAATGATGACCTTCGCTTTCAGAAAGGTCTTTGTGTGGTTGAGAATTTGATGTTTTTAAATGACACCTTGTTACTGCTTAGTGAGAGTCCAGACTTCCTCACTTTCTCCTTGAGCACAATTGCCTACAGCTGGTGTGACAGAAGTACCTGAGAATTTCCTCAAGAATGCCTTCCTGAGCAGTGTTTCAAAGTTCTTCCTATTTAGGCAGTCAGATCTTTATTTTAGATGGACATGCTTAATTTAGGTTTTTTTTTCCTTCTTTGTGGCATGGTATAATTTTTTAAAGAATGAGAATAAAAGGGAATGAATGTGCATAAAAATTACATAAGCTAAAAGGAACAAATATGCATAGAAAACTATAGAAGATAAAATATTTCCACAACAGCTTTAGAAGAATAATTTTTGAAAAAAGACAAAAATTGTCTTTGGAAGAAAACTTGGATGGGAAGACTACGGTGTACAGCTGCATTAAATAAGTTCAGTGTATAAGTTTTAAAGTTACAAAAAGAAAATTTAGAAATGGAGAGTTCAAGGGCTCATTCCTACAGTTTTTAGTGAATTCTTAAATATATAAAATTTATATTCCCCCAAATTATAGTATCCGCCCATACTATTTTTGCTAATCAAGATGTTAAAACAAAACTTACTTAAGTCTAAGTTTTAAATTGACTGTGATTTAGCTCAAACAAGTAAATCCTCATAAATCCTCACTTTGGCACTTTGGAATATATTGTGAATTCTTTTGGAGGCTTAAAATGACCTACCGAGGACTTTTTAAATAATATGAGGACCACAGATACCTAATATTCATGTGTAGTTCCAGGTTTTGTGAAACCAGGAACATTTTTTCAGTGAAAAATTTCAACGTATGTATTTTGGGGGTTATAAATATTTAGTCCATTGCAATTTGTGTACCATTTCTAGTGAAAAAAAAGGACCATTCAGAAATGTCCCTCTGATGGTAATAAATATTTAGTCCATTGCAATTTGTGTACCATTTCTAGTGAAAAAAAAAAGGACCATTCAGAAATGTCCCTCTTTTAGTTGAAGGTATAAGAGGAATTAATATAGACTTGATTGTTAAAGACTGACAGAATTAGCAAGTATAGAGTGACTTTCTTTATAGATGGAAATGCTATAACTTTTCCAAATGTTTTGTTCATTAGCAGAAAACTCACAAAGATGTTATGTTGGCCTTTTCTTTCAAAGTAACTCCATTTATTTCCTATATAGATTTTTTGATTTGACCTCAATTCTGGAACTTTCTCTTTTTCCTGAACATAACTGATCTGCTCCCTTTCAAATATAATGTTTAAAAGAACTTTTGAACTATTTTTCCTCTAAGAAGGAGAAATTGGAAAATAAACATACATCCCATTAAGAGATTAAAAATTTTGCTATTTTTAAATGAACTAAGATAATGGTATTAAATTCATGAAAAATATTTTGGATTAGTGTTGCTGGTTAATGGAGAAATTATACCTTTATCATTTGTGAGAATTTAAAATTTGATCTTGAAGAATTGCAAGTCTTATCATTGAATCAGCAGGTGACACTAATTGAAAATAATGCAGATTCAGATGGAAAATTTTTAGACACCTGAAAATTCCTAGCAGAGCCTTGGCACCAACTTGATTGCCATCATATTCTTTTCTCAACTTTATGGCAGCTGAACTTAATTGTGTACCTGTTCCTTCTCTATATTGTTGCTCTTTCTAATGGAAGTCACACCAATCGTTGATTCCCTCAAGACCCCTCCACCGCCCCTGCTCCTGCCCCCGCATACGTCATGGGTCACAATCTCTCTTCATCCCCAGTGAGATCGGTCAGTTGTGTGTTCCTCAATGTGGCATCTATAGACATTTCAATAAACAGTAGAGGAACGTACTTATATTGTGAAAACGCATGATGGTTACATTTTTGCCATTTTTCGAATGAAAGATTATGAAGGGAAGAAAATGAAAGATGGGACAGAAAGCTGAGGGGTATGTTCATTTAGGATCTGCTTCCTAACAAATCAGTCAGTGAAGGATTTACCTTTCCTGCCTCTAACCCAGCACATTTCTCCATTAATGTGAACTACAGAAAGAAGCAGAACTCCTCATTAAAGAGAGACAGATGACCATTTTCAAGAAGCTGAAGAATTTTCCCCTCTTTTCCAATCTATAATGCAATTATGAAGAACGAGTTTAAGCATGAATTGCTGGCGGGCGAGTGAGCAGAAAGGGAAAATGTCCCTTAGCTTGGCAGCAGCCTTCTGTCCTCAGAATATGACTGTACTGCCAGTCCCCCGTCCTTCCCCTCCACTCTCCTGCCCTCCCCTACTCCTGACCTCCACAGACTTTGTGTTAAAATGTGTAAGCTCCAGGTCAGGCACCCAGTTATCAACCCTCACTACACAACATACAGTGGTAACTAGTTCTCCAAAGGTGGCCTCTGTGCACGTTTCTTCCCTGAATTCATACTCTTGTGTAGGCCCCTTGCACACTGAATCTGGACTGGGCCTGTCACTCACTTTGCTCAGGAGAATGCAGTAGAAATGAAGCTATTCCAGTGCTAGATCTAAGCCTAAAGAAAGCCTGACTAGGCACCTCTGTTTGTGGTTTGGGGAGCCCTGAAGTGCCACGTGAAAGATCTGGTCACCCTATTCAGGAGACCAAGTAGAGACATCAACCACTGGGTGGTGAAGTGGCCCTTAGACTCTGTGGAGGGGGAGGTCCAACATTCCGGCCATCACTACAAAGGTGCTGGATATGTCAGAGTTATCTGAACATTCCAGCCCACTCGAGCCAAAAGAATACTCCAGCTGAGCCCAGTCATGCTACAGAAACATCCAAACAAACTTTTTTTTTAAGCCACTGAGTCTCAGTTTGGTTGGTTTGATAGCAATAGATTGTTGAAACACACGGTAACTGTGAAAGCTTGGGAGTCACTTGACCGCATTTTAAAATTGGAATTCTAATAATAACATTTAGTTCATTGGGTTGGCGTGAGTATTAAATTAGCAAGACATGGATCCACATCTCGCATATAATAATCCTCAATAAAATATTTGTTATTATAACTTTACTGGCTTTTCAGAGTTCTCCAAAATTTTCAGGCCATTTGACAGCACTTGCTTTTATCCATCAGGAACAGTAAGTTGGCTTGGCCTTCTCTTCATTCTCTTGTTCTCTGTGGTGGTCAGAAGACAAAGAATATCTATGAAAGCCTGAATTTACATTCTGATTTGGCCATTTACTATTGCAGAAGTTTCTTTGATCATCATCTGCAGAATGGCCACAGTAACACCTGTCTCTGATTGGCAATAGGAGGTTTGAAAACGTCACTATACATGAGGAATTTACGTATGTTAGTAACTTAATAATGATAGCCATTATTAAGGGGGCACCAGTATTGTTCTTCAAAGAAATAACATCTCCTCTATAAAGTTCCCACGTTCCTATATGCAGGATCCTCCCCTCCTACCTCTGTGATCCCAAAGCAAGATGTGAAATGTCTTGTGATATACACAAGAACATCATGTTGTCATTTGTTTCTGTAAGAGTCTGTTTTTTATTAAAAAACTTTAAACTTTTTTTTTTAATTGAAGGGTAGTCAGTTTACAATGTTGTGTCAATTTCTGGTGTACAGCATAATGTTTCAGTCATACATACACATACATATAATCATTTTCATATTCTTTTTCATTATAGGTTACTACAAGATATTGAATATAGTCCCCTGTGCTCTACAGAAGAAACTTTGTTGTTTATCTGTTTTATATGTAGTAGTTAATATTGGTATAATTGTTTAAATGGACTGTGAATAATGAGCTCATGTTATAGAATATTTCCAATAATTGACATCTGCCCCCTTTTTTTTGGCTTCCTGGGATGTGATGTCCTTCTGCCTCTGGGGAATCAACCACTGTACAAATCTTGGTGGAAGGCAGAACCTCACTTATTTTAAAAACTATAAATGTCCATCACTCAATCTTCTTAACTCTTTTCTTTTTCAGTAAGACTATCAGAATCTTTTTATTGAAGTATAGTTGATGTACAATATTATATACATTATAGGGATATGATACAGTGATTTACAATTTTTAAAGGTTATACTCCATTTATAGTTACTATAAAATATTGGCTATATTCTCCACATTGTACAGTATATCCTTTTAGCTTATTTTATACCTAATAGTTTGTGCCTTCTAATCGCCTACCCCTATATCCACCCTCTTCTCTCTTCCCACTGGTAACCACACGTTTGTTCTTTATATCTGTGAGTCTGTTTCTTTTTTGTAATATTCACTAGTTTGTTGTGTTTTTTTTAGATTCCACATAGAAGTGATATCATACAGTGTTTGTCTTTCTCTGACTTATTTCACTTAGTATAATGTCCTCCAAGTCCATCCATGTTGCTGCAAATGGCAACATTTCATTCTTTTTTTCTGGCTGAGTAGTATTCATATATATATATATATATATATATATAATATATATATACATATATATATATATACGTATATATATATATATATGCCACATCTTCTTTATCTATCCATCTGTTGATGGATACTTAGTTTCCTTCCACATCTTGGCAATTGTAAATAATGCTGGTATGAACATTGGGGTGCATGTATCTTTGCAAATTAGTGTTTATTTAATTCTTATTTTTTACTGAAGTGTATTTGATTTACAATTTTAGTTTCACGTGTACAACAAGACAATTTAGTTATATAAAACATACTCTTTTTTTTTTCAGATTCTTTTCCATTACAGCTCATTGCAAGAAACTGAACTGGCAGTGAGGGGATGGGCATGACTTCACCAGTTGGATGCTTGTATTCATGATTTTGATCCTGGAGTAAGTGACCAAAGGAGAAATAGAAAATTCATTTCAGTGCAGGCAACAGGGGTGATCCAGGCAACCAGCGTTCAGAGTCAGCTGCGTGATGATGACTGTCATGGGTGTCCAGCAGCAGTAACAACAGTGTCCCAGTGTGATTCTCCCTGTGAGTCGTGAGGCTGTGGACTCACCATTTACCCACTGTGGATTCCTACCACTTCCACATCCTGAGTCTCCAGGCTTCCCTCAGCGCCTGAGAGATCTTTGTCATTCTCTTCTATATTCTTTTTCTCTTAACCTCATAGAATTGGCCTCTGCTATTTGCAGCCAAGGACACTGACTGGTACAATACCCTTGAAAAGAGATTCCATGGAAGATGGGCAATAATGAGAATCCCTAAAGGAAACTGAGAAAGGAGGATAATAGAAAAAAGCAGTCACAGTAGGAAGAAGAACAAATAGACAAGATGGTAGACAAGCATGGCTGTTTCTGTGGTTGTCAAATTCTTAGAATGTCAATAACGAAGGAAGTAACAAGAAGGGTACAAGAAAGGCAGTCATTGCAAAGAAGAGAAAGGCTCACGGGTAAGAGCTTTGCTCATCTTCAAACATCTCAAAGAGATCATGTCATCAGATGAACTAGAGAAACACGTTGGCAAAATTCTGAGATGGATGTTTTCTTAGCATTTACATTGTGTAGCTTTACGGGAAAGATGAAATGGTCAACCAGATCTGGTATCTATTTCCCAAGAGTCCTTTATGTCAACTGCACAACAGAAAGGTGAGACAACAAACTGCTTGATCGATCTACATGCCATCTTAAGTGAGTTTATTGCTTCTCTAAGATTGGTTTGGAACATACAAGAGAGAAATGGAGATAACCAGTTGCTGGGATTTTTTGGTTTGGCAGAATCAAAACCACAGTGAAACCGAAATTTATATGAATATTTTAAGAGAAACATGTGAATAAGATTTGATCAAAGAAATAAAAATGAATCATTCTTGTAACAACTCACTGGTATTTTTCAAAGTAGAGAGTTCAGATTGGGTAAGAAAGAAGACTGGTGTCTAGAGAGATGTGCCCACAAATATCTTTGTTTTCTTCCCACTGACTCAGAGGGCTTGGGAGGTTGGAGTGGGAGGGGGACGAGGGAAGATGGAACAGAGCCTCACACGTCTGGTTCTCTTAATGTCAATGAGGACAGTCTACACTCTGCCTAGTCATTGACATAATATCCTTTCTTCCAACTTCCTGGAATCTATGTTGCGCTTCCTAACACAGAAGACTGCATGCAATATTATGGCTCTTTGTTTCTGTTTTATTTCCCCAATTAACCTTAAGAGGAGGGACTTGATTTAAAATGTTTTTATCACCCAACAGCAGATGTAGTGAAGAAATGATACCCGGTAAAGGTGTTATTTTATTAAATGATAAATGTTTGCCAAGACTCAGAAAAAATATTTTTAAACTCAAATTAAATACCTCTCAGATTCAGAAAATACTTTCAAGATGATAGGCAATTTGGGAAGGAAGAATGACATCTAAAAAATTGTCCCTTTACTTGCAATATCTCAGTATTTCTGTAGAGTAGTTTAATTTATTTTTATAGAACTGCAGTTAACAGGAGGAATTATCTACCCATACAAACTTTATTTAATAAAGGCAGCATTTGGCCAAATTTGTTTCTCCTTACCTTTAAAGCAGTTGTCTATATCAGCTGGGATGAATGGCTTAATATCAATATTGCACAGTACAAAAAAAGGTAAAACATTATAGAAAACAACCTTGAACCAAGGCCTTTCAGCCTCCATATTCTGGAGCCAAGTACATTAATTCAAACACAGCATCTACTTAATAAATATGTGTTAGTTTCATTTATAACAAACATTACTTCAGATACTGGGTATACACATGGTTTCTAAAAACTAAAAAAAAGAACCTATAAACAAACAAAAAAAGAAATGAGTTACTTCTTTTTTCAATGATGCCATTTCCCCAAATAAGATGGTAATTCAATATTATTAATGAACAATCTTCTGCTTTATTCAATTTTAGTAAATGAGAATGTTCTCCTGGCAACAGAATGTCTCCAGTCTATTCTTAATTTGATCCTTGTCTGTTGGATCCTGATGTGAAAGGCAGATGGAGATTGTGCAGGCCCCTGGGCGCTCCATGCTCCTTGCTGTAAAAATGCGTATCATGTCCAGAGTTGAAAAAGCGCTGGGGCCTTGCCACTCCTTCATTCTTTGGAGGTCAGACTCAGTCTATTTAGCATGGTTCAGATTAAGCAGGGTCACTTCTTTTTCCATTATTTCTTCATGTTAAATGATCCAGGCATCTCTGACTTCAAGGGCTGATTATTTCTCAGCAATATAAATGAGAATCCCGCTACCTTAACTGAGAAGCAATTGGGTATTAGCGGCCAGTGGTTCTCTGAAATGTCACTCCACTGTCCACCCCGAAACCTTTTGTGACCATGCTGAAAGGAGCGGAGCCTTGCTGATTTTCTTACCAACGGAGAAGGGCCGATGCAGCAGGCACTTCAGGGAGGATGACATGGACTCTTTTCTGAAAACACGTTGAGGGACATCCTCTGACCCACTGAGAGACAGCAGAGAGTTTGTAGGAAGAAGGCATCATGACTGTTTTGACAAGGAGTTTCGAATTCAAGCAGAAGTACAAAAAGTAGGTCTGGCCTGATCCCCTAGGCTCCACCACCTCTTCCTCCAGCCAAAGCGTCATTTTAACCCTCTTAGTGTGTCATGAAGTATGCTTGCTCTGTCCTTTTTTGTATGTATCATGGTTGAATTGTGTCCCCCGCCCCCCAAAAAAGATAGGTTGGAAACCAAACACTCAGTACCTCAAAATGTGATTTTTGGTGAGGGAAATAGGGCCTTTGTAGAGGCAGCCAAGTTAAAATGAGGGCATTAAGGTGGGCCCTAATCCAATAGGGCCAGTGTCCTTAGGAAAAAGGGTGATTTAGACACACAGATAGACATGCATGGAGGGAAGACCCTGGGATGACAGAGGCAGGAATTAGAAAAATGCAGATGCAAGCCAAGGGTTGCTGGCCACTCCCAGAAGCTAGAAAGAGGCAAGAGAGGATTCTACTCAGTGACTCAAAGAGCGTACGGACTTCCTGACCCCCTTGATTTTGGATTTCTAGCCTCCAGAATTGTGAGGGAATACATTTCTGATGCTTCAAACTATTCAGTTTGTGGCAATTTGTGATGGCATACCTACCAAACTGGAATGGAATGCTGTGTTCTCATCTACTGCTCTGACCACCCAGGGAGAGTAGCTGAGAGAAATGAGGTTCTTGTGCAGATGGCTGAGGGTCCACAGGGTTGTCAAAGCTGAAGTACCATTTGATTAAGTATCTGCACACATCATTTTTTTTTTTTCCCTCAGTGCATGGCTTTTCAGTTCTGTTTTCCAGTGATCTCTATTACCAGCTTTGTGGAGAAAGGATTTTCCCCCCTTTTGTTATAGTTTATCAAGACTTTGTGGAAACACAGATGTATTATCATGTCATTGTACTTTGTTTCTGGTATCAGACTACTATTCTTGGCTTTAAGTGGCTGGTTGAATACAGAATGTTGAGTTTGAGTTGCCGTGGACCTTCAGTTCCTCACATATAATGTGTTGTTGTGGGCAAGTCATTAAAAATTTTCTCTTCTTTAGAAGAGAATGCAAAACAAATTGTCAAATTAGCTATAAGTGCTTGTTTCAGAAATAAAGAAGAGTAAGTATGGGATATTAAATATCATATTCCAAAAAATCAGCAGTGTGGAACAAACACATAACGGACAGATTCCTAAAGATGGTAAGTGAGGGTGGGGAGCCTCTAGTTGTTTTTGGAAAAACAAGGAGTAATGGTTTGAAAGTAAATGAATGGTTTTTATTTTTAGATTGAAAAATAAAATGTATCTATTGATATTTTATCAGTTTCTCATAATTACTTGTATTGGCCTCATTTCCTTATCATTTTCAGAAATGAAATTAATTTGAAGTTTGTGTTTATTCTTCCCAGGGATAACCAGGTCTGCCTTAAATATCTAGATTTTATTGTTTAAAACTTTCATAATAAAAAGGTAAAAATCTGTCTATGCAGGGTGCAGATAAAGCCACACTGCAGTTACCAGACTAGGCTTCGGAGATAAAGAAAATGGTTAGATGCCTCAGTTCCTTCATCTGGTAGTGAGAAACTAGTCTTTATGCAAATTTTAGTAAGGATTTTAATAAGAAGTAAATTGTAGAATAATCATGCACTAATCATCATCACAAGGTAATAAGTGGAAGCTCTTGTTCTCAGTTTATCTTTAGTTTCCTTTTTTTTTTCCCTAAGAGGCATTAGCAGTTCTTCGAAAGAAAAGAGCATGTTTTAAAAGCTTTGGTGTGAGGCTCATCCATGAGGTTCTGCAAATTCCTAAAGAGATCAATTACAGTTAAAGGAAAACTTTTTTCCACTAGACTTTTAGTTGCATCTGATATCCCTCCTTAATTTATCTTCTACAGACGCTGCCTAGATGATTTTCATGAATAAGATCAAATAAGGTTAAGATAAAAATGCATTTTTAATGATATCTAACAGTGTGGACCCCTGCAAGCTTTCTCACCGCAAAATCCCTGTTTTCTTTTCCCACGAAAGCTCTTGTTACATCGCGCTCCATCACTCTGTGGATAGTTCCAAATCAAACACACCCAGTTTACAAGTCAAATGATTTCCCCATATGCCAGAGGCATAAACATTGACCTTAAATTTAAAAATAAGATCAAGTTGTTATTATTCTGTCTTTGAAAATCAATGAGTTTGGTATTAGGAATAGGTTTTTTTTCTTTCCATCAGTACCAAAGAATCTTGTCAGAGCTCCTCTGAGCTGGTTTTGATGTTGTACAAAGCCGAAGGGAATCAGTTCATACCCCTGCAGCTATTTGGCTCTGCCTGGATACCTGGGGAAAAACAGGGCTCTGTCAGTGCAACAATCAGAAAGCTCTCACAGGGAGCACCTGGAAAAACAGTCTGAAGCTGTTTTGTCACAGTTACGAGGTCACATAGTAGTCCCCTCCTGCACCTTGACACATGCGGATGATTTGTCAACAATTCCATAATTTGCAATAGAGATTTTGTAGCATCTCTAGGTAGAGTAGGGAGCCGTTGCTGGCAAAACTCCAGGGACTTCAGGCAGCCATCCTACAGGCTGTAAAATCACAGGAAGACAGAAGAGTCAAATGCCAGCCTGTCAGCCTCCTTGAAGAAGATGGATGGAACTATCGATAAGCCAATAACGCAAAGGCAGACTGATGCAAAGCAGTGGTGCCTCTGACAAGGAGCTAGCTGGAGGAGTGACAAGGCAGGAGTCAATAAGGCAGCTTATTACAGGCAAAGCTGATAAGTGATATTGTCATCAATAAATAGAGACAGAGCCACCTGGGAGAATTCATGTCCCTTCAATCAGGCAAGTCAGAGTGGGTGGCAGACAGAGCTCTGTGTCTCATCCTAGGAACGGGATAAACTCATTCTCCACTCTCTGTAA
Organism: Camelus ferus; assembly: GCF_009834535.1. Taxonomy (NCBI): domain Eukaryota; kingdom Metazoa; phylum Chordata; class Mammalia; order Artiodactyla; family Camelidae; genus Camelus; species Camelus ferus. The sequence continues at coordinate 76,443,693 of NC_045701.1, read as the reverse complement.
CAACTGTGGTTCAGAAACAGGAGGATGGAGGACACACATCTGGACTAATGGTTTCCCCACTCTGTGTTGCCAGGCAGGTTTGAGAGGGAGGTGTGTTGGCCACAGCTTTAACTTCATGTCATTTCACGCTCTCTAGCTTATCACCAAAGCAATGTTATTTCCTTCTTTGAATTATTTTTCAAAAAGTCCTTACCCAAGAGCCCAAACTGGGTTAAAATCCCAGTTACTCTCTAGTTCTATCATAACTTACATGTACTTGTCAAAAATCATTAGCTTATCAATGAATATTCAATGATGCCCCATTGTCAGGATGTGCAATATTTCACACATGATCATATATATATATATATATATATATGATCTTAATATATATATGTCTTTCTATGCACGAAAATAAAGTAAAATCAGCAATAATTCGAAAAAGTTTCATGTAAACTGTGGAAAGTCAAGAGTACTATTATCTGGACAAATTATTTACCTGAGATCTCAAATGTTCTAATCTAGAGGTCAAAATGAGACCATTTCAAATATTTTCAACTACCTCATTTCTCCAAAAATGTACACATTTTTGTAGATATGACCTTTCTGTTGTATTATATGGCTGAATAGACTCATGAAATAACCTAGGGAGAAACACATGTTAGCATAGTGTTTTCTGTCATCACTATTAACACAGTGATTTACAGAAGAGGTAGCTAATTCAGGTTCATTGATATATTGATAAGACATTCATTCCAAAATTGGAGGACTGAGCTATATTTGAATGTTTAGAGAAATCTGTTTTAAGTTCTGCAACTGCATTGAATCTTATTCAGCTTTACTCCACCTAGCCTTCACCAGAGAAGTGTAAAAATCTCAGGGATTCAATGCCTGCCAGAACACCCCAGATTACTAACCTCCATAATCACAGATTAATAAAAAAAAAAAGTAGGGTTAAGTTAGGCATAGAGTTGCTAGATATAATACAGGACTCATAGTTAATTTTGAACTTCACATAAACAATAAGTAACATTTTAACGTAAGTATGTCCCATGCAATATTTGGGACATAGTTGTACTAAAACTTTGTTCATTGTTTAACTGAAATTTAAATCTAGGGTGTCCTGTACTTTTATTTGCTAAACCTGCAACAAGAAGGTTGGTTTCTGGTATCTCCATGCTGAACTGGGGCAGAAAACGTACTGTTCTGACTCGGGCTTCCTGTTCTTGCCTTTCACAGACCGCTTTAGAATTCTCTAATTCCCAGCAATCCTGACCCAGTGTAGACGGGCACTTTATGCAGCTTCAGTTGCCTCCGTCAATCTTGCCTCTGTCCAGATGTAAGTTCATTCAAGCCTGAGGCTCCACTGCAGCATGTGTTCAATTGTTCTCCTTCCCGTATATAAGTCACCCTTTGCAGTATCACTCAGGAGAATTCCAGGTAAAGCTGTATACGAGTATAACCCAGGATTAGGTCAGTTATCCTCAGAACTAATATTTACTCATGTTCCTCCTGCTCTGAATTTACTGCAGTGTGAATACAGTATTAAAATCTCAAGCATCATGTGAGACCAGCCCAGCAATAAAAAGAAAACCTGTCTAATAATCTGTCCTATTGCAATAATGGGATGAAGTCATCCAAATTGCAACTTTTAAAGGGATGTTTCAGCACTCAGCAGCTAAAACCTCCATTGCACTATGTCTGCCAGCGTCCAATGTTATTTTCCACCCATGGTTCAATTCACTGTACCCTCTTCCCTTTTGCCTTGTTGCTCTGATCTGCCAAAGCTTAGCCAAGTACCCAGAGCTTCTGGGAAACTAAATTACACTAAAACTGATGCTCATATAATGAATACTAAGGCTGCTTTACTTCCCTAAGTTCGAATCAGAGTCCTTGCTTATTGCCTGACTCTATCTTCAAGTAAAGTTTGGACTCACTGTGTCATGTGCCTGTTGCTCAGGCCAGTCAGGAGGCAGGTGAAAGAACACTTTAGCACAACTGGTTAACATTTAGGAGAAAGTAAGTCAGTGATTTTCATAAAGAGTTTTCTAATTTCATGTAGAAAACTGTGGTCATAATTCAATTGTTTGAATTTTTTCTTGCATTAAATGCTCGTAAAATTTATTGCTGGTCTATGAGCATTTATGGTTTGATTTTTTTTGTTTTAAGTGAGCTTTGAAAAAAAAATCTCAAATGGATGTGTGGTCTTCAAATATCATAATACCTGGGTCGTTAGCCATTGAGATCTGCCTTTTAACTTCCCTTTTTAGGAAATCAGATTATCTTTTCCAAAAGTAAGGGATACTAGTTTAGTTCTGTGTTTCCCAAATTTGTGTAGCCAAAGGACCAAAGAGTAGGGCTCTAAGAACTCTGCAAGGTACCAATAGAATTTTTGGTGGTATTTTCAATATTTCAAAAAGGGTTACAAAAAATTAAACATTGAATCCAATATAAAGCTGCCTAGAATAAATTCTTAACTTCTGGCTAGAATATTATCAACTCAAAACAGGTGCTATCTAATAAATATTTTTATATATGCTTTGACAAATGACTGACTATACTAATAAATGCCGACTGCTTATTAGGGAAGTGTTTCAAAATATTTGAATAAAACAGAAATAAAAATTACATCTTTGTCTCACATACTATTCCAAAATCAATAAATACCAGGAGAACCTATATGTGAATCTTACATTGTAATGAGGATATAAAAAGCTTTTTCCAAGGATGACATCAAAGATAGAAACAGCATAAGAAGTCATCACTAGACTGACTGACTCTATCAAAAGTTATTTGACAAAAAAGTCTATGAATAAAGTTAAAAGACAAACAATCATAAATAAATAAAAAATGACAAAATGTTAAGACACATTGTCATAAATCATAAAGGATTTCTAGAAATCAAATAGAATGATATCAGTGGAGCAAGAAACTCACAAAAAAGGTCAAAAGCTATTAGTTATAGTTTTAAAATATGTCATTAATACCAGGAAGCACAAACTAAAAAAACAATATTCTTTTCCAGTTATCAGACTAAAAATTATTTTAAAGTTACTTTGCCCAGTGTTTTTTGAGACTAGGAAAGGGAGGGGCTCCCCACACCAGTGGTAGGATTTTATTTTAGAGGGAAATATAGCAGCAAGTATCATAATTTTAAAAAACTAATCATAAAATTGCCCAAGTTGCTTTACTTTGGAAATGCCTCTTAGGCCCATAATCAGGATGGTGACCAAAAATGGAGACTGCATATCACATATGTGTATATAGCAATGTTCATAACAGCATTTTTAATGACAATGAAAAAAATTTTAAATAAACAAATGTGAGTGTCTAACAGTAGTCAACCACGTTGACTAATTACACATGGTGAAGGTCAAGTCATACAAAAATCAATGAGTTTATTGATGTCCCACGTAAGTTTTATATAATATACATGCATTGCTCAGTATCTGCAGGGGAGTGATTTTAGGAGCGCCCACATGTACCAGAATCCAGGGATGCTCAAGGCCCATCGCTGGCACTCCATATCCTCCTATTCCACATGTGCAGATTCAATCGACCGTGGACTATAAGCAGAGTGCACAACCCCCAGTTGTTTGAATCCCCCCATGTAGACCCTGTGGATATGGAGGCCTGAGTGTACCTTTATTTTAAAAAATGTGTAAAGTGGGCCCTCTCAGTTGAAACCTGTGTTATTCAAGGGTCAGCTACATATATGTACATGTAGTGATGTAAGCCTGTTAATACAAAGGGGGAAAAAGAAGTATTTATATGAAAATTTTCTAGAGACGTCTTCTGGTGGCAGCCAAGCCAGAATAGCCCCACTGCAACCCTTCTTTCCCATGGATTGTAACTAAAGCCTTTGAAGGAAATATAAAAAGCAATCACCTTGGATTTTGAGAAGTTAATTATAGCAGGCAGAATGGAGGTGGAAGCCAAACTTGAAAAATGGTCTTTAAGAGGTGAAATTATATCTTTTCTTGTCCGTATTTTCCCTATAAGCAGCTCCTCTGTAGGACTGTGGGGCTTGGACAATAAGAGCACCCATCTATTTCTGGGTAGAGGACAGAGGATAGGAATTTCTGCAAGCAAGGGAATATTGGGGCACTTGCTTTTCTTTTCCTTTTATTTCATTCTCTATTCTTTTTCCTTTGTCTTTCCTTTCAATTCCATTTCATTTTACTATGTTTCATTTTATTTTATTTTAAATCTGCTTCCTCTCCCAGCCCTACCCTGAGGGTGCCCTCAGTTGCAGGACCGCATCTGCAGGTGCAACAGCTGCGCCACACACAGGTAAAATCCAGAAAACAAAACACAGCAACATAAACATTTTCCTGTGCAGAGCAACTGAAAAAAAAAAAAAAAAAAAAACTCTGGTGGTCCAAAACCTGTGTAGGGATCTCATTATCTTTTCTTTCTCTTTATACTGCTTTGTCCGGATGGTAATCCCAGTCACGAGGACTGTGAAACAATGCTTAGGAATGAAATTCTGAGGGAAGCCAGAGATTGTGGACTGAATCCTGCAGACCAGGACAAGGAGTTTCCTAGTATTTTGTGTAAAGCAACTTAAGCCCTGGGTTTATGCCTGAACTATATGTATAGGGGTAAAGGCCCAAAGAGGTAGAGCAAAGGCTTTGGAAATTAAAGTAATATTGAAATGACCACCCACAAAAACAAGGCAGAAATGTTTACCTAAACCCAACTTGATTGATAGGCTACTAAAGTAAAAATAAAATCAGCACTCCACAAAGGATTGTGAAAAGACCTAGAGATTCACACAGAAAATTAAACATATCTAAGGCACAACCTAAAATTGTTAAATATACAAAGAAAAAGAAAAATGTGACATTCTCAAAGAAGAAGACAATGAAGAGATGCTAAGCCAATCCTGAGATGACCCAGATGTTGAAACTGTTAGTCAAAGGCTCAATCACAGCTGTAATAGCCATGCTCCATGAGGTAAAGATGGACATTCTTGAAATAAATGAAAAGATGGAATTTAAGGGAGATACAAAAACTATTAAAATATAGCCAGTTGAAAATATTAGAAAGAATTATAATCTTTGAGGTAAAGACACAATATCCTCACAAAAATGGTCTCAATAGCAGAAGACAGAAGACAGAGGAAAGAGAAAAAATAAGATTGTTTAAAAAAGAAAAATAGCGCCTAAGAGATTTGTGGGACAATATCAAATGGTCTACTAGTCATGTCATGAAGTTCCAGAGAAATTTTTTTAAAAAATGGTTCAGAAAAAGATTGGAGGAAATAATGACTTTACAAACATGTAAGTTTACATAAACATAAAGATACATAGTGAAGGAGTTCAAAGGAAATTCATCCATTCCTACCATAATCAATATTCTGAAAGTCAAAGACAAAGAAAAATCTTACAGAGTCAGAGAAGGCTTGTATTTTATGTATGGGAAGAAAAATTTACATAACTGCAGATTTCTTATCAGAAAACTTCGAGGCCAGAAGACAGTGGAAGAATATCTTTTTAAGTACTTAAAAGGTAAAACATAATAATCAACTTCAAATTCTGTACCCAGTGAAAATACCTGTCAGGAGTGAAAGCAAACAAACAAAAAAAGACTTTCTCAAGTGAAGAAAATCTAAGACAAAGCAGCACCAGCAAACATGCTTTAAAAGATGTACTGAAAGTGGTTCTTCAGGCCGAAGAAAATTTTTATCCGAGGAAAATGTGGAACTTCAGGACAAATGATAAATATCTCGGTAAATATTACAGATTATTTATCTCCTCTTAAGATGTTTAAAATCTGTATGACTGTTGAAATAACAAAAAATGCAAAGCATTTTATTTTAGATGGCTTTTCAATGTATGCAGGTACAATATGCAACTATAGCATAAATGTTTTACTTGACATGGTCAAATCTTAACTCGAAATAAACTGCGAAAGATTAGCTATGTAAGTAGCAATCCTTAGAGCAACTTCCTTAAAATAATACAAATAGATCAACCTAAAAAGTTGATAGAGAAACAAAGTGTGATGGATGAAATTTTTACATATGGAGATGTGAGGAAGTCAATCTGGCTTACACATTATCTAACTTTAGCTTTACGCTAACTAAAACAAGCCTGTGTGTAGCCTATCAAACATTCAATGTACATCTACTTTAACCATTAAAGAAAAGATTGCATTTCATAATCAACATGGAGTAACTGTGGCTCAGGCATCCAAAACGGAGCCAGGTAATCATTATGGATGTGGTTTTAGACACATTCCTGCATCACTGAGAACTTGAATTTGCTGAACTGTAACACACTGAAGAATACCACCAGCTGTTCTCAAAACAGTATCTGCCAGCTGCCAGCTGTAACCTTATGTTCTCAGGGCATCCCCTGTAACCATATAAAAACTTCAGACCCCAACAAATCCTTGCTTAATAAGCCCACTGACTTCTTGCCAGCTTCATCATAATTCTTGACAAAAAGACATATATAATTTTGCAGTTTTTGCCTTTATAAGCCTCCCCCTATTTTGAAGTTTGGTGGAGCATAATTCAAGAGCTTCTTGAATCTGTGTCTCCTGGGCTGTATTCCTCAGTTTGGCTCAGTTAAACTCTTTTCTATTCCTATTATAGATTGTTTACTGATGATTTCCATTAACAAATGTATTACTAAAAATATATTCAAATAACCTAAAAGAATGCAGTATAAAAGAAAAAGAGGATCAAACAATAGAGTAGAGAAAAGGAAACAACAAGGACCAAATTATAAATTGGCATATATATCCAAACTATTAAGCTTACATAAAAGGTAAATGTGATAAATATGCCAATTATTGGGATTGTTAGACTGGATTTTTAAAAAGAAGATAAAACTATATGCTGTCTGTAATAAACATATTTATTCAAAATTTCATAAACAATTTTAAGAAAAGGGATAAAATATAGACCATATAAACATAAGTTTTTAAAAAGCTGGTATGGCTATATTAATATCAGACAAAGTAGACTTCAGAAGAAAAAACATTACTCAGGAGCGGTAAAAGAGCGGTATAACATAATGATAAAAGATCGATTTACCTAGAAAACATAACAAAATGAAATGTGTATGAAGCTAACTATAAAGCTTTAACATAGTTGAGACAAAATTTATAAAATTTGAAGGAGAAAAAGACAAATCCACAGTTATTTATGAATCCTTGAATACTCTTTTTTTCAATAATTGGTAGAACAGAAAAACATAAAATTTGCTAAATATAGAAGATCTAAGCAACACTATTCTCCAACTTGACCTGAAATATTTATTGAACACTCTAACCAACAACAGCAGAATACATATTCACTTAAAGTGTACATGATTATGACAGCTCATAATCTGGTCCATAAAATAAGCCTTTACAAATTTAATAGAATATAAGTCATGCAAAGTATGTTCTTTAACCATAACACAATTACACAAGAAATTAATAACAGAACGATCATACAGAAATCTCCAACCACTTGAAAAGTAAATTAAATAAAATCTTTTAAATAACGTATCAATACAAAGAGAAACTCTCAGGATAACTAGAAAATATTTTGAACTGAATAGAAAGAAAAGAACAACATATCAAAATTCATGTGATGTAGTTAAAAAAGTGCTTAAATAAAATTCATAGCATCAAAGGTTTATATTAGAAAAGAATAAGTGTTTCAAGTCAATAAGCTATGCTTCTACTGTTAGAAACTTGAAAAACAAAAACACATTAAATTCAAAGCAATCAAAAATGAATTAATAAGATAAAATGCAAATAAATGAAAACAGAAAATCTCTAGAGAAAAATCTCTGAAACCAATAGCTAAAGTTATGAAATGGCAATAAATTGATTAACCTTTAGCCAGATACAATTTTCTAATATCAGGATTGCTAGTGGAAAATCACTACAGAATCTACAACTATTAAAAAGATAATGAAAAGGCTAAGAGCAATTCTCTGCCCGTAAGTTACACAACATAGATGAAATGAATCAAGTTATTGAAAGAAACACACTATCAACATTCACTCAAGAAGAAAGATAATTTGGATTATCTTTTATTTATTAAATAAGTTGAATTCATACTTCAAAGAAAATCCAAGGTCAGTATAATTTTATTGGTCAATTATATGAATCGTTTAAAAAAGAAATAATACCAAGTCTACATAATCACTTCCAGAATAGAAGATCATGGGACTCTTCCCAACTCATTTTATGAGGCCAGTATTACCCTGATATCAAAACCAGAGACACAATAATAGAAGTATAGACCAATATCCATCATAAAGAGAGAAGCAAATATGCTCAATAAATCCAGCAATCTATTAAAAAAATACATCTTCACCAAACTCAATGTATACTGGGAATCCAAGGCTGATTCACCATTCAAAAGTCAATCAATGCAATTCATAACAAACCAAAGAAGATAATATATAAGGCCAACTCAATAGATAAAGAAAAATCATTTGCCAAATTCAATACACATTCATGATTTTTTTAAAAATCTTAGCAAACTAGGAACAGAAGAAAACATCCTTAGGCTTGTAAAGATTATCTACAAGGAACTTTACATAACAGTAGATAAAATGGTTAAAGAGCGTTTTTTCCCTTAAGATTGGCAGAAGGCAAGGATCTCCATACTCATCACTGTTAATCACATTACGCTGGGAAATCCTAGCCAGTTCAACAAGACAAGATAAATAAGTAAAAGCAAACAGATTTAAAGGGAAGAAATCACACTCTCTCTACTTGCAGTCAATGCAGGTGTTAACATAGAACAATCTGAAAAAAAGTACAAAAAAGTTCTAGAACTTTATAGGCAAGTTTAGCAAGAGCACAAGGTCAATATATAAAAATCAACTGCATGCATAAAGCACATCTCATGGCACCTTGTACAGAGTAAGTGCTAAGTATATATCTGTGGCTGAAGTAAGCAAAAATAGATATTTAATTTGATCTAAATATTAGCAGCCAATGGCTAACAATTTTTAAAAATTATGAGATGATATATTTGTAAGGCATGGTTTTAAAGGTGAAAATAGATAGATGGGTTACAAAATCTATGTTTATCTCTGGGGAAAGGGATTATTGGTAACTTTTTACCTTATACTTTGTACGCTTTTATGTATGACAGAGGAAGAAGACTAATAAAAGAAATACATGAAATGCATTGTCATAATATTTTGAAGACTGTCTGCTTTTCTAATACCTTACTTCTTGAAGCATGTTTGAGAAACATAATGTGCCATACCTATGATGATATTCGGTCTGTTCAGTAACTTTTACTGATTGTCAAGTCTGTTCCATGCAACATCCTGGGAAATTGTGTACTACGGAATTGGGATTCAAGGACAAGGGCATAGATCTTATCCACAAGGGTCTCAAATACTTGTGGGTAGATGGGCAGATGGAAACACTCATTTGTCAGTTTGTATTAAAAAATTTCAAACACTAAGTGCTAATTAGTGGACTCAGATGTACAACAAATTTGGTCTGAAGTTATCGTGGAAAATAATACTCTTTTATGAAACTGTAGTTTGATGCATGAATACTCATTCGTACTGGGAACTCAAGAGTGTGAAAATAGAATATCTCATAAAGAGAGGGAAGAAAATCTTTTCCAGTTAATCTAAATCTCTCATCTAAAAGTTCAAGTCAAATACAATTTGATTTAGATCTAAAGATACTCGGTTCTGTAAGCTGATTCACTCATTCCTGATTGACTAACAAGTCATTTCCATAGGAAAAAAAAACAACTAAAAATAAATCTTGGTACAAGGCAAGAACTAAAAACAAAAGAAAAACAGGGCAAAACTGTAAAAGACACATTTTCTCCTCTAATTACTACCCTCCAAAATAATCAAATAGATCAAAGCAAGAATATCTTCCTTGGGACCAGCAAGGAAAATAAATTACTATGGATAATTTCACACAAAAAAACTAATGTCAATTTGAAGACTCCAATGGCAGAGGTGTTTCATAATGTGCAATTCTAAGGTATGACATACTTTGGACCTGCTATATTTTCCTTCTGCATCTTTTTTATTTGTATTTATTTAGATAGGTATCTTTAGTTCTTTTTTTTCTCTGTGTGTGTGCTCCCATTATGCTTATTTCGCATGTCTTTGTTATTACTTGGGGGTGGGGAGAGTGAAGCTATCTTTAATTGAAAAAAAACCTCTTTTTTCTTTTCTTCTTATATCTGCTTGTATTTTAAAATTCAAGATCCAGTAAAAAATTTAAAAATCAAATCCTCATTTTAAATCCTAACAAATCACATCCATTACAGGGCTAGGGCTGTTACGGAAACGACAGGCCAGTCAAGAAACAAGCACCACTCGGAGGGTTGGAGTACTCAGATGTATTACGCCGGCGGGCTCAGAGGGGCTTCTGCTCCAAAGCTCTGAGCACCTCCAAGACGTGCACATGAGGTTTTATAGGGTAAAGTACAAGCTTGGGGTACTCGGCCAATAGGCATGGAACAGCTTTAGCAGCATTATCATCGCAAAGGTGGAGGCAGAGAGTCAGCAAACCAACATTCCAAAGCCAGATACGTATCTTTGAAAATCCAGCTGGCTAGCAAAAAACATAAACAGCAAACCAACACTAATTAACTTAGATTTACAAGTTAGTCCAGCAGAACTCAGATCAGTATTCCAATACTTAGACTTGTTAGCCCAGCCTAGCCTCTCCTTCACATTCCTAGACCTGTGAGTTATCTTGTTAGACCAGCCCAGCTTTTCCTTCACAGGGCAATTAGAAAAACAGCACCAACAAAAACTTTGTACACTAAGTAAAGCCTCAAAAAAAATGCTTTTATTTTTTAAAGGAATATGTCATTATAGTTGTTGACTGAAATAAATGCGCAGCCTAAAAGTTGAGAGTTATATTTTATTTGGTAGGAGGACTCGAGCCAGGATGACAGCCTCTCAGATCGCCCTGAGGCACTGCTCCGAAGAGGTAGGGGAGGAGCTAGGATATATAGGAGCTTTACAACAAAGACCAGGTAGTGGGAACAATAAAAGATTACTTGTTATCTAAAGAAAACCAGGCATCTCAAGTTAAAGAATTTAGTGCTTTTCTAGGTAAGGGAGGAAGCAAACATTTGGGCTCATTGAATTCATTCCTTTGACAAGCACCTAGCTGTCTAGGGCCAGTATCCTGTCCTTTCTTATTCTGAGTCCCCTTGGGGTGCACCACTGTGAGTGGCTGCAGAGGCTGGGCTGCGTGCCTGTCCTCACTGGGGGGTGGCGGCAGCCGCTGATGACTTGGTTTCAGCATTCTTTGTTTACTGTTATGGTTGCAGTTATTTTCATTCACATAGTCAAATTCCATAACAAGAAATAAACTTAGACTTAACATTTGTGAAACAGCTATATGACTTGTCCTCTCAGAGGAGCATAAAAGATACTCATAAAGTTGTAATTTAAACAATATTTGCTAGTAATTCCCCCTGAAATACATCCCATTTTGTACATTTCTCAAGGCTACATACAATGCTGAGCATTTAGTACTTGCTTAAATACCTTAATGAATTTATCTCATAGTCTCCCACATGGTGGCTTAAAATCACTAGAAGTTCCTGGAATGTGTGGTTTTGACATGAGATTTTGACTCTCGGGCATGCACACAAACATCCATTTCCTTCTGGGCTCTAACACAACTGCTCTGATCTCCCTAGGACCACCACTAGCCCTTTGGCTAATCCTCTGCATCCTTTGATTCTTGGTGTAAATGTCTCCTGCCCGGGTAGTCTTCTTAACACTAAGGAACATCTAAATTAGGTGCTTCTATTTTCTTTCATAACACAATGTATTTTTCTTTGCCATTTCACTTATTATTTCCTATGATTTTTTTCCCTCTTCCGAAGCACACTTAACACTGGGCATGGCATACAAAGCTGCATCATGGCATCTGAAGTCCCAATGACTTGAGTTCAGATCTTGGCTCTGCCACGTCCTTGCTGTGTGAATGTGGAATACACTGTTCAGTATGACTTAGTCTAAACTTCAGCATGTTTAATAGAATAATTATTTACTCCAAAATGAAATTGGCAGATACCACAAACCAATGTTTAGAAAATCCTTAATATACTACCTGACAGTGAGTGTTTCACAAACTTTGGTATTATTGTTATTATTATTACTATATAGTTCTTTATAAATAACTGTTGAATAAATACAAAAAGAATATGCTTATTGAATTTCATGATTATCTGAAAAGAAATCCACTCAAAAAGGCATAAAAAAGGCATGAAGGCAACAAATCATTTTCCTGTGATCTTTACTCATTCAAGATAGAGTTATATTTTCAAAGGCACCTATGATATTTATTTTGCAAAGAGACCAAACTTGTGATTTATTAAATGCATAATTATAAAAATATAAATTAACCCCTTTTACCCTTTTTATTTTCCATGACTTCAGAAGGATGTGAAATACTTTCCACATTCATTCTGAAAGGAAGTGGTATTTTAACAAACCCAGATTTAAGCACAGTTTGTTTCCATAAATTTCAGTAAGTTGAGTAAATGTTTGTGTGTCTGAGTACTATATTCTTTAAAAGAAGCACTTTTTCCACAGGGAAAACTAGACCCTAAAGACTAAGAAATCCAATTAGTTGGCCTCTGTTATTGGAAAACTTTGACCAAGTACACCTGAGCCTCCAAGGCCCCCTAATAGGAGAAATACCCTACAGAACTAACTGGCGAGAGCAGTAACCAACTTACAGGCAAAGCTCATGGAGAATACATATTGGACAGAGATTCTGCAGGGAAAAGGTAGGGAGGCACAATGTAATCATCCTCTTTCGAATTTTTCTAGCATAGTGACTCCAGGGTAAAAATCTAAACATCTTCCACCCACTCTCTTAATCCAGGTGACTAGTTTATCTCAGTCCATTTGAGCTGATTTTTCAAGTCCATTTCAAGAAAAATAAATCAAATGACTTCCCCCGAGCTTAGATGGAGACCCACTGGCGTAGAGAAGACATCGATACACAGTTTTCTGGGAGAGAAGGACACTCTTTGAAATGGAAAATTAAAGAAGGGAAAAAATAGCCAAATAATGCCCACATAGCATTTCTACTAAGGAGTTTTGCCTTTCGCCAAAGGGTTGGTCATGATTTGAGCTTTATCTATTGCAGTAGCTACCTCAAGAGAAATTTAAAAAAATATATGTGATAGAATTATTTTGCTCCATCTTCAATTTGCACAGCAGAAAACCTATTGGATCCTTAGTAGAAAATGAACTTCTTTATCAATCACTGTAGCTATCAGCTGTAACCTACGGCCTACTCTAATTAATTAGTCATGAAATATTAAATATGACCAGCTTTCTTTGGAATTGTTCCCCCTGTGAATAAAAGCCTGCAGATTTATCCACGTCAAGTACAGGCAGAGACATTTGGACTCTTTGCTATTTTGGCAGAAATTGTGAAATGCCAATAATCTTGAACAATATTGCAGCCATTTCTCATCCTGTAGGGTCAAAGTTACAGGAAAACTATGAAAAGTTTAAAATTATCTTTAAGTTTTTCTCCCAACAGCTGAAAGGCAAGTAATAAGATCAGCCTTGGTGACAAAACAAAAAACACAGTTTCATCCGACACTTGCTTCTATCCTGTTTAACCCACAATATTAAATGTAAGATTGCTCCAGACTTCCGTAGTGCAGCATAACAGCCCTTCATTAGATCCTGGAAATACAGCTGGACCTTCCTTCAAGGTGGGTCAGCTGGATCATAAAAAACACTGACAAATATGTCAGTCAAATGAAATTGCAAAGATGAGTTCTAATTCTTTCTTCCACCCAGAGGCCTCTTTTAGTATTAAGGTCACTGGGCAGTTCTACCTTTGGATGAAAATTACCAGATTTATTCCAACTCTTCACCCCACCTGCTCCCTCTGCCCCAACACATACCCCAAGAAAGGTTTTAGCTTTATAATATTTGATGTTAAAATTGTCTTTTTCAGATTTGCATTCTGTTGAAATTAGACTTAAAGCTCAACTAATTTATGATAGCACTATGCTTTTGATGATTAAAACAAAAGAATACATTTAAGATAAGAAATCATCAGAAGTCTGGCTTGATCATTTTAAGCAGTCAGCTTAAAGAAGTTTAAACAAAGAAGTTTGTATGGAAAATTTAAACATATCACATACACAGACACACACAAGTGCACACACACAAACAGCCCATTTGCTTATCAAGAACTCTACATGCAGTCTGTTCTTCCATAAAATAAGATGCTAATTTTCCCTTTATACTTTTCCGTCATAGGTTTTTGTTGTCAGAGTGAAAAAGATCATACCTGGATATAATTAATTGTTCTCTGAAGTACAGTTGTATGTAGAAATGCTATTTTAATAAGCTTAGTTCTCTCCCAATATATTTTATTAGGTTGACTTTTAGCATTATACCTGGATAGTTTGACATGAGATGTATGTCCTGTTTTCTGGGAAGAGATACTGATTTTTTTCTGAGTCTTAACTGATGACATTTGCAAAGATTTTTGATGGTAGACTTTTTGTTTCTTGATACTCAATAATTTTTGTTTGATTTCAAATAGTACACTAGAATTCTTTTATTTTTTATAATTCCAATTTCTTTTACACTTTTATTATGATTGAATCTCATGATTTGTGAGTTAAGAAATGCAAAGCTAGATTTATTTATAAAAGAAAACATTAAAAAATGATAAATTTCAGATTGTTTCCATTACTATAGTGCACAGTTAGCAACTTCTCTTTTCAAGAAAAATAGCCTCTGCTTTGTTAACGGTGTTCCCATGAAAATGAGCATGGTCCTTTAGCAAAGTACAGATACTCTAAGTCACTCGTGGGCAGGATCAGACAGGAAAGAAACTAAGACAAGAGAGAAATGTTCACCCAAGAATAACAACACTGGACTCCAGCTAATTACGTTCCTCAGAGGTGCTGATGTAAATATACATATATTTGTTTTTTCTTAAAGTCCATAGGATAGCTTAGAATTTGTCCATTTCATGGAGTTTAAAAACCTTCTGACTACATTATAAGTTATATATGAGGAATAGATACTTTTAAATAAGTGAATTTTAATTGGGAACAAAGAAGGTAAATTTATTGTTCAAAAAATTATAGCTAGTAGCAGATTACATTAGGCTTCTTATAGTAGGATTCCTCTTTTAAATCTCAAACAAATATTGTCATATTGTGTTCTTATGTATTAATTTGTGTGTTTTCCCAATGTAGGCAACAATAAAAGAAGAATGTGTCTGCATACTTTCTAAACCCCTTCAGATACCAATTCTCTATTTTTTTTTCATACAGTTTTTCATATAGTACTCAACCTCTTGGTAAGTATGAATGACTCTCACTTTACAAATGTGTTGAAATAAATGTGTTCCTCTGTAAACATGTTAACAATAGCAACTAAGAGTATTTTTCATGTCTACTAAAGTAAATATTTGAAAATCATTGTGGATTCTTAAGTATCAGGTATTATTCTTTGGGTAAACTCCCACACGCAACAACTACAATAACTGAAAAAAAAAACACCTTCCATTTCAAAAGTTTTCTGTGCTAAAATAATCAGTATTAAAAGTAAAACAAAAATAAATAAATTACCTGATATATTACACTTGAGGAATTTTGAAAAGTTGAAGATCATCAGCTTATGTGGAGTTAGATGTATTTTCATTGTGCATCAAATTATGATTTATTGCATGAGTGGCCTGCCTTTCTGCAAAGTGCTAGCAATTTCTGGGTGAAAGGTGCAGAATTAAGAATAGTAACACACTTGAACTGCAAGACTGGTCTAACTGATGATACACCTTACCACTAATTGAAGTACAAACAGGAACTGTATTAAATTTGGAAATTCTGACCAAACTCCAAGAAGTGATTTTGCACTTTATTTTTTTAACCATAATCCTTTGTAGACTTGGCTCTAAATTAATAATTGAGTTACACAGACAAGAATGCAAGCTTTCAGCTAAGATACAGAACTCCACTTCTCAGGGTTCCTTAAGTCTACACTGCTGCTTTTTCAAGAGTGGTAGGTAGAGTCAAGAAGGTCAAAATAATACTTTAAGATGAGTTATCATTTTTTTGTAATAAATGTACAGTTGAGATGGAACATTTTTGTATAAATATTTCCAAAATACTTACCGTAGCTCATGATAATTTAACCCCCCTCAAGTGACAGATCTTTAACAGGCAGAAAACATTTCACAAGTGTTTACGACACTACACATATTTATCGACTGAAAGAAGACATCAGGGATTTGATTATTATACTCTCTTCTTCCTACTTTTTCTTTTCTCTCCCTATAAATAAATATATTATATATTTGACATGTATTTATTATATGTGTATGTAAATTTGTATATTATGTCTCTGACTTCCTTGGTTGAATATGTTCAAATTCTATGAGACTTTCATTAAAGCATTACAATAATATTCAACAGAAACCCATAGCATCTGTCTCATAACATCTCTTAATAAGAAAGCTTTCAGGTCAAAGAATAAGTGATTGACCTGGGATTTTGATCTGTGTCTTTACTCCTAGATTCCTGCTGAAAATCAGTCAAGTCCACCCTTTCTATTTTGTATCTCCTTCTTTGTAAACATTATGATGAATCAGACATAACAAAAGCATTAGCTTTTATACTTTCTTCCTAATTCTCAGCTTAAGCTACTTTGTTGAACATTCCATTTGCTTTTTTCTCCTGTTTCTTGGGTAACTCTCAGAAACAATATTCTGAACTTCACATATCCTCCCCAAGTTACTGAAAGTACATTCTGTTTCATCTAGACTTATTTTGTTGTAAAATCTTCACCAGTTCACAACCTTCAACTGTTAAGCATTGAATTTACCCTGTAACTTTCTCAAACAATTTAAATTTCACGCTTTTATTCAAATAGAATAACTCACCCCATAGTAACATTCTAAATCATCATTTCTGGTTTTTTTTCTGTATGACTGTTTATAGAATGTTAAATAAGGTAGAGGAATATTCCAAATTAAAAGAAAGAAAATACTTTAAAGAACAATCATTTAATATACCAAGTATTAAAAAACAGTACTTTTGTGAAAGCGTAATGTTGAATATAATTAGGAAAAAAAAAACTGTAGCTAGAAGAAAAAAAATGATAATAACTGGATGGCAAGAAATAACTAGTTTTAGAGAAAAAAAGAGAACTGATCAAAGATACACTGAGTTGCAAATATTGTTTCTTTTGTAAAGGCCTGAGAGCTGTGTAATTAGGATAATGTAGCTTCACAAATGGGCCTTAGCACACTTTGCTGTACCCTGACATAGAACATCTTGGATCAAGCAAAGTCTGCACTATCTCGTAAGTGGGAAAACTGGGCTGAGACCAACTTCTGAGGCTCTTTCAAGTTTCCTTCATAGAACTGCTGTCAGCTGAGGATAAATTCTGTCCTACAGTTCCATTCCTAGTCTCTAAAACTAATCCCCACTTCTGAAGCCACATACTGGACAACAATGGCAGAATTAAAATTGCTATAGATGATAATTGTCACAGAAAGACAAAACAAACAATAAAATGACTTGAGGATGTATTCAGATTATTATTTTTTTTTAGAAAAATAAGATAGGAAGAAAGGTGTTGAAATGTATACCATTCCTGTAGTAGAAGACCTTAATCTTGGGAACAATAAACAGAGTTTGAAAATATCCCCGTAAGCTTTATGGAGAATAGAAGTAGACAATAGACAGAACCTCAGGACAATCACAATTGAAAATGGCGTTTTGCTGCTTTGCTTTCATTATTTCTCCTCAGAAAGTGATTGTCATTACTTCTAGACTTTGCATATAGAAATAAAGCAGAACATTTTCCAGTTGTTCTACTGATAAAGAACAGTACCTGTGGTAGAAAAGAAGCCCATTCTCCAAGGTTGATGCAACCCTTGGCCTCTGTAAAGCCATTAATGTCAAAAATGTGAGAGAAATACATGGACTTTTGGAAGTCAGCTTATTTGCCAAGTAAAATCACCCAACAGTAATTGACCTTTAAACGTGCGCAGTTTTGATTTGAACTATTGACACAAGACGAGGGCTTTGGATATCAATGTCAATCTTATTTTCTCTGAAACCTCTATATTTCCTGCATTAAAAATAAAAAAAACCCCAGTATGACCTCATAGTGTCTCTATTAGCAATCTGACACTGTTGTAAATCTTCATTTTATATCTGAGATTTGAATTTGTGATACTGCACCTAAATCATAGATCCTCTCTCATTGCTTCTGCGTTTTTGCAATATTCACTCAAGTAATCATGAAAGAATGAAAGAGTCAGTGAAGAGAAGCAAGTAGCTTATATTTTACTGATAGTCTCTGCTATTCGATTTGTTCTGGAAATATTTCATACTCAATACAAAAACATTTTTGTTGGTTTTTTGTTTGTTTGTTTGATTGTTTAATGACCCATAAGTGTAAAAGGAACACAAACTGAAGTGATGAGGTCATGAAATATACAAGATGATTTATTCTTGGACAATCTAGACCTTCCAGAAAAAAAGTCCCTGTTTCTTCCATAAAGAATAGAGATTTAGGAATTAAGAATAAACCAAGAAATTTTGGCTATAATTAATAATTAATACTTAATAGCTATACGACTTGAATCAAGAAATCTTATTTAATAAACTCCATTAACCTCAATTTTTCTATAAGATGGGGAAAATAATAGCTGCTTTACAGGGTTATTTTGAGGAACAGAGTGAATAGAGAGAGGCAAAATGTCGAAAAGAATGCCTAGAACATGAAATAAGTGCTGAAACATTGTAGTTTCAAAGGCTCCAGTGAATAGTTTTGCACTATTCATTGTACATGTGATATTCTACACAATATCATTTTGTTGAAATATGAAGTTCCAAAATATTGTGACTTCTCTTCTCCCTTGCAATCTTTTCAGTGTTAAAAGGACTAATATCTGTAATTATTAGATGCCCTCAAGCCGGAAAAGAAGGAATGGGTTATATTAGTGTTTAGCTCACTGAAAAGATTTATGAAGATGATAGTCCCTGACCTGGCCATCACTGAAAAGATATATGAAGATAGTCCCTGACTTGGCCATTTCAAAAGAGAAAGTCTTTTGAGACATTTTACCCAGAATATCACAAAACCCTGCCTGAACTTATCAACTTTACAACCTACTTGCCACTGTTGAGCTTCGTGTTGACACTTCCAGAGCCCAGAAGCTGTCCTTAGGAACTATGAAGTCTAGATTAGGAAGCCAAAGTAAGTTTCTTCCTTCATTGGATTATTGGTATTTGGGAAGAGATATAAAGATATGGATGCATAGATAGCTCAAAGTAAAAGGGAATTTATTCTGGAATATGGCCATGAAAAGATTTCCATTTAAGTGCAACAGGGCATTCATTTTGAGACTAGCTTCAGCACACTGTGACATCAAAAAAGCCATAACAAAAACAAAGAAACAAAATCATTGAAAGGTTATCCAATTCTTGATTGAATACTTAGAGGAATTATGGCAGTTGGATTAAATCATTTTTTTTTAAAGAAGACTTTAAAATTTCTCTTTGGATACCTTTCTTTTTCTCTTCCCCAAATTCTACACCTTCAAGGAATTTATTCTGCATGTTGCTCATTTTCTTTTAATCAACTCCCTCCCCAGAAATCCTCAATCAGGGTCAACTAACTTTCATAGCCTCCTTCAAAAAAGTGTATTTAAATAGTCATTTCTGACTTCTAACTTCTCGCTTAAGATGGTAAATTTCCTGAGGACAGAAGTAGTATCCTGTGTTTTAAAATCACCAGTTTTCAACTATCTCATAGATAATGTATTTAAAAAATTACCCAAGAGACGTCCTCAGAGCTGTATAACATCTTAAGAAATTCTGCTATCAATGCAGATAAGATGGAGAACTAGTTCCATCTGGATGGATTTATAATTGAATAAAGGGTTTTATGGAAAGAGCATAGACTGTGGATCAAATTGTATATGACTCAATTTAAAACTATGCTCTCTTGAAAAAAATTCAAAGATTTAGATAAGGGTACTGCTAAAATACTGACCAAAATTTTTAATGCCAAAAAACTGGAATAAATTATCAGAATTCAAAAAAAAATCTTAACAGTGTAAAAAAAAGGACTGGATAAAAGATAAGCAGTATTAAATATAGTATTTTTTTAGCCTATTTCAGCCCACCCTTTACTGCCATCTGCTATGCTGTCCCTAACATGCCACAATCAAACTTCCCAACTTAAAATGGCAGAAACATGGCTCAATAACTATATGTAAAAAAGCCTTAGAATTTACAATGATAAGCTTCACAAAAGTGAACAATATTTTATATATAGATTTTTTTATTTGCTTAAAATGTTAAGGCAAATTTGGACTGCTTCACTGAGTGTCTAGTATCAAGAATGAAGGCACTTTGTTCTTGTGAACAGTTCAGAACTACACTGGCAATATTTATCTTTGCCACCAACAAGAATGTGTAGAGAAGATAGTGATGGCAACTGGGACAGGATTCAAAACCCAGCATATGAGGAGCAGGTGAAGGAATTAGGGGTTTAAACCAGGAAGGCAAGTTACAGAGAACACTGGAGAGTGACCCTTACAATATTTCAATATTTGTACCATTGTAACTGAAAGTTTAAATATGTGCTGTTTGATCCTGAAGGTGCAAGTAGAATCAGGACAACTATTTACTGAAGGCTTTTACTTCAGCACAGGGAATTTTTGAAAAGCACTCTGGAAATTTTCAACCTCTGATTGAGATTAGAGAGGACATTCAAGAAATGAGATGGTGGTTACGTTTAAGTGGCATCTAGACTTTTATTCTCCTTTGAGAATCTATTGTTTGACATATTTATTTCCTATTTCCAGAGCTCTGAAATAGATTTTTTTTGAGCATGGATCAATAAATTATTATTTGGGATAGCTTCAAGTTTATGTGCTTATGATTTAGAATTTTTTATACTTGGCAGAAGGCTAGGATAGAGAACATCTTGAATTAATATTCTAGACCAAAAATGATTATAAGTAAAAATAATGTCAAACTCATGTAAAGAGTTTAGGTTAAATTATTTTCAGAATTATATAGTGGAAGAAGGAATATGTGTGCTTATAATTCATCCATATTTCTACACATATATATGATGATTTGCAAACCATCCATAAACTGAGCCACAAAATATACATCAAGGGAAATATGCAAGTCTACATTTTATGATAGGTTTCAGAAAGCTGTAAAAACCTCAGGTGGCTCCAGAGATCAACTTTTGACTATATTTTGTTTCCAATACAATATTAAAAAGTCAGCCACTAGCAAGACAGCCTAGGCTGATAACAAGCAAATATTATCTTTTGTACTTAACAACTGACATCTTTCTCTGTTCAAATATACTTGGTCTTATAAATGCTTCTGCTTCCCATTGTATGGGAAGTTAAACTGGTACAAGGTACACCATGGAATATCTCTTCTTTCAATAACACACTAGTTCATCATTTGTCTCCGAAAAGAGCAACTCATTTCAATGGGAACAAACATAAATGAATTAACAAACTTAAGACATATTACTTTTCCCCTTAGCATTGAATGAAGAAAGAACAATGAAATGTTCAGGCTATTTGAAAGAAATACAGAACAGAAAATGTGTTAGAAAGAGGAAGCAAGTTTGCCAGGATAACCAGCTTGCTGAAAATTGCAATTACATGTTACCCTAGGAGACACAGATGCTTTACAAGAGTTAAGTGGAATGAGTAGTGTGTGGCTCTGTCCCTTCTGGAAATGGGTGGTCCTTGGATTATACAATTATAGCCTCATAAAGAGGACTTGAAAATATCACCTGGTGATGGGAAGAATTTAGCCTGCAGTTATGCGTTGATCCCATGGGATAGGTTGACACTGTCCCTGCGTAAGTTTCCTCAGTCTGCCTGAGTCAAAAACAAATTTGATATAGACTGTCTTCTGTGTCCCTAAGACAAGAGTATAAGTAGGCATGGGAGTAAGTAGGCATGAACTTTCCAGATAGTTTTGCTGAGTCATGTGACCTGCTTAAGAGAACACTTCCTTTTCCAACTTCCCCTTGGATTGCTGCCGCTCAGGAAACTTGAAATTAAAGGCCCCCATCCTACTATGTGGACAACTAATGATAAAAATCCATTAGAGAGGTTCAACAGAAAAAGCAAAGATGACTCAGAAAAGATAGAAAATGCATTGGATTAACTAGAACTTTTGGAAAAGACAAATTAAAGCTGAATTACAAATAATGAGAATATTTAGTAGTTAAGTTGTCAATTTTATACACTGCTAGTCAAGATGAAAATCAGTAAATAACCATAGGAAACTGTTTGGAAGTATCTTCCTAAGGTGAAAATGTCCATCTTCAATGGTCTGGTAATTTCACTCCAGAATTCCAATAGTAATAAGTATACGTGAGTTCCACAAAACACGTACAAAATATTCACAGCAGCTTGCCAAAAACCTGAAGGAATGTGGCTGTTCATCACCAGTAGAATAGATGTTTTATTGATATATGGCTTATTTATACAATGGAATGATACACAGCAGTGATAAATTACTATACAGAACAACATGGATGAATCTTGCAAACATAAGTCTAAACCAGACATAAAAGACTACCTTCTATATGATCCCTTTATAGGAAATTCAAAAGCAATAAAACCACTCACTGGTGTCTGAAGTCAGAAAGGGAGTTTTGGAGGGAGGTGTTGACTGTGTGGGCACAAAGAGGTTTCTGGGATGAGGGTTCCATATGATAATCTGTGTATTAACTGGAATTTGGATATGTACATAAAATTAATTTTGTGGTTCATGTAAGATTATGCAATTTATGTGTGCTATACTCCAATAAGTTAAGAAGAAAAACGAATAAGGTGATTATATTTTATATTATAGGTGCAAATATAGCCCTCTCCCTCCCTCACTCCATACCTCTTTCTAGAGTTTAAAACATGATTTCACTTCAGTGAATGGATAGAGGAAAACGTGGTCAACTTAAATGTAAATAGATAAAAATCATGAGGAAGGTGATATATCTTGGATCTATCTAGGAAACCTAGTATCTTGAATAGGCATTCCAGAAGGAGAACTATGGAGTTCAAGAGTCCTGGCAAGTTTTTAACTCTAAGGATGAAGGAAAACACTTCCAAACAGAAGGAGCAATTTGCCTACAACAGTGAAGTGAAATAGAGTACATTAGTCAAAAAAAGAAGACAAGATTTATACGTACAAATTATTTACAGTGAAAAATACTTATCTCTAGGCTCTTTCCAACCAATATATTACTCATCTTTTGGGGCAAAAAGGAATGTCTGAGGTCATTCTGGCTATCGAACTGAACAGCAGTCAGGTGTCTGCAAACTGCCTCCCAGGCTCAGTGTGTTGGGAAGAACTGATTCAATCTACTGAGCACCTACCATCTTCCAGGACTTGGTTAGGTATTTTCACTTGCACTGCTACTCATCACTGAGTTATCAAGTGAAATAACTTCCTACGTTACATGCGTGGATATCAATTTCTGAGGCAGGAATCCTATTCAGAGCTGTACAGATCAGCTTTCCTCTAAACTCTGACTCTGAAGGGATTTCAGCTCATGAGCCTCCCCAGCAAATGCCATACCGACTGCTGATGTTTTATTTCCCGGATCATTTTAATATAGGTTTCATCTCCTGGTGAAATGCTAAAAGGCATCTATTCCTGGAACTGATAATCTTGTAAAGCCAGCAGCAATTTTACGTAAGAGGGAGGAGAATAAAAAAGAGAGAAGGGTAAGAAAACAATAGATTTTGATAGAAGGGTATAGAAAAAGAATATCCATTGATAATGAGTCTAGTAAAATCTACACTATGCTTTCAGCTGAGTGATATTCCCACAGATGGAGAAACACAATAGGTCCTGTATCTTCTTAATGCTTTATTTCCCATGTGTTTCCTATCCCATGCCACCCAAATTCTTGGCATGACTATCTGGTAATATTGCATCTCAAGATGCAGAGATAATGTTGAACAATGCATACAAATCAGTTGCTTATCTGGAAATAAAAAAATAATGTAGGGCGGAGAAGTGTTGACATCGTCTTCTTAGTAAATGAGATATTAAAAATAGTTGTTCCTATAAAAATATATATTTAAGATAAGACACAAGGAGCTTTTAATTATGAGTCTGCAGATGGAGTATTTTCAAAAAACAGCGTGAGATTAGTCAACAAAGAGGTGATCTATTTGTGGAGAAAAGTTGCAAAACTTTTTAAAACTGATGAGGTGAAAAGACTTACTATGGGTTCATGCATGTGAAAACGGGGCTATGTTCATATTATCATCGTCACTACCGATATCACCACCCTCCTCCACCTGCTTAGCCTCCTCTTCCTCTTCATTATTGCCAGAAAACTCAGGGGAAAAAATCTCCAAAGGAAATCCAAAGGAACATTAGTAAGAGACAAATCTCAACAGTATTGGAGTTTGCTTCTGGAGAATGTTTCCCGTTTTTTTGTTAGATTTGGTGCAAGACACTGCTTGAAAATACTTTGAATTTTCTAGTTTCTTTCTCCAAAGGCAATTTGTTCTAAGCATATTATCTTCTACATTTAAAAAATGAATATGTATTTCAAGGGAATTTTTACCTCTATGTCTGCAATTAATTCATACTGAAGTATTACAAAATACATTCATGTGAGAGCCATTTGATGTCCAAGTGTCCTTTTATGAGGCATTTCAATGTTTTCTCTTTTAATGGAGAAATTTTTTTAAAAAATCAAGCCATAAATAGAACTCAGCCTCTAAAAAGGCCTTGGCTTTGCATTGAAATGTAAAGGCTTATGGAATCAGGGAGATTTCAAGTACGTTCTTTTCTATCAGTAGTCCTGATTATTCTCTGAAATATAATTCAGTGTCCTTAAGATTATAAAACTGGTTTGTTTATCTTGAGGGTAAGAGAATTCATGAGGTGATACCTGGCCAAGCAATTTCAATTCAGAGGCGGACTCCAAAAGTGTGATTCATATTTGTCATTATTGCTGGTTGTTGTATTTACTTTCATAGGCACGATGAATCTGGTTGTAATTTATTATAGTTGCATTGACTGTATTGCTGTACTGAATCACTGGGACAGATATTGCCATATGATCTGCATAGCTCTGAAATGCTGCGTTTTTATTGACCAGAGCATGGTGAATCCCTAGATTTATTTATTTTTTAATGTGTGTGAGGGATTACTCCATAATTAATTTTTATTAGTTAGAAATATTAAGAGTTATGTATCGGCCACTACGTTAAGTGTTTTAAAAACACATTTTCTTTTACTATTAATACAACCCCATAAGCTAGGTATTATACCCCCTAGACTATTAGCGGCAGTACTGGTGTTTAAGTCTGGGACCACTTTGATTCCTGTCCACTATTTGTTGTGAGCTATACCAGATAGGGTCTAAGGAGATTGAAAGCATCACCCCTCCATTCTTGCAAGCTAGATAGTACATTTCCTTTAAATTTCTTTAATTTCTTTGTTAATTACTTTATCATAGTGACCTACTTTGCCCTCTCTCCCACACTTAGTAATATTTTCCTAATAATAACAATATTTGAAGACTGGAAAGTTTTACATAGACATAAAATACTTTCCATCTCTCTTTCTATTTAAACTTCTAAATAACTCTTCTTGGAAGACCAGAAAGGGTTATTAGTTCTACTATCTTTTCCAGAGAAGAAACACTTACTGAAGGCAAATTACTCACCTACATTCAAAAAGCAACAAATAAAAAGCAGAAATCAAGATTTCAGATGAATGGCTAATGATCCTGCCACTATATTCATCTTCCTAGAGAAATCACTTTTGTCTTAATTATATTTAATAGTATAAATCCAAATAGTATCACTCCAATAAGTATGTGATAATATACTATACACTACCCTGTGCCTGTATCTATCTATCTTTCATCTATCTCTACATATTTATATAATGTATTCTACAATGATTCACTATAATTCCATATTTGAATTAACCATTTTATCTAAAAATCATTATAATAATATATATTCCAAAACAAATAGTTTTGTGCTCTATTCTCCACCTTTCTTTGCTTTATGACTTATATAGCATGTCTAATAAATCTCATGAAGTATACTAAATAAATAAGAAAACTGAAGACTAAGAAATTTAAGTAATTTGCCCGTCACCAGAAGAGTTGAAAAGAATGTAATACATGTATTTCTTCATTCTAGAAACATCTAACATTTCATAAAAGCATATTTTTTTGTAATTCCTTTCCTCTTGTAGTAATTGTACTAAATTACAAATTGGTTTGAAGCTTTGCTAGAGATAGCGAAGGTGAATTATTTTAGTTAACAGATATCCCTTCTTAAATTTACAGAGGTTATCTATTGGCCTAGCAACAATAGAAAGTCAATGCTCAGTTTTCTCTCCCATTTTCCAAGGGGCATGTGCTTTCATTATCTTTAATTTGTTAACCTTTTACTATCCTCTACAGCAATTAGACTCAAAGGAGATAAGCCCAATGTCTTCTGTCCAGTATTTTAAATCCTTGGAAATTCAGCAGATGGTGGCCTACAAGTGATGCCTGCCTTTGTTCTGCTCTGGACCCATCCCAGCTCACCACTGCCCTCACCACCGCACATCTACACACATTCACTGCGCCTCACACCTCTCTCACTTGAGGAAGGAATGATCGTTATTGTATTGATTCTGTCCAGCACTCCACTATTGAGTGAACTGGCCATTAGATAACCCTGATTTCCAGCCTTTGTAAACTAATTATATCTATTAATCATGCGAGTCCCAGAATTTGTCTTTTCCAGTAAAAAAGTTCCCAAAGAGAAACTTAGAGCTTTTTTTTAAAACTCCATTTGCCTCCTCCTGTTTATGTTTATCCATCCAAAACTTCATTTGTCTAGCCTTCCCAGGTTAATTGTTTCAAAAACAATTATTCACAAAAGAATCAGAATGAACACTTAGTTTAATTAGGCACCTTAAGAAGGTTTGTGCTTGACAACAACAACAACAAAAATCAGAAAAATATGAAGTGAATAGAAAAATAAGAGAAGTTATCCAAATTAGAAATACAGATTTGTGGTGAAATACAAGTGAATAGTGCTAATGCATCTATATGATACTTTGCTTTAAGTCAAGACATTAAACTTTGCATTAAAATGATTTCATGAGTGTCTCATCAAGGTAATCAGAAGTAGCACAGACAATAATAATACTTGTAACAATGTCTGTCCTTTATTGGGTGCTTGCCAAACAATCGATATTTTTAACCCTTGCCCTGTGATAGGACAAACTTGTGATTCAGAGTCACACTAAACTTTCAGAACCTTTGATCTTAACCTCCAAAGCAAAGCAACTTCAATTGTAGATTTGCCATCAAGAGTCATCAAGGATGTGATTATGTTCCTTCTGCATGAACCACCCCAAGACCTAAAGACTAAAATTTCAACTGAAAAGTTTTCTCAACTTCAACTTCATATGTAAAAATGTAAGCACCCCTTAATGTTAATTGATCTAAAGTTACACAGTCCAGTATGGTAGCCAATAAACATATGTCTGTTGCAAACACAAACTGTGGTTTATATACTCAAGGAACTAAATTTTTAATTTAATTTGATTTGAATTTTATTTAAAAATTGAAACATTTCAAAATACGTTGTGTGTTAGACACAGCTTTATTATTATGATGAGTTTACATTTCACTTTAACCATTGCATCACAAAGGGCACCACTGTGGTAGTGTGTGTGAATTAGGGCACTTGTGTCATATATAGTCTTGCACATAAACACCTTAAGGATCTAGTCAGTGTTAATGGATTAATATAATTGATTTCTTACACATTTTCTCACACATTGATATAACAATGTGAAGTGTTTTACGAATAATTTATGCAGAGACTGAGTTACAGTTATATTTATGTAAATTGCAAATGGCTTTTAAATTAAAATACTAGTTTTTAATCATACTTAAATTATTTTTCAAATATGAAAAAATAATTAAGGGATACTTCTAATAACAGATCATCAAAACATATGAAACAAAAAATGATAGAATTGAAGGAAAAAAAAGACAACTCTACAAACATAGATGAGGACTATAATTATTTATTGAGAGTGAAGAATTAAGGTCTCCATCTATGGAAAATTAAAATTTCCATTCTTCTGGATAGAAGAACCAGACTGAAGATAAATAAGGAAATAGAAGACTTGAACAACTTTGTACATCAACTAGAGCTAACAGACATACAGGGAACACTTTACCCAACAACAAAATATATATTTTTTTCAAGTGTTCATAAGACACTTTCCAGGATAGACCATATGTTAAGACACAAATTAAGTCTTAATATATTTTAAAAATATATTTAAAATATATTTTAAAAATTTATTGTACCTGACCACAATGAGATGAAGTAAGATATCAATGACAGAAGGAAAACTGGAGAAAAAAAAAACAACAAACCATGAAATTGTGGAAACTGAACAACACATTTTTAACCAATGGATCAAAGAAGAAATCACAAGAGAAATTAGAAAATACTTAGAGATGAATGAAAATAAGAACAAAATATGTAGAAATTTATGAGACATAGTAATAGCAGTGCTGACAGTAGGGAGAAAATAAATATTAAAGAGAGGTAAATCAAATAGAGAACAGAAAAAAATAGTAGAACAGATCAATGAAATTAAAAGTTGATTCTTTGAAACCAACAAATTGCCAAACCTTAGCTAGATGGACTAAGAATAAAAGAGATAAGACTTCAGTTACTAAAGTCAGAAATAAAAGTGGGAATATTAGTATTCATTCTGCAGAATGAAAAGGATTATATGAGAGTACTATGAATAATTATTTGCCAAGAAATTGGTTAGCTTAGGTGAAATGAACAAATTCCTAGAAACACAAAATCTACCAAGACTAAATCACAAAGAAATAGAACATCTAAATAGAGTTATAACTAGTATGGACATTGAATCTGTAATAAAAAGTTTCCCAACAAAGAAAAGCTTTGGGCCTGATGGCTTTACTAGTGAATTCTACCAAATAGTTAAAAAAGAATTAATACCAGTCTTTCTCGAACTTTTCCAAAATAATGAAGAGAACATTTCTTAACTCATTCCTTGAGGTCTTCACTATCCTGATACCTGAAGCCCAACAAAGACATCACAAGAAAACTACAGACTAATATTCCTTATGAACATTGATGGAAAAGCCTAAACAAATCAATAGCAAACCAAACTCAACAGCATATTAAAAAGTTATACACCATGACCCAATAGGATCTATTCCTGGAATGCAAGGATGTTTCAACATATAAAAATTGATTAATGTAGTGTACCACATTAACAGAATAAAGTAAAATAAACACACACACAACACACACACACACACACACACACACACACACACACACACACACACATGCACACATGATCACCTCGATTTAGAAAAAGCATTTGACAAAATTCAACATTTTTTATGATAAAATCACTCAACAAACTAGGAACAAAAGGAAACTATTTCAACACAATAAAGCCATATATGTAAAACCCACTACAAACATACTCAATGGTGAAAGACTGGAAACTTTTTCCTCTAAGATGAGAAACAAGGAAAAGATACCTGCTTGAACCACTTTTATTCAACATTGTGCAGTTTTCCCTTGGTACCCAAGGGTGATTATTCCACGACTACCACCAGGGATGCTCAAGTCTCTTATAAAATGGCATAGTATTTGCATGTAACCTACACACATTCTTCTGTATACTTTAAATAATTTCTAAATTATTTATAATAGCCAATACCATGTAAATGTTAAGTAAATAGTTGTAAATAAAATATGAATGCTATGTAAATAGTTGCCAGTATGTGGCAAATTCAAGTTTTGCTTTTTGGAATTTTTGGAATTTTTTCTGAATATTTTTAATCAATGGTTAGTTGAATCTGTGGATGTGGAAGCTGTGGATACAGAGGGCTGACTGTACTTGAAATTCTAGCCAAGCAATTAGATAAGAAAAAGAAATGAAAGACATCCAAATTAAAAACAAAGAAGTAAAATTACCTATTTTTGCAGATAATATGCTCTTATATGTACAAAATTCTAAAGATTCCCAAAAAATCTGTTAGAACTAATAAATAAAAGATATTTTTTGATTTTTTTTTATATCTTTTAGAGAGGAAATTCAGGTAGATATAAAAATAGATTCTATCACAGTGCATTGAAATCTGATTGCTTTACTTCACAGCATGATGCATACTGAAAATATTTTCTCTGTTTTCTGAAACAAATTCTAAGAAAAGTTGCCATAGATATAGTTGCTAAACAGTTAAGTATACAGGTGAAAATGCTATGAATGCCAACTATTGAAAGAAATGGAAGAAAATAAATTAAGGATCTTGTGTTCTGTCACAATACTGATTCAGTGAAACATGGAATTGTTTTACAAAGATTTACAGATCCTCTTTGACTTATGATGGAGTTACTTCCAGATAAACCCATCATAAATAGATAAATAGAAAATATTGAAAGTCAAAAATGAATTTAATACATTGAACCCACTGAACATCATAGCTTAGCTTAGCCTAACTTAAATGTGCTCAGAACGCTTGTTAACCAATGGCTGGGGAAAATATCTAATACAAAACCTATTTTAGAATAAAGTGTTGAATATCTCATACAGTTTATTGAACACTGTACCAAAAGTGAAAAACAGAATGGTTGTATGGGTCCAGAATGGTTGTAAGTGTATTGATTATTTAGTCTCTCTATTGCATGGCTGATTGGGAGCTATGTGGCTCACTGCCACTGCCCAGCATCAGGAGGGAGTATCATACACCGTATATCACTAGCTAGGGAAAAGATCAAGATTCTAAATCTGAAGTATGGTTTCTCCTAAATGCACAGTATCACTTTCACATCATTGTAAAGTTGAAAAATCATGTCGAGACATGTTAGGTTGGGGACCATCTGTACTGAATTGCTCAAATTCAAATCTTTCTTGAAGCAAAAGGAATATTTTCCTAATATTCAATAATAATGACCAAAAAACGGCAGTGCTAGTTATGTTTTCCAACCAATTTCAGGTAACATATGAGTTAGCTAAATTTGAAGCTCTAAAAAAAGGAAAAAAATAACTTTTAGAATTAACCAAACAGGTAAATGAATTTATGTTGATATTGAAACTTTTCAAGATAAAAACCAATGACAATAATTTACATATTTTTCTAATAATATACAGATTTTAATTAACATTGTTATATAAATTGGCTGCAAAACTAGAAGAAAAATTTTAGTGATATTGATAATTTTAGAATTTTTAATTTGTGCAACACTTTTTAAATCAATGTTAATGTTATTGAGTTGACACGAGTTTGTACATTTATTTGTGTTGGACAGATACAGTGTGAAACTGATACACTGTTGATTCAAAATTAAATCAATTCCTTTAAAAAAGATGAACCATTTTTGTCAGTGTGAATACAGATATTAAAGTAAAAATTTTTTTCGAGCAAATTTTAGTTCCTGGAATACTTTTAGAAGTGTTTAGAACAACATGAGTTGGTGAATCTAATTTTCAAACTACAATTTAAAAAATCTAAATACAACCGAAGTGTTTCCAATAAAAATTTGGAATTTGAATTGCGATGTGCTATAATTGTAAAATATACATCAAATTTTCAAAGACTTACTATGAAAATATGTAAAATATCTCAGTAATTTAATATTGATTGCATGTTAAAATATATTGAATAATTTGTATTAATTAAAATGTTATTAAAATTAATTTTACCTTTTTTTGTTTTACTTTTTAATGTGGCTACTAGAAAATTTTAAGTTATTTATTTAGTTTACATTGTATTTCCATTGGACAGTTCTGCTCTGGGAATGTTTTGTTTGTATGCTGGTTTGTTTCTTTTGTTCATTCATAAACTGATGTGTGGTCCATAATTTGTTTTCTTTTTTTCCTGATAATTAGAAGTTAGAACTTAGAAAATCCACAGTGCACTTATTATTTGCTTGTCGTTAATCTAGCATTAAGTTCAATCAAGAGTTTTCAAGTGATGGTGAATTTGTTAAAATATAAATTTCTAAAAACTTTGGATACTAGTTGTATCAATTCTACCAAAAGCTACTAAAGTATGCAAACATTTTTTCCACCCTATGCCCAGACCATGGCTTGATTCACATTTTGTCTAAATAATCCCTATGTTCTATAGAAATAGTTGAAAACAACAATTAGAATTCCATAAATAAAAATTGTACCATGAGTGTAAAATAAAACAAGATTCCATTTTACCATGTCAATGCCTTTTTAAAAATGTTAGTGGCAATAGAAATGGCTTCTTCCTAAAGGAAATCATACCATTAAAATGATCATATAAAAGAGCCATTATAGCGTAGCTTTTCCCAAGGTGAATGTATTTCAACTGTAAGATAATTGTTTGTTTTCCTATATAGTGTCAAGAGAAAGAAAAGAGGCAGGACATTTTTTAAAAAGAAAAGGAAAAAAAAAAAAAAGCCTGAGATTCATCAATTAGTAAACACTAAGGGAAAATAACAATGTTTAAGACAAATTGATCAAATTTTGAAAAATTGATGCACAATGAAGTTTCTTCTATCAGAGAACCTAGCATATAAAATCCACTTGGTAACTGTTTATGGAATGAATTAATGTTCTAGCCAAATATTTAAAGCAAAAATTCCCATAATAATGTCTTGGACCTTCTCAGTCCTACTGATTAAATTTAATAGGCATTTCTAGCTGAGTTATCTGGAATTTAAAATATTCTGAAATCCAATGTTAAGGCAATTATGACCAATTAGAAATACATAGTCCAAAGATTAACCCCAAGCTTTATGTTTAATGTCGTTATCTAATTTGTTGGGAGTAGAGTAAACTATGACTGTGTCTAATTTCCTCAAATATGAAATGGGGAAAAGAGAAGTACTCATTTTATAGGCTTGTATGCATGTCATAGGGATTAAATTAATAATGGATAAAAACAAATGTAAAAATGCCCATTACAGACTAAGCATTTAGTAGATGTTATCTGGATCTTAAGCAAATTTAACCCATCCTTCAAGACCAGTCTCACTTCCTCCATGAAATCATCCCACATTCACTCATCACCTTCTTATACAAGTATCGGCATTTTTATCATTTGTTTTCATTCGTAAGTGTGTTCATACATAGATGTAAAATGCCTCTGCAGTTTTCCTGAAAGCAGCCACATGTCTATGACTCTTTTAACATATGCTTCAATAACCTGCCAAAATGCTGTTTCATGAGCCTTCAATTCAGACTTGACTGTTTGCATTTTTGCTGTCCTTGTTCCACAGAGATTTTTTTTCCCTGACAATATCCCATATTAAGTGGGAAAGTATTCGTTCACTCACTAGACTATATTAAAAAAAAAAAAACTGTGCAGAAATCCTGGCTTCAAATCTAAGGAATTACCAAACTAATTAAAGCTTAGCATTTATGGCAGAGGAGCAGAGAAGGCAATAAACTACTTTTTGGATGACTAGATGGTAAAAGACCGCTTAGACACTTGATTAGGGCAGAAGTCATTTATACTGAATACGTTTCAGTGCCACATATTTCTCTGATTGTACTAAAAGAAACTAAAGAAAAAAGGAGGCATTGTGTTTTTTGAAAAAGGAAAGAATTTTTTTTTCTAGTTTGTGGAAAATTAAAAAAATACTATGGAAATCCATAGGCACCATCAGAAAGCAACAACATCGCTCATATTAGGAGACCATGGAAGTACTGAAATAAAATGCATTTATGTTGTCCAAACTGATTACCAGGACGATTATCTCTTCCTAGTCCCTCTTGTGTAAATACACAAGAAATACAGTTTGGACTCCCTGTAACTCTGATGTAAACATTACAGATATCTTCTTTAGAAGCGGCTATCCTAAATAACATTTGTTGAATATAGTGTTTCTTTGTAGACAGTGTTCAGAGGTAAAATATTAGCAAAATGGGCAGGAAAGAATGTTACATGTACTTATACTTAAATATTAAGTATGATTTGCTTGATTGATTAATTCCTTCATTCTATATATGTGTATAACTGATTACTATATCAAGCACTGATCTACAGCTGGTGATACAGAGGAATAAAACAGTAAGGACCCAGCTCTTATCTAACAAAGAAAGAAAATAAATAATTAAATACATAGATACATGTTTCATTATCAAATTTCAATATGTGTATCAAAACATATAACACAGTAAAATACTAGAAAGTGTTTTGGCAAGTGAGATGCTATTTGAAAAATGTAGATAGCTATTTGGGAGGGGTGCGTGAAATGAGAAAATGAGCCTTGAAAATATCTGGGAGGAAAGCATTTCAGCGAAGGAAGAGCATGTGCAGAAGACCTCAGCTGGAAACGAGCACGGCTTGTTTGAAGACCGGCATGTGTGCCATGATTGTTCAAGTAGAGTAAATACGGGAGGCACTAGGAGATGAGGTCTCAGAGGTAGTCAGGACTGGTCCAGAAGAGGGGTTTAATGTCATTCTAAGTGTGATGGGAAAACCTTATGATATACCCAGAGTATATATGCATATATCCGGAGATTTATTTTAATTCCTATTCTAGAAGAGATTTATACTAATATATATTTATTAAAAATGCATTTATAAAACAAAAATATGTTTTAAGCCATTACAATATGTATTATACCGGAAACATGTCTGTGTGTTATGTCTTTTGATCCTTGGAACCACCCTGTCAGCGGTTGTTCCGTCAGGTACTTATAACCTCTGTTCTATAGTTGAAGAAACTAAGGTTTGAAGAGGTTGGTCAAATTTCAAAATTTAGTGGTGGTAGTGCCTCCAGCAATTTGAGTTCATGTGGCTCCAATCTTTGCCTTTTTTTTTTTTTCATCTGTCGCATTTTTCCCTCCAAAGTTACATTATGTGCCCTGCATCTATCAGAATTTTCAAGCATATGAAATCAAGTTAAAATGGAAAAGTCCTTGTGTAAGGAAGCTGGAATTATGGCGCATATTATGATGCCAGGGTTTCCATATTCATCATTAATCTATTTCTCACTACAATTTTGGGAGATGAGGGCATCACTATTTAGTGTCATGGATAAGGAAACAAAGGACCATAGACTGTATATAAACTAACTGAGGGTAACATACTCAGTAGATTAGATTCCAAAGAGGAGCTGTCAGTCTGCCTGACTTCCACGGTAACCTGTCTTCACAAGGAGCCGGGAATGGGCGAAACATGCAGGAATGATGACACTCTCCCTCTGAGTTACGCCTCGAGTGGTGTTTGTGCTGTCTGAGACAAATTGCTGCAACACAGGAAAAGTAAATACCATCTTGCTAAAGGAAGAAGTTGTCAGATCTATGTTAAACTCTAAGCTGCGTTGAAGTGAAAAACATTCTGTGGTCCCTGAGTTACCCGATCTCTCAGAATTCCCTCAAAAGTCTAGAAGACACTTTGTCACTTCTTGGTAATAAAATTATGATTAGTTGGAGAGACAAAGTGGGAAAAAAAAAAAAAAAAGGACATGTAGAAGCTCCTGAGAACCTTAGCATGATAAATATTTGCCCTAAGTACTGGCTTGACCCTTGTAGAAATCAGATTGGACAAAGCTCTTGCTAGACTGACAACCAGGAAAGAATGATCTTATTTTGTCATGGAGAAATCAGAGGGCATGAATTATTTTTATGAGATAATTTCTGGTTCTGTGCGAAAAGTTTCATTAAATCTAAATAAAGCTTAAATTCTGAGTGATTTCTAATATTCCACATATTTTAGTAAAGAGTTCACATCTTACATGTAAGTGTGGGTGGGATTTTATTGCCACTATCAGCAGTATCAGAGATTACTTTCCAGCTTCAGACTTTGTTCTTGTTTATCATATGCTTCATTCTGTCTCTGATATTTATCACTTGCATTTCCCAGAAAGAACAAAGAAACACTGTTATTTGGCATCTTAACACTAAAAGCCCTGATTTTTTTTCCTTTTTATTTCAAATTCTGCTGAAGCATTCTTCAGTTCTCATGGTTTTTTTCCAGAAATGTTACAGCTCAAGTGAAACATGAGACTTCATTGTAGAAGTCATTAAAGCAGTTTCTCACAGCAAATTGGAGAATCACAAAGACATAAATCCTGTTATTTTGAAACCATGAAGGAAGCGAAGGTCACTGAGAAGTCTGAATATTTTGCCTAGCTGCTTGGAACTTGACTCAAAGGAAAGACTCTTAGAAATCTAAGAAATGTGTTTTAAGATGAAATTGCAAGTGTTCATCTGATGCCCCAAGAACAAGCACTGAGAAGCAAATAAATGCTTGGAAAAATAGTCATGCATACAATATATATATATATATATATAAGAAGCACGTACCTATGAAAGAATTAAGCCAATCAATCTGGAAAACTAAAGTAAGTTATAGTCATAACCAGGTGCTTTAGTAAAAGGGTCAAAAATCAAAAGGGTGAGTACACAGATCAAATTCCAAACTGAGAAATTTCCAAACAAATGATCAGTTTTTGGTGGCATACGTCAGTGATTTGTAATACTTCAAAATATTCTTATG
The DNA here is from genome assembly GCF_009834535.1 of Camelus ferus. Lineage (NCBI taxonomy): Eukaryota > Metazoa > Chordata > Mammalia > Artiodactyla > Camelidae > Camelus > Camelus ferus. The sequence goes on along the minus strand of NC_045701.1, from coordinate 76,407,157 downwards.
GAGTAGAAGGGAAAAAAAAAAAACCTCCAGCTGTTGAACTTAGGAAATGTGAATCTCTCCTTGTATTATTAGATTTCCTAATTGTTTAAGGTTATCTGTCTAGGTACAGAGAAACTGAGATTATATAAAAGGGGAGTGATCAGGAAAAATAATATAATGTGGGAATATGGATGCAAGAGTCAAGAAGGGCTGTTCTGTTCAATGGTTAAATAAAGTAGGAAGAGAGGAAAGAGGAAACATGCAAAAAAAAAAAAAAAATACCAAAGGCTATCGGATCCTATGATCTGATAATTTGCCTCCTAGGTATATACATATATAAAAGAAAGAATACCCATGCCCACCAAAAGACACATACAAATGTCCAGCAACAGGAGATGGGAAAAAACAAATTGTGGTATATTTACACAATGGGATAGGATATTAAGCAACAATGAAAAAGAACGAACTACTGACACACAAAACATCTTGACTACATCTCATAGATATGCTGCGGCATAAAAGAAGCCAGACACAAGAGGACATACTTGAAACAGTCAAAACTGACTAATATTAGAAGAAATCTGCATAGCAGGGTTACCTCTGGAATGTGGCTGGCTTTTGACTGGGAGGTAGGAGCACGAGGAAATATTTTTGAGAGCTTAACCTGTTTATCTTAATGCGGATAACATGGGTGTAGACAAATGTAAAAAAGCCTATAAACTGTGGATTGGAGTCCATTTTTTATAGTTTTTGCATGTACTTACCATAATAGTCCTTAAAGGATGATAAAAACATTTGATTATCCTGCAACCAATACATTCCAGTAATGCAACTTCCTCCTCTAATTTTGCCCAAGATGTAGACTGGGTCTTTGTTCTAGACACCAGGTCAGAAAGGACATCATTACATAGTGGATCTGCTTATACCATGACTCAATGTGCAATCAAACATTTGGTCATCCATTCACTCCCTATTGTTCCGCACTTTCTGCAAGCTCAAAAGTAAAGGCACATTTGGTCCAATGACACTAGGGGGCAAAGTAGAAATTTAAGCATGAAGATTCTTAGGTAAGCTGGAAGCTATGGGGTGCTATTGAAGGGTTTTAAGCAAGCAAGTGAATTAATCAGATTTGCAGGTTAGAAAGAGTAAACTGACAAGACTGTGGAAAATGCTTTAGATGAAGAGAAGCCATGTGGCCAGAAAAGCACATCAGAGAAAGTGACAGAAATCCAACCAGTAAGGGATAAAGCTGGCAGAGGAAATTCAGGAGAGAAAATAGTTATGAAGTCCACAATGTGGAAAAAATACATCAGGATCTAGTCATTTATGGTATGAGATGCGTGAAGTACAAAACTAGGTTACTTTGGACTCTAAGAAACACTAAGACAAGTGTTTTCCACAGATCAAAACTTTAACCTGCAAGCAGATCTGTGAGAAAAGTGTTATTACTAGCCTCATACCATGAACAAGGGCACTGAGACACAGAATGCTTAAGTAACTTCCCCAAGAGTTAGCTGGGCGTAGCAGAATGAGATTTTTACTAAAGGATAATTTGCTGTGCTTGGAAAACTTGGTGTAAGGGGCAGGGCTGATGGAATCTAGAGCCAGCAGAGGAGACGTGGTCTGATGGCGTGGCCTTAATGTCCTCCTAACGCTACAGGGCTTTTCCACAAGGACTGAAAGAAGCTAAGCTATTGAAACTATGACAGTTCATCAAAAAGTCTTTAACTTCTAGAAAACTTTTGCTCAGTTTCTTAACTGCCAAAGATGATATTGGACAAATTATGTAGTCTCGCTGAATTTCACGAACTTTGGTTTATTTATTTATTTTTTCACAAACTCTGTTTTTAAGTGGAGTCCATTGGCGAGATTAAATATAAAGGTCTTTGTAAATTCCAGACCTGTCAAATTTTATTTACGTATTTGTACTCTGTCATATTCTAGAAAGGACCTGTAGTGTAAGAGTGTTTATAAAACATTTTTATTATGAAAAAAAAGGTAAGTGAGAAAAAGCAAAGAGTTGTCATCCTTGCTTACATTGTCAAGAAAAAGCAAAAGCATTCCTGGATCCTGGGTACAAACAGTATCTCTCCCTTGCTGCCTGTTACCTGCTCTCTAGTTACAACTTCAGGCAGGCTTTCTTTGGTTTTTTTCCCTTATGGATATAATGTAGGATGATTCACAGAAGCACAATTTTCCTTTGGACCAGAAGCTGGAATTCACAACCAGCTAGAGATATAATAAAAGCAGATGCAGGAAGTATAGAGACAAGAGGCTCGCAGAACCAAGGGTGGGAGGCAAGCAAACTGTACGAAAAATGTGCTTTTGTCGGATTTCCTCCAGAAGGCTGAAAATAACTGAACTGTTGAAATCTTGCAAAGCCCATCTGATCCCACAGGAAGAATATGTTGATCTCGTTCCCTCTCTCCCTCCCTAATCACACTGTACTGAAGTTATGATTTTAAGCAGCCTTGTGCTGATGCTCGTGTAGCCCAGCTCCAGGGGGGCAGGCCTGAGAGGGAGGTTAAGAGGAAGCACGGAGATGACAAGCATCACTTTCTTAGTGTCAGTGAGTAATAGCATACTCACCACGTGAGCATTGGAATACAAATTCCATACAGACTAGATGGCGAAACTGCTCTAGTGAGTGATTTGTCACACAAAAGTTTTTTGTTGTTGTTTTTATCGTAATGGATTGAACTGTTTCAGTTTTAAGTGGACCTCACTTATACACAGCAGGTGAGCGAATAGATGGGGCCCTGTGCAGTCAGTCTCTGTTTTCTGATCAATACTGACTGCTACGGCTGAATTGATGACGAGGCAATTCTTTAAACAACCACACTTAACAGACTACAAGGTACATTTTTTTCAAATATATGCATAACTGCCACTTACTGTGTCAGATCGACCCACAGACAATGCCTATCTCTTTGATTAGTAGACCACGTGAAAACCCGTGTGTCCTGTCTTCCTGTCTTTCTTCCCTCCCTCCTTGCTCAGTCTCCTTTTTTCCCTTTTCCTCCTTCCCTACATTCTTTATATGCACACATGATGTTCACATGTAGTGCATCTAAGCATTGCGTCTGTTGGTCCTTGCCATGCTCTGCAACAGACAATTGGCAAACAATACATCAACGAAACAAATTATTTGCTTAAAGTGCATGGAAACAGAGAAGAGATCCTTTAGCCAGTCCTGAGGCAGGGCTGCATTCATGTAGCAGGGTAAGGGCGTGGGGAGCTTGCGGGTGGGGTGCAGTGTTAAGACAAGACGTGGTCTGTGCAGTTTCTTTGGCAATATCCAAGTCAGTGCTGGATTTAAAAAAAAATTATGATGTTTTGCCCAATATAGGTCTAGACAATTTCACAGCACTTCTATGATCAGTAATGTTACATCTTTAAGCAGAATCCTAGTAGTAAAGACATTTGACAAAACACATTTTTTACTAATATATAACTCCATATATTTCAAAGACTACAAAGAACCCTCCTCTGTGATAGTGAAACAAAAGAGAAAAAAAAATCAAGTTTGCATATCTTTCTCCTCATCCTCATGTTGGCCCAGAATTCAGCCTCTGTTATGACAGCGAAGGGCTACAGAGGAAGAGGACTATCTCAGCGGTCTGAGTATTGAACACGGGATGGATTCTACATTCTTACCTCTCCAGCTGGAGTCCTGGCTATTGGCAGGAGGGGACATGGGAGAAATTTTGTTGCTGCAGCTAATCTTACAGTTCATTAGCACCTTAGTGACTAGTGATCTCACTTCATTAAATGTGTTTGTTTGGTAGTGTCAGCTTTCCTTTTGAAATGCCCTTAAATAATAACATCGTTTCCTTTAAGGCTGGTGCTTCACAAAAGTGAGGAATGGACTTGTGCTGCGAGAGACAGTGGTACCATCAGCGCTTTACTCTAAAATGAGCAGCCCAGGGTCATTTGGATATTTCAGATTGAGAGATGAAAGCGCTTATCTCAAGCCGGGAAATGCAATACAAAACTTGCAATCTGGTTCTGAGAGCTCATTTTTGATGACTTTTTATGACTTGCTAAACCAAGAAAAAGTTCCCTTACTTTTTTCTCTCTTAGATTTAGCAACAAGCCAATGATGTCAACGGTGAGAGTAAGATGAGAATAAACACACTGAAGGAAAATAAAAGTGATGATTGAGGATCTCTCCTTGGCATTATGTAAAGACTTAGTAAAAAAAAAAAAAATAGACATCATTCATATGCATGCAAATACATACTTCCCAGCAGCTCAGAATATGTGAAATAATCAAATCCTAACAATGAAGCCTAAGTTTAAGGCTTATTGTGGTATGATTCCTGTGCCCACTAAGGTATTCTCCACTAGTGGAAATTCACTGTTTCAAGATAATTATTAGTTCTGTAGCTATAATCTCAGTCAAATAAAAGGTGATATAACCAATTCAAAAGTGCTTGCTTACCCCAGGGACCGGTTCTTTGGATTTGTGTCAGGGCCTAGTAATAAACATTGCATAAGAAGTTTATATATTATTTTTTTAGTGAATGATATTTCTAGTCAGTCTTTACCCTTGATTTCAGTCACCTCCAGGGGAATCAATTTAACTGATACTCTTCAAATAAAAGCATTTCAGGAGGCAATTTTCTCTTGTTACCTGATACAATAGTTTATGTAAAAAAAAATCTGTCAGTATATTTTAATAGAAATCAGAAACAACGAAACTCTTTGTGTATTATATGATGTGAGAGAGCTTACTCACTGGTATTCTGATTTTATCTTCTCACTTATATTTACTGAAACATTTTTTAAAGATATCACCAATCATTTTGAAAAACATCTCAGAAAATCTCTAGTAAAGTACACCTATGTTTATAGCAGTCTTTATTTTTCTTTTGTATTCTCTCTTTTAATATCAATAATAAGATGAGCTAGGATAGTGCCAGAATATCTCTTTATTACTATAAAAAAAATCAAAATTGTAAAGAATCTAAATCCACAATTACCAAAAAAAAAAAAAAGTTAGGACACAATAGTGACATGAAATATAGTTATCTAGAGTTAAATTGACACGTTCAAAATAAGATGACTTATATTCCAATGGATTTTTCTGTTGTGCTGGAAATATATTGGTTATTCATTCACTTAGCAGATATTCAATTAGAGTCCACTATCTTTGAGACACCGTATATAATCTGGGAATCAGAGGAAGGGTTAAGGAAGACAAATAAAACCTCTGATCTCCTGGTGAAAAAATTTGTTGAAATTGAAGGAAAGCATCTTATAGATGATATGTAGTGCCTAGTGACAGGCCAGCGCTCCTGTTGAGAACAACCACAATAAAAACAGAACAAAACAAAATAAAACAAAATACTACCTAGAATACAAAAATATATTTTGGGGGACAGCAGAAAGTTACAGATAACAATGAGAACTGAGAACAAGCCAAGATGAGCCAAGATTCCAGAAAGGGAAGAATTTCAAAAAGGTGATCTGATTATATGCAGCCACTTTTCCCCTTAAAGCATTTTCTGATTATGGGTAGGGGCAGAAAGCTGAAAATTAATCCACTAAGGGCTTCTGCTAGTTTTCAGAATGAAACAGCAGAACTTTGAATGGACTTGGAAAGTGGATTCAAGAACACAGCTGGTTGCCCTCTTGGTACATTGGCCACATTCTGGAGCAGCATAGGTTGGAAAGCTAAAGTCCTAAAAACAAAGACTCTCAAAGGAATATTTGAGCTTTTAACAGTTTCCTGAAACAAAGTCAGTGTTCCATACTTATCAAGGGTCAGAGGCTTTAGAGAAAACAAGCTCTTTTTGAAAACCTAGAGCCTGAGCCTTACCAAGAGAACAAGCTAGCCACTGTTCCAAACACTGCCTTGCTGCATTAAAGTAAGCAGTCCCCAGTCTGTAAGTGTAGGAATCCCACTGCTCGTTGTTTACTCCAGTGAAATGAAGATGTGTGTTCACAAAAAAAAACATGATGTGAATGTTTATAGACACTTTATTGGTTATTAATGGAAATAGGTAACAACCCACATATTCCTCAATATTAGAATAAGCAATATATTACTGGACTGCAATTACCGGCACATGTGACATCATCGATGCTCTCACGTGCATCATGCTAAGTGAAAGGAGTCAGACTCAAAAGGCTGCATTCTGTATGCTACCCTTTACGTGGCATCTGTAAAGACAAAATTAATCAGACAGTAAGAAGATCAGTGTTTGCCAGAGGATGTAGAGAAAGGTTGATTCTACTGAGGCATGAAGAAAATTTTTGGTTTTCTATAAATGTACAGTATCTTGACTGTGGTGCTGTTTACATAACTATTTGATTTGTCAAAATTTGCAAAAGTGTGGCTGAATAAGGATGGAATCTATTGTATGTAAATCATATCTTAATTTATAAAACCAAACAAATGAACCAATGTGTTTTGCTATGCTTGTAAAAAAAAAAAAAAGATGACAATCTTAAAAAATGCAGTAAAAGCATTTGACAAAGTTCAACATCTATGAAAGATTAAAAAAACCTCTTAACATACTATAATTAGAAAAGAACTTCCTTAACCTACTAAAGAGTATCTACACAAAACTTTAATAATCATCTGACTTAACAGTGAGTTATTATAATCACCAAGAGAGAGGAATAAAAAAGTTTAATTACTGTAAAAGAGGAAAAAATATATTACAATTTTTATTTAACATGATATATAGAAAATCTGAAGAAACTATGGGATTGAATAAGTTATCATAGGAAGATTTAAAGTTACAGTGTAAATATACAGAACTCAAATTTATTTTTATATACCACTCAGAAACAAATAGAAATGAAAATTTTAAGGAATATATAGTTTACAACATCATCAAAAAATCCCAAACATCTGCCAATAAATCTAATAAAAGATTGTAAAACCTGTCCTCTGAATAGTTCAAATCACTATCAAAACATTAAAATATCTAAATAATTGGAGAAATATAGCACATTCAGGCAATGGGACACTCAATATTGTGAAGAAGTCAAATCTCCAGTCACTGATCTATAGCATTAATGCACTCTAAAAAATTTACAGCCTTTTTTTCCCATGTGGAAATTAGCCAATTGTAAGATTTATGTGGAAATCTGCAAGTTTCAGATATGCAAAACAATCTTGAAGAAGAATAAACCTTGAAGACTTACATACAAGACAATTTTTACTTTAAATGATGTCAATTAAAGCAGTAGAGACACAGCAAAGAGCACAATTTAATAGAATAGACTCTACAGACATGTTCTACTCACATATGATAAACCGATGTGCAGTGGAGAATGAACACTCTTTTCATAAAATGCTGGGGAAATTGAATTTCTACCCTAACTGTACATCTTACATAAAAGTCTATTTCAGGTGGATTATAAACATAAATGTGCAAGGTGAAACAATAAAGCTTTTAGACTAAAACATAAGAAAATATTTTTATGACCTCAGGTTGTCAAAGACTCCTTGCAAAGAACATGAAATGCTAACAGAGAAAAAAACTGAAAGATCAATGAAAGCTTATTAAAACTAAGAACATCTTTTCATCAAAAGGAAACATTAAAAAAATTAGACAGTAAGTCACAGACTGGGAGAATCTATTTGTACAATATATTGTTGACAGAGAAATTGCATTTAGAATATAAACATAAATACTGGGCCTCAATATTTAAAAGGGAGACTAACCAACAGATAAATAGGGAAGAGTTTAATAGGAAATTCATAAAATAGTACATGTAAATGGCCAATGGACACATTCACAAACAGGTTTTCAACATAATCATTTTGAATGTGGAAATTCAAACCTAAATAAGGTACTTCAAATTCTAGCCAGGATGAAATAATTGAGACAACTTTGTGGCCTCACTGTCACTAACTAGAAATCTGGAGAAATACATTAAATGACTATTTTCAACCACTGACAACACATAGCACAAGAATGTGATCCTTTAGAGGAGAATATTAAAAGTGAACACTAAGATCTCCTCAGCTTTTTGTTGGAAGGTAATTTCCAGCCCACAGCACAGGACAGGGGAGACTCAAATAAGACCCAACATAAAGAAACCTAAAAGTGGATGTGGCATCTGGGATTTGTGAGCAGAGAGTCACAAAGGATGAAACAATGCTGAGAAAGAGCTCCAGAAATCTTTATGATGTTGCCTTGACTCTCTAGATGAATACTAAATTTTGTCATTTTAGGATAAAACTACACCAGGCTGGGCAGAAAGCTGATCTATTCCAAGGCCTAAGCTTGGGAGAGATGCTAACAAGTCAAGTTGGAGAGACTCCATTGGACATTGGGAGCATTCAGTTCAGATCATGGAAATGTCACAGCTTTGTAACAGGACAAACCTAGCCTTGGAGCACTGTTTCTCAACCTTGTCACTGTTGACATCCTGGCCCAGATAATTCCTTGTTATTGGGGGCTGTTCCCTTTATTGTGGGGTATTTAGCACAACCCTGTCCTCTACTGTTAGACACCAGTAACACTTCTCAGGTGTGACAGTCAGCAGTGTCGCCAGACATTGTCAAAAGCATCTTGCAGGACAAAATCACCACTGGTTGAGAACCACTCAACAGTAATAAACTGTATATAATATACAATTTACCATTCTAATGGTTTTTAAATGTCTAGTTCAATGGCATTAGAACATTCACATTGTTGTACAACCATTACCATCATCCATCTCCAGAACACTTTCATCTTCTCAAACTGAAACTCTGTGTCCATTAACAGTAACGCCCAACTCCACTGCCCTCCCAACACATGGCAACCACCATTCCATTTTCTGACTATGAATCTGACTACTCCAGGCACCTCATGTAAGTAGAATCATACAGTATTTGTAATTTTGTATCTGGCATATTAAAAGAGCTTCTAATCACATGCATCAAAAACTGACAAAACTGGAAGGAGAAACTGTGGGATGATGGATTAAAAAACATTATTTTCTGTGTTCTGTGGTTCAATTGAGGAACTCTGGTTTGATCCCGAGACTTTGAAATGCATAAAAGGAACGTGTTACAGATGCTACGGCAAAAAGTCACACCTGCAAGAGTGAACAGCTGTAAAATGAAAACTCTAAGTGCTTTCTGTGTATTAACATATTTAAACATCACAAGGATCCTAACACTCCAGCTTTTCCTATGAGGAAACTGAGGCGCAGAGAGATAAAACTACTTATTTAAGGAAACAGAACTAGTAACTGGCAGAACCAGGCTTTAAAACAAGAAAGTCTGTCTGTTAACCACCATACCATTAACACCTAAACATACCCAAAGTCCCAAAAGATTGATTTGCCTAATGCAATTGTCTGAGGTTGTATTTGATCAAGACTATGTTTCCCAAGCAATTTCTGTCGAACGCTAAACAGCTGATTACATTTTCAAAACAAGATAAGGCTGCTGCCTCTTCTGGGGTATCTTGAGAATACAATCCCATTTCAACGTTTTCCAAGCATCTGTCCAAATTATCTGACTGGGCTCATCCTTTATTGAATTTGATTTCAAGTAGCCCAATATTTGTTGGATTTTGAATTAGTTTTTTCTTTTTCAAAGATTTTTATCTTCGCAGTGTTGGTGTGTGGGAAAGGGATTTTACTGTAATAGTAGTTTATTATTACATTTATTTAAATTTCAATTGAGTTTCAATAACAGGAAATTTAATTTTTGCCCTACATAGTATAATTGATGAATGATATTACTTTATACTGAGATTAGTGTGATGCATGGACAACTCCTCTGGTTTGCATAAGAATAAATCACTATGTATATTTATATTAAAAAATCTAATATTTAAAGCAAAGGATCATTTCTAAGAAATTAAAAATAAGCTTCATAGAAATTGATTCAGGACAATTCTGCTTCACCAAACCCAGAAATAGAAGTAAAATTACTACTGTTGTTCAATGGAAATTCTAGAACAGAACACAAACCAGGTAAATTTTTGCTAGTATGAATAATATTGTAATACATTTGGGGGTTATTATTTAAATAGCTAACTTTTTATCCTCTGATTCACCCTTCACTTCTATATTAACAATTTCAAATGTATGATAACCAAATAGCTTCAAGATTTTGCTATTGTCACTTTAATTCAGTTTTAAGTATTGTTATTTGTTCCAATTTAATGCATAATTTTTGCAATTAGAATTTGAGTAAACTTAATTTTTATTCTCTGCAGATCTTTATAGCTTTGTTATGTCTAGACATACCACACATCTTCTGCAATAAACATTTGAGTTTGGCTTCTTAATGCTATTGAGATGTTTACATCATTTACAATGTCTTAGTAATCAATCCATCATAATAATGTCAAGTGAAATTTATGATCCCAGTGCTATGTCTGATGACAACATCATGAAAAGAAGATTAACCACAAGAAATGCATTAGTAGCAAAGAAAGTAAGACTGTTTTCTGTCTGGAAACTAGTCTGGCACATTTGTGATTGTATTGGGGGTTTTGGTACAATTGGTACCCTGTAGAAAGTTCTTTCTTAAAGATAGACAAATATCAGAAAACAGTGATGTATTGAGCTCTACTTTTCCAATAGGTTTGTTTGTTTTAAAGGATAAATGAAGAACATGAAAGACAGTTTCTAATGAATAACTGATGAAATAATTCCCCCCAAAAACTTTGAATTTGTATTGGCGTTTATTATTTTAAAAGTTGTGATAAAGTTATGATATTATATTTTAATTATCCATAAAAAAAATCTCAAATTAGTTGGCAAATTTTAAAGATTGTTTGAAGCCTTTGTTTTCAATCTGGTGATAATTCTGCAGCATATGTTCTGCTTAGAAAGATGTTGTCTAGTGGGGAGGGGGCTATAGCTCAGTGGTACAGTGGGTGCTTAGCAGGCATGAGGTCCTAGGTTCAATCCCCAATACCTCCATCAACCAAAAAAAAAAAAATATATATATATATATATATATATATATATATATACACACTCACACAGACGTACATATATATATATATATATAACATAGTCTGTACTTGTCCACACTAGGACTGAATTTTATCTAGAGAGATATGTGAAAAAACCACAAGTGTTTTTGTTAACAAAAGGACTATCTCCTTTTATCCTTGCAGCTCTGCTTAAAAAAAAAAAAACACAAAAAAAACACAGAGAATTATTGAAGCAATTTCCAAAGACTGGGTTTTCATTGCTTGTAAATCTCACAATTCTATTTACAAAAGATACTCCATTATTTTAAATATCAATATTTGCATTTTAAAAGGATTATTTATTGGTTTGGCAATGGGAGGGGGTGACAGCAGGAAATGGATTGGAAAGTCAACAGGAGGGGGATACACTACAGAGAAGAAGGCCTCAGGGACACTTGAATATGAAATACAATTTCTGGTTTCATAAGTTCCTCATTAAAAGAAAAACAAAACAGCAAGAATAAAATGGCCTGGATTGATTTTTTTTTCAGAAATGCTTACTCATAAAAGATGGAAAGTTTTTAAAATAAAATAATACTAGGAAACTCTTCATGTGAGCCAGTTTGCTACCTGATCAGTTTAATCCACATTCAGGCATTTAACAGCTTGGGTTGAGCAAAAAAAATTGTGAGGCTATGAACTGTGTGATACTGAGTAGCATTTGTAACGAACAAGAACAGATGTTGACGCACGCTTAGCACATCACACAAGTAGCAGGTGCATTTTGTTTTTGATGTTTGTGCATTGGTTTTCCATGAGAAGCTTCCTGAAAGTTTATTTTTTAAAGGACTACAATTAACTATATTGATGGGTGGAACATTTAAGTTGTTTAAATAACTAACTTGTTTATTGAAAGACCTTAACTGGCATTTCGGAATTGCACAGAGTTATCAACAAATCCGCATTCACTTTCTCTATGTGAGACCTTGTGCCAGACACTGTGGGAGTTTTAAAGAGAAATGACCTCTCTTTTTGAATTTGGCCTCTCTTTTTGCTGAACCTGCACTCTTTTTTTGGGCCATGAGTCATTAAAAGGCAAATAAGAGGTACCATACCTCCAGTGGAATGTCAGAATAAAGATTGATCGTGGTGACCTCAGCTGGTGAGGAAAGGCTTTGTGGAGGAAATCAGACTTGACCTAGATCATAGGTAATACATAATAATAATCGTAATAGTCATAAGCTCTATAATGTGCTATTGGTTTGAAAGCACTTTACTCAGGCATTACCTCATGTATCGCTCACAACGGAAGAACAGTGAGCAAGCACACTTGTCACAGGCGGAAGGCAGTTGCTGGTAGGAGGAGAGAGCGCTATGATTAGAAGGGAAAGCTGAGATCACATGGGAAAAGTCCTTAAATTCCAGAAGCTGTAAGTTCGGACTGTGTGATTTAAGCTATTGAAGATTTTTTTGTGCATGTGTGTATGTATATAGATACGAATACAGATGTAGATACAAACATAGATATAAATACAGATGTGGGATGTAAGTATAGGTCTAGATACAGATATGCACATAAAATTTGAATATGGAGGTGAATTTTTAATTTAGGTTTACTGAGTTATTTAGATTTCTCTTTAAAGCTCAGGATCGTATAGAACATTCTAAGTACATTCCTGCCCAGTTGCCTGATACGGAAAGACATCTAGGACTCCTTTCATAACTGGCAATTTCAAGCTGAAAGCAGTACTTTGTGTAATTTTCGGTTATTACAAATTCTCCCTCATAGAGATCATGTATGTATGAAGTGCTTAGCTGTGGAAATAAATTATTAAATATCTTCTTGAGCAAATCAAGTGTGCACAATAAACAAATACTCAGGTTAAAAAAAAAGATCTAGACATTTGAGGTTGCTCCATCAAATGTGAAGACTGCACCACTTTAATTCAAATACTTTCCTTCACAACTTATTTGACCCCAAATGTACAATGAAAACATGCCAATGGAGCTAGCAGAGTCAGTGAGAAACTATGAAATAACCTTCACTTAGAATAAAAGTGAAGAAAAATAAATGACACCCGTTAAGAGCCACAGATAATTACCCGAAGTTTTCAACACTTGACAAAAGTATATGACCTATAGTAACAATGTCTAGTGAAGTGAAGGAAAGTTTTTAATCTTCCATGAGACACAAGGAGTCTGTGCTTTTCTTATGTACAATTTTTTTTTCCCTACAGGATATCACTTTGCATTGGAGGGATGATAAATATTATTTTGGACTTTTATGATACAATAGCTTTCAGAGTCCATAAGGTGTCAACTCTAATCTTCAACCATGTTGTAAATGCTAATTTTATCTTCCAAATAATATCCATGTGATGTCAATATAATTTATCATAGCTACAACTTATGAAAGATTAAAGTATGTGAAACTTAGTTATAGGAAACTTTGACTATGAGAACTTGAGGCAAAATAAGGTGACTTTCACATAACTGAAAACTTTTGGATGGGCTCCAAGTAGAATCATCCACAGGAGGTTAAACTTCAGTAAACAATCCATAACCATTACTGGGGGAAAGGGAATCAAAATGCATGATGTACTGTGTCCCAGGTTATAGAAAACATTTTAGTTTTAGTAAGCACTTTAGACAATTCATTTCATTTAACGATCAACTTTTGGGGGGAATGTATGTTCTTATCTCCATTTTAAAGATGAGAAATCTAAAATTCAGAGGGATTCAATGCCTTGCTCAAGTTCATGCATCCAATCAGCGACACCAAATCAATATTCCTTCCAGACATCATGTTGCTCCCTTGTCCTTATTTTATGGTCTTCCTTTGTCCTACCACCACCAGACACCCAAGATCCTCATGCTATTCCCAGAATCACCCATTTCCAAAACTTAATCTGGAGTAAAGTTCTGTCAGGCTTCAATTCAGTAGGTTGTAAGCACTCCTAGGAGCTGCCCACTCCCAGTCATATTTGCCTTTGTTGGAAAACAGAGGGCTTTAACTGTTGACCCAAGTGAATAGTTAATGGAGAAATAGATATCTTCTGGTTGAATCTGAGAGAATGTTAAAGTAGCTTCAGAAAAGTTATTCTGATTGTGGACAGGTATTGCTGATGATGCCTCAAATTATATTGAGTAAAGAGTTTCAATTACTAAAGAATACCTGTGAGATTTCACCTACTATATGTGACCATGAAATTGCAGGGCTCTTTTTTTGGAAGGAAAAAAAGGACAACGTTTTATGTAGTGCTTTATAATTTACTGAAATCTTTTACTCTACATTTTTAGATTTGAAACTCAGTAAAATCAGGAGATATTCTTATTGTCTCTATTTTAGAGAAGACAGGAACACAAGCCCAGGTGCCCAGGTGGTGAGCAATAAGCCAGGCTTTACTAATCTACCTCCAGTTTCTTCTGACTGGGGCACTTCTCAACCTTTCTAGTCCTTTCCTTACAAATAAAATTACAGAAAATACAGAAAATATTACTCTGGCTCTTGCCTTTGAAACCATCAATAAAATTCATACTTTTTTAAAATTGAAGTACAGTCAGTTATAATGTATCAATTTCTGCTGTACAGCATAATGTCCCAGTCATGCATATACATACATATATTCATTTTCATATTCTTTTTCATTAAAGGTTATTTCAAGATATTGAACATAGTTCCCTGTGCTATATAGCAGAAACTTTTTTTAAAATCTATTTTAATATTTAGTGGCTAACACTTGTAAATTTCAAACTCCCAAATTTATCCCTTCCCATCCCCTTTCCCCAGTAAACATAAGATTGTTTACTATATCTCATAGTTTTTTTATGATTGTAAGAAACTGTTTTGTTTTAATGTCTACCTAGGATGGCAAAGAGGTCAAATGCATTCAAGATTATCATACCTGGGTTATAGAGAGTAATTACTGTTGTCTTTGTCTTCTATTGAATGACCAATGATGGGGGACTGAATTGAAGTAAAATAATTTAGCTTGGGTGTATATGAAAAATTCCAAACTGAAAATGTTGGAAGATTCAAGTGATAGATTTTAAACAAAACTGGAATAATCTTTTCCAGATTTCAGAATAGGGTTTATAGACAAAATAAATGACCTTTCAGAATCATTTTTACCATTTTTGATAATAGGATCAATAATTTATGATGTGGAATTTACATATTTATTAAAATCTTACTTTCTGGATCCACCACTTGGATCAATGTTTTACTATCGGCCCCTGACTTCTCCCTCTACCTATTTAAACTCATTTTAATCACTGCCACTGTCATTAAAAGCAGCTAACTGCATCATCCACAGTAAGGTTTCTCCAATTCAGCAGCAAGATATGTAGGTCTGACTTGTGAAAAAGTGAAAGTATTAGAGATTAAAATTTTAAAAGGTTAACTTTTGAATCAAATAAATAAATAAATAAACTCCTTGATTTTGAGAAAGGAAAAAGAAACTAAGAAACATGAACTCCCTTATACAGATTTGTTCTAAGACTGAGAATTTTTCATAATCTTTTTCTATAGAAACTTTGTGGAGAAGTGACTGCAAGATTACTCTTAGAAGAGTAATGTTACCCTTAGAAGAGTAATGTATGTTGAATGTTAAGTTCAATAAGGCAAACTAGAATTGTCAGTCATATATAGCTATAATTCTAGGAGATTTTAAGTTATTCTGAGATTCAATTAAGTCTACATCATGCCCTTCATAATTTTGCTTTTTTATGATTATAAAAACAATATATAATAATTTTTAAATTACTAAAAAAAAATAAGGAAAACAAACAAAACTAATCCACTATCCTACCATTGATACATAACCATTTGAAACATTTAGAAGTTATACATAACATTCCTGGATTATATGGTCTGTGAAGATTTTATGTTGTTTTATTACCTGACATTTTATCATTAAATGTTTTAAAAGAACATTTTTCAAAATTTGAATCTTGTTTTCCTTTACTTCATCATAAATTAATTAATCATTACTATATTTTTAAAACTAATGTTTACTTTATACTAAATTTAAAATAATAAAGCAATGTGCAAATCACTGTGAAAATCATTCAAATATAGAATACAAAATTTAAATCACATATATATATATATTTCAAACTAGAAGTAAAACTGTGAGCAGTGTATATGTGTGTGTGTGTTTGTGTGTGTTACAGGATGTTAAAATAAAAGTTTTATCTGAGGTACCAAGACACAGGTCAACATTTCAAAATTAGGAGAGAGATCATGACGATAGATTTACAAAGGACACGTTCCAAGGCAAGTTATGTGTCTCTTAACCTCTCACTCACATCAAAAGTAACCAGAAAGAGAAAGAAAAATATCATATGATATTATTCATATATGGAATCTGAAAAAAATAGAAAAAGAAAAAGACAAAAAGAGGGCACTAATGAACTCATTTACATACAAAAGAAACAGACTTGAAGACATAGTAAACAATCTTACAGTTACCAGGGAAAGGGGGTGGGAAGGGATAAATTTGGGATTTTGAGATTTGCAAAGGTTAACCATTATATATAAAAATAGATAAAAAACAAATTTCTTCTGTATAGCACAGGGAACTATATTCAATATTTTGTAATTACCTTTAATAAAAAAGAATATGAAAATGAACATATGTTTATACATGCATGACTGGGATATTATGCTGTACACCAGAAACTGACACATTGTACCTGACTATACTTCAATTAACACAAACAAACAAAACAAAACAAAAAAAAAAACAAAAACAAAACAAAAAAAGTAAATAAAGGTCAAAGAGTAAAGATTAGAGTAGGATTATTAGACTTTTAAGATTGAATTTTTAAGTTACTAGAATTTCTAGAGAAAACTGCCATATACTGTGAGTCCTGAGATAGTTTTTTTTTTCTCTTCTTTCTCTCTTGACCTCAAGTCAAAAAGAGAAATTCTTTCAGAATTCCCTTTAGAGATCTTACTGTGTCCCTTATAGTTTGTGAGGTATCAGACTCCTGTCTAGGACTAATGCAGAAAGAGGCTGGTTGTACTGATCGTAAAGCAATCAGATATTTGTTTCAAGTTTATGCTGAAGCCTGATAGGACAAAGATTGTGTGAATGTCTATCTTGGACTGAGGGTTGTCAGACTTAGCAAGTAAATTTATTAAACTTTGAGTTTCAGACAGACAAAGAATATCTGTTTAATATAATGTGTTGTATGAGACATTTGTGACATACTTAAACAATTAATTCTGGCTTATCAGGAATTCAAATTTAACAGATTGTCCTGTATTTTATCTGTCAATCCTATTTGGATTCAATGAGGGCCATTTGTGAGAGAAACCCAAAGAAACGCTGTCTTGGAGCCTATTCAGAAGGGCTGTGAGAAGGGGCTTCTGAAGGATGCTGTAAGAACTGCTGGGTACCTGGGTCCGACCCAGCAGTAAATGACTCATGAGAACTGACTTGCCTACATTATTAGCCAAGCAGCTACCAGCCAGAGGCATCAAATAGTATGGAGAAAAATGATTGGTTCTCTTAAAAATTCATGAAGATACTCAGGGGAAGGTCAACATTAAACATCTGAAATACCTGCCAAGATCAGAGAGCACCAAAATTGACTCTCATGTAACTTAGACAAATAAGGACAGTCCTCTCCCTTAAGCCAAGCCTGAAAAATCTGAAACTACAGTTAATAAAATGGAGCTAAAGGAGCAGAGGTGCTGGGTGTAGGGAGAAGAGTCTCGTAATACTCAGCTTCAAGCTTGCAGGCTCCGACGTATGTCAGGCCCGAGCTTGGGAAGGGCATTTAAACTAAATCAAAGTGTACCTGTTCATAATTATGTAAAACTGGTCATTTTAAATTACTAAATCAAAATTACTCAGAGAAAATTACTTAAGTGGCCTGAGAAATATTTGTAATATGTCAAGTGTCACCAACATTTTTAAATGGAAATTACTTCCAAAGAAAAAGTTAGAAAATAATGGAAAAAGAAGAAAGAAGGAAAAGAAAGAAGGAAAAGAAAGAAAGAAAGAAGGAAAAGAAAGAAAGAAAGAAAGAAAGAAAGAAAGAAAGAAAGAAAGAAAGAAAGAAAGAAAGAAAGAAAGAAAGAAAGAAAGAAAGAAAGAAAAAGGAAAGAAAGAAAGTTAGTTATAGGACCATCTGTAATTGTATCCATGGGGCACAGGAAAAAGTAGTTCACTCCAAGCAGATTTAAAAGGACTACGAGAGAAAAAAATACGGTAGTTCTATGGTTAAACCTCTTGAATTATATCTGCTCAGTAAGACAGCTCATAAAGATACATAGATAAATATATGCACAGATGACAGAATATATGAATATCCATCATACTATGTTATCTTTTTCCTCTCTCTTTTGTTCCATCCTCTCATCCTTATGCCCTCACATTCTCTCACTGAACAGGATAGAAGGAGGGTGGGAGGGGAGAACTGTCAGGAAAAATGGAACAAAGTATCCTTGCAAATATTGGTGGATATATAAACTTTGTTTTGGACCTCTGTTGTTACCAAATCCGTTTCAATATGCATGCATGATCAACAAATGAATTGTTTCTAAGTCGGTATGTCTTAATATAATCAAAGCTTCAAGTTTTTCAGAAGTAAACGATTTTCAAATGTATGCTACAAACTGTGATTTACATTACAGTGATGCCTATATTTGTACAGCAGGATCCTTCTAAGTCATGTAAAAAGGGTCAGGAATTTATTCGAAATCTATGAGGGAAAAATGTAATGGCAGTGTTTCAACAAACTGATTAGAAAATAGCAGACAAAACAAGAATTATGCTGTTTCTCACATTTTTAGATATTTAACATTTCATTTTCAACCCAACTTGCACATAGAAATTAAGAAAAAAATATGCACACAGGGGTCCTCAAAGCCAGAAAAGCAAAGAGGTGTATGAATGAAGATTCTCATTGCTCTAACGATAGATTAATCTACTGTCCTCTGGAAATTCCAGGGAAACAAAGTTCTTTTTCCAAATAGATAAACTGAGACACAATACATGAAGTTAATTGGAAAACATAATTATTTGCTTTTCAAGCACTTATTTATATAAAACTCATTAGATAAAACTGCTTTAAACAATGCTTCCTTTCAGGTTCAGACCCAGAGGGTCTACACTTGCCTAGTAAGTGTCTACACTGCTAGAATAACACTCATCATGCTGAGTTAGCATTAACTGTACACAGTGTTTTTAATGTGATTTGTAAATGGTTATAAAATTCTAGTGATGTGTGATTTGGATCTTAGAGGATGAACAGGCTTCATCTGGGTGGGAATAAAGAAAGAGCATTTTAGGTAGCGGAAACAGAAATTTGAGAGACACAGTAGTAGTGAAGGAAAGAATTAATCAGGGAAAGTCAAATGCTCATTGTGGTTGGACCACAGTCTGTCTTGCCAGGTAAGCAGAAGCTATGAGATAATTTAAGATCGCAGTCTGAAGGGTTTTTGTACAGGACAACTACCCAGATATTTAATCTCAAATACAGTGCAGAGCTCAGTGAGGGTTTCAGAACGACTACATGGCTAAATTTGTTTTAATAACATGACACTGATTATTACATGGAGAAAAATGCCAGAAATTGATAACCAGAGGCCCTTATTCCTTAAGGAATTGTTTGGGAAATGCTGTATTTTAAAAGACAAAGTAACCAGGCAGTAATTATGGTGGAGCCCACCGAACACAATTTAGAGTCTGCTTTCAGCCGCACTTCTGTTTCCTGCTTGTCCCTATAGACTTCTGAGTGATCCTTAGTGAAAATGAACTGGAGTGGGGAAGAGACCGCTACATAGCTCATTCCCACTACATACTTGGCTCTGGGACCTTCACATCCCCTCATTTGTAAATGGCGGTGTGGGTTTTGTCCAGCCGAAGTCCCACTGAGACGGAATGAATGACTCGAGACTCTGTGGAAAGTCAAGAGAGCGAAAGGGAGTCGGAGACCAACTCCTCAAGCCTCTCAAACACTCTCATATTTATTGTGCACAATCAAAGAAAGGATCACAAACAATTGTGTCTTGGAATGCAGGAGCTTAGGGAAAAACAGTACAAAGGCTTAATTTACCCTCAGGGCAGTCATGGAGGGAGGGGAACAAGGTACATTCTTCAGATCTAAGAAGTTGATTACAAGACTGACCACGAGACCAGCCAGTTCCTTGTCTTGGGGGTTACAGACTGTCTAACCAGCAGGAAGCTTGCCCAGCGTTTATAGCTGAGGGCATGGGTCGTCGCTTTGCCACGAGTAGAGGAAATCTTGAACTATGGACCTATGCTTAAAACAAGCTGTGTCCGGCATTTATAGCAAGGGACACGCAATGGCTTTGCCATTGCAGAAGCAGCCCTAAGCTAGAACCTCAACAATGCAAGAAAGGCATTATCTCTGCTTTTTATGGCAAGGAGACAGGAGTGCAGATGCATAGTTGCCTGCTAGCAAAGCACATTTGTTTTTCCTTAAAGGTCACAAGTGGCTGGGGTCTGTTACAGTTTATTAACGCAATCACAGGATCCCACATAGGGGTAAAAATATTACCTAACTCATGGGGTTGCTCTGAGGATTCCATGATGTGATGCATGTAGATGATTTAGCACAGAGCCTGGCAAATTATAAATACTTAAGTAAATGCTAACTATTGTTAATAATACACACAGATCAGTTAGGAAGTTTATAAAACTAAGCCATGCCAGAGATGCTGAGTGCTTAGAGAATGACAAGAGATTAATTGTGGGGATATTTCTAAAATTACAGTTGATAGAATTCTATTTAGACATAAAATTAAGAAAAAGCAAAAAAAAAATTAAAGTTTAGATTGTGTTTTTTATCCAATGACTGCAATGGCTGATCTATAGTCAAGCTTATACCTTCTAGAATAGGTTCTTCCTATGCTCTGTCAAATTATAGTATGTAGGTAGCTGTTCGTCTCTTTATACACAAGGCTGTCTGTTGTCTGTGTAATATGACCCTCTCTCTGCCTATGAAGACCATGGACGTATTTGGGCTGAAATCTTGTAGTAGAACGCCACATTGTAGATCCAAACCATTGATAGCTTGGCTGATTTCCATTTCTGTGTTCAGGCGTGGTCAGTTGCATTTTTATTTTTACCTTCTTAAGATGTCATTAAGACCAGAAGAAGAGGACTTGAGGTCTATAGTTTAAGGGTTAGCATTCTCTGCTATGTAGGCCCTCAGTTAAGTTTGCTGTTCTTGGTCAAAATTATCTTGGATCAGAGCAGACTCTCTAACACAAACCATATCTCCCTAGTGCTAATCTGATGCCAACGATGCTGAAAAATGGGGACTAGAAAGTGGTGGGACATGGGCCTCTCATGCCTACAGGGGCTGTCAACTGCCTTCAGGTTTCATCAACTGCCTTTTGTGCACTATGGCATAATTAATTCCCATTTGTTTAATTTTCTCGGGGAAACATTTTCATTTGTTAGAGGAATTTCACAGCCCAGATACCTGCTAAATTAGTGCCAAACTCCCACTCTCATTCTATGAATAGGGAGAAAGTAAATAGCTTTGAAATTAGTCCCATTCCATAACGTAGGAAAGTAAATACTGCCATTTCAATGTTCCTGTACAATTTCTAACCACACAGAACAGACGTGGAGAAGAGAGCTGTGCGTGGATGATAATTATGTTTTGATACCCCAGGCACCAACTTTTGGATGTAGGCTCCCAGATATCACCATATAAATAAAGTATTTAAGGATAAAGAGGACACTTTATTCAGTATTTGATTAATTCATCACAAGATTCAAAGAATTATCAGATTAAGATAATAGATCAATTTTAACATAAAAATTGATTTTGGAATTTACCATTTTCTAAATGTCTGAATGAATCTTAGGATAATATATAATAAGAAAATTGAATGGCTGTTTATATTTGTCTAATACCTATTGATATTTGATAAATCAGATAAATTTAGATAATAAAGAACAAAAAGCTGAAACATGAGAGTTTCTCTCTCAATTACATTTTTATTTCTCAAAATCCTTAATATAAATGATCTGTATTTCAATTCATTTTATGAGTGGATGGTTACAGTTATTTTAGGGTTATCCATGTAATTTATGTGGGTGTGAATGTTTTCCTGTGCCATAACCATTGCAGACATTATTAATCAATAACTGTATTCTTTCACACAGAGGCCAATTTTGGCATCAGAATCCTCCTTGCCAGAGAGTGTCAAGCTGCCATTTCTAATTAAGCAGAGTTGGCTCAATAGGTGAAACCAAGCTGCATTCTATTCTACAGTTTACCGAGTCTAAAGGAAGACAGTGAAAGTTAGCATTCTCCTTACAGACAAAAGCTCCACAGAAGACTTGCAGTGCTCCCGTGTTCTGATTTGTTGGCACAGTATGGAAACACTGAATGATCATCTCACATGTAAGAAAGAACTAAAGCAACTTGTATGCCTGGACCAGGAAGAGATCATTCAACCTAACACACTGTGAAAGTAAACGATCCAATTACCAATATTTACTGTAGAGAACAAGAATAACAGGAAAATCCAGAGGAAAGAATTAAGAGGAAAACACGATGGAGAATCTGTAACAGGAAGAGCAGGTGATGCACCGTATCAATGGTGAAACAATTGTTTTTTTTAATACTTAGAAATTTTTGTATAATTTCAGGAAATGTGTCCTTCAAAAGATGGCTTGTGACAGTAACACTGAGGGAGAAAACTCATAATCTCCATCCAGTCTAATATTTTCTTAATTCTGTTTTTTTAGCTCACTATTGAACCTTACAGTCACTTGGAAATGAAGCTACTCTTGACCTGCATACTAATGTCATCAGTATGGATGGACCGGATTATTCTTCCATGGCTGCCTTACAAATTTACCACAAACTCAGCAGTGTAAAGCAAGTCAGGTGGATCAGCTTAGGTTTCTGTGCCTAAGAAGTCTGGGTATGGGTACGCTGCTTTGTCTACTCTGGGTCTCACTAGGCTGTAACGAAAATATAAGCCTGCAAAAATGTGAGGCTTGGAGTCCTCTTCCAAGCTTCTTTGTTGTGGGAATTCTTCTCCATGCACCTGAATGATGGAGGTCTCTTTTTCCTCTGCTAGCCATCAATCAGAGGCTTCTCTTGGCTCCCAAAGTCTGCCCACAATTCCTTACCACATGTGCCCTACAGACAGTTCACAACATGGATGTTTGCTTTCTTCCGGGCCAGCAGGAGTGCGTTTCTCTGATTTCTCCCTCTGCAACTAGCCGGAGAAAGCTCTCTGCTTTTAAAGGGCCCACCAGATTAGGTCAGGTTACACTGTACCTGATTAGGTATGGCTAATCTTCCTCCTGCCATACAACATGACATCATCATAAAAGTGACATCTTATCATATTCACAGGTTCTGTCCTCACTCAAGAAGTTTATACATACTACACATCAGAGGGCAGGAATCACAGGGGACATGTAAGCATGCTGCCTACCACAGTGACTAGGATAATTTAGTGGATGATTAAACAAAAGCATAAAAAATTCTCAAGAGAAAGTGGCATCAATTACTAGAGTATTAACTTGTATTTATGCAAATTGTCAATAAATTAAGCAGTAATTTTGAGTTTCTGGAAACACTGAGTTTTGCTGTTTAGTAGATCAGGATATCAGTCTGCTGTGAATGTAGATCCTTTGATCTTTCTCAGTCTCAGTTCCCTCACTTATCAACTTGGGATTTAATAATGTCTATTTCACAGAGTTGTTCCCAGCATCAAATATGAGATCTTCTTTAAAGGATTTTGCAAACCACAGGGAACAAAAGAAATGTGAGTCATTGTTACTATAATTATATATTATTTCTTGTTGAAGCCCAAAACAGCATTATGTTTTGGCTTGTTTTAGTCAGTCTATTCATGGAAATGCACAGCTTTAAATTTTAATTTAAGGAATGTTATGACGTTTGATTTTGTGTAGGTTTTTTTGTTTTCTTTTCTTCTTCCTTCCTTTCTTTTAAATTTAGCAGTTACAAAGATGTTTCTGTGCTTCTGCTGCCAGATTTAACACACAAATTTCCAGGAGCAGCATTTGTACATCAAAGCATGTTCTTCTTAAATAATTCATATAATTAAATTAAAGCTGCTTCAGAGCACCTTCCAGAGTCTGGAACTTTTTTGATTCTCCATTAGTTTATTATAATTGAATCTCAAAAAGGACTTCTCTAAAATACCTGGGAATGGATAAAATATGGAGTTAGAGTTTGTGTGGGTATTATTTTTTATGATAGGAAAAGAAATAGGACAAGGAGACTAAGCATAGGAATACAAACCTTTTCTAAACTCCACAGGAAAGTGCCTTCTCTATTATAAAAAAAATTGATTAATAACTTGAAAAATAAAGGCAAAACAAATGCCTGGAGTCTTTCTTTGCTGCTGTCCATGTATTGGACGTAGGGCAGATATGCATGCATCGTCACTCCAAAGATCAGAAGAAAGGAGAAGTAGGTCCCAGAACATCACAGACCAAATAATAACTGGGAAAATGGAGTCTCACTGAACCATATTCCTTGAGGATAAAACATGACATTAGGAAGGTCCATAAATCCAACTCAAGGAAGAATTATTCATTAGAATTGCAAAAGAACATAATTATTAGATTTTACTAAGTGGTGGCAGCCCTAAATATGATTTCTAAAATCTCATTTAAAAAAAATGACTTCCGTTAAATTACAATAGCAATATTTGAATTTAGATGGAATGTCCCCAAAGCTTAGCAAATCCTTGTCCTATTCTTTTACCAAACTTCTTGACAGAAACCTAATCTGAAAAACTCCCTGCAATTAAATTATTTTGTGGGCTTTCAAGATCTACAATTACAATTACTTCTCACAAAAAATAAATTTAAAAAATGTAATTATTCATTGTCTTGTAAACCACATCAATTCAATTGCATTTGGTGCCCTACCAGAGTAGGTAATAAGAAAACTTAGATTAACTTTTTGGACTTTCTGACTTACTTTAATTATGTAAATATTTTTCAACAAGGAACAATAAATTTCATACCTGAAACAGGTATAAAACTTGAAGCATTTATAGTCTTTAGTTCTCGCTGAATAATAATTTTGCTACTAAAATGATTTAAAACCTACCAACATAAAACAAAGGACTAAATGATACAAGAGGTGGAGTTTCTATTAATTTGTTTTGTTAATTGGCCTTAGATCTTAATAAATAGAGAGAGAGAGAGAGAGCCTAACTGAGCACGGAATGAGAAGAGTCTGATTAAAATACATACTGAGTTTATCTTGTCTCAATTTTAAAAGTCAAGCACTTATGTGGTATTTATAAATAAAAAAGATATGATAAAAGATAATGTCTAGAAGTTGGGGAAAGATGGGGGCAGAGGGAAGAGTTAGCAAGACTTGCAAAGGCCTCAGAAAAAACATGATGTAATTATTTCAAGAGGAATAACCCTTTTAATACGGTACTGCTTACTAGGTTCTCTTATATTTTTGAAGGTCATGATCAAAGCAGTATTTTCAGAATGGTGTTTATAATTATCAGCAGAACACTGTCACTAATGTCTCATCAAACATACTTCTACAAGTCTTTATATACTAGTTGATGGATTCAATAAATGAGAAGTTGTAGATATTAATAGTATATATTGAGACTTTTCACTCTAAAAACTTCACAGGCTAGTCAAAAATTGTTTGCCCAAGGATCCACATTTTAAGGAATTTTCCATAATAGGTCACAAAATGCTCCTTTAAGAGGAATTTGTTTATTCTGTTCAATGGAGTAAATATGATTCTGTATTCATTAACCTGTAGATAGACCATAATGAACACACATAATCTGCTCATCCATTAAAGCAGTCACCATGTGTCAATAAATGGGTATAGGTTATGAAACTGTTAGCATTTCCATATTTGACTTTCCATTTATCACACAAGCCATATATCCAGATCGTGCATGCATGCCCGTGGTCTTCTCTAGAGAAAAATGGAACTAGTCCACCAAGCCAAGGCAAGTAAAGGTGTCTTGGCTAAGATAACTAACCTCTATCTATAAAATCGTCTATATAAACTATGGACAATAGAAAACCTTAAATTATGACCTCATATTTCATTCCTGTCCCATGAAAACTCCACACAGGTCTAGAAAAGGAATTTAATAATGCCAAGCTGCGGTAGAGGCTTTTATTCAAGGATATTTTTAATTAAATGGTTTCTAGGCTTTCCTCCAGCCCAGACATTCTCTTGATGCCCAAGGGTCTAAGCTGGAACTAGTAGGAAACTTAGTAAGGAAAGGTAGCTTCAGGGCACATTCTTTCTCTCAGCACTTTGTGCTCAAAACTTTCTGAGATGATTCAACGCGGTAGGGGGTTAGGGTTGGGGAAACAGATAATGCTTTTAACATAGAGGCAGTCAACCTGCAAAGTGGCAGAGGGTATGGATACTTATTTGTACTGGGGAAATAAACCACACCGTTCAGGCAGATTTCACCATTAACTGGAAGACAGAAAATGCCTTGGATCATGTCCCTCCCCTGATGCCTACAAAAATGGGGACCAAAAAAAAGCACCTTCAGCACCCAACTGAGAAAAAGGGCACAACCTTCTGCAATGCACTCGAAGGGGATGACCAGGAACATCACAATGCATACAAACGCATCACTATGCATACAATAAGGAGTGATTCCACAGAAGTCTCCTGTAAGAGCTGACAAAACTCTGACGACTCTCATAATGCCCCTGGCTAATAAGACTGAATGAAAACCAAACAGTAAAACATTGAGTTGGAGAAATGATCCATAGCCTTACAATCTGCCCAGAAAAAAATGATAATATATCATTTTCAGGTGGAGAGAAATAAAAAAATAAAATAAAAATCTTTCAGAAGAGACAGTATTGTTTCCACTGAATTTTCCTGCTCACGCCTCCATGTCCCTGGTCACACAAAAGCAGCACAAAGAACAGAATGTAGATCCTCTTTATCATTTCAAGCTTTATAACAAGCCAATAAAAATATAAATTTTATTAAACAAGAGCTCAAACTATACTTAATGATAAAATAAAATTAGATGAAAAGGGAGATTTCGAACTAAGAAGGAAATTGAAGGCAAATGACATAATAGTTATATATAAATTAGAAATATCAAGAAATGGAATAAATGGGTCTAAAAAATCTATATACTAATAGTTAACTCTTAAGAGTAGTGACAGCAGATGAAAATTATAAGCAGATTAAAGTATGTGAATACAACTATTAAAAATGGAAAACATCCAAAATGATTCAATATAAAAATAATTTGTGTCATGAAGTAGAGAAGCAAACAAAACTGGAATACAAGATAGATTAGCTATATTAGATTATTTTTTTCATGAAGGAAGGTTTTGCTCATCATACCAAAGAGCATACCAGGCATTAGAAATTTGATGTAAAATTCTTCAACACCAATACCAAGGTTATCCTAGTTAAGCTATTGAACTTCAACGACAAAGAAATATTTATGCATCCTAGCCAAAAAACAGACGGGAAAAAAACTATTATGGAGGAAAATCTGGGCCATCTTTGAATTCTTCTATTGCAATATTTAAAGTTAGAAGAAACCAGAGCAAGATTTACAGAAATAAGAGAAAAGGAATTTGTTTTTCAAGAATAATGCATTCTACTAAGAGAACTTTAAAGTACAAGCAATAGGAAGTTATCTTCAATCATGACAGAACTTGAGATATTTACATCACAGTGACCCTTTAAAGAAACCACGGAGACGTCATGACCCTAGATGTTAGCACCTTGCAGTGCAGGTATAAAGGAGGGCTTACGGTGGGAGGGGGCAGTTGCTTGAGAGAATTAGTAGCCTGTATGTGATCTCCCCAAGTCTCTTTATCTGAAAGTTTAGGATGAGCAATATTCCAGTAGACAGGGCCATGTCTGCAATGCTTTATGTATTTATAAGGTCAGAGGGGAAGGGTATATCTATGCAACTAAAAAAACTAGAAGTACCTTTATCAGAGAAATGTCTTTGTATCAAACATCAGTGTTTTCTTTCTGCTAAGAGAACAGAGACCTGCAGATCCTGCCCTGAGGAAAGATCACAAGGAGGGTGCAGAGAAGTCCCAAGAGCCACCACATTTTCCTGCTATCAGAACATTCATTTGAATTCCAACAATTCCTGCAATCTGAATCTTTTCTTATATTAAAATCAAATAAAATTAAACTAAAAGTTTTTATTAAAGTAGTATTTACAATATGGTCTTATTTATTTGTTCATTTTATTTTACTTTTTTTTGAGTAAAGGTAGATTTATTCAAAGAGATACATTGAAAGGCAAGAGAAAGGTCACGAGGTGTGGGGGTTGGGTGCTCGGATTAAAAGCAGGTACACACTCCACAGAGTGCGGGCCGTCTCCAAACAGAGAGAGAGAGGTGGCCTAATATGGTCTTATTTAAATGTATGTCTGTCCAATAATTTTTCTACTTGTCCTTCTAACTATATATACACATAAAATTACATCTAGAAAAATGTTAATATAATCTAATAATAATAATTTCCATAGTTAAAGCAATTTTTTTACATTTGCCTCTTTCTGTATTTTATTGTTTTTATAGTGAGAATGTTTTACTAATCAATAAAGTGGTTATTTTTCAAGAAATACTGAAGTAAAAATATATAGATAATAGATGATAACAGTTAATCTTGGTGGTAAAATTATGGATAGTTATTGTATTTTTCATCATGAGGACACTCTCAAAAGGGAGGGAAGGAAGGAAGGAAGAGGGGAAGGAAGGAAAGGAAAGGAAAGGAAAGGAAAGGAAAAAGAAGAAAGGAAAAAGCTGAGAAATAAAAAGACAACCAATGTGCCAGAGAGTAAGAAATAGCAGAGTCAGGTCATTGAAAGGCTCTTTGTCTAAGGTAAATTTCTGAATTTTCAAATTTTAACCTAGGTATAATGCAAAGCCATTAGAAACAGGGAAGTTACATTATAAATTTGTCCATTAGAAAGATCATTATGGCTGATGTATGGACGCTGAACTCTGGTATGTTGGGGAATACCAGGTGCAAAAATAGAGATAATGAAACCAGTTAGATTGGTATGTGGGTAACATATGCCTATTATTTGGAAGATGGCTCAAGATTTAAGATATTTTTGGAGGTGGAGCCAACTGGATATGGTGTGAGAAGTAAAAATAAAGAAAGAATAAGGAATGAATTGTATATTTTTGGTCTGATGCAATGGATGATGTCATTTATTTTGCAAGGAAAACTTTGTGGTGCATGTATCAGATGAGAATAAAATGTTTGGACCATGTTTTAACATATTAAATTTTAAACTAGTTTCTAAGGAGAGATAATGAGAAGATAACTGCATATGTGTCCAGACTGTAAGGAAGGGGTATGAGTTAGAGATTTAAATTGGAGATTCACCAACCTAGAGACTGGTCTTTGAAACCACAGAACTAGATAAAATTTCATAAACAGAGGGCATAAGATGAGAAAAGGATTTAGAATAGAGATCAGGATCACTGCAAAATTTAGAGAAATGAGAGCCTGAAGAAGAGTCTTAGAAGGAGTGTTCAGCGAGGCAGGAGGAAAACATGATCGGGTAGAGGAATGGAAGGCTAGAGGACAACATCTTTCATGAAGTGGAGTTAAGGAGGGTTCAACAGTGTAAATCTTTTCCTGAGAGTGTGATAAAATGAGGGAGAATTTGGTTTTCACAAACTTTTATTCCCAGTGACATTGATCACTTCCCATAGTGCATTGGGATAAAAGCCCAATTGGAGAGTGTTAAGAGAGAAGGGGGAAGACAAAATAGAAACAGCCAGAATAGACAACTCACTGAGAGAGTTTTCCTATGAATGGGAAGCAAGCAATGACTGTGGATGGTTGCCGGAAAGTGTAGTCAAGATTTTCTGACAAGGATGCACCTGACAAGAGTTTTAAGGTCAGTGTGAATAACCCAGCAGAGAGGGAGAAATTTCTGATGTAAAAAATATAGGAACTTAAATTTCAGGAATGACAGTTTTGAAAATTTGCAAGGAGATGACAGACACTGCAGCACCAGTGGAGGATTCCACTTAGAGAGCAGGAAGGACACATCACTGCTGCAAGGAGGAAGCCCAAACAGTGGTAGAGGTTCATGACGCTGGTGAATTGTGGAAGTTCTCATATGGATTTTTTTTTTAAACCAGGTCCCAGGCTTATTTATTTAAGCACAAATTCATTAGTGATGTGGGGGTTAAAATCAAGAGCATCATTGAAATTCACCTTCCCTCCAATCAGTTACCCCAGACTCCCTGCCCCACATCCTTTGTGTTCCCAATTCCTTTCTTAGTGAATGAAGAACTTAATCCCAAAGCCCTGGTACAAGCCCCAGGGTTCTCTCCCTAGCTCTTCCTTTCCTCTGCACATCACTGGATTTTCTTAATAGAAGATTTTGCAGTGCCATCACCTCAAAGATATGACAACAGGTTAGAAAAGAATGAGAGAGATTTGAGAAGAGAGAAAGAAATTGTTAAAAAGAGTTAAAAGAATGAGAAAATGCTAATTTGAAAAGATACATGAACCTCAGTGTTCATAGCAGCACTATTTACAATATCCAAGACATGGAAACAATCTAAATCAATCTAAATGTCCACTGACAGATGACTGGATAAAGAAGTTGTGGTACATTTATACAATGGAATGCTACTCAGCCATAAAAAAGAATACGATAACGCCATCTGCAGCAACACGGATGGAACTGGAGATTATCATTCTGAGTGAAGTAAGCCAGAAAGAGATGAAAAAATATGATATGATATCACTCACATGTGGAATCTAACAACAACAACAGAAAAAGACACAAATGAACCTATTTACAAAACAGAAATAGACTTATAGACATAGAAAACAAACTTACAGTTACCAAGAGGGAAGGGATAAATTGGGAGTTTCAGATTTGCATATACTAACTACTATATATAACATAGATAAACAGCTTTATACTGTGTAGCACAGGGAACTATATTTACTTTCTTGTAGTAACCAATAAGAAAAAATAATATGAAAACAAATATATATGTGTGTGTGTGTGTGTGTATATATATATATATATATATGACTGAAACAGTATGTTCTACACCAGGAACTGGCACAACATTGTAAACTGACTGTATTTCAATAAAAAAATAAATAAATAAAACAAAAAAGAATAAGAGAATGAATTCACCAGGCAAATACTGAAGGATTGTCTGGCAATGTCGAGTATCCATTTGAGATTTGTGGTCATAAATTTGAAATTAACCCAGTCATTAGAGTATTCTCTCTCTCTTTTTTTTTTTTTTTTTTTGTCAGCAATGTTCTGATAGTATATGTGGTTGCAACATAGATTTGTCAAGCAAGAACTTCTTGAGATAGAAGAGAGAAAGGTTAAATAAATTTTCAGTTTATTTTTAATTCAAATTAGATACATTTACATGTCTTGGGGAGAAAAGTCACTATGGAACAGGTCTTAGAGTTCATGAGTTAAAAGTCTCAAAGAGCTTAGAGTCCAAGTGGGCAGTAAGTGGGCTGGAGGAATAAGAGAAACTATTTAAAGAGTGGAGTGGTTGAAACAGATTTTGTAGTTGCTGCAGGTCTGGTGATGACTTACGACAGAATCCATGTGAGTGGGAGATTGTAATGGAATGTGAAAAACATTCCTGTTGCAAAATCAAAGGCAAGAAATGGAGAAGTATGCTCTAAGAAGCCATACAATAAGTGATAGTTACTTTTTATTAAAAAAATACAAAAATGATGCCTTTTAAATCAATGGTTCTGAAGCATTTTCTACTCTAACACAACTAAGGGGTGTAACACACCATCATCA
This sequence comes from Camelus ferus, assembly GCF_009834535.1. Lineage (NCBI taxonomy): Eukaryota > Metazoa > Chordata > Mammalia > Artiodactyla > Camelidae > Camelus > Camelus ferus. The sequence continues at coordinate 76,375,480 of NC_045701.1, read as the reverse complement.
TAAAACAATATTTATTCTAAAGGAAAAGATGCGTTTAGAGCCAAGCCCCTCTGATGGTTAATATTAAGATACTGTGAGAGACATGTAAGATATTTCCCATTTGGAAATGTACTTTCCCCCAACAGCCTATCTGCTGAACCATTCCAAGATAACCATTACTAACCCCTGCTTTTATTATATCAATTTCCTTAATGTTAATCAAAAATGCATGATATAGTATCCCTCTATTATGGAAATTTAAAATTATAAGACCACCGCACAGTTTGGCACAACGTAGGATTTGCTGTCTTCAAAATAGGCAGTGATCAAGATAAATATCACTGCAAGCTTAGAAAGGATGGTGGTAAAGTCCCAATATTATATCCAGAGAATTTCCATGGCTGATTTCACACTGAAAGTACCACACAGAAAGTCTATGTAAAGTGAGTCAATTGCTAGATAAGTAAGTATTTGAGGCTGAGCTCATTTGTCTGAAGTTTAGATTAGATTTGATGCAGGGAGGAAAAAAATGATTTCCTTTGAATGAATGAATAGCTGGGTTCTGACACCGAACTATCATGCCATTTGATCCTCTGAGACACCATTTTCATGTATCATCCCAATTTTAGAGCTGACGAAACTGACACTTAAAACAGCTACATGACTGCCTGAGATGGCAGTGATTAAGTGATAGACCTGGGATTTGAACGCATTTTTTCGGTTCTCGAACTCACTGTGCTTACCACTATGTGACAGACGCCTTGCTGGTCACAAAGGCTATCATTTCATTCTTTCAGGATTTGGTTTAGAAACTTGTAGCACTAACAGAGACTACTTTACAGATGATAGAGTAGGAATTTCATTTTGTGTAACAGCAGAATTTTCTGACATCTTAATAAAGGCTGCCAATGAGCTGATGAAAAGAGAAACACGTCAGTACCATAACTGTGCCTTAATCTTAGTCTAAGTGCAACAGAAATACATTTTTATTTCTTTTAGTTAATTCATAAAGAAACCCTACAGATTGTTTTTTTTTTCCTTTACAGACATAATATTCTTTTACACCTCTCATTGCCTCCATGCATCTCATATCCCCATTCCCCAGAATCTTTTATTCTTTAATATAGGAAAAAGATGTTAATATATGTCTCAGGTATCATGACTTTATAATTTCAGTATTAGGAGGAGAATCAGCAAGCTTAATCTAAAATAAATGCATAAAAATATGATCATATAGCCCCCAAAATACAAATTTAATTTCACATTGCCGAGCCACCAGCATTGCTTGTAGAAATATTACAATAATAAGTTGATACATATTTTCCTGATATCTGTGAGTAACTTGATGAATAGTATATGCAATAAATCACTGGCTTACTTGTTTAAAATTAACAAAAATAAAGAAAAACCATCTAAATGGCATCATCCTTAAAAATAATAAAAACTGAAATATTATTTATTTCTGAAGACAACACAAGGTTAAATTTGAATACATTCACTTGGTTATGTTGTTCTATTTATGACATGAATTTTTTAATTAAAAAAAGTAGTTAGTAAAATTTCCGTATGCATGGGTACCTCCCCAAATTTTTTGTTAGATGCTTGTCTTTCTTTTAATTATGGCTTCTACAGCCACTTTGATATAGCCCTCTTCAAGACAAAAATCTTATGATGCTGAATTTACATTATTGACATCAATTCTACATCCTGGTTGAGGTGTTGATGGCAGAGAATTAATATATAAGCAACTACTCTATATCCTGGATATTTTGCAAATACAAATTTATTTAATATTCATAGTGGTCCTGGAAAGCGAAGACACCAGTATTCTCATTTTACAAAGGAAAAATAGGAAACTTTGGGATATACAGTTATTAGTATTGGAGCCAAGTTTCAGTAACCTCCCTCCTTGCCGCCTGATGACCACTCACCACACATACTTGATACCTTAAAACTTTTCAGATCCATCTGGCAGTAGGTAATTCATGCACTATGACTCCCAGAGATGCCCAAATCTCTCCGGTTTCCTCTACATGGTTTCTTACTTCCGGTGATGTGCACTCTTTTATTATATAAACTCCCAAATGTCAGAGGCTGTGTCTTCCACTTCCTAAAAATTCTGGATACCTTAACAGTGGGCTGATCAACATATGCTGCTAATAGCCAGATAATACTATGAGTATGAGCACAAACCTTCCTTCTCTTGGAACATGTGGATCAAACTTTCTGCAGGCTCATTTTCACATTCCATCTGAGTTCACATGTCATTAGAAACAACCCATTGACATAATGTGGAATGTCTGTTCATTTGTGTGGAAAGATGGAGGGCTCGGTCCAGACAACTGTGCAAACATTAACCAGTAACATAAAATAAACTCTTAACACTATACATGAACACTGAAATCAGTATATTTTGTGAAGTGGTGAGTGAAAGGAAAGTTCAAGAATGTGAATATTTAGGTATTTAGGCAGAGGAATGAAGGAGTGGTGCAGATACGAGACATTGCTCTGTGTTGTAATTAATCATCGGCTAGCTGGGGAATGGATGGGATTCTAGAAGCTGACTGAGTGATGGAAAGTGGATTGTGTGGTGACCTGGTCCTGGTATGGCATGGTCTGGGAAAAGGCTACCAAAGGATGAAAGGGAATGATGGTTTAATGGAAACAACAAAAACAAAAAAGTGCACAAAAGAGTGGAAATTAAAGGGAGAAGGAGGGTGTTTCAGTATCTTCTGGGATCTACAATGTAGAATGTAGGATGCGTGAGGAAAAGGAGACCAACAGCAAAACTGGAAATGCTGACACAGTTCCCTCACTCTGTCTCTGTAACAAGGAGCATTTATCCATCCTTTAACCAACATCAGCTAGCACCTTAGCAAGGTGAATGGAAAAACTGAATTGCAGGGCATGGAGACAAAAATGTAAATGTATCTTCTGTCCATGTTGCATTGGTCTCCATGGAAGGTGTTCTCAGTTTGTTTGGTATTGAAAGTCCCAGTATTGCACGTAGAGAGGAAATGATGTTCTTGACTCTAGACATTGACATGTATGGAGACACGTATGGAGACACCCCTAATTAAATGTGGGTAAAAATGTAGACAGCTTTCACCAGTTCTAAGTGCTACATTGCACTTTGAACAAAAGTCACGTTTTTCCTACAGCTTCCAAAATGCTGCATTAACCAGTCTCTATTTACCTCTAGAAACTCATCTCATACCACTCACTTTCTTTTACACTATGTCTTCTGTCAATCTCTAAACTATATTAAATTAGCTCATAAAAGGGGGAGGTTCTACTTAAAATCAGGAGGAAGTTTAAAAAAATACGCCCATGGCCCATGTATCCTCAATATCGTTCAATGCAGAGGCAGAGAGCACTCTGACTAATAGCTATTGACACGACAGTTCTCAAGCAGATAGTGTCTGTCCTGGGCTGAATGGTGACTGAAAAAATAATGGTTTTGTCCCTGAAAACTGTGAATGTGACTTTGATTGGAAAAAAGATCTTTGCAGATGTAATTAAGAATCTTGAGATGAGAGTACCCTGAATTATTCAAGTAGGCTTTAAATCCAATAATAAGTGTCCTTATGAGAGATAGAAGAAGAGAAGACAGAAACACAGAAAAAGTGATATGACTACAGAGGTAGAGATGGCAGGGATGTGGCCGCACGCCAAGGAAGCCATGGATTGCTCGCAACCATCAGAAGCTGGAAGAGACCAGGAAGGATTCTCCCTAGAGCCTCCAGAGGGAGTGTGCCCTTGCCAACACTTTGATTTCAGACTTCTGTCCTCTAGAGCTGTTAGAGAATAAATTCCTTTTGTTTTAAGCTACCCAGTTTGTGATATTTTTTTTAATATAGGAGCTCTAAGAAAAGAATTCAGTGCTTAAGAGTAGAGATAGATGTATCAGGATTTTAGGATTTTAATCATCAAAGTTATTTAACTAATTCTTTGATCTAACTGATGCTCAACAAACAATGATTTCATTATGTACTAGTGAATTAATTAGTTTTTTTCGGAGGAATGACAGTGTATTGGTCAGCCAGTAAAATATTATGGTGCTTTGATGTATTTATTAATATAATAGAATTCTATTATCTTAGTAATCTCGTATGTTTGGTTAGCTTGGCTCAACCCAAAGACACTGATCAAACTAAGGCACCACAAACAGTTGAAATCCTGAACTTACTATGATTACAGTAAAAAGTGCAAGACCCTGTAAGTCTTTGTCAGAGATGTTTTCAGGAAGACCAGAAGGGACCATAATATTATTTATAATGGCCAAGATTTGACATAAGACCAAAGTTTGTGCACAGATTTATTCTTGGCTTCTCTCTACTAATCTTTAAACTGGTAGAAAGTATATAGAGTTATAAATCTTAAAAGAAAGTAGAATTGAAGACAAATATATAAAAAAGGATCTGTAGATATGTTAACTGTAGGATTTTCTAGAATGAATATAATAATTCATATGGTTATATAGAAGGAGCTCATAGCAAACTGAATTTACATGGCTCACAGAAAAGTCAGAACAACTGTAAATGTGTTCCATTTATCAAGTAAAATATCATATATATATAAATAAATGACAAAAGTTTCAATTTATACATATGTCATTCTAAAGTAATCATAGTTTACTTTGAATGATTGATAAGGGATACACATATATACATCATATTCAGTTGTTTTATATAGGTGTGTATGTAATATATGAACAAGTATGTATCTTTATATTCCTAGCTACTGTTTATAACTATAAAGGTTTAATACGAGTATACGTCAGTTGTTGAGTCTCGTAAGACAAACTCTATAATGGCTATAGCTAATGTTGTAGAATGGATGCGAAACTTGAACTTTGGCAATGCCATGATTAACTAACCTGCTTCCAATACCACATCACCAAAATAAAATCTTTGGTTCAGTTATGATTTGGTTTGTGTCACTACACTATATAGGGATGGATAGTGTAGATCACTGTGTTGCAGAGAAGTCAGGCCTGTGTCAATACCATGGCATTGTTTATTTATAAAGTTTATATAATAATATTAAGAATAAGAAGGCCCAGAAGAAACAGAAGAGGAGAAAGAAAAGAAGAAGGATAAGAAAAGGAATAAAAGATTAATTCTAAGATGTGCATTGAAATCAGAGGATCTGTGCTAGGTACTTTTTATTCATTACATCTAATTCTCCCACACCCTGTATGTATTATTACCCTTTATTTAGGGGTGAAGAAATTGAGGCTTAGAAAGTTTAATCATTGTGCCCTAAATCAAAAGTAGCTCAGCTGAATCACGGTGCCAGGTCAGCGAGTCTCCAGCGTTGACTGGCTTTTTCCCCCTCTCTCAATCAGTTCAGTAATCCACAGCTTAACAGTAGGTGGTTGCTTATGCGAAGGGATCATTCTTTTGCTCCACATTGGCCCTTTTGCCATCCCTCTAGGGGCCCCAAATACTCATTCCTAGTAATAGTCTCTTGAGCTGCAGAACAATTTTTCAGACTTTCCTACTAAAATACAAATAATTTACTCTAAATAGGTTTATTTTTAACTCATGTGTGGAGGCCAGAAAGAAGGTGGGGAAATACAAAAGCATTGGCAAATCAGGTTCGTGCTCTAGTAAATAAGCTATTTTGCAGCTTAAATACAAATGAGATGTCATTGATAGAAAACAGATTTTTTCCTAATAGTTTATCATTAGGAATATTTCTGTCTTCCTTAAAGGATTAAAAAAAAAGACTGATTCAGTGAAACAGAAGAGAAATGCAATGATACTTTCTAGGAAAAGACAATGAAAGGAAACCTATCTGGTGAAAGATCTACCTCATAATAGCAATAGACTGGAGATTTTACTGGAGACATTTTAACTAAAATGTCTTTCTGGGGAATTAGGGGAGGCACACTTTAGCCAATAGCCCTATCCTCTCTGGAAATGCAACCAAAACGTAGAGATAAAAAATAGGTGGCATCAACTGGCAATATGATATACACTGGCTGTAAGATGTAATGCCCAAGGGCACTGTAGCTAAGAAGTTGAGATCCTGGTATTTGGAGTCAACTAGTTGTATTAATCCACAATTATAACTCTTTATAACCATGTCATTGTGAATTACTTTCTCTCACAAGCATTTTCTTCACCTGTGAATTGGAGACATGAATAGCATTGTTGGAAAGTCTAATTCAGCGGTATGTATAAATAACTTATCACAAAATTAGGCACGTATATGTCTCGTTAAATGGTGGGTTTTATTACCATCTTCATCATAATCACCATCATCCATTTTTCCCTGCAAGATTCAATATGGGAATTAGCAAATCAATATGGGAAGATCTGAGGTTGACTATCTCCAATGAAAGACTCTGAGGATTAACTATGAGAAATACGTACTTGCTGAGGTTTGGAAATTCAGAGATTTCAAGAGAGGTGTTTCCTTACTCCTCCTTTCCCCCTACAAATATCCACTGTACAGTATTTAATAATCCTACACAACTCTGACTGGCCTTAATGGCATACACTGGTGCTGTATATGCAACATTGATTGGAAATGCCAGCTCAATAAAGCACTGCAACTAGATATTTTTGCACCTATAAAAATGTATACATTGCCTCAAATTCAGAGCTCTGATCCTTGCTAACTTGTTCACTTTTAATCTGTTCTATGGTTCCATCACTTTGGAGCCCGAATATAACACATATTTTTTCAAGTGAACACATTTACTCCTTAGCTGAGAAGCCAAGTAACTTAAAATGTGTTGTAATAAAAATATTTACTATTTCCACCTTGATAAATAGGGAATGTGGCATTTCCAAGCCAGTTTTGCACGTGAGAATGAATAGCTTTTAGTAATTGTCGGTATTGACTACTATTATAATTTACACCCACAGTAAACATTTGTCAAGAACAACGTAAAACTGTACCTGTCTATGCTTTATCCAACATTCTCTCCTTTAATTTCTGGTAATCAAACCCCAGGGCCTAGAAGGGTGACAGCTCTACTCCTGCTGTTCTGTGTTCCTGCAATATCTCTGTCCTGTTGGCCAAAGTTGTTTTGTTTTGTTTTATTCTCTTTTTGTAAATGATCATTTCTTTTTTATCTGCTCTTTCTCTTCTAGAAAAGCAACACTCTCTCTGCTTATACCTACCATATTTTCCTCTATTTTCAGTAAGCAGCTATCTAATTTTCCCAGTGGCTCAGAGTCTGAGCTTCTGCTCAGTCAGAAATGGAAGGAGATACATAATGTTTCCAGCTTCCTTTTTCTCTAGCAATCTGTTTCCTAAGTTACATTCATGGCAGACAGATCATACTTATAGGTATTGGGGGCATTCTTCAAATATTCTAGAATCCATTTGTCTAGCAAGGATTGTTTTCAGTTTGTATATGTATTTTAGTGAGAAACTAAAGAAGCCCCAGTAAAGGCTTTTAGCCAAACACTATTTTGAACCAGAAATCTGATAAGGTTTCAGTATTGACTTTGAAATTACATAAAAATAAATTTAACTAATAAAACCATTATACTAACTGGTATGATTTCTGACAGAGAAAAAAAGGGAAAAAAAAAAGGAAGACATTATTTATAGTTATCAAAATTAAGAGGATAGGAAGAAACAGTGAGGTCTACAACATTAACACAAGGAAAAATGGCTGATTCAAGAGCAAATGTACCAATTAAAGCAATAAATATGAATGGATTAAATTTTACTATTAGAAGACAGACTGGACCAGAAACAAAGTCTAAATTTATGGTACTTTCAAGAGGTAGTCTAAAGCAGAAGACACAGAGACGCTAAAATGAGGTGATAATCACAAATATGCCAGGAAAGTATGTAAATCAGGAAAAGAATATTAAAAGTAAGAAGTATACACAAGCAAAAAACATAAATGAGACAGATAATTTCCACTCATGATATTCAAATATAAGCCAAAACTGGATATTTTACAATAAATAAGACAAGTTAACCATTATCATCTGTAGAACATTAAAGCCATAAAAATATGTCTAAAAGAAAAAAAAATTAAAGATATAACTAGGCAGTTTTGAAAATTAAAAATATGAATTACCAATAAAACAAATAAACATCTATTTATTCTACCAATAAAATGCGTTCTGCTTAATTCTGGGGTCTCTTAATCCTTATCAAACTGTCTCTTCTAAGTTGACAGATGGTAGATAAATTTTATAACTTTTCTAGATGGCAATTTTACATTATATATCAAAATCACAAATCATTTGGCTGTGATATTCTTACAAAGATTTATATTCAAATCTGTTAAGTGTATCATTACTCAAAAGTCCATAAAGATGGAAACAATTCAACTATCTCACAATATGGGATTTTAAAAATAAATGATAAGAATGATATCTAGTATTTATATAGTATATATCACATTCCAAGCATTGTTTAAATCGCACTACACATATGAAGTCATCTAATTAGGAAAACAACCCTACGGAGTAAGTATTGTTTTTATTACTAGTTTTTGTATGTGGAAACTTAGAGAGTGAGAAGTTAATTAATGAATTTGCTAAAGTTCACAGGTTAATGATAGTGAAGCAGTGATTAAAGCTGAGGCAGAAGCTCAGGTTCATAACTTCTATGCTATAGAGTTTTTCAAACAAGAGCATCCATTATTAAAGAATAATTTGTATCCATAAAAAGTATGCTTTTAAGGGTTTTTTTTAAAATAATATGAGAAAATATCTGTGATATTGGTAAGTGAAATAAAATTTTACTTTGTAAGATATATGAACACATAAAACCAAGACAGGAATGATTTATGCAAAAGGTGTTGACAGAGATGAAGGAATAAATTATTCATAATGGTTTTATATCTTCAGAATTTCCCAACATTTCCAAAAGAAACTTACTTTAATAAAAACACCCAGTAATTGTGGCAGTAAATAATCAGTATTTTGTACCATAACCTGTCTACTATATGGTATCTTTATAATCTAGTAATACTGATATATTAAACGGTGAAATAAACAGCACCAGAAGTTCCTGGAACAGTGCCTGTAAAGTGTGTATTTATTTGTTCTTATTGATGACGTTCTTATTCAAAACTATTCTAAAAAATTCTGTGGCAGACTAGGGGAAACAAATCACAGCCTAAATCTGAATAATAAGCTAACTAGAGGTGAATGTGGGGGAGGACACAGAAGTAAAAATATTGTACATTCTTTCTAAAAAGAAAGAGAAACTAAAAAAAGAAAAAATCTTGCCGAACTTATATATAACAACAACAACAACAACAACAACAACAACAACAACAACAAACTTCCAGGATGCTTAGACATACCACAAAATTAACCGGCATAAAAAATAATGTATCTCAGTTTTTCTACTTCAACACACTTTGTCAGATTTCACAGGTTCAAGATAGTCTTTCAAAATCTTGAGCCATTGATCTCTTCGTTCTTCCTCTTCCTGCCTCTCCTTCTGTTTATTTTTTAATGCAAAACACAGAAATTAGAAGAAGAGGAATAAAACCATTTGCCAGAGAGCCATAGGACTTTAACTTTCTCCTTGCCATCCTCGAGGTAAAATAGGTTTGTAAAACAAACACAAGAACCTATTCGTTTTCTTTGTGTGTGTGTGTGTGTGTGTGTGTGTGTGTGTGTGTGTGTGTGTATTTTATTGAAGTATAGTCAGTTCACAACCCAATCTCCGGTGCACAGCACAATGCTCCAGTCCACGTGAATATACATATATTGGTTCCCATACTCCTCTTCACCATAGGTTACCCTAAGATACCGAACACAGCTCCCCGTGCTTCGAAGCATGAACTCGCCAACCATTGACTTTACACGTATTAGTTAGCATCTGCAAATCACCAACTCCCAATCCATTCCCTCCCACTTCCCCCATTCCCCACCTCCCCCACCAGCAAACACAAGCCCCATCCTCTATGTCTGGGAGTCTGCCCCTGCCCTGCAAAGAAGTTCGCTTGTCTGTTTTCTAGATTCCACACACAAGTGACATCACATGGCACTCCTCTCCCTCCCTCCTGCTCACTCCAGCCAGAGTGACAATCTCCAGGTTCATCCATGTTGCCACGAACATCATCATCCCATTCTCCTCCATAGCTGAGTAGTATCCTTTGGATAAACATACCACAACTTCCTCATCCTGCCATCTGTCAACGAACGTCCAGGTTGCCGTCAACTTAATTAGGTTGCAGACAACCTAATTCTTGATTGAACTTTTTAAAAAAATCAATAAAAAATATCAAATAAACAAGTGATATTCATATTGGGTAGGTTGGGTGGTTTGGCAAATATTTAGAATTTGGAATCTGTCCGTAAGACATGAGTAGATTTCAAAACACACAATTTGAAAAGGAATGTGTTAATGAGTATTTGGGGTGAGGGGAGGAATGATAGGAGTCTATTTCGCTCCAGAGATGAAATGTACTTATTTGACCCTCTGCCCAAATTTATGCTCTAATTCTCAGCCTAGAAAGGTTTATTGCCAGGGTTATTGTTCAAAATGCAGAGTAGATCCTGTCACTCTGCATAAAACCTGACATAACTTCCTACATTTTATTCTGGTGAGAGTTAGATCCATAATGATGGCATCCAAAACCATTTATAACTGAATCTCAACTACATGAACTACACTCCTTTCTGACTCCCACCTAAGTAACGATCCCTCTTGCTAGAGAAAAATTCTCAGAGTTTCATGTTTTGAGTCTCTGAGAAAATGCGAGTGATCGTGGCTGACTCCCTTGGTATAGCAAGCTCTGCACAAGTGCCCTTTCCTTGTTTCCGTTGGGTTGGCTCATTTATTTCCACATTTCATCAAATGTACGGATTAACCTGGGAGAAAATGAAAGATGCTAATAAGCTGTTTCACTCAAGAACATGGAATGCATTTCCATTTATCCAGCATATAGTTTATTTGCATTATTTTTAAGTAATCTTTATAGATGTATAATCTTTATCAGGTTAGTAACTTATTTAATATTAGACTCTGTTTAGCTCTGTTTTTCTGCTTGATATATCACTTCATTAGAGAAAGGTTCTAGAATTTCTAGACCCATAAATCAAATTAATATTCTCTGATGTTTATTAGTTAATGTGAACTTTATATTTACTGGTTACTGACATATTAGAAATCCTTTGCCATCTTATTTTATGAGTTCAATTTCTTGTATTTTATTTTTTATAATTTTCCTTTCTTTCATTTGCTTATATTCTTTTTCTACTAATGTAAAAAATTATATTTTCTATTTCTTCTGTTAAGTGCTGTTTACTTAAGACTCATAATCACATTTATTAAACCATCTTGACTTTTTATATTAATCAATGACTATGTTGTTCCTAATAAGACTTGTACTTTAATTTAGTATGGCATCCCTTTCTCCACCCACTACTTAAGCTCGTGTTGATATTGCTTACAGACTTAGTTTTGGATGTTTTCATGGCGATTTTTTTTCTTTTATTTTATACTTGACTTTTTAAACAATAAGCTTTAAGTTTTTTATTGTCCTTAATTCCATATATCTTGCAGTATTCTCCTGAATTTATTTCTTTTAATTGAATCTGCTTCCAAGAATTTTTTCAAAGCAGATTTGTTCACAAAATTTCTGAGAATTTTTTATTGTGCTTATTTACTTATTATTAAATTTGATTATCCCAGGCTTCATGAGTTAATTTTTTTTCTGGCTTTTGTCTAACATTCCTTTAGAATACACGCATATTAATTAGTTTCCCAGTGGTATGTTGAGTTTGCCTGTGTTTTGAAGTTGCTGTAGTGCTAGTCGGCCCAGCATCCTTAGTGCCCCTGGCCAACAAGTTGGGTGTCCACTGTGGTTACCCTCAGTGGAGGCAATATGGCCCAGGATGTACCAGTCAATTTATGTCTCCCAGTTAATTTTATTTTTTTTTCTGGCTTTATTGAGATATTATTGACATGTAACATATGTAAATTTAAATTAAGCACTGGGATGATTTGATACATGTATATACCACAAAATGATTACCATGCTTGAAACCTACTACAAGAAAACTACAATCCCATTATATAGCGTATGTGTATTTTTTTGTCTGTGACAATAATTTGTAACTATATGCACTTTGCACTTTACAAAGGTCATTCTAATTACATTTCTTTTTAAATTCTTACAAGAATGAGATGTGGGTATTTGCATTATGCTTACTTGAAAGAGGAGAAACTTATTCAGAGAGATTAATTAATGTTCCAAAGCTAACAGAGGTGCAGTTGAGACTCATAACCTCCTCTGGTTCCAACATCCAAACTCGGTTACATTGTGGAAATTCAAAATATTAATGACCAGTAAGCATCAAAAATATGAGACGTTCTTTCTTATGGATCTTCTATCAATAAGTATATAATTACAAATCTAATTATGGTGTTGAGTGCTTTTACAGTACGTCTAAAACATCTGAGTATTAAAATCCATGAAAAGTGTATATTGATAACTATTATGCAAGATGTTGAATTAACCAGATTGTGTCATTCTTTAGATTTATACCATTTTCTAGGGTATAATCTTAGCAATACTCTGCAGCTTTTCTAAATATCTACATCATCTGTAAAATGGGGTTAGTCTAGTACTTATATTAAGGATATTAATAGTATTTACATAAAACAGGGTCAAGCACGTAGCAAGTCTTCAATAATGGGTTATTTGATGCTTTTATTAATGGGAGTTTCCTTGTCATAGTTATCATCACCATCACAACATCACTCAGCCTGGCTGAGGAACAGAGAGAGAACTTAAATTTGGGTTTTCGGAATTCAGAGGTGAATCATTTACCAATTGTTAAAAAAAAAAAGCCTGTGAGTGCAGCTTCATTAAAACAAACTAGAGAAAATAACAAACTCATTAGTATCATGTTATTGAATAATGTTGTATTTTATTTCTGAATATATCAATTTTAATGTATTATTCAAAAGACATTTTCCAATGGGTAGCCACTGTATTCACATCTACTTTTTGATAGTAACAAGCTAAAATGTAAGTCAAGTTTTTCAGAACTTTATTTTTACACTTTTACGTGTACAGTTTTAGATAGTTCATGTTTAAAATGTAAAGATAAGATGACTCACTTGTTTGCATTCACCATGGGTACTAATATGATAAGCAATGTTCTTTAGAGACAATTTACCTATAATTCCCAGAACAAAAAAGCAAGAAGAATTGGAGCTGAAAATTGGGAGTCACGTATTTAAAAGCTACATCATAGTTTGTCACAAAGCATAACACCCTTTGCCTGCAGCTTTTTTAGATGGATATAATATCTCACTTGTTTTAAAGTTTTTCTTCCCTAAAAATATCCAGAGGCATCAATTCACATTGTGAACTAATGGCAACAAATTTGTTTGGAATCCCTGAGGAAAAAAGATGTCAGAATGTTGGCCAGGTTTCACCTTTTTTTTTTTTTTTTTAATCTTCTACCCAGGAACCATTTGAAAAATGGTGCCTCTAATGACACAGAAGGGGTCCTGTAACATGAAGTTAAATTTGCTGTCCTTTCAAAGGCAAAGCTTTATTTATGCCCTGAAAATTCAAAGGCATTTGGAAACTGTTGATTGACTTGGGCATTTATTTGACTCTGCATCAAACAAATAACCAATCCAAAACAAGCAGGCATTCTGGGCTGCCAATCTTCACCTCAGAGATGAAATCTTAGTCAATAAAAGGCTCGTGTTGGAAACTGTGAGTGACATTTCACTAAGGGGTGCAGAGTATATGGCTGTATTTTTGACACCATTCCTCCCACACAACTGTCAGCAAGTCTAAATTAACACTGGAAGTTCTATAGGTTTCAATGATGGATGAGCATATTTAAGCCATATCACAGAACCACAGAAGTAATGAGATTTGCAGTTTGTTCAGAAGCCTATATATTTGTGTTATCTCATTTGATTTTGCTTAGCTATCTTCCTGTGTCACTATCTTCCTGTGTCACTGTTAGAAAAGTCATATACTACACATTTTCTTAAGAAAAGGTTTCAGATTGTTGCTGTTATAAAACAAACATCCTTTGTACCAAATCAGTACTTTTTTGTTAAGTAAACACAAAATATAACCCCCTGAAATGTGTTCACTTTATTATATTATTAGATAATAATGATGTTGGTGTTATTTCTATAAATCATTTCAGATGCAATCTTTGGGACTTTCTTTTATGTCCTCTCTCTCCTTACTTTTCCTCAGGCATTCAGAAGCTGAAGACGTGAGAAACTAATTACCACGTGGGTGGTGTTGAGACTCATGAAGGAACGGTTCTGTAAAATGCAGGCTTGTTCATAATCATGTCATCCAGGGCACACAGAGCCATGCACATTCTGCTGGTCTTACAGCACGTATTTCCACGTATCCTACTGAACCTTTATTTTTCCTGAATGAAAAAGGCTAAGATGTCATGCTTTAGGACAAAATATGATGTGGCTTTTTTTAAGCTTTTAAGTGATTCCATTTTGCTTTAGATGAGAAGTCAGCAAACCATTTTTATTTTGTCAGAAAGGATCAAATAGTAAATATTTTCAACTTTGTGGGCCAGTCTGACACAACTTCTCAACTCTGTCATTCTTGAGCAAAAGCAGTCACAGATGATATATAAATGAATGAGTGCAGCTGTATTACAATAAAGCTTTATTTACGGTCACTGGAACTTGAACTTCATGTAATTCTTATGCATCATGATATATTCTTATTTTAATGTTTTTAAATAATAAAAATGCAAAACCCACTCAGCTCATGGGACATACAAAAACAGGTAGATGACTATCTTTGGCCTTTGGACAACAGTTTGCTAATATCTATTTTCAATAGTTATAAAAACTCATGTCCATTCAAGAATCAGTCAAGTCCTGTATTACTTGTTGGTTATTGAAAAAAAAAACATAATGAGAGGATGCCATAATTTTATTAATATTAAAGACTGTGAAATTCATACAACAGATGAAATCATTAGCTTTCTGACTTAATTTCTACATATATAATAGCAAAAAAAATAATGCCTAGAACTTCTCTATGCTTTTGTGAAATCTTAGAAAATGAGAAAGGCGAAAACGACCTTCAGTTTCAGTCCTTCAAAAGTCACCTTTCAGTTGTCAATAACAATGTGCTCAGTCTGCTCTGAAAAGGCTTGTATTATATAACTGATGAATGCTCTGTTGTGGAATTTCTGTTCATGATGAAACATTTTCTGCTTCTGTAGGCTGAAGTAACCTAAGTAAAATTTGTACATACATTCAACGGTGTGATCACTGATATCCATGTGGTTGTTGCAACTTGCCTACTGTATTTTTCATTCTTTAAAGCAGATTTTCAGAGGTTAGATACAGAGATTTGAACATGGTCTTTTCACATTTCATTTTGATTGAAATGGACTTTGAAATAAGTATTTCTCTGTCCATGGACCACAGCAAGCTGATGTAAAGCAACACTTCCCAAAAATGTGTTTAAGATAAGAAAATTGTAAAATGAATTATATTGTTGATTTCTGAGGATTAGAAAATTAAGCACAATGGGTAGTTTCTTAATGGTTGATTCATTATTATGTTCCTCTGGAAAAAGTAAGGCTATAAGAAGAAACCAATTCAATTCTGGGGTTAACCGACCAGATATTTCACTAGACTCACTCCTTAGGCCTTATTTTATTTAAATATCATCAGATGACTGAATTCCAGCCAGGAGAATGTGTGTGGGCTTGACATGCACCACTGCGAAGCCTGGCCCATGTAGCCACTCATGCAGTCCTTCTCTCTCTCTCTCACCCCTTTAGGCCAACTGATGTTGATGTCCAAGGTAACCCTGTAGCCACATGTTAAATACAGCACATTTTGGGATCTTGCATGATGGCGTAGAATGGATGGGAGCCTGCTTTTCACCCCAACTGTACTTACAGTATGAACAAGACAAAAAAAAAATGTAGTCAAACTACCAGGACTGGACAGCCATATGCAGAAGAATGAAGCTGCACCACCACCTTACACCATCACAAAAATCAACCCAAAATGGATTAAAAGTCTTGAATGTTAAGAACTGAACCCAGAAAACTCCTAAATGAAAACATAGGAAAAGAACTCCTTGACCTCAGTCTTGGCAATCAGTTTTTGAATTTGACACCAAAAGCAAAGACAACAAAAGCAAAAATAAACAAGTGGAATTACATCAAGCTAAAGATCTGCACAACAAAGGAAACCATCAACAAAATGATAAGGCAACCTACAGAATGGGAGAAATTTTTGCAAATTATATGTCTGATAAGGGTAAAAATCCAAAATATATAAAGAACACATCCAACTCAATAGCAACAAAACAAAACAAAACAAAACAAAAAAACCTGACAAAAAAATGAATGGAGGATCTAAATAGACATTTTTCCAAGAAGACATATAGATGGCCAGAATGTACATACAAGGGTGCTCAACATCACTAATCATCAGGGAAATACAAATATGAACCCCAATGAGGTATCACCCCACACTGTTAGACTGATTCTTATTAAAAAAAAAAAAAAAAAGAAATTACCAGTATTGGTGAGGAGACATGAGAAAAGAGAACCCTTCTGCACTGCTCATGGGATTGTAAATTGGTGGAGCCACTATGGAAAAAAGTACGGAGCTTCCTCAAAAACAAAACAAAACAAAACAAAACAAAACAAAAACCCACAACAAAAAAAAAACTTACCATATGACCAGTAATTCCACTTCTGGGTGTTTATCCAAAGAAAACAAAAGCACTAATTCAAAAAGATATATGCACCCTCGTGTTTATTGCAGCATTATTTACAACAGCAAAGATACGGAAACAACTGAATTGCCCATTGATGGATGAATGACCAAAAAAAAGTGAATAATGATGGAATATTATTCAGCCATAAAGGAAGTAAATCCTGCCATTTGTGACAGTATGGATGGACCCTGAGGGCACTATGGTAGTAAAGTAAGTCAGACAGAGAAAGACAAAGAATGTATGGTCTCATTTATATATGAAATCTAAAAAAACCAAAAAAACACAAACTCAGAGATACAGAAAGCAGATTGATGGTTCCCAGAGGTGGACAGTGAGGTTGAGGAAAATGGGTGAAGGCGGTCAAAAGGTAAAAATTTCTAGTTATAAGATAAATACATTCTGGGGGGTGTAATGTCGAGCATGGTGACTAACAGTTAACAATATTGTATCACATATTTGAAAGTTGCTAATCAATTAAAAGTTCTTACCACAAGAAAAATAATTTATAACTGTGTAGTGGTGGATGTTAATCCAACTTAATGCAGTAATCATTTTGCAGTATAAACATATATCAAATCATTGTGCCGTGCACCTTGGACAATACATGGTCATATGTCAATTATACCTCAATAAAATGGAAAAAAAACACAACAAGACAAATACATCCATGGTTTGACATAAAATAGGACGTTCTAAATACTTATAGAGGCAGTATGTTCTTTACTGATTCTGGAACAGCAATTGTAAAAGTAATACACATTCATTTTTTTTTAAGAATCAGTACTGACCAGAATAAAGAAGAGTATTTTTATAGTCACTTGAATCCTACTATCTAAACTATCCATTATCAACAATAGGTAAATACTATTTCAGACCCTTTTCTATGCATACATGCAAACATAAGGATAGCTAGCTAGACAGGTTGATAAAGAGAAATATTTCATTCTTTAAGAAAAGAAAAAAAATCAAGATTTGGGAGTTGTTACAGCAGATAGTAAGGTTATTGTAGCAAATACATATAGAGTCTGAGATTCAAGAACTGACCTGCTTACTGTGGTTGCCAAGATTCAAAATATCTCTGAGTCATCATTTCTTCAACAATAAAAGGAAAACAGTAATACTTTCTCAGAAAATTGTTGTAGAGATTAGATACTACGTGAAAATACTAAACCATCTCTAGTATGTGCTCAACTGATATTAATTTTCTTCCACTGAAGAAACAAATCTAATTAGTTCTTTTTATTACATAGAATAAATTGTTTCCCCATTTTATTCTATTTTTACTAACGTAAAATGTCATCATTTTAGCATTATTTTTCTATATTTCAACATCATCAACTAAATAAATCACAAAATCAAACAGGTATTCTCACCTACAACTTGACAGGAACGATAAAAGCTCTTTGGTTAAAGTTGGTTGTATAATTGTAATTTGACTAGTAATCATTGTGAATGAAAAATTTCTCATTTCTGCATCAATAGTTCTCATTGAATGTTAGCAGGTTTTTGTCATTAACAGAAATGTTGAATTTGAATGAATTGTCTCTTTTCTGAATTTTCTTGATATTGGACTTATGCAAAAGGGATTCTGAATTCTGATAAAGATTCTCAGTCCTTATAGCCAATAATATAAACCTGATGGGGGAAATAGTTTTAAATGAATAAACTGATGAATAACTAATTCTATGCTTATAGATGCATGAAGATGTAGGTTTCTTGAGGGCGGGAGAAGAGGATGAGAACAGACAAAGGGCAGGGACTGCAAGAAGTGAGGGGAAAGATGCAGTAATTTCCCCGTAAGGTTTAACCTATATGCCAAACATGAGGGACGGCTTTTCACAAAATTGTCCTCAGAGAGGTGTGAATATTCTTATAAACTAGTTCTTACAAAATCTCTTATACAAAACAAAGTAACTGAGGGTACACGCTCAATTACTTTATTTTTAACAAGAATTATTGGGGAAAACACATTAGTAATTTAGCACCGTTTAGTAATTACTATGAATATGAACTCACGATCATCGATTTGGAATGAGACTGCATATCCGTCAGGGTGCTGACAGGAAACAGATGGCTCCATCAAAATGGGTAATTTTAGGAGAGTATAATAAAGGTACTACTAGGAAAAACTTGGGAAGGTTTTAGGAAAATCACAATGACTTGCCTATAGTAGATAATAAATTTCAGTTCCTTTCTGTAAATCATGCTCTTACCATCAGCTCCAATTCTGCCCACCTGACGTTTACCTAGAGTGAACTCCCTATTTTCTTTCCACTCAGCACTATTACGCATCAACCCTGTAAATGGCAGTCTAGGGAAAAACCAGATATGCACAGAGCTACCTCACTGTTTTCTAAGAGTAGTAATAGAAGCCCATTTGGAAATATGAGAATAGCTGGTGTGCCTAATGGCTTCTCCAAAGATGTGACACCTTTGCTGTACATTAGGGTTGAAAGAGTATTTTCTAGGCTACAAATGGGGAGAGGGTAATTTAGCCAGAGGGAAGAGTGTCGAAAGGTATAGAGGCATGAATTAACGTGTCACAGGTAGAATCAGTGTAGTTCCATGTTTGTAGGAGTGCCCACAGGTAAGGCTGCACAGTCGGAAAGGACATCAAACACGTCAAACTCAGAACACCACGCAGGCCCCCAGACAGCATTTGGACTTCACCCTGCAGGTCGTGGAAGGTCATGAAAGAGTTGTAAACTCAGTAGTTATATAATGATAACCGCCCTTCAGAAGTCCCCCTCTGGCTGTCTAAACCTACACAGCAAAGAAGAGAGGAAAGAGCCTCTCACAACGGCTCAAGTGAGCTGAATCAATGTCAGTCACATTAGTGATACCATGAAAAGGAGCACATCCTGGCACGTGTTTTTAATGGATGTTAATACCATTAAGGGAGATACAGTTTAGAAGACAAAGAGGAGATACTATTGGAGGAGAGGTGACTGTCGACCCAAGTGTTGAATGTGCTGTGTATGAGGGAGCTGTGAGACCTTTGGGTAGAGCTTCCAAATGCACAGTTGAAACACATTTCTAGAACTCAAGAGAAGAAACTGGGCTAGAGGTATATAGTGGGAATCCTAAATTTTCTATGTAATTTTTAAATGTGGATGAATTCAACAATATTGAATGTTTACTCTGTGCTATGCTGAGTGCCAAGTAACAGTGATACAGCATTAAATGAGACAGACTGGCAAGTGCTCTCTGAAATTTTCAGTTTAAGTAACTGTATTTTACATTTAAAAATAATACACGTATAAACATCGCAAGTCAAGCTGTATCAAGTGTATACAATGAAGAAGTGTCTCTCTTTCTCATCCCAAGCCCCCGACCTCCTCTTTCAGAGACAAATACTTGCAGATAAGTGTCTATTTTTTCTTTCCAATATAATTTATCTACAAATATGCATATTCTTATATAATTATCTACATAACGGGAAGCGTATTTTACAGTCTTCCATATCTTGCTTTTATTTTTTATTTAACAGTTTATCTTGAAGTCTTTCCATAGCAAAACATACAATAACTTTCATATTGTTTTCAGAACACTAATCTCTCTTATATATATGTATGTGTACATATAGTTATTAAATGGACACCTTCCTAAGGAAAATACAGGTTGTTTTTGGTATTTTTCTGCTACAAATAATGATGCAACAAATATTTATATAGGTATAAATTTATCAGTAATATACAGTCCTAGAGATTAAATTGCTGGGTCAAAACATATGTTTACTTTTAATTTAATACCTATTTCCAAATTATTCTCCAACAAGATCTCACTAATTTACCCTTCTGTGAACCATGAACTGCTGGACCTTCACTGACACAGTGTATCCTGTAATTTCTTTTTCCTGTTTTTAGATTTTGCTTTTTGAAAAGTAAAAACTCAGATCACATTATTATTTCAATTTTTATTTTTTAATTTTGCCTTATAGTTAATATTTGCTATATGTTTATATATTATTTGTATTTTGTTTTCTTAGAACTACATCTGTACGTCCTTTTCTCAATTTTTAATTGGGTTCTCGGCCTTGTTCTCAGTATTTCAAAGAATGCTTTGATGTATTTAAAATATCAGCCTTCTGTTAAATGTTGCAAGTATTTCCTGGAAGCTCTCTGCAAAGTTAAAAAACAAAAAAAAGATACCACACACAAAGTTTTCCTTTATGACTTCTAGATTCGGTGCTTTGTGTAAAAAGAAATTTCCCACTTCAGTATACTAACTATACTTTTAGCTCTGGAAATGATTTTAATTAAAGTTCACCACAAGCCTGGGAGGTTTCCACTAACATTCCGCTTTTGCAATTGGGAAACCAAGACTGAGAGAGGTTGAGACACTTGCTTTTGGTCACAGAGCTATTAAGTGACTGAGTCCCAGTTTGAAACCATACTCTGACTCAGGGCGCTGGGGAAGTTGACGTGAGCATGGAGAGAACCCACATCATCTCTTTAGATGGTTCTTCCCTTTCCCTTCTGAGAAGGCTGCTGGGCCAGCTGGGGTTGTTTTTAATGGGGGAAAAAAGGAGTTCATTACAGAAAGGAGGCTACAAAAATTCCAAGCCAGCAACTAAAGAACAGTGTCTGCCTGTTGTTTTAATGGAACAGTGTTTTGGGTCCTTTGAAAAATAGGAATAATTAATACATTTATTATGTTAAACACTAAGTTTTGAACACCTGTCTGTGTCAGGCTATTTTCAAACACTTACGTGGTAAACCAGACAGGCAGAGCTCAAGGAGCTTACACTGAGGCAATTCTTTCTCACTGTGCTCTGCTTTTTCTTTTCTCTCTATTTTTTATTTTCTTTAAGGAGGCAACTTAAAAATTTTGTGTGTGTGTGCCTGTGTGTAGTAGAGCTTCACAAATAAAATCAAAAGAAGGATTTTTGTAAATATTATTACTTTCAGTAACCTAGTACCCTCCATCCTGGATGCTCTGATGTGCAGCCCAGATTCTCTGCTGAAACAGACTTGTTTTTCCCTTTAGCTGGTGGTGATGTGGGCTGACGGCTCTTAGACCTGGGTCCCTCTTCAGATCTTATCTTCAGTCAGACCCCCCTTCATGCCCCCTGACAAGGGCAGTCCTAATCTCATGACCTCTTCCTGTGGCAGTATAAGAGCCTGGCCCCTTGACCTTGAAGGGCGGGGCCAGGTCCAGAATTCCCCCGGGATTGTCAGCGGCCTCTTTTTCAACAGCTTTGCACTTCAACTTTTCCCTGCACAATTCTGCTTTCTTTAGTCCTTTCTTTAGAGTTTCCTGAGATCCTCCCAATAAACCCCCCTGCACACAAATCTTAGATGCACGGACTAGTTCCCTGGACCTGCCCTATGACACTTTCACTGCAAATTCTGCTGGAGAAACGTTCCTTTTTCAGCCAAATTCTTTTATCTTCTGTTTTCAGTCTTTGCCTGAACAGCCTTATATCTGCCACTTTTAATGTCTGTTTTTGAAAACAAAGTCATATGTATTGACTTTTGGAAGTTTTATTGGTAGGAGAAAAGTCACTTTTTCTTTAAAAAAAATTATTTCATTTTATTTTTTCACTGTTGGTTTTCTAGCAAAAACCTAATTCAAAGTGTCCACAACTCTTAAAGCTCACAAACTGAATGATAAACCTTGTAATATTAAGCCTTCTATAAAATTTCTGCTGTAAATTTTGAGATTTTTCTCCAGAGACTGAAACTGGCTGTGAAAATGAGGAAAACAAAAATAACAATAACCTAAAAAAATCAAGTCACTCAAAAGCTGTTTAAGCAAAGAGTTTTTTACCTGGTAGTCATTTGTCTCCAGGTAGATAATTAAAAGTTGGGTCAAATCTAATTTACTAAACTTACTAACTCCATAATTCATTATGCTCTCAAGATCTACCCTTACAATTATAATAATGCTGTTTTAAAAACAATTAAATCACATAGCTTTGGGTATAGAGAATATTATGTAATTAATTTAGCGGTTCCTCTTTTCCCTAAACTACTGGGAGGTTTGTTCCCAAGGCCGAATTTACCAAAGTGTACAGTCTGAATAACAAATGTTTTAATTAATTTGACCGATACTGAGCCCTTCAATATGTCAGATAATCTTCTAAGCACTTGTGAAACCAATGATGAATGAGATTGGTGAAGTTCCTTCATGTATGTGTGTGTCCAGAGCAAGATGATGTAAATTCTCTGTATTAGGGAAGGGATTGTAATAAATCTTGAAGTACTATATTCTGACATTTTAATGATATTTTTTAGGGCCAGAACAGTCAAACAAGTGGTATTACCAAGTGGTAATTGTAAGGCACTCCACACCTTTTGAAATTAGACATAGTAAAGCCCTTCTGCATTTAATGAGCTCCTACTATGGGCGAGGCTCAGTTTTCAGTGTCCCTTTTCTAATACTATTCAGGGTTAGGGTTAGGGTTAGGGTTAGTGCTGTCACAGTAAGTCACAAGGTCAAGATATGTAAACTTGCAATGAGACAGTAGAGTCAATGATGTGACTATAGGAGTTGTAGGAGGCAAAAAAAAAAAAAAAAAAAAAAGATTTTTGGAAGCACATATATCTTCTTTCCTGTCAATTCAATACAAAGGTCATTGCTCTCAATACCAATCCAGAAAACACTTTGTTGCACTTGTTTATAATTCCTTCTTTTGATGGACACTTGGGGATGTTCCCGGTAAACCAGTGAACTCTGTCATCAAACTATTAGGGTAACTAACTAAACAAAAGAAGAAACCAATGACATGAAAGTTAAATCAAAAGAAATGAGTGTTCTTTGCTCACATTCTGGTGTGAGGAGGGGCGGTCTTGTTGAGTTTAGTCTTTGAAGAGATTTTGTTTATCCTTTCTAGCCATCAGCTTTCTTAGAGGAGCTTTTGATTTTTTTTTTTTTTTTTTTTTTTTTTTGCTTGATGTTCTGATGCCTACTACCATGTGGACTGTTTTATTACTTTTTTATTTCGAGCTTGACTGCACTAAATGCACATTCCAGTTACAAAATGCTTTGAGTAATTAATCAATGGAAAGGTGATTATTTAAGTAAATCTGCAAGGGGCTGAAGATAGACAGAAAAGTTTCCTTTGAAGGATTTGAGGGGTCTAATTCTAGGTGGTTTCCATTACCCACTCTACGGAGTAAACCCATTGTGCTTCTTGAATAATGGGAGGTTAGAGGAATAAAAGTATCCTCACAAGTAACAGTCTAGAGGCAGAATAATAGGAAATATCATCATCCTCGCTGGTAATACTCAGGGTGGGAAACTTCATCACCTAATGAAAAAAGCACTTTGATGGATTAATGTAGTGGGGTTTAAGAGAAATATTCTGATCACTGCAAAATCAGTGAAGATGAAAAATGTGAGCAGGTAATTGAATAGGAAACGTTTATATGGCATTGAAGCTGTGCTGGCAAAAAAATTATTATTAAAGTAACCTTTCATTTAATATATCATCACCTATAAGATGTGCTTTGTAAAATTTCAACTTGGAAGGACTTCCTTTTGAATTGCGTAAAGTTTTGGCAACTCTTTTTATAATAGGATTTTGTAACTGAAACTGAGCATAGTTTAGGGTATATAAATTAAAATGAACTTCAGAGAGTACATAGGCAAGCATTTTGTAGCATGAAGACTTTTCAATTAATCATGGAAATGGTCAGTACATAACGTTCCTTATGACCAGAACTGACCTTAATAATTTTCATATTTTGTGTTTTATGAAGTATCATTGCAAAGAAAAAAAGAGATGCTGAAAGCTAACCAGAACACCCTATACAAAATATATCATATATAGTCATAATCTAGGAATCACCTATCCCTTAAAATGGAACAATTCTTTTAGTATCTATTTTTTTCATTTCTATTCATACCAGGAAGTAAGTAGAATCATCTCATCGCTGCAGCTTCTGGGACCAGGGTTAGGGTAAGGAGCTAAATAAACTCTTCTGCACCTCTCCAACCTGTTCCAGAATCTTCTGCCCCTCCCCACACCTACCCAGGACATTTGTTTGGGAAATTGATTGCATTTTCTTGTTCCTTTACTTATTTAGTTGCTAGTAGTTATTACATTTTATGTTTATTGCTGATTTTAAAAATTGAGTTAGGAATTTGAGGGTAGGGAATTTCTACATTGCTGTCTCAATCTGTGACCTTCATCAATCTTGGTTATTTTATCAGTCATTCTGATTATGGAAAGAAGAGAACTCAAGTTTACTGTCACTATGTTCAGAACATCACTCCACCTCTTGCTAGTCTCCATTATTATCAAACAGATAATAATTCTCAGACTTGCAATAATATCTGGAGAGATATTGATTTTGTAATTTTTGCCTTCATTTTATTTCATTATGAAGTTACTCTGCTTAAGGTGAGAAATATTCCTTTCCCATATAGCAGAGGTTTGTCTTTCAAACCAATGTGATTTTTTTTTTAAAGTTAGTAAAAAATAATGTAAGTTCGTTTAATTTTAAAATAGTGTAATTTGTAAATAACTCTGTAAGTGGAACTTGAATGGCACCATCAAAATAGAGTTTGAGAAGCTTTGCCTTGCCTGATGCCACTTAAAGCAGGGACTCAGATGCAGAGAAAATAATATAGAAACAAATTCAACTGGACAGGACCCAGAATCAGAAGGATTAGAAAGGAGGTGGCCATAGGCAGGATCAGACTAGTAGCATAACTGAAGAGATGCTCAGCCCACAGGAGTTGGGCTTCTGTTGTTAATCCCTCCAACTCAAGGTCAGGGTTAGAAAGCAGAGCTCTGAGTCTGCTAGGGAGGTCAAGTGAGAAGGGAACCGCAGAGGCTGAAGATGAGACCCAGAGGATTCCATACCCAGTAATTAAACAATGAACTCAAAGGGAATGAAGTCCAAAGGTTAAAACCATGTACATGACAGGAAGTAGAATCAGCTACCAAACAAAACAAAACAAGCCCGATCACAGAGGAAAATTCACCTATTTTGTTTTTCTTTTTTTTTAAATCAAAGCAACAGCTATTTCTTTCATATGTTAACAATTCTTTCTTTTTTGGCAATGCTTATGTGGCCCTGCCTCATGGTAATGTAAAAAGTGTTATTTTTAAGAACTGTTTTGAAATACCAATTAAAAGCTAGCAAATACAGGTCAAAAATACCTAAATTTAACAGAAATGTTGTAATTATGTGAAATGTTTCTTGAGGAAAGTGATATTTATATTAATGTTTGTCTGCCAAGAATGCCTTTAATTTCATTCATCATTCCTGGAAATTATTTAGATTTCTCTGCAATGCTTCTTAGGATAATCATTTCAAGCCTCTGAAGAGATGATACAGAGATCTTTATTTTGTCAGATGTTTAGTGTTCTTTGTTAATGATGCTATAATGTCTAGTAAGTGGTCCTGAGTTGCTAACATGTCTCCAAACACATTATTGCTACCTAAATACATACTTAATCATTCATCAATCCTTATTAATACTGCAAAAATTATCAAAAAAAATTTTAAAGTCTTTTAATTAAGAATCCTAGTTACCTGCATAGGCTATAAATGTGACCATCTATAAAGATAAACTGCGTGCAGCCTGGCATACATTTTCACCTACCTTATTACATCCTTCTTGAAATGTGGGTGGGGAGTGTCAAGCCTCATTTCTTTGTAGATGTATGATTTTATGGCAGATTCTTTGGAGAAAAGCATTTTCAAAACTGACCTGTATCATTCATAATGTTCTCCTTGGCATGGGTTTCTACTATGTACTTGGCAAGCAAACACACAGAGACAATTGTCTATGTGAGACTCACACACACACACACACACACACATTTTTACCTCCCTTCACCTTTACCAATATATTAATAATGCATGTATGTGTGTGTATCACTGTAATATGGATTTTATTCTGAAGAGCTTATCTGTTGATTTATTCAATCTTTACTTAACTCTATGATGTAAATACTGTATTATCATTATCTTCTAAGGTCATTAATGAAAGAGTTCTGTTCGTCCTTGTACCATCTATTCATAGTGCAGGTTTCGGCATAGGGTAGTACAGTGAATAAATGCATAATCAGTGAAGGAATTTTTTGTATCTTAAACTAAAGTTAGCTAAATTGAAAGGAAGATACTCTCAGTAAGTTACTGAAGAACACACTGCCTAATTAGGACCCAGACATAAAGCCAGGTCATTGTTTTTCAAGTACCACCATTGGTTAACAGTTTAGGTTTTGACATCTCATGAACTTGTACTCAAATTCCAACAAGTGCATTCTCCATCCTATATGCTAAAGCTGTTATAGACTATTTTGATGTACTTATTTGTGTTTTGAAAGTCTCAGGTTTATAACCTATAAAACGTAGATAAAAGCAAATCCAAACTTAGTGAATTATTGTGAGAATTAAATAGGATAATACAGATCAGGCACTTAACCCAGTGCTGGTACAAACTTAAAAAAATTCTCATTTGTATTAGCTATTAATATTCCACCATATCAAGCTACCTCTCCATTTAGTGCAGATGAAACAAACTACATTTGGGCTACAAGAAAGAAGGCAAAACAAGAACAGTTGGGAACAATTATAAGAAGCAGAGGTAAAAAATAATGTTAAAAGTGACATCCATGTTAACGTTCAAGCAAATCTCATATATTCCTATAGACATTTTGGGGGAAATAAGAAAAAGAAAATGCAGAAGTAGGTACAGTATCAGTCAGTAACACTTTTACTACAGAGTAATGGTACATTTAGTCAAAACAAGAGTCTAGAAACAAAGGTGAGATCCCTAATGACATTGTACAAATTTTCACCTTTCTGAGATCAACAATTTTAGTTCACACTAGAATCAAGTATAATATTGCCTGAACATGTTTAATGGTTCAAATCCCAAACATCTGAATCAGTTTCTCTGGATTTGAAACTTGGCCCTACCACGTACTAGCTGTGTGACTTTCAGCTAGTTACTTAATCTTTCTGTGTTTCAGTTTCCCGTCTGTAAAATAGGGATAATAATAATACCTACCTAATAAAGTAGGAAATTGTTACTACCACTTAGTAGCAGAGAGTAACCAATAATGAGCATTTATCAAATAAACATGAGCATTTATCAAATAAACATGAGCATTCATTCAATTTCCTTAAAAAAAAAAAATAAAAAGTTCCAAGTGAAGACTCTGACAATTATAACAAAAAAAATGAACAATTCACAGCTTTAATGAGAATGAGTGTATCATATTCAATTGGGGACAGCACCTTGGAAAAGTTCTGAAACAGAAAACAAATGCCATGAGGACAGGCACTAACAGTGTCATGTGTATGGTTTTACCTAGATGTTTTGCCTGTTTGGCTAGCCCTTAACAGTTGTTCAACGGTTATGTATTGGATAAATGGCTAAAGTAAAAAGGGTTTGCTTAACTATGTACAAATCATCTGGTAGACATAGTTTCAAGATCCTTCTCTGCCTTTAATAACATTTTTTCCTTGGCTCTTCTATCAGAAACTATATGACAAAAAATTATCTTAAAGAGACGCATAACTGATATCAACTGAAGTTTTATGTCTTCGGTTGCGTCCACGTGTTCATCAGAGGTGTTTCCACTAACCAAAGCAACGTTACTGTGTAAATGACTGCTCAATGAGAAAGACATATTCATCCGTGGCACTTTCTCCAGTCTCCCTCAAAAAGCCTTACATACATTTAGGTAAAAAGACTAGCCATGTTCTAATAATAATGGATACATTTCTACAGCGCTTAATTTGCATTAGGCACTATGCCATGTGCTGTTCCTTCATCATCTCATCTTATCCTCCAAAAACCATGTACTTAAGGTACAATTAAATCAGGGGATTTAAGTTATTTGTCCAAGGCCAGGGAGCTAGTAAGTGGTAATAAACTTACCAAATAAATGACTCCAGAGCTGTAGGTGACTTGTGATGGGACAACATTAAAGGCTTGCATAATAAGACATAATATTAGGAAGGTCATTTTTCTTATTAAGATGGTGTCTTGAAACATTCTAATAGTGAATCAATTCAAACTTTAAGAAGGATATGATATAAATGCCAGCAGACCTAAACTCCCAATATACTCCAGTAATTGGCACAAAATATATAACACATGATTAGTCCTTCCCCTGTGAGTTACATATTTTAGCTATGAGTACATGATAACGGGTGGTATCTTGTTGGAGAACCTCCCCCACTGAGACTTGTTGTTACCCAGCGATCTAGACACAGGTTTCCTGGACCACTGAGGCTGGCCTCATGGATTCCTCATTCAGCTGCCATGCCTTAGGACATCTGTACTCAGACAGTCTTTTGATGCCTCCAGGGACTATGTCAAATGCCAGTAACTGTCACTACTAATGTAACTTGTTTGAATTTTTTTAAAAGCAAAGATGGGATGATTTTCAATCTTGGACATAATAGTGACTTGTGATAACTCTCTTTAGACCTCAAAATACAGGATGGCTGTGACTTTCTTTGCCTCAATTTTAGGGCAAGTACTTAATGTGGAATTACACTAAAAATAGAGTATGAAGGTTCAGAAAGTAACATTTATGTAATTAAAAGGTCTGAATTAGAAACCTGTGATTCACGTCTCTGAGGGTTTTTGCCCAACAAAAGTTTCACAGGTACCAATACTGTTTTCTTTTTTACGCACTGGCCCTCTTAGAGCATGGAACACATACTTACATATAATACTGTAAAGGGCAAATATTTCTCTGAGCAATGTCACACTTAACACAGGTGAGCTTTAATCAGAAAGTGCAAAGAGTTTTGATACATTGCTATAAGTAAATATCTCTTTATCTTCCGAAGCATGTGGTATATAACAATGATCATTTGCTCTCTTTATGGCCTGTCTTCTGCAGAGAATAAAGAGCAGACTAAAACTAAGCACTGATATATGTTTTGTCTTATTAATAAGTGTTACAAGTGTTATGAGTTCTTGGAGAGATGGCTGGTACTGATGACTGAGATGAGACACTCTGTCACCATATCTTGCTTTGGCAGAACAATGAAAGAAAAAAGTCACTCAGACCCAGAGGACAGTAGGAGTGACATTGTAGTCCCCTTAATGGGGAAGGGACAAGATTCAAAAAGGTTTTGTAAGTAGTCTTGCAATATAAAACATCAGAGAATCTATGTCACATCTTACCTGAAAGGCTTCTGCTCTGGTAAATGATTGCCTTGAGGGCACGAATTAGGTCTCCAAGTTATAGCTTCCCACCCGCTGACCTGGGGAGTTCCGTTCTGTATGCCAAAGGAATGGCCAAAGTGCAGGAGGGAAAAGTATCACGCTTGGGTTTCAGTGGTCAGATGTCTCTCCCATTTGTTGATGTCTAGAATTCTCCGTTAAATCATGAAGATTAATAGCCCTACTTGACAAGTGGATCACTTAAAGTGTTAAGCACCAGTGGCAAGCTAACCATCTGATGACTGGAACACGCCAGTAGGGAAAAAAGGCATTCTCTGTCACAGACCAGTGATCCAGCAGATATGTAGATTGTTGGGTTTCAGCAATGTTAGTTCTTCCACACATTCACTAGAGCTGCCTCAGGGAAGAAAGAGAGGCAGCGATGAGACTGTGTTCTAAGTATTTGCCACCTATTTAGAGATACAAAGACAAGTGAAATAGCTTGAATAATAATTGTTGCAAGGAGAAAATACTGACTTCCATAAATTTTTAGAACCTACTCAGAAAAAAACTTGGGAAGGTGTTATTTTATTTCCCCCCCCCCTTTTTTTTTTCCATTCTGAAGGAATTAGGCTCTAGTTCTTCAAGAATAGTTTCTTAAAGTGCATCATAAGACCATGAACATCAACATCACTTGAGAACATGTTGAAAATACGTGCTGTCAGAACCCACTCCATATCTACAGAACCAGAGACCTTGGAGGTAGACTTAGCAATCTGTGCTTTAACAGCCCCCCACGTGATTCTGAAACACACTAAAATTTACAAGCCATTGTTTGAGGATGTCTGACTCATCAAAGCAGATGGTCAGTCACATTCTCACCCTGTAGATTTCCAGCTGGAAATCAGCCTCTGATGTGTTGTCTTTATTGGGTGAAACAACACAGAAGTGATTCGTGGAAACATACTTTCCTACTTTAGACAGGGACACTTATGAGCCAAGATTACCACACGTGAGCTAGTCCCTAGTGCAAGCTGAAACTTGTTTAGTGATGGAGCGTGTGACTGGATTAGTTGCTACAAATGACTCAGCTTCTCTCACGAGAGACCCAACAATAATGTTGATTCAAGAACAAAGAATTCTCTTGTTTGTAATCATCAGAGATGAATGTTCCATCTTATGGAGATCTAGATGCCCGAGCTACTTATCTCTTATGGATTTGGGCTTATTCTGAAAGAAGAACAGGACACTCTGACTCATATTTTGTTGGTGGGAACTTTGTTACATGGATACACCTTGCTGCAAAGGAGCGGCTGGGAATCATAGTCCCTGAATGATCAAGCAACAGATTACAACTCCATTACAAGGGAAATAAAGGAAGGGGGTAATGGATTTGGGTGGATAAAAAGTAGTCTCCATCTATGGTTTTTGAAAACTAAATGATTTACATTCGCAAACTGTTAGAACTCATTTAATGACTAAAATGAGGGGATTATTTGGATAATATTTGATGTGTTCATATGAGGAAATTGTATGATATATGCTATGATATGAGATATCAATATGTTGAGCAAAAGATGTTAGGTGAGCATAAGTTCATTAATACAGAACAATCCCTACTATAAAAAATGTTCAGAAAGAAACAAGGGAATGAATTGCATTATTGTCTACCCAAAATATGTTTTTGAGCTCCTACAATACACTTGAAACTGTGATAGTGTTTGGAGACATAATAATCAACAAGATACAACTCTGGATACACAAGAAATATGACACATCGGTTGACAATAGTAAGAGCTAAATAAAACTGTTTGAAGCTGTCATACCCAGGCGGACAGGTTAGATGTGATTTTTATACTCTTCCATATTTTCCATGTTGTCTATTATAGTCATGCCTACTTTCATAGTCAGTAATATAGTAATATTCTTCTTACAAAAAATGCAAATAGAGTTTTATAAATCTAAACTACTACAGTAAAGAATGGGAGAGAGAGAAAAAAAAAAGATTATATGAGAGAATCTTTTAAATAAATACCTAAATTTACTTCCAAGATGTTGCCTTAAGCCAGTGCAGATTTACTAAAGTTTTTCCAGCTTGTATATCTGTAATCTTAAATAACTGTAAATAAGCCTTTTGTCAGACTTCTAGAAATTCATTCTGAAAATCAAATAAAGATGTGCTTATGTTCCTAACATGGTATTTATTCAAGGAGAGACAAATAGATGACTCCTTCAAGATGTCTTTAAAGATCGCAAGACCCTCAGGTGGAAGTCAGATTACTTGGACTGCACATTTGTTTCCTAGTTCGTTGATTGTTTTCTCCATCGTTGTTGTTGCTAATTTGTGTGAAACTTAACAATTTTGAGTTTAAATATTTCTATCTAAAAAGTGAAAAGAATAAAATAGAAACTCTTAGACTTGTTAATGTTCTAAAATCAACCAAATGTGTGTAAAGATTTAAATCTGTTATGCAGAAAATCTTTGAATTTCCCATCCCTCCAAATTTAATAATGCTTAATTGTTTTAGTTGTTTATATTAATAAATGAACACTTAGAAAAGAGGCTACATTTTATTAACTTAAATCCACATTGTACTAGTCAGTTCTCCCATTTAATAAATTTAAAGTCTCTTAACCCAACTTTTGATGAAAGCCAAAATATAACTAAGAGATAACAATTCCGTTACTCCAATAAGAAACCAAACACTGCATCTAAATAAAAATCTGCACAATCAAATAAGAAAATAATGTTAAAAAAGGAAATCATGTGACTATTTTAAGTAGGAATGAGAACATGAGTTTCTCTGCTGACAAATCTTTAGTGGGTCCATTTTGCTACTTTGATTGAAGACAAGCTCTTGTAGGGCCTTCAACTTTCTCTATGGTTGTGCCCCAACCTTCTGTTTAAATCCTTCTTCTCATTTTTCTTCCTATCCCTCCCTGGAGGCATGCTAGCATACTGGAAGTAGCTTAAGTTTCAAGTGCTGCATTTGAATCCTGATTTAATTCCTTTCTTGCTAGATGGTTTTGATAAAAATAAGAAGTAGCTTATGTGAAGTTCCCAAATCTTGACAGCAATTTAATTAACGTGAGTTAATATTACTCAGCTTCTGACCACCATAGATTTCTTCTCTCAAGCTGTTTCCTCTTGGTAGATTTCTCCAACGGTTTAAATCTTATCAAACAGCAATTAGAAAAATTTGACACCCATTTCAAATTCTAACTCAAATGGCACTTTTCTAAACAAATCTTTCCTGTACTCTTTACATATAATCATACATCTTGTGGATTATTCACCATAATTTTGTATTCACATTTTAAGGAATTCCTCAAAGTCCTACGTTAGACTGTGGGGTCCCAGGGATAGAGAATGTACCTAAATGATCTTTATGGCTGTCACCTAACCTTTGGGTTATCTATTCCTGCATAACAAACCAACCAAACTAAATGAACAAGCTATTATTTTTCCTCATGATTCTGTGGGTTGACTGGGGTCGTCTGTGCATTTTCCCACTTGGGCCTTCATTCAGTTCACTTGGATGCTGTTGCTGGAATCATCTGAAAGGTGCGCATTCAGGACGAACCACTCATCTAACTGACCACGGATGCTGGACAGTGGCTGGAGTCTCATCTGAGGCCCAGATCAAAGAGTCTCCACATGGTTGCTTCATTTGGCTTTAGTGTCTAACAGAATGGGACTTCAGTACCAGTGACATTTCAAGAGGGAGAAACAGGAACTGCCAAAGTAGGTAGAGCTACAACCAGACTTTGCAAAGCATCAATATTCTATTGGTTAAAGAGGTCACAGGGACCACTGAGTGGTCAAGGTGGGAGAGAAATAGACACCACATGTGTAGAAGACCACGTAAGATGAGAAACGTACTTGCAGTTGCCTCTAAGAAGTACAGTCTGCAATAACTTACATGGAACCAGTCTCAAAAGAAGTTCTCTCTCAGTTTTTGTAGGACTGAATGTATGTTTATTTTCTCCTTTAGGTTATAGTTTCCTTGAGCTCAGTGAATCATCTTCATGATATCTGAAGCATCTGGTTCAGTGATGAGTCTGATGTATGTTAATTTATGGTTCTGGACGGAAGAATGTTGCACCCCATTAGCTTGAATGATGTCCTGATTGAAGCAACCGAATCATCTGGTATTATGCACAAAATGACCCTACAAGGTGCCTAGAAAAAAAAAAAAAAAGGAAGTGTCTCTAGTCTGTAAATTATTATTGTATTAGTATTGAGTCGGCCATTTCCTACCAAAAAATATTGGTTGTCCTTTAGGAAATCATAAAGTTTACCTATCAGAATATAAGTTAGTAAAATATCTTTAGATTAAACTCAGTTGAATACTGCTCAGATGTTCAATGAGTTTAGAAAGCAGAGAGATGTGTTCCTTACTTCAGACCATCTTACATTTGTTGCAAGGTGATGTGTGTCTGATGTTAACTAGAGGTAGGCTCAGGGCACATAACTGGCACTGACATGAACAAGATGTGGATCATTGGTGACTTTGTTAGGTACTATTTTATTGGAGTGATGTGAATAAAATCTTGGTTGAAGGGTGATCAAGATGGGAGGTATAAAGGGTAGAAACGATGTTATCAAGTACTTCATCAATTTTCCAGTAAGGGTTGTAGAGAAATGAGGCAATGGATGGAGAGGGATGTGGGGTAAAATATTTTTTTGCTTACTTGTGTAAATCTGAGTGATATTAGGCATGTTTTCATACTACTGGTATTAATCCAAAGTAAGAACTTGATGATGGAGTTAGAAATAAAGATGATGGCAGAGGTAAGGTCCTTGAGAAAACAGAGGAAATTCTACCCAGGGAACAAAAAGAGGCTATGCCTTTAGATCATGCAAGAATGTTTACTCTGTTATAAGGGAAGGAAAAAAAAAATCACGTCTGTGGGCTCATAGGCAGCTCAGAAGGTGGGAAGAAAATGGCGATTCTCATCTGACTGTATCTATGTTCTCAGTGGAGCCAGGTCATTTTAGGACGTTTATGATTTGAAGAGAGAGAAGTAATAGTTTTCTTTGAGAGTAGAAAAATACAATTTCAGGAAATTATTAACGTATGTGGTGGAGATTGTTAGCTCTTCATCAAAATACTTTTCCTTTTCTTCTTTTCTTCCTGATCGCAGAACTAGACTACATTTTTCAGACTATGGCCATAAAATGAGCTCTATCTAACAGTGTATAAGCAGAAAGGGCATTTGCTACTTTCAAACAAGACATCTAAGAAGCAGAGAAGCCCTCCCTATGCCCCCTCTTCCTGCCAGCTCGATGCAGTCAATAACTAAGTCTCAGGTAAGGCAAATCCAGAAGATGGAAGAAATATCTGCCCCTAAGTGACCAGCGGAGGAGAGTCATCTCATGATCTGATCAGAGACTCACCTTAGACTGTTAGGTCAATGAGAAGGAAACTTCTGTTGAGCCATTATATGTATCCTCCCCACAGTCCGACCTATCCTCATACATCAGATTGGTTGTCAGTGTTGAGGACACATTGGTATTTGTGGTCATAAAGTTGAAGAGAGTCCAGTCCTGATTTGGGGGTAGTATGATCCTCCCAAGAATCCCAAAGCTGAGGATAACTGGATATTGGTTACAGCAATAATGAGTTCCACGTGGTTAGAAAACTGTTAGAATCAAACCACTGGAGTGAGTGGCAGAGGAAAGGAGGTAAGGGTCAGGGAATGAGACTACTGATTACAAGGTCTAGAGTAAGATCAGTGGAGTAGGGGCGAGATGTGGGGAAGGGAAATACTGTCAGAGTTCAGAAGGTGGTGGAACTGAAATCTCTTCACTTCAATAAAAGAAAGAACAAACGGAAACATTGCGAAGTTGATTGGAGGCACACTTACTTTGTTGTGCCCAATTGGAATTAAAGTGTGCTCAGACACATATTCATCTTCATTCTACTTGTCAGCCCACCATCCCACAGCCATTTCAATCGCAGGACATTTTCAATTTGGTGATTCAGAAGAAAGAGTCATTGAATCACTCTTCAAAGCTGCTCAATTTGCATTTTGCTCTCATTGTTCTTAACGATTTTTCAGAAAGGATCTAAACTGTCAGATCATAACAGAAATGCACAACAATGTAGTCAGAGAGTACTGTTTTCCTTTGCTTGGGAAATAAAACCTTTATTTCACATTTGCATTTTCCCCAAGTCTGTTTGCTGTAAAAATCTGAAGCTAAACACAAACCCAGCCTGTTGCTTCTTCCTGAGAACATTAATTGTCTCCAATCATTGTTAGAGCATCTGTTTCACATTTTGACAAGTGCACTTATCTTCTTTTTTCCCTTCATATTCCTCTGGTAAAAATAATGAATAAATTACAGGGGGATGACAAATGTGTGGATAATCAAGATGAAACACAAATGAAGTGGAAGAGGCTGTATTTCTTTGCAGAGTTGTAAATTGCTTTCTCTTTTTTTCCTTGTGCATCGACATGCCTGACTTAGAAACTAAAAATACCACCACCTGGGAAAATTAACAGAACTGCTCAAACAGAAATTATTTTTCACCAATGGAAATATATAAACAGAATTTCTTTTTAACATCATGTATCAGAGTTGCCTCACAATCTGGATACTCCAGGAAAGAATAGCTTCTTGTAGTTCTAAGGAGCTTGGATGGTAGTAAAATATAATACAATCTAATACATCACAGTTGCATTTGGAAATAATTGTTAAATATTGAATGGAATTCGGGAATGTCCAGTTGAAGAGAGCAAACTTCATTCAGCCTCAAAGATATTAACCTCTGAGGGAAACAGCTCCGAATTGGGTGTCAGGAGACTTTAATCCATCACTAGACCATTCCCTTCCGGTTCCTTACGAAAAGATTTGTTTTTAATATTATAGTCTGCCATCACTGTGCTCAGGAATCTTATCAGTTAACAAAAAATCTCATCAGTTAAAAAATAAGAGTTTGGATAGACTAGTGGGGGTCATCAATGTCAGCCTACTATGACTTGCTGAAGTATTAGTCTTTTTTGTCTTTTTTTTTTTTATTGTATTGGATTGCCTTTAGAGACGGTGGACTCTCTTCAGCTTGCTACAGTGCCCAGCCATACTTTATTTTCCAGCACCTGGATACTGTCATGAGTCTGGACTTAGAGGTATTTGGCTGGTAGAGACCTAGACTAGGTGCACTCTTTGTGCCCTTTGAGCTCAAATTATTTCTATCTGTGTTCAGATTGTTAATATTCTGACCTTTTTTCTTTCAGCACCACCACACTTCTGAATATGAAACCAAATAAATGAGTTCAGAACCTACAGCATCTACTTGACCCATTCAAACAAGTTCAAACTTGCTGAGAATTTAATTCTTAGTTACGGAGAAAAAGAAAAATCAAACGATACGTAAGGCAAATCCCAAGGGGGACAATTCTATTTACGTGTTGAAGCTTAACAAAGCTGTGGCACATGCCTTATTTTGTTTGTACGGACTGTTTCTGCATAGTAACTTTTGCCAAGGATCTTGTAAATCTTTCCAGATAGATACTCGAAAGAAAAACAGACTCTACTCGTGTACCTGCGATTTCCATAAATGTACATGAGAACTTGCTTATGAATGGATCTGCATGAGACTACCAAGCTAAAGGTAAAAAGCATGACGTGCAAACATGAGTTCTACTTTACATATGCAAATACGTGTTGAGAGTTAGTTTTTGCCTGGCATGGAAAAACTATGTCGCAGTAGATTTAAACTGAGAAAGAAATTTCTAAACTAGCAAATAGGAGCAACCATAGGAATGAAGAAAGTTCTCTAGAAAACTGACACATCTCATATGTGGAAAACTGCCACTTCACAAATATATTAGGCACTTACCGCCATATGGGCTGTTTTGCTACAACTATTCAGAAGCAATTAAGTAAAGATTTGAGATGAAGGAATGCATATGATCTTTGGCCCATACATAAACTGAATCCTACTTTTGAATTTACATGAAAATGTGGCTTATTTTTTCTATTTTAATATGTTACCTTTTTAAATAAAACACTAAGATAATAGATTGATTCAAAAGTGAAAAATGTAAGTTTTATACATTTCATATTAGATTGCTTAAAACCCCAAAAGTAAATTCTTTTGAAAAATAAATCTGTTTTTGTAATAATGTTTTTCCACTTGAGTGAATTTTTGTTTTTTCATCTAATAGTTAGAAACATATCATTTTATCATTGGATGTAAACTTTGATAACATATTACAAATTCTAGTACTAACCTTAAAATAGAAATATAAAATGTCCTTATTCTGAGTTTTAAGAAAAAAATGTTTGACCTGGTTATTTTCTATGAAGCATTACTTATGGAATCCTAAAAAAATAATTCCAGTGTCTGGACTAAATGACAACTGGTATCACTGATTTCATTCACAGCATGTCACAGCGTGGATTCTCCAGGAGGCAGACTCCAAGACAGGTTGTTGCTCAGAAAGTTCATTAGGAAGTGACCTTGAAATCATCACTATGGAGGAAGGAGGGGAATAGGACTGGGTAGAGAGAGAAGTGGAGTCTTCACTGAAACCCAGTGACCTCACCCAACCCCCACGGGAAGCTCAGGACCCAACTTGGTCCTTCACATGTGTCCCACATTGAGCCACACTGGCCAGGTCCTTTTAGTTCTGCCTCCAACACACATGAAAGATGGGCTTCTGCCAGAAGGCTGTGTCCTTGCTATTGGCAATTCTCTCTGCAGTTGGGGCCATTCCTAACAAGGTGACAACTGAAGACAGTTTATTGGCCAGACTCCTAGCAGCTGGGGCAGCAAGAGCTGTGCAGTGCCTCCCCATGCTGACCGCAGGCCACCTCTTGTGGGTCAAAGCCACTTCTTCACACGTGCCTGGTGCGTGGTTCCTCCAGGTATCTGGTGGGCCTCTCAACTAGAGGAAACTTAGAGGAGAAAGCTTCGTGAGACAAGATACAGCCACCACCGTGACAGCTGGTCTGATGAGTGAGCCAGACCTGCTGCTCAGGGGGCAAGTCCGCTTGCTGCAGTGGCTTCCCTGGTGATACTCCCCAGACTCTCTCTTTGAGTCATCATGTCATTCTAAGGTGATGTAGGCTGCTGTAACAGAGTATCACAGAGGGAGCAGCTGAAACAAGAGAGGTTTATTTTCTCACAGTTCTAAGATAAAGTTTCTTTCAGAGCTGGTTTCTGATAAGGCTTCTTTTCCTGGCTTGTAGACGACCACTTTCTCCCTGTGGCCTTCCCTGGCCTCTTCTCTGTGCGCATGTGGAAAGAGAGCAAGCTCTCTGGTGTCTCATCCTCTTAGAAGGATTCCAATGGAATCCGATTACAGACCATGACTTTACTTGAATTTTTATCACTTCCTCACAGGCCCTTTCTTAAAGTCACATAAAAAGTTAGTGCTTTGACATATGGGAGGGACAGAATCCAGCCCATAACCGGCTGTGATTACTGCACAAGACCATTTACCACAATTGTTCAAGGCAATAAAAAGAGTTAGTCAAGTGGATAGCTTGGAGCCTCAGTAGATCCCTATCTTTATTGTGTAACAACATCATCTTTTTGATGATCAGTGCTTAGTAATCCAAGACGATGATGCCTCTTCTTGCTTGACAGTCCCTGAACACAAGGAACCCAAGATGCCCTGCTAGAAGTCAAGGTTACAATTCAATGACACTTCTGCCATGTCCTCTAGCATGTATTCCCCATGGGGAACCAGGACCTCTAACTCTACAAAATCCAGAGATATGGGGGCAGGAAGCATATATTCCTCAAGTGAGCCATTGGAAGTGACAGTCAGTGGGAATTTGAGTATTTTGAGCCCGTGTAGTCTTCCTACTGGGGAAAAAGTAGCATATAAATCTCCTTAAGTCAAGGTGCACACTGTGTCCTGGAGGATGGCATCCTATTTCTGAAAAGTTTTGCTCCAGTCTGGAGCTCCAGCTTCTTTGGAGTATAGTATGTGATATGACCAACTGATACCATGGTTATGGGTCATTTCATGAACTGTTTTTGCTGTGAAGTCAGTTACTTAGCGTTATGTGATATTTTACAGGATCTCATGCTAGCAGATCAAACACATCATAAGCCCTTGGATATGGTGCTGGTTGAGACTCTGCCCACTCTTGGAATATGCTTACATAATCAATTTGCTATTAGGTGACCAGTTCATGTTCCGAAGCAATGGCGCCATATTGGGGGCTCGGGATTTGTCTGTGTTGCATGCAGTAAAATGCATCACTGCACACCCAGTTGCTCAGATTAATAAATTAAGAATCATTCTTGATCCCCCTCTGCCTTTCCAATCCCCTATCCCAAACATTCATTAAAATAAAATAAATAGCTCTATCTCTAAATTATACCCTGAATCTGACTGTTATCTCTATTGCTTCAAGTCCAATCTAAGCCACCATCACTTCTCATCTATAAATAATCTGCCCTTGTTGGGGCTCCTGTTTCCAGTTTCTCCTACTGGCTGTACACCCTCCATACAATACCCAGGGTAATCTTTTTAAAGTTTAAATCAGGTCATTGTTCTGCTTTGTGTGAAAGTCTCCAATAGCTTCCCATTGCTCTTTGAGTAAAATCTACATAGATCTCCCTCTGTTGCCCAAATCAGAAGTGATATTCAAAATATTTATCTCTGGGCACAGCATGAACACTAAGGATCAGACCATGCCCAGGTGAGAGTGCTGAGCAAGGCCCCAGAGGCTGCCTGCTATGGATCACATTTACCCTTTAGTTGCTGACTCATGAAGAAGACCACAGGGACCTAGGTATGGGATGGAGTCATCAAAGTAGGCATTTTGAGGGTGTTGGTCAGTGACTATTCATCAAGTAATAAAGAATTTCAACACTTTTAACAACTGACACCCTCAAGTATGTACCAGTAAACAGTAGCCCTGTGTGTGAAATCGCCTAAAACATATTATATATCCTGATCTTCACCTTAATCTCTACCCACTCTACCGCTCATTCAACATACTCATCCACAG
Source organism: Camelus ferus (assembly GCF_009834535.1). Lineage (NCBI taxonomy): Eukaryota > Metazoa > Chordata > Mammalia > Artiodactyla > Camelidae > Camelus > Camelus ferus. The sequence continues at coordinate 76,334,720 of NC_045701.1, read as the reverse complement.
TGGCATATTTTTCCTGTCTCTTGAACATATATAGCTTCTTCTAATATCAGACTCTTCCATTTGCTGTTTTTGCTATTTCTTTCTGCATATCTTCACATGGCTGCTTCTTTGTCCAATCAAATGTCACCTCTTCAGAGAGCACTTCTCAGGTCACACTAGATGAGATGCCCCCATGCCAGCCACTTCACCTCTTTAATCTTCTTCATGCCATTTATCAGCATCTCATTTCCTTGCCTGTGTGTGCACTGACAAGAGGTTCATGGTTTATCTTCCACCTCCAGAAGGTATGTTTTGCAATGACTGCCTTCCTCATTACTCTGTCCCTACTGTGCAAATATCTTTCACTAAGCTAATTTCCAAGACCAGAATATTTGGTGGCACATATTCATTAGGAATAAATGTCTGAGTTAATAGATGTTGACCTTGAAACACCTTATTATCTCCTAACATTGCCTCTTATGTCTGACTCCCAGTCTCATTGTCTCATTTTTCTGGATCTTAACCTTCCAAACAAACAAATTTATGAAATTCTATATTGAAAATCAGGTATTCCTTGACACATTAGAAGAGATGGGACAACATGCCACATCCCACCGTTAGCCTAAAATTTCAGTTCTCTTTAATCATTTATGCATTTAGGAAGCTTTTTATTAATTTCCACTTGCAGCCAGTACTCTGCCATATGCTATAGAGGTACAGAGCCGAATGAAGAAATAATCTTTGCCCTTAAGGAACTCAGAGTGCAGTGGAAGTCAGTGTTGTCAGTTCCACGGTCCAAGTATGCATAAGGTGCTAGGAGAGGCATTGGAGGCAGCAAGCTGTGAACATATTTAATAAAGATTCATTGATTCTCACAGATCATGAGTCACCCTAAGCACAGGGGATGCCAAAAGCACCAGATAAACATGCCTCTCCAGATCTCTCCTTGAATTGCACTGAATTCTAAGTGGAAACTTGCAAACTAATAAATGATTTCTGACAAGGTTTCAAAGACCTTTCTTTTAGATTAAAAAAGAAAAAAGAACTACACAAACTGAAACTTTACACATTTCCAAAGGTTGCTGATTTAAGCTCCTTTGAAGGTGTTTCTTTTCATGTTCAGCTCTGTGAGAGGAGTTTATTGCTGTGATCTGGGGTTTTCCCTTTAATATGTTTCTATCTCTTCCTTCTATCATAAGTATATTTACTGACCTCTTGTCACCACCATCAAACCCAACAGAATTATTTGAAAGACATATGTCCTTTAAAATTATTGCAAAGGTAGGGCATAAGAATGGACTCAATTCTCCTGACTCCAATTTTCTCTTCAAGATCAGAGTTCCATTGTAAGGCAATGAGAGCTCTGTGCTAGAGGGGAAGCAGGTAACTTGAAGAACTGGGCCCCCTAGAACCATCCCCGCAGATAATTTATCATTCTATCCTCTTAGAATGGTGATATACCTTTGCTCTGTCACCGCCACCTTATTACTTTTGTTTTATATGTCCTTACAGATTTTCTCATGGTCACAACCCTACTGCAAGCTTCAAACATACCAATTAGCAAAAATATCTAAATATGTGTAGAAATATGTGTCACAAGTTAAGTTAGGGGACAAAACACCAGTTGTCATAATGATATTTCATTCTATTTAAACTCGGAGCTATCACTTTTTTTATATAACTTGCTTTCTATTTGTTTATTCTTGTTCTCCTTTCAAGTGAATGTGATGCAGCTGAAAGGTGCCAAATTATCAGCACAGACTTAAATTCTTTAGGTCGTAGAACAGGTACAGTATCAGTAGCAATAGGAAAACATGTCAGTGTTGCCTGATAAATGTTTATTAATAAAAGATCCTGACTGTGAACAGAGGAGGATTCTTCACAGATATTCCAAATGCTGTACCAATAACCCACCGCAAACCAAACAGCTTATCTGTGAATGAGCTAAATCTAAAGGAGTAAAAAAAAAAGTTAAATGAGAGACAGGAGAGAGAGAGGGATTGAGAAAGAAAATTTATATGTGTGTATATATACATTAAAAGGTAAATGAAAACAGATGTATACATACATACACACACACATATATGTATATAATTTCAGTGTACTTCAAATTAGTTTCTTACCCCTTGGTGGACAAGGCATGGATTTTAGAACACTTTAACTCCATTTATCTCCAAACCTAGTCCAAATTTTTATATTATTGCTGCATAAAATCATACACACAGATATATATATATATCTCCATATTTATGTATGGATGGTATGTATGTATGTGTTGGTAAGCCCTGTATTATACTTCTCATTACTTTATACCATCAGTGTTCATATTATTATTTAATATCATCAATATTCCAGTCTTCTTCATTTCCATGTTTCCAACTAGAATGATTCTCCTTCTCCCTGAAGAACTTCATGCAAATGTTCCGAGGGAAGGTGCCCATGATGATTTCTCACAGTCTTTGTTTGGAAATGTCCTTTTTTTGCTTTCACTTTTGAAGGATACTTCCATCGAGTATAGAATTTTAAGATAGATTTTTTTTAGCATTTTAAAGATGTTATTTTGTTATGTTCTTTTCTTCATTTTTGTTGAGAAGTTACTATCAGTTTTATTGATTTTCTAGATGCTTTTAAGATTTTCTTCTTGTGTTTGCCTTCCAAGAGTGACACATCGATATGCTCAGGTGTCATGTTCTGTATATTTATCCTGATTGTTTTGTAGAGCTTTTTAAATATGTGGTTTGATATCTTCAGTTTTGAAGAAGTCTTGTCCATTATCCCTTCCAATATTGTTTATATGCCTTTTTCTTTATTCTCTTTTCCTGGGGCTTCAGTGACAAAAGTGAGGATTTATCACTTTTTTGCATAGTTATCTTATTTTCTTCTGAATTTTTCTTTTCATTTGTTCTTCATTCTTCAAGCCAGCTAGTTTCTGCTTATGTCATTCTTTGATAAATCCTTTCTTTTTCTCTATAAAATCTGTTCTTAATTAGCATTTAAGCTCATAATTTCAATTATTCCACTTTAAATAAACTTAATTTTAGCGTAGTTCTATACTTACCAAAAAGTTTCAAAAATAGTGCACAGAATTCCCTATATCTACATCCAGCTTCCTCTGTTGCTAACATTTTACCTTAATATGGTACATTTACCACAGCAAATGAACTATGATTGATACATTAATTATTCCATTTTTCATTCAAGAATTTTCCTCTATTTTCTTTTATATTTTCCGGGACTCTGGTGTAATGCACCTTGTAATCTGTTTTCTTCAACCTACTAATCTTAGTTACTTTAACATCTATGTCCCATAACTTTAATAATAGGTCTTCCATGAGTCAGTTCCTCTAGATGTTTTATCTTTCTTTTGGTTGTTTTTCTTGGTATATTTGGTATTATTTTTTAATATCAGCCATCATGTCTGATAAATTGTGGAAGTTCTGGGAGATGTATTCTTTATCTAGAGAAGGTTCATTCTATCCTCTGATAGGTAGCTTGGAGGAAACTATACTGAACCAGTGATTGGACTGACTTAGAGACTCAGTCTTGCCAATGTCTTAAACGCTCGCACTGCTACGGAGTAGCTCTCCATGCATCCTATATGAACATCTCTGGTGATAACTAGGTCTTCTTTTATTTGTCTGTGAATTCCATTATTCTGTCTCTTCAGCTTGAAACCAAAGAGGACCCTATGGGGCCTTCCCAGGGACAGGCCCTCCCATATCCCCCGCCTCTCTTGTTTGTAAAAAAAAAAAAAAAAGTTTTAGCCTCCCAGGCCTTCCCTCAGTTCCAAAGAGCAAATTTAATCAGAGAAGTAAGAAAATATAGAAACAAAGGAAAACAGTCAAGCCAGACAAAATAAGAATAGTTTAGCCATAAGACAAAGTCAAGGACTTTTGTTCCTCCTCCAGAGCTACAGATAATATCCTGAGCTGTAACTCTGAGTTGTTTTGCAGCTACCAAAACCCCCACCAGGAAGAACAAGTTAACTGCAAGCTGACTACAAGCAGGTAGACCCGAAACAGGTTAGATTCAAAAAGCTGATGACTGAGATTCCCAAAACATCACCTGTTACCTCACCATCAACCACTCAGAGAACTGGGTACAAGCTGATCATGAACCCCACAATCCTCTCCTTCACATTGTCTTTAAAAACCTTTCCCTGAAAGCCATTGGGGAATTTGGGTTCTTTGAACAAGAGCTGCCTGTTTTCCTTGCTTGGCTGTACAGTAAACACCCTCCTTTCCTTCATCATAACCCAGTGTTAGTAGATTGGCTTTGCTGCACGTTGGGTGAGTGGACCCAACTCTGGTCCAGCAACAACCTCTGTAAGACTGCAGATAAGTTGCTCTACTTGTTAATGGCTTTCTGCTTAGCTCTTTAGTTTCCTGCCTTGAAAAATACAATCTGCAAATACCATAAAGAGAAAACCGAATTGTTTAGGATCGACCCACCATCATCTTGACACTTTAAGTCCTAGCTGCCTTGGCTGTACTGAATTTCTATTTTGATTTCCTCAGACTTATGTCATCCCTCAAAGTTCTGCCAGTTTTTCTACCTCTTCTCCATGGCCTTCTGCCTGGATTTCTCTACCTCTTGTGTTCATGAACTGCAACCACCACGAAGGCAAAAGTGGCCATACGATGCACAGGTCTTGGCTCCGTGAGTTCTAGTTGCCTTGGAAGCTCACTGATACCCTCAAACAAATCGTTTTTCTAATTTTACATAGCCTATCTGTTTTGTTTTTCTCCCTTTTTTCAACTGGGATCACTTATCTACCACAAACTACTCCAACTTCGCTAAAAGACAAAGTTTCTCTGCATTATCCTTCTGCTGTAGTAATTAGTTTCACTCATTTTTTGAGATAAAATAGGTACAATAAAATTCATAAATTTTAACTACACAGCTAAATACATTTTCTGTAAGTATGTATTTGTATTATAACTACCCCTCACCCTGAGATCAAAATATTAAACTGTTGAACACTTCTTGCATCACAGAAGGTCTCAAGAGATCCCTTTAAGTCCAAATAATATCCTCCATCCTACAGGGAACCACTATTCCAACCTTTATCTCTAATAATTAATGTTGTCTATTCTTGAATTTCATATAAATGGAATTATAAAATATCCTTTGTGTCTGCTTTCTTGATGTAACTTTTTTGGGATTTATCTACACAATTGCATGTATCAGTAGCTTGTTGTCATTTTTAATGATGTGTAGTTTTCATTATATGAACATATTACAATTTTTTAAAATCCACTTTATCCTTGATGGGTATTTTGATTATTTCCAATCTTGGACTCTTATGAATAAATCTACCAAACACAGTCTCATTAAAGTCTATCTGTGATCACTCCACTGGTGACTATATGCCTACCAATGAGCATTGCAAATTGTGAGCATTTGAAGTAAGGCAAGAAAACTAAATTAAGTACAGAAATGTGGGGAAAGTGAAGACAAAAATCATGATCATTATGAGGAATTAGATTCTCTAGCTGAAACAAAATGAAAAATGTAAATGTACAAACCGCTAAAATAAACTATTTGCTTAGAAAATATAACTGTCTTAGAAAAAAAAATACAGTTGACCATAAAAAAGCAGGAAAGTTGTCAAAGACAAACCAAAAGGAATGATTAGAGCAGATAAGATAGTTTAAATATGTGACTGTCTTCAAAATTAATCTAAAAAAATCAGTAGATTTAAATATAGTAAAATAATTTGATAGCATAGAATCTGGATATTCAGATAAATAACTATTTTACTTTTTAAAGTATTGAATAATTGGTATAAGGTAATTTGAATTCTGGTCCTCTGGATACCTACAAATATGGATGTTAGCTTTCAGGAAAGATAAATTTACAGATAACAGATAATACATAACTTGTCAACAAGAGGAAAACAATTTAGATATTTTCATATTTCTATGAAGAAAGTTAATGCAGCTTGAAAGGGAGAGACAGTATTTATTTTCAAGAGAGGTAATATTGTTTTAAATTGTCACGCTTCTTCCATGAAGACTAAAGAAAGATCTAGCAGGCAATAGAACGCTTCCAAGTCAACCTATGAGAGACCATTCCTTCTATATTTCTACTCTTCTGGCTACAGTACAATCAGGTCCACAGGGAGCACCCAGAGAAACAAGAAACTGCATTGACCAATAAATATAATATTTAAATTTCAAAATTATCTACCTAAGAACAAGCCTATGTAAAAATATAACTAGAGGTTTGCAATATAAAGAAAAAAAAATTCTAAGAGTCTAAAGTGCATATAAATACACACAGAATGGTCAGTTAATCTCATTTCAGTATCTTTGAAGAGAAAGTAAAATTGTCCAAACAATTACAAGAAAAATTTATACTCATATATATTCATAGTATATATGTATGTATATACTGTGTGTGTGTGTGTGTGTGTATATATATATATATATATAACGTCCAGAGTATAAGTACTCAACACATATTTGGTGATGGAAGCTTGTACTTAATTCCTTTTATAATATTCTCATTAAACCCTGATTAAATCTATAATACAGTGCTCCATACATAGTTCACAATTTATAATTGTTTGTTGAACTCGAATTTGAAGTAAAGTTTAGGTTAATGGCCTGTAACTCTAATGTACTCCCTTATCTGGCAACAAGACTTTTTTTTTTCCCCCATTTCCATGACCCTTAAAGTTTTCTGGATGGTTAGAGATGAGACAGAGAAAACATAAACATTTTCTTTGGGCAAGGCGTTCTTAATTTTCCTGTTTTGGGATAATAAAGCGTTGAGTTTTAATTACGTTTGTAGGCTTACCATCTGTGAGCATCTGGAGTTTCATTCTGTTGCCATGCTGCAGCAGGTACACCAATTCCAGCTCTCCTCAAAGTGTAGGACGTGTAGACCACATAGCCAAGTGATGGCCAGCAGGCAGTATCTTCCCTTAAGGTCACTTTCTGTTCTATCTCTGAGTCCACAAAGGCATTAATATAACTCTTCAAAGTCATTTATACTCTATTATTACTTGCATAGAGAGTTTGTAATAAGTCTACTTCCTTTTTTTCCTTTTAATAGCATGCTAAATTTGAGATTTCTTATTCTTAGCTAATCACTTTTAAAATACAATCATTGAGGTTTTATCTAATGATAAGACCAAAACATTTATTTTACTTACAAGTAGGAAAAAATTCAAAAGCTATTACTCTAAAAAAAGAATTCTAAGGTTTGCTGTTTTTCAAAATGAAAATTTAGGAAACAAAAAGGGCTGATTGTATCAACATTTTCAAATAGACAGAATAATTTTGACCAAATAAGGTGATGCGTAACCTTTTTAAGGTAATAAAAAAATCACAGTGTCAAAGATGAAAATCATATCAATCTTGCTAAATTATCCAAAGTCTGTGGTCTTGAAATGATGATATAAAAACTCCATTGTTAAAATGTAATTTAATTATCAGTGGTGAAATTTGCCATCAGTGATTGGACATGTATTGAATTTAGTTATAATTATTTTCAAAATATTGATCAAATAACTTATTTCTGCAGTTGGTGACAATGTGATATTGTAGAAAAACAATCTCTAGACCTAAACCCTAGTCCCAAAGTAATTTCAATGGATTGTATGTACTTTCAGTTAAAAGCTTTTTTAGCAGCCTATAAACCAGCAGACTTCTGTCAGTCAAAGAGCAATTTACATTTTCAAAAGATTGTAAATCACTTTCTCAAGATTAAAAAAAAACTTTTAATCAAAAGTATAATGTATGTTTTAGTTATCTACTGCTGTGTGTCAAACTACCTCCTACTTTATAACTTGGCTTAAACCAACAGCTATTTTATCATGTATCATGATTTTGAGGGTCAGATTTTTGCTTAGCAATCATCTAAGTGATTCTTTTTTTACATGACATCAACTCAGCCACTCAGTAATAATCAGCAGACAGATGGTCTAGTCTGGAGGATCTAAAACAGCTTCACTCACACAGTGAAGTTTTTGCCTTGCTGGTGATGACTGGAAAATAGACAACCCGCGGCTTTTCCAAGTGACTTGGGTTCCCCCACAGCACGGCAGCCTCAGGGTAATCAGATGTATGGGATGGTCCAGACTCCCACAAATTGTTTTCCAACAGCCCTGGGTAAAAGCTGCAAGGCTTTTGGTGACTCAGCATGAAATGTCTCAGAATGTCATGTATTCTGCCTTCTGTTGATTGAATAAGTCACTAAGATTAGCCCATTCAAGAGGAATGAAAGCAGATGCTGACCTTCTATGAGAGAAGTAACAACACATTTGTGTTCATTTTTAATCTCATATATAGAAAAAAGTGTATATAACACGAATGTACAAACTGACACACCTTCACCCATTGGATACATCTGAGTAATCCAAACCCAGGTTAGGAAACAACATTAACAGCACTGCAGAACCCCACTTTGTTCTTCCCCTTTAACGTTATAAATGACTCCTTAAGAATAACCAAAACCCTGACTTCGAAAGGCACAGTTTAGTTATTGTGCTTTACACAGCTGGAGTCAAATATGTATCTTATTTATATCTTGCTTCTTTTGTTCAACGTTATTTCTGTAAGAATCTATCTATATCGTGGGATATAGTTTTAGTGTTTTCTTTCATTGCTGTATAGTATTTTATTGTGAGACTAGAACACACAATTCGTTTTTCCATTCTGCTACTGGGTAGATAGATATAAAGGTAGTTCTCAGGTTGGGCTATTCTTTAAAACTATAGAAATCTTCTCATTTGCAGACTTTTTTTTTCTGGCCAAAGGGTAAGGTTTTTCAACAATATTACAAAGAACAATAAAAGTAACCATATAAAAAAAAGGGGACAGTGCATTTTCATAATTTTCAGCTTATAAATTTTCATTACATGTTTGTAGTAAAAAATCTACTACAGCTCAAATAAATGATTTTTAAGGAAGAAAACATTCTCCTTCCCTGCAAAAGTTACTTTGAGGTATCAGTATTTCCAGTAACGGACCAAATGCCCTATGTATGTAGGCAGGCAAAGAGCTGAACACAGGGATTTCTTTGCTTTGATTTTTAGGTCAAAGATGTCCAGATTTAAGAACTATTTATTAAGAAATTATCATTGCTATGCTTTTCATAATCTTATAAAAATTTTGTTTGTTAAATCACAGCTCACCACAGTCAAGATGGCAGAAAAATAAATTTCCCCTTGACTCCTAGAATCATGTATTGCTAGTCCAGTCTCTAACAAGTATGACTTCAAAACTTTGGGGGAACATGTAACCCTTGAAAAATAAATAAGGAAAAGTACGCTAATCAGTTGTAGAGAAAAATAAACTTCCTCGAGCACAAAACAGAGTTCTCAACAATTCATTTCAAACTGAGATCCACATAGCCTGAAAGCAGTGGATTTTCTACTCCTTTGCCCAATTTACTTCTTTGTTGGTGGGAATAATTCAAGAAAAAAATAAGAATAAGGCAAAACGTAAGCTTGCCTCAAATTTGAAGATTCAGATTAAGCAAGAGAGAGGAATGTTTGTTTCTCTATAGCTGTCAATACATAAATAGCTCTAAATGGTGTGACAAATTCCTTAAGTGGATTTTATGGAAATATGTGATACATACCTTGGCTTATTGTTTTGACACCTAATAGTTGTTTCTCTAGATTCTGCACTTTCTCATTTGATGATTTATACATTTTTAATACAAAAAGTTGCTAATGACGTTTTTCTTTTTTATCAGCTTTGTGCTTGTGGCCATTTATTATTACATCTAAGGGTAGTTTTCTATTCACATTACATCCTCGCTGACACTTTCTCTGATCACAAACCAGGAATAAAAAGAAGAAAAGTTGGTTTTAAGACTCTTACAGAAGTTCCCATGCCTTTTAAAAGAATATGTCTAGATGGAAATAAAAAATTCTGTAGAAGGAATGAACTCATCAAAAACTTTTATTTATGATTGTACATTATCAAATATATGAAAGTTCATTATTTTAAAAAGGAGCTCAGTTACTACATTTGTTGTATATTTTATTAGTTGTTTCCTAAAATTTCCATTCATAATTTTTATAATTTTGAAAGCTACCTTCATCACAATAATTGTGATTCGCTTTATCACTTTCATTGGTTGAATATCTGAGGTTTGAAGAGTCCCTGGTTTATTATTTTGGGTTGGAAATTGGGCCAACAGCCCTTGTGGGTGTGATCACCTATGTAAAAACAAGTGTCAGTGCTTGTCAAATTCACCCAACTCTCCTCTGCAATCAAGAGAACTTTGCACATAGCTTGTGTTGACTTCACTTCTTTAGTACATTTAAATTTTGGTTAAATCTAAAGAGCAAATTACAAAGCTCATAAATGATGCAGAAAAAGACATACCATGGAAGGGAGGTTTCATGGAGGAAAATGACTGGATTTTAGCCAAGCCGAATCCCTCATGGTCTTCAGTGTACCTGAGAGTGACTCCAGTCAAGTATGGAAATTTTTAACTATGGTTCATTACCCTCATCTGGACATGCCATCCTTTAGGACAAGTTTCTATAGCAAGGCTGTAATTTCTAAAATGTCAGAGACAAAGTTGTTGCCATAAACGTCATTAAAATAGAAAATCTCATTATTAAATAGACATTTTTATTTATAAATGCCACATAATAAACCATAAAACTATCAATGGTGGTAAACTCTGGTAGAGCTTAGTGATGCTCCGACAAAGGTATGAAGTTTGACCCACAACATGATGGCTGTTTAATGAGTTATGGTACATTTCTGAGAGAAGGATCACAGGAAGGTTTATTAGAAATATGTGTGTGTGTTCACGCATGTTTATGATAACTTCAGACCTATTTCAGGGGCTCAGACAAGTCAGAGACTGCTGCTAAGTGTTTACCCTGTATGTCTCACTTTTATAAAAAACAGGAAATGTTGTGTGAACCAAGGTTTTCTTTTAACACAATAAATTGGATCCCCTTCACCACGTCCTCATAATTTTCTGTTCGGTTTATTAGTCTATTCCTGCAGCTTTGCAAAGTTGGAACACTAAAGCAAAGAAGCAGCTTGCGATGATGGATTATGTTTACAAGATAAATTGCAAAACAATATAAATCAACTCATGTAAAATTACAACTTTTTACCTCCGTCATTTATTAAACAAATGAGCCTATAATCTATTCTTTTTATCCACATTATAAACTTGCATATTTTGGAGCTGCCTCAATGTACAAAGGGCAAAGTTTTTGCAAAGAGAAGGATTAGATCCAAATTTCATCTCTGATATTTAATAGCTCCCTGCCCTTGAGTAGTTTCCTTAACCTCTTTGTGTCTTAGTTTCTCTCACTGTAAAGCAGTAATACTAAATACACATAGTGCTTAGAAAGTTACCAAAAGAAATGATGTGTAGAAAAACCTTCCAGAAGAGGGGTTACTAGCACCACTCTATAGAAGACACTTCATGCCAGGTAAAAATTTGCCCCAATGACTTCTTCATCGATTAGCCTAGAAAACATCATATTCTTTTTTAAAACTCCTCTTCAGCATTACTGCCTCTAGCAAGTTTCTTGACCTCAATTCATACCTGTAGAATTGACAACTCTTATTTTCATTCTGCATTTATATCTATGAGAGCGTCTGAAAATTTATCACATATTTGTCCCAATAATTTTACAGCCCATATTCCCTCCAAAGTTTTAAATGAACATGTAAATGCCAATATTCTCACAGGGCTCCTACCATAGTCCTCAACTGCAGATTCTTAACAAATATTTGAAAGAATGAGGATGGAATGAATGCCTGGGGTTATAGATCAAGCTGCAAAATAGAAGCCAGGAAGAATACGTGACTAAGGGAAGCATAGAACAGAGCGAGGTTATTAAACATTCTACAGATCATTAGTCAAATGTGGTGATACTTGCATGATTTCAGGAAAAAAAATGGCAATATCCAAAAATGCATATTCATTTTGTTGGCAACATTCGAGTGTGTATGTGCACATACATGTGTATGTAAAATAATGCAATGATATTAACCTAATTCAATAACATTTGCATTCTCAGGAAACAAATAGGGGATAAATATTAATAGGAATTTCCAGTAGGATTATTTTAATGGCTTCTCTCAATAATTTTACTTTAGATTTGTGGTCAGTAAAATGCTGTGGGCACTTCAGATTTTTCTAACATACATCCTTGGAGGAAATTATGGTGCTACACTGTCATACAAAAAGAGGGATTGGGGAAGTGACTGCTAGATATAAACAAGAATGTTTTCCCCTGAAGATACAAGTGGATGACAAAATTGAATTTCTGTGCAGTTGGATGTGGTTGGTGATAGAGCTAAGTTACAGCTAATGGAATACAGGATGAAGTGCTGAGCCACGCCTCCAGGGCAGACCATGGACAACTTCCTGCTCAATCCTTGATCTCCCCGGTACCCTGCTACCAGCTATAAAAGATCCTAGGGGATGGCAGGCACATAAGGTGGAAGGTATCAAAGACTCTGTAATACCACTTTCAGAAACTGCCCAGGACATCTTTCTGACCAGAAGCCCACTTTGGACTGTTGCGTGATTCAGAAATGAAATTTCTTTTTGTTCAGCTATTGAAATGTACAGGTTTTGACTTAGCATACCCTGACTAATACAATGGCTTTCAGTTTAATGAATATTTTTTAACTAATTAACTTTTTAAGAATTTACTGTATATATTTTTATTAAAGATTTTTTAAATTAAGAATAAGCTTCAAATATACATTAAAAACAGAAGATTGTGTAATGAATCCACACACTATCACTTAGGTTCAACAATCATTAACATTATATCCTATTTGTTTTTTAATTGTTTTCTCTCTGCATATATTTTACATGATTTTTAAAAATTTAAATGTAAGATACCGAAATCATGATGTTTAATCAAAAATATTTCAGAATGTATCTCTTAAGATAGGAAAATAATGGCAATAATTTTATATAGTCATCTAATATCTAGTTCACACTCAAATTCTCAAGTATTTCAAAAATTGTATTTTACAGCTACCTTTGATAAATTAGGATTGCAGTCAGGATTTAGGAACTGCATTTATTTGTTAATATCTCTTTACCCTCTTAAACCTGAAGCGTACCCCTGTAATAGGGAAGAACAAATCTGACTCCATATTAGATCTGTTCCTTTAACTTTGACCCTGTGCTGTTTCCTGTGCTTAGTCATGCTGGTTTTGTAAAAGAATCTTGCCTATAGCCTGAAATATATAGAAGAGCCTTTTCTCAAGACTCTGACCTTTAAGAGTATAACACTTTCCCATTCATATGAAGATAAAAAGTAGCAGAAAGAAAATAACATTTGTCTTCCTGGAGGTTTGCCAGAACATCATGACCTGGCCTACATGGACAGCTGCAAGAACAAAGGATTCCAACACCAAGAAGTTTGCAACAATCAACCACACCCCTTCCCCCTCTTTAGTGTAAAAGGAGCCTGAATTCTGACTTGGGGAAGATGGTTCTCCAGAACATTAATCTGCCATCTTCTCAATCTGCCGGCTTTCCAAATAAAGTCGTTATTCCTTGCCCTAGCACCTCATCTCCCAATTTATTGGCCTGTGGTGCAGTGAGAAGAACAAGTTTGGACTCAGTAACCCCATCTACCCCAGCATCTTATTGTTTTTCCTTCTGTATTTCCAGTTGCCACTGTAACAAGTCACCACAAACTTAGTGGCTTAAAAAAAAAACACAGATTTATTCTCTTAACTGTTCTGGAGTTCAGAAATACAAAATGAGTCTTAAGGATTAAAGCCAAAGTATTTGTCAGGACTGGTTTCTTAAGAGAGTCCATGTGATAATCCATCCACTGCATCATTCACTTCTAGAGACTACCAGCATTCCTTGGCTCCTGGCCACATCCCTCTGAGTTCTGCTCCTCTTGACACATCACTTTCTCTCTACTGCAGTAAAATCTCCCTCTGCATCCCTCTTACAAGGCACTTGTGAAACATTTACAGCCTACTCAGGTAAACCAAGATTATCTCCCCATCTCAAGATCCTTACAACATACACAAAAATAAACTCAAAATGGCTTAAAGGCTTAACCATTAAGACAAGACACTATAAACCACTTAGAAGAAAACATTGGCAAAATATTCTCTGACATAAATCTCAGCAATGTTCTCCTAGGGTAGTCTACCCAGTCAATAGAAATAAAAGCAAAAATAAATAACTGGGACCTAATTAAACTTATAAGCTTTTGCACAACAAAGGAAACGATAAGCAAAACAAAATACAACCTAAAGAGTGGGAGAAAATATTTGTAAAAGATGAGACTGACAAGGGCTTAATGTCCAGAATATATAAACAGCTCATACAACTTAATAATTAAAAAAAAACAAACAACCCAATCCAAAAATGGGCAGAAGACCCAAAAAGCAGTTCTCCATGAAGACATACAAATGGGCAATAGGCACATGACAAAATGCTCAATATTGCTAATTATGAGAGAAATGCAAATCAAAACTACAATGAGATATCACCTCACACTAGTCAGAATGGCCATCATTAAAAAGTTTACAAATGATAAATGCTGAAAAGGGTGTGGAGAAAAGGGAACCCTCCTACACTGTTGGTGGGAATGTAGCTTGGTGAAGCCAATATGGAAAACAGTATGGAGATTCCTCAAAAGACTAAAAATAGACTTACCATATGATCCAGCAATCCCACTCCTGGTCATGTATCTGAAGGGAACTCTAATTTGAAAAGATACATACACCCCAATGTTCATAGCAGCACTATTTACAATAGACAAGACATGGAAACCACCTACATATCCATCAAAAGATGACTGGATAAAGAAGCTGTGGTATATTTATACAATGGAATACTACTCAGCCATAAAAAAGAATAAATAAGGCCATTTGCAGCAATGTGGATGGATCTGAAGATTGTCATTCTAAGTGGAGTAAGCCAGAAGGAGAAAAAAAAAATACCATACAATATCACTTATATGTGGAATCTCAAAAAAATAAAAACCCACAAAGTTATTTACAAAACAGAAACAGACTCACAGACATAGAAAACAAACTTATGCTTACTGGGGGGAAAGGGGTGAGAAGGGATAAATTGGGAGTTTGAGATAGCAGATAGTAACTAATATATATAAAATAGATAAACAAGTTCATACTGTATAGCACAGGGAACTATATTCAGTATCTTATATGAACTTATGGTGAAAAGAATATGAAAATGAATATATGTATGTTCATGTATGACTGAAGCATTATGCTGTATACCAGAAATTGACACAACATTGTAAACTGACTATATTTCAATAAAATATATATATGCAATATAAAATTTTTTAAAATTCTTAACATGGCTGCAAAGTACCTTTTTTCAGATAAGGATCTGCGGATTAAGATTTCTTAATATTAATTTCTGGAGATCTTGGTGTGCCATTTTTCAGCCTCCAATAGTGTGGTGATACGGATTCTTTGGAAAGATCAGGCTAGTTTTCTTACAGAATGACCCACATTCTGGATTTGCCTAATTATTACTTAATTGTGTTATTTAACTTGTTCATCTATGTCCCATATCTCTTATACAATAAATATTAGGTCTTATGGCTTGATGAGATTTAGGCTAAACACTTTTGGCAAAAAAAATAATTCATAGAAGATGCTGTGAACTTTGAGTTACATCACACTGGAGGGCATAGACTAGCAGGTTGCTCTGTTATCAGTGATACTAACTTTGATGACATTGTTAAGGTGGCCACTACCAGATATCTCTGGTATGTTTTTCCTTCTGCGACTGTCAAGTCAGCTATAGGATAATATTTTGACACTCTGTGACCACCCTATTTTCTAATATTTTACCTAATAATTTTAGCAACCTTTGATGATCCCACTGCCTCACTTTGTTTTTACTTCCACCTTTTTTTATAAATTTCTTAAAACTTTGCTAATCCCCTCTTTCTTCTTTTCCAGATACTGTTCAATGAGGTTAATTTAATCTTTCTTTGATACTAAAAGATCTCATAAACTCTGGGGTTATCTTTTGAACATTAATTTTCTTTGAACACTAATACAGTAACAAAGAAGAAAATGTAGATAATTTAAGAGATTCTGTTATAAAGATCTTGTGTTAAGGAGCTTTGAAACAATGACACTTTCCCATACCCAACAACGATTTCAAAAAACAGTCTGTTGGATTATAGCCAAGAATAGTAATGACATCATAGTCATATCAAAAGAAAAACTAAACTATCATCTTCTGTTCTTTGCATTACAGTAAGAAGTTATCATGATTTGAAAATCAAAATATTTTGATATCATGTTTTATTTTAGCCTGAATGAAACTGCCATATTGGGGAAGGTTCTCTCAAAGGAGTTTATCATACTTGTTTTTCTCAAAGGAATTGCTTATGTCCAGATGGAGCTCACTTTGAGAATGTGGTCATGATCACCTTTCCATTTGATTCTCATTCTCAAAAGATTATAATCATTTTGCCAGCAGGGAACTGATCACAAATTTCCCAGGAATTTTTTTTTTTTTTTTGATTGAGATCTGGTGTCATTTTTTATAGTACCCATCCCTAAATCCTCTCCCACAGCCAATGATTCAAACAACCCTCTTGCCAAAAGTAAGTCAATGCCTGGGGGCACTGGCATATAAGATGCTAGCCAGCTGTTTCCTTTCTCCACTAAGTACCGACTATGAAGATAAAGGGAAAAATTGTTAGGATCGGGACTTTATGATAGACTGGATTAACTATCTGACTGAGATGTATAACCAAGGCAAGCTCTAAATGATTATTTTCTGGATACAGTCACGAGGAAGTGGTAGCCAGATCTTCAAGTACACCAGAATAAGATGGAGGAAAAGACTGAGTCCTTTGAGCTCAATTTTTTTTTTTTACAAGAAAATAATTCTATACCCAAGAGTAAATTAATGTTTAATATTTTGTGTGTTTGATTTTGGTTTTTCATCTTCTTTCACTCTAGGAGGACTAGCTTATTACCTGTATAGGGTTGACAGGGACAGAGTGCCATTTTGAAATCCCTGACAGTAGTGAAGAGAAGATTTTCAGAAACAGAGTGACAGTATTGCAAGATATTTGGGTTTATGGACTTGAAAAATAGGAGCTCTTCTATCTCAGAAAGGAAAGGATTATTGTGGAGACAGGAAAGGTAATGTCCCTCAGTCTTCAATGTACCAGACGCTGGTATAAATCCAGACCCAATGCTCCCGGCACCAGCTTGGGCCCTGGCAACCCCGTGCCTCTGTATGGGGAAAACCTCATCCTCTGAAGCTCTTCCTCTGCAGGATCAGTCTTGTAAAGGCTTGAGGATCTAGTCACTCGGAACTGATGCCAGGGAATGAATGTTCTCTCCTCAAGGATACACTAAGAAATGAGCCCTTCAGCGTGTGGTGGGAACAGGAGCAGTGGACCCAGCCACCATCACTGGGCTCTGACCCCCAAGCCCTGTGTGGGCGGGGATGTGGCAGCATTTCACTGTCCTCCAACCACCCAGTGGTCCTCAAACTTCAGAGCTTCTCAAAATCACCTGGGGACTTGTTCAAACACGCATTGCTGGGCCACACCCTCCAAGCCATGAGGATTTGTGTTTCTGACAAATTCCCAGGCGACGCCCCTGCCACCAGCACAGGACCACACTTTCCCATCTACTGCAGTTTCTTTCTCTGTCAGGCTTTCACTGAATATCACGCTCCTCTAAGGTTTTCCTGACAGACAGGAATATTTACACCCTTCTTCAAAGCAGTGCCTGAGAACCCGGCTGTACTGACACCTCCCAGCCAGGGCCTCGGTGCCTCCCTCCCTGTGACCACATGTAGTAACACGTCATAACTCAGAGGACCCTGGCGAGTGTGGCTGAAAACTTTCCTGCCTGATGGAGCACTAGGTTGTGACATGGTGTTTTCGTGAATAATTAGTCATTCTGCAGGATGCACTGTCTCCAGTGGTCACTGCACGGACCAGGGGATGCACTTCCTTCCCTCAGACTTGTCTCCCAAAGACAGCATCTATAAAACATGCATTCAGCTTCTACTCAGTGGCTAGTCATCCTTCATCAGGGTTCAGGATACCACAACAGGTCCCAGCCAGGCCCACCTCCTCCACCGAGGCACTCCATGCATCAGCAAGACCTTGGTCTTGCCAAATAGACAGGCTTAGAGCCCTGGGAGAGGGGAAACCTGCACGTCTGCATGTCCTGCTAGTCCCTGATCTGGCTAAGGGGTTTCTGTGACACAAAATCAGATGCACGCAAAACTGCAGTGATACTTGATTTAGTAAGAATATGCCATTCCGTCCTATCTCACTTTTTAAAATTTACTCATTAGAAAACACAACCTTGCAGTTCATAATGTTATGAGGCAGGGAAGAGTACAAGAAGGAGGAGACAGACTTCTTGTTGTCAAGGTTTATGCAATTATTTGGGGGAGGAAGATATTACATGTTGACAACATTACTAACGACACTCTGTCATGATATAGAGAAATACAGCAGGCCAAAGGAGTGTGCTGCATAGGACCTGCTCCCAGTCTGGTTTCCAAGAAGACGATGTTTGAGCAGTATGCACTTTGTTTATTCATTTCACAGGTCCACTAAGCTCCCCTCTGTGAGAGAGACTTTAAATCATCCCCCAGTCCTCCAGAGCAGTGCTGTCTGAAAGGACTTTCTCTAATGGTAGAAACTGCCTAAAATTTCTGCCCAGTCTACTCTGCAGCTTACCATCACTTGAGGCCACGGAGCACTGGAAATGTGATCAGCATGACCAAGGCACTCTTTTCATTCATATATAAGAAATTTTAAAAGTCACCCATGACTGGGAACTACCATAATGGACTGCCCCTGCAGACTCTATGGTGACCCAAGAAAAATACATACTTTTGCAGGAAAACATGTCAAGACATAAGGTTTATTGAGAATCTGCAAAGTTTGGACAACAGATGGAAACCTGATAAGGCAGAAAGCCAAACATTTAGTTCATACCCAACACATTTCCAGCTTCGCTTATTATAACCTTCTGTTTCCTAGCTGTGTTGTTCACTTTTTATTTGAATCTATCCATCACATTTGTGCCAAGATCACTGCTCTTTCTTGCCAATTTGTCTGCCTCTCTGATTTCTTGCCCCAGGAATCTTATTTATAATTTTTTTTCCTTAATGTTAAATAGTACTTTTTTCCTTCTTTTTTTCTTCCCTTTCCTTTCCTTCCTTCCTTCCTTCTCTTTCTTTCTTTCTTCCTTCCTTCCTTCCCTCTTCCATTTCTTTCTTTTTTTCTTTGCCTTTGAAACTATTCCTAGTGCTGAATTGGGTCTTTTTTGACTTTGAGATATACATTTAAATTCATATACTTTTTCAGTTTTTTTCTCAAGTTCATGTACTAAAAAAAAAATCTACTAATGTCAAACTTCTGATTCAGTATTGACCATACTAACAATATTTTGTACCAACATAAATGTTTGATTTTTAAAGCACTCCTGTGTCTAATATGTAAACAACCCAATGAAGTCTGTAGTGTACATTAGCCAACACACAGCTCATTTTTTTCATTTTTTTGTCGTGTGTGCTCTTCATGAGAATATAAGTTTTTCAGGGGCAGAATCTTCGTCTACTCTCTAATATCTTCCCACTGTCCAGCATAGTCTCTCGCCTAAAGTAGAAGCTCAGTGAACATTTTGGGAGGTAAACAAATCAGCGAAGGCCTGGCCCTTTCCTTTTTAGCACAGACCACAATCAATCATATTACCTAAGTCTTCATGAAAGGAATTTGTACTAACTTTCTGCCCTTTAACAGCATTTTAACGTAAGTTACTGCATAAGCATTGCAGCATTAAACTCCTTTCACAAGTTGAACAGTGGTGAATCAGGCACACAATCAATGAGTCATTCACATTTACAGGATGCACTCGAGAATTTCCTATTGCTAGTCACATAGGAGCAACAATAAGGGGAAATAGAGAATGCAAAATTAGGATACCATCTGATACAAGCACTATGTATATTATGCCTCGGGAAATTGAGTTTGAACCAAAATGCAATTAAAAGTGCTTTTTTTTTTTTTAGGTCATCTTCAGAAATTTTGGAAGGAGATTAGGTCAGAATAATCTCAGTTGCATATACACCAAAGTAAGAGTATTGATACAATGACAAGAAAATAACAAAAGTGAGAGAAAACTTTCTATCTGTATTTTTCAGGCTTGAGACGTGAGTGGTTTTAGCAATATTAGTGTTGGGACAAGCCTGGGTCTACAGGTATGTTTCTCTCCATAAATTAAATCCAGAAAATCAAGCCAGGTCCCTTTTACTCCATGTTAAAAATTGATATAAATTTGCCATTATGATTCATTCAAGCAGTTGAAAGATAGACCATCCCAAAATAACCATGTGCCTCAGAAAACCAAAGCAAAGCAGAGGGAAGAGTGTGCTCTGTCCCTGTGCTGTGGTCCTGCTATCCATCACTACCATGGACAGCGAGGATATGGCCCTTTAATAAAAACTGGCTAATTTCTTTAGAAATATCTCATTAGGCCCGCCCTTCCTGAGCTGCTTCTCCATTAAAATGTGATAAATGAATTCTGCCACTGCCAATTCCAGCCTGTCCTTCTTTCCCTTAATGAAATGAAGATGCGTCATGCTGGCAAGCACTCGGGACAGAGATAATTATTCATGGGATGTGAAAAGTGCCACAGTCACCCAACCCATCACTGCCCCACAGATACTGGAGATGGAACCTTCAGAGCTTGAGAAGTGTTTGAATAGAGATTTATTTTCATTTCACTCGGGGAAAGAATTTCTGTGGGTTTGCGCATACTTACTGATTTTAGGTATAAATCAGTTTCATTAAACTTAATATTGCTTTAACGTTGAGATAGATTTTGTTTTAAATTGCATTTACGAGGTGCTATGTTTTAAATGATGGTTTTTCTTTTCAAACATTAGTGTGGAAACCTATGTAGACAAATTGTGTGGCTCCAAACAATGTAATTCATTTCTGAATACCTGGCTTGTCTTGGCTACCTTTTAACTGGCATTTTCCCTTTGATTCAAAATTACATTTTCTGTTACCTGGTATATCTCTAATATTGGGCAAAGTTAAAACGTTTGTTCCCAATATTTCAAAGACAGGTCTTTCGGGATGTTTTCCTTTCTTTGTCTTTTCTTTTTTTTTTTTCTTCAAATCAGTGCACAACTGAATCTACTGTTTTAAAAGAATCTGAGACTCACTCACACTCAAATGTAAATGGATATCATCTCAAAATACCACTTTTGGGAAAAGGGATTTGCCATTTGCCAGAGAGCCAGCCTTTAAATTTTTCTAAGGTAAAACTACATTTATGCATATATGCATAGATATATAATATGTATAAATTTTATATATAATTCATCTTTTATAGATATACACATATATAAATATATATATATACATATACATATACATATACATATGTATAAAATATCTCACACACATTTGCCTATTTTGGTTTCTTTCTTAGTAGGACATTCAGGCTGCTTTCTTCTCTACATGAATCATACCCTCTCACAAGTCCGTGTGCTTTTACCCATACTTTGAACACCAAAATCCACAGATGCCAGAATAGCAATTTTCAGGGATCTCATCACCAAGTAAAAGCATCTATTGGCAAAGTAATATGTTTATTTCCTTTTTATATGCCAGTTATGTCCTGAGTTAACCATCTTTGTAGATATTTTGTTTTTCTCCCTGAGGAAGGTAAACCATTTATTTTTTTGATAAAGAAACTAAGCTCATTCTTAGGCTAAATTAAAACTATATTTGTCGAACAAAACTTCCTATCCATTGCCATTTTTAATCTATCTCCAAATCTTGGAGACAGGCAGGCATTATTTCTGAAATACATATTTGTAAATTGAGGAACCAAGAGGTCAATTTTCCACCCTGCTGGACAGTGGAAGAATGAGATGAGACCACATCCACTTAGTTTATTCAGGGTTAGCAAGAAACTTATTGTCAGAATGCAGGTCTTGACTTCTCTGTACTTTATTTACAAATCTAAAATCACTAAATACTGCTAAAAAAAAAAAAAACTAACTTCAGGAGGGAGCTTAAGGAGTCAGAGGAGAACTGACAGCACAGTAAACAGACATTTTCCCAGATCAATTCTAGTGCTTTATTTAAAAAATTAAACACATACTCAAAAATCTTACCAAATGGATAATCCACACGATGCTCTCAAACCATCATTTTTCTTGTCACTTGACACTTTAATAACAGTAATCATTATAATTAATATTAAGGGCAATGTGAACGAACTGAAATTATTGAGTAATTACTACTGACCTGTCACTATGTTAACAATTTTTCATGCATTATTTTGTTTCACTCTCCAAAGGAGTAGGAAAAATGAAGTTACTTAATACGCAGTAACTCGCCCAAAGTCACATACAGCTCAGCTCTGCGAGAACCAGGTCTCTCTGTTCCCTGAATCTGGGTTCTGAACCACCTGACACGATGTGCACGCGGAGTTTTCTTCTGCCTGGTCATGCTCGTTTTATTCATATTTCGTCTCAGCCTCCTCCTGCCTGGGAATCTGGTGTTCCTCCTGCTACTCTCTAACAAACTAAGGAGATTCGCTCTAAATATTTCCCAGCAAGAGACTGCCATTTAAGTCCAAATATAGCTGAGACTGTGAAAGACTCTCTGGTCGCACTTTGCGCTTTAAAACCTCAAGTGCCCGTGAGTGTTTGTCACGCTCCACGGCTGGCTTAGCTGGGAACTGATGGCAGCTCAGGCTGCAGGACCAACAGCCCTGCTCAGTTTCGTGCAGGAGGGCAGCATCTGCTGGCAGCTCAGCATGTCTGCAAAAAGGCCAACGACTTTTTCTTAAGATTAGCAGCCCAGACAAAAGATAAATGACAAGGTCCAAGAACAGAGGGCAGGTTCTAAGATCAGAATGTGTAGAGCTACCAGGCAAACTCCCATGTATTGTGTGAAAAGTGCTTTGCAAGGAAATAGTCATGATCCACCCTCTCTTCGAAAACCATCGGTTGTGAGCTGAATGGGATTTAGTGGCACCAAAGGAGAAGTGAATCAGGTCAGTAAGACTGTATGTCTCTTCGATGATCATATCTTTCACATAATATTGAAAAGACATTTTGCTGATGCCTAAAAGTCTGGGGGCCCAGACATTTAAGGTATCTTTCAATGAATCCCAGCCAGGTAGGGCCCAATTCAGATTTGAAATCCCTTCCTCTTTTCCTCTTCAGCCAGGTGCCATTGTGGCAGTCCTGGGCCATTCTGACCTTTGACTTAACAAAGGTGCTTATTCTTTTTCATTTATCTCTAGCTGACTCTTTCCTTCAATCTTTAATTAAATCCAGAGACTTCAAAATCCTCCAGGAAACTCCTTGCCTTAGTGGTTGGATTCCTTGAAGAAGAGCCCCCTGCAGGTCACAGGCACGCTGCCACCTGCTTCTTCATTTGCTCCTCCTGGGGGAACGCACAGTGGTTACAGCGCCTGGGCCCCACCCCAGCTTCTACCAGTTTTCTCTTCCACGTTACTGCATTTGTTATGCACTTCCATACCAGCCTGCTGTGTTTCTTCCATAGGCTTTATCACAGTTTGTTCACTTCTTTATAGTCTCTTCTCCATAGGACTGTCATGGCTCTGACATTTCCTGGATTCTTCACCAGTGTGTTCCAACAGGGAGCAGATTGCCTCGTGCATAGTAGGCTCCATAAATATCTGTAGAATAAGTCTTCTAATTGTTTAGTAATTGACAATGAGTCAGACTGTGTCCACTCAGACCTGCACCTTCTTTACTGCAAAGTAGGGATGCTGTGTGATAAGGCTTTGTGAAGGGTTAATATAACTTACGAATTTTGCTTATTGCACAGCATAAAATACACACTTGGTAAATAGCACTTACAAGAGCATCATCTTTGAAAGAATCCTTAAATCTCTCTTATATCCATCCTTACCAAACCAGAATCTGGCTTCTGCGTGAAACAACACTCAACATGGCCAGGGTGGGGGAGGAACTAGCATTGGATGACATTACCCATTTTTCACAATTATACTGTACGGTAACTAATTTTTTCCAACTTCTAAGATTTCAGATGAGAAAAATTGAGGTTCAGAGAAGTTAAGTGACTTATGAGAGTTCATACAAAAAATAGCAGACCAGGGTTTTAACCCCAATTTGGACTGTGCGACTCTGAAATGCCTGTTCTTTCTGTCACACTTAAATGCCTGTGCTGGCTCAGAAATGTAGACTTCTTTATTTATAAGCTATCAGAGATATTTTGAGGTGATACTCTGTCAGCTTGCAAGAAAGTGTTTCCACCTACATTCAGGACTAATTTATGCACTGGCACTTGTGGCCATATTGTTCTTGAGTCAGAACACAAATTGGCTCAATACATCAGCCAAAGGCAGGTCTTCCTTTACAGCTGATTTCTTGACTTGTCACATTTTCCAGTTCCTCTGGGTGTCGTGAAGAGGGGAGGATGAGCATTTTATTTAAAAATATGAAGAGGAAGGTTGCTATTTCTGCAACATTATAAGATGATGGCTTACTGGCAGGTAATACTGACTTTCCCCAATATTATACCAAATAGAACTGACTACGTTTATACATTCAGGAAATTGGAGTATCTAAGACTTAACACTTAGAAGGAGTAATCTGGCATGAGTAGGAATGGTAGTGAATCATTCTGGAGACACATCACAGCTATTAGCCACATGAGCAATGGCCATCCCCATAATCACAAACACATTTATGCCATTAGTTTGGGAGAGGGGAATGGGACATTTTTCTTCACTAATGCTTTTAACTCTGACTCACAGTTGCATCCTTTTTCTTCTCCCAGGTCACCCTCCAAAGAATGGCTGCCTACACTCTATTCCCACTTCTAGTAAGAAAACAGTACCCTCCTTCTTAGAATTTATATCTTTAAGATTTGATTTCTTTCCTTAAGGAAATAGAATAAATAGCATTCAATTGTGTTGACATTATTAGTGAAAAAATAGAGAAATCCTCTAAGGACAGAAGTTGAAATAATAAAACAAAACAATTTTAGAAATTGAGTGGGAAAAGAAAGATGGGAACCATGAATTAAACTCTTTGTTCTCTCAAATATCATGTACCTTGGGGGGAAAAAAAAGCTATACAATAGTGTAGGATTGGTGATAAATCCAGAAGTGTAGATTTGGTTGACATAACAGTACAATCTTTGATGACTTTCAATCCTCAGAAGAACTAAGAAGGTAGCAGACACAGCTAACATATCCCAACATAAGAATTTATAGAAATGCCATGTTAATAACCTGTCACTGATTATTTAATAAAGAGCTGACTTTCTACCTCAATGGCTTAAGGCCACTCAGACCACCAGCCAGATTCTAATCCCATCTTAGTTTTCTAGAAGCCATATGACTTTGAAGAAATCATGTGATGTCTCTGGGCCGCAGCTCTCTCATCTGCATAATGAGGGGACAAAATAAAATAATCCAAGTCCTCTTCTTAAAAATGATGTTATCATTTGGTAGTTATTAATATAGGTTTACTTTTTAGTCATTGAAAATATGGAGGAATTATTGCAACAAACACATTGAATGCATACTTTTGCCAAGCACTGGGGTAAGTGCAGAGACAAATTAATAAATATATCTATTTCATTAGCAATTCCCCATCCTAGTCTCCAAGCTAAAACCTTTTCATTGTGGTATCTAAAACCCAAGATGTGGGAATACATAGTAAATGTTTCTTTCTTTCTTCATAATATTAGTACTGGCTAGTAAGGCTGCAGTGAAACCTACAGCTGATCACACGGCTACTTTTTTCACTCTAAATAATATCACATATCCTGTTTTACTCATTCTATTTTCTCTATTCATTGACTTGAAGGCAGGGGGTGGAGAGGTGTTATATAGATGCACATGAGCTTTTAGAAGTCTTCTTTAAGTGAGGGATAAAGACTAGTTCCTGGGATTCAGGATGACAAGAACGTTGCAAGGTTACCATTCCTGCTAAAAGGATTGAAAAATCTGACATTATTCACCTAAACTGAATTCCCTTTAAAAATTCAAATCCTTTTAAGAGGGAGAAAATGTAGTAACTGCCAATCTTCTACATCTGCATTTATCAAATCAAATTATCTTATTCAGGATAACATCATAATAGAATATTGTCAGAAGATTCATGTCTCCTGCCTGGAAAATGAATGGCTCCCCTGTTAGGTAACAACGGGAAACAGCCCAGAATGAGGCTCCAATCTACTGACATTATGTCTAGGGGTGAAACTACTGGGAACTGAAGGGTCTTCATTATGCTAAAGTTTTCTCCGAATGGCCGCAGAGAGTTTAGGTGTGTAATCTACAGTGTGCAGCGCTGAATCCCAGACCACAAGTAAATGACTCAGTCGCACAAAATGTTACACACGTGGTATGGAATGAACGTTGCCATAAAAACCCCACCCAAACCACAGGCACAGGCAGCCAAGGCCGCCCACTGATGGTAACAGGAGCAAGGGGATGCGCTGCATTCTCATCCGAGCCCCTGAACGCAGCTCCCGCGGGCGCTGTTGTCTCTCCTCTGCAAAAAATCAAATCTAACCCTGTTACACGACACTTTTTCTGCAACGGAGACCTTTTACTATTTCCTTTCCACATGTTCCAAGACTGAGACCAAGCCATATAAGAAAAGATATATCCTTCACAGGTTTGGAAAATCTGGTTTCTTTCTCAGCTCTGTGCTTATTAGCTGAGTGACTCTGGCAGAGCTCCTTCACCGCCTTGAGATTCAGATTCCTTATTTGTAAAACAGGGATAATCAGATGATCGTTGCCTTATCTGCTTCACCTGTCACTCCTTAGAAAAGAAAATAAAATTATGTATGTGAAAATTCTTTGTAAGCTACAAAGAAATTTTAAATGTCAATTGGTAAAAGGAGACTATCTCATTCAAAAGAAGAGCAAAGTTTTCATTTTTTTCTTTCTTTTTACTTGTGTCTAGTATCAAATCAATGTTTTCCTTATTAATGTTTAGATGGCATCCAAGGACCAGATTCAGGGTGTGAAGTAGGGGGAGTGGAAATGGTTAAGTATCTGGATGATGCTAAATAGCCAAGTTAAAAAACACTCAGATACAGTTCAGTGTTCTCTGTGTATCTGGATAGTTGAGCTTTGGTTGCACAGGCTTAAATGGAAAACTTAGACTGAGAGTTCAGAAGTAGCAAGGAAAAGTATGGAGAGTCTGGAGAGTTTGGGTGGTAGAAGGGATAACAGGTAGCTAGAAGGTGAATGGAGATTTGAGAAAGAGGGCGAGGGACTTTCCTAGTTTCTTTCAGCCTCTGCGATAAAAATTGAAAAAAAAACTTATATGATACAGTTAGCTCAAGGCTGGGGAGAATCAGGGACTCTACACGCTATATCCAGGACAACACTAGAGTAAAACCAAGCAGCATAGATGCACACCCTAATTGTCATCCATGTCAACAAAATATGTCCCATACCTAGAACTGTACTAGTGCAATGGTAAGAGGATCCTAGAGAACCTGAAGCATGGTATGGGTATCATGGGAAGATTCCTGGGTTGTAGCCTTGAGGCATCTGCAAGATGACTGCAGCTCAGGTTTCATGGTCCAGGGGAAATTCTTGAAAAGTGTATTGGCAGACAAGTTAAGAATAAGGACATTTTGGGATGTCTGAGCTTCTTGTAATCAAGGTGATTACAGCAAAGACAAATGCCTATTGTGTTTTTAAAGTACAGAGTCAATTGCACAATAGATATATACACCTCTATGTGTCCCTTCTTCAAATATTCTCTACCCTGTCCAAAAACCAGAACTACTAAAGAGACTCATAAAAGTTACATCTTACTCAGTATGTTCAAAACGTAACTCATCACCTCCTTTCTTCAGTACAACTAGGACCATTTTTCTCCGCTTCTTAACACCCTCTGCCATGTCTACATCAAGCTCCCTAGCAGGTGTTCTGTCCACCTCTACACTTCATCATAACCATGTTGCTTATAATCTCCCATGAACAACCCACTGTCTAATTTCCTTGGAGTTATTCACGCTGCTGCAACTAAAAAGGACAGGCAACTGTCCTTTATTTAGTTATTTTGCTTGTTTGGATTCTATCACCTACTGATGCTATGACCTTTGGAAAATTACTTAACCTCTATAAGCCTGTTTTACTCATATGCAAGTTGAAGATCCATACTTTTATTAATTCATGCATCTAAAAGGTATTTGTTGATCTATAGCTGTGAACAAAACAGACAAACATCCTCGCCCTCATGGAGTTTTCATCTTAGTGGAAGATATAAACAATCAGCAAAACAAGTAAAACATAGAAATAGGTCAGAGAGTGATAAGCGATATGAAAAAAAATAGCACAATTCAGGCAGCTAGAGGTATGAGGGAGGGGCATCAGAGAATGTCTTGATTTACACACTCCAGTAAAGGTCTTGAATCACTTGTGAAGGAGGTGGTCATGTAAATTATGTATCTAATAATTTGGGGAAAGTATTTCAGGCATAGAGAAGAAGAAATGCACAAGCCGTGAGGGAGAAAGCTAGCGCAGGAGGAGCAGAGTGGGTAACACAGGACACCAACACAAGGATAGAGAGGGAACAGGAGCAGATCGTTTAGGACCTGACAGATCACAGTGAGGACTTTGGATGTCACACTGAGTGAGATGAGACTACGGGAAGCCTTTGATCCAACTTAAACTTTAAAAGGATTTTTATGACTGCTAAACTGAAGGAGGGTAAGGCAGAAGAAAGATGACCATTTGAAGGACAATGCAATAATCAGGAGTGTGGTGATGGTGACCTGAGTCAGGGGAGTAATAGTGGAAGTGATGAAAAGTAGTCACATTCTGGATACATGTGGAAAATCAAACAGACCAGATTTATCGAAGGAGCAGATGTAGATATGAGAGAAGAATGGTCAAGTTCAACAGGTTTTGGTTCTGAGCAACTTTAAGAATGAAGTTATAATTAAATGAAATGGTGAACATTGTGAGAACAGTAATTTTAGGAGGAAATATTTGGATTCTGATTAGAAATCAAAATTAATACATCCAGTATTAGGTCCAATACATGAGTCTGGAATTCACGGGAGAGTTTAAGGATACATGCATAACGTGGTTGTCATCAGCATATTTAAAACCATGAATCTGCATCAGGCCACTAAGAGAATGAGTATAGATTAAAAGTAAGAAGATCCAAGGATTTATTCCTAGGCCCCTCCAACATTTAGAAGAGAAGAAATTATAACACAGGTAAAAATAAAGCATAGAACAACAGTAGAGAAAGGGACAAAGAAACTAGGATTAAATGGAATTATACCATTGCAAGGCTCTTTTCTTGCTTGTAAAAGTTTACTGTATTATGTTAAAGCAAACCATGATGAGTTAAGGATGCATATTCTATTCCCTGGAGCAACCACAAAAAATGAAAATAAAACAAAGACATAGCTAAAGAACAGCAGAGAAGATAAAATGGAATCCTAATACTCAATTAATTCAAACATGTACATAAAAGGAGAAACAAACAGATGGGACACATAAAAATAGCAAGATGATAAGCTTAAAAAGCTAACCAAATTAATAATTACATTAAAATATAAATAGCTTAAGTGCTCCAATTAAAAGACAGATTATCAGACTAGATGAAAATAAAAGAATAAAAATAAAATGTTGTTTATAAGAGAGAAACTTTAAATTTCAGAGAGGATTAAAAGAAATAAGCAAAAGAAAGCTGTTGTGGCTATATGAGTATCAGAAGAGTCCTCAAGACAAGAAATGATAACTCTTGTACTTGTGCACGGGAGTCTAAATGGTACACCCACTGTGGAAAACTGTAAACCTCTTATAAAGTTAAATATATAGCTACCCAGTAAGTCAGCAAGCCCATTCCTACATATTTACCCAATGGAAATAAAAGCATATGTCCGTACAAAGGCTTCCCCAAGAATGCTCAGAGCTGCTTCATTGACAAGAGTCAAATGCAGGAAACAATTCAATGCCTATCCATGTGCAAAGAAGGATGAGCTTGCAATGGAATACTAAACCATAAGAATGGACTACTGTTACAGGCGCCAACATGGATAGACCTCAAAAGCATATGTTAGAATGTGAAAGTGAATATATGTATATTCATGTATGACTGAAAAATTGTGCTCTACACCAGAAATTGACACAGTAAACTGACTACAACTCAATTTAAAAAAGGCATATGCTGAGCAAATGAAGTCAGATTATATTCCATATTTTCCATTTATATGAAGGTCAAAAACAGGCAAGACTATCTATAATTATAGAAGTCAGGACAGTGGTTACTTCTGCAGCACGTGGGAACTTCCCAAGGGGAAGGAAACACATCTCTGTTGGGTGATAGTTATAAGGTATATATATATTCTAAAAATCATTCATCTGTACACTTATAATTTTTATGCAACACAAATTTTCTAAAAATTGTTAGTAAAGTATATTTCACATTTTAAAAGTTATAAAGATGAAGAATTATCAAAGAGACTTAGAGGAAGGACTCAGTGAGGTAGGAGATTATCACATTCAGGAGATTGTGATGGCCCAGGAACCAAGTGAAGAAAGTGTTTCAAGGTAAATCTATATTCAGAGTAGATCACAGAAGACAGTGAGATCTACTATGACAAGTGCTAGTGACTATGAGCTGACTGTTGGGTATATAGCACAATAGAGATAGAAATCACTGATGACTGATAAGAACAATTTAGGTGCAATGGTAGCCTTCCATCTTTAGCAAAAGTTCAAAAGAGAAATTGGCAAATAAGTACAGATTTTTGAAGAACTGCTATAGAGCAAAAGAGAGACATGAGTCTTCACTAGAGAAGAAAATTTGGCCAAAAGAGAGGTTTCTTTTCTCAGATGGGAGGATTCATAGTAAGTTAGCTCTGCTGATGGAAGTAGTCTAATAGACAAAGAAAATCTGATAATAGAACAATGACTGAAAGGACCTTTGAGCCTTGTCCCTGAGTAGGTAAGCAGGGATAAAATCTAGAACAATCTAAGGTTAATAACATTTAACTCTAAAGTCATATGTGTGCATATCCACACCTGTGTGTATAAATGTTATATAAAATAAGGCAAAGAACTGTGCTTGGCATAGCATCTTAACACACGTCTCTAAGTATCAGCAAATTTACCGCAAGTAAATAATCAACTCATGAGCGAGCCTTTCCTTGATATATTGGGTACCCCAACTTTGTCGTTCTAGACTACAAGGTGCTCATTTCTATCTTTAGAGTTACCACACTATATTTTTTGTTTGTATTCCTCTTTCTCTGATTGAGATAATGACTTACTAACTTTATCTATGATGCCAGAAAGGGATTTTAGGCACATAAAATCCTCAATGAATGTTTTGAAAATAAGTAAGCTATTGCCCTTTTCCTAGGGATGTTTGTCTTTACAACCTGACTTCTCATCATGCCTTGAGAGGCTCTAAATCCTACTGAAGTCATGCTAGTCCTTATGAAATAGCTGAGCAGTTTCACTGCCCCAGTAATACTCAAAGTGTGATTCCCAGATCAGCAGTGTCCTCAGGAGCAATGGCAGCAATTCTTGGCCTTGCCCCAAGTCTACTGAATCAGGAACTAGGTGTGTGGTCCAGTAAGTTGTAGTTTAACAAGCCTTCCACATGATACTGAAGCACCTTGAAGTTCAAGTACTGTAGCACATATTCTTGACTTAATTCCTCAGCTGGCAAGATGCAAGGAAACACCTGATTATACTTTGGTCATCAACCTGTGATTTCATTAACCCTGGTCTTAACACTTTTTCCATTGATTTTGTTGTTGTTGTTGTTATTAGATAAACATAATTTATTTCTCCTATGGTCTTTAAATATGTTTTTCATTCAAAGACAAATGTGCATTAGAATGTTAGAAGTCTTTGGTGACCCTTGGGAGGAGGGAAGAAGGGAGTGATTTCTCTGCTTCGAAAGGCACAGGTAGGATCTTTTCTAAATAAACCAAAACCTCTTGACTTTACGAAGATAAAGAGTGAAGCTGACACCAACAGCTTTTATAAGTAACTCTTAGATGTATTCAATCCTAGGGAATTCCCTTTACCATGGAAGAATTGAGAATATGACACCCTGAGTTTATAATCTGGGAGGCCTGAAAAAGACCAGAGATAAGATAGCATAATGTAGAAGAAACTCTGACCTTTAAAATTGGCTCTACCCCTATAACTATGGTACAATTTTGTTCAGGTTATTTTACCTTCCTGGATTTGTTTTCATTTCAATAAATAAAGAAGATTGATACTTGGTATTTACCAAGAGAAGATATAAATTTCAAAACTGGATTGAGGTTTAAAATTCCTCTCCTGCCTAATTCTTCACAAAGATACTGATGTTCCATTGTAGGGGTGGTTCTCTTTTTTTACCCAGGCTGAACAGCACTGGATTTCTTTTACTGAAGTATAGTCAGTTTACAATGTGTCAATTTCTAGTGTAAAGCAAACATGTTCAGGCACACATATACATAAATATATTCATTTTCATATTCTTTTTCATTATAGGTTATTATAAGATATTGAATATAGTTCCCTGTGTATGATATACAGTATAAATTTATTGTTTATCTATTTTATATATAGTAGTTAGTATCTACAAATCTTGAACTCCCAATTTATCCCTTTCCATCCCCTTTCCCTCTGGTAACTATAAATTTGTTTTCTATGTCTGTGAGTCTGTTTCTGTCTTCCTAATAAGTTTGTCTGTCTTTTTTTTTTTTAGATTCCACATATAAATGATATCATATGGTATCTTCCTTTCTCTTTCTGGCTTACTTCACTTAGAATGACAATCTCCAGGTCCATCCATGTTGCCGCAAATGGCATTATTTTATTCTTTTTTATGGCTGAGTACTATTCCATTGTATAAATATACCACAACTTCTTTACCCAGTCATCTGCCAATGGACATTATGTTTTTAAAGTCCCTCAACACTAAGATCCCATTACTACTGCATGTTGAGGAAACCTAGTATCAGAGGGTGATGATGACAGTTATGATGATACATGGTAATAATTTCAATATCAGCACACTTTTCCATGCTTACCATCTCTATTGGTACAAACATATATACAGAAGTGCTCTTTGAAAAAAAAACACAATTTTTTAAATACAGAAAAAAGTTATCTATAATCAAAACTGAGCAGAGCACAGTAAAACTTCATCAACCACAAAATTATAGACAATATAATGCCTTTTAACAGCTGAGAACTTGGATTTGTGAACTGCAGTACAAATTGGCAAATATTTCTACAGATTAGGAAATAATTGCCACTTAAATTAGTTTTCTGTTGTTGCATAAGTAATTACCATAAATCTGGTAATTGTGGCAGCTTAAAATAATATCCATTTGTTACCTCACAGTTCTGTCAGTCGGTAGTCCATGTGAGTTCAAATGAGTTCTCTGATAAGGGTCTCACAAGGCTGAATTAAGGTATTGACCTGAAGGATTTGGGAAGAATTCACTTACAAGTTTGTTCAACTGTTGGCAGAATCTAGTTGCTTGCGGTTGTAGGAATGACAACCCCATTGCCTTTCTGGACGTCAGCCTTGAGCCACTCTCTGCTCCAAAAGCCTACCAAGCATCTTTATCATGTCCCCACTCCATCTCCAAAGCCCACAACAACACATTATGTCCCCCTTATGCTTTAAATCTCTGACTTCACCTTCTGTCTGCCACAAGCTGGAGGAAATTCTACATCTAAAGCATGCTCATGGTTAGTTTAGGCTCAAACTTTTACCATGTGCAATAATAAAAACAGGATAATCGCAAGATAATGCATGTCATCACATTCACAGGTTTCACCTATACTCAAAGGGGAAGGTCACTGGGGGAATCATTCTTAGAATTCTGCCTACCCTTTTAGCCCTTTTGAATGAAGAACAAGCCCTATTATAAAAGCTGCAGAGAGAGTTTGAAGAAAGATGAGGCCAAGACCAAAGATGGAGGGGAAGAGGACAGTGAGAGATGAATAGGAGTGGCCATGGGTAGTGCCTAGAAAAAAATATACAGTGGCCATCTTGTCTTTAGTGCACCAGCTTTCCCGTTCCTGCTTCCATCTGACCAGGGTGCTAATGTTCCTTTACTCTTATCTTATCAAAGACCCCAGGGAAAGATCTATTATAATTACATATGTCAAATAATACATATAAGCCAAGTCATATTTCTACTGCTATTTGCAACCGCCTTTCTTATCATAACATGAAAAGCTTTTCATGTTTCAATTCTGGGACTTGGAAATAAACAGGAGGAGCTATTGAGGGACAGGGTACTTGCCTGTGCCCCTGAGATTTAACCAAAAGAGGCGGTCACCACGCTGCTTACATATAAGGTTGGCACTAAAGGTGAACTGGTATCAAAAGCCTTCTTTCCAGACTTGGCAAACCACTCAGGCTTTCTGTCTCTATTGAAATATATTAAATTAGAGCATTTGGATGGGTATCCGAGTGTACTCTTAATTGCTTCTAAGAGCTCTCAACCAATCAGACACAAATGTCAGGTTGTACTTGGAGAGGCACAGAGCTAAAGCCACAGGGCTAAAGTTTAGGGGAAATGGACTTTTTGCAACTCCCAGGCTTACTATTCTGGGCGATGAGCTCATTCTAACATTAGTAAGTCCTAGAATTCATCACCTTCCAAATGCTAAAATAAAATCAGGGAAATGTCATCAAGTTGTTAACCATTACTATCTATTAAAGTAGCACTACCGAAGATGGGGAAATCACCTAATAAAACCGATCTTTCTTCTTTATATCACCTAGAACCGTCAGGACACCAGTAAATTACAATGGACCTAACTTAAAACCAATGACCTGCATATATACACTGAAAATCTCTCTTACCTCAGCAAATAACAGACTGTAGGCTTGTCAATTAGGATGGAAGAATGTTAAGGTTAAACGTTTCTCAAAGCTTCCGATGTCTACCTTTCAACCACTTGAGAGACCTGTTTATTGACTCTTGGCAAATGCACTTTTCTATCTCTAGAAAAAAGATGGATTGTATAAAGAGTTCTTACAGAGTATAGCAATGCAGTGCAATGGTATTAGGCTAAACGATTTATAAACAAAAGCACAGTAGGGAAAAATAAATAAAACCTTTATAGAACCCCCAAAGTGTCCCCATTTTTAAACAGCGAAATCTCTGACAAGTTCCCTCTCCAAGTCTGTTTCTTTATCTAAAAATATGGATAATAACGGCTCTCACAAATTGTTTTATTGAAAATTAAATGAAAATGATATATTTAAAGTATTGGGAAATAACAAACGGTGAATAAATCGAAGGTATTATTGGTAGTACTATTTTACACAATTCACAATTCTATTAATTTAGTCAAATATTTGGTGGACAGTTATTTTATATGGGCATTAAGGTAGATGCTGAGAATTTTATAATAAAGGAGGCAAACAGTCTTTACTCTGAAGGAATTTACAGTCTCGTGGTAAGTAGAGAGAACTAAACAAGCAATTATAAGGCAGAGTTATTTGATAGGGAAAATTACGAGGTTTAAGGGATGCGCAAAGCAGAGACATCTAATAAGCAATGGTCTGCTAGGCTTGGAAATTCAGGGGAGGCTACCCAAATGAAATACTTCCAAAATTACATTTTGAATGGTAAGCAGAAATAAGCTAAGTTAAATGGTGATGGAAAACGCTTAAGGCAGAAGGCACAGTGTGTGAAAAATCTTGGGAAAAAGAAAGCACGGTGCATGCTGAGGCCTGAGAAGAATTCACAACGGATGAAACATAGAGTTGAAAGAAAACAGTGAGCATAGCCTTTCTGGCTCCTATATGAATATATTCCTGGAAAGCTTTGGTAGGGAACAGTGGGGAGAAGCAGACTAGGATCCCATTGCCTTTTATGCTCACGGTTATCTCCAGAAAATGACAAGTCAGAGACATCAAGAATTTATGACACAGTGTCGTGCTGTCTTTGGCTATTTGAAGCATGCAGAGGAACTGGGAAATTTTAAACTCCAGTTTTTGGGCTGTAGTAAAGGACTAAAATATGGGAGATGAGCAGAAGAAGCCGAATCACACGCAGCATTCCAAAAGGAGGATCTATGTGCTCTCTTCATTTATGCACACGATATCCTGCCACCTTCTTCCTTCTAGCGGACTCACATTTATACTTGGACACCTCGTTTAAATGATGAGTTCCTCTATGAAGCTTTCCCCAGCCCCAGCAGGCAGAACCAATCCCTCTTTCAGTGTGTTCCCACAGCAAACTATTATTTTGGTTGAGGTACTTTCCTTTGATTTTATTATTGTCTGTGGATGTGAGTTTCTCCCCCACAAAATGAGCTTTCTGAGGACAGAATAAAATCTTGACTCACCTATGTATCTCTGGCATGGTTACAAAGTTAGTCTTTGAGAATATTTAACTAAATAATGTTTTTTTGGACTTCCACCCTGTATAAAGTCAGAGTATATATATGATATGGGCGAATATATTATCAACACAAGGAAGAGGCACAGGAAGGATTTCAGGATTCTTATAAGCAGTCTATGGCCAATGATTAGACTATCTTCCAAATGGTGTTTGATAAGTTATTGCTTAAGCTTTGAAACCTATTCACGCCTAAAAATAATAGCATAGAGGAAATTCATTTATCGGGGAAGCCTTATAACCCTATTTAACTAAAAACAACATTATAATTTCTGTGGGAAAAAGCAACCCAGGTTCCAAAAGAGGATGTCAGAAATAATTCTCATGTACCTAATGTCTCCTGCACTAACAAGAAAGGCTCTATACAATATGAACAGACTTCCCCCTTCATCCATATTGACTAGATTTCAGAGATGGAGTAGGCACATTTTCTGAATCAAAGGCAGGACATGTGGTGTTCTCCATGACATGACAAGTGGACAGAATATTTGAAATGCAGTGGTTTCTGTTTACAATGGAGGAGGTGCCAGGATAGGGCGTGAGATTGAGAAGGATGACTCTAATGGGAGGAAAGGCAGCAGGGGTTACTCCTTATAAAATGAGAGAGATTGGTAAATCGAAAGCCCCTAACAAGTGCTTTTAGAGTTTGATGAAGGTTGGGCCCTACGGTGAAAATAATGCCTATGGCTCCCAGCAGGAGCAACCCCTAAGGTATTGGTACCCAGACCTCAAAGCCATAGGCTTCCTTAGGCAGACAGCACCATTCCAGTAGCTCCCATTGCCCCTTGACAGCAGTGATGGGAGTGTCACTGAAAGACACTTGGGAACATCTGTTAAAAGCATATAAATGGCAACATAAGTTTGTCAACATAAGTCAAAAGCTCCCAGACTAGTTATTATTAAGTAAGAGAGCATCCAGAATTTCTTTTTATATCTTTCTAATTATTTTCTCTCTTAAATTTGCTCATTCCATTTTTGCCCCAGTAGCTCAGAAAGTATTTACTGTGCAGTAGAATATTTTGGAGGAAAACTCATGTTACAGGCTTTGTAACAGAAAATTTGTATACAAAGTTAATCTGCATGTTAAAAAAAACCTCAGAAAACAAAACACAACTGGCCAGTTCATGCTGGGCGGAAAGGGACAAAAATCATCTGAAAAGATATTCAGATTATGATCATTTACTGTAGGAATCAGTATCTAAACCATGACATTTCAGCCTTGACAAACATCCAAAAGTCTAACACAATGAACATTAAAACAGTCAAACATTGCTTTCCTTAGCTTACACTGCCAAGGATTCCTATGATGTACACTCTGTTGGTTAAGTAAATTGCTGAAATTGAATGAAAGGTGAATGCAAATGCTATGTAAGCTTCCAGACTTCTCTTTAAAGAAAGAATTTACTGTTAAATAAAACACTGGTTACAAAGGCTCCCCCCTCAGTAAGGCAGTTTCTCCTAACCACAGCTCACTGGGAGTTAAGGTGAATAAATCAAGTATTTTTCTTAACGTATTAGACAGAATTTATTTAAAGAAGCATTTGGCCTCTAGACTCCTTTAACCACTATATTTATTTTTAACTCACATACATCACCTTCTACATCACCACCACCTAACATTTTCTCCATGCCACTAGTGTGCACGACAGTTGCCTTTACTCGCCTCCTATTTGGAGATTCTTGCAGTCTCATTTTGTTTTAAATATTGTCCATATTTCCTGTTTTCTTTTGTTTTGATATCTTGTGAGACTGAAAAAACCTCTTCTGAGGTTTTGAGTCGTTTTGTAAATGGCTGTTGTCATTTTCCCAGAATTCTCCTTTCCCTCCTCCCACTCTTCATCTCCTATCACCCACTCTTCTCAGAATAGCCAGTGCCGTGTTTTAAAAAATAAAATGTGTTATTCTCCTACTTAGCTCTCCCAACAGTTTCTTCTCATATTTAGATAAATACGTATGTACATATATACATACTCAAATGTCTTTTCATATATTAAAAAGCCATCCTAAATCTGACCACTCCCATATTTCAAATCCTCCTCCCCTTTACTGTACTTCTTTCTTTTTAAACAGATCCGGGTAGCTCTTGATTCAGAGACCCTTCCCTCACTATTTCTTCTGGGAAATATCCTCCTGCTGTAGGGGAGGAAAAAAATCTCCCTCTACCCTATTAAATTCTTCGTCTGAAAACTATGAGTTAATCTGATAAACAACAGGTTAACAGAAGAAAAAGAACAGAAATTTAATTGATAATCTTTAAATTTACATGCATGTAGAATACACCAAAGAGTAAAAACTTTAAGAAGTGGTTAAAATTAGAGGCATATATATTATTTTAGCAAAGGGCAATAAACTGCGAAGAAGTGAATAGACAAGGGAAAGGGAGAGTTTGGCCTTCCAGGGGAGCTAAATTATAAAAAAGGTGACTAGAAAATGTATGGTAGGTTAGGGTTGTCTAGTAAAGTTTGTCATGCAGAAATGATCGGTGCTGACTCCACTGATAAGTCTAAGATTGCTCTCCAATGATTAACAGTCTTTCTCCTCTTCCACTTAACAAATGAAAATTGATATCACCTTTACAAAAGGAAATTTATGTTCTGCTTTTAGACAGAAAAAGAAAAACAGAGTTCTCTCTTGTCTACTGTTTCTCAGTTGAGTTCAGCTCAAAACAATCCTTATGCCAAAGTGGCATATTTTAGAGTGATATATTCTGGTTCCCTTCACCTGCCCCAGCATTTGCGGGTTGACTCCCTTCAATTCAGAAATTAATTTAAATGTCATTTCTTGATCCCCTTAAAGAAACAGCGCTTGCTTCCCTCTTTACCATGGTAGCCTCTCTTGCTTTCTTCATAGCAATTTGTCCTATCAGCAATTATCTTGCTTATACACTGATTTAGTTCTTTGTTGTCCATGAGAATACAGAAATTGTGTGATTTGTTCACATCCCTACCCTCTGTACTTAGAAAAACCCTTGACACATTCTAGGGGTTCAATAAATATAAATAATAAATTTCCATAAAGTTGATTTATGTTGCTTAATTATTCTGACCTCTCAATTAAATGCTTGGGGCCAAACACTGCCTCTTCCACTGTATAATGAAACATCATTTCTTTCTTATTCTCTGTTTCTGTCTTTTTTTTTTTTTTAAATTAACCTTGCTTAGACTATCACAAGGCTATAACAGGGGATGGAAGGAAGGCCAAAGGACAAAATCTGTGATGACTTTAGTTCCTTAGGGGATAAAATAAAAATGGACTGTCTTCAGAATTTGCTGAACAGATGTCAACTCCATTTGCTAGTTCACAAATCACTGTGAAGGATAATTGCATTTCATTGCTCCTCAAACAAGGTGACATGAAGAAAGATGAAGGCGCTTTCCAAAGCACGGGGGTGGTGGGGCGGCGGTTCACAGTCAAACAGCTGTGAACTGCTACTCGGGAAGTCACTGTCAGATTAGGTATCATAATACCAAGGCTGAATTCAAAATAAAATTTGAGATACCACCATAGCCTGGCCAACACAAAAAGTGATGCTGAGAAAAAGAGGGGAAAAAAATAGATTTACATCTGCTGAGTAATCTGTGTAATGAATATAAAGAAAGCAAAACAATCCTGTACTTTCCTACAAAACATGTTCGTGAAAGTGCGCTTGAAAGGCAAGGGTCTGAAGGCGAAATAGATATATACATTTAAGAGGGGGATGGGTGGCAGAAATGGAGCCTCTTTCCCAAGATTGCCTCTCCATGCAACAAAATACTTATTTATTCCTCCTGAGGACCCATTCCTTCCTGTTTCCTAGCAACCTGGCATATAGAAAAGAATCTTTGCAGCAGCCAGGGGCCTCACCCAGGTAAACATCTCATTGCTACCCATAAGGTGCCCTTTCTAATAGCCGAGGGCATCAACCCAACCACAGATAGCTCCCACTTCAGTAAAGACTCACCCTGTGCACTTGTGCAATACTTCACAGTCACGCTTATTCTGTTAGTCTTTAAAATACATACACTTTTACTTTGTGAAAGGAATTTTAGTTGTAAAAATACAGTGGAAGAAATATGAGCCATAAAAAAGTTGAATACTTACAGTATTAAAGTAAGTTAATAAATTAATAAACTGTAATTATTGGTCCTTCAAATGGGAAACGATGCATGTATAATACCAAAGAAAAATGTTATTTCTTGGAACAACTTGATGTCTACAGTGGGTCTGTAGATGAACTAAGCATGAGGCCTAGCTTCTTTTTTTTTCCTGTTAACTTTAGAAAGCTGTTTTCCCAGAAGCATTAATCACATGTTCTATTATGTTCAAGAAATTATGGACTATAGAATAAATGCTCTATACCTGTATTCTCATTTAAGAACAATATCTAAAGACATTCTTGATGTCACTTTTATGGGAGGGAAAGGTTCTAGTATCTAGTCGGTATTGGCAAGAGATGCTGCTAAATGTCCTACAATTTTAGGACAGTCCTCCACAACAAAGCATCCTATAATGTATAGGACAGTTCATATCAACATTTCAAAATGTTAAAAGCAGTGCCCACTTAAGAAATTCTGCTCTAGACTTAAGGAAATACGTAGATGAAGATGATGAAAAACAGATAATATTCTTTTGCTTAAAAAAAAATTTTAAAGACTCAGAATGCCAAGTAATGATTATTAGACTATTAATACTACACTGTCCCACTGTCAATTTAAAACAAAAAAAGACTCAGAAATGCACAACTTGGCATTAGTTTACTCCAGGGAAGTTCTCCACATTCATATGCCAAAAGCAATTACCATATTCCTGATTGCTAATTAGACTGGCACAGGTTTTAAATTATCTACAGATGGCAACTTAAATGATAGTTAATTTTTAAGTTAAATTTAAAATTTTGTAGATTTAAACTTAAATGTTTAAAGCTATAACATCTTCTGCTAATGTATTCACTATGATAATGGGTCCAACTCTGTCACGTATCAGGGTTGGGCATATGGAAGAACAAGGCAGGTTTCCCAAGCCACATGTGAAAATCAATTACATTTCTGAAAAACCTACCCTACATAGAGACTCACATTTAGTTGGGAGAAGAATATGCCTGAGAATTTCTTCCCCTCCCAGTGCATTCTCCCTAAGTGACAAGCACCCTGAACTGGAAGCTTAAAGTCAGTCATTTTGATCCTAACATAGCACTTCTAATTAGTTAGGTGATCATAATCAGTCCCATAACCACCGGTGCCTCAATTTACCCATCTGTACAATGAATTGTTAGAATCATTTTGTATTACTGTTTGCAAGGCACCCTTTGAGAATGTCAAAGCTTGGATATGTTTCCAGCAAAATGAACATATTCAATGAGTACATATGTGGGACATTCCTTAAAGCCTATTTATAAATTCACTAGAAATTACCTGACTACTGGTTAACAGTCTCTGTATTAAATCAAGTTCCTATACCATTTTCAATTCTAAAAAAAAGTTTAGGCTAGACAAAATGAAGAAAAAGGAAAGGAAATCCCTCCTACCCATGAGTAGCCTGGCTACTGACCATTGTGAAGAACAATGCATGTATGTAAGTGTCAGCCAAAGACACTCTAACGGGGATGAAGATAAGCTATCTTTATTTCAAAGAGCAATAAAACCAACCTTCACGAGTCTATTGTTTGAAATCACTCCCTTCAGAATAGAAAGAATGCTATTAGCCTCAGAATAAAACTGTAAAAAATTAATAAACAGAAACAAGACCAGAAGGGGAGTGTCTCCCACTCTGAGATAACAGCAGAGCCCAACAGTAAGACTCCTCTTCTTTCCCGGCAACAACTCAACCAACGAACACCCGTGAGCTCTGTTTACTATAGCCTTCCCACCTTCCTTTTCATCTCTATAAAGAGCTCTCCTTCCCTTGCCATGTGGGGACCTGCATGTGGCTCATAATGGTTGCAGACCCTGAATTTCAATTCTCTACTAATCTCAAACCCATTTTCGCTGGAGAAGTATCTGGTAATCTACTTAATTCAGGTCAGTATTTTGGTGGGGACCAGAGGAGACCCTGAAGGCTCCATGGCTGGTGAGCAAACAGGTGGAGTAACCATCATTGAGCCCCTGGTCACTCACTGCCTTCTTACTGACCTTGGAGTTGGAAGGTGTGTCTTCCTCCTGTATGCAAGATCATGTCCTCTCTGCATTTAAAACTCTCCAGTCTTTATTCAAAAACTACTTCAAAGGTTTTGTCTTTCTGGTAAAGGCCTGGTTCTGTATGTGAGTATTCATTTGGCAGGTTGGTCTGATTTTAAGATTAGACTATTTCTACCTAAGCTGGCTTAAAACAGGCTCAGCCCATTCCTCCCATGAGAGGCCGCTTCACTGAAACGGTGCCAGTTTTTTTAGCCTTTGGCCTGTTCCTTTGAAATGGGTTATTCTCTGGAAACTGGCTGGAAAGCCTTTGGCCTGGCTCCCCTGGGACCAATCTGTTTCCTTAGAATGGGCTCAGATTAGCTTGCAAGCTGCTTGAGCTGTAAGCTGTTTAAACTGTTTAAAAATTGTTCTTTTACTCTAGAGAAAAAAATCACTGAGAAATGGGATTCCAGTTATATAAATATTTTGAGGGGCCCGCTACAGAAACTTCAGCCAATTTTGTGTTTAAAAGCCATGGTCCCTCCTCAGATACACGTCTAACTAACTGGACGGACCAGACCAAAGGCAGTTTA
This sequence comes from Camelus ferus, assembly GCF_009834535.1. Classification (NCBI taxonomy): domain Eukaryota; kingdom Metazoa; phylum Chordata; class Mammalia; order Artiodactyla; family Camelidae; genus Camelus; species Camelus ferus. The sequence goes on along the minus strand of NC_045701.1, from coordinate 76,291,642 downwards.
GGGTCTCAGTGGCCGTTATGGGGAACTTTTCAAATCCCCAAACTTAATTTTCTTAAAACTGAATTGGACTACAAGAGCTCTAAAATTTCCAGAACTAAATGAAATGCCTATCTTGGTTGGTATTTTGAGGCTTCTGAATGTAATCAGAAGTCTAAGATTCCATCTCTGGAAACCAAGATCGTAAGATTAACTGAGGCAAGCAAGCAAAGAAAAATTAAGTATCTCCCGAAGCCTCAGGCTCTTCCTCCTTGGCTTGTCCCTGGCTCCACATCTGGCATCATCTTCCTCTCTCCCTTCTCTGCCATCCACACCCCCACTCTACCCTCAAGCCCCCCATACTAATTCTCTTACTGATTTCCTTTTCTCTGAAACTCACCCCATCTCTTTCCCTCTGAACTTGTCAGAACTACCCCCCTCCTTTAAAATTAAGATGTCCAAGGATCCAGAGGCTAAACCCTTGGTTTCTTGTATTCCCTGGACTAAAAGTGAATAGCAAGCCATCGTCAAAAATTTTCTCAAATTAAGTAACTGAGTATCTTCACAGATTTGCTGAGGAACCTAATACAGTCATTCAAACCTGTTAAGTCTGGTTTCTCTGATGTATACCAGCTAGTTGATAGTCTTGTCAGTGAAGGCCAGGCCCAGCTTTGGAGGAAAATTGCTAATTGGGAAAATCCTGGAAGGTCTCTGGAATTACAACCAGGAGACCAGAGCACTAACATAATTAGATTCAGGCAATCACTAGGTGACTACATCAAGCAATTCCTAGGCCTTTTCCAAAGCTTATGGATTGGAACAACATTTAGACGTGCAAAATGTGATGAACTTGTTCATGACTATTATAATCAGCTTCAGATTTTTTTATTGAGATCTAGTTGATTTATATTAGTTTCAGGTGTACACTATAGTATTTGATATTTTTCTAGATTATATTAGGAAGGAAGGAAGGAAAAGAGAGAGAAAGAGAGAAAGAAAAAGGATAGCCTATTTTGTAAGTTGAAAGTTTTTTTCTCTATCAAATTTTAAAACTTGCACACAAGTCCAAGTTACAGGTATAATACTTTTTGTTAATGTCCATTTCCTTTCCTTCCACCAGATTGAGCCAATTTAGGACACATGCTATCCCTGGACCAGGAAAGGTTTACTGGCTTAAATTAAGTCATTTACAGTAGAGATGGGAAGACCACCGACATGTACTAGAAAACAATTAACCACTTATACACAAACTACATTTTGGTCACGATTGCTAACTTTAATTAAAAGCAACATTTTTTTTCTTTTAAATAAAATTTGGGGTCATCTATGTTACATATACACTGCTTTCCCTTCTCCACAGAATAAGCAAAATTTTAATAATACAAAGGAATGATATGAGTGAGAGTCATTTCTAGAATCTGCTTTCAGTAATCAAAGATCACTATATTCTTCTTGCATCTCATTAGCAAAATGGGCTTTGTTTGAGCATCCCAAACCCTGTTGCTGCACAACAAAGGAAGAAGTCTTTAATCTGTTAGCAGTTTTTTTGCGAAGGGCCAGAGAGGAAATTTTTTGGCTTTGTAGGACACATGTGGTCTCTGTCATATATTCACTTTTAAAAACTCTTTAATAATGTAAAAAACATTCTGAAGTCATGGGCTGTACAAAATCAGGCCCCAGGCTGAATCTGGCTAATGCGCTGTGGTTCTTCCACCTGGGAGGAATAGCGAATTCAGTTCAATCAAAAGACTAAATGCAGAACAATGTGCTGTAACATCTATTTCACGTTCCTCAGTTAATACATCAGAAGTAGGATGAGCAGCTGTCAGTGTGACCAGGACTGAGCAGTTTCCAGGACATGAGACTTGCAGTGCTAAGTCCAGGAAAGCCTCTGGCCAACGTGGATGGTTGATCACCCTAATAAATCCTTCAAGTTGGGGAAGTGAAAATCTTAGAGAAGGAGGCCGAAAGAAGGCTTCATGGTTTAGCCACCTAACTGAAAAGAAGGGAGAGCTTGGGAGGAGGGAGGTGGTAGTTAGAAGGCTGGTGGGGTTGGATCCTTGTAACCAAATGAACTGGGATTGGGTCCACCGTAGTGCAGTCTGTGGTGGTTGAAGTCGTTCATTTTCTGTGCTTAGGAAAACTTGAGGAAGTAAGGTGTAGAGGAGTCACAGACAAAATAAGAAGAGTCAAGAGAAATTAAACAGGCCACGTTAAGACTAGAAAATAATGACAGACATTTACTCAGAAATGCAGCTCGAGATTTCCATTTAAACTTGTCAACAAACAGGAAAGGGGGTGTAAGCGCATCAACGCTGTCCTCAGGTGTTGCTTGTTTCATTTTGTTCCTCAGTCTTTTCTTTTTCTCCCCCTCCCTCTTTAATGTAATTGGCAACATGTCAAAAAGAGTTCAATCCATGTTTCTCTTGCTGAAGCAATGAAGCAGATGGTATCAGAAGCTAATACAGCAGGGAAATACAGAGCACACATAGCTTAGTCTGTGTGAGCTTGAACAAGATCTGTTTAGAAGCACATTGGGTGGGGAGAGAAGGGTGGTGAGGGCAGGATGCCAGAGAGAGACACAGAGAGAGGGATGTTAGGAACCTGCGGTGTCTCATTCCAAGGAGATGATTATTTCAAGGCTGAATTATGTTTCATTAATATATAATAATTTCAATGCAATACTGTAATAAAGGCAATAGATTCAAAAGGATCGATACAAAAAGCAACACTAAGTAGCAGAACAAGAATCTCAATATAACAGCAGCAAATGTCTTAATACAGGAGTGGTCGAGAGAGGCAGCAAGATGGATATCCGAGGACAAACGGAGCTACAAAGGAGAAAGAGCTTTGTATGACTCTCAGAAATACGTTCCTGCTGTTCCCCATATGCATTCCGTTCCTTAATAAGTACAAAGCATCTCACATGGTCTCACTTATTTACACAACTTCCTCAAGAGGTCTATGGGAGAGAAATGTTGACACCCATCCCACAGACAGCAGGACTCAATTCTTTCCCCAAAGTCAGATTGTAGAAAAGTGTTAACGTTGGGAACACAATCTGTTTCCCTGAACTCCAAAACAATCCATGTTAGAAGAGGATAGAAATGTAATGGAAACACAAGTTAGTTATTGGACTGGGAAGTATATTAATAGACCTGATATTAAACATTAGAATTATTATAGCAAACAGGATGAGGAACCCTAGGGTACAAGATGCGATTTAGGACAGAACTCTGGGGGGGGGGGGATTAAAATGTGACTCTATCTAGGTAAAATTCCTTAAAGAATGAAGGTAGAGAAGCCACCAGGTTATTTTTTTCTTGAGAAACCTCACCAAACTAAGGCACAAAGCACTCGCCTAATACACCTGGTACAGAAAAATGAGTGAGGATGGTTCCAGGGTGAGGAAGCAGCACCCGTGGTACAGTGCTGCACCCCACGGGCTTCTGCCCTGCATTCAGCACCTGTTCTGCTGCCTCTGTTCCCTCAGATGCTGGTGGAGGCTCGGGGCTTGAAGCAGCAGCCAACAGCCTGGGAAAAGAGCCAGAGGCCAGCCCAGCAGGGCCCGTTACCCTGGAAGAACTCTCAGGGGTCTGTCTTAGCTTGGGAGTTCTTAAAGAAACTGGTAGCTTAATGCAAAGCAGAAAGTGTCAGCCCCTTCCCCAAACTCATTTCTCTGTCCAAGATGAACTCTGACACCAGGAAGTAATTACTCTCTAGCTGTTACTTGTTTGTGCTACTTCATGCTTTGTAAGTATCACTGGTGATGAGAGAAGAGGAAGGAGAAATTCTTCCTGATGCTTAAAGTCTCGTGGTGTGCTGGTAAAAGATGAACAACCAGCTCTCTGTGCGACAAGTCTGACTTGTACCATCTGTAGGTTGCTGTGGTGTAAATAAATCCCACCATGGCCAATTTCAAGCTATTAATGTGATGTCAAACTCCTTAGAAAAATCCTGAAAATGTAGTAATAAGATGCTGGTAGGAGCCCTCTCCAGTGCATCACTGATTAAGATCTATGCTAAGAAATTGAAATTCAAGAAAAAGTAGCTGATTCTGGGGGAGAAGGGGAACATCCAATTGCAAAGCACTAAATTAATTCCATATTTTCTGTGTTCTTATATACACTTCTCCTTTTCAAATGGACAGGGGTCCATGAAGATTCATGGCTGCCTCCAGGGATTATCAATGTTGCTGGTTTGAAAGCCTCACAAGACTTCACTTCTCAAGCTCAGGTACTGTGTCTGGCACAGAGCAGGAACTCTACATGCACAAGTGCTTATGGATTGATGATTGATCAATTAATTGATTTCTTTGCCTGTTTCTCCTTTTAGACCTTCTCTCAAGGCTCATGTGGAAAAAAAAAAAAACTTGATTAAACAGAGTTATGGTTAGGGTTTGGAACTATTGGGAAGAAAAAAAGTTTTCTTCACCCTTTAAGGTTCCGGCTGATCTGTGAATGGAACTGACACGAGACAGACTAACAGAAAAAAAAAAGTCGAATTTAACTACATACATACAGGGAAGGTGAATGTGAGAGATTCCAAAGACAGGTAAAGTGAGGCATGTCATTCTGGACTAAGGCGGGGGCGGGGGCAGGTGTCTGGGACTTCAAAGAGAAGGAAGGCAGTTTACAGGAATATGAAAAAGAACAAATGGTTGGTAAACAAGTGTTTGCTGGGCCATGTAGAAACAGTGAGACACAGATAGGAATTTTAACAAACAGACTTTGCCAGGTTCCTCCCTGTCTACACACCTAGTTGACATTATACTGTAGATATCTCTGGTGATAGCTCTCTCTGCTGGAACAGGCCCTCTATCTAAATTCTTTTAGGCAGTTAAGGGAGAAGGGTGAAAAGAAAAACTTCCCGAGTCTCCTGTTTCTTCCTCATGCCAAAGAGACACATTTTGGGATGGCAAATTTTGCTTCCCTACAGAACCATGGCAGAGAGTAGATTAAAGTGAACCATCCCATGCCCTGTGTCTCCCACTACAAATTAAGATGAAGGTGGCTGATGTGAATTCCTTTGCTTGTGGGCAGCACACAGTGAGGCAGTGGCTCCGCTTCCTTGGTTTAAGGAAAAGATTCCCCGAAGTTAGATTTCCGTGCTTATTTTAAACTTGAATAGTTCCATGAGAACATTGAGGGAGCATACATTTTTTAGGAAATGTAGAGATTCTAAAGGTCTTTAGGTGCAAGGCAGTTACTTAGCCAAGAAAGCAAAGAAATCAGGTGATTTCCTCAGCTATCTGTGTACATATCTCATTCTCATCTTTCAAGCCTTAGCTCAATTATCACCTTCTGAAAGAGGCTTTCACACATACACACACACACACACACATTCAGAGTCCCCCCGCCAGCACATCACTCTGTTTATCTTCATGGAAAGTATCATTATATAAAATCACCTTATAGACTTAATTATTTACTTTCTGTTTCATTCTATTGAAACATAAAATTCAGGGAAATGGAAACTTTCTCTGTCTTGTTCATTGCTGTTTGCCCATTTCCTATCCCAAAGCTTAGTAAAATTAGGCTCTCAATAAATATTTGTGGAGTAAGGGAAGGAATGTAAGGGCCTATTCATAAGTAATCTCTTCATATCTTGGTATTTAGGTTGTTATTATCTCTGCCTCTACTTCCTTCACAATTGAAACGAAGATCAAGTTGACAAGAGTTAAAAACAAACAGAAAGACAATACCAATTTTCAAAACAACCCATTCGCATCTAGAAGAATGAACTTTCTTCTTAGCTTTATGACTTGCCTCATTCAGAGACAGGCACTCTTTCATGAAAATCAGGGTGAGTATCTCCTAGTATATTTTTTTCTGAAAGTTTATCCCAGGTTCCTATTCTTTTTTCCACAAGTTCTGAAAGAATTTGCCATCAAGAAGTCACTGAGAAGATTTCTCCAAAGGCATAAAGAAAATTAAACTGGACTTAAAAGGCCTTTATAATTTTTATCAAAGATGAATAAATAAAGCAGATTATTTCTACCACATAAAAACACCCAATGACAAAACTTATTGTAGTTAATCTTATTCATGGTTTCCTGAGCAAGAAAAACTTAGGTTTAAGTGTAACTATATAACCACTTTACAATCAAATACTCTTTCAAAATGCAGCTGACCTCTGAACAACATGGGGATTATCCCTGTGCAGTTGAAAAATCCACATGTAAGTGTACAATCAGGCATCTGTATCCATGGTTCCACATCTATGGATTCAACCAACCAAGAATCATGCAGTACTACAGTACATACTTATTGAAAAAAGTCTCTGTAGAAATGGACCCATGCAGTTGAAGCTCCTGTTGTTCAAGGGCCAAATGTACAAGCATACCTCAGAGATTCTGCAAGTTTGGTTCCAGACCACCTCAGTAAGGTGAATATTGCAGTAAAGTGAGTCGCATGGACCTTTGTTTTCCTAAGTTATTTTTACACTCTATTGTGGTATTTTAAATGTTCAATGGCATTACGTCTAAAAAACAATGTGCATACCTTAATTATAAAAATACTTCATTGTTAAAAAAAATGCTAGCCATCATCTGAGCCATTAGTGATTTGTAATATTTTTGCTGGTGGAGGGTCTTGCCTCAATGTGGATGGCTGCTGATCAGGATGGTGGTTGCTGGTTGGGGTGGTGGTTGCTGAAGGTTGGGGTGACCGTGACAATTTCTTTTCTTTTTTTTTTTTTAACATTTTTTATTGAGTTATAATCATTTTACAATGTTGTGTCAAGTTCCAATGTAGAGCACAATTTTTCAGCTATACATGAACGTATATATATTCATTGTCACATTTTTTTCTCCGTGAGCTGACAATTTCTTAAAATAAGACAACAATGAAGTTTCCCACATTGATTGACTCTTGTCAATCTTGTGAATCATCTCACAAATGATTTCTCTGTAGCATGCAATGTTGTTAAATAGTATTTTGGCCCCAATAAAACTTTCAAAATTGGAGTCAATCGTCTCATACTCTGCCACTACTTTATCAACTAAGTTTATGTAAGATTCTAAATCCTTTGTTCTCATTTCAACAATCTTCACAGCATTTTCATTAGTACAGTCCATCTGAAGGGAACATTTTCTTTGCTCACCCATAAAAAGTAACTCATTCAAAATTCAAGTTTTATCATGAGATTGGAACAATTCAGTCACATCCTCAGGCTCCACTTCTAATTCTAGTTCTCTTGCTATTTCTAACACATATGCAGTGACTTCCTCTACTGAACTCCTGAACTCCTCCAAAGTCATCCATGATGTTTGGAATCAACTTCTTCCAAACCCCTCTTACTGTTGATTATTTTGACTTCTTTATATGAATCACAAATGTTCTTAATGGCATCTAGAATGGCAAATCCTTTCTAGGGGTTTTTCATGATCTATCAGAGAAATCACAATCTATGGCAGCTATAGTCTTACAAAATGTATTTCTTAAATAATTAGACTTGAAAGTCAAAATTTCTCCTTGATCCGTAGGCCATAGAATGGACGTTGTGTTAGCAGGCATGAAAACACTAATCTTCATCAGAGCTCTTGGGTGACCAGGTGCTTTGTCAATGAGCAGTAATATTTTGAAAGAAATCTTTTTTTCCCCCCTGAGTAGTAGGTCTCAACACTGGGCTTAAAATATTCCATCAACCATGTTTATAAGTAGATGTGCCGTCACCCAGGCTTTGTTTTTCCATCTATACAGAACAGGCAGAGCAGACTGAGCATAATTCTTAAGGGCCCTAGGGTTTTTAGAATGGTAAATGAGTACTAGCTTCAACTTAAAGTCACCAACTGCGTTAGTTCCTATCAAGAGAGTCAGCCTGTCCTTTTAAGTTTTGAAGCCAGGTATTGACTTCTCCTCTCCAGGTATGCAAGTCCTAGGTAGCATCTTCTTCCACTAGAAGGCTGCTTTATCTACATTGCAAATCTGTTGTTCGGTGTGGCCACCTTCATTAATTAGCTAGATCTTCTGGATAACCTGCTACAGCTTCTATATCAGCACTTGCTGCTTCATCTTGCACTTTTTTAATATGGTGACTGCTCTTTCCTTAAACTTTATGAACCAACCTCTGCTCACCTCAAATTTCTACAGCTTCCTCACCTCTCTCAGCCTTCACAGCAATGAAGACAGTCAGGCCTTCCTCTGGATTAGGCTTTGGCTGAAGAGAATACTGTGGCTGTTTTGATCTTCTTATCAAGGCCACTAAAACTCTCTCCATATCACCAATGAGACTCTTTTGTTTTCTTATCATTTGTGTGTTCAATGGAGTAGCTCTTCTGATTTTCTTTAAGAACTTCTCCTTTGCACTCATACTTGGCTGTTTGGCATGAGAAGCCTAGCTCTTGGCCTACCTTGTATTTTAACCTGCCTTCCTCACTAAGCTTAATGGTTTCAAGCTTTTGATTTCAAGTAAGAGATATGAGACTCTTCCTTTCACTTGAACACTTAAAGGCCATTGCAGGATTATTAATTGGCTTAATTCCAATACTGTTGTGTCTCAGGGAATAGGGAGGCCCGAGGAGAGGGAGAGAGATGAGGGGAGAGCCGGTCAGGGGAGCAATCAGAACATTTATTAAGTCTGCCGTTATATGGGTGCACAATGTGGCGACCCAAAACAATCACGGTAATAACATCAGATCACTGATCACACTATAACATAATGAAAAAGCTTGACATATTGTGAGCATTACCAAAACATGACAGAGAGATATGAAGTGAACAAACATTGCTTATAAAATGGCACTAATAGCCTTGCCCCACACAGGGTTCTCACAAACTCTCAATTTGTAAAATCTGCAATAAAGTAATCCATAGTCAAACAAGGTATGCCTGTTTGGTGTTAAAAAGCTTAGATAATTAAAAAGACTGCTTATTGGGGTATAAAACTTTTGTGAAAGTGAATTTTTGATTTTGTTTTGTAGAAATTTACATTCTCCATTCCAGGATTTTTTTTTTTCTCTTACCAAGTAATTTAGTGTATGCCCTTCAACTTTTTAAGATCACTTAAGCAATTTATTGGTTCCAGCATATTTCTGGGCCAGAAATAGAAAATGATCAAATAGTTTCAATTCCTTCTCTATTTAAAATTATTTTAATTTGCACTTAAATTTTTCATAATAATGAGGTTTGTTTTACTTAGTCCTTTTAGAAGTGGAGTGCAGGGGGCATTCTTTAGAATTACATAAACCATATCCATCCAGAGAGAAAATGACTTTGCTTCATGAAGCCTACTAGATAATTTCAAAAGTGAATATTGTTTTCTTTATTTATTGAGGTAGCTTTAAGAGTATTTGATAAAATTTTTTTCCCCTGGTAATGGTTGCTTTTAGAGACATGCGATGAGAAATCCCAGGGGTCTTTAAAAAAAAAAAACAACCCTGAGTTGATGCTACTTCATTTTGATAGACACACGGCCTGGGCAGCTAATGGGCTTCAGGTGTGAATCACAAAGTAGATCATTGCTAATTAATTAGATATGTGGCCTAGTTTCAGAAAAGCATCAGAGCAACACAGATCCTGAGCTAACTTGTTGCCAATACTGTGTTTTGAGTATCAACTAAGGCCAGAGTTGGAAAGAACTTTACAGTGTTATTCAAACCTCATCCTGCACCCCAACAGTTGAGCACATGTGCTAAGATATATACATATATATATGCATCTTATATACATATATATATTTATGCATATATGTATGTATAAACGAAAGAGCAGCTCAGCAGATGCCAGAATAGGAAAAGGAGCTGTGGTAGAAGAAACCAAAGATCCAGAGGGACAAAGTCTGAGGATCTTGACAAATTATGCAAATATTCTGACTCTAGTTCACGTATGTAAAGTGTGATGACAACGTCTAACCAGAAGAGTTACTGTGAGAATTAAGTAAATGAAGGAAAGCTTCTCACACTTCGTTAAAGGTCAGTAAAGGGTAGTCTCCTCCCCTTTGCTTTGCACAAGATATAACTTGGGAGAAAGCAGCTAAGGGAGGAAAGAGCCAGCCACATATGCTGGTATAAAGTCACCCTCCACCCAGGGCCGCTCTAGGGAAGTGCTTCCTTGCAGGCCAGCTCTAGGAACAGCCACGCTTAGTTTCATGCTCTACGGTCACTCTTTGAAATCTTTAGTCATTTTGAGCAAAGGGCCCATCGTTTTCCTCTTTCACAGGATCCCACATGCTGCAGAGCTGACCCTGTTCCCCCAGTCCCGGGACATTCATAGTTTATGCTTCCTGTCCTGGTCATGCAGGTTAAGGGCCTGGCTAAACACTGCTCTAAAGAAGGACCTCAAGCTGCAAACTCTAAAGCAGAGGAGGAGAATTCCCAGTCATTTCCTCTCCTTCCACTGCTCTTATTGTTCCATTGCTTTCTATTGAGTTTAACTTTAGTCTTAATTTAAGATCGGGGGTAAACTGAGTTAAATATTCATTTTAACTGAAAATGCTCACTATCTGGCTTCAAACTTTAAGGAGGCAATAAGTCAGTAAGTGAAGAGTTAGATCGTTCCAGAAACACTTCTAAATCTTTAGATGCCTGATTCATCAATTCTTATACTTAATTTATTCATTTTGGTCTAAAGGTCTGACACAAGTTAGAGATAAATGACTTTTAGTAGAACCCTGGTGTTCCGTGAGCTGAAAAATATATACCCAAATAAAGTGAACACATTCTTAGATGCATGACATTTACAGCTCAGTATTACTTATTTGGAATCTAGCTATCTCACAACCTTACTTATTCAAAATTCCATCAGTAGCATAAGAAGGATGACCATGACCCCTGACAACTAAAGTGAGTGCAGGAAAACAAAACCACCAGAGCCCCACAGCTCAGAGGGCTTATCCTCATGTCATCATCTGAGGTCTTTCTATTCTCTTTCTGAACACGATACTGCTAAGGGGGCTCTGGTTTTTGAACTTCCAGTTGATTAAATTTAATACGTTAGACCAGACGAGAGTGCCGTGGTGCACTGGCATCCAGGAGAGATTATTACCAAGAGCAAATGTGGAGGAGGGGGAAAAAGTGTGAGAATCTCTCTCTACCAATCTTTATCTATCTATCTAGAGAGAAAGGGGAGGGGAGGGGAGGCAGAGAAGAGAGAGAATGAGAGGTATGGATACAAACATATATACTTACACATGCACATGCTAATATGCCATCTAAAGTCACAAAAAATAGAAACATTCACTGCAGTGAAAAACACCCTGTGCCTTGAAGTTTTCAAGTGCAGCATCATCTCCCTCATCATAGATGTTATTTGCTATCATCTACAACAAGTCTGCCAAAATTTTAAGCATTTTATAGATTTCATTTCCAATCTACACATCAGCTCTTTGTGGCAGGTATTATTGTCTCCATTTTACAGAAAATAAAAACTTGAGATTCCCAAAAGGCTAATTTTATCCAAGATTACATGGCCACTAGATATACTGTGCTCTCACAGTACTAGCTACTTCCAAAGAAGGTGTTTTTTTAACCACACCACATGAAAGATTGTTAATTTTCATGATGATCCATGCAGTTAAGAGGATATAAATATATGCCCAATATATTCCATTTAAGGAGATAAATAACACGTTTTCAAAAGATAAAGTTACAGATTAGCAGTATCTTTAGTGATACTTGGAGTTTAAAACGCCAGTTACTTTTTAAAAATCACATTTATAGAATTCACTTCCAAAGAGTCATAGATAAATCCAAAACTAATCTATCATCTTTCTGGACAGTGCTATGGCAGAAGTGAATCAATCGAGTTAAAGGTGGAAGTATGTAGATAATATAACAGAACTCAAAAACCATCATCAAAAAATGACCTAATGTTTCTTTCACAGGGAAATTCCTAATTAACTTGTTATTAGTGATAAATGTTAAACATGGGTAGAGATTTATACACAGATATTTATTTCAATGTAGTAACTTATAATGCCAAAATTTTGAAACAAAAGAAAGAGGGGATTGATTAAATACACCATGGAAGATATAAGATATGCTCCCATTTGAAAATAGTAATGGAAAATATTTAATACAATAAAAAATTAGTATGATATAAAATTAAATATTAAGGCCACAAAGAGTATATGCAGTAGGGGTGTCACTAGTGCTGTTTGCCAGTTATTGCCAGTTGGCTCCCTTTCTGGGACAATTATAGAATTGTTATCTTCTGGCTTTCTTGTGGTTGAGTGGAGCCATTCAACTAGTTCTGACACTTAATTGCCAATTAAGACCCTTACAGAATTCTTATTTTCACTTATTACAGCAACTGTCAAATTTGAAATGGTAGTTGCACAATCAGCTTAGGTCCCAGAATAACTTTTATTAGTAAAGTCTACTAAACACCTTCAAATTTAAGAGGCTATCAAACACATTAATATGCATGAGGCATTATTCTAAGCACTGGGTATCTAGCAGTAATCAGATTCTCAGGAAGCCTACATTCTAGTGGACGAAATCAAACAATAAACAAGTAATGTATATCTGATGATTATAAAAGTGAAGAGATGATAATTTTTCTACTAAAATAGGTATTAGATTTGTTGTAACAGATTCCCATATTATTTCTTCTGAATAGAAACTTTCACGTGACTACAGATCTGGAATATCATACACTATATACAACAGAGCCCATAATTACATGGGGACATACATCAAACAGAAATGATGTTTTCAGTAATGGAAAATATTACCTTACTTTTCTAAATCAGTTACTATATAGTCCATAGAGTGTCCAGATTCAAATTTTACCTGCATTTGTGTACACATAAGTTCATACATTTTTGGGGGCTATTTTTTTAATTGAAGTATAGTCAGTTTTGTGTCCATTTCTGGTGTACAACACAATGTCCTAGTCATGCATATACATACATATATTTGTTTTCATATTCTTTTTCATTAAAGGTTATTACAAGATATTGAATATAGTTCCATGTGCTATACAGAAGAAATTTGGGTTTTTTTAGTCTATTTTTATATATAGTGGCTGACATTTGCAAATCTCAAACTCCCAAATTTATCCCTTCCCACCCTCTTTTCCATGGTAACTATAAGATTGTTTACTATGTCTGTGAGTCTGTTTCTGTATTGTAGATGAATTCATTAGTGTCTTCTTTTTTCTTTTTTTTTAAATTCCACACATGAGTGATATCATATAGGATTTTTCTTTTTCTTTCTGGCTTACTTCACTTAGAATGATGAACTCTAGGTCCATCCATGTTGCTGCAAATGGAATGATTTTATTCTTTTTTATGACTGAGTAGTATTCCATTGTATAAATATACCACAACTTCTTTATCCAGTCATCTGTCAATGGGCATTTAGGTTGCTTCCATGTCTTGGCTACTGTAAGTAGTGCCACTATGAATATTGGAGTGCACGTATCTTTTTGAATTAGAGTTCCCTCCAGATAGATGCTCAGGAGTGGGGCTGCTGGATCATATGGTAAGCTCACACATTCTTTAGAAATGTTTATCACTGACCTGAAGACATATTGGGAACACATATAGCCTGTAAGTGATTGCTTATTTGCTGAATTGTGTTTCAACATGTGTGAAAAATTAATTCTTTAAGTCACTTTTATATTGTGAATCAGTTACTAATGATAAACTCCTAAGGTGAATACTTCTGTATTTCAACTCTGAATGCCAGTGACATGACCCAAGAGGCCAGCAACAAAATGTGCGCACTCCAGCAACATCTGGGTTCCCTAGCCAACCTCAGCAATGGCTGCTGCTTCCTGTTTGTCTTTAGTATTGCACAAAATGTTCTCATGGCCAAGCTCTGTAGGAAGTAGAATCTTAGGAAATGTAGATCCAACTTCGCTAAGTTGACATACTACAAAAATACCACAGAATATTTAAAGAGAAACAATAACTATGTCTTGTGAGGATTATAAATAGAGAAAAATATATAATAACAGTAACACAAAGGGCAGAAGATTAGTAAATAGAAATTATTTTATTATACCAGGAATAGTAAATCACTAATTTAAGGTAGAATGCAATACATTCAGGATGCATATCATAGTATCCAAGGTAGCTGAGAAGGTACTTAAAAAGGTATGGTATAATTTAAAAAGATATAAAATAGACCATATAAATAGTTGATATTTTTTTCAAAGCAGAAAAGGATGAAAGAAATGAGGACAAGATGAGACAAAGGAAAACAAATGGCATGATAGTAGACTTAAAACCAAGTATCTGTCACTATATTAAATAAAAATAGACTAAAACGTCTAAAAGAAAACAGTGTCAGATTGGTAAAGAAAAGAATCAAATCTACCACTGTACTTTTTATAAAAGATTCTATATAAACACAAAGACATGGTAGAAAGTTAAACAATAGAAACATACTAATCAAAAGAAAGCTGTTGCAGCTTTATTAATATCAGACTCCAAGAGAGACATCTCATTTTAGGAAAATAGCAAATTCAATAGGAAGATTAAAAACTCATAAATTCATACCAATAGTAATTCCCAAAATACAAAAAAAAATATAATTTGACAGAAAAGGAGAAGTAGGCAAATCCACAACCATAATTGTATATTTTAATAAACCTCCCTTAGTAAATGATAAAAGCAGATACAAATCACTACAGGTAGAGAAGATTTGAACAAAACTATTAACCAATTCAATGTGATTGCTTTTTAATTGCTTTTTAAAATACTCAATAACTACAGACTATACACTCTTCCCAAGTGCATGTAAAGTGCATATAAACCATTTAATCAAACTCATCATATGCTGGGTAATAAAGCAAACATTATCAAAGTATTTATAGCAGTAAGTGTTCTGACCAAATAGGAATTAAACTGAGCTGGAAATTTATAAAAAGAACGGTAACCAGATGATCCCCAAGTATTTTGAATTTAAGCAACCAATAGAAAAGGATAAAAATCTAATAAAAATGGAAAGAACACTTGAAAATCCCTTTAAAAAGAACATATTCAAATACTTAATATTATAGGAAGAAGAAGTTCAGTTTCATTACTCATCAGGGAAATACACATTAACTAGTCACACCCACCGGAACGACTAAAATGTAAAAAGACCAACAATACAAAGTATTGTCAAAGTTACAGAACTTGGCTTTATTTCTAGTGGCAGTGTCAGGTAGCAAAACGACTGTAGAAAACTGGAAATATTTACTAAAGTGATTTCAATCCTAGATATATACCCAAGAAAAATAAATGCATTTGCTTACAGAAAGACACACACATTAATTTTCACAGAAGCTTTATTTAACCCAAAATGAAACAGTAAAAAAAAATCATAAATAGTAGAATTCATTAAAGCACATATAAATTTTGTATTATACAATCGTTAAAAAAAAAGAATAAATTACTGTAACATAAAAGAACATAGATGTAATAGCTGCATCTTATAGGCATTATGTTGAACGAAATAAGCCAGACACACAAGATTCCTTATAACATGATTTTAATGTACGGTTGACCCTTAAACAATAAGGGTTTGAATCGCATAGGTCCACTTATATGCTGATTTTTCTTAACAAATATATTGGGTAAAGGTTTGGATGTTTGCAATAATTTAAAAAAAAACTCACAGATTAACCATGTAGCTCTCTGATACTTGGAGAAATTTTGTATCGGCCTATCATCATAGTAAAATTTTTTTAAAGTAACAATGTTTCCAATATTGTATGATAAATATGACTGTAATGCTGTATGCCATAGACATTTTATAATGATCCATTTCATTCATTAGTGTATTGTCTAGGCCACTCTCAGTCCATCACAGCGATTACATGAAGCTACCATAAATCAATCACATTTCTGCTTCTTCATTATCAATGTATGAATTGTTATACCTGTGTATAAATATAAATTTTTCTCTCACATTATCTTTCCATTTTTGATGTATTGTGTTGGTAATACACATAACATCAGCACTGTTTTGTATTATATAAGACAATTTTGATACAGGTACTACTAACAAATAATTTATCTTGTAAACAGACAAGGTAAACTTAAGAGTATCGATAAATACATTACTGTAAATGTATTTTGCCTTCTTTATGATTTTTCTTAATATTTTCTTTCCTCTAGCTTACATATTATAAGAGTATAGTGCATAATACATATAACATACAAAATATGTGTTAATCAACTGTTTACCTTAGCGGTAATGATTCCAGTCAACAGTAAGCTATCAGTAATAAGTTAAGTTTTGGGGGAGTCAAACGTTACATGTAGATTTTCAGCTAAGTCAGGGGATTCAGTGCCCCTAACCCCCCAGTTGTTTAAGAGTCAACTGTATATAAATTTCAAGAAGGGGCATAACAAACTTACGGCAATAGAAGCTAGAATAGTGATACCTTTAAAGAATATTGATATGGAAAGGAGAGCCAGAATCCTTTTCAGGTGCTGGAAATAACTGTATATTCTTGAGCTTGCATCTAGTAAAATATGTGTATATGTATTTAAACATTCATGGAACCAAACACTTGAAATTACTGCACTTTATGCTCTTTCCTAATGTAAATTTTACCTTGTTAAAAAAGGAAAAAGGGAAGTAAAGATATGAATTATCTGACCATTTATTTGCAACTAGATTTTCATACACCTCTAATCTCAATTCTTTTACAGCTGGTTAGTTTGCTAACAGAACCTCTTCTGCTCCATCCTGTGTGGTTAAGTATCCGTGACCCTCCAAGCACAGTAACATGAGCGCAGATGTAACATTTGTATCGTCTCCCAACTGCTCTGCCACCATTAAGAAAGTGGAAAATGTTGCCAGGAGCCATAATAGACCTTTATTTTCTTAACACGACTGTGCCTTTAAGGGTCAATTATCATGAGACAGCCACATACTTGAATATAGTTCTATAACAGAAAATTCACCTTCTTATACTGAGTGCACTTTGCACTTTCTTAATCAGAACCTTTTAGCATAACTTAAATATGTATATATAATAGTATCCATAGTAGGAAACCATTTATCAATTTCTATGTCTCATTTGTCACTACAAATACTTTTGTGTAATCCTAGACCTCATATCCTACGGGTGAAAGGAGTTGTTCACCATAAAATAATGTTTATGTAATTTTGATAATTATTGAAAGAACTGTCAAGTGTAAATCTATTCTAAATTGCTTGCACTATGCTTTCATGGACTTGAAAATTAAGAGATACGTACTAAGTCCAAGTTTTCACTTTTTAATCCGTTTGCATCAATTAACAATTTTATTTTTCAACCATGGAGAATACAGAACATTGCAGGTGAAGGCAAAATTATACCTTTTGCTCACTTAAGGTCTGAAAATTAAATCGAGGTAAGATAGCTTAGCAGGAGAAAAGCATACAGAGTTTTACATGTCCACAGGAGACCCCATAGGCAAATGGAGACCAAAGGAAGCGGCAAAGCCTAAATGCCTATCTAGTAGGTTGAACAAAGTGGCAATTGTGGACAAGCAACTAAAATGCATGGGGAGGCTAAAGGAAGATAAGAATTATTTTAACAAGGTCTGTTTGTACAGATTTTATCAGCTTTTATTCTATCTCAGGTGAACAGAAAGTTTCTTTTCTTCCTACCCAGGCATGGCAGAGTGTTCTTTTTGTATCTGCTCTTTTTCAAGTATCTTCAGCTCAAAATAAGCCTTATGTTAAAACACTGTATTTGGGGTGGCATATTCTACCACCGTTCAATATTATGTAGGTACTCATTATATAAGTATAATAAAGTTTAAGAATTATTTTTAATATGATTAGGCATTTCAGCTACTATTTTCTTTCTAAATAAGAAAAATCACTTAGTTGCTGGAAAGCATTTGCTTTATTTATTAACTATTTTATATTCTTAGATATGAGAAATACCATGTTTTATATATATACATATATATATAAAGTATGACTGAATGAATAAAACAAGAAACAAAAGAGTTTGGAAAAGGGATATAGGTATTTCATTTAGCTTAAACTTTTTTAAATGAAATTTTCCAATTTTTAACTATGTACTGTGGTATTCAAAACTGTAATAAATTCACATTCTGACTCAAGTTTATTTGAGTTTCACTGAGAGACTATACAAAAATCAACTGACAGAGGTTTTCTATGCCTCCTTTTAAAAAAAAAAAAAGCCAGGTAACATTACTTTATGGACAGAATTCAGTGGGCTCTTTGGAAAGGATCAGGGTTGGTCTTTAATAAGAGTTGAAATCAGGAAAATTCTTGGAAAGACTTGGAAAATAGTCTTCAAACTCACTGAGAAACAGAAAGAAAGTAAATACATGATCAGCTGTGAGGAGAGTTCTTCTGTCCTAATTATTGTATAAAGTGATTAGAAAAGTCATTTAAAGTCTTTTTCCCCCTAGAACCATAGGTGTATATCGCACTGGAATCCACTGCCTTACTTAACTATCGTGAAATTAACACCCTGAAATTTCTGTCTCTCACTTCCTTTAATGTGAGGAAAATAGACACCATTGTACTGGTGGATCACTAGAAAAAAATCAATGTTTACAAATGATATGTCCTTTAAAATTGGACAAATGTTTGTAATGAATTTGCAAACAGGCTAATAAATTGTATGATCAGATTTATCCCCTATGTGTTTGCCATCTTGGGGGAACAGATGAATGGAAACTATATGTGGCCGATGGTGCCTGCCGACATTCGCTGTCTGCTAGCATCCCTGCACTGTGCTGGGCTTCCAATCACCCTCACCTGCCTTTCAGTGCCTGAGGGCTTTCTCAGGCCTCTGGAGCCAGCTTTGCCACCTGCTTGAAAGGCTGTAAGAGCAGACAAATAATGACTCCAGGAACAGCCCTCAAACTAAGGCTCTCAGGAGTGCATGTACACGTATCCCAGCTCCCTCGCCCAGCTCTGGAGTCCGTTTTACACAGACCCCCAGAATGCCTCCAGCGATACTGAGCTTGAGCTGCCCACCGTGGCACCTAGTTGATAATTCTCCACTCATCAGTTGCCTTCCCTTCCCCTACTTATCTCACTTCTTTGCACTCTGACACGTTCCTTCACCCCACAGACCCAAAAGCAAATGTTACTATGTCCATTTTACAGATCAGGAAACTGAAGATTAGAGATGGTGAGCAACCACCTATGAAGACAGGATCTTCCTGACTAAGGAGTCCTTGCTATCAGACCCTTTATCTTTTAATTCTTTTGCAGTTGACTCTTAAGAAGCAACAGAACATAGAGCCCAGTAGTACTAATAATGAAGCTTTATTGCGCTTGTTCTATGCCAGATACAAGAATCAAAGTATCACCTCACTTCATCTTTACAACAATTCTATGAGGTAGGTACTATTATTAAACACTTTTATGTAAAAAAAAGGCATAGAAAAGTTAAGTAATTTAGGGTGATGGTATCAGGACTTGAACCAGCCCATCTGACTCAAAAGTACAAGGTTTTACAGCCTTCAATTCTGCTGCCTCCCAGGAGAGGAGTGCTTCAACACTCACTTTTTCAAAGAAAATAATCAGTTAGTACTTTTGCAATGCTTCTACCTTGCTGGAAGTGCGTGGACATTTTCTAATGAGCTTTGTATGACGATAATGATGGTGGTGACATCAAAATAATAAAACTCATTTCTTTCTGTGCTAAGTGCTTCACACATGTCACAACAAATCTTGTGACCTAGACAGTATTACCTCTATTGCAAAGATAAATAGGTTCAAGGTCACACAAATAATAAGTAGCAGCACCTAGATTTAAATCCAGGTTTGCCTGAGTCTAGTGCCGACAGAATTTTCATTGACACCTCCCTGCTTCAGCAGCCCACCCACTTAAAGATGTCAGGGCAGGCTTCAGGGAAGTCTCGTTTTTAAGTGAGCCAGATGTCCCTTCTTGGCATTTGTTGCCGTCTTGTTATCTCCTCTTGGAAGGACCTGTCTGATCTCACCTCACCCTTTTTGTAAACTTCACTGACTCCAGTTTAGCATCAAGACTGTCCCCATAGGCTTCCTAGGTTGGTGGGGTGGTGGCCCTGAATCTATGCACTGCCAACAGCTTCATCTGTCTACAAAATCTTTCTTTCTCTCCAAGAAACTTCAAGGGTAAGTGGGGTGTTTTTTTTTTTTTTGGTATATTTTCATATGTATTTGCTTATTATTTTTAAATACTACCTCATTTTAA
The DNA here is from genome assembly GCF_009834535.1 of Camelus ferus. NCBI lineage: Eukaryota > Metazoa > Chordata > Mammalia > Artiodactyla > Camelidae > Camelus > Camelus ferus. The sequence goes on along the minus strand of NC_045701.1, from coordinate 76,271,567 downwards.
ATGCAGAATGGCACCAGACACCTGCCTACCCCAAAATCCTGGAGCCGTAATTAGGTCTTGGTCTTTTATCCCAGTTGACCTCTTCACCTTTCACCTTTCACCTTTCTACTGTGGCAACTTGGTGTGTTTCTCAATCTCTTTACCCCTCTCTCCTTTTTCTTCCTTTCTTTGCACACAGACACATAAGTACCCCCAGTCCCTATACACATTTAAAAGTTTGCTCTTAGAAGATAAGATTTCATTAAGCTCACTCACAGCAAAGTATTAAAATCAAAAGCTTTATCTCCATAGGGCTGTTTGCAATCTGAGCCTCAGCTGCAGCTTGCAGAATTAAAAGTTGATCTCACTTAAAGGAATTTCATACATCAATGACCAGCTACTACAGGGAACAGGGTGTCTTTTAAAAAATCTTATACAGATGTCCCGTGGCCTGGCTAATGGATGAAGAAGGTTTGAAGGGCATTGCTAGGCATATCTTAATAGGCATTGGCTACGGTGATTATTACCTGATGGTTTGTGTTTTAAATACGCACCACTTGGGACCCGCTCTGAAATTCAGACGGGTACCACCAACATCACAATAAGCAGAAGCCACACGATAACCACATCCCTTTCATTTTCTAAACACATTTATCAAAACCTGGCAAGACATCGCCCCCAATTGAATAAACAAAACCAAGATCAGTGTCTTTTCCTCAGGGGTGTTCTGTCTCTGCCAGCAAGAAAATGTCATGGCTGACACCATTCATTCGCAGCACTGATAATCCAGCAACTTCACTTGGCATCGCCACGGCTCCAGGGGAAAGATGCTTTGATACTGGACCTTGCTTTAAGCACTCTCTCTTTCTTTTTTTTTTTTTTTTTGGTCAAGGATCAAACAGGCATCTTCTGACAGCCCAGGGCCAGGTTATCTCTCCTTCCCTGTTCTTTCTGTAGGTTTGGCTGCCAGTTTTCTGAGGGTCCAGGCAAGTTGCAAACCAGCCCCTGTTGATACATTTTTTATGCAGGAAAATTTGCTCCTATAATTGCCTCAGGGAGGAGAAAAGCTCCAAATGACAAAGAGGTAGCACTTTCATTCTCAACAATTCTTCCGGGAAGTTTGTAACATGAATCCTCTCACTGAGAATTTCATTAGACTTTACCGGGCTCATTCCCACAGAAGCTTTAAGACTCAGCTGAGATGTCACCGCTCCAGGGAGGAATCCCTGACCCCCAGTCTTTGTTAGGATGCTCTTCTCAATGCTTCTGAACTACTTTCATTGTTGCTCTTATCTCCCTGGATTTTAATTTTCGGATTGTCTGCCCCATTGGATTGGGGTCTTGAGGGCAAGTTTGTGTCCATGTAATTTATCCCTTGTAGCCTTAGCATCTAATTCAGTTTAGCTAAGGGAGACATTTTATTTAAAGGGGAAAAAAGGACATTTCTATCCTTCAATAGAATTCTGGGAGGAGTCAGGTGTGGTTAAGTCAGTTCCATCCTCATTTTGCCCCTTAAAGCCTTTGAAGTCATGTTGAGTCAATCTGGCAATCTCAACAATGCTGCAAAAAATTTTAATTGCTGCAAGTTTACTGAACTCAATCCTGATTGGAGAATTTCTTACTCTCTCCCAAAGCCCTAGTGCCTCGCAGGTAACGCACTACCCCCAAGTGTAACTGTGACCCAGAGATTCAGAGGAGAGAAACAATGGATAGCACCCATGCTGGTTTTGTTTTTAATCATCATGTCACTGTCTCTGTAAAACTCAGATATTTCTAGATATGGGCTGGGGATAGGAAGAAAAGAGTAAACCTCAGAAGTCCTGGAACTAACATCTTTCTTTGTGGTGAGTATTAGGAAACCATGGGCCTAATCATTTTACCACAATGAGGCAGGCACATCCGAGGAAAACATAGATGTGAACAGGTATGAAAACAAAAGCCACCCTTCTTGTTGAAGTCTGTGTGTACTATTTCCAATTAATAACAAGTAGGACCCTATGGGCTCCCCCCTCAAACCCTTCCTTTTGTTTACAGAAAAGCTGGTCTCCCAGGCCTTCCTGAGTCATAAAAGAGCAGGCTCAAGCAGCGGATAGTTAAGACAAGCCTGCACAGCAAGTCTGCATGCAGTGGGGGATGGCAATGACTCTGACCACCTGTCTCAGTGATTAACTAAGACTGCGTCCCCATTTCCCCTTAAAAGCTTTCATGGCTGAGCAGAATCCTTGGGGATGGTTTTAGGGGGGCACTGAGTCCACCAGATTACCAGCATTCTGATAAAGAGCAACTTTCCCTTTTGTTACCACGGCTGTTGTCCCCAGGATCATACCCCAGCCCCTACCTCAAAATAGAAACCAATTACTCTTAAGTAAGTCTCAGGAGGCAGCCACAAAGACCCGAGATGGCAGAGCATTTGACTTCCAGTGGATCTTGAGCCTCATTATACGCACATTATTATGTATTATTAGCATGCTAACTGACACACCCTCCAGCACCATGACAGTTGACGACTGCCATGAAAACTGGAAAAACCCATACAAGGATGGAAAAAAAAATAAAAAAGGCAATTAGCTCCTCCTGGAATGAGGATATGATGGCAGAAGCTTCCAATAAAAGTCCATATTGCCCAACCCATAGCTGGAGCTGTCTTGACCAGCCATCTCGGCTGATGGCTCCCCACTCTAACACTTTCTTTCCTTTTTAGAGCAATAAGCACCTTTTTACTCTGTCCCTTTGTCTCTGCTGTGAATTCTTTCACAGCCAGCTGCAAGGACTGGCTCCTCATTTGGTGGGCTTACTACCCACTAACACAACTGCAACATTCAGCTGTCCCCAGTGTGTAGTTATCTTAGCACCGAAGCAACCTGCAAACAATAGATGGAGATAAAGTCTAATGTCAGTGTTAGATGGGAACTCCTTACAGAATGCAGCCCTCAGTGGGAGAGCTCGGCACTGACTCAGGATTAGTAATCCCCCAAGAGCAGGGAGGAAGGCTTCAAATGCAGAGATAGAGTCCTGAGGAAGAACTGGGAGGTGACATTGTTGACAATGCAAGGCTTTGTTTCAGGTTTGGAGTTAAAAGAAGAATGAATAAAAATGACTCCTAATGACCGCCTCCCTGCCTCTGGTCTGGGGGTTGATCCCCTTTCTGGGCGTTGGACAAACAGAAAAAGCCCACTCTCACTAGCAAATGGAGTCTCAAAGTAGGTGATAGAGATGACTTTTTTGGTATCCAATCTCCATCTTGGAAATAAAGTCTTTTAAATAAATGTCCTGAGTATTAAATTATGCACATTCAGCATACAAGTTATATAAGCAATGCAAAATCTTCAAAGACAAAGGAAAAAAGCATGCCAATGACAATAATGTATAAATGTCTTAAAACCTTTATGTCTGGAGATTATTCCAGATGCATTTCCATGTAAAAAATGCAAGTAAAAATATTGATTGGAAACACTGCATAATATTGTGATTACACTTATCAAGCTATTATAAAATTATTAAATTTAATTTCACTTGTGAAAGAAAAAATTTAAAGAGAAACTGAAGGAACCATTGGACTCAGTATTTCTGGAGAAAAATAGATATTAATTGGTGACTATTAATACTTCAGATTATAAAAAAATAGATTAAGAAAATTACAAGTTTTTCTTGCTACATTATATTTTTAAACTCAAGTTTTATATTTAGTATTTCATGATTCTCTGCTATGAAAAATGAGACAAAGTATTCTTTCTACCTTCAAGCTCCCTGAAATCCCCAAGTTTCATCAATTATATTTTATTATTATTTTTATTGGTATGATTACATATTCAAGATTTGTAATTGCATAATGTGATGCTAATCTAAGAGGCTAAGCAAAGACTCAAATTCAAGATCCCAAATAATGACTTCTAACATTTACTTGATATTTTAATAGACTTTTCAGCAAAACATTTTACTTAAAAGCTATGTAGCATAGAATTTTTTTGGAGGGGAGTAGTACTGCTTCCCACAATTGTTATCTTCATGGTATTTCAGTGTTCTTATTTTACCCTCTCAGTTAGTAGTTAATATTATACCTAATTTTTACATTAAATTCCCTGCTTAACTAGATGGGGTGGCTCCCATTCTCTGATTGGACCTATTGATACAGAAATGTATGTAGCGTATTCCATTGAAACTTCAATTTCCCAAAGTCTGTTCTAAGGATTATTAATTCTGAGATATTAAAAAAAAAAATTGAAAAGCCTTTTGTATTGAAAAAGGTTAGGGAAACAGTACATCATAATCCTCCCATAGTCTTTTACTATGTAATTTAACAGTGAGTAACACAGGCTTTTTATTCTATTTGAGAATCCTTGTTTTGTATCCCAAACAAATTGTTTGGGTTCAAACATGCATTTATCACTATTTATCACAAAGCTGTGTGAATTTGAACACATCACTCAGTCCAATAAGCAGCTTCCCCTTCTGTAAGATGAAGATCAAGTACTTCGCTCATTGGATTATTGTTAGGATTGAATAAAACAATTTATGAACACCTAGTACTTAGCATAGCGCTTAACAATAGTAACTTAACAGATGATAACTTACTGTCTTTTGTTATTTTCACTAGCATCATCATCTTGTCAGTCACCTACCTCACTCTATTTCATAAAACATCCTTTCTCAAAATGTGTTCCTGTGATACTAAATTTATTAGATCTCGGAATGTCCTGTGTTCTCCCCAATTTGGATACTTGGCATCAACAGTTCTTTCTGGTTGAATGCTCAGACCCAACTTTACAAGGACTAACAGTCTGTTCACCCAGAGTGCTAATTTTTTTTTTTTTTTAAAGAATTGTTTTAATGCGCCCTCACCTGAGAGACATTTACTGATTTCCCTAGGTAACCACAGGGACCCATTTTCCAGGCTTCCACTGTATTCTGCAAAGTCTTGTACCATAGCTTATGACACTGCGTCACCTGCTGTTGACTCCACTTTGGTCTCACTTCTAGGCAGTAAATTTCTTTAAAGAAGGACAACTCAGTCCCTGAATCATCATTATCACCTTTATCACCATCATGGTCATGGAAGAGTAGTGTTTATTGTATTTTATCATGTAAGACATATTCATTGTTCTATGAACCTTACATATATTACATGAATAATGGAACCTTTCCTGCTGGTAAATTATGCTCATTTTAGAGCATGTGATATGGAAATACAGAAACCTTCAGAAAGTTGTACGAGTTCATGCAACTAAGGATGACAGAGTCATGATCTGTAATTCCAGAGCCCAATTCCTTAATGCTATGCTGAATACAATAAACACTCAAATGTTTTATGAGTAATGAGTACATGATCCCTAAGGTAACTTTTACCCAGCTACCAGTATATTTTCAAGAAGTTATTAAGCAATTCATAGGTCAGTCATGCACTAGTCTAAGTGCTGTGAAGGATGGAAAAAACTACTATGTAAGCCATTGATCCTACTTCTAAGCATCTTATAATCTGAGGAAAAGAAGTGTAGCATATGTGAAAACAAAAATTAGATGACAAAAACACACTAAAATGGACTGCATTGAAATTAAGAAATGTTAAGATTCAGTGAGGGCCAGAGAATCTGGAGAATAATGCTATTATGAGATCATTTTCAAGAGCTGCTAATGTATTATATTATACTTTAAAATTCTTTCCTGATTCTTTCAGTCTGAGAATACAGTACTCTTTAGCTTCTGTGAGTCTGATAGTTAACCAATCGATTGAAATGGTTATAAAATTACTGTTATTTCATAGAACAGAATGTCAGAGATGTTTTGTGCATTGTTGAGCCTTGGGTACATAAGGGGAAAACAAATTTAGTATCACTATCCTTCAAATACCTTAAGTGTGAAAATATGAATATATAAATGACTAAATCATTGAAATTTGAACACTTGCCTTTATTTGTGATCTGTTGTGTGGTTTGTTACAATTTCCATGTCATATGGAGAAATTATGAATTGTAACCATAAATGTTTCACTATGTAACTAAGATTTTATAACCTGGTATTTCCCACAAAATCAATACAATGGTTAACATTAAAAAGCAAGTTAAAGACCCAGAAGAACTCTATCCAGAAGAACCAAAGAGCTTTCTTTCAAAATTTCCCAGGCCAAATGGTTCAAAATTACCTTGATGTTAATTAGTTAATAAATGTAGATTATATGTATCCTTTATGCAAATCACTATATCAAGGGAATACTAATAAAGATGTGCTGCTGGAAATACTAAGCTAGGTGAAAAAAAGGACCCCCCAGCTTTCAGAATAGTTGCATCATGTGCTTTTATCAGAACTGGGGATACGAATAGGGAATTGTAAGTCCCCCCAAAATTGTCCTTTTGTTAAATCTAAATCAGAATTAAATATGACTTTTTTTTCCCTAAACTAAAAACTGATCATTTGAAAGCTCACAATTCTATCCTGGTAAACTAATTCATACATCATTTTATTATATATTTCCTAAAATTACTAAACCATCTAAGTATTCTCTATATTCAATTTGAAGTAACTCAATATCTTACTCAGATTAAGGTTTCTGATAATAAGATAGACCTGTGATTTAACACTACTATATCCAGAAAGCTCACTGTGTTGTGTGTGTGTATCTGTTTGAACTCTATCATCTGGCTTACTATGTTCACTTTTTCAATTCTTAAAAAAATACATTCATACAATTTTACTAGATGCATGGCTTGAAATTCTTACTGATGAATGAACATTTGAATATTCACCTTTCTACATTGATCTTTCATGGATAAAAGTAGCAATAGACATATTCACGGGATTTCCAAACTAAAGAAAATTCTTGTTTTGAGACAATGATGGGTTTAAGCCATTCCTCCTACGAGTTCTAGGAATAAGTCAATGGTGAATGCAAGTTTGAACATGAAAACAGAAAAAATGTCTATATTTTCACTATTTTTGTTCAATTTTCCATAATTGCATTTTCTATCTAAGTTTGAATTTGGTATCATTTTTTTCATAGAGATTGGTTGATAGAAAAACAATAAAAAATAAACAATAAAGCATTGAAGACAACAAAAAATGATAAAAATAAAATAGATTTAAGAAACAATGAACTTGAGAACATGGGTGACCAGAGGAAAAAGAGATCTGAGAAGATCTAAATGGTACTATTTGTTCTATAACTAGCAATAAGTGTGATTTTGAGTTAGTCAAAAAATCACTTTGGACTAGTTTTCTAAGTTTTAAAACAAAATGGCTACACTAGACAGTGTTGAATGGTACTCTAAGACCTCAAAATTGATTACTATTTTACTCCAAGAGCAGAGGACGAAAGAGAGACAAAGATATATGATAATCAAACAACAAAAAAGTTAAGGGAGCAAATGAAGTCATAATTTAGCAAAATAATTAGATCACAGGAATAATTAATAATGATAAGTCAGTGAAATTAGAGAAGATTTTTACCTAATTTTTTCCATGTTTCCTGTCTTGTACTTAATGCTAATAAATTCAACATCATTGATCTTTATTGCTTTACTTTTTTCTTTAGCAAAATGGTAGAGATTCTAGGAAAATAAAGTCAGAAACAGAAAATAAACACAAGATGTATCTGTCAATTAAAGAACAACCAGAAAAACTTAGAGCTCACCCACCTCAAATTGTCAGCTCTGCAAATGATCTGAGCATACTCTGAGATTAATAAGGGAATTTGAAAAAACAATTGGTCCAAAGATTTTTTTTTTAATCAGATCAATTCTCTAAAAATCAATGTACCAATACTTCATTTCTCAAAATGACCCCAAGACCTAGGGCTTTGGACCCAAATGTGTAGCCCAAGATTATCATTCAGGTATGTTTCTCAAATTAGGTTTTAAATGGAGAGAAAGACATTTCAAAGTATTTCAAATCTTTACATCTACTAATTACATTAATTTAAACGTAGCACGACAGTGACTTTGTGTTCCTTCCCAAAGTGTTCGTGAAATGGTAGACCCATCGCTCATAATGACAAAAGTCCTGTAACTTAATAACAAACCCATATGTACCAGGCATTTTTCTAAACACCTTGTCTATACAGAGTAATTTAATCCTCATAACTATATAAAATACAAGGAGATGACAAACTGAGGCACAGAGATTTACATTATTTGTTTAATGTCAAAGAAAACAAAGCAGTCCAGAATGAATTCCATGTGGTCTAGCTCCAGATAGCTTATTCTTAAAACACTAACACTATAGTTGTATAAATATAAAAGAAATTTAAAAATTGTAAAGAGCCTTTTTTTTTTTAAAGTGTCAGAAACTATGGAAGAGAAAATAGAAGATTAAGTGCCCAGCCTGGCCAAACACAGTATGCAGATGAATAGCCAAAATGAGTTTAAGAAAACAGAAGGTAAGTGCTATGGAATACCATTAGAATTCCGCCTTCTACTAAATAACTTTGAATACTTTAAGATTAAATTATTTTAAAGGATTTTATATAAACACCAAGAGGTTAAATGCAGAAGGCTGCAGAACACATAGTGATATCACTAATGCAGGAATGCCTGCGTGGTACTAGGCCACAGACAAATCATTTAATGTATTTAAATATTACCTAATTTAATCCTTATGACAACCCTAGAATAGATAATCTTCTGACCCTCCACACTATAATCTTGTCACCATTGCTATTCTACAAGTTAAAAATCCAAACAAAGCAACAACAAAAAATGAAACACAAAGAGATGGGGTAACTTGGCCACGTGCATAATAATAGATGGTAAAACCTGGGCCTTCTGGCTCCAGATTTACTACAACCCACCACCACGTGGAGCTGTCTCTTGATTTAATGCAGCATCAGGCCATGTCATTTGTAGGTATGCTGACCTGACCTCTAGATGTGTTTGATGACTTAGATACAATTGCTGACCTGGGGAAGGTTGGAGAAGAAAACACATCTATACTCATAAATTACTGCCCCATCCTGTGTACAGCTAGTCTGACCCTAATTGGCAACATTAACTTGTAGATTTATGAGAGGCCACTGAGTTTTTTCATCTGTGCATTCTTTGGAGTTTTACTCTAGATGTAGAATGCCTTCTCAAACAGAAAGATAAATTCATGGGAATTTAGGTATTTGGAATAAATATCTTTATGTAATAGTAAACAAACATAATTTTCTTACTGAAATGTGCATTATTCTGAACTAACCCAACCAGCATCATTGTAATGCAAACAGGAAGGCAGGAAAGTATAAAAAAAAATCAACAGAAACTTCAATGAAACAGAGTCAGGAAACCAGAAGAGGGAATTCCCCACGCCCTGAAACAACAGCACAGCCCAAATGGAAGAAGAAAAACTCCTCTTCTACCCTGGCAACAACTTAGCCAATGAAAACCCATGAGCTCTTTGTCTGCTAAAGCCCTTCCACCTTCCTTCCCCAGACCCGCTTCACCATCAAAGGGTCTTCTTTTCTTGCTGTGCAGTGACTTGCATACAGGGCAGACCCCTAATTGCAATTCTCTGCTGATTTCATCTTTGTTGGAGAACAAACCAGTCTTTGCTGGAGAAATATCTGGCAGTCTATTTGTTTCAAGTCAACAAAAGACAGAAAGGATAATGATAAAACGCATCTTTCTGGAACACATAAATTCTCCTTCCCTTCTCTAGTTAATGATCAAACATATAAAAGAGAATTTCTTCTCTTCTCACTTTGGAGGGAATCCCTTTTACTTAGCCATTCCTGGTCCTGTAGAACCTGGCCCCATGACCCCTGGTTAGGCTGCCAGGATCTAATACTTAAACTACTGTAATCTGCAAAGATTAATTTTTTTGTAAGAAAGATTATGGAAAAGAAAGTGGATGCTCAGCAGCAACTAGAGGAAGAGTTTTCTCTCTGAAAAGAGTTGAAGCACGTCCCCAGGCTCCATTTAGACTAACTTGAGTGCTTTATTCATAAAGTTGGCTTTCAAATTCCACAAAGGCTGCTTTTTGTTTTCAGATCTTCAGGGGGAGCCTTGTAATTCCCAGTGTCAAGGGCACAACAGAATCTGATCTGCAAGCAACTCAGCTCATCAGCATTAATTACTGTTCTGCCAGCCCTGTAAACAAATGTAATCAGAAGCCTTAAGGGGAGGCCCCTGTGAGGATGGCACCTTTTTCTCTGCCTGCTCGTTCCCAGTCTCTTTCCACTCTCCCATGAAGGGTTAGCTTTCTACCCTTTTGATTACTTTTCTTATTTTTCACTTTCTCCCTGGGTGGGCACATCTGCCTTTCTGGCTTCAGCTAAAATTTCTACTATGATATCTTCTAATTATACATTTTCAGCATCAGCCTTTTTCAGAAGCTCCACACCTGTATTTCCCACTGCCTACTAAATGCAACTCAAAGCACCAGATCCGAAAGTGTCTCACGCTGTTCCTCCCGACTCCAGCCCGTATTTGTGTTTTCACGAGCGCTCCCACTGGGTGCTGTCTCCTTGCTCTGCATTGCCAATGCTGCATAAAATGAAAACCTTAGGTTCATCCCTGACTCGTGTCCCTCCTTGACTCCACATCACCCTCCCACCGCCAGTCAGTCTGATGATCACTTCCATCCTGACTCAGGACCTTCTCCAGAACTGTTCCTACTGTGAAGGAAAAACCGGGATGGTCTAACAAGATAACTCACAAGTCTAGGAATGTGAAGGAGAGGCTGGGCTGGGCTAACAAGATAACTCACAAATCTAAGTACTGGAATACTGATCTGAGTTCTGCTGGACTAACTTGTAAATCTAAGTTAATTAGTGTTGGTTTGCTGTTCATGTTTTTTGCTAGCCAGCTGGGTTTTCAAAGATACATATGTGGCTTTGGAATGTTGGTTTGCTGACTCCCTGCCTCCACCTTTGTGATGATAATGCTGCTAAAGCTGTTCATGCCTATTGGCCGAATACCCCAAGCTTGTACTTTACCCTATAAAACCTCATGTGCACGTCTTGGAGGTGCTCAGAGCTTCGGAGCAGAAGCCCCTCTGAGCCTGCCGGCGTAATACATCTGAGTACTCCAACCCTCCGAGTGGTGCTTGTTTCTTGACTGGCCTGTCGTTTCCGTAGCACTACCAGAGAATAATTGCCTTTGTCAGCTTCTCCTCATTTCTTAGCCGGGTGATGCCCAGCCCTCATCAGTCTAACTAACTCGAGGTTCTCACCAAGCATATCTCTCTCCCACCCAGCAGCGTTATCTTTCAAACATCAAATATTTTGCTCCTCAGTTTAAATTTTTACTGATGAGTATACTTACTTTTCTCATGGCAAAATATACTGTGTCAATTAAAATTCAATCAAAGAGATAAAAATCAGCCCTAATTTATTTTAATTTTGACAACTTACTTTCTTAAACATGAGTTCACTTCCTGTTTGTTCTCAATAGCCTGGTGTTCAAGACGAAAGGCCATCACCTATATCTTAGACGTGACCTCCTACCATTTTCCCATGGATACTGTCATTTGGACACACTGAAATGTGTGCATTGCTCACCACTGGCACCTTTAACCACTCTGGCACACAGTAAGCACAGACTAAATGCTTGTTGAATGGAGGAAGAAGTTGTTCTCTGCAGCTCATCTTTGCAAAACCCTTTATAAGCTCCCTGTTTGCCCTTGCACATTCTACTCTATTTGGAACTTTCTTTCTGCTCTTTTGGACCTAGCTAATAATTGCTAGCCTTTCTGCAAAATCAAGCTGACATTTGACCCTGGGATTCACTTATCATTAATTAATTCAACAAATGCTTATTGAGTACATACCAAGAGCCTGTTGCACAGGATAAAAGAGCCACAGATTAGTGTGCAAAACACATAAATGATTATAAAGCAATTGCATGCTTCTTGCGCTCTTTCCTACATATTCTCACATATGTTGTTGCCTCCTTCTGTTCATCTCTGTGAACTTGGTGCATAAAAAGCTCTTTTGATATTACTCAGAACTATTGTATTAATTTAGGAAAATCTTTCTCCAAATTAGAATCTGACATATTTCCATATTACACTTTATTACACTGTACGCTCCTTATTTCCCCTAAAATGAGCATAATTTCTAGCAAATGGTCAGCCACCAATAAACAAATGGTGGTCATTTATATAATCATGCTGAGGATACAATATAGTAAAATGATCCAATGCTTTCTGATCAGATTGCTGAGTTGAAATTCAGACTGACTTATATAATTAGAATCCGGAATGGATCAATTAGCCTTCCTGGCCTCATTAGCACCTTTGTAAATCAGGTGGACAACACCTTTTCCATGAAGTTCTTGTATGCATCAGGCGATGCTATAAGATGGACTATGAAATTGGGACATGTTGAATGCTTGTCAACTGTTTGCCTGACTTAGGAATAAAAACAGATGATATTGGTATTGAAAGCTTGAGAGACTGGGTAAGTAGAAGAATATGGACAAGTAAAGAACAAACAACTGAGTTAGCAGGTCAGTCCTTCCTAGATGGAGAAGCTCTCGATGGCAGCAGCAGAAAAAAAAAATACAGAATAGATAAACTCATGTTTAAGTCATACTGGAAAAGGAAATTCAATAGTTCCTTACTTGGAGAAGCAGAAAGGTGACATCAAAATGTACTGTACGTGATTTTGTTAGATACAACTTTTCATAGCATGAGATCTTTATTTAAGTATAACTTTAGTCATTTTAAACTTGTATTTAATGTTCTTTTATGTCTTGATTCTAGAAACACTAAAAGACATAGATGCTTGGACTGGAGGGGACACAAAATCAAATTTCTGGGGCTCTGAAGGAGCAAAACCAGGTAGAAACTCGCCCATCTCTTCCCTAGTGGCCTGCCTCAGCATTGCTCATTTCTATCTTTAACTTACTCGGGCCAGTTATTGATTCCTCTGGATTCCTTGGCAGATAATTTTAACTGATGACTGATGGAGAGGACAGGAGGAGAATCTTCATCAGGTCAAGACTTCAGGACTTGATAAAGCTAAGATTGCAAGAAACATCACAACAAAAATTTTATATATTACACAGACCACTCAGACCTGAGAACATTGCTTTGCAAGATAGTTTTACATTTGCTTGAAAACAAGGTGAACTCTTCCTCACATATGAACTCTAAGAACACTGACTGACATCAAGCTGTTCAATATTTTCCAACACATATGTTTCAACTACAGGGTATGTTTAGAGGACAGAGTTCAGCTTCAGTTGATTACCTATGATTCTCATGGTTTTTATTTGCCATGTCTCCTTTTTCCTTTCATCCTTTTTTAAAGAAACTTGTCCTCTTGACCTGATGAAACGGGAAATGACAAGCAAATTTCCAAAACCAAACTGTTAACTGAATCAAAGAGCAATTTTTGTAAAATCCTATATAATTTCAACATTAAAAACTACCTTGAGAAATCAGAAGAAACAAACTTTTAAGAGAACTACCCCAAAATAAATATGTGGGAAAGAAAATTGGACATTTTTGAATGGCTGTTAGTTACAAGGTACCATGTTCAATGTTTTATAAACCTATCCTTATTTAATTCTTCCACAATTTCCTTTGGGAAATTGTAAGGAGGAAGACTACATAAGCTTTATCTGTTCATGATCAAATATACTAACATACAGATACAGGATTTGAACAAATGTCTATCTAAATCTAGAATATTTACTCTTTCTACAATATTTTACTATCCACACAGTGTACTATGGTTGAACTCTAGGACCACCTTAAATTTATGACAAACATAGATTGGCATTTTATTTTTAAAGAGAGGGTTAAAAGTATGTGAAGGCTTTTTTTTTCTCTTTTAAAAATTGAATCATGTACTAGTGAGTCAATTTGCAATTTTCCTTGGTTTATGATTTTGTAAATAAACATGGCATTGCTTTTGGCAGTGTGTCAATCTGACTTGTTTTCAAAACAGAAACTGAATGAAGTCATGGAGTATCTTTTCTGGCCAGGTCATAACAATATAATTTACAGCATATTAGCCTTTTCATATTATATTGATTTTTCATGCAGAAGGTCTTCCAAAGCCACAATAGAAGCTAATTCTGTGCTAAGGAACAACAATATAAAATTAAATGTTAAGGCATATGCCAATTTTAATATTGAGTTGATATTAGAGAAGTAAACATTTGCTTCTTCTTAAAAACACTGGATTCACCCATTACTGGACTCACAAGATACAGGAATCATAAAAAAAATAAAAATAAAAATAAATCAAGACCAAAAATAATTAGTTTCCAGGACTAAGAATAAGAGCTCTCACCAAATATTGAACTTGAAGTTTATCAGTATGAAAAAGAAATCACTTGAAATAATTCAAAAAGAAATTCATTATAGAAAATAATGTAAGGAAAAGTTTAAGCCAAGATTCAGGAAATATTTACAAATCATTTTTTGTTATGCTATGCAAAACTTTGTTTACAGAATGTTTTCAATGCTGAGTTCCATATAAGGATCTTTGTTTATCACTTTAAACACTATCTGAGAAGTCCTGAGTTTCTTAGAATATTAGGTTTTGAAGTAGAAATTTCTTGGTATCGATTCTTGATTCCCTCAGCAGAGATTTTTACTTTTTAAAACAAATAATGCTTTGAAGCTAAAACAAACTAGAAAGTCTGTAATCTGCTTTGTTCCTTTGTTTGTTCCTTAAACTAAATTAAATTTAGTTTTCATATTTGGATCAAGAACCAAGAACTAACTTTTAGAAATTTTTTTCATCATTCAAAAAAGTAATGCATTTTTAAATAATTTCAAACATAAAATCTTGCAATAGCTGTACAAAGAACTCCCATATGCTTACAATCAGGTCCCCTCATCAATATTTCACTACATTTGCCTCGTCACACAAAATATTCCAGATTCCCTCAGAAAAAGAACATTACATATAACTTCCATGTAACCTCCAAATCAGGAAGTTGACATTGTTTCAACATTATAATTCAATCCATAGACTCCTTTAAATTTGGCCAAATATCTCAACAGTCTGGCCAATCATCCCTTTTTTCCATTCTGGTCAGTCTCCTTTCTTCAATAGGGAGCTGTTCCTCAGACTTGCCAACACACTCGTGTCTTTGACAGATTCAGAGTCTAAGTGACCTCCAGTCCAGGTCTGTCCATTGTTCCTTCTTGTTGAGCAGAGTCAGGCTGGGCATCCCCAGCAGGAATGTCATAGACGTGAAGCTGTGCTCTTCTCAGTGCAGCACAACACAAGAGACACTCTGCTGGTGGCTGTATGAATATGAGATAATTTTCATGTCTGTCCCACGTCCTACTCTGGTTGCTCCTGGGTGGGTGCAGCCTAGTACATAGCCACAGCATTCCCACCCCCCAGGGCTCACAGTGGGGTTCACAATGATCCCAGAAGGACTCTGCTTGCTTCTCTGTTTCCCCGGTTTTATGTTAAGCTTCTGATTGCTCTGCTGCTTTACTTTTTGCTACTTGTATGATGGAGCTACCAGTGTACTCTCCTAATTGCTCTCCAGCAAGAATTTCATTTTTAAAAAATCATCCATTGGCATGGAATTTTACATCCCCTGTTCTAAATAAAGTCAGTTTCCTTAGGCAGAGCTGAAGAACTCTTCATTTTAAGAGTTGCCTTTCTGACCTGCCTCTCCTCTGCATCACTGCACAAGAGCTGGAGGCACTGACAGTGCACGCTCCTCCCAGAATGACACCCTGCTTTACAAATGGGTGCTGGGAGAGGACGTGTCCTATTCTATTTGACTTGCCCCTGTTGGAAAGGAACTTCTACCCACAGCACCTGCCACAGCGGGTGATCGGGGCCCAGTATTCTCAGCCTGTCAGCCTGGAATGAGGCATTTACTCTACAAGTTAGGTCTAGGGAGAGGAAGGTAATGCCAGACATCTCTACCCTGCCCGTCTGGCACACAGCTTCCACACACACCATGAGGCTGGAGGTCAAAGAAGTACTTGTGCCCTTCCCCTCCTGAGATGAAGCAGCCCTAGTCTGAAAGCTGAGGGTGGGGGAGACAAGGAGTCCTTGTCTTATTAGAGCATCCAGCATCTAATTAAAACTCCCAGAATAGTATCAGTAAGACAGAGCTGGGAATTGGGGAGCAGTGATATCTGAAATTCCCTGTTCTTATCAAGATTTAGTTGATTTTCTGGAATAAATATTTTTCCATTTGCTATATGCTCTGAGAGTAAATTCCAAAAAATTTTTTTCAATTAAGTGATTGTTTGTTGGGGTGAAGATCTACAGCACTCCTTCATAACAAAAAGGCTAAATAGTGATCACATTTAATAGAATAAATTCTAATATACAATATACAAGGCCAACTTTTAAAAATCTCTGTAAATTCTACATATGATTAGATGTATAATTTAGAACCAAAAATGGATGTCTATTCAATACCAAATATAGCTGATGTCTACTATATCCCTGGAACTATTTAGTACTGGTTGTTATAAAGATGAATATTTATGTTCTTTTTTTTTTTAGATTCCACATATGAGTGATCTCATATGGTATTTTTCTTTCTCTTTCTGGCTTACTTCACTTAGAATGACATTCTTCAGGGACATCCATGTTGCTGCAAATGGCATTATGTTGTCATTTTTATGGCTGAATAGTATTCCATTGTATAAATATACCACATCTTCTTTATCCAGTCATCTGTCGATGGACATCTAGGCTGTTTCCATGTATCGGCTATTTTAAATAGTGCTGCTATGAATACTGGGGTGCAGGTGTCTTTTTGAAGTAGGGTTCCTTCTGTATATATGCCCAGGAGCAGGATTACTGGGTCATTTGGTAAGTCTATTCCTATGAACATAAATAATGAACATAAATACAAAACAGAAACAGACTTATAGACATAGAATGCAAACTTGTGGTTG
The DNA here is from genome assembly GCF_009834535.1 of Camelus ferus. Lineage (NCBI taxonomy): Eukaryota > Metazoa > Chordata > Mammalia > Artiodactyla > Camelidae > Camelus > Camelus ferus. The sequence goes on along the minus strand of NC_045701.1, from coordinate 76,254,779 downwards.
CTAAGGGGGAGAGGGGTGGGAAGGGACAGACTGGGAGTTCAAAATTTGTAGATACTGACAGGCATATGTAGAATAGATAAACAAGATTATACTGTATAGCACAGGGAAATATATACAAGATCTTGTGGTAGCTCACAGCGAAAAAGAATGTGACAATGAATATATGTATGATCACGTATAACTGAAAAATTGTCCTCTACACTGGAAATTGACACAACATTGTAAACTGACTATAATGCAATAAAAAAAAAATAAATATGAATAAAGTACAGACCCTGTCTTTAAGAGACCCACCATCTAAAACAAAATCTAAGAGAAAAATAAAATGTATATGTATCTTCAAATACATATATGAATTATAGATGTGTATATATACACACATATATATGAATGATATCAACAAACTCATATTTAAACTAGTCAGCTTTTCTTTTTTCCTTTATAGCTAATGTGCCTGGCTCATTTAATCAATAAACACTTGTTATGTGTATTGGTGTTTAATCACACCATTTCTCTTTCCTTCCAACTGAGAGTAAAACAAAATTAGACAGATGGAGAGGAAAATGATAGTTTTATAAAACTGGACTAGCAGATACAAATTAAATATCTGGCCACAATCAGACATTCTGATTCTTTCACTGATTCAAACTTGGCTACTCAGAATAGTTGGCCAGCCCACGCCCACTTCCCACTGGCGTGGAAGCTGACATCTACACACTGAAGGCAGGAGCAGAGATAAAGAAATGCACGGACTTTGCAGGAAGACTGGTCCAGAAGAGGAGGCCTAGAAGGGGCTGAGCCACATACATGTGTTTTTCTCCCAATCTCAGCAAACAAATAACTGGACTGGATGGGCTTTTTGCATTTTAACTCTGGGTATATATGTGTGTGCATGTTGGAGTAGTGGTGAGCCAGAGTAAACAGTGGCTCAAGGGACACACAGTCTAGTGATGCTTCATTTCAGGAAACCATCTTCTCTAGCAACTCTAAGAGTCACTGCAATTTTAGTAACTGCCACCTATATTCCTCTACCTTCTTTGGCTTGAGTACTCTGACTGTTAGCACATAAGTGAAAAATGGGTAACTGGTAAAAATTCTGTTTAATTTAAGGGTTTAAAAATGATGCTTCTTTTGTGTGGAAATGAAATTGCCTTATTGTTCAGAAAGAAATACAGTCTCCTTTGAACATGACTTTCCATAGCTGTTCTTCCAGCATGTCGTGTTGTGTAAGCATAATGTGGACAGTCATATTTTACATTTCCCCCTCACCCCCCGCCTTCTTGGCCATTTCCCATCTTTTTTTTTTTCCAAAATAAAGCCACCTGCTGCTGTCATTGTGGCTAGAACATGTTTTTGCCAACCTATCCAGCTGCTCAATAGATGTTTATGGTGTTACCATCTGATTTATGACACCATGAGTGAGGAGGTTATGAGTCAATCAACCAACTTGGATATTTTATAGGAATCTAGTATTCTGTCTACATCTAAATTAGATCACAAACTCTTTGGGGCAAGCACCTTGTCTGTGCTGCTTTATGCTTTGCTGAGCTCCATGCACACTTACCATACTCTATAAATATTCTCACAGAATATTTATGACAAGTCTAACATGGCAAGCAATTTTACCATGGTCACTGTACCCTGGGAAATTTAAAGCTCCGTAAATTATAGTAGCAACCTACTTTGCAATATTTTATCTAGAAAAATCTAAGTTCCAAAGTGACTTTCTAAATACACTCAATTTTTTCTAGCTTTGCTTGAAAAAAAAAAACTAAGAAATGGCTTTGTACCATAATCTATGAATGTGAAAGAATAATACATCATAAGAGTAAAATCACTCTGAATTAAAATCCAGATTTGAGGCAGATGTATCTGAATTCAAATCTCAGCTGAACCACTTTCTATTTGGCCTCAGGTGTCTGTAAATCTTAGTTTGCTTATCTTTAAAATGGGTGTAACAACAACAACAACAACAATAATAACACTTGCCCTCTAAGAGTGCTGTGAAGATGAAATAAAACCTGACAGACTATACTCAGTAGTTACTGGCTGGTAGAAATTGTGATAGCAGGAATTATAATAGGAGTAGTGGTGACATCAACAACTATAGAAGTAAATCCGTGCAGATGGATCTGGAAAAACTATAAAAGGCGCTATAAACAATTAGAGGTGGGAGGCATAAAGGAGATGTGGGAATGCCAAAGCCCAACTGATTTCACAAGAATATGGACTCTGAAAGCAGTCTTGAAATATGACTGTAGTTATTCCAAAACTTAAACAAATGTATGTTCTTGGTTTAAGGAAAGTTTGTGTTGACAGAATGAGTATAGCTTCCAAGAAGTCTAGACAAATGAAAATCTACAAATGAAAAATTATTAATGTGTCTTTAGCTTTTATTAGAAGAGGGTATTCTGATCTGATAGCAAAATTTATATCGATTTGGCAAGTATACCCTTACCCAGGAGATGGATACATCAAGCTGTCCAACTAAGCTGCTGCTCAGATTATCCGACTATCTCTTTTTTCTGCAATGCATCAAGTATACTCCTAAAGAAATTTTGGCAGCCAGTGACCATTTCCTTTTAGGAAGAGAATATTTGGCTCCCTCTTACAGTTGTAATTAACAATATAGCAATTTACTTTATTCACATCAGCCTTTTGTGAATTTAGTAGTCAGTTCCACAGATATTAATAAACTCTTAGGTACCCTGAAATGGGCTTTGGAGACTAAGAAATTTAACGCCAGTCCCTGGAATATCATAATGATACAAAATACGCCCAAATCTATGATTTCTTGTCTAGCCAACCGTTGACCTCACCTCTCTAAACTCTTTCACACTAACAAAATCTACAAATATGAAGACAGAAAATCCAACTTCATCCTAGGTTCCAAGAGAAAAATGTAGAACCAGGATTTGGGGCTATACCTAAGAACATGCATAATTATTGTCCATTTTTTTATACTTATAGCAAAAAAAAAATCTCTCTCACTGATACAGTATATTATTGACACAGGAGAAAACAAAAGAGAAAAATGTAAAAGGAAGAAAAAAAAAAGAACCAGAAAAGAAAATTAATTAAAAGTAGACTCTGTGTTAATGCTTGTATCTTTTTTTTTATTCTAGATATAAATTGGAAAAAAGAGATAATCTGCAATTAAAATGAATAGACTAAATAAAAGCTTAGCTATGGACTTTCATTTTAGTTTTTCCTTCTGTGAAATAATACGTTCTGCTTTATATTTGGACCTAGACTTTATTCTTTGTGAATTTCTTGAAATAAAAGGTGTTTCTAATATATTCAAATACAAGAATTTGGTGCTTTCTGTTCAACAAGAGTACCCCCATCAAGGGCAAATACCATGTGCTGTCACACCACACCCGCAGGTTAATACGAGGACATGCATTCATTTACATGATTTACGTAGTGGTGTCTTCATCATTATAGGATCATGATTTCACTTACAGGCAACCTGGACAACCTCAATTTCTTATTTAAAAAAACAAACGTTGTATAGATTACTTGAAAATTCAGTTTCCTGTAAAATGTAAGCTTTATAATCTCTGGTTATGATCTGCTTCAGAACTAAAGGTGGAGTTTCCGGGAAATTGAATTAAAATGTTTTCACAGTTTCGCATCTTAGGTAATTACTCCTTAAAGTTTAATTAACACCGAACAAAAGTTCTTGATTTTTTAAAAAGAGTCTGCATAGATTCAAGTGTAAATACTAACATTTTGTTTTCATTACTTCTTCTAAGAAAAGTAAATAACAAGCATAAGATTTTCAAACACTGTATATTCACAACAAAGTTATTTCCTCTCAGGAGTTCTCCTAAGACACTACTGTGAATAATAGGTCTTCTTTTGATTTTGAATAAGACTGAATTAAAATCGCTTTGGGTGGATGGGGTAAGGTATCAGGGTAGAGCAGGATTATGATTTTATTTACACTACTTTTGGCCACAAATGCCTACACGTCATTGAATCTGAAGCCAAACTTGGTTTTATTCTCTTCTTAGTGGTTTTCCCCCAAGACCTACTGCTCTACAGAGCTGGTCAAGTATCCCTCAGAGACATGTGTGTGTGTGTGTGTGTGTGTGTGTGTGTGTGTGTGTGTGTACACATGTGCATGTATCCAATAAGGTAAAGAGGTGTTCTTGACAGTGACTTTAGATATTCGTGAAGAAACAAAAGAAAAATAAACCATTTTAAAACGTGTCTTGGTTGTATAAATGCAATGTTACACTTTATGTGTAGTGCTCTCATTTCTGTATAACTTCCATGCAGAAAATAACTGGATATGTAATTATACATGTGTCGGTTCAATTTATATAAATTTGATTTGATTATATCATCAAAAAACTGCTCATATGGTCATGTAAACACCATTTTTATAGGTTATTGCTCATGTAACAAGACCATCTGGTCTCAGATTTTAAAAGTAGGAAGAATACTCCCATTATAGTCAGGGAAAAAAGGTATTCTACAAAAAAAAAAAAAGAAATATAGAAAACAGTAAAATTATTTGAACACAAATGAGGAGGGTAATTCCATCTTAGAAAATGTATTCTAATTAAGCAAAGTACATTATGTATTCTTTATTCATTCTGATTTCAACAAGTATGATCCCAGCTAATCTGTGAGAAATTATACAATGGCTATGAGTAAAGCCTTTAGTGACTGCAAAAAGCATAAAGCTTGACTCTCCTATTTTTATCAAACCAGTGGATTTTTTTGATAGGAGAACTTCACTGAGTACATAAATGACTGAATCAATTTCAACCAGATTTTAGGATGTATCTATGGTGAGAGGTGGATTCTATTAACACCTCCATACACAGAAGAATTTGTTAATTCATTTTACTTTACTATTTATTTAGTCAAAATGATAGGTTTTGTGCCCAATTAGTATTAAGTGCTATTCTAGTTGCTGAGGATACAATGGAGTATCAGACACAGAAGATCCCTGCTCTCAAGGAGTTTCTATTATAGCAGGAGGATTATAGAATTTATAAATGCCCTTTGGGAGACGCAAAGAAGGTGCTTCAAGAATTCAGAAAAGGATGAGCTCATTCTTGCTTGGCATACGGACGGACAAGAGAGCCTCATTACCAGGGGTCTCATGATATCCATTTCATCTGTTACACTGATTTCTTTTTAATCTAATCCTCTTATACCCTTTCCTTTCCTTTTCTACATGTTATAACCAATATATATTCCATGAAATTCATTTAACAATCCTCTGATGATAAGCCACATTTGAAAAGCATTGGCATGTTCTGACTGTGGTAATGAGTGGCCAAGGTAGGCTGGAAGACAATCGTTGGGAGACGAGGGTCACGTAACTGACAGAACAGAAAACGGAAAGTTCTTTTCTAGGTGAAAAGTTACGACAGAAGAGAGTGCAAAATCCTCCAGAAAAAAAGATTTTATGTCAACACTAAACCCCATTATTATCCACCTATATTTGTGACTATCCTCATCTACCACATCTGTGAATTCACCTCCTCAGTTCTCACATTAACTTTAGTATCATTTAGGATTTGGCCTAAGAGATCTTCTCACTGCACATGCTCACTCTGGGGAGTCTTAAGCACATCCATCTAGGACTCCAACTACCATCTACATAACAAATTTATTTATTTATATACATACATATACATATAAATAAAATGATTTCTTTAAGACCTACAGCTCTTATTCTGGTATCTCCAAACTTGAACAACTTCAATAAAACTGATCTTTCTGCCTAGAAGTCTCACCTTAAATTGTATGTAAGGAAGAAAACTCCCATTTTCTTATACTTCTCTTTTAATTAGTCAGAAAGAAAGTCTTCCTGGCTATATGCTCAAAATATCAACTAATTGTGTCCCTTTTCCCTCTCAGATGCCAGAGCCTCACTCAAGACGATCATTAACACATTTGGTTTATCTTTGGTAATGACCTCTTTTATCTCCCCCTCCCTAGCTCTTTAATAAATCATTCACAGTGCTGCCTGTTTAATCTTGTTCATGAAAACTAGGAGTAGCATTACTGTCCATTCTCACATTCACCATCCTCTCTGCCTATCCCCTACTCTCACATTTGCTCTATTTAAAATCAAATTATCAGCTTATTCATAGTTTTGCAAAAAACACACCATTTCATGCCTCAGTGCCTTGTTAAACATAGCAACTCCTGTCTGAAATGACTTCCCACTTCTGCTCTTTGAGTATCATTTTCTCTGTGAAGGTCGTCCTTATCTCCACAGAGAACTGCTCATTCCTTCTTCTCTGCCTCATCAGTTCCTGGAATTGAACTTATCACATTACGTTTTGTTTGTAAGTATGTCTCATTCTCTTCCTAGACTCTGACCTACTTGTGGGAAGAAACACATTTTCTTTTCATCTTTGTATCCCCAGTACCTAACACACATGATTACCCAATATATGCTTGTTAAACCAGTACAAGGTAGAAAATGTTATAGGAGCAAGAACTAATCCAAGATTACAGTGAATAGAGAGGTTTTATTGTTCTGTGTATATTAGAGAACCCTTCTGGAAGAAGAGAGAATTAACTTTACTGAACTGACAGGTAAGATTTCAAAAGGTGGGAACTGGTAGAAAAGTCATGCTGATTAAAGGAAAGGATGAGATGAAAAGTTGGATGCAAGAGGAAAAATAAAGAACCAAGACTTGTATAGAAGACTGGAATCACAAGCGTTCCATTAATTCTATAAGAATCTTCAAATTTACCTTATTCAAAAGATTGAACTTTTAAAACTAACTTAAGTTACATACTAGAATATGTGCAGACTAAACTACATAGTTGGTATAGAAGAACAGATTACTGTGTGTAAAGACACTACTGATTAATGGAGTACTTCATTCTACATATGACTATGTTATAAACACAATCGGTAAAAACTAGCTCTTCCTATGAACTATTATTTATACATTTTGCCTCATCCTTCAGCGTACACAGCACATTGCTAAATCCATTATTTCAATCGCTAAGGAAACATACTTGATAAACATCAACATCCAGGTATAAAAAACTCTCTTACCCTTATAAAGCCTATCTATCTTAACGTGCAGCATGTATGATAGGTAAAGAGAGAAGTTTTAGAAGCATCCCCTTTAAGGTGGCAAAAAGATATGGGCATCTTCTCTTCTTTCTCCTGCTTATCACAGAATTAAACGTTATAGTCAAGCAAAACAGGCAGAAAAACCAAAGACAGGCATAAATATTTGCCACTGCCATTGCAAAAATATCAAGAGAAAAAAAATTAAAATACAACTAGTAGAATTTAGCATGCCTACAGGAAAATATAGCAATATACAAACTTAAGATTTTACACACCCCAGTAATTAACAGTTGAAAATGCAATAAGACAATAAATACCATTTACAATATCTTTATCTCTGTCCGCCTATGTATCTAACATTTCTAGAAATTAACCAAATAAAGATTTCTTTGGACTATAAGGAGAAAAATTTCAAAGTGATGAGGAAGATAAAAGAAAAACTAAATAAGTGGTCAGCTATACCCTCTCCATAATGGGAATGAGTTAATATTGCAAAGACATAAATTCTCTCCAAATTATTTAATAAAATTAAATCCAATTCTAATTAAATTACATTTATAGGCTAGAGGAGAAAAAAATGATTCTAAGATTTTCATGGAAGAACAAAGTTTAATAGAGATGAGCAAAAAGGAAAGACTTTCTCTGTCACATGTTAAGTCATATAACAAATCCTTAGAATTTAAAACAGACTAGTTCTGGAACAATAATATATCAGCAGAACAAAGAGACATAGCAGAGAATATAAAAATGGGAGCATTTTAATGGGAACTTAGTATACGACAATTTGAAAAGAATGAGTTATTTAATAAATAGTGTTGGAAAAATTAGCTCAATATATAGAACAAAAAATTAAGACTCCTACCACAATCATATAAAAAAAAGTTATGACCAATTAGACCTGAGTGATAAATGTGAAAGAAAAAAATAAATAAAAACTCCTAGAAGAAAATTTAGGTGAATATATTGCGACCTCAGGACTGAAAATATTTCTTAAAACAGACACATGAACACTAATTATTAAGGGGACAATGAATAGATTAAGCTTCATGAAAATGTAAGATATCAGTCCAATAAAGAAAATCATAAACAAAGTTATCAAGCAGGTATCAGGCAGAGAGAAGATATTTGCAACACTCAAAATCAATAAAGGTTTAATGTCTAGAATTTATAGAAAATGGGAGAAAACAAATGGATTAGTGGGATAATGATATGAACCACAACTCAGGAGAAGAAATCCTAGAGTCAGTAAGTATACATAAAGATACCTAACCTCACCGACTTATTTATAATAAGCAGGCCTAGTTTCATTAAGGGAAGTTGGGTCACTGGAATACAGTTCACATTTCTGAGGATTGAGCAAATAAATGAGACAACGGTAAAATAGGAGTTAACAGGAAAAAAATTGGAAAGAGCTTTCCAGGGAGTGGGAACGACATGCGGGAAAAAAAAATAACTGTGAAATATTTGCAGAATTAATGAACAGCCAGTCTAGTTGGAACAGAGTGAGCCAGAGAGAGATTGCCTCAGGTTTGGAAAGGAGGTAGACACTAGATGTTTGAGCTTTGTCATCCATGTTAAAGACCATGGATTGTATTCTCAACTGCAACAAAACCACTTTTTATCTAATTTTGATTTTATTCTAAACTTTTAAAAAGATTGCTTGCTCATGTTCCTAGAGACTTATATAAAAATATTTACACTGTGATATTTGTAAGAGAGTGAAAATAGAAAATAAAATGCAAACATTTACTAATAGAAGAGTAGTCAGATAAAGCAGAATGCATCTGTATTAAAGAAAACTATTTAAATTTTGAAGCCAAGATGAAAACAGAAATAGATCCTGAACTCATCTCCTCTCATGGACATACCAAATCAACACCAAAATATACAGCAATTCTTCCTGAAGAACTGAAGTCTGATTGAAAAGCTTCTGTACAACAAGCTGCAGAGGGACCACACAGAAATGAGTAGGAGACAGAGATACAGTATCAAGAGGAATTCCACCCCTGATGTGGTGACCTGCAGTAGGGAGAAAAGTCCCTGAGGAACCTGTGCAAAGACTCATCTGCCCTGGGGCACAGCAAGAGAAAAAACAACAAAAACAAAACAGCAGTTTAAAGGGCACCTAGACTATAAGTGAAGAAAATCCATTTACTAACCTTACAGCATCTGCCAAATGGGCAGGGAACTGCTAGAACTCTCTCCAGGGTCACAGAGCACCACTTTTCCCATTTATCCCCCACCTTAGCACAGGCAAGAACATAGTCTAAGCACTCTAGCTGGCCTGCCAAGGCCAGCCCAGCATGCCCAGTCCCCTGGCCCACACCAGCTCTGACTATCCCCCCAAGGTGGCCCCACTGCAGCATGCCTTGGGATCCCCTGACCTGTGCCTGCTCTAGCCCCAGTTGTACCATTAGGACAGACCTAAGAACAGCATTCCCTGAGACCACCCCACAGGCCATGCTGACTCCAGCTGACTAGGTAGGGCAGCCCCAGAGCAGAACACCCCAAGATCCCCCAGCCTGCACCCACTCTAACTCCACTCAACCTGCCAAAGTTACCTGCCACGTAGAGTTTACACAAGGGATGCTCCTACCAAAGCCATAACTTCAAGACAGGGAGAGAGAGCTTCTAACTTATACAAACAAGCACACAAGGTCAAACAAAATAAGAAGACAGAGAAATATGTTCCAAATGAAAGAACAAGATAAAACTCTAGGGAAAAGAACCTTAAGTTACTTATCCACTTGAATAAAGAGTTCAAAATAGTGGTCATAAAGATGCTTACTGAACTTGGGAGAAGAATGGAAGAACAGTGAGAATTTCAATAAAGTGCTGGAAAATATAACAAAGAGCCAATCTGAGCTGAAGAATGCGATAAGTGAAATGCAAAGTACACTGGAGGGAATCAACAGCAGATTAGATGAAACAGAAGAACAGACTGGTGAACTGGAAGACAGAATACTGGTAATCACACAATCAGAAGAGCAAAAGGGAAAAAAAGAATTTTAAAAAATAAGGATAGTTTAAGGGGTCCCTGGGATAACATCAAGTGCACTAACATTTGCATTACAGGGGTCCCAGAAGGAGAAGAGAGAAAGAGATAGGAAATACATTTGAAGAAATCATGGCTGAAATTTTCCCTGACTCTGGGAAGGAAATAGATACCTAGATCCAGTAAGCACAGAGAGTCCCAAACAAGATGAACCCAAAGAGATCCACACCAAATTATATCATAATTAAAATGGCAAAAGTTAAAGATAAGGGAATTTTAAAGGCAGCAAGAAAAAAACAATTAGTCCCATACAAGGCTACCCCCATAAGGCTATTAGCTGATTCTTCATCAGAAACTTTGCAAGCCAGAAGAAAATGGCATGATGCATTTAAAATGCTGAAATAAAAAAAGATTATAACCAAGAATATGCTACCCAATAAGGTTATCCTTCAGAGCTGGAAAAATAAAGAGTTTCCCAGAGAAGCAAAAACTAAAGGACTTTATCACCACTAAACTTGCCTTACAAAAAAATGTTAAAGGGTCTTCTTTAAGTGGAAAAGAAAAGGCCATAAATAGGAATAAGAAAATATGTGAGAGAAAAAAACTCACTGGTAAAGGCAAATGTATGGTAAAGGCTATGGACTAGCCATTTAAAAAGCTAGTATAAAGGTTAAAAGATAAAAGTAGTAGAATCAACTTTAACTGCATTGAGAAGTTAAGAGATACAACAAAATAAAAAAGATGTAAGCTCTGCCATCAAAAACACAAAATGTTGGGGAGGATAGTAAAAATGTAGTGCTTTTAAAATGTGTTTGAACTTAGTGACTGTAAGCTTAAATAAACTGCTGTATGTAGGTCCATGAATATAAGCCTCATGGTAACCACAACAAAAAGTGTACAAGAGATACACAAAAATTAAAGGACCCCAAACACAACAGTAAAGGAAAGCATCAGACCACAAAGGGAGAGACCAAGAAAAGAACAGAGAAGAACTGTAAAAACAACCAGAAAACAATGAACAAAATGGCAACAAGTACACATCTATCAATAATCACTTTAAATGTCAATTAACTAAATGCTCCAATAAAAAGACAAGGGACGGCTGACTGGATAAAAACTCAAGACCCCTGTATAGGTTCCCTACAAGAGACTCACTTCAGATCTAAAGACCTACACAGACTGTAACTGAAGGGACAGAGAAAGATATTCCATGCAGATGAAAAAGAAAAGAAAGCTGAGGTAGCAATACTACTACAACAGAACAGACTTTAAAACAATGACTGTGACAAATGGCAAAAAGGGCATTACATAATGTTAAAGGGGTCAATTCGAGAAAAGGATATAACATTCAGAAATATTTATGCACCCAACATAGGAGCATCTAAATATATAAAGCAAATATTAACATAAAGGGAGAAATCAACAGTAATATAATAGTAGAGATCTTTAATATCCCACATACATCAATGGATAGATCACTTAAACATAAAATCAATAAAGAACATTGGCCTTAAAAGATTCATTAAACCAGATGATCTTAATAAATATATACAGAACATTCCATCCCCAAACTGCAGAAATCACATTATTTTCAGGTACACGTGGAACACTGGAACATTCCCCAGGATAGATCAGGTTGGGTCACAAAACAAATTTAAGAAGATTGAAATAATATCAAGTATTGTTTCCAACCACAATAGTATGAAACTAGAAACCAATTACAAGGAGAAAAACTGGATAAACCACAAACACAGTGAGACTAAACAACACGCTACTAAGTAACCAATCGATCACTGAAAAAAACAAGAAAATTAAAAAATATATGGAGAAAATTGAAAATGAAAACACAGGACTAGAATAAATAGTCCTAAAATTTGTATGGAACCACAAAAGACCCGAATAGCCAAAGCAATCTTAAAAAAGAAGAACAAATCTCTGTGATTTTAAATGTTATGACCAAGATATAATAATCAAAACAGTATGGCATGGGCACAAAAACATACACAGAGATCAATGGAACAGAAGAGAGAGCCCAGAAATAAACTCATGCTTATATGTTTAATTACTCTCTGACAAAGGAGGCAAAAATATACAATGCAGAAAAGACAGTCTCTCCAATAAGTCATTTTGGAAAAACGGATAGCTACATGCAAAAAAAAAAAAAAGGAAAGAAAAGTAAAAGAAAAAAACTAGATTACTTTCTTATACCATATAAAAAAATAAACTCAAAATTAATTAAAGACTTAAATGTAAGACCTGAAACCATAAAGCTCCTAGAAGAAAATATAGGTAGTACAGTTTTTTACTTTAGTATTAGCAATATTTTGGAGGGATTTGTCTCCTCAGACAAGGGCAACAAAAATAAAAATAAGTAGGACTAAATGACACTAAAAAGCTTTTGTACAGTAAAAGAAACCATCACAAAACAAAAAGGTAACCTACTGGACTGGGAGAAGATATTTGTAAATGATATGTCAAATAAGGGATTAATATTCAAAACATAGAAAAAACCTGTACAACACCAAAAAAAAAACAATTTGATTTAAAAATGGGCAAATTACTTGAGTAGACATCTTTCCAAAGATGACATACAGATGGCCAACAGACACATGAAAAGTTCTTCAATATATCACAGAGGAAATGCAAATCAAAACAATGAAATACTACTTCATACCTGTCAGAATGGTTATCACCAAAAAGACAAGAAATAACAAGTGTTGGCAAGGACGTGGAGAAAAGGGAACCCTCCTGCACTATTGGTGGGATTGTAAAGTAGTGGAGCCACTATGGAAAACCGTTTGGAGGTTTCCCTCCAAATTAAAAGTAAAACTACTATATGATCCAGCAATTCCACTTCTGAGTATTTATCCAAGAAAAACAAAAACACTAATTTCAAAAGATACATGTACCTCAATGTTCACTGCAGCCTTATTTACAATAGCCAAGATACAGAAGCAACCTAAGTGTCTGTCAATAGATGAATGAATACAGTGAAAATACAGATAGATCTAGAAGGTATTATGCCAAGTGAAGTCAGATACAGAAAGATGAGTACTATGCGATTTCACTTATACATGGAATCTAAAACACAAAGCAAATGAACAAACAACAAAAGAAAGATACTCGTAGATATATAGAACGAACTAGCAGTTGCCAGAGGAGAGGGGCTGGAGGGGATGCGTTGAAGCAGTGAAGGGGATTAAGAGGTATAAACTTCCAGTTATAAGTCACGGGGATGTAATGTAAAGTACAGGAAATACAGTCAATAACACTATAACTTTGTATGATGAAAGATGGTAACCAGACTTCTTATGGTGATCACTTTGTAATGTATAAAAATATAGAAATCACCATGTTTTACACTTGAAACTATATAATATCATAAGTCTTTGATAAATAAATAAAATTTAAGAAGAATGAGGCAGATAAGACAAAATCAAAACAATGGATTGATGAACACACAAATGTTAACAATGTAAGTCCCCATACAATCTAATACATGTCTCTGTACATAAAAGACACATATTTTTAACTGAAGTACTTTTGGGGAGAAAGGGCAGTCAGAAATGGAGAATAAAGGACTCCCATATTTCATAGCATTTACTTCTTTAAAGCATTTATGATAAAAATACATTCATGTTAGCTGGTTAATAATAAAAACAGCAATGGAAAATTTAAGCAAACATAGATTAACAGACAAAATTTAAATTATTGGAATTTTAAGATGGCTTACATAATAGTCATGGGGAAAGATGATAGTTATTCAGTATTGATGCTGAAGGAGACAGAAGTGGACAGATTTTAGATATACTTTAGAAACTGAAGCAACCAATAGAGCAAAAAGATGGAATAGCCGTACCAAATAGAAATGGCTAGAATTACACCAATTTTCCAGGAATTAAAACAAGGTAGTTGAAGATACCATAGAATGAGATTGTGGGGACACTGGAGCAGGACCAATTTGAAGAAGAAATAGTTTATTACTTGCATAACTGTTAAGTTTGAGATGTCTGTTTATTCATGCCAGACATCAGGAAGACAGCTTCGGCAGAGAGGCCTGTTCAGGTGTTAAGAAAGTAAGGAAGGCTGCATTTTGAAAGCCCCTGACGTACACAGGCTACCAAACACACTATTTTGCTTTTGTCATTTGGGCCAGGAATTTTTTTTATCACTATTATCATTATTTCATCATTAATATCACCAGTGTCAACATTAATAGCATTTCCTTTATTATAATTAGGGGTGTGTGTGTGTGTGTGTTATGTGAGAGAGAGAGAGAGAGATTAACCATCTAGAAATTCGATTAGCTTAATACTAGAAACCATCTGGCTATAAAGAAATATGGTAATGTTGTTTACTCAAAGAATGACAACAGAACAGCCAAACATTTTAAGAAAAATGAAATAGTTGAAATAAAAATAAAAGTCGACAATTGTGATACATTCTTATTATTTACATGTGAGGAGCTTAACACTTTAACATTAGTGTTTTTACTTGCTGATGACCATATATGCCATATACATGGTCCCATCAGCAGCATTTGTATCACCCGGGGGATTTATTTGAAATGCAAATTCTTAAACCTCATCCCAGATTCAGTGAATTCTGGGGATGGGACCTGCAATCTGTGTTCTAATGAGGCCTCCATGTGAATCTGAAGTACACTTTCCCTCAAGTCTGGGAATTCCTGGGTTAGACAAAATGCTACTACATCTGTACCTTGTTTACATACAGCACTGGGAGTATTTGCCAGCAGTTTGATGACAAAGTCATAAAGGGTTGGATTATTTAGTGAGGAAATAAAAGCAAAGAAGCTATTTCATTTCAGTTTAGGCAGAAGTTAACTTTCATTCTGTACATGAATTTTGACTGGCACTGACACTGACCTTTCCGAAGTGTGGAGTTCCCAGCACAAATGCTTTTAATCTAGTACAGAGTTTTGACCTCATCGTTGAGAGAAGGTTGGCATTTCTGATACATAAAGACAAGACTATCTGACATTTTTGCATTACAGTGATTGTCATGATTGGCAGGCCTTGGCCTCCCTTTTGAGGACACGTGGCACTTGGCACCCTCACTTCATATAAAGAAACTTCATCCTGTCCTCTACAGCCTGAGCATGACGGATTGCCCCGTCTGGTGATATCCTGAGGTCCTGCTGTTTCAAGGGATCTGTGGATGACTATCGGCTTCCTGAGAATGACAGTGTGTAGGTTGGCAGTTGCCATTCTAATGTCCTTAGTTTGCACTGATACAGCTCCGACAGCCGAGACCTTTTCTTGAGCAGCAGTGTGAGTTGATTTCAACTGAGCAAGGAAGTAACTCTGGAATCCTTCATCTAGACTGTGTTAACTCCCAGCAGACTCCTGGGAAAATAAGACAGGCAGGAGGCAGTGCAGGAGATAATACCTTCATCATCTGTGAAATACCAATAGGCTAAAAGGTAATAATTTTATCTAACCTGTACCACCTTTTTCCATAAATATATGTATGTATGTATGTGTGTATATATACACATATATTTACATAAAATCAGTTTCTTTAGCCAAGCACATTGCAAGGCATGAGAGGAAGTGATGGAAAGAAAAAGAAGATTCATCCTTGAGTGCTTACAATTTATTTGGCAGAAAGATATAAATAAATCCACATCTAAAGAGGCACTCTATACTTGCCCGATTATTGTTATGTTATGGGAATAACCAAATATTTTCATCTTACAAAAATTTGAAATTCAAGATTTGATATAAAGGAGAAACCTACTCTAACTTTTAATGTTTTCAACTAATTCAAATCTAAACCCCTGTGCAGGCTTATGTTAGGAGGGGAAACAGGACATGTTTGTGTGTGAAATGCAGCCCTCTGGCCACAGGTTTTTGACCTAGTAAAGGATTTGTTCTCTTCCAAACTGTACCATCTCATGATATTCACTTATAAAAGTCCTTCTCCTCCTAACACCAAAATAAGGCAAGAATTCATTTGAAACAGAGCAATTATCAAAAAAGACAGAAAAGTGAAACTAAAAAGTTATTTTTTGACCCCAACTGTGGAAGTAGTTTTGTTTAAGGTTTTCATCTGATAAACGTGTCAGCCCCCAAAACCCACTGAACAATGGAAAATATCCTAGACAGATCTAGTTAGCTATTGTAGATATAGTTTAACTCAAAAGTATCTCTCTGGAATCCAGGGATACACATCCTATGTAAGGCAAATATCAAAATTATATGAAAACTTTGAAACAAAGGAAAAATAAACAATGACAACTGTCAACTTTTAATGTCCCTAATTGGTAAAAGGATGTTGGAATTCTAGGGAAAAAGGAGGATTCAGGATGCCACCTGGTTTGATAATTCACCAACACAGAGTGCTCAGCAGTGGTATAAACATTGCGAAGGAAAGCAAAGAAAAAGGAATGCAGAGCAAATCACTTCATTATCAATGGTTCTTAAATTTGCTACATACGAGAATTACCTGGAAAGGTTTTAAAGCTCCTGCTGCCCAGGCCATACCCCACAGTAATGAAATGACCATTTCTAGTGCCAGAAGCCAGGCATCAGTGGCCCCACAGGCAGCCACATCTGAGAACAGACACATCCCTAAGCAGAGCTTCTGCACTGCTCAGGGATTCTGAAATGCAGGCTGCTGCTGAGCTGTAAACCCGTTATTTACAACACCCAGTGCGAGGGGAGACAGTGAAGGTAGATAGAATATTCTCAACTGCAAACCTTACCCCTCATGCAGGTTCATCACTCTGCCCTGTTTTATTCAAACATTCTCCCCTTTAAATTTTCAGCAAAACTGTAGTTACTCTTTTAACCACAACATGAGCCTCCAAACATTCATTCATTCGCCAAATATTGAAGGTTTTCACCAACTGCCTTCCTGTCCATAATTTCTGTCCATCAGTCTTTCTCGTGTAGATGCTCCTGCCGACTTCATCTTGCCATCATCCCCACCATTATCATTTTTCATCTCTGCTCCAGACTTTGAAGGGCTTCATTATCTCCCAGGGTCCCTGAGCTCTCCAAAATTACCTGATTAATCATGTTGAATAAACCTGAATATAGTGCTTGCTATGTGGCAAATATTGTCCTTAGCACTTAATGACATTAGTTTAATCCCCTTGGCAACACTATGAGGGAGGTATTTTTATTATCTTCATTTTAAAAATGAGGAAATGGAGGCAAAGTGGTCTGAAATGCGCCGCCCAGGGTTAAGAAGGTTGTCAGTGGTCAGTGATAGTGGCTGAATTAAATGTTGGAAGTCCAGCCTCAGAGATTGTATTCCATCCTTCAACTTCTCCTCCCATCTCTTCTTCTTTCTCATTGTCACCATACTTCTCAATCACACTTGCCTACATAAATATTAAAGTTCTAATATGGGTGTGGTAAATTCTCCCCTCTTCTGCTTTTCCCTCCTCTTCTTTCTTTTCATATTTTCTTCCTTAGATATTTGTGAACATTTCATGTGTCCAGCACTGCAGAGAGTTTGTGCCACAAAGATAAAGAACAATTATGAAACATGCTTACTCTCCAAGGATCAACTAAAAATCCACTCTCTCCTATAACCCAGGCCAGAAGAGATGGTTCCACCTTCTCAAATATATATGTCACATAGCTAGGGTGACTTATAATCTGCTAACTATTAGTGTTCTCCAGAGAAATAGTATGTACCCATACACACTCATATGTGTGCACACACATATGTGCACACACACAGAGCTCAATTTATCATAGAAATTGGCTCAGATGGTTATCAAAGCTGAGAACCCTACAATCTGCCATCTGCAAACTGGAGAACCAGAAAAGCTGGTGGTATAATTTAGTCCAAGTGTGGAGGCCACTAAGAAGCTGATGGTGTAACTCCCGGTCCAAGGTCAAAGGCCTGAGAACCGGGAGGTCCCTGGTGTAAAAGTCCCAGACTCCAATGGCCAGGGAATCAGGAGCTTTGATGTCGGGGGGCAGGAGAAGATGGATATCCCAGCTCAAGAAGAGAGAGGAAATCTGCCCCTCCTTCTCTCTTTTTGTTGTCTTTGGGCCCTCAAAGGATTGGGTGATGCCCACCCACAGTGGAGAGGGTGGTTCTCTTTACTCAGTCTACTGCATCAATGCTAACTTCTGCCAGAAACGTCCCCACAGACCCACCCAGACATAACTGACTCTTGAGCCTCCCTTAGGTCGGTCGATTTGACCCATAAAATTAATCATCACAGTAATCAATCTACAAATTATGCTTGTAGTTGAATATTCCATCACTCCACTAGAAAAAACTACTTCAGGACAAGGACCATTCTTTTTCCATTTATTAAATATGTTTTGGAGTCCCACCTATGTAAATCAAGCCATTTTGCATGTGATGAAAAAACAGTGGCACATAACGTACTTGTCATGGACCCTCCATGACCAATTATTCACCTTTCCTCTAGTACCTATTATCATGCCTTGAAAATAGAAGATCTGTAAACTCTTCAATATAGTGAAAGTAAGGAAATATTTGAGCAAGAAGGTGAGAAGAACAGAAACAGAAGAGACCAATGATATTGTCAGCTACTTGACTATCTAAATGACCACTGCTTATGCAGAAATAATGCACTCCTCTGAAGTGAATTTTTAAAAAAAAATTTTTTCTTTTATAACCAGATTATCAGGGTCAGGGGAGTTTTACATGCAAAAATGGGTATGTAAATGATATTCACTTTTTATAGATTTTTAGACAATAAGTGATTATGACCCATATCTAGGGATGTAGTTCCCAGTTTCACCTCCATTTAGTGGATATAAATTAGCTCTCTAAAATCCTAAAGTGATTTGTTCAATATGGAGCCTAGTCAATGACAAGGATCTAGAAAGAATGTGGGACTTCTGCCTGGACTAAAGTTCCTGATCTAAACACTTAGGCATTTTTTTTTATTATAAAATGAAATTATAGCCATTTCCAATCCTAAATAACTTGGGCCAAATAGATTTTACATGTGATATTTATGACTCATGTACCCTATTCTGCAAAACTTCCCCTAAAGACTCATTAAATCTGTTTTATGTGAATTTTTCCCAGTCTTGCACTTTCATTAACTGGAAGGAAGAGAAAAGAGCCTGCTTACAATGCCACCAGACCCGTGCCAAGGCCCTCACTTGACGGATGTCTTCCTAATGAATTATATATATTGTAAACAAGCAGTACGTGCCAGCCCAAAGTTTTCATTAATTTTTCATTAATGAAATGCACCACTTAGCTTGTTTGACATTTAAGTGAGCCACATAAATTTAAACTAGAGGTCACCATAAAGAAAGCATTTGCAAGTGTCACTGAAGTTGAATAAGCTAGCAGTCACTCCACCTCTTAACTCAAGTCCTGTCCCAAACCGTGCTCAAGTTTACCACCCACAGACTAACAGAATACATAACAAGTAAATGATACTATAATTAGCTGCTAATGACTGATCTGAGGTTGAGTGCTCCAAGCTATTATTAAAGGACATTGTGAGTTTTTAATAATTTCTACTTCAGTTTTGGTTCCCCAATGGACAACTTAGAAGTCAGGTGTCTGGCAGACATCTTAGTTCTGAGGGATGTAAGTGTAGGAATTTAAGTCCCTTCCCACCCCCAACCTCCCCAGTATATAGTATCTACCATGTATTTCAAGTTTCAAAAAACGAACTCTGAATTAAGGCAATGTGGCAGAAAAGTACTCTCAAACTATAATTAAAAAATACACTAACAACAGGAAATCCAAATACTGATATGATCTGGAAAGCAAAAGATGTCACACCAGAAAATTCCCAGAAATGTGAAGAAAAATTATATTTTAAAAATCTAAGGTTTTAAAAAAAGAGCCCTCTTTCCCTTTGCTCCTGGTAAGCACAGAATTCAATCTCACTCGAAGCGTATCAATTCTAGAGCCACACATATAACCCTAGATGCTTCCAAGTGATGCAGATGTAGCTGCTGTCTTTCTTAACCTGATCAAGATTGGCTTGGGATCCAGGTAGAGCTGAATTTCTACGGAAGTTATATCCATCTAGAGCTCTTTGATGCTGAAGAAGGTAGAGGCCAACAGGAAATCATTTTTTTTCTCCCCAGGATATATACTGTCCATGTAAAATAAAAGCAAAACTACAATGAACATCACTGAGCATCCTTTATTCTTTACGTGGGTCAGGAGACGGGGCACAGTTTTAATTACACATTTATTTTGCTGTGCCCGAGACCATGCTAGACACAGACAGTATGTGAACTGCTCCTATGTTCAAAGAGTTCATTTTAGTGGTGGACGTAGACATATATTCAGACCATATTCATATAGTCAGGTAGAGCAGTAATAAAGGCAAGAATCCAGTACTCTTAGACTGTTTCCCAGAACCATAAGGTTAAACTAAATCAGCCCCTTATTTCAGAGTATATGCTCGTTGCTATCCTTCTCTTCAGTTTTATCTCAAACACAAAATAATCCAAACTTTGCTCCCAAATGTAGCAGCACATCCCTGCATGAAGAAATTTAGTAACAAATGAAGAAGAGAAAGAAGAATGAATACTCCTTGGCTAAAAGGTGCACACGTATCTTGCAATTCTGCTGCACACACTCTGGTTAAGCCACAGAACTTTATTTTTGGTTACACTCAGACCATCAATTCTCCATTGCCGAGCATATTTCTCTCCTCCAGTGGTCCTCCTGCGGTTCATTTATTCCCTTCCCTCTTTCAATCTGTCACCATTCACCTTTTTACCTAGGGCTTATTACTTCACATCAGCCTCCTCCTCCTCTGCCATACTGCTTCCGAGGGATCACCGTTTCCCCAGCCTCTCCTCTCCTCGCCACTCCTCGGAAGAGCAACACAAAAGATTTGTTTTTAGAGCACCTCTGCTAATCAGTTAGTGAGGCAGACTAAATGATAATAATAATAAACTTGCCTCAGAGCAACATTAAGGAGAAAAGAAAACAGCCCAAAACAAATCTGCACCGTGAACCTCACTTTAAGAAAGTCGGGAGGAGCTCTAAATACAGAGCTGAGAGCAAGACTTCATTAAAACCTCCAACTATTCCTCAGACATCTTTGCATCACCTAGTATTGCTCCCACTCCGTACAGATCATTCTGATGCCTCTCTTTCAAATAAGAAAAAATAACTCAACTTCTAGGCTGTGAGGGTTTTCTTTCCAATCACCTTACCTCTTATCCTAGTAAACTGATTAAAAGCAATATGTGTGTTTACATAAGACTTCCCCTTTTCTGTTAGCTAAGTCTTTGACACTGAATATACCAATATCCTTTAGTTTTATATTCCTCAAAGCCAAGTTCAAAGACGTACCCTGCTTCAAAACCTTCTCCAGGGCATGAAGACCCCTTCCTCCTAGAAAGCCCTGGTCCACCCCAACATGCACCAGACATGCAAGTCCTCAGGACGTGGGGAAGAAACAAAGTAGGAGAAATAGAAATGTATGCAATTTACATACTATCTTCATCTGAAGAACTGTAAGTCGGATGGGATTCATCTCCTTGCTCTGTAACTCTCATCCTCTGATTATAGGGCCATTTAATTCACATAATTGTTAAATAATGAACAAATATGCATGTTTCACATGTGTATTTAAATTACCAGCTTTTGATGACAGAAACCTAAGATATCAACACGGTGGCTAAGGGGATTTGCTTTCTTAGTGTCGTCAACCATTCTGAGTAAGAGTATATGGCAACTTGAAGATATCCTCATGCAATAATTTTAAAAATCCCTCCAGAATTTATCAGTGAAAATTAGAACAAAGAAAGAAATGGAAAAAGGATTAGCTAGATGATCATGAAAGTGAAGGCTTATTGTTAATGCAGTAAATAGTACTACTTTCTCCACGTGGCTTCTAGGTACAACTAGAAATGAAACAAAAGTATTGAAATAAGAGGGTCAAAATATTATCTTTATTATTGATTAAAAGTAGAAGTTGTAGTTTAAGTGTTAAAGTTGAAATCTAAGTGACCTGCTACATGAATCTTACCGCAATGAAGGACATATTGCAACCACATAAAATATCTCAAAATTGTGAGCAAAATAAAATAGCTGTTTTAAGTTATTAAATTTGGGGGTAATGCATTACATAGCAACAGGTATATCTCCTAGCAAATTACAAAGGACTCAAGAATGATATAAGGATGGGGGAAATTGCAGAAATAAAACAAACTGAATAGAAAAGAAGGAAGAGAAAGACTATCTGTTGGTTTTGGTTTACAAAAATTCAGTTCCACATATTTGAATGCACTTCATTTCTGGTTCTAACCCATTTCTCTGATAAATACATTGTTTTCATTTATATACATTATGTGCAAATCACTCTTTATTACATCAAGACCAAGGGACTCCCCCCAAAACTTCTTGCTCTTTTTATGTTTTTTTTTTTAATTTTTGAATTCCTGTCATTACATAAACGAAGACTAGGCAGACATAATTAATGGGACAAGTACCTTCTCTAGCTCTTATGCAAAGGAGAGTCTCAGATGCCCAGCTCTTAAATGTTTCCCTTGTATTTTAGGTAATTTCCATGCTTATTGTCAAAAGACCTGTAAATTCATTACAGTAAAGAGGAATTTTCTTTGTAAACCAATGAACAGAGAAATTCAGTTTTTCCTAACACACACTTTCTAAAAATATAACAACACAACCTTTTGCTTTTTTCTCCCTTCTATTCCTTATACATCTATCTGGTTTCCCATTTTAATGACCTACGTAGACTTCTCATTCCCAACAAAAGATGCCATCCGTATCTAGCTCCATATGGAATAAAAAGGTAGGGGCACTTTACATTCCTCCCTTTCCTTTGCCCAAATTCATAAAAAAACTTAATTACTTCTTAAATATGGACTGAATCCATTCTCTCCATCCTTGCCATTATCGTCTTCCTCTAGGTCCTCATAATCTTTCCACAGCTTCATTTAATTGCCTCCTCAAAGCTTCTGTTCTCAACATTTGCATGGTGACCCTCTCTGCTACCAACACAGGGCTCTTCTAAAATATAAATATGACCATTTCATCCCCTTGCTTAAAAGTGCTTAATAGCTTTCAATAACTATAAGATAAGCACAAGATTACTTAATATTGCCTTTCATGATTCTGTCTCCTATCTATATTATCCCATCTTTTATGGTACCACTAGTTGTAGGATATACATGTACTTAATGTTCAAGATACACTAAACAGCTTGGAATTATCCAAAGTTCCATACGTTCTACACCCCAAATAGAATTCCCCTGTCTCCAATGATTATTTACCCTGCAAACTCTTTCCCCCAAATTATGACGGAAGGTATTTTCTGTAAAGCTCTCCTTAACACTTCAAGACAGATTCAATCATGTCTTCCGCGAGTTGTACCCCATTAGTGACTTAGGATAAGAACGTATATGACAGGGTAGGGTAAGGTAGAATAGGACAGACCATCACATATAGTAAAGATAATACTGCCCTAACAAATTCTCTCAAGCACTCAGAAGAGGGGTGGGGGGAGCTCACGTGCTATGTCACATACTAGACAATAATGTTAAAGGATTTCTTACTGAAGGCTACGATTAAAAATAAATTGAAAATAATTACACTAACCTATAAGCACATTGAAACCAGGGACTAATTTTATAATAATTAACATTAAACAATATCATCTGTGTATGAGTATCTGCTTGGAACCAGGTTCTGGCCTTTCTGCTATGAAGTGTTAATATTTTGACCATTATCCTGCAAAACAGATACTATCATCCCTATTTTACAAATGAGCACATACATTTATAATCTATTTTTAGTTTACAAATTTAGTTCCATTGATTTGGATGCCTGTCATTTGTCCTGCCCTACTTTTGGCGTAAGTACATTAGTACATTTTTTTTCGGTCACATATATTATGCGTAAGCCACTTGATGTTTTTAAGATCAAAGGACTGCTCTATGGAGAAGAAGTAATATTCTAAGTTATATTAAGTGTACTTGGCCCCCAAATCTACACCCGTTCTACTACCAAACACTACATCTACTTATCTAACCCTGTTTTACCCCTAGTACCTGACACTTAAGAGCTTGTAAAACTAACATGATGCACATGGAATTTTAACGTAATTTCACTGAACTCTGACTGAATGTGTAAGTTATTAAACACATTTTTTGCCCTTCAAAAGATCTTCACAAATAAAAAGACAGTAATACAAGTATATGTCCAAAAGTATTCATTATGACCCAAATATGGGAAATGGTCTATTTGCAAAAGAGGCACAAGGGAAAACACACATGGGCATTAAAAACCTTTAAGGCCGCTGGTTGTCTACCAGAAAGCGTTATTAAAAAGTCCTGTCAAATTGGAAAACAACCCATGGCATTTCTTTACCGTTCTAACTCATCAACACCAACCACAAGGAAGTTTCCAAATACATTTTCTTGTTTTGTTTGACATTTTTATCTCAAGTGTAGGTAAGTTTGTTTTGGCCATTTTTAAACGGATGTTGACATTTCAGTTTGTTGTGAATATATGTACTTTTTTTTCCCATATTTGGTAGGGGCTGTCACTTTCCTGATATTAATTATATTAGTCTAATCACCACAGCAAGAATGGGCTTGACCTTATATTTAAATTAATATATTAATACATAGGCATGTAAAACATAAACAGATGTGACTAGTAAAATATAGATGTAGGTGAAAAATATGTCCCTCCCTAAAGTAAAGGCCCAAATAGAGAGATGTCTGCTTCTAATTCAGACTCAAGGGTAAGAGGGACCAAAATTTGCACAACTGAGAGTTCAGCTAATAGAATCAGGTCACCCTGTCCAGCCTAAAGTTGAAGCTTCTTCCCTTTATCTCTAGTAGCTATGTGACTGTTTTACTTAATCATTAATGTCTTCAGTTTTCTTAACTGTAAGGTAAAGGTATTAATCTACCTCGTAGGACTGTTCTGAGGATTAAAAGAAATACGATAATAATGGTAAGAGACCTGGCACTTGTAAGAACTCAAATAACATCTACTGTTAAACTCCACTGTAAACACTTAAAGGTTTGAGTTCAGCACTTTATTCTTAGCAACTGGCAGAATGTCTGGCATATAGAAAGTTTAATAAATATTTTGGAATGAATGAATGAATAGATGACAGTGACACAGCAAAGCTGATTACTGCTCCTGAGATCTCAAACTTAGCTATTTGGAGGAAATAATAACTAACCCCATGATACCAGCTCCTGTTCTCCATCTATTCCATCTCCCAAGTAATCCATGAAAGTTAGGTAACACATTTCAGGGAGCAATGCCAACAAGCTTGAGTTCAGTGGAGGAGAAAGTGGCAGCAAAGAGGAGGAGGTGAATACAGCGTAAATTATTTTCTACTCTCATCCACACTACCCGTCTCCATTCCTCCCTCCCCCTGTTCCTAATCTTGTTGTTTGTTTTTCCTAAGTTTCTAGCGCAGGCCACCATTGAATTAAAAAAAGGAGAATCAAACACAAATGCTACTACTCAACACAATGCAGGAAACTGAGAACAAATTACTCTGTTGTGTTGCCTAATATATAACAAAGTTTAACACAATGGGAGGACATGGTCACCTGTGCCCCCCAACGAGTCATTTTATCTCATGGAGTATGAGAGAAATTGATGAGCATTTCCAGGCCAACACGAGAGATCTTGCAAGGCAATGAGAGGCCCAGGTTTCCTTCTGGGATCTAATGTCAGAATATGGTCTTGTTTTCATTTGTATAGTTCCCATTACCCTGGTCTCTAAGTTAGTGTAGCCTGGAGAAAACATGGCATTGATAACATACATCTGTTTGAATATACATTGCACAGAAATATAAAATTAAAACATGCAAATGTAGAGGTATAATACATTTCAGTAAACAAAAATAAGCAAAGCAAAACTGCAATAATCACTCCCACCCTTAGTATGAAAATAAGCTAGACACACAGTAAATTTAGCCCAGAAGAGACCAGGGGTGCTACATTTGCTTATCTGAGGCAAACACATCCTGGCTCTGGAAAGAATTCAGCTAGAATAGTTAATAGGTGGGAACTCCCCTAGATATAGGGAGAATGTGCATATTCCTTAAGGTTTTCCTCTTGGAGGGCACTCACAAAATCTCTGGCAAGAATACTGATAAAGTTTTTGTTTTGCAACCAAAGTAAGGAAAACAGCAGGCATCTCAGGAGAGACAAAAAACCGGATCTGGACCCTTCTTCCCCTTCTCCTCTGTGGAGCAAAAGGCTTACTCTGAAGGGCAGGGCATTAACAACATTGTCACCCTGAAGGCACTAATGAAAACACACTGCAGGTAGGAAAAGGAAACTGTGAAAATGTAGAGGATGGCCAAGAACACCGGATGGTCCAGAAATCTGGAAGAGGGGCAGGATCTCCGAGAAGCTTGTATCCCAGAGACGTAAGGTCACAGTGCTTACCTGAAATGGATGCTTAATCTGAATAATACAAAACATTTCACCTCAAGCCCCCAGCATCTGGCTAACAAACATCAACTAAAGGAGGAATGCTGCTGGAAGAATCGGCACACAGGAACATTCTAGCTCCAAGGTAAAGCACAAAGAGAAGACACACAGCAGAGGATGTAGCAGCCACCGAGTGAAACCCTCTGACAAACCAGCTCCCATCCTAAGCACAAGGTGTCCTAGAGAAATTTAAAGTCTATGACACACTGAGAGTTTAATCTTAGTGAGGTGGAAAGTCCCCATGATAAAGACCAGCAGGATCCACAGGCAGGGCCACTACTTTCCTGCTGGCGCCATCCGGTTCCCTGGCCCTGCGGTATTATCTCACTTTCTGTGCTTCTGTAAAACAGCTTGCTTCTAGGAAAGCAGAACTTACCCCTAAGATTCTATTGGTTCCCAAAGCTGACTCCTGATTGGTCCATTTGTAACACCTTATTTGCATACAATGTTGCAAAATCTTCACTAGTAACCTATAAAAGCCTATATAAACCTACAGACCAGGTCCAGAGCTTGGAGTGTTAACTCCTCTGGGCCCGCTGGCATAATAAACCTGAGTTCTGCAACCCTCCGAGTGTCACTTGGTCTCTCGCCAGGACCCAGGTTGCTGTAACACTCTGCTGTAACATTAGCACCAATCAACCTTTAAGCCAGCACAATTTTGGACTAGATTAGCCCAAATCTTGAAACTAAAGGCCAAGTAGAAGAAAAGGCATGCTCATACCTAAGAATAAAAAACTATTTACCTCATTCTTTCTTCATAAGTTTATTAAAGGATAATTGATAAATACAATACATAAAGTATAAAATACAAAGATTTGATACATATATACATTATGTATATATGTATACATAAATACCTTTACCTTACTCTATTGATCTGAATAATATGACCTGCTTTTATTAACAATAAAATAAATAAATCAAAAAGCAAGAAAAAATCATGTGGCCAATAGACAAAGAAATCAACAGGACTGGATTCCAATAGAGCACAGATGTTGGGACTGTATCACAGAGTACTGAAAATAACTATAAAATAGATTAAGACTCCAGACCAAAAAGTGCAAAATATGCAAGATACATGAGAAATTTCAATAAAATATAAACTGTAAGAAAAAATCAAATGAAATGCTGGGGGCAAGGCAGGAACACAGTCACAGATGAAGAACACATTCAAGGGTTTCATCAGTAGCCTGGACACAGATGAGAAAAGGATTAGTGAACTTGAGGATAGGTCCCTAGAAAGGGGGTGTAGGGGACGAACAGAACATTCAGAAGATGTGGGACAACAGCAAATATTCTAACATAATATATGTATAATTTAAATCCCAAAGGAAGAGAAAAATAAGGCAGACAATTTATAGAGTTACTGGCTTGGAATTTTCCAAAATTCATGACAGACAAGTAGTAGATTCAAGAAACACCAGGGAAATATATACAAGATCTTATGGTAGCTCACAGCGAAAAAAAAAGTGACAATGGATATACACGTGTTCATGTAGAACTGAAAAATTGTGCTCCACACTGGAATTTGATACAACATTGTAAAATAACTATCACTCAATTAAAAAAATGTTAAAAATTTTTTTGAAAATTAAAATTAAAAAATAAACAAAAAAGAAACACCAACCAAGCAAGATAAATACCAAGAAAAAACCACCACCACTACCTAGTAATCCCATATTCAAGGCAGAAAGGAAAAAGAAAACACACACACACATACACACACACTCTCTCTCTCCCCATCACACACACACTTTATACACAGAACAGGTAAGCATTGCAACAAACCCTTCAACAGGCACCATGTAGCCCAGTAAACCAAAAGGTAATAGAGTAACGTCTTTATCATGCTGAAAGCAAAAAAGTTAAACTAAGTCCAGAAATTTCTAACTTAAAAATATATGTTATTTAAATAAAGAAAACACACTTCTTTTTTCAGACCGACACACAGCTCATTCATGGCCAGCAAACATGCACTCTAAGATTGCTGAAGTGGTAAGGGAAGAATTATAGGCAGAGGGAATATGGGACCTGGCAGGAACGGTGTACACAAAGATATGAAGAACTCTAGAAACAGTCTAACAGAAATACCATAAAAAGTTTTCTTTCATCAACACCCCCTCAGGAATATCAGTGTAAAAATTCCTCAACCAAGAAATAGCATATCAAATCCAACAATATCTAAAAAGGATCATATGTCACTATTGAGTGGGATTTATCCCAAAAATTCAAGGTTGACCCAACACTGGGAAATTGATCCCTCTGTGTCTGCTAAAACCCACAGATGTTTACAGCACAAATAATGAACCTGAAGGAAACTTTGATGTCTTTCAACTGATAAACATAAGTAAACAGTCATACTATGGACTGCTATTCAGGAAAGACAGGAACAAAGCATCGGTTCACCTAACCGTATATGGATGAATCCCAAATGCATTTTGTTAAGTGAAAGACTACATAATGGATATAATTTTATTTATACAATATTCCCGAAAAGGCAAAACTGTAGGAACAGAGTATAGATTAGTGGTTGCCAGGAACCGGGCACACTGGATAGGGTTGATTACAAAAAGGCAACGGGGAATTCCTTGGGTGCCAAAATTGTTCTCTATCTTAACTGTGGTGGTGGATACACAAATTTATGAATTTGTCAAAACCCACAGAATTATATGCCCAAAAATGAATTTTATTGAATTTTTTTAATGTATAAACCTATGACTATAAAACCCTTGAACTCCTTCACATATCTTAGAGACTACTACAAAGGAATTTGCTTTTTAATTCAAGAGTGTATTTGAAGCAAATTCCATATTCTCATTTGGCCCTGGTGTCCAATGATGTAATGATAAAGGATAAAAGTACTTCAAAGAGAGAAATCATTATTCAGAAAACAGAAGGAATTCAGGGTCAAGAACTCTGTGACTCACCTAAGTACAACTTTTAAATGGATCTATATTGTTGAGTCGAAAATCAATCTATTTTTAGTGAATGATTTTTACTTTTCACACTAGTCATGAACATGTTTTGTGTTAGTCTGTCAGAACTGCAAACTGAGTAAATTCTGGGAGTAAGTATGACTTCATTTCCTTTTAGTGTTGTACATTATACTTCAACTACCAATTATTTTAGACAAATCTCAGGTAAAGATACATATGAGTTGATTATATATATGAGAAAATATTACCCCCAGAATACCACCAATGTTATTGCTATTCCTTGCTGCTCCTTAATCTATATTTACAATGATAAACATAATGGCAATGAAACTAGGAAAAACTAAGTTTACTATATCCAAACTGTATATAATTTTTTTTAAAACAATAGAATCAACTATCTATACCACAACATGTAGTTAAAAATTTTAAGAGTATGTGCTGGTACTGTGGGGGAAGGGAGAGAATTAGATATTCCATTAAAGCCAGTGTGAGGTTTTTCTATAAATTATTTTCACTATTAGGGTCAGATAATAATCTTTCATTCTCTGTATCTGTATAAAAGTAAACATGAAGCTGTAGGGTTAGAGTTTGCTTAATTTTAATAATCAGAATAATAAAAACATTAAAGTAGAGAAATGAACAAGCACATTTTTTAGAATAAACCTCAGAAATTTAGAAATGCAATTAAAAATATAAATACTGCTAGACCTGAACTTTCTAAATCTTAATGTATCAGAATGGAGCCCATGAGAACAGGAATCTATAAAGTTCTACAATGAAAGTTTGAACTTCTACATGATGTACTTAGTCACATCCACTGATACAAACATGATCATCTGTCTTAGTCCAGACTACTGCAACAAAATATCAGAGACTAGGGGACTTAAACAATAGGAATTTATCATAGTTCTGGAGGCTGGGAAATCTAAGATCAAGGTTTTGGCTAATTCATTTCCCCAGTGAGGGCTCTCTTCCTGGCTTGCAGAAAGCCACTTTCTTGCTATGTCCTCACGTGGTGGGAAGAGAGAGCATCCTCTGGTCTCTCGTTTTCTTCTAAGGGTACTAATCTCATCATGGGGGCCCTACCCTCAGGATGCTACCTAAACCTAATTATATACCAAAGACCCCACCTCCAGATACCATCACGTTGTAGGTTAGGGATTCAGTATATGAATTTTAAGGAGACTAGTCAGTCCATAAAATCATTGTATAATGGACCAGTCATTTAAATATACAGTAATGTGTGTGGAAGCCTGGTGTGGTAGTGGAGGTGGTATACCATTGCCTATGATAGTAAGACATGCTACCAACAAGCAAGGGAAGAAAATATACAGATGGATTTGAAAGCCGCCAGAAGAGTCAAAATGTGCAGTGTATCAGCTTGTAGAAACAAACTCCTCAGCGAGACATGAAAGGCAGTTTGCTAAGAGTATTTTAATAGAATGAGGCCCTGGAACATAGATTTTAATAAAATTCAACTCATTTTTTAATTAGGTCACATCAGTAAAAATACATGCAAATGTATGGGTTTTCAATGGGTTTTGCAGTAAAAGTCTAATCCATCGTTTGTAGAAGGAACACAATTGTGCACAAACAAGAATGTGTATTTATCAGTATCATCATTATACAACATTCATACTATCATAGTAAAACTTGAACTTCAGATGACAATGATGGTGATGGTTTCACCATTTTGAGGTAACTTGAATGAAGGTGGGAAAGGAGAAAGGAAACATAAAGGGAACTCGGGTCATAGAAAAGCAGCAGTATCACTGCCATCCATGGAAAGACTGGATTTTAAGCATAGCAAAAGTCAGTGCAGACTTTTACAAAAGAGGGAAATAAGACCGTTTATATTTGGATGGTAATTTTAGTTGCCGAGTGATTTATGCCCCATAGATGGAAACAGGTAGAAGTAAGAAACCAAGTTAGAAAATTACTGTATTAATCCAGACAGGGCTGGGGTAAGTGAGGAAGCAGGAGATGTGATGAGAGTGGTAAAATCTGAAGGCAGAGTTTATAGACCTTGCTAAAGAACAGAGCATTTTACCATTGTATCTTTATTTACACTGAAGATCTGACTTGAACACTGCTTCTAAACTGTCTGCCTACATAAATCCAACATACTCACTAGCATCCAGCTCAAATTCCTTTCCCATGATTCCTCATTAGACTACTCCATTCCACAAGAATCACATCTCCTTCAGAACTTATACTATTTTCCAGCATGTCCCAAACTGTTGATAAATCCCATCAGCCAAAGACCAACAAGAACCAATCTGGAGTCCCAAAAAGTTAATGTTATTAATTTACTGCAAAAAGGGAGGATACCCACAAAGAAACCATAAAGCACCCTACCAAATAAAACGAGGACATAAAGATATGGCAGGGTTTTTAAAAGGGGAGAGTTTAGGTAAAGTTTAAATAATGCAGTGCTTTGTTTGGAACAAATCAAAGCAGCCCTTGTGTGTAAAGGTTTAGACTTAGGCTGAGAAACAAGACTCAATGTACCATTTACTTGGAAACTATAAGTTAGGAAAGTATAGAATTTTGCATCCAAAAGCTTTCTATCTGAGACTCTAAAGTTGGCTGAAAATCACTGCTGCTTCTCCATATCAAAGTGACCCAAATACCTGAGACCTTCCAGAAAAGAATGAGATGCGCCATGCTCACTGACATGATTTGAAATAGCAAAGTTCATGGTAGTTTATGATTTTAGATATCTTTAAAACTAGATATTTTAAGATTACATTCATATTCAACACAGGGTCAACAAAGTCTCCTTCCACATCCTCTTTATTCTGGGACCAGAGCTAAAGGAGCAATCACTATTAGGAACACACCAATCTTGTGGTAGAACAGAGACTCAGAATGGCTTCAACAGCTGCTCCTTTAAAGTGTCACAGATCACTTCTGCTCACATTCAGTTAATTAACCAAAATATGAAGCATGGCCAATTTGGACATCAGTAGGGCCAGAGTATGTGAGGAGGATGGGAGACTGGAGGCTAGTATGATCTTCTCAAATGAAGGTACTGCACATGTTTTTTGAAATAATAATTCAGCCAGACCTAGCTCCTGTCCGTTTGTCCTATCATCATCGTGTGAAGAAGATACTGATGTTGCCTCAAAAAACCCACTCATATGTTTTTTGTTCTTTAATTCATCCTTTCTACTAATGCCTTGGTGGAAATTGTGTGCGTCATGGCAGACTTACTCTGCTACATTGTAAGAGTAAAGGGAATGTTGAGTATAATTTCTTGACTAATATATTAAAGAAAGAAAAAGTATAGGACTTCTAGTAATAAAATTTTGCCCTATCAAAACATAGCACAAGTACCCTTCATTGTTTACTAGGTTCCTAATCCAATTTATCCACCATCACAAGTCCTAGATTGGTGGGTGTTTTTTCATTGTTCCATCCACAATTCTGTAATCTTATCTTAGCTCATATAATTTTATGTGAGGTAATAAAAAACACAGGGAGAAAAAAAAAGATAATTATTGAAAGGATCTCATAAAAATTAGGCCATTAACTAAGAAGCACCATGGTGGCAGGTTATGGTTCTAATGATAAAAGATGTGATTAAAAAAATAATTCAAGTCTGTAATACATTGGTAGAAATCTATTTCACTCTGTGACCAACTTACCACAGATCAATAAATATTCACAAGACACCTGTGGATCTGTGTTGCAGAAATGCATTACACTTCTAAACACAAGAATATCTCAGCAGGATTGCTTAATGTAGTGCTTTCTCTAGGTCTCTCCAGCCTAGCTCAGCAGGTGATACTAGACCAGGTAAGAATTAAGCAGAATGAATTGCAAAATGCACTATTAATCCCCACTGACCATGAATTTCAGGTTAACAAAAGACAAATTAGTCTAAATGTTCTTTAACTCAAGGGTGATATTTCTAGCTCAATAGCCCCTTTGGTCAGACATGACATTAATCCTCTCTAAAGAAAGGCACCACAGGCCTTTCAGTTACTATAAGTAAACAGGTTTTGTTTTCTTTTTTAGGGTGCTATGCTTTTTGTAGGACACCTTTTAGACAGGAATGGTAACAGAATTAATCATATAATAATTTTACATTCAGTAGTGAATATGTCTATAATGTTTTAATCAACTTCAGAATATTTCTCAAATACTAAATTAGGAAAAATTACTGTCTACAGTACTCTGATTACTCACGGGCAAGATGAGAAAGATGTGACTAAACAGGAGATTGTGAGAAGGATATATAAGAGCCGCTGGATTTACGTTCAGTATGCAGCAACAAGATCATGTGCTGGTCAAACTTAATGAAATCTAAGGTCACAATAATAGGAGTGTGAATTCTAGAACAAGGAAGTAGATACTCTGCTCTGCTCTAAGATGCTCAGTAAAAGTCTAGGGCATAATGCTTTATTCTGGGCATGGTATTTGAAGAGAAACATAAAAATATTGTATGGAATCCAGAAGGAAGGAAAGAGGATGACAGAGAATGTAAATCATGTCATATTTATTCACTCAAAAAACAAGCACTAGGAACAGATGTTAGAAGAAAGTTAGGAGGAATCCTATATTTTTAGCTAGGAAAATAATAGATTTAGAGACAGAATCAAGGTAGGATTTCTTAGAATTTTTCAAGTCTGCATAGGAAGGACATCTTTGAAATAATAATTCAACCATATCTAGCTATGTAGCTTCAGAAAACAGAATGAGGAGTAAGGTAATACCTACAGAGAAACAGATCTGGACTTTTACATTATCCGAGAAACATCTAACAATTAGATTAAATCAAAGTAGGAGGGAATGAAATAGCGTTAACTTCAGGCACACAGGGTAGAAAGAAATATTTTTTCTTGCATCCTTCAGAACTCGGTAATCTTTTCTTCGGCTGAAATATTGAGCTAGATGGCTCAGAGTTTTCTCCAATGATTAGATCCATTGAATTTATGGTAAGTTCTGCAACAGCTTTTTACATGTCACAAAACAGCAACAGCAACAAAAGATCAGGATGTGGAGGGCACACACATGGTGGCAGCAGGGAGAAACCACACTAAGTGAAGGCGTAGGTTTGAGTTTTGTTTTGTTCAAGCTCATCCGGAATTTGCACTTCACATGTGCTACTGCAGGGGGTGAAAGGCTCCCCGTGGATGCAGCCCAGAGTTGGGAAAGGATTACAAGACTCTAGGAGAACTCTGAGTTCATGTGTATAATGATACAGCACTGTTAAAATCCTCGCATAGTCAACGCCCTAATTACTACAAGCTGTCACTCACAGGTACAGGGGAAGTAGGCCAGAGTAGATAGACAACATTTTTCCACTTTGCAAGCTTGCTTTCAAAATAGAATCTAATTAAATATAGAACAATACAATGTTAAAAAGACAATTTGCTATGGAAACAGAATCACACTAAACATTCATTTTGTACCTGTCCTTAACACTGTGGATAGTCTCCCCATCCCAGACTCACTGAGTTTCCAATACATATCCTGCTTCAGCTATTGCAACAGTTTATGGTCAATTCTGAGCTGCTTTTTTCCCTTCTAGCTCCTCCAGGCACAATGCCTGGCTCCTTCTTCTTTAACAGGTGCTCAATTTTGTGTTCGTCTCTAAATTGGATTATTCATCTATGTATATTTATAGTATTAGTCCTAAAAAGAGAACACTGCTTAGTTTTTCTTTCTGGTTTTTGTCTTTATTCTAACACCATTTCTGAGAAATCTTCCCTGGATTTCAAAAATCAGAAAGGAAGTTTTCCTCAGTGGTCCTCTAGCACCTGCTTCTGAAAGCATCCTTATTATGTTCATGTTGCACGTATATGATCTCATTTATGCTTCACATTATCCTCATTTCGTAAATGGGAAAACTGACCTAGAAAAGTTCAATATGTTGCCTAAGACAGCACAGACCTTTGCCAGAAAATGACTTTGCCTTGTCTGACTCCATAAACCATGAGGGTCAAGTACACATATGCAAAGAAAGTAAGTCCCAAACCATCATCACAGGTTTCATTATGAACTTTTAAACTTTTCTTCAGAAAAGCTTTAATGCATTTTTTCCTATCTAGGTAGATTATTTAAAGAAGGAAAAAAAAAGGAATGAATTACTAACAGACCTTGATAACTTGAAAATGATAGAGATACTGATTGTTCATTTCACAGCACTGTCAACTTGCTTTAAAAATTTTTTGGTGGGGGAGACTTTATGTTTCTGAAGCGGCCTTATAAGAAGGCACAAGGAAACAAAGTGGAAAAAAGGAGATTCACTAGGATACGTTTATTTTACTAATCCCTGGAACTCTATGTGGTCTAGGAGCACAGGAGTTAGCACTACATAAATGAACACAACTAGACATCCAGTTATGGCTGAACGCTGTTGCCTGTTACTGAAAATCACAGGGTTTTAATAAGCAATAAAGGATATCCTTGAACACAACCACATACCAGTATTGTTTCTGGATTTAAAAAATGGCTTTTCCTAAAAACAAACAAACAAACAAACAAACAAACAAACCACTTCTGAAACTCAATGTGACTGTGGCTTCTGCATCCTATATTCCCAATGTTGTCAGAGCATCAGCATTTAGTCCTTGAGTTATGCTGCCACCGGTGCTAAACATGGATGATGCATGGATATCCCAATGGATATGGCCAGTCTAGTGAGAGTGGCACTGGACGTAGGTTTTATTAGTTTAAATTTAGTAAATCCAGCTCTTACTGCTAAGCACAGCTTTCCCAGTGAGAACTGAACTACAGCGATAATGACTGAAAAAAGCTTTCTTATTCCATGATGCCTAAGTTCGTATGTGTCTAGCGTTCTTTACACCCAGTACAAATGTCAAAAGCAGACACAGGAGACCCTCATCCCTCCAGCCCTATTTCATTCATTCTCTTCTCCTTTTTATTGTAACAAATTTATAAAAATACCTACCATTGTGTTAAATATTTTGAAATACTAGTCAACCCCTGCAATTACATCACAAAAGCAGCTGTAGATTATATATAAACAAGTGAATGTTGCTGCATTCCAATGAAATTTAATTTACAAAAATAGGCAGCAGGCCAAATTTGACCTATACCCTGTAGTTGGCGGCTCCTGCTCTAGTGAAACACACTGAACCACACAAACAGATTCACCAAATTTTCTATGAATATGTCAAGCATGTGGACATTTATGCATTAATTCCTCCAGATAATCCATTTAATTAAAGACTGATTGCAATTTGTCTTTCTCTCCACTCTTTCTTTCCAGCTCTTCTTGGGATATCTGAAATTAGGACAATGCCCTTATTGTAACAGAGGAGAACAAATCTGACTGTATATTGGATCTGTTCCTTTGGCTTTGATCACTGTGCCCTGTTTCCTTGGCTTAGTTTTGCTCGCTCTGCCCTCACGTAAAGATAACAAGTTGCAGAACAGAGAATAACATTTGTTTTGTTGGAGGTTTTGCAGGAGCACCATGAGCTGGCCCACATGGACAGCTGCAGGAACAAAGATTTCCTACACCAAGAAGTTTGCAACAACCAACCACACCCCCTCACCCTGGTTTTACTTATTTATTTATTTATTTTTGAATAAAGGGAGTCTGTATTCTGAATTGAGGAGGATGGTTCTCCAAGACATTAGTCTGCCATTCTCTCCGTCTGCCGGCTTTCCAAATAAAGCCGCTATTCCTTGCCCCAGCACCTCGTCTCCCCATTTTTTGCCCTGTCGTGCAGCAAGCAGAACGAGTTTGGACTCTGTAACATTATCATTAAATTAATAACTTTAAGTAACAGGAAAAATATGTGGATATACAATGCTCATATCATTTGTGAACAGATTTCATACAAATATAGATATGGACAATTATAACCTCTAAAGCCAAGTCACCTCACCTGCACCATTGAACATTGCTTTCTTTTTCTAGGCAGATTGAAAAGATTTGAGGTTTATTCCTTCTGTATTTAGCTTCCCATTTCCTTGCATCTTCTGAATAGTAGAAAGAGCCAGGTATTAATTTCCATTAACCTAATACCCATTTTGCCTTTTTCTGCAGACACGGACCCCTCCTCTCAGGTTACTTTGGCTGCCCTTTTGCTGCTTACTATCTTCTGTGAAGACATGGCCTGCATCTTAGCTAATGCTTAATGCTACTCTGCACTAGAAACATATCCACTGCCAAGTTCATTCAACTACTTTAAAAGGGAGGCAATTTTAGTTCTTTTGGTTGGCCTATGTCATTCTTTGCCTTTTTCAAGTCATGTTTTCACTCTTACTCAGAAATATGTTTTAAATGAATATTGTAGTCGACTCTGGAGGCCTAGTGTTCCAAATATAGTGCATTTCTGAGCTACTGACATACAAAATTATATCCCCATTCATACGTATGTAGCATTATTTGCTTACTTGGAAGTCAAGAATAGTTAAGGAGTGAGCATGATATACTGTAATAGGAAGAACAAATCTGACTCCATATTAGATCTGTTCCTTTACCTTTAACCCTGTGCTCTGTTTTCTGTGCCTAGTCATAATGGTGCTGCACCTTTTGTAAAAGAATGTTGCCTAGAGCCTGAAATATATAAGATAGCCCATTCTCAAGGCTCTGACCTTTAAGGATGTAACACTTTCCCATTCATAGAGAGATAAAAAGTTGCAGAACAGAGAATAACACTTCTCTTGTTGAAGGTTTACAGGAACGTCATGACCTGACCTACATGGACAGCTGCAAGCACAAAGGATTTCGATACCAAGAACTTTACAACAGCTAATCACACCCCCTCCCTTTTGGTATAAAAGGAGCCTGAATTCTGACTTGGGAAGATGGTTCTCCAGGACATTAGTCTGCCATTTTCTTGATCTGCTGGCTTTCCTAATAAAATCATTACTCTTTGCCCCAATACCTCATCTCCCGACTTATTGGCCTGTCATGCGGCAAGCAGAATGAGTATGGACTCGGTAACGATACCACTGAGGTTTTGCTTTCAAATGAGAACTTACAAATGATTTTATCCATTTAAAAAAAGAAACTATCCTAAGAAAGTGCTTAGGAAAAACAGACTACATAGAATATATAGCAATGTACACCTGCAAAAGAATTTACATGCTTTATGAGAACCCAAACAAATAATCTACAAACAGAACAGACTGGTAGTTGCCAAGGACAGGGGCTTGTGAAGGGAATAGGTGAAGATTCTTAAAAGATACAAATTTCCAATTATTACATGAATAAGTTCTGGGGATGTAATGTACAACATGGTAACTACAGTTAATAATACTATAATGTATATTTGAAAGTTTCTAAGAGAATAGATTAAATCTTTACCATACACAAAAAATTATCATTATGTGAGATGACAGATATGTTAATTAATCTTACTGTGGTAATCATTTTGTAATGAATGCATATACAAAATTGCTACACTATATACATTAAACTTATAAAAGTTGTGTCAATTATAACTCAATAAATCTGGAAAAAATTTTTTTAAAATTTAAATTACATTTGGAAGATTGCCCAAGAGGGAAGTAGGATGAGAGTGACAAATGGGAAGAATAAATAAAATAAATAATTAAATTATGGAGGTTCTTTGGCAGATCAATATTAGAACTCCAAGAACTGAAGAGTGTGATTAACTCAACCCTGGGCACCTGAGGTTAGGAATACATAAATAAGAACTGAAAACTTTGGAGACAACAAACTTGACGAAATAAAGCTATATTTCATCTACTGGAATGGTCTGTTAATCAAGTAATGTGCTCTCATGTTTTCTTGGAAGAAGCTAGAAAGACATCACTGTTACTAATAATTAAATTGAGACTACTTTTTGCATGATGGCATATCACTACTAGTTGTTAGTTGAAAGAAACCTACCACTGGGACTGCCTATGAGAAATGCAATTAAGAACCATCAAAGCCATCAAGAGACCAAATGTGTACAGAATATAAATGGACTACAAAGATTTACAAGGAAATGGTTCCACAGAGGGAGTCTGGTGACATATAACCACAAGAGCTCAGCTTTTAAACGGCTTCTAACTTTTACTAGAACTCTAGGATGGAATTAATTCCATGTAAATTACTGCAAAATAACTATTTTGTCTTACAATGTGAAAATCTGACACTGTATGGAAGCTTTTTTGTATTAAGACATTTAAAACAACTGAAGCATTAATTATTGAAGGAGCTATGCTAGAAATTATTAGAACCATCCCAGTATACCAACTGCAGGGATGTGTATGGTACAACCATTAGTCAGGCTGTAACTCCCATGGCTTCAATAGGAACTTTGTCAGAACAAGAGCCACAAAACAGGATCCCACAGTCAATGTTCCCCTAACTGAATTGATGTTAACTATCATCTACAGGCTCCAGGAAATGGCAGGTGAGAGTGTTCTCAAAATAGCAATTCATCATCTCTCCAATATCAAATGGTTTGTCACGATAATCGCCAGTTGTAAGACTGTAGACTTAAATTTTAAAAATAGGAAAGAAAAAGGGGAGGGGAGAGCATTAGTCTACTAGTGCCATAACAAAATGCCACAGACTAGGAGAGTTAGTAACAGAGATTTGCTTTCTCCTGGTCTGGGGGCTGGGAGTCCAAGATGAAGATGTTGACAGGTTTGGTTTCTCCTGAGGCCTCTCTCTTTGGCTTACAAACAGCGTTTCCTCTGTGAACTTATATCCTTGTCTCTTTGTATGTCCTGATCTCTTTCTTTTACCCTTGTAAAAGCAGCAGTTAGATTGGATTAGGGCCCACCCTAATGATTAGGTTATAATGGTGCCAATTATCTCTTTAAAGTCCCTATCTTACAAATACCACCACATTCTAAGTCAGTGGTAGTCACAGCTTCAACAAAAAT
Organism: Camelus ferus; assembly: GCF_009834535.1. Taxonomy (NCBI): domain Eukaryota; kingdom Metazoa; phylum Chordata; class Mammalia; order Artiodactyla; family Camelidae; genus Camelus; species Camelus ferus. The sequence continues at coordinate 76,214,506 of NC_045701.1, read as the reverse complement.
TTGTGAGGTGGCATAACTCAAGCTGTAACAGAGTTAAAATAAAAAAGAAAGAAAGAAAGAAAGAAAGAAAGAAAGAAAGAAAGAAAGAAAGAAGAAAGAAAGAAAGAAAGAAAGAAAGAAAACAAAGAAAAAGAAACCTTAAGCCATTAGGGAAATGCAGAGCTTTGATGTGTGGGAATTGGCCAAACATGACTGGGAAATAGTATCAGAAACTACTGGACAAAACAATCTCTCTATGATGAATTCAGCCACCTGCTTCATGGATATGCCCTGTTATTAAAATAAAGACCACAATTATAGCATGGTCTACATGGCTCTGCACAATCTCTAACTCTCAGGAATTATCTCTTAGCATCTCTGCTTTTGTCTTAAATTCAAGCTGCACTGGGCTTCTTCTCATTCTCTGAAGAGGCCATGCTTTCTTCTTCATAGGACCATTGATAGCAACATTCCTGCCACTGGGAAAAATTGCTATCTAAATTCATCCATCATTCTTATCTTGAATGTCACATCTTTGAACTTTCACTTGTGCCCCTGACCTCATTAGATGTATATCTTCTACAGCACAATGACTTTTTTTTACAGTAATTATTAAAGTTTATACATGTGTATGCATATATTTCAATGAGAGCTAACTCAAGAAAATGGCATATATCCAGAAGGAACTCTACTTCAAAAAGACACCTGCACCCCAGTGTTTACAGTAGCACTATTTACAATAGCCAAGACATGGAGACAGCCTAAATGTCCATTGACAGATGACTGGATAAAGAAGATGTGGTATATTGATACAATGGAATACTATTCCACCGTAAGAAATGACAACTTAATGCCATTTGCAGCAACATGGATGTCCCTGGAGAATGTCATTCTAAGTGAAGTAACCAGAAAGAGAAAGAAAAATACCATATGAGATCGCTCATATGTAGAATCTAAAAAACAAAAAAAAAAAAAAAAGAAGGAAAGAAAAGAAAAAGACAAATGAACATAAATACAAAACAGAAACAGACTGATAGACATAGAATACAAACTTGTGGTTGCTGGGGGGAGAGGGGTGGGAAGGGACAGACTGGGAGTTGGAAATCTGTAGATAATGACAGGTATATACAGAATACATAAACAAGATTATACTGTATAGCACAGGGAAATATATACAAATCTTGTGGTAGCGCACGGTGAGAAAGAATGTGACAATGAATATACGTATGTTCACGTAAAACTGAAAAATTGTGCTCTACACTGGAAATTGACACAATATTGTAAACTGACTATAACTCAAAATAAAATTAAAAAAAAGAAAATGGTTGACTATTAACACAAGTTATCACTTATATGACACATTAATGCTATAAAAGACAGGATTAGTTTTATACATGCTAATTCACTTAATTCTTGTAACAACTAAGATGTATTTAAAACCGATAGTATTACCATTTACATTTTTTCAATGGGAAAACAGAGGTACATAAAATATATATAAATTGTTTAAGGTCACATGCCTGAAAGAGAGCTTGAACTTGAATTCAGGTAGCTATGGCTTTGCAGTCTGCCCTTAAACAATATTCTATTCCATATAGTATACTCATCACTACTTAGGTACCATACCATCCCTGTTACATTGCACGTCTCAAAATGTGTTTGGATATGACAATATCAAAATCCCCCCAAAATTAAAAGCTCCATATGGTTAAACTAATCATAATGGAATAGACAATGTCATGATACATTTATCTCAGTGGATCTGAGGCAAGATCCAGCTCTAACTCCATAAAGTAATGTTGGCAAACAGTAAACACACACAGTTTGGGATTTTAGCAAGAATCTTACATTTGAAAAAAAATTGAGGCCAAATCCTGTTTTAAATAATTGCAACTGGTGCAGAAGGAAATCAAGAAGAATACACTACGTCAACATTCAAATGATTGCAATGTCTTATAAAATACACACAACACACACATGCCGGTTAGTGGTGAGTATTTGCTATTCTCTCTATTTCTTAGAGAGCATCAGAAATGCTCTTTGGACAACACAACAGAACTTTAACTGACTCCTTAGAACCTCCACTACTACTTACTGTGAAAAAGCAGAGGGTAACAACAGTTAAGATACTAGATTTTGAAGCCAAAGTATATGGATTCAAATAAGTAAGTACTTGTGTGACCTCAAGAAAATTAGTTAATCTCTTTCAAAATATAGTAGACATATCTTTTGGAGTAGTAGTGAAGTTTAAGTAAATTACTATACACAAATACTTAGAATAGTACCTAGCACATAGTTAGTGCTCTAGGTGTTAGTATTATTATTTTATTCTCTGATCAAGAAATTTATTGAGTTCATCTATTTTATGACTCTTTCCAGCATCATTAATATGTGAGTTATCTTTTGAACTTAAAAGGATAGTTAAGGTTGTGCCAACTGTGAAACAAGAGGGCAAAGATCTCAAAATTTCATGATTTACATAGACGAATGTACCAAGATCCCAACCCAGTCTCAAAGTGACGAGATTTTGTTCATCCATTATTTGTGATTTTGCTTTGCTATATCCCTAGTTCTCATGATCCACCAATCCACATATGCAGATGTTGACTTAGAAGCACACATTTTCATAGGGTGTAACTGTTAGAATAGACTTTATGGCTATTGTAGATGGCTCCTGGGCTATGACAAAATTTATATATATATTTATGTGATCCAAAAACCTTTAACCAATCATTCATCACCTTGCCTAATCAATATCTTACTACTTTTATTTTACCTTTTTCGTGTTTTCATATTTTCTATGTAAAGGATACACTTTAAAAAAAGCTGAAATGTTTTTGATAGTAAAGAAATAAAGGAAGAATATGTGAGGAGGGAAGAAATTAAAAGAGCCAAAGCAACAAGAAAAACAAAATCCTCTGGAAAGAAAAACATTGCGAGATAAGCAGAAACCCAACATCAGCAGGAAGAGGGTCTTAAAACTGAAGATAATTATTTCAGGTAATTGTTAGCAGCAACATGATTTTGAGATAACTAGAACTATGCAGATTTCAGCAAGAGAAGCAAGAAAAAAAAAAAAAAAAGTCTAGTTAGTCCTGAAAGGAAGGAGACTACAAGGAGTAAGATTAAATGTCCAAATATAATTAAAGTCAATAAATATTTATTAATTATAAGCATGTGCAGAATTCATTACTAGCGGAGTGGAAAAGAGGGTCAAGTACTATGAAGGTTACTACAATCACTTTTCCATCCCCAGTGATTTCTGCCTAGTGGATAAGACATATAAAATTTTTGACGGATGACCTAAGTTTATTTTTTTCACTTTTTGACCTTGGAAAATAGAAATATAGCACAAAAAAGGAAAAAAAAAAAAAAAAACCTAAGCTCAAAAGCCTAATATCAATAAATACAAATGGACAAATTTGGCCAGTAAAGATAGCAAACATCAGATTGAATAGGAAAAAAATCAGTTTTATCACATTTACAAAAAGATATCTATAATTCAGCATTTGAAATATCACTTATATGTGGGATCTAAAAAATAAAGCAAACCAGTGAATATAACAAAAAAGAAACGGACTCTCAGATATAAAGAACAAACTAGTGGTTACCAGTGGGAGAGGGAAGGGAGAAGGGGCGAGACAGAGATCGGGGATTAAGATGTACCACTTAGTAGGTATAAACAAGTAAGCCACAAGGATATATTGCACAGCACAAGAAATCTAGCAAATATTTTATAATAATTATAAATGGAATATAACCATTAAAAATTATGGATCATCATGCTGTACAACTGAAATTTATATAATATTGTACTGCAACTATACCTCAACACAAAAAGGAGAAAACTGAAAGTCAAATATAAATTTTAAAAGGATTAGAAAGGAAAAAAATAAAACTTTGTAGATGACAAAAAAATCTCCCAAATGACTACAAATTGAGAAATTAATAAGAGATTAATAAGATAATCGCATAAAATATTAATATCAATAATCAGTTGCATTTCATGTATTAGCAACACAGAGAAAACACCACCACCAAGGTAAAATAAAAGAAACAAAATTATATAAGGTCACTAAGAATAAATCTGATAAGTTATATATGATATTGATGGAGAAATTATTTGAAAAACACAATGACTAAATAAAAAGTAATATACTCCATACACTGAAAGAATACATCATACACTGGAAGAACACAAAATAACCCCTAAGTGAATAGGTAAAATAGCATTTTAATTAGTATGACACAATACTGGAAAGATATCAAGTGTCTCCAAGTTATCTACAGATTTAATGTAATTATAAACAAAATCTTAAGATTTTTTTTTTGAGGGGCTATGTAACAAATTATACTAAAATCTGTGTGGAAGTAAAAAAGCTAAGAATAAACACTAACAAATTAGAATACAGTCACACTCTTGCAGTAATATATATCAAATCTCTATTCTTATTAAACTACAGTAATTTCCACTGTATCCACTGATAAAAACAGAGACCAGTGAAATGGAATATGGAATATATAAATAGATACATGTCCTGTATAAACACTTGTATTACAAAGTTGATATTTCAGATTACTGTGTAAGTTTTGGACCATTTAACTAATACAGTAGACTTGGTTAGCCACATGGAAAAATGAAATTCCTACCTAACATTTGAAACAAAACTCAACTACAGAAGTATTATTAAGCATAGTAATAGCATGTTATTGGTGGAAGAAGAGAGAAATACACCAATGGGATAAAAACCCAACACAGACCAATGCATACATGAATATTTGATTTAAGAATAACATGGCATTCCATAATATAGTTGATGAAAGAACAATGTTATAATAATGGTTCTGGAATTAATGAACACCTACAGGGGGAAAGATGAAAACTGACTGCTATTTCACATTATACAAAAAGTCAGTTGAAAGTAGATGCTAACCTAAATGTGAAAGTCAAAATGATACGTTCCTAGAAGATATAAATATACACGCAATATTCAACATATGATTCAAGATACACAATATATAATACAACATATAATAAGCATTGTTACAAATTCTTAATGAGAACAAAAAAGGCATTAAGTATTACAGAGCAGATAGATAAGTCTATGTTGAAATTAAGAAGTTTTATTCATCAAAGGATATCATTAAAAAACTTAAAGTGCAAACCAAAGTATGGTAGGAAACTTACTTGCAACACATAAACTAATATAGGATTTGTATCCAAAATTTTTGAAGACAAATCAGAGATAACAGCTAATATAAAAATAGCCAAGGGATGTGAACAGACAGTTTAGAGAATACAGAGCATTAAGACTTCTCATGCAGTGCCGGATGGATATTTACTGGCATTAAACTTTGGGAAAGCTTTTTCCATGACAGGTACATGGGGGTGAAATGTAACTATGTTTATCAAAGCACACATACAATAATATACACACCAGCACTTTTCCTAATAGTCCTGTGATGATTTATTTTGTACATCAACTTGGTTAGGCCAAGTATGAGATCTTTGGTCATACACCAGTCTAAATGTTGCTGTGAAGGTATTTCGGGTGTGATTAACATTTAAATCAGTAGACCGAGTAGAGCAGATTACCCTCCATAATATGGGTACCCTTCATCTTGTCAGTTGAAGGTCTTAAGGAACATACTGAGATCTTCAAAAAGGAAGTAATTTTGCCTCCAGACCACGTTCAGACTCGAGACGGCAATGTCAGGTTTTCCCTGTAATCTCCAGTCTACGGGTCTGCCCTGCAGATTTTGGATTTAGGAGCCCCCAAAGTCATGTGGGCTAATTTCTTAAAATCTCATATACATACATACATACACACATGTGTACAAGTGTACGTGCATGTATATATGTGTGTGTGTGTGAATGTGTATAAACACACACACATCCTATTGCTTGTTTCTCTGGAGGACTCCAACACTAGCTCCAAACTGGAGATGATCAACTATATAGATGTCTATTAACAAAAGATACCTAAACAGTTAGAGTCATACAGTGGAATACTGAATCAATGGAAATGAAATGTGTTTAGTGAGATATGGATTAACTTCACAAACAAAACGAACCAAAGAGCTACATACAACACCACAAATACGGTATGGTTCTATTTAACCAAAGTTCAAAAACAAGTAAAACCAAGTTTTAGTGTCTAGGGATCTGTTTTTAGCTGGTTAATTGATAAGCAAACAAAGAAAGTAGTCACAATTAATAACAGGTAATGGTTATTTGGTGACAGGAGAGACAAAGAACAAACTGCACTGGGGCACAAGAGAGCCTTCTAGGGTTATTAAATCGTAGTTTCTTGACTTAGGTGACTATTACCCTGGCTTTATTTTGGGATAATTGAACTACCCATTTTTGTTTGGGTTTCTAATTTGTGTGCAATTTCATAAGAATGCATTAGCAAAGAGGAGTGAGAAACACATTCAGAGACAAGGGGATGAGATCACATATACAGCCTAGGTAATAGTCTAGTTTTTAGGTTCTGCTAGACATTATTGTGGAAGCTTAATTTACTACTTTGCAAATTCTCATGTTTTGACTTCTGGTTCATTCCACAAAACTGAAAAGTGAGATCGAGATTCGAACAGCCTGCTTTTCCTGACCTGGTGGCTGAGGACCTTGCAGAGGCAGATGTTCTTAAGAAATCAGTTCTTGCTGTCACAGTAGTATCAGCCTGCATGAAAGGCTGAGCATTTGGAATGACTGGTCTGTGTTGCTTGCAGCCCATGTGGAAGCTGAGCCGAGCTGAATCGATGCTCCAAGAACACAGAGTCTGGAACAGATTGCATTCTGAACACCTTTTTTCAGCTTTCTGCAGCCAGTTGATCACCCAACACCTCTGTATCCACATGGTTTTGCTTGTACTCTTGCCCTTAGCTGGTTATGGTGCTGTTCTCTAAGACACTGATAATATTCAAGACATCTTATGAGTAGCATTGCCTGATCTAAGGTGGCAGATTAGAAACGCATAGCTTGTGACTTCTGAAACAGACCAAGGATAAGGCAAAGAATATACTCTTACTAATTTCCATCTACCTTGGTAGCCAAATGTTTGTTCCAATCAGCTCAACTCTATTTCCCCTCAATTAGAAACATAAAATTTTTCTGAGACCAAATACTGGGATCTTCTTTTATAACCTAACCCGTGCCCATTCCACCCTGCAGTCTTGTTTATAATCACAGTCCTTACTCTGCTCTTTGGAAATCAGGCAATTGAATCCCCATGAGCGAAAATCACAGTATGTTTTTAAATAAATAAATGAAATGAAAGAGGACCCTGGTAAGTACAGAATACAGTGGCAACAGAATGGTCTAAACACTAAGAAGCACATCTATTGGCACTGTTCTCTTTTGTTTGGCTTGTGAAATCATAGCAACCCAAACTTTCAGCTAATGTGCAAAACCCAGACCACCTGTATGGGTATAACCTGCTGCCTCTTAAGTGCTTTTATTGGAGAAAATGTGATTGCTGTTGTAAATGAAGTTATTTATACCTGCTGTTTGATACCTGTAAAGTATTACTTTCACAAGATTTTTGTTAACACTGAAACGTCCCTTTGCTTAAGGATACTAGAGTCCAAACTTATTTTCCTCCTTTATAAATAAAAGTCTAAATGGTACCAGGCCTCTGTCACTAAATACTGTAATCTTAGATAAAAAGACCAAGGGGTCCACAGATGTCTTCATTAATGATAATAAAATGAATCATGATATAATTTAAATACAATTTTTAATCCATCTCAGTGATTTACTTGAAATTCAAGATTGGGACACAGTGAATTTTTTTTTTAATTTAAAAACTGTTCACCCAGTAGTAGCATGATAATTTGAGATATTAATTTGAGTCTATTCTATCTATATTTCGTCTCTTCTTTACCAGCCTATGATACACACCACACACACACACACTCCTCACACACTCCAACACCCATGTTCTAAGCAGCTTTCCAGGCCTACTGCAACTCCCTGACTTAGATTTTGCCAAGCAGGGAGCAGAAGCATCTAAAATCTCCTGCTCTGAAAGGAGTCTAAGCTCAGTAAAGAGGTTATTCTAGGTGGCCTGATCAAGAAAGGGAAGGGTTTTGAGATACAAGAAAGAGAGATGGGACATTTCCTTGCAATCTGAAGAAGGGATACACAGCAGACACGCCCTTACCAGCTATCGAGGAAGGAAAGGGCTGCAGACTACATGCAGGTAGAAGAGAAATCCCATGGACATTGACACCTAGTATTGAAAAACTGAACATTCAATCTTTTAAGCAAAACTTTCACTCTCAGGAAAAATTGTTCCTACTCCACAATTCTAATGATCACCGCCAGGGTCGCTAACTCCTGAAAATACCCCCATAATGTCAAGCATGACACGGAAGCCAAGTAAAATTAAGAATCCAGGTATAGTTCTTCAGTCTCTTGCATCTGTCAAAGATCAATTAGTGTCAGGGACCAGAACGACACTTGGTTGAGCTGACCTCCTCTTCCTCCCAAAGAAATACAGAAAGACCATGGCCAAGGTCCTAGCAGACCCAGTATCAGATGCATGTGCATCTCCTCTAGCTGCTAAAGGAAACATCTATTCCTGCTCTGCCAGCCATTTAACTGCTTACCTTTCTTCCCCCAGTCCCTGTAACTTCTTTTAATTATAGTTGTACCTCTGTATCTGTGGGTACAGAACCCGTAGATAGGCAGGGCCCACTGTACTATGTAATTTATAACAGATTTTAGCATCCGCAGATTTTGGTATCCACAGGTGTCCAGGAACCAATCCCCTAGATACTGAGGGACAGTCATATCCCCAATCATCATAATGTTGACGTTTGGGAGCTTCAGAGTCATAAAGCCATTTATAGAATTTTCCTGGTTTGATAATAAGAGCAACTCCTTAGTGAGTCCCTGTGGTTCCTGAAGCATTTAAGTCCAAGCATTCCACCATTTCTCAACACAATAATTCCCTTGGAATGTTGCTTATCACCAAATTTTTCTCATGACGAAACTGAGGCTCAGCACACTTACCTGACTTATCCAAGACATAAAACTTAAAAGCTGGTGAAAGGATTTGAGGGTTGTTCTATCCAGCGCTTTCCACGATGTCATATATCCCATCCACAGGGTTAGCAGCATTACTGATGGACCAAAAGTTCCAACTTTTTGTTTAGAATGTCATCTAGAAACTGCATGTAAACAGCTATTCCAGGGGCTATTTAAGCATTAATCTTTTTAGTTGAGATATAAATAAAATCATTCAACCTGAGCAAAACCAACTGCTTTTCAATCAGCATAAAATTATTATACAAAAAAGATATTGCCTAAAAGTGCCTTTTAATTGGGGCAATTATTTGTCATGTGAGTAACACTGAAAGACAGTGTAGAACAAGCTGCAAGAAACCATCCCAAGAAAATCAGCGTCAGGCCCAAGTTAACAGGTGACACTTCTCAGCAGTATAAATGTGCAATTTCAAATGCTTTACTGCCAGTCAGTGATCACAGTCATATCGTTTATAGCACTTTTCCCTTGACATAAAAAAAGATGCCACTGGAGAGATGTTATGATGCTGAATATATCAATGAGTTATAAAAATATACAAAAAAAAAACCTATTTGCAGATTATGCCTACATCAGCAAAAGTATGGGTGAAAACTGAAAGTAGAATCAATAGCAATTTTAGAAATTTGAATTTTCTTTACTTTCCCAGAGAATTTTCTAACCATTTGTGTGACCTTTCCTTTCTTGTGTTTAAATTTCTAAAGCTCTTACATTATATATACTCTACCCTAGCCAATTTTGTCTTACTCTAAGTTTTTTTTTTCTCTTTAAATATGACTCAAGCTTTTGAATACGATAGATTGAGTTTCATTTATTTTACTATCTCCCATTGCTCCAAGTATAGCAAATAGACAGTCGGTTAATATTGTTCTATTAATTAACTTCTTGAAAGACAGACATGGAAACTGGGAATAATGGTCAGGGACCAAGAATTCAAAATAAAACCTGGGGCTTTCCCTCTAGGAATTCACAATCCTGTGAAATAGATGTTAGAACTAGAATCTAAGGGGTATAAATGAAACAAGTCTACCTCACAAAGACCATAAGAAATATGGAAGGCATCTTTTTTAACTACTTTACAAAACTGAGACAGTTTTTCCACAACACAGTATGTGATCACTGTCTCTAAAAAGAAGATACATTCTTTGGAGGTAAAAAATTATACACATACACACCTCAACAGAAAGGTATATGAAAATAACTACTTAGAAACTGAGTTGGTAAATTGCTGCAAAATCATCTAAGTAATTCAATGTTTCCATATGTCACCAATAAATATCTTGCAACAAACACAGCCATGTCATTTACATATATTCTTATTGTCTGGAGGAGAAATAACTATTGTTCAGAATCTTCAGAAATGAATAATATTTTTGAAAACAAACCTAAAATTGAGAACTAAAGTGTAAGCATTCTTTTTTCAAAGGCATTGTGTAGCATTCGAGCTTCATCTTTAACCCCAAGCATGTAGACGGTAATGAAAATGTCACACAGGTTGCTAGAGTGTATTATTAAAAAACTAAAATATAAATCAAAGGAGGTAGGAATATTGCTGTAGAATTTACTGGTTGTAAGCTGTGTCTCATATTACTCATCAAAATTGAAAAAGTCATACCTATTCTCATAGGAAATTAAAAAAGACTTGAAATGACTTAATGCAAGTTATTGTAACTTACAGGGCAGTTGTGTAAAAGTGAAGAGATTAAATTCCCACATTCAGAGGAAGTCAGAGCAGAAATGCAGGTAGCTAGCTAAAGGGCAATAATGGAGTAATGAGAGTCTGAATGCTTGAAAAGTATTCTTTTATAGGACTTTTTTCATTAGGTATTCTCAGATTCACAGGTGTTAGGGTCAGTATTGCTAGGTCAGAGGCAATCAGAAGGCAGGCCTGGAGGGTTACTCTTTTTGAGGTCAAGAGAATAATGGAAACCAAATGGCGAGAGCAGGCAATATTCACCAGCTTATCACTAACACACAGCTCATAAAATTCAAGAGAAGCTCCTGGATCTGGTCCACCACTAAAGACCAGATAGAATTAAGTGGCTTGGGTCAATGAGTCTTAAACCACTGCACCAAATTAAGTAAAAATCTACCATTATCTCCTATTCAAAATCCTAAAATACAATTCATACATAATATAACCTACTTACAGAGATATTTTTATTATAAATTTTTCCTTATATGACTTTTAGGTCCCTGAATTGATTTAAAAGTATCTTTTCAATATATTAATGGCCCTGGCACAACTTCCCTAGAATAAATGATGAAGTAGATAGATGTACACACAAAACCAAACCAAAAAAAAAAAAAAAAAAAAGAATATTAAAGCTACAAATGCAGATTGATACAGGTGTGTCTTTATGTAAGTTAAAAGGCAGAATCGTCATTAATGCTCCTGTTCAATATATCAGAGAAATCTTAGGAAAGTTTTATCCTGATAACTGAAAACTTCGCTCAAATGCTTGAGTTACATGCCTGGAAAATTCAGTGTATTTGGATGTAGAATTGGGTAATAGTCTCAGATGGCTATAAATAGGCCTGGCAAAATATTCACCTGCAAGACTTCAAGTATATCTGTCCCTCAACTGCTAAAGCCTATGGTGGCCTTGAAACCTTCTAACAAACCGCAAACCACCCACAGATGCCCAGATAAGCCTTAGAAAGTAGTACCTTCCCAGTGGAGAACCATCATCCTAGCTTTGGAGGACAGGATTAGTAGAAGTCCTGATAGTGGGAAACGAGAAAAGATCACTGAACACCTATACTGGCTAGTTAGTGTACTATCAACTTCATATAAAGCATTTTACTTCATTTTTCCAATAATCCTGCAACACAGATGTGATTATACCCACTAAAAGACATAGAAACCAAGTCCCAGAGGGGGCAAATAACATTTCTCCAACGCATGGCTTCTAAGTAGCTGTAATGTATTTGGAGCAAGTTTCTTAGATTCCAAGACATTGCATTTTACCATGTTCTTAATACTTAGCAAGAAATGCAGCTTTAACAAGAGAACTTCATTTAAATGAGTCTGAATTGATACCTATATGAGAAAACTAAATTCTATGAATGTATCAAGATTTATGCTGCAATATGAGAAAATAAACTTAATAGGACTGAGTGCCAGAAGTTCCAGATTCTGAAATGAATTAGATACATAAGCATAAAACCAATCACAATTAGAAGCAGAGGCAGCTAGGCCTAATGAAATAAAAGTCATGGAAGAATTTTTGAAATCACATTTATGCTATAGAGTTTTTCTAATTTTTTTTTTTCTTCTTCCCACCCTAATTCAAAGTGATCTAGTAAAATCCCTAGTCTAGTCAAATTTCCTACATACAAACTCATGCAGAAACTCTTGGTGCATGAGCTTATGTGCAAGAGAGGGTAACCATGCTTAGGCACTTTAATGCAGTTCTCAAAACACATTTGCCATCATGGCTAAGAGCTACTTTTTAAATATAACTTAAGACTCATTATGTCTGAAATTTGAACAGTTACAGAAAGCAAGAGATTGAGAATTATCCCCAAATTATCATACTATCCCTGAGAAAATAACTATATCACATTTTTGAAATAATGTCAAAAGAAAAAGTCAGATAAAAAAAATCTATTTCTGTCCCAAGAGCAAGCTACTGTTACCAATACCATTGTCATAAGATATTTAAATCATTTTTCTAATTATAGTTTTGTAACATACAATCTAACATAGTGTAAAAGTCTATTCCACAATATAGGATGAGTCATTCTCACTTTTAGATTTGCAAAAATCCAAATTTTAAAGAACTCCTTTAGGAAAACAGAGGGCAGGTCAACCCAGCTAAATTTGTAGTCAAAGTTTTCCTCCCATAAAAGGCAGGAAAAACCAAGTACCTCATCATAGTGATTTTACCTACTCAATCTCTTGTCTTTCCCTTGTCCATACCCTTGGAAACTGCTTTGGTTTAAGCCCTTATCATTTACCTTCTCAATCACTGAAGAAACTTCATCTAGTCTTCCAATTCCAGTTTTGCCCATTTTAATGTGTCCTTACTACTGTTACCAGAGTGTTTTTTCCAGAATTAAATATGATCACTATCCTGCTCACCACCATCCAATTTTCTCCATCATTATCAAGATGAAGTCCAAATTCTCTCCGCATGGCCCTTTCTGGTTTAGATCCTCTTAAGTTCTCCACTTTCACCACGCCTTCAAAATATGCTTCATCATGGAAATCATAGTTGTTTAAATGAATCAGGTCTCCCCCTACCCTTGCCAGTTTCTCATCTATGTTGTTCTCCCTTCCAGCAATACATTTCCCTCCATGATTTGCTTGAAGGGTTTATACTCATCCTTTAGGAGTTAGCTGATGTTTCATCTCCTTTGGGAAAGCTGTGGCTAGATTTCTCTCCTCTATACTTCTTTTGTACCTCCATACATATCCTATCATTTAATAGTATATAGTATAATGGTCAATTGGCTTTTTTATCAGCCCCTGCCATCATTAGATGGACTATCTCAAGAACAAGGAATTTATACATGATCTGTGCCCCTAATTCATTTTTATTGAATAAGTGGGAAAAATAACATCACCCTTTTTATTCCAAAATAAAGCCAAACAATTGACTCATTTCAAAGTGTACAATTGTCATTCGTATTTTTAAGGCAATTAGGAAATACTGCAAAGTCATAACTCCAAGCAGCTGTGTAGGATGGTATTATGTGAAATATGGACTTAATGCACATTTATCATGATTTATGATGAATTGTATCTCAACTCTCTAATAAATCCACAAAATAAAAATGGACATTTTCTTGAGAACAAGAACATTGTTCTACTGTTATGAAAAATGTACATTTCCTATTATAAGGCAAAAGCATTTCAAAAGCACAAATGAAATAGGGCTTTAAAAATAATTCCAACTGATTAAATTTAGTCAAAATAAAAGCACATTCTGTGTCCATTACCTCTTCATTTGATTTTGATTTGGTTAAACTTTTATTAACCCTAAGCCCTTGCCTTTCTTTATTATCTCTTTTTGAGACTGTTTAGAAAATATCAATAGGAATATTAGGCTTGGTAATGCCCTTCTCCCTATGTAAGTAATGTGTTTTGGCTGAGTCTCTGAAGATACACTTATTGACAGGTTTTTTAATGATTAACTATGAACTAACACAATCTGACCACTTTCATACAAAGCCCAATAATCTCAGCAAAGCCATACTTAGAGCCATTATAAGTCTTTTTGATCATAAACACATTTTGTTAAGGATGTATATTATTGTCCCTAGAGTAACCCTTAAACAGTAGTATAAAAAGTATAGCTAAGAGCCGAAGAGGAGAAATAAAATAGAATACAAACAAATTTAACTGAAAAGGCACTAAAACAGCAACAGATAAAACAAAAGGGACTAATGGAAAACAAAGAGCAAAGGGCATACTAAACCCAACCATATAAGAAAAAATTATACTGAATGTAAATGGCCTAAATACTCCAATTTATAGGCAAAGATGCCACACTGAGTCAATAATCAAAATTCAGCTGCACACTGTCTACAGGAGATGCACTTTAAAATTAACACAGATAATTCAGAAGTAAATATTATGAAAAAGATATATCATGTTAACAGTAAGCTTAAAAAAACTGTTACTGCTACATTAATATCTAAGTAAGTAGTATAAGAAACATTATAAAGGATTATGTGGGTCATTTCATAATAAATTACATAATCAGGAAAAGATTAAAATGACTTTAAAATTCATGAAATAAAATCTAACATAACTAAAGGGAGAAATGCATACTTTATAATCAGAGTCATATATATTATTGATTAAGGAAAATTGGAACAGCATTATCAACCTAATTGCATTCATTTAACACTATATCTAAAACAAATGCAGATTATACAAATTCCTATTGCACTTGGAATGTTCACCAAGACAAACCATATAAGGCATAAAATAAGTCAATAAATTTCAAAAGATGAAAATTGTGTATGTTTTATCTGATGTAAATGGAATTGAATTAGAAATTAATAACATATAGAACTCCCCTGAATATTTGTAAATTAGATACTTCACCTCTATATAATAATAATTTAATAGGAAATAATGGGAAGTTATTATAGATTTCAAGCTAATGATGATAAAAACTCAGCGTCTCAGAACGTGAGGAACACAATGCTCAGAAAGAAATGCATAGATTTAAATAGTTATATTTTAAAAAAGAAAAGATATGCAAATAATGACCTAATAGGTTTCAGTGTTAAACTAGAAAAATTAAGCCCAAAGTTAGAATAAAAAATAATTTGAGCAAAAATTAAACAGAAAATACACATTAAGAAAATAAAATAAAATACTGGTTCTTTAACATAATTAATAAAATTAACACTTTGCAAACATATTAATGTCCTAGGGCTACTGTAAAAAATTACCACAAACCAAGTAGCTTTAAACAAAAACTTATTCTCACAGTTCCAGAGGTTAGAAGTTCAAAGCCTAGATGTCAATGAGATTGGTTCCTTCTGAATGTTCTGAGGAAACATTCATTCCATGCCTCCTAATGTCTGATGACTACTGGCAAGCTTTGGCATCCCTTGCCTACTGACTGCCCTCCAATCTCTCCCTCCATCTACACGTGGCTTTTTCCTCTACGTTTTCTCCTTTTCTTTCTCTTACTAGGTCACTAACGTTGAATTTAGGGCCCACCCAAATACAAAATGATCTCATTTTGAGACCCTTGCCTTCATCTGGAAAGATCTTTATTACAAATAAAGTCACATTCTTAGGTTCTAGGTGGACACAATTTGGAGAGGGTTGGGGGACACCAGTCAACTTACTATATAAGGCCAATCAAGTAAAAAATATGAGTAAAAAAATAAATTAAAATATTAGGAATAAAAATTAGTTTATTATTCTAGAAACTAGATATTAAGAGGACAATATAGGAATTTTATGAACAAATGGATGCCAATTAATCCATTCCTAAAAAATGCAAAAGTGGACTGAAGAAAAATAGAAAATAAAAATAACCATATATTATTGCTAAAGTAGTAATATAATCAAGTATATAGTAACATACTAAATTGAATTAACCATAAAAAGCTTCTCTTAAAGGAAAGTACAGATCCACATCGTTTCTGTGGTGAATCCCATCAAACCTTTAAGGAAGAAACAACACCTATCCTTCATACACGCATCTAAAATACAGAGGTACAAGGATGACTTTCCATTTTATGAGGCTCTGTTACTGAAAATTGGCAAAGACATTATCAAGAGAAAATCAGACCAATAAATTCATGACTCCTCAAGATATAAGCAAATTCAATTCAGCAAAACTAGAAAGGATCCCATTTTAAGATAATATAGGCTTTATACACAGAAAGCAGATACAAAGAAAATAAAAGTGAAAATTGATAAAAGTCAACACCATTCAAGACAAAAACTCAGAAAATTAGGAATACGATAAAACTTTCTCAACCTGATAAAGGTATCTATGAAAATTTGCAGCTGATAACATATTTAATGGTGAAAAACTTAGTATTTTCCCCATATGACTGGGAACAATGCAAGGACATATATGCCCACTGTATCTTTTCAGTGTGTTACTAGAGGTCCTGAAAAGTACATTAGGCAAGAAAATTAAAAGGTGTATACAAAAGCACATATATTGGGGGGAAAAATCTGCATATATAGAAAGATATATATATATACACACACACACACACACACACACACACACACACACATACACATACACACACAAAATTCTAAGAAATCTACAAAAAAAAACTACTAGAACTATCAGGTGAATTTACCAAGGCTACAAGACACAATGTAAATCTAACGTAAAACAAAAGAATTGTATCTCTTTATGTAGTAGTAACAAGTAATTAGAGAATGAAATAAAAATAATATTTCAAATGGTATTTTAAAATATTCAAATAAATTTAACAGAATATGTGCAAGACCTCTAGACTACAAACATAGCTGAGAAAAATGAAAGACCTATATAAATGGAAAATTTTGTCATGTTCATTGATTGAAACACTCACTATGGCTAAGATGTTCATTTTCCCCAAATTGATCCATAAAGCCAATTCCATCCCAATCATAATTCTAGCAGGCTTTTTTAAGAATCGACCAGGTGACTCTAAACTTTACATGAAAATGCAGCTATTTAAAATAGCCAAATTCTTTCAATAAGTAGAAGGCAAACAACCCTATTTAATTAAAAAAAAAAGAAGAGCAAACCCTTGGATAACATTTCACAAAATACATAAAATTGGCTTGAAAACCTGCTCAACAGCATTAGCCATCAGAGAAATGCAAACTAAAACTATAGTGAGATATCACCTCATCTGGACTAGAATCACTAGAATGGCTAAAATTTGAAAGACCTATAATATCAAGGGTAGACGAGGATGTGGACCAGCTGGAATACTCGAAGTGTAAAATGTCACAACCACTTCAGAAAACTTTTGGCATAGTTTTATGATGTTAAACATATCTACCACTTTACCCAGCAAGCCTACTCCTAAATATTTACACAATGAAAGGAAAAGAAATAGCCACATAAACCATTGTACCTGAAGGATCATAGCGTTATCCGTAACAGCCAAGAACTGGAAGCAAATGAAATGCCCATAAACAAGTGAATACGTGAACAAAATGTTACTGAATAGTATTCCATTGTATGGATATACCACAACTACAACAAAAGCATAGCCATGCAAGTAACATGAAACACTAAAAAAAAAAAAAAAAAAAAAAGACCTTGAGCAAAAAAAGCCAGGCACAAAAATGTGCAGATTGCATGTTTTCATATAAAGTTTTGGAACTTACAAAAGTAACCGATAACGATAAAAATCCGGTCATTAATCTTCTGTCTGCCTGAGACAGAAGACAGTATGTGAACTAACCACAAAGGTGCACAAGGGAAGTTTCCAAGGCAATATAACTGTAAATGTAAATCTTTATTGCTGCTTCAATTATGCAGTGCACACATTTATCAAAACACAAATTGCACACTTAAAATTGTTTTTTGTAAATTACTTCCATAGAGTTGATCAAAATATGTTACAATGATCAAACGCTCTTTAGGACAGATTTGGACTGAGGTTGTGTAATCACCTCTTACTCATCCCTTGTAACCCAGAGGAAAGGTGGAAGTAAAATTCCCAGGAGAAAGAAGTAACCAAGAAACAGAGAAAATGACCATGGGTGAGTTTGATGGAAGAAAATGTAAAAACAAAGAAAGAAACAACGTGGCTGAATAAATGAATTAAAGAATGGGGAAAGCTTTGGGGGCATGTAGGGCACGAACCCCTGAGCCACAAAATCTGTAGCCCTGGTGTCAATAATGAGAGGGGTCTAGGGTGGCTGGTGAATATAATTTTCAAATAAATTTAGGTAGTTAAATATCAAATCCTTGTACCTACTCACAAGAGGATCTCTGATTTAGCTACTTTCCTTCCTTTTTAAACTCAAATGTTTGACATCTATTTGTCCTATGCATCCTGAAAATACACTGTTAATATAAAAATGAATGACATTTCACTACCTTAAAGTAGCTCATGTTCCAGTGGGGATAATTAAAACATAACAAGAGCAAAGACAGATATGCGCATGACGTTTGCATATGCATGTGTTTTATGCACTGTAGAAAGGCATCTTACTTAATATGGAGAATGCAAAGGTTTCTGAAGGCTTCCCAGATAAGTCAGAGAAAGGATGTTAGGAAAAAAAGATAGGGCATTCCAGCTGTAAAATTAGCATAAAGTAAAGCACAGAATACCAGATTTGGGATATACACAGATTATAAGGAGGAGATTAGAACAGACCAGATTTTGGAGGGCTTCCAATATTACATCAAGCACCTAGCATAGCTGTTTTTGTTTTTTTCCTGTTTGCTTTTTGACAGATCCTGTAGAGCTAGGGTGATCATTCAGCCAGGTTTTCCTGGCACAATAATGATTTATAATTATCATCTAGTGTTAAATATTAATAGTAGTCCCTTCACTTGCAAAATTGTCACAGTTTAGATAGAGGTGAGTGTCTTTTAAATAATTTTAAATAGAGTATTATCAGGGCTAAATTTCTGTTTCAGGTACAATATTCTAAGTTGTGGTGTGAAGGATGCATTTGAGAAAACAGGACACTAGAAGTCCATTAATGAACATGATACGATAGTCCAGTAAAGAGAGGGCAAGAGACTAAACCATGCAGTGCAAACGCAGTTTGTGAGAAAGGAGCCACTTTAGGAGATATTTAGGACATAGGTAGAATAAATGTGTAAAATATTAGAAAGAAGAATCAGTAAACATGCTTAGATAAATATTTGCAGCAAGACTAAAGGAAACATAGGGGAAATCCGAGAGGGAAGAGAAAAAAGAAAATTTAGAGCACAAACAAGCAGAGCAGTTATGTTTAGGGAGAGTGAGCAAAAGCATTGAAGGCAAGGCAGGTATAACATCACAGAGGATGGAAAGAGGCAGAAAGTTTAGAAAACTGAGCAAAGCATGGCTGAGTTTTGATGTAAGAAAGGGCAGGGTAAACTAAGGAGTGGTAGACAATGACCCATATCCTGAAAGTTTCCATGGACCACTTACTGGAGCTCAACTTCTCCTGGGGCAAATGGGGAATCAGCAGAAATTTATAACTTAGGCAATAAAATTATCAGATTAGTATTTTCCATTCCCGACAGTTCCTTGGCATAATGAAGTCAGCATTTTGGGGAAATGTACTCAAGACGACTGTTGGAGGAGAAGCCTGTCTCCTAACACCATTTTATCAAGGATGTTTTTAATCTAAAGAACAGATCTGGTCCTTTTAAGTGTGATGTGTAATTTTATATCTCATCACATAAACACAATCTAACTGCCGAATCAACACGCAAGAAATTCAGTTCTTAAGACCTTTAAGTCAAAAGCTGGGGAATATCAAGATTTTCAGGTCTTAAAAAATAAAAGAGTAGTGAAGTGTTCAAAGAAATAGGTTCAAATATATGTTTGCATTGGATCCTGACCAATTTGGGAACGTGGGGAGATACAGGGAGATCCTGTGACACAAAGATTTTGTCCCAGGTGGAAACTGTCAGTTGTCTTTTTACCCAGAAGGTGTCAATATGGCCAAGAATAGAGCGTGGTGAGGAAGACATGCTAGTGAAGTTAATAGCCAACCCCCTTCTTCCTAAGAAAGAGCTAGATAATTCCAATGAGTTTATCATTCCTAACTTGAAAATGTGATTTTACTTTACTGGTTACATCAGAATCTATATTATCAAAGTACATCCCAACCTTTTACAGAGGTAGGTGGCCAAATCAGACAGGAAACTCTTATAAACAACAAAAGGGATATATTTGTTGTTTTAGAAGATAAGAGCTTTCTGCCTTTGGTTTTCTCATTACACATCTACCCAGTTCAGCAGCTACCATAAACACTGTACAAATAATGTTCACATGGGCTGGCAGGCATGCATTTGGTCTTCAGAGAACAGAATAACCAGGAAGGTCCCAACCAGTTTGCTCTCCTCTGACATTTAATAATTTGAATATTCCATCATCCAAAGCAAACTTTTATTGCATCATTTGTGGTTGCAGGAAGTCTGGAAGGCATTGCGCATTCTCCTACATAGAGTCAGGGGTAGAAAAAGGATTTAGAATTTTCTTTCTTCTTAAAACAGAGAACACAGGTAACCTAAAAGCAAGAATGAACTTAATATTTAGAATCCTAATAGGGAATATGAAGTGATTTTTTTTAAAGAAAAATAAGAATGTTAAGCTATTGGATTTACTGTGCAAGGTCACATACCAGTCACTGACAAAGCAGATACACATTATTTTTGCCTTTCCACATTCAATCCAATTTTAAGACAGATTGAAACTGAGTCAAGTCACATTCAGCATTTCAAGGAATAAGGCTTCCATCATGTCTCAGGAAAGGTAATTTCAGCCTAATAGATTTCATTAGACTGTGAATTTTAGGTTGAAGGCATTTCTAAAAGCACTGCTATGGACTCAAATACAACACGGTTAAAAATGTCCCCTGGTAACCTGTCCTTACTTAGTGCGGTCTCGTTATTTCTAGTGATTCTCCTTTGTCCAGCCCTAAAGTACTGTGCTCTTGCTTGATGTTTACATCATTGCAATGACTTGAATTTGTTTAGTAAAATCTACAGGAGGATAAGACCTTTCTTACTATGTTAGCATATTTAACCTCTGGGGAATGTCTGCTTTCACGTAATTATGCACAGATTTCATATTTATACAAATATTTTGTGTCTGCAGGGGGTGTAAAATGGATCTCCCTCATGAATATTCAACACTGCCGTTTCTTCTAGTAAGACACAAACATCTTTCTTTGTGGATACTAAACACTCAGCTGTCTATCTATTTCCCCCTTCATGCTTTGTTTGCATAAACCTGGTGAGATCCAGGGACTGTCAAAGCAGACATTTATTTTCCCAGGTACCACAATATTCTGATACCTTCATCCAAATAATTCAATAGCATTTTTTCAGATTCAGATTTCCAGTGTCATATGGGTTTCCCTCTCTCACTCACTCTCTCTCTCCATACACACACACACACACACACACACACACATACACACACCCCAGATGCACAAAATATGATAAATTGTAACCACTTGGCTTTGAATTGTGGTGGAAAGGAGCTGTTAAGGACAGAGTGTCTGTATGACAGTCTCTTTGTGGCATGAGTTCTTCTAAGACGATATTCTGCGAGCTCAGATTTCAAAATCTAATAGTGAAGAAAAAGGCAAGTGAATGATTTCTGGGAAGAGACTTGGAAATTTTCTTTAAAGTGAGCAGTTTCCCTTATATAATAACATTGTCCACATAAAAAATTGTCATCCATTCATTTATACATTCAATAGATGTTTTGAGCACCCAGTACGCCAGGAACTGTTGTAGGCTCTAAAAATACAGGTGAAAGCAAAACAAAAGATAAAGTCCCTGTTATGATGGAACTTACATGCTGGAAGAGGGGAGGCAGAATATAAATAATAAATGAATAAATAAACAAGTGAATGGAAAAATGAATGAATGAGTATAGTAAGCAGTGGTGAGCACTCTAAAGGTGAAAATATGGTAATTTTAGGAAACTATTAATATGACCTGTTAATATACTTATTACAGATGTGTGTAGTATTTTATAGATTACATGTGCATTATTTTATTATTACAACAATAGCATAAAATTTAATAGGGTTCTGTCACTTCAAAGATTAGAGAAAAGAAAAGACTAACAGAATAAATCATTTGCCTAATATCACACAGCTACTGTGTCATAGAATTGTGAGTTCCATCTATGGGGACTGATTCCAGCTTCAAGTGTTTCCCACCACGTGGACCATGATCTCAGGTGCTTCCACTGTTTACCCATTTCACTGCGATTCTCAAAAATGACCTGGAGAAGGTCAAGATACAATTAAAAGATAAAAGCATGGTTGGAATGTCTCTGGACTAAACATTAACATACAAGAGGGTTTTAACCACAGCAAGAAAATTACAGCCAGCTAAATGAAGACTGTTTAGGGTAAAACAGGAAACAAACCTCAGAGGGGGGGAAATCATAGTGTCTTCCCTATAGCAGAGAGAGGGGGAGGCATCCCCTCCCTTCTCCACCAACTCCAGATGAACACATCACAACTGTGGGAAAGTGGGTACTTGGGTGAGAGGTAGAACATGTAACACCAAGAAATTAGAGGAACCCTGAGTTTCAGGCCTCCTTCTAGACTATTCCTGGGAAGGGCCTCCCATTCTGTTTTCATCATCTAAGTTGGACTAAAGATTGTACATTTTCCTTGTGGTTTGTGTGTGTGTGTGTGTGTGTGTGTGTGCGCGCGTGTGTGTGTGCTGGATATTTCCTTCTGGGGGAAGGGAGTGTGAGGGATATTACTCCAAAGAGGTGAAGAGGGACTCATCGAGGTGCATCAAACTATCAGAAAGGGTGAGTACAAAGAAAGGTCCTGGAAATGCTCTCCGCACTGTCTGGAGAAACTTGACTCTGTAGGACCTATGCTTTTGCAACTCTCTTGCTGCCGTGGGAATGCTTTCACAGATTTCTTTGGGCTCATTGCTCCCTACAGTGTGCCAGTTAAACGGGGTTCATGGGCTTTATGTGGAAATGAATGACTGTCTTTCCCTAAGGCCCTGATCTCCCCAAGTGGCAGAGAGGGGGTGATATGTATAAATGTTGATAGGGGTTTCCTCCTTCTGCATGCCCTATAAACCAAGAGAATATCACATTGGCAAACAACAACACGGAGATAATCTAGAGGAAGCTTGGAGATCAAATGATCGATTCTAACCCACCGGTTGTGGTCCCAGCTGTGATTGAGGCCCCCAGACTTTCCGCATCCACTTAGAAGCTCTTGTTGGGGAGGTGGTCATACCTACAGAGACAGTGTCCTATTACTTCTTCCCTGATAGTAACAGTGAACGTTGCCTCCTGACTCAGAGCTCTTTTTTTCTTCCTGACAGAAATGACTTTATTTAAATAACCACCTTGAAAAACACAGCGCTTTCTCTAGCAATTTTCTGAGAGAGGGGAATTCTTAGATTTCTTAATTTCAGCATATTTTTTATCCATTCTCATGAAAAACTCCTTAAAGTTACAAATAGCTTTAAAATAATTCCCCCACAAGGTCTTTGTAGATATTTAAATCCTTTCAAATCTGAAACCACCCTGAAAAAGCATACAGAGAAAAATGGACTAGATGGCTCTCTGAAATAAGGTTTTCCATCTCTGCAAGCAAAGATTTTTATGAGAACAATGAAAAACCTTCAGAGCTGTGATTAAAAAAAAAAAAGAGAGATGTTGAATCTGTCAGTCTAGCTTTAGTCAGCTTTTAAGACACCCGGAGAGGGACAAATACAACAGGAACACAAACCATCAGACCTAAGGGTTTGGGGATAAAATATTAGTGCTCTTTGGTGGATGTCATGAGGTTTTTTTAAATTTAAATTTGATCAGCATCCATTTGACACTCTGTCGTCTCAAATATTGTGTATTTTTGAGTGAAATCTTGAAATTCACAGAAGAGTGAGCTGGAAATTAGCATTCTGGGAAGTCAGTTAGATGATCTAGATTGACAAACTTGATTTGCGTGAACCTTTAACAATTTAAATTTTAAACAGACATTGGAAAGAATTCCAGGGGTACAATAAAAGCTAACTGTCTCAGCCACCCTGTCCTCCGCCCTTATATTTGACCATTAAAATACAAAAAGTCAATTAGCACTCTAGTCAAGGACTAACCCATTCTCTTGAATTAAGTGTGTACTTATTTGAAATCAACAGTGAAAACACTCAGCCATCAAAAAAAAAAACCTTCGGGAAACACACATTACACATCAGATTCATTCTGGAAGCTATCGGCAGGAGCTTCCTGCCAAGGAGTCCAGCCATTTGGACATTTTAAAAGGTTTTTTGCTGCCATGACCTTGAAACCAAGGAATCTGATTGCATGTGACTATGACAGAAATAAAACACTTAGGCTGCAGAAACCCGAGCTGAATAGAGGATGATAGCCTAGAAGGCCTCCCAGGCTGAAACAAAGTGTGAGTGGAACAACCAGAGCCATTGCCAGTTAAGGAACCAAAACAAGAAAGCAATTTTTCAAAAAGAGAGAAGACTTTTTTCCCCAGTCACTCTGCTGATCTCTAGCATCAGTGGGGCGGTATCTCAGTCTGTTCAAGCTGCTATAACAAAATACCACAGACCCCCAGACTGAGCAGCTTATAAACATACCTTTCTCACAGTGCTGGAGACGGGTAAGTCCAGGATCCTGGTTCCAGCAAGGTCACGTGAGGGTCTCTTCTGCGCTGCAGGCTTCTCGTGATGCCCTCACGGGCAGAAGGGGGCTAGGGAGCCTCTGGAGCCTTTCACAAGGCACTAACCCATTCGTGAGGGTCCCACCTTCATGACTTAAGCACCTCTCAAAAGCCACACTTACTAAAATAGCAGCTTTAGGGATTAGGGTTTTAACATATGGGATTTGGGGGCAACATAAACATTCAGACCACAGCAGGAGGAATGGCTGGCTGTCAAAGGTGGAGGTGGGAAAGAAGGCTTCTGGTCTGCCACTCTTTAAAACACTTCAAAGACAGAGCCAGTGAGAATGTGCTATAGGGGATCCCACGAGCTCCTCGTTTCATGAGGACTGCATTCGAATGGGGCAGTGCTGAGGAGCTGGGTGGGCTGCACTGTATCTTTAATTCTCCAGTAGCTGTGTCGCCTTAAGGAGATTAATTGCATGTTTCTGAATCTACGTCTCCTTGCCTGTACCATGGTGGTAAATATCCACCTCAGAGGAATATCAAAGCATCTGTGGTAGAGGCCACTATTTTCCTTAGTCACAGAAGGCTTGGTTAGACATATCCATGGCCAGGAGAAAGGCTGTGCCTGTGACAAATTTTTGTCCAGTAATGTGCAAATAGAATGTCATGTGCAATTTCTGAGAGCTCTTCTTACAAGACACCAGTATATGTACTGTCTATATTTTCTTATTCACCCCTCCATCCATTTTGCCACTTGGCCTGTGGATAATAGAATCTTGATCTCTTAATATGAAGACTGCCACCTAGGGAAGGTAAGGTGGAGATCCGGAAGAAATCTATGTCCCTGAAGACTCTGTGGAACAGAAATATACTAGCTGAATATTTGTTTCTACAAAATTCACATGTTGAAACTTAATCCCCAGTGTCATAGTATTTGGAAGCTAGGGTGTTTAGGTCATGAGGGTAGAGCTTTCAACAATGAGATCTTCAACTTTTACTCAAAGAAATCCCAGAGAGCTCCCACTTCCCTTCTACCACGTGCTGACATAGGGAAGAGCCATCCATGAACGAGGAAGCGGTAACTAACCAGACACCAGATCTTCTGGAGCCTTGATCTTGGACTTCTCTGCCTCCAGGACCATAAGAAATGAACTTGTTGTTTATAAGCCACCCAATATATGGTATTCCATTATAACACCCAAATGGACTAAGACACTAGCCTTAAGCTCTATATATCTGTTTTCCATTTATGTACAAGAGAAAAATAACTGTCTTGTTTGCATCACTATAATTTGTGTTTTCCATCAATTGCAAGCAATACCAATTTTAAACAATGTAAAGTGACGTTAGAGTAAATGATAGGAAAAATTCCTAATGGTGATGTGGATTTACTGCTTTTTGCCACTTTGAGCAAATCCATGCATGAGAGTCAGGAACTCCGACTTGAGCTAGCTGGTCTGCAAAAAAAAAGAGGTGGAATCATATGCAGTTTCTGCATTTGGCCTAAATTCTGAGTTAACTGAGAGTCTGTTAATTTGGATCCTCATGACATTCAAAAGGTCAACTTCTTTACTATCCAAAACTGAAACAGTTTAAGCAGAATGCCTTGAAGAAGTACTCTGAACAGAAGATTAAACTGTGTTGTGGCCCAAAGATTTTCAAGCATTTTCTGTTAAGAATTCTTTACCAGACAACATAAGCCATCCAAATTATAAAGATCAGATTAAGGAAATTGCCTCACCAATAATGCAGCTTATTACTGCAGATGACATGGTAGTCATTAGCACTGTTCACCTCATGTGCGCATAGTAGGCTTGTCCTTCTCCATTCTTTGTGAAGTTAGGTATGGCCTTATGACTTAGTTTGTCCAGTGAGATGCGACTGGAATTAATGTATGTCATTTCTGACAGAATCATTAAAACCAGCCAGTGGCTCAGTATATTTCCTTCCTTTTCCCCTGATAACCCTGGACGCATGTGTTATAAATCAACTCCGCCGGCTCAGGTCCCTGAGTGACTACACTGATAAGAGCTCCCTGCCAAACCTGAGATTTTAGGGCTGTCTGTTCCTGTCTTACGCTGACTAATACAGGCATCGTCAAGAGCAATGACATGAAGTTGCGGGGGAACGGGTAAAGCTTAGATACCAATACATCAAAGACCAAAGTCATTTAGTTTGAAAACTATGTACAGGCATGGCCTGGCTATAGTTAACATGAAACATAAACTGGAAGCCTACTGTGTTTTTCAAGGAAACTGCAAGCTTGGCCTTCAAAAAAATCTGTACATGTTGCATTCTCAATGTCATCCCTGGGCCCTCTAACCTGCACAAGCAGGAATTGGGATTTGCAAGCTGTGTAGATCTAAGAGACAGAATGTCTAATGCCCACCCCAGGTGTAGTCAGGAAGGGTGATGCACAATGAAGGGCTCCCAAAAAGATAGGGCCACGGACCACAAGGTCCCTTCCAGAAAGCAGAAGGAGGGTCTTCCAGACCGGCTTAGGAATCAACTCCCAGAAAAAGGAACAGCTGCTGTGATGGCCTACTGACCTGCTGACTGCAACGTCTGACATTCCTCCTCTTTTCTGAATGGAACTTTCTACGCTTGTACTTCTGACCCTGTTCCACCGTGGCATATTATGAGTGTGGGAGGCAGATACTGCTTTTACTGGTTTCCAGAGCACTAAGAGCCGTATCTAAATAATCTCAAAAAGGTTATATATCAGAGATGCCAGACTTTGAGACAGATGAGTGGTAAGATCAAAGTGAGGGTTTCTTTCTTTTGGGAAGATGATGAGCAGGAAGAAGGATTTTTAAGGCTATTTAGGGGCCAGTGGGATGAATTGTGTCACAGACTCCAACTTATCCCACAATTACAATAAGTTTTCTTCTATTGAAATAATTTTTTTTTTAGCTAAGCTTACATATACACCTAGAATGGAGACTTAAAGACTACAGGATATATTTTAGCTTCCCTTTCAGCTATGGTAAGATTCCAGACAATGGAATATAAGTGGAATTTTCATGCATCAGTATCTGAGACCTTTCATTAAAAGACAGCTGGTACTACTCTTTCCCACCTTCTTTTTTGTCCCTTTCTGTATCAGTGTGCTTGGATAAGGACACCGTGAACTTGAACCATGAAGTTAGAGAGCAAATCCTAGGGGTGATACAGTGATAACTTAAGGAGACTAGCTCTGAATGTTGTGGACCAGAGCCATCCTACTGGCCCTGGACTACTTACCTCCAGGCTTCATAAATGTGAGAGAGAAAAATCAGTTCTACTCATTTAAACTAATATTCTTCAGGGTTTTCAATCAGTTAGACCTAACCTTTTTCTAACATTTAATGACATTTGATTATAGATGTCACTGCTGTAGAAGTTGTTCAATGCATGTGTCGAGTATATAATGAAGGAAAAATGTGTTGTAACTTGGATGTCTCAGACTCATCTTCTCTAGAAGTAAAGATACCTCATTAACATGATTACTCAAATTCCTACCAAATTCTGCATACTCACCTGCTTGGCTTTAACACTCTTTAACTCCCCCTTTACACACAAACACCTCAAAGTCTCCTCCACATGAATTCAACAACTCCTTAGGGTTGGGAAAATCTCTCATGAGCTCAGGACCAAGTTTGCTTTCCATCTAATGTCATCCCTTAAGAGGTCCAGTAAATGTCTACTCTCGGAGCCCTTTCAGGACACCATTGTCCTAAATATCACTCTCCTCTAGCTTCTTTACCTCTCATTAGTTAACCTCTATTTCATGGCAGCTCAGAAGGAGTCTGTTGTAATGTGGTGTGTTCTAACATTTAAAATTAACTCTGGCATCAAAAATTTCACTGGGCTGGTTAAACGGGCAAAGAAGACTTTACTCAAGACTATTGCAATAGGGGGTTAAGACTGAGTTCAATTTCAGTGAAACAAAAGTCAGGAAGGTTCTTAAGCACTGCGGTGAGCTAGTGGGAAAGTCCTGGAGGACACCAGTGAGGAGGCTGGTCTATGTGATTAGGCCATCTGCAGTAGCTAAGTTAGGTTCCTACCCTCCAGCAGAAATTGGGAGATAGGGACACTATTTTCTTCATAATTACATTTCAAGGGATGGCACCCACATCCCTGAGAAAGACACCCCATGGTTGTGAAACTGGTAAGAGGCTAAGGGAAGATTTATATCTCAAATGGGGCAAAGAAAAAAATTTTTTTACAATTACATGTTTTCTAAAGTAGATGGTCTAAGAAAAGTTAAGTTAGCGATGTAGAGTCAGGAAGAAACCTGGTTAAGCTGAGGGGAATGTTAAGTCCCTTCAGTCACTAGATTGGTTAGAAGAATCCATACAACTACTTACACTAAAAACTGTCAATGTATTTAGCCAAGGATACCTAAGCTTAGTGAAGGTAAGTAATCACACATAGTAGGAACAGAGCTGCACATTGCATAGGAGTTACTCTTAAATCCTCAGATCCTTTTGGGTGGGGTGAGGGAGAGAAGGGGGCTGGGGGAGAGAAGACAAGTGGCACATTTAATGATGACACTATTCCTACGGTTAAGATTTTATCAAATCTAAGATGAACTTTGTGCTATATGCTAGAGCCCATTTTAAAGATAACAGCTACATATAAATGCACCCAAATGTTCACAGCAGCACTACTTATAATAGCCAAGATGTGGAAGCAACCTAAATGTCCACTGACAAATGAATGGATAAAGTAGAGTGGAATATACATACAATGGAATATTACTCAGCCATAAAAAGAATGAAATAACACCATTTGCAGCAACATAGGTGGACTTAAGCATTATCATAATAAGTGAAGTCAGAAAGAGAAAGACAAATACTATATGATATCACTTATATGTGGAATCTAAAGTAGGATACAAATGAACTTATTTACAAAACAGAAACAGACTCAGACATAGAAAACAAACTTATGGATACCAAAGAGAAAAGGTGGTTGGGGAGGGATAAATTAGGAGTTTGGGATTAGTAGATACAAACTACCATATATAAAATAGATTAAACAATGTCCTATTGTACAGCACAGGGAACTACATTCAAAACCCTATAATAAACCATAATGGAAAATAATATAAGAATATATATATATATATAAATATATGTATATGTATGTGTGTGTGTATAATAAAACTGAATCACTTTGCTTCACATCATTAACACAACATTGTAAATCAGCTATAACAACAAATTTAAAAATAAAAAAAATCAAAGTAACAGCTACATTATTATTTAGGAAGAGTTTATACATGCAATTTATGCCTCAGGAAGAGCTATTTATAGACATTTAGAACCATTAGGCTCCTAAGCCAAACACAGTATCCACAATATTATATACCCTACACCCCATGAAGGAATGAGCACTGTCAGGGTCCAGCCGTCACAGAATTGCTGACTCCAGATTTCAATCATACTAGAAATTCCTTCCTAAACATGTCCTTACATCTTACTTGCTTTGTTCTTTTGACATCCCACCAAAATAAATAATTCTCCTTTTAACTCTAGGAGAACAAAGCAAAACTCCCAATACTGTATCAGTCCTGGAAGTAAACACCTGGAGATGGGAGGGGAACCCCCTACTTTGCTCCCAGCCCCTAAGTACAATCCAGCTGAACTCCTCCACTAAGATATGTGTAAAAATTGCAGACTATCTGTGGTTTACATACAAGCATTTATTTGTTGATTCTGCCTTTGTGGACTGGCTAGAGTTTTGCTGATTCAGTCTGAGCTTGATTCCAGGATGTGGGTTCAGTTCAGGTCAGCTCCACAGGTATTTCTCGTGCCACTAAAATGAAAGACTAACCACAGCATTTCTTTTCATGGCGAGAGGCAAGAACACGAGGGGACAAACTCAAACTTACAGGTGTATTACAAGCCTCAATTCAACTCATTTTCTAACATTCCCATCAAGAAAGTCACACAGGTAAGGCCAACATCAAGAGGAAGGGCAAGTATACTCTTTCCACAGGGGTCGGGAAAAGGGATGAATATTTCTTAACAAAAATACAAATTCAATAGAAGCCAAGGACCCTGCATTATCTTCAAGGAGATAAATTAAAGTCCAGTAAAAGATGTGCTGAGATTCCTCAAATTCTACAGAGTTCCAATCTGTTCCAATCTTTCATCCTACCCTACATGGAGAAGTCACCCGATCCAAAGGCAATGAGACCCCTGAGAGTTTAAGGATTTGCTTATTATGAATGTGAAAGACTCAGAAATTTCTTCCCTCCAGAGACCAAAAGACAGGCCAAGGGCATTGTTTATGCTTTCCATGTCTGAGGGTTGCCTGACGGGGAAAAATAACACTGAAGATCATACAGGAAGAATTAACCACCCACCACTACTGAACACAGACCAATAGTCTGGATTAGATTAACTTTTTTTTATTGCTACAGCTTAGATTTTCTCACAAATGCCAATGAAGTAACTGCAGCAGGCTGGAAGACAATTGTTGGCACAGTGTAGGTAAACTCCCTTATTTACGACGTGGTAAACAGAAACTAGATTTGCAGATTTGCAGACTCAATACTTGATGAATTGAAAGCAAAGTGCTTTGCTACTGGTTCTCTTCAGCCCACTTTTCCGGCAAACCTCTCCTGTCACCTCATTTATTTACTGTGAGAATTCCAGCAAATGTGATCTCTCTTCTGTTCATTTACTCATGCTCTTTGAATTGATGCGTCAGCTGTGTTTCTGTGCCTGCTCTTCCTTTTAGTTCAAATCAAACTGTTTACTTCTTAAAAGCCAGAAAGCCACAGAGAGCTAGGCAACCATTTCTAAGCATCTAGAGAACTGTGTGCTTTTTGTGCTGTAAAATTTGGGCAAGGAAGTTTAATAAGAACTAAAGGACTTTCAACTCAAAAAATCCTATTCAGTAAAACCCCACTCTTATGTTTCCTTTTGAACTATAAGCAATAACACTCAGCCACATTCACTCTAATTGCAGTGAGGTCTTTAGTTACAAGAGCTCAAACTACCCAAAATTTGGTTAATTGAAATTTAGGCTAAAGTTAAACAATATATGCAAGTGGCAAGGTCAGAAGTTTGTACTAAACTTTTTCAAAAACCATTGGGAGCCTTAAGGTTAACACAAGATTAAAATCTTATTTTAGCCTCTGGATCTGTTAAGCAAGAGTTTTAGTGATTCAGCTTTATACAAATGTCATTAACAGTTTATATATATATAAATACATTCCCAACAGTACGCATTGGCAACATTTTTTCAAATATCCTGAAGTTTGGATACATCTCCAACAATAATTTCTTCTAGTTACTATGTATTTAATACATAACTTTCTCCAAAGGTTCATTGATGAGGAGTATGCCCTTCATGATGTTAAGGGATATCTGCCTACTTCCTAACTGAATCAAATGCAGAAATGTACAACACAAACAATGGTTCCTATTCTCCCAGCGTATAGGATTGGAAAAATATACATATTATAGTTAGATTATTTACCCCAAAATGAGAAGTTACATATATATCTGTATATATGTGCACATGTCTGTATCTCCCATATACTATTTCCAAGTTAATACTCTACACCCCATAACTGCTCTCCAGGGCAGCGGTAATCAAAGTGTGTTCTCCCAAACTCCATCTGTTCTCCTAAACGGTGAAGTTCATCAAAAGGTTAAGTGCCTCCTATTTCCTCGTGTCCCATCTGTTGTTCCAGCCACTGCCCAAGGACCAGCTTCCTACAGGCATTCTAGAGGTACTTCCCACCCACAAGATATAACTCCCACTTTCTTTGATTTCAGGAATTGGGAAATCCTGCCAAGCACCTGCCACACATACGTGAGCAGCCTAGGAGTACAGGTAAGTCAGTGCCTTTGGAACTACTGTTGACTAGTGAGGATGGAACCATTGGAAAAGTGGTTTTGTTTCCCAGGTAGACAGTTCTGGAATGCATTTCATAAGACTCCTTAGGAGGTTCCGCAGAGTCTGACACCAATCACCCACAGCAGTGATCAGCTCCAGAACATCCCTGTATTGTCTTCCCTTTTTTACTGTCTCAGTCCTTGTTCCCTAAGATGACTTCCTAAATGAACTCCCTGCATGGAAGCCTGTGTCTCAGGCTCTGGTCTCAGAAGAGCAACAGGCTGAGAAGTAAGCCTTTGGTAAGCAAGCCAAATATTGAAGGAGACCGAACGACCATCACCGCACTGCACTTGTCTAGGCAGCAACAAACCCTCCATGGTTAGAGAGTTTTCAAATACTGAGATAAAGCAAAACTAGCCTTTCTTGAGTCTTTTTAATTCAATTCAATTATCACTATTCTAATTTTTTAATTCTGTAACAGATATTCTGTAGCAATTTGGTAATATTTTATTCGGAATCAAAGGTTTTTCTAGGAAAGTACACCTGTAACATGACTCAGAATGTTAAGAAGATAGAACCCTGGCTTCCATTTACCCCTCTTCTAACAGGAACCCCATTTGGGAATTTGGGGGTGATGTGCTCAGCTCCAGGACCTCATTTCTGTCTTCCATGCAGCTAAGTGGGGCCGTATGGCCAATTCTAGCAAGTTCTGGCAAATGAGATGAAAGTGGAAGTGTGTGGGACCTTCCCAGCATCACCCTGAAAGGGAAGGAAATACAGGCTTCTCGGACTTGTCTGCCTTTCCTCTTGATGCTTGCCTGGAAAATGACTCTGGACACCTAGTGAACATAAGCAATTCAAACTATGAGGTGCCTTTGAGAAAGGAAGGCAAAGTAACAAATGCAGGAGAAGTCTGAAGAACTCTGGGTCCCTGATGGCCGTGGAATTGCCATGCTAGCTCTGAACTGCCTTCTGTTATGTAAGAAAGGAGAAACAGTCTATCTCTTTTAAGTCATCATTATTTGTGGTTTAATCTGTCACATGTAGCCAAAAATAATCCTAACTTATAAAACCTGGTATATAGAAATTATAGGCAAGTGTTTATTAAAGTTGTGGTTCTCACTAAGGGGTATATTGTCCCAAGGGACATTTGGAAATGTCCGGATACCTTTAGTTGTCACAACTGGAGTATTGCTACTGGCATCCAGTAGGCAGAGCCTACTAATGACACTAACCATCCTATAATGGACATAACAGTCTTCACGACGAATTATCTGGCCTAAAACGTCAACAGTTCTAAAGTTGAGAAATACTACAAAAATTAAGCCAATTTACCCCCTCCTCTCAATACAGACTGATTAGTCCATGCAAGAAGCTGCCCAAGTAGTCTTGAAATAAACCCATTTTGTTCATCTTTTCAGCCTGATTTGAAGTGGAAAAAAAAATAAACACCATGTAACAGGGTTTAAGGTTTTCAATGCCATAAAGAGCATATTTCCCTGACTTTCTGTTTTAACTTTAGAGGGATCTCAGTGACAGAGCAAAGTGAGAATTTGATTTTAGGGCAGCTGGATGAATAGATATAACCCAATTCCACCCACTTCATTGTTTTCTATCTATAGCTGAAGACATTTGCCACCGTGGGAGGTGATGTAACACGTACTCAATTATTCTCCCTGCACTTCATTTAGACTTAAAGATATTTTCTGTTCACTTTCCTATTAAAAAAAATAATAAAAGAT
Source organism: Camelus ferus (assembly GCF_009834535.1). Classification (NCBI taxonomy): domain Eukaryota; kingdom Metazoa; phylum Chordata; class Mammalia; order Artiodactyla; family Camelidae; genus Camelus; species Camelus ferus. The sequence continues at coordinate 76,180,109 of NC_045701.1, read as the reverse complement.
GTTCATCATAGAACATTTAGAAATCATTATTATTGAGCAAAGGGAAGAAAATTACAACCATTCATAATCCCAACAGACCCAGAAAAACTATTAACTTGGCAATGTATAGACTTCTAGATCTTTTCATGCACACATATTAGTACATTAATGAGACCGTATCACCCTGTTCTTTATAACCAACACTTTCTCCACACTTAGAAGTATATCACACTTTTATATCAATAATTAGCCATCTTTCAAAAGCCCTGAGCCCATCCCCCACCTTTTAGAAGGAAAAAAAAGATTGTCACATCTTCAAATATGAGAGTTATACACAGATTTGTTCTGTGTCAAGGATGCCTTCCTAAAACCATGGGGAGTTTTCCTCACATATTAGCAAGCAAGGCCATTGTACCCATATTGCTTGTAGCATCTCCTATTTCCTTGGAAATTATACAGTCTAGCTATTTTTCTCCCTCTAACACACACTCACAAACACATGTGCATAAACACATTATCTTTAGATAAATATAAAACATAAATTTTTTTTCTATGTTTCCCAGTTGAAGGCTGTGAGAAGACATACCTTAAAATATATGAGCAAAGCTCCAACCAGTGAAATAACCTCCCACTTTACCACTAATTTAAAGAGTAAACATAAAGCCGTTAACAGAGACAGCTTAGGAGAGGAGCTCCCTAGCCTGGAAAAAACTGGAGGTTAGAGATGTAATTGGCATTTAGCACACAGAAGTGCTTCTGAAAGAAGAGAAAATCGTAAGGTTCAAAATCTGTAATTCTGTGAACTAACATCATGTTCCAAAATATTTTGCAGGAACTCACCAGGGGATGATTACTGCAGTGAGAGAACTTCAGCTGTTCCGAGCAAGGCTCAACGAGCAACCCAGGTTTGTGGGCTACACCTTTGTGTTCAGACAGTAAGTAGAGAGGATTTAGGTGGGCTCCCTGAGTTTTCCCGGGTATGTTTTTTTTAGTGAAGAAAGAAATGGACTTACTCAAGCTTGAGTCCGGCCTACTAGCAAAGACTTAAAATCAATATTGAATTATTTTGGGGTTTTTTCCTTATTTTGAAATATATTCACATCTATTTCCCTAAATGCCTGTGACTGTGGAACAAGCACTGGCTTGTGAACCACGGTTTCACTTTCTGACGTGAATAAGGCCACAACCTTCTCTAGAATAGGGTCTGTTCTCTATCAGAGCAATGCTCTCTGTCTATTCATCCTGAATGCAGAGGCATGGGTTAATACATAAAAATTACAGTGCAAGACACATTAAAAGTCGTTAACTGAACAAAACCAATTTGCTTTTTGATACAGAGAAAAGGTTGTGCTTCAACAGAAAACCATGCATCATCGCTAACATCCATTTCAAAGTCGCCTCATTCTGTGGCAGCTATCTTACAACTCTAAGTTGTAGACAACTGATATCAGTGGAAAATTATTATGTATAAACATGAAAATGAATCCTGTTTGGTTGAAGGACAACCTTTCCCTACCCCCAGAGAAAAAACAGTTTGACACTTGGGCTGGAAAGTGTTAACTCAGCAGGCCTGAGTTGCCCAAACCCTGCACTTTTCAAAGACCTGCCTTTAGGACTGACTCTTGGTCAGTTCCACAGTGATAAAGCCTCCAAGCCCTTAGAATATTCTTCCTGATAAGAAATGTTCTGTGTGCTTTTTTTTTTTTCTTTGCCACTCTGAGCTAGAGAACTTTATCTTAGCAATGTGATTTATGATGAAAGCATTTTTTTGCTCTGGGGGGATAGCCTTGAGTCTGAGTAGCTGAGGTCAGTCATGTGAGCGCAACATGTTTACATGACCAACCTCCCAATAAAGCCCATGGACACCAACAGTCAGGTGTGCTCCACTTTACAGACATTGCCACATCATTACTGGAAGATTTAACAATTCTTTTTTTTTTTTTTTTTTTGGTGGAAGGAGGTAATTAGGGTTATTTATTTAGTTTTAGAGCAGGTACCTGGGATTGAACCCAGGACCTCATGAATGTTAAGCATGTGCTCTACCGCTTGAGCTGTATACCACCCCCCACCCCCCCATTACTGGAAGATTTAAATGCATCCCTGGGCAACTCCACTGAGGGGAGACACCAGAAAGCGTATGCCTGGTTTCTCCTGGACTTCACCTTATGTGCTTTTTACCTTTGCTGACTTTAAAATGTGTCCTTTTAATGTAATAATAATAATGAGGTAGAGTCCTGTGTGCCTTCTACCAAATCACTGAGCCCGAGGGTGGCCTTGGGGATCCCTAACCTACCTCCAATTGCATGTTCCTTAATATTCCATATCTACGTCTGTTCTTTGGATTTTCCTTTGAGCCAGCTATAACATCATCCTGATTCCCTCATTAAATAAACTCTTTAAAATGTGTTTATTTTAAATCAATAAATCATGATTTTTATCTTTAAAAAAAATTTAGTAGAGCAAAATTTCGTTAAGTACTGGGAGCCTCTCCTAGAGTGAATACACAAAGATCTCCCTCCATCTCACAACTTGGCAACTTTTTTGCATGATAACCAAAGCAAGTCTGAGACTAAGTTCCTCTGTGGAGTTTAGTGGAAACAAGGGAGAGTTACACCATGACTTCAATAGCTAAGCTCTCCTCACTAGCAGGCTCATGAGAGGCTCTCACGAAGCAGACTCAATAAGACTCTAGTGGAAGACTCAGTCTTTAGCAAGCCTGGGTAACAAGGTTCTCCAGGAAATATATGGTCACAGGACCCCCAAAGTCACACCTGTACTTCACGGTCAAGTCTGCTCAATTCTTACACCCCATTCATGCAGTTGCCATGGGGAATATATATACAAGCAACCACTCATGTTTAACACTTCATTGCACTGATGGAAAGTTATTTCTAATACTCCGTATGCTAATAATAAACAACCTCTCTTGTGTAAACCTTCCTACAGGAGTGCTAAGTTACCACCTTCAAAGGTGTTGATTTCTGATTGAGGTGCTTCATGTAATATGCTGTTTAACCACTTCTGAAGTGTGGATTCCTGAATAAGGTACTGTGAACATCAACTTACCCTAGAGCGTAAATTAGAGTTAACTTGCATACACAAACATGTATCACACTGTTAATACTCAAATAGTCTTAAAATAAATTCCACACAAATAAAATAGCAGTGTTAGGAAGAACACAAACCCAAAACAATCACCATTGTCTTCCTTTATTTTCATTTTCCTTTAGGCATGGTTGGTTTTCCTGATTTCTTAAATAATCCTAATCAAAAATTCTTTTAGAGCATCTACTATATACAAATAGGATTGTGTTAGGTAATTGAGTGATATGAACATGATTAAGTCTTGGTCTCTTTAAGTAGAATAGGAAGAAAAACTTACCAAATTATCCTACCATGTAGTAGTGACTTTGTAAACACTATCTTTAAATATCATAATAACCTTGAGAGCTTGATATTATTATCACTATTGATAAGTGATAAAACTAGAGTCAGAAAGGTAACAAATTGCCACACACGGTGAAACCGAGATTGTGACCAGAATGCATGCCTCTGATACCCCGAGTTCTTTCTCCTAGAGCACAGTGTCCCCCCTCTTCCTCCCAAATTGACCTTGAGCTAATGAAAATACAGAAGCATCAGTTCCTAGGCAGTGTCATTTCATTATGAAGTGAAGATAACATTCAACGAGTGGTTTTGTATGACAGCCACTATGTTAACTACATATTCCCTATCTCATTGTCTCAAAATTTCCAGAAGCTTTGATAGATTAATGCACAAAGTTAGGAAGATAAGTTGCTTGATTAGGCAGGATAAAGTGAGGCTTGAACTTTTAACTTTCACGTATTTTCTGTATCCTGCTGTCCAGTTGATAATTACTGTCATTAGATATAAGGGTGGGTGGGGTAAGGAAGGTCAGATTACTGTGCTCTGGATTGGTCTAAATCAAATTCATAAAGAAGGTTATGTCTTGTTTGAGCATTAAATATTAAATATTGTATACACGGAAAAGGAGAAAGTATTAAAGCCTCAGAAATTATTAAAAAAACATTGATTAGCATGAATGGAGCTGGGGTATATGAAGGAAAAAATACATGCAAATTCATGTGGAAAATACTTATTCAACAAACAGTCACTGAGGAACACCCATTGTTACAAGTACTGGAGACTCAGCAGTGAATGGGATGGACAAAATACCAGCCCCTCGATGTGCTTACAATCTAGAAATGCCAATGCAAACAAGTGAGGAGAGGATGGACTGTTCAATGCATGTGCTGGAACAGGTAGCTGCAAATATGGGGTAAATATTAAATCAAATCCCCACCTCATATAAGATACATTTTAGGCAGATTAAGAATCTGAGTGATGGGGGGAAGGCATAGCTCAGTGGTAGAGTTCATGCCTAGCATGCATGAGGTCCTGGGTTCAATTCCCAGCACTGCCATTTAAATAAATAAATAAACCTGATTACCTTCATCCTGATTACCTTCATCTCCCTACCAAAAAAAAAAAAAAATTTTAAAAGAATCTAAATGATAAAATAAAACTTGAAAATTTAGAAAAAAAGTAACAGCTTAATATTCTATTACAGAATATTTTCATAGTATTAGATGAGGATATTTATGAAGCTATTCACATAAATCTCAAGATAAAAATATAGACAGAAAATTTATGAAAAATCTTGTGTATGATAAAATAGAAATAAAAGATATCACAATGCATCGCCATGTTAGCAGAGTAATCTCATGATCTGTGTCGGAAAAATTATATGAGCTATCAAAGATTCAAATTTTAAAGCCTCACAGGAGTTATGGGGTCCAAAAAAGAAAAAAAAATAAAAGTTCACATTGATTAGAAGGCCTTTTTCGTGAAGAAGAAAATGGTTACATATCTTAGAATCCCATTGTTTCAGACTTCGGTGCTACATCGATATCTACCTTGACCCCAGATATATTTTTTTTAAACGTGCTCAACCTGTGTAGGGATTGTCAATTTCTGTATGTAGAAAGAAGGGTTAGGAAATGGGAACAATCAGACCAAAACCCTTCAAGTTGGTGGGTGGGACATTGTCATTAAAAACGGGGCTCACTTCGGTTCAGCGCAGGGAAGGGAATCACACTGGTGCTCTGCTGCTCCTAAACCGCTGCCCAGATTCTCTGAGAGAAGGAACCTCAGTTTACCAGGACGATGTCTTTTTTCATCAGTGAACAGGCAGCTCCAATCGGAATGGCATTTATCGTTACTTAAGTACATACACATTTTAACTGTGGGAAGATGTAGAATTAAGTGAGTGAGTCAAAACCATAGTATTAATATGGAACCTGTGTATATTTTGTTACTTATGTACTTACCAAATTTTAAGAGATGTTGTCCTGTAAGTGATACGTCTGCTCCTCCAGTTTAAAATGCATAGTTGACTTAGATTTAGAGAACTTTAAATTGATAATCTACTAAGTTTTAAGTACATTTTTAGAACAAAAAATTTTAGATTCACCATATTATAAATGTAATCTGCTATATGCATTGGCAGTTTTTTAAATTTTTAAACTTTTAACTTTAGATTGTCATAAAGATAGCACAGAGAATTCCCATGACACTCACATCCAGTTTCCCCTATTGTTAACCTCTTACATTGATCTGGTACATTTGTCAAAGCAAATGAACCAGTACTGATACATTACTATTAACTAAAGTTCATAATTTACTGTTATTTCACTAGTTTGTACCCAATACCCTTTTTATGTTCCAGGATGCCATCCAGAGATTACACGTAGTTATGTCTCATTAAGCACCTCTAGACTGTGAGTGTTCCTCAGGGTTTGTTTTTTTTTTTATTTTTAATTTTTTCTTGTTTTTGATGACTGTAACAGTTTTGAGCAGTACTGGTCAGGTATTTTGTGGCCTGTCCCTCAATTGGGATTTATCTGATGTTTGTCTCACAATTAGACCAAGAGTGTGGGTTTGGGGAAGAAGGCCACAGAAGTAAAGTGTCCTTCCCATCATGTCATACTGTCAAAATGACTCATCACAATTGATGTTAACCTTGACCTTCTGGCTGAGATAGTTTGATAGGTTTCTCCAATGTAAAGCAACTCTCTCCACGGGCACCTTCTCTCCACAGCCAAGTCCACCCGGGCCCCCTTTTCCAAATGGTACTCTCTGAAAGGAAGTCACGATGCACAGGCTACACTTAAGGACTGGGCAATTATGCTCCACCTCCTTGATAGGAAAATACCTACATAAATCATTTGGAATTTTTCTGCACAGATTTGTCTTTTCTCTCATTTGTACTTGATCATTTATATCAGTATGGAATCATTGATATTTATGTTATACCTCAGGTTTATAATCCAGTGCTACTTTATTTTATTGCAAAAATCGTTCCAGCTTTTAGGCATTGGGAGCTCTTTAAGTTAGATCCTGTGACCCTTTGATGGCCATTGGCTTGTGCACACATGTATGTATGTTTTAATAATCATGTCCTTATTCTCTGGTACTAGAAGAGTCCCCAAGCTCATTTCGTACATGCCATGCCTGGCCCTGGAATCAATCATTACTCTAAGTACCTATGAGTCGTCTTATCAGATAATGGTACTAGAAATGAAGATCTGGGCACTGACTGTGTTTATTGCTACTGGGGCATAAGAGTTATTTAAAGACTTAAAATGTTTGTTTCTTAATTCAAGCAACTGCTTAATAAACTAGTACTTAAAATTAAGTATGTTTAATTTATAAATACATTTCAAAATGTTTGAAAGAGTTTAACTTAGTTGTAAATAGGACTAAATATTCAAAAGCTCCATAGAAGTGATTGTTAAGAATTACTACACATAAAAATACTGATGAAATTTTTACAGTAACCTTAAAATCCCAGAAGGAACTCAATTTTTTAGCTTTTAGTTATAAAATTATCAGTTATAAAACCCCAAAATACTTCAAAACAGTCTTGTTTGTGTTAAAAAAAAAACCGAGAAGCACTTTAAAACACAATGCATGTAACTGACACAGTTCCTATCTGAAATAGTTCTAAAACTGCTGCAAAATTTTTTAAAAAAGAAAAAAAGACAAACACACTGATAGAGGAATGAAGACTTGGGAAGTACAGATTACTCACAGAATGAGAAACCTAAATGCTCAACAAATATGTGAAAAGATGTTGACCTTCACTAGCATTTTAGTCTTCTATGGCTTTTAAAAATTAATATGAACTTAGTGGCTTAAAATAACATGTTTCTTACCTTACAGTTCAATAAAAGGAAGTCTGTCAAGGACGTCATTGGGTCAAGATCAAGGTGGCTGCAGGGTACATTTTCTTTTCCCTAGAATCTCTCCTTACCTTTTCCAAGTTTTAGAGGCCACCTGCTCCCTTGGCTGGTCTCCTTCCCCCATCTTCAAAGCCAGCAATGTTGGGACAAGCCCTCCTCAAGCTACCATCTCTCTGGTTCTCTTCTCCCAACTCCTTCTACTTTTAAGAATGCTTGTGATTAAACTGGATCCACCTGTATAATCCAGGCTCATCACATGCTCTCAGTGTCAGCTGGTAACAATAATTTCAACTGCCATCTTCATTCCTTTTTGCTACACAATTTAACATGTTCACAGGTTCTGCTGATTAGGACACGGATATCTGGGGAGGAGGTCCATATTCTTCTCACCAGTTAGTAATCATGGAAATTACATTAACACAAAGCTCAAGTATCCCCATAAACTGCCAAAGGAAGTGTAAATCAGTTTAACTGCCTTGAGTTGTCTTATTATTTGAAGATTCAATCATATCTTTAGAGATAAACTCAAGCTAGCGGTACAAGCTGTCTAGTATCATGTTCATGCTTTTGAATAGCAAAAAGGTTTAAAACAAGCTAATTTTCCAACAAGAAAAGACTGGGTAAATTGTGTTATCATATAGCACTATATTATGTAACAATTAAAATGCATAAAACAGATCTATGTGCACATATCAATATGGATACATGTCATAAACATAGTATAAATTAATAACACATGCAGAAAATTATGATTTATGTAATTTTAAATACACCAGCACATATATTTGTATAGTTTATGTGAAGCCTTTTAAGGAAAAGAACAGAAAATTACAAGTGAAAACTGATAACTTAGGTATACCAGTAAAAACTTTTTTAGATTGAAAAAAGAAATCACAACTAACTACTAAAGTCCCTTTTTCTCTAAGATCCTCATAAGTAATGTATCAGAAATGCTTTCTAATTGCCATCTGGCTTCTCCTCCTCCTCCACAGCAAGTTGAGGAGAGGAAAACTGGTACTTTGCTTCACTGGCTTCAAGACAAATCCACCTCTGTACTTGTATGTGATATAAAAGTATGGACACATGGGCAGCTATTGAAGCTGTAACATTATCTTTCTTTAAAATAAATGATTATCTATTTTCATTTAATAATGAATGAATGAACGAATAGGTAAATAAATGATTATGAGAAAATAGTCAAAGAACTGAATGACACGTTTTCCTTATTAAGAACTGGCATCTTAACAGTTTCTTCCCTACTCACTATCTTTCTAGCACAGCCAGCTCTCCCAGTTGACTGTTCTGTCTTTACCAACAGCCCTTCCTTCTCTGAAGCCTGGATTGTTGTCCTAGCTTCCCAGCTGATAACTCTGCTTCCATTTTTGTTCCCAGTTGATATCCTGGACAGAGCAGCTCAGCTGTTCTTTCAGACTGTAGATCACATTGTACTACTTCTGTTAACCCAATGCTCCAGCGGCTTCACCTTTCACTTAGAATAATCTCCAAGTTTTAGCAGTGACTATGCTGCATGTTGCTTTTCAAGTGTTCACACTTAAGATTTTTAAAAAGCTCCACAATTTATTTTCACATGCAGTGAGGGTTGAGAATCACAACTGATTGTCAGAGGAATTAAACTGGATCAGTGATTCTCAAACTGCTGACCAACATTAACTGGGCATTTGTTAGAAATGCAAATTGCTAATCTGTTAGAACTAGAATCTACCCAGACCTATTGAATCAGAAAACCAAGAGGTGAGGCCCCAAATTCTTTCTTTAACAAGCCCTCCAGGTGATTCTGACGTACACTGAAGTTTGAGAACCACTGGCCTAGGGCCAGATATAGCAAATAGAATGAAAGTATTTTTCATGCAACATACTTACTCTAAAATATCATGTTACTTATCTGACATTCAAATTTAGTTTGGACATCCTGTATTTTATCTGCCAACTCTAAATTAAAGGGATAGAATGGCATTACAGGAAAGCTGATTTTTTTTTTAACTTAAATGTTTGGGGAGAAAAATGGTATCACCTAATAAAGGAGGAGAGTTAATAGAAAAAGCTAACTTTGTTGAGATGATTGTGAATATGGTTGTAAACACCTTGGAATTAAGTTGTCAGGAAATCCAGGTGAAGGTGTCACATAGACTATGTTGGAAATAGGCAGATATAAATATCTGTATAAATACAATAATTAAGAAAGTGAGTATCAAAGGAAAAGGTGTCAAAACCTCGAACTTTGGAGAACATATCTATTTCAATGAGAGAAGAGAAATTAGCAGGCCAGGGAGATGAGGAGAACATGTGCTCCTTAATGTGGTTACCATGAAATTATTTGTGTGTGATCATTATACTGCACAATGTTAATTAACTGTTTAGTATATACAAAAGGGGCAAGTAAGCTCTTTGAAGGCAGGAACCATAGACATTATACTTTCTCTTAAATTTTAATCACCATAAATCCTAGCATATTAATAAACACACAGGGGTTAGTCAATTAACTTTCAATTAACCTTTTTCAAATGAATGACTGGATTAATAGTTTGGAACAAAATGAGAAAGAAAGCTATTTCGGTCGTTTAGACCTACTTTGGAATGAAATGCACCTATCCTGGCACCAAGCAACAATGTAGTGCTAGGCTCAAAGACGGAAAAAAACAGAACAGCAAGCAGCTTTGTTTTATGGTTTAAAAAAGAGTGGGGGACAGGTATAGTTCAGTGGTAGAGTATGTGCTTAGCATGAATGAGGTCCTGTGTTCAATCCCCAGTCCCTCCATTAAAAAAAAAATAGTGGGGAGAGGAATGGTTAATAGTATGATTTCTATTCATTATGGCATGAAGTAACTAAAATAGCTTAACAAACAATGACACAGGATATTAGAATAGAGACCTCCTCTGAAAGGACATGAGAAAATTATAAAAACCACCAAACTAATAAAACAGTGATATATAAAGAGTACTTAGTACTTTATTTCCTGAATATCCTTGTGTTTTAATAGACTATTTCTTCCTACAGTAATCAGTGTATTTGGTGGAATGCTTTTTACTTGAAAATGTAGATGTATGTTGTTCTTCTGGCAACTCAGCCTCAACTGGCCTTGTGTTGTACCATCATTAAAGAAGGAACTGGTTGTAAAAGTAAGTCTTCATCTCAATGGAAGAATTTATTGCTCTAATAAATGGAAAGGCCCCCAGGGTTCACTGACTCCACTTTCCTGGAGAAAGAGAAAGTAAAGCTTAGGGATTTTTCTGTATCATATGACGAGGTCATTGTAGCAAATGTAAGCGGAGGTGGTGAATAGTTGAAGATATTAAAGGAAGTTCAGCCTAAGGGGAAACATAGAGGATGGACATTTAGGTTGTTGAGATAAAAATGAACCTCATTTAGGAATGTGCGAGCGAAGAAGTAATTTGAGTCTATTTTACTCCATAGGATCTTAGCTGGATGCTTCTACTGCTCCAGTAAATCACTTATCGAAACTGCCTCTTTGGGCAGTAGGTTAGTTTCCTATTGCTGCTGAAACAAATTACCACATACTTAGTTGCTTAAAACAACACACACTTATTATCTTGCAGTCTCAGATGACCGAAATCCAACATGGGTTTTACTGGGCTAAAATCAGTTTTGCCTGGGGTGTATTTTAATATCAGTGATGGCCAGTCTTCCAGAGGATCTCGGGAAAGCCCATTCCCGTGCCTTTTCTAGAGGCTGCCTGCATTCTTGGGCTCACACGTCCTCCCACATCTTCAAAATCGACAATGGCAGTATTGCCTTTCTCATATCAAATGACCAAGACGCTGATGTTCCTGCCTCCTTCTTTCACACAGAAAAACTCTTGTGATTACATAAGGCTAAACTAAATAATATAAATTAATATCCCTACCTCAAGATCCTGGACTTGATCGATTACATCTGCGAGGTCCCTTTTGTCACATAAGGTACCGTACTCACAGGTTGCTTGGATTAGGGCATGGACATTTGGGCAGAGAGAGCATTATTGTGCCCATCACAGAGAAGTAAATTTTTTTTTTGGATTTTTATTTGAATATGTATATTCTACAGTAAACAGATTGATAAGGAGTTGAGCACTGTGGGACTTTCCAGGTATGAGTGATCATCTTAAAATATGACTGTGTTCTTTCTGCTTTGTGTCTTATCAGCAGTAATAAAGATGGCCATTAGCATTTAAGCAGTGGTATTTTTACTTACTCAAAGGGCAAGAGAGACATCATTTTAGTTCTTTTATAGATCTCAAGGTTATTGAAAAGTCATCAAGACTAAGACCTTATTATACCCATAAATATAAAGATGCACAAAAAGAGATGTGTAGTGGAAAGTGTAACATTTCACCTGGTCTCATTTTTCACTCACCCTTCATGAAAAGGTGGTGGCGGGGGGCGGTATGGTATCTCAGAGAAGCAGAGCTTCAAGAAGAGAGACAAGGGGAAACCACTCACATTGTTGAAAAGAGATGGAATACTGGTAAAATCACTGAGGCACCATCAACATGGAGAGAAGGCTAGAGCACAATAATTAAACTTGGCAGGGTGCCGAGCCTACAGCTGCATGTGTCCAATAGGAAACAGGGTAATAGGCCTGCAGATGGATGCTTAGTTGGGAGGAAGAAAGTAAGAGGCATTGAAATAATAGGGGGGGATTTGTGAATGGATCATTTAAAATAGCATACCACCACGTACAATTCCAGGCCCTAGGCAATTGTTTACCTGATAGAAGAGATGACCAGTGATGAAGGTCTTTTGATCAGTGAAATGTCTTGACTTGCAGAGTGTATGAGTGTTACCAAAGTGTTACTGAAAGTGTTCGTGTGCCTGCCACACCATGAGACTAAACAAATTGAAACGAGTCTGGAGCAGAGAAAGATTCATTGCAGGGCCGAGCAAGGAGGATGGGGTGGCTCATGCCCAAGAAAACCCCAAACTCCTTGAAGGGTTTCAGCAAAGTATATTTAAAGGCCAGGCAAGGGAAGGGGGGGTCACAGGGTACATGCACATGCACAATTCTGATTGGCTGATGTAGAATTAATAGAGTGGTCAACACTATCAACCCCTAGGCGCCAGAAGGTGTGGGGCCACATGCTCTCCATCATCAAGTAGTTCATTTTTCCCCTTTAGTGGTGGTTTTAAGCAACTAAAAAGCTCAGGAAATATACATGAGATACTATTATCTGGGTGCTTTAGAGAGGAGCTAGTCCAGAGGATATGGGGGAGGGATCTGACCCTGGAAGTGCCCCACAGGGTCTTTCTCGATTACAAGAGCAGTCAGGTGAGAACCAGGACGTGTTAATAAAAGGAACACACATAATGAGAGAAGATGGGAGCGTGAAGGGGAAAACACTCAGAAGGGAGGGCAACATCCGTTTTGCTAATCTAGGACCTAAGAGAACAGAATCAGCACAAAAGAAACACAACTTCAACATGAAAAGCATACAATTGTTAATAATATTATAAAAGGAAATTCAGACAGGCAAATTAATGCTTCAAGAGGCAACCCGATAGTGACAGCTCAGATCTTCACACAGAGGGCTCTGTTTTTGAAGTAGTCTCAGTTAAAACACTCATTGTAGTTTATTTGGCAGGATCAGAGTGGGCTGGGAAAGTAGACCAAAGGCAGAATAAAAAATGTGACATAATAGAAACATTATCTGACATAAAACAAACAAAAAGTTGTTTTATTTAAAAGGCCCATGAGCAGCAGCGGAAAGTGGAATAACAGAGAAAAAAAAAAGGGTTATTTTCCTCTCTATACAATTGAAGGGACTTGAATGTGTTTTTATGTGAGAAGCTATGTTAGTGTAATAATGTAAATGTGCTCAGGCTTCATTCCACAAAGCCAAATGAGGAGAAATTGCATTTATCCCAGTTACAGTCCGCAGCAGTGTGGACTGCAAGGAAACCCGAGAAGACGAAGCCAGGGCCTGATTTCTGGACTGTCACTGAGCTAACCGTCTCTGTGTTTGCATCACAGTTTGGGGTTTTTCGTTTTTTATGTGCTTGGTTTGTTGCATTGCTAAATATTTAGTTATGAAATAAGTATTTCTAGGTATGCTCATTAAACAAAAATTCAAGTAAAAAAAGTCTTTAAAACATTCCTTTCCACATATTTCCAACCCCTTTAATCTATCATTCTTTCCAAAGGTAAACACTGATAAGAATCTACTGTTTCCTCTCAGATAATCACCTGCATATTTATGAATATGAAATATATATACAAATACAGGCATTCCTCATTTTATTGTACTTTGCTTTATAACACCCCACTGATATTGCACTTTTTTACAAATTAAAGGTTTGTAGCAATCCTGCGTAAAGCGAGTCTAGGGGGCCGTTTTTCCAACAGCATTTGCTCACTTCACGTCTCTGTGTCACATCTTGGTAATTCTCACAATACTTCATACTTTTTCATTGTTATCATATTTGTTAGGATGATCAGTTATCTTTGATGTTACTACTACGATTCGCTTAAGGCTGAGATGATGGTTAGCACTTTTTAGCAATAAAGTATTTTTAAATTTAGGTATATATACTTTTTTTAGACATAATGGTATTGCACACTCAGTGGACTACAGTATAGTGTAAACATAACTTTTATAGACACTGGGAAATCAGAAAATTCACATGACTTGTTTTATTGCAGTATTCATTTTATTTTGCTGGTCTGGAACTGAACTCGCAGTATCTCTGAGCTGTGTCCATATTTCGATGATTTTAACGGACTTACGCATATTGTTCTACTTTTATTTTATTTACGTATTTAAATGCCTTTTCATCTCTCTCCTTCTGTCTTAAACCTTTGTATAGTATTCCATAGCTCCATAATTTATTTAGGTTTCCTCTAATTGGCAGACATCATTTAGATTTTTCTAGTATTTTGTTGTTATAAAAAATGCTTGCCATGAATGTCCCTTTAAAAGTAAACATACTATTTTTTTTCTTTGCAGGGCAAATTGCTGGAAGTAGAGATTTTTACGTCAAAAGGTATGTGCATTTTCTCCTCCTTTAAAAAAAAAATGTTTCTCAAATCACTTTCTGGAATAACTAACAGTTTACATTTCTGCCAGTGGAGGATGAGAACACCTGTCCATGAAAGTTCTTATGAGCGCAGATTATTGCCGATAATTTAAAGTTTTCAAACATGATGGGTAGGACATTGGTACATCATTAGAGTTTTAATTTGTAATTATGTAATTATTAATGAGGCTTAGTATCTTTTCAAATGGTTATTGACCATTTTCATTTTGTTTTCTGGAAATTGCTGGCTTTATCTTTCACTGATCTTTCTACTAAATTATTTGTAATTTTTTAAATTAATTGAGAGTGTCTTCCTGTTCAGGCTGCTAGAGCAAAACACCATAGACTGGGTAGCTTATAGACAGCAGAAATTTACTTCTCACAGTTCTGGAGGCTGGAAGTCTTGAGATCAGGGTGCCAGCCTGGTGGGATGAGGTAGAAATCCAGGTAGAAATCTTCTCACTGTATCCTTCCATGGTGGAAGAAAGACCCTAGCTCTCTGGATCCTCTTTTATAAGGATATTAATTACATGCATGAGGACTCCACCCTCGTGATCTAATCAACTCCCAAAGCTCCACATCCTAATAGCATCACCTTGAGCACTGATTTCCAACCCATGAATTTTGGAAACACACGAATATTCAGAACATAGAAAGGAAGAATCTAAGTATATCATAAATGTGAAATCTTTCCCTTATACTTGTGGCAATAATTTGATTCATTTTCTCACATTTTAAAGACATTCCCTTCCATTTTTAGCCTGCTTGCTCTGCTTTTTTAAAAATCAGTACTACATATTATATTTCCTCAAATATTTTCTCAGGATCCATAACTAATCATACAGATTTTCTCACTGAGTCTGTTACCATGACATCCATCTTTCTTTCTGGAGATAAACCCACTCACACCAGTTATGACTGCTGAACAACAAACAATGCCAAACACGGTGATAAAAAAAAAAAAAAAAAACAGCTAGCATTTTATTGTACTCACAAATTCTGTGGGCTGGAAGCCTGGGAAGGACTTGATTGGACAATTCCTTTGCTCCTTGTGGCATCAGCTGAGCAGTACTTCGCTGGCAGATGGGCTGGTCAGAAGGTTCCAAAAAGGTTTCACTCCTTGTCTAGGGGGAGGACAGGAAGGCTGCACTTGGTTGGGACTATTGACTGGTGTACCCACACGTGGTCTCTCCATCACAATAGTCTCAGAGTTGCTGGGATTTCTTACATGGCAACCAGCTTCCTACAGAGAAAATATCCCAAGAGAAGTAAGAGGAGCTGCTTGCCTTTTTATGACTTAGCCCTGAAAATAATACCATTTTACTTTCACCATACTGTATTTACCAAAACAGTCGCAAGCTCCTCCCACCGCTCTGCCATCTAATTCCAGGAAGGAGACATGAAGCCCGACTCCTCAATGGAAGAGGAATCAAAGAAAATGCAGACTTTTTTTACAATGCCATACTAGTCATCACTGTATACTTTTACGCTGCTATTAGACTCATTCTGCTTATACTTATTCTGCTTATGAAAGATTTTTGCATCAATGTTCGTTTGTAAAACTGACACTCCGGCTGCTTGTCTGTGACTGTGTTCTGACATGTCTCCATCACTCCCACCGTGGTGGAAGCTACAACAGCTCTGGCACCCAGATCTGACCTGGCCATATTCACAGAAGCTCTGAGCACCCCAGTAACGGCCAGAGAAAGCCACAAGTATGGAGGACTGAAAGCCTCAATAGAGGGAATTTTAACTGTCAAAAGACAGGAGGTGGGAAAGACTGGGAAGATGTATTAGTTGCCCTTCCTCCCCATGAAGGACGGCTTCCAAACTCAGCAGTTTCACTCAGCCAGTCTAGGGGCATCCAGCACAATCCAGCAACCAGAAGTATTGTTTTCAGGTTTTACTTACGTGTGGCAAGGTTAGTACAGACCTCCGTGAATTTGCCTTGTCTCTTTCCCACATCTCCCTTCATCCTTTATCCTTTGTCTCCCTAGTATTTTATCCTCAGTAAAGCACTAGCACATAAGTTTTGGCTTAGGCTCTTACTTCTAGAGAATTCAAACTGAGACACAGAATTATACTACCGTTATAAACGCACACAAGCAGTTTAACATTTTTATTTGCTCAGGAACAGTTTGTGAAAAATAAAAACAGCTCATCTACAATTTAAGTTTTTTGAGGGAGTGCAATAATTGGTCTTCTCGGGTTTTAAACTTCTTCTTGATTCAATTTTTTTGCAATTTGTATTTTTCTAGAAAATGGTCCTGAGCATTTCTGTAAGCAACTCGTTACCTGTCAAATACATTCCTTTTGATAAACTTCTTGGTGGGCGGGGGGAATGACTACTATTTATCTAAACTTCATCATGAGTGAGTATGTCAGGTAAGACAAGTCAACTATCCAATGGTGCAGTCATCTGCAAGGCAAGAAGTCTGGATAAGAATATTGCTGTTTTCCTCCTGCCTCCAGAATCATCCACGCTGTAAGACGTTGTTTCCACATTAGGAGAGAAGTAACACTGGAGACTGGGGATATTTTAAGCCAAAATTTAACCATCTGTGTGACCTGGAAGAGCTAATTCATTTGTCAGACACTTAATTTTCTCAAAAGAAAATGGAAAATTGAGGCAGACTTAGTGATTATCAGCCAGAGGAGACACTGCATTTCTAAGGGACATATATCAGAATCTTCATCGTCACATTCTGATAGCAACACTCGCCTATTAGAATCACTGCCAAAGGGGGATATTGTTAGGACCATTCGAAGTCTCTTTGGAGATGTGTTTTTACAAAAAAAAAAATCCAAAAAACTGGAAACCGTAATTTATTAATGATAATAATGAGAAAGGAGAGAAGGAATAGGTAGAAAGGAAGAAGCAACTGTTATTAATAAGGAATATTTACTACCAAGGTTGGCTCATTGTATTAACTTATTTAATTCAAAAATAACCTCCGTGATATAGATACTACATGAGATGATCTTTTTTAGGATCCCTTCAACTTTTTTTAATTCTAAGAATACACATTTTATTTTTTAATGATAAGCAAAGAGACTTACGTATGAGGCTTGTCTCAGGCAGCCCCAAGAGGAGTGGGTCTCCACACCCACCTGCCAGAATCTTAAAACTTTTATAAAGAGGCCTTAACAGGGTTCAGTCATATATCCAGTCCAGATGGTCTCAACAATACAGTGCTCTCTCACGGATGCATCCTTGAAAGCATCTCCCACTGTGGGAACAGTGGGCAGAGGGTATGTTCTAAGACCAGGGCAGGGGGTGTGGAGCCTCTGACTCCCCGGGTCCAGCTCACAGATCAACTGACTGTCATGTCTTCTCCATGACCCCGTCCAACAGTTTTAACCCACCTCTGCCATTATTTGTTTTGGAATTGAGAAATTTTCTAAATACCACTAATTTTACATTTCCTATCTTAAAAATTGACAGAATAACTTATTTCTGAGGTCTAATGAGTTTCTCAGTATAAATATACTTTGTGAATTTTCATCGAATTATAAAGTATCATTATGGGATTTATTTTATTTTGGTTAAAAAAATCAGAAAGGCATTAGGGAGTCTATATAACTTAAGATTACTTGTATGTACACAAAACAGAAAACTTAACTAACAAAGGCTTTAAAAATGGGTTTCCTTGTCCTCCTTCACCACCGCCCCTGAGCAGGCAGTTGCTGGTGTTGTTTCAGTAGCTCTGTGATGCCGTGTAGGGCTAAAACGATTTCTCTGTACTTTTTTTAATCCTCCACAGGCTTGCTTTCAACCTTGTGCTTGTGAGAGAAGGCTGAGAAATAGCTGTCTCAGCTACAAAAAAAAAAAAAAAAAAAAAATCACATCACTGTTCAAGGCAGGGAGAAAAGGGAAAGGGGTGGTACCAGCCATCTCTAACCCTTCTATTAGGAAAGCAAAAGCTTTTCCCGTGATCCCTTTAGCAGATGCTGGATTAGGTCTCACTGATCGCAACAGTGTCAGGCATCCATCTCTAGATGCACCTGCTGGGAAAGTGGGGAAGATCAAGCGTCATCTGGTGCCTGCACCTGGGCACATTTCCAGCTCATTCAAAACTGAGATTCTGTTAGCAAAGATGAAGGGGCAGTGGCTACTGGGGAGGCAACAGTGTCTGCACCGAATTTCCAAGAGGAGAAGACATCTCTCTTCAGGTCCTTACTCATTTTTGCAACCAAACATCCCCACCCATTAAATTACTGTTTCTTTTAATCAGGATAAATTTTGAGCTTTAGCTCAGACAACTCTTTCCAGCTTATCTCTTTATATCATCAGGACCCCTTGTAAAACCTAGATAGTATTTAGAACCTTTACATTTTCAGTCATTGGCCTTCAAGTACCAAATAGATTTACTACTTTTTGGCATGAATGCACTCATAATATTTAGGTGAGAAGTGGAATCAAATTCATAACATTAAAAAGATGACAGCCATACATCATAATGCCATCTTGTAACACTTCTGAAAAATTCTTCCTCAGAGTAATACTAAGGTAAATTTTATTACAATTAGAAACATGGGAAGCTTCACACTGCGCTCCAGAAGGCCTTGAGGCCATCCCTACACCCAGCTGCTGCCACCCCACTTCCGTATCTTCATGTGGCCCAGACTGACTGTTGTCTTTTACTGAGAACTTTCTCCATCCTGGGTATTGAGCCAACACATGCTACCAGTTTACCTCTCACAACCTCAAGAACATGGAAAACTACCTAATACCTCTCATTTTATGTAGAAGGAAACATTTTAAACAAGTGAAGTCGTATAGTAAATTCAATTAAAGTTCAAGTAATTTTAATCAATAAAAGTTATAAAACCAAGAAGAATTCTAACCCATGTCTTCCTAAGTCTAAAAGGTATTTCTTTGCTACTCTGGATTCACAGGAAGGAGACACATAATAACACACGTACTTCTATATTCCATGCTTTTTACATTACTATTTCCTTAAATACCTCAAGAAGGTTTCTACTTACAAAAATGCCATTTTGTTTACAGTTCATTCTATGAAAAGAGGTTGAAATGTCTTTTCAGTAAGAAAAACTTAAATTGTAAAGGCAATACGTGTGACCATTAACACTCACCAAGACTTATATTATTGTCTAAAGAATTCATTATCGCATTTTGTTCAAGTTCGTAAGAATCTTGAGGAATATCTGACATTACTAGAGATATGAAACCTTAAGAAATAGTCTCAAGCCTCAGTAGTTATGCTTATGTTGTGAGAATTGTGTTTTGTGAGTTTAGGTGAATATTTTACCCAAGAAGGCCAGTCAATAGTCAGATTTCTAAAAACTAGTATGAAATCCCAAAGATTGAATACCTCCAAAACAGCTACAGCCTCATTTTACAATCCTTTTTTGCTCATAGCCTAAAAGCCCTGAACAATAACAATACATTTTCAAGTGTGACAAGTACAATAAAATCTATTAAAAAAAAAAAAAACAGAAGTAAGCAAAACTCATTTCAGATGTGACTCCAAGGTGACTTGCATAGCTAGCAAAAGGTGAAAAAAAAAATTATTTGATACAAAAATCCAAGACAGTGATATATGGCAAACAAGCTTGTACTGGAAACGGCCCAATTTAGCCAACTTGGACTTGCCACATCTCTGACTGGCCAAGTCTGGAATTTTCTACTCTCACATCCCTTCCTCTGTTTACCCCATTCTTTGGCGCAGGACAGAGTGTAGAGCAGAGTGGAGTGGATGAGATGCATGTATGAGATGTTGATATGCTAAGGGAGACTCTAAGGTGGGAGACTGTGAAGGCAAGAAGCAATCTGGAAATGGAAGTAATTAAAAAATAATGCTGTTTTCACTGAAAACCATTCAGAGAAATAAAATGGTATAAGAGCTTCCACTTTTTAACTAAGGTGATGTTTGCAAATAGAGAACTGCTAAAATATTTACATCTTTAAGTGCATGTGGACAGATTTTCTCCTTTTGCCACTCTCCCCAGAGAAGAGAATATTCTGGAAGCACACTAATACAGATGATTTCAATTTCCAGAGGCTACCCAGAAGATGGCTCCAGAGGAGAATGGGGTGGAATAATACAGTCAAAAGCCATCCTTCCTCTTCCTCAACGGTGTGAAAAAGAGACTTCGTATGGCCCTTGAAGTAGAAAGATTTCTCTGCTACTGTTTATCCCATTAGTATCGTAAGAAAGTAACGTCTCATAAATTAAGGCAATTTGCCATGCTTTGGCGCTAAAAAGCTGCTTGGTCCTGTAAGCCTCAAATCAGATAGAAAATATATATTGCTTCTTGGAATGAGCTTAAGATGATCGGACTGTTTATCAAGACTCTTAACCAATATATTTATTAGCAGCTGCTTTAAGTAGAACTGCTAATAAATATTTTCTAGTGATATAGCATGTATTAATTATATTTGTCTGTATCTTATTTTTACATTTATATCCTTAAAAGAAAGATACTCATTTTCCCCTAAATACGAGGAGCAGAAAGGCCAGAATTCTGTCTCACTTCTCCAGAAAACTGATCCTGTAGCTACATGTGAGAGTTAAACAGTCCTGTGTGAGGAGTGACAGGTTCAGGAAGTCAAATTAGATCCGTGTGGGATTCTCAGAGAGCCATCTTCATCCCGACCCTCTTCAAAACTGAGTCTTTCCATCAAATCTGCCTGTAGACAAGTGCAAAGACTTCAGGCTTTGCCTCTCTGCTGTGTCATGTGAGATTTTCAGAAAAGACAGCACGGAAGTCACTGTTTTTTATTTCCTAATGCAGTACGTACAACATGATAGGAGGTCAGCTATTAATGTCAGATTTCAAAGGAAAGTCAGCAGCAGCAAAGCACGACCCTACATTCTGCCACATAAGTGTCTCTCCTGTTTAAGACACTCTCTGATGACCTTTCTTCCTAATGATCTCCCAACAAGTGACAGGATACCAAAATTTTTCAAAGATAAACTTTCTAATCATGACCAACCTTCTTTGCTTTTGAATGGATGTCCTCAAAGCTCATGGTGGCAATTAGATATCATGGAGGCCTCAACGATACCGACCATGCAGACAGCACTTGGACATTTATCTTTCTCTTGCAGTTTTTACACTCATCTTAAATTCCCTCTGAAAACTCCTTTACAGCAATCTCTGTATCTGCCTTTTTTTTCCTACTGCAGAAGCACTTCTTACAGAAATTGCTTTGGCAGAAGTCTCTGTTGGATTATTTTGTGTATGGTAATCTTATCTCTGCTATTTGCATGTGTCTGCACTTGGGTGTCTGCACTCAAGTTCAGCTGGAATAAGAAAACTATCGGTTGTTGAGAGCACACTTTCCTTTGTTATCTGATTGTAGCTCTTTATTGCCTTTGAGCTGTTTCACAACTCTATAAATTGTAGACAAGGAGTAACAATGCACAATAGTCCTGTCTGTAGAAATGCAAATAAATTCTGTCCGGGGGTAAGTTCAGTTGAAGTCCCACTTTCCCCCTTGTGAAAATAAGCCAGTTTTCTTCTGTTTGTATATTTATTTCATCATTCCTTGATTTCATATAATTCTGTACACCTTTCACATTTTTGAGCATCTGATTCCCTCATTGAAAGAGTTAAATAAAATATTCAACTTGTGTTCACTTTGTGTCTGTATAAGACTCAAGATTTTACCTTAAAAAAGTGATTTAATACCAGGATTCACAGTCCAACCAACACTGTGCAACTCGAAGCCATAGACTATGAAGAGATGAAGGGGAGTCACTTAACTAAAATCTACTACATTTGGTCTGTGTATATGAAAATGACCAAAACATTCTTTAAAATTTTATATACAATTAAAAAGTCCTCAGAAGTGCCAATACTTCAAGATGCTGTCCATTAAAGAAGTTAAAATTTTAAACTTTGAAACATTAAAACAGTGCAAATGAACTATTTAATTCTGTCTACCATTTTCTTTTTTTCCTTTTTATATTCCTTGGCCTGCAAGAATTAAAGAAAAAAAGTTTTTTAAGGATAAAAAGGCCCTTCTCTTTTCATGGTATTTAAAAAGAAAGGCTAGATACAGGAATTTCACTGTCTATGGTGTTTCAAGGAAGAGCATTGCATTCGGTTTTTCTAGTTTTTGCTGAGTAAGCTGAATGTGATGAGCATGGGTTCCAACTTGGGCTCCTGGGCACAAGAGCACATGGAAGGCAGCGTGACAGAGGTCTGTGTCTCCAGCTCCAGGCAGTGTGAGTTCAGATTCTGGCTCCATGATTCACCAAATATGTGAGTGTTCAAAAGACTAGGAATAGACTTACCATATGACCCAGGAATCCCACTCTTGGGCATATATCCAGAAGAAACCCTACTTCAAAATGACACCTGCACACCAATGTTCATAGCAGCACTATTTACAATAGTCAAGACATGGAAACAGCCTAAATGTCCATCAACAGATGACTGGATAAAGAAGATTTTTTATTGAAGACTCAATAAAAAAATGTTAAAAAATATATGTGAGTGTTATCAACTCATGTAAATCCTCTGAGTTTCAGGTAGCTTGTGTGTAAAACTGTAATAGTAATAATAATAATCAGGTTGCTTTATAGATTTAGCTGAAGCTTAAATGAGAAAATACATATAAAGCTCCAAGAAGAAGACCTGTCATGTGGTAGTCACTTAATAAACACTATTATTATTATTATCATCATTATTATATATTTGCTTGATGCGCTACCAAAGAGTCACTTTAATTCAGTCCTAAACACCAACTAGATTCAAGAATGACCTAAGGTAAAGAATGTACATGCTAGAAAGGAGGAAAATGTTTTACAAACATAAAATCAAGAAATAAGGCATCTATGACAAAAAAAATATAGTAAATTAATTAAAATACTTTGCTTTATAAACTGAATGTCAGGTGGATAGGTGAATTGATCGTTATGGGAGACTTCTGTAGCAACTATTCTTAAAATTAAAGAAAAAATAATAAATTAAATTAAGTTAATGAGATTTTATCTAGTCAGTAGGACTTGTATTAATTCAGGAAATCAAGTTATATATAACTTCTTCTTCCTAAACACGTTACTCAAAAAAAATGCATACCCTCTATTCGGTTTAATCTTCATTGCACTTAAACAGAAAAATTATATATATTTATATATATATACACACATATATATATATGTTTCCAACATTGGAAGCAGAACAGCTGCCTCTTTAAATCATTAAAAAAAAACTCAAGGAATAGCTTAATTTTACAGATAGGACACAAGATCTAATTAACTGCATGATTTGGGGTCAGTGATGAATTCCCTCTATTTTAGTTGCCCCAATGGTAATAAGAATTCAAAGATGGTCAATTCCTTTTATACAACCATGTAGTAAAGATAAATGAGACAAAGTATGAAAAAAAAATCTGTGATCAATTAGGAAGATAGCGTGCTATATAAATTCAAGTAGGCACTACTCTGAAGAACACAGATTTAAGCACTTCAGATGCCGTAACTAGACTGTTGATACAAAGAAAACTCTACTTTCCCACCTGTTCTTTCTTCCTATGCACTTGCAGGTGCTGCCGTATAATTGTTCTCATAACCAGGCAATTACACCCAGTGAATTGTGTGGTTAGTCAGCTAACCATCTGCTTTCCAGGAGCAGTCATGTGCTGTGTTCACAATTTTCTTGATTCAAACCATAAAGAGGAGGTAGAAATCTCATGCACAACATTTGAAGCATTCTTTATTCTGGAATAATGAACTATAAGAACAAAGAAGATTTGACCAGCTTTCCTTGACTTGCCTGGAAAGTTCTTAGGGCATTAGAGGACAGGGTTTGGGAGGCAAGGAGAGGAGAGATAATGATCACTTAATATGTAAATAAAAATAAATACATACGACTACTTTAATTTTTTTCTTGATTGCACTTCCTCCCCACGCCCCATACTATGAACAGGCTGTAAATATATGCCTCCAGACACCCAGACAAAAGCAGCAATCTTAATTAGCCAAATTAAAACAGTAAGACACATCCGATTATCCCTTTTTAGTCTAAACCAGCTTCTAAAATGACAACTGATGTGAAAATAATTAAAACAAGACAGACTGGAAAAAGAGAAGAAATAATGTATTTAGATTTTGAAGAGAAGTAATTAGTTTTGGCAGGTTATTTATTTATGTAAATTGAAAAATTAGCTCTACTAGTCAGAGGCGATACATTCAAGTGTCTGCATTTCTGGTGCAACGTGGGAGAAGAGAAAGTTATAATGGAAAACAACAAGATGAATTTCAAGCGAGGAGAGACTCTTTAAATTGTTACTTTTTTTAAAAAGGGAAAACAGATTCCCAAAGAAAACAGAATTCATGAAATCTGTCTCAATAGTTCAGTGTAACTGTGGAGGAAAAAACAATCTTACCTAATTTCTAAGATTGTTTTTTCCTCAATACAGATACAGACTTTTTTTTTATTTAAACAGCTGTATCAGCTTTTGTCATTCTGTTACATTCATAAGTTATTCTTCTTTCAAATTGTCATTTTTATATAGCTCTACTCCCTCATTCCAACTGCTTCATTTCCAGTGGAAATCTAGACCAATCCTCACTTCATCCTGAACCTGTTATATGCCACACATGTGCTTCTGTTGCTTGGATTCACTTGCATGTATGATTTCAAGCATCAGATAAATTGATGACTCCTACATCTATGAATCAAGCACTGTCATTCATGTTAAATATTCATCCACTTACAATGTACTTAAATATGCTGCTCTTCTTGGGTGCCTCAATGTACTCATCGTTCTTACAAAAACTCCTCAGTGCTCTGAGAGAAGAATGAACAGGATACACTGGAGATACAAAGAAGGGAATGAATGGTAAATTCTACCTAGCTTGGAGTGCAGGCAGGGAGGAGCCATGATTAAAGAAAAGGTTTCTTCAAAAACAGCTTATCTTCCATCCCTCCACTCTCTAATAAAACACGGTTACCTTAATAAAAGAGAAACTGTTTTGGATAAATGAAAATAGAGTACATTTGCCAGCTTCAATTAACCACACTAGTGAGATGAGGCCACACACATACACACACTTTCACACACATGTACATGACTAAGTAGAAACTAGTACAGCTGACCCTTGAAACATGTGCAGCTTAGAACCTCCAATCCTCTGCACTGTGGAAAATTAAAGTATGGCTTTGCAGTGGGCCCTCCATACCTGCAGTTCTGCATCCATGAATTCAAACAACCAGAGGATTGTGTATTACAATAGTACATATTTTATTTTTTAAAGCCACATATAAGTGGATCTATGCAGTGCAAATCTGTGTTGTTCAGGGATCCACGGTAATTAAAACCAACCCACTCCTTTCCTAACCAAGACTGCAGTTAATCACAGGATTTCCCATCTTCACATCTAAAATATACACAGAAGATTTAATATAAATGGCAGTATTGAGAATCCTTGGCATACTATTATTTATGTGTGAAAACTGGCATATCCACTTATGATCTCAGCATAATTCAAGAAATCTGTTGGTTTCAAAATTTCACCAAACAGTATGTTCAGAAATTTCACATTTTCTATGATTTTCTTCTGTGCAATGATGCAGGCTTGAAGAAAATGAACGAAAGTAGTAAGAAAGAGCTGTGGTCTGATGCTTATGGAGAAACATACAGTGTATTCACCACAGTGTCTCCTCTCTCTCTTCACACGGGAAAACTGTATTCTCCAGCCTTCTTGGAGTTAGAGTGACACTGTGGTTCTGAAATTTCAATAATTGAAATTTCAAGCAAAAATGGCAGTTAAAGTTGGTGTGCGTCCTTCATGCTTTCGCTCTCTGGAAGCAAAGACCTTCTACATGGTGGCATTGTAGGACAGAAGTAGCTCAGACCTTGAGCCATAATTTGAGAACACCTGAACTACAATGTAAATGAGAAATAAACCATTTTTCTCATGAGCCACTGAGATTTGGAGATTTATTTGTTATCACAGCACAATGTAGTCCATCCTGACAAACATAATGTTACAAAGGATTGACCAACTTTTCTTCCAACGTGAAATGAAGAAGCAATATCAAAAACTAACAATGTCTTAACCAATTGCACACAGTTAATATGAATGAAAATATTATCACAGAGTTAATATTTAAGAACTAGGGCTCAAGGACAAATGAGTTCAAATTCTGACTGTCTTTCACTAGTTGGGTGATCTTGGGCAAATTGCTTAACCTCCCCGTGCTTTAATATCCTTATCTGTAAAATAAAGCTATCATCACTATATACATCAGTATATACTTCAGATATTGCTGTAAAGGCTAAATGAAGTAATTCCTGTAAAGAATCTACTATAGTTTCCAGCACAGAGTCAATGCTATTGTTAAATATTTACTATTGCTATTGCTACATTTATATGGAACTTACATCCTTCTGAAGGAACATGCTTTCCAAATTTAAGCTACTATTCAGACAGTTGGCAAAACTGTTTTGGCGTCCTTTACGAAGCCTCTAAAGAGGATAGCTGAGATGTAGAATCATGTGACAAGAGAGGGACGTTTCTTTTGCAGAGTCACAAATCTTTGACAATGTCTGACCATTCAGCTGCAGAGGCCTTTACCTGGGCAGCCATGTGATGTACTAAATAAATGGTGAGATCCTTCTAATGACAATGAGATTTTATGGACAGTGGCAATGCCTATTTACAACCTCAGTAAACCAGTTTACAATTCTACTGATGCCTCTTAATTTGTGTTTTTACGTCAATAGAATGGCTCACAATGACAGGAAAGGGCAAAAGAAACAATTCAAGATGCCAGAAGGCTAATCGAATAAGAGCTTATGAATATAACATTTTCTGAAATCCTATACTGCCCTCGTGTAATTATACTGATATGCAAAAGAGATGTGTCCTGATTTCCAATTCAAAGAATCTGAGTCTGTATACACAAAAGACACACTTCTTGTATATATTTAAAGATAGACAGATATTTAAGTGTATGAATTTACAAACAACTGCCAGGTAGTTATCTTACCTTTAAGATACCTCTGGGCAAGAGAGCCAAGCCTGCACATATTAGAACTTATATGTGCTGAAAGGAACTTATATTAGCTGAAAGGAAACCATTTGTTCAAAAATTTGTAGACAACTTGAACTTGTTCCCTTAGTCTTTTCTATATATCCCTGGATAATACCCCTTTTCCTAATTTTTGGATAAAGTTATAACCCCTTATAAAAGCTCAGAGTTCTGTTAATAAACACAATGTCTTTCTTTGACCCTGAGCTTGGAAAAACCTGATCTCCTAAAATATTCCCATGTTAATGAGAATGATGATGATGATGATAATGATGAAAAGATTAATAAGTAAAATTTATTGACTGTTTACTATTTGCCAAATGATCTGTTAAACTCTTACACTTTATCTTCATTTAATCCTGAAAATAACCCTGAAATAAAATATTATCTTCATTTTATGAAGAAGAGAAATGTGGTTTAGAGAGATTAATAAACATACTGAGGCCATTCAACTAAAGGTCACACATGGTAGAGGTGGGATTTGAACTCAGAAGTCTAGTTCTAATCTCTGCCTGCTTAATCATTATAATATATTACCTCTGATTTCCGTTATCTTCCTTTTTTTTTCTCATGTATCATATTTCTTGATGTATAATAGTTGTGACATATCTAAATTACACAAAGAGCTCATGAATTATGTCTTCATGAACTTACTATTTCTTAATTCAAGCAACAGCTCATTATGCTCAGTAAAAAAAAAATGAAGGTCACTTACCTATCCTTGCCTCACTATTCTCATCTGTCAGATGGATAAATAATACCTTCCTCACTTATTTTTTTTTATTTTTAAAGAAATATTAATCAACAACATATCCTAGATTGGTTGGAAGTGGAATAATTATCAGCATTGAAAATGATTCCAAAGAAAAAGACAAACATTCATTAATTTAACAAGTATTTATCCAGTAACATCTGCAAGGCACTGTTTTAGAGACTAGGATAACAAAAGTTGAGATTAGGGTAGTAGTAATGGAAATGCATAGTAACAAATAATGACTAGAGATTTTATGAGTGAAGACTGTCTTATCTTTAAAATTAAGTTAGAATGGTGGTTTCTGAACTGGTCTGATCAGAATTACTAAGCCTAAGAAATCAGATCGTTGGGTAGTGAGAGCTTAGGTGTCTGTATTGTTACTGACTCCAGTGATTCTCAGTTGATTCCAGGACATGCACTGATGTTTGAGATTCACTGGCTGCAGGATTCTGTAGAGCCCTGCCAGTGCCGATGGTCTATGCATTTTTGATTCATTGCTGATTCTGATTCTGCTGCAAAGGAAAAGGAAAATCTCAAGGGTGACTAAGAGCTGCCTAATGACATCTCTCTAAAACGTCTCAGCTTGCAGTTCTCGTTGGAATTTCATCTGTGGAGATAGGGTTTTAGTATTTCTTAGTCCTATTTTCTATTTCCAATGTTTTATATTTATGTATTTTAAATCCAGCGCCTCCATTTTTAATTTCTAAATTATATCCACAACCTTACCCTGCTGTGATGCAGTTTTAATAATGCTGATTAAGAACAGAGCCAGAAAGCCAACAGTGCATGTGTGTGTATAATTTATAACATTTGTTTTACAATGACCTGGTGAGGAACACTAACACACACACACACACACTTTATTACAACTCCCACTAGCCTCCATTACCAGTTGTACCCTTAATATATATGATTGTCATAATAATTGTAGACCCCCTTCCTACCAACATGGATCATTACCTACAAACCTGGAATCAATTCAGCATCATTATTATTGACCTTATACATGACTGAGCACAATAATGCATAGGAAAGTATTTTGTAAACTGAAAGGCATCACATGACATATATTACTCTTATCTTTAATTAATGTGCATTAAAACTTTATTGCTTGAGCCAAGTTTTCTAATTTTGAAGTTAAAGCTCTGGGAAAAAAACAATTGTGAAAACTCTTGTAGAGGTAAGGACTATCTTTCAAGGACATTTACAGAATAAACAGTCTAGGAAGACAGAAAGAGTATCTTCCTGCAAGGTAGAGGGCAGACTTGTTTGTTGTCCAGAATGGTCTCCCTCCAGGGCTAAAATCGGGCAGACTTGCTAGCAGTCCCTTATAAAACTGGGGGTTCACTAAGCTCAGGGTTCCTCAGCTGGGATATGAACCCACTATGTGTGCTAGGACCTAGGACATTGACCTAGGACCACCTCCCTGTTGCCTCCTTGGAACTTGGAGAGGGTAGAAAGCAAAATTGCTGTAAACATGACACTTACGATGCCTGATGTGCTGTGAGTATTTAAGTCCTCTATTTCTGACCCAGGAATTTTGTGTCTTGTGCCAGCATGTATGAAACTGTGACAGGCTTAATTGTTAGTTTGTAAGCAGGGTAAAATCTCAGACCTTTCACAGTTCTTGACAGGGTGTGGATGAATAATCTTCTTATGGGACAGAAATGGGTATTTAGCAAAAAATAAAAAATAATGCAACCCACTATAAGGGTTGACTTCCTAAAACTATTTTTAAAAAATCAGTATAACACTTTCTTTCATCCTCCTCCCCTCCTTCTCACCCATTCTCACTTTCTCTCTCCCCTCTTTTCTCTTTCCTTCTTTTCCCCTCTTTTTCCCCTCCTCCTTCCCCGCACTAAATTCTCTATGCTGGTTAAAGTTTGTTCTACAGTTCTAATATCTGTCTGCATTAGCATGTTCACTGTTCCAGGAACAGCATGTCCCTGAAAAATCTCTGCTGGATATAAAACTTCCAAGCATAACTAATATGACAGCAAAATGAATATTATTTAAATGAACAATACATGTCTTGGCCTTCATGGGTCAAGGTTACAGGAGAGGGAACCTCTTTTGTTTACAATCATTTGTCATCCATCCACAAAAACCTAGTTAGCCTAGAATGCCTATGTGTACACAGGAATGCCGTTCTTTTTAATAGCATATTGTCTCTGGAAAACAAAGCAGAAAGTCACAAAGAGATGACAGTTTATAGTTCAGATTAACTGCCTCAGTTTGTTATTATAAATAGAAGGCACAGTAAAGTGATTTAATAGTTTTTTTTTTTTCAACATTTTAACTAAATCAGAAATATAATCAGCAGTCCACTGATCAGAAGGACTCTGGGAGATTGGGGATCTCAGCGGGAACTGACCCTAAGTTCTGGGGTTATTGACTAAACCATCATTGACTACCTGATTGGGCCCACTTCTCCCCTGACACATACATTTACTACACCAGCTGCCTCCCTGATAAACGCCATTGTTTTCTGTCTCTCTTGCCCCTGCAAAGGAGAGTGTTGTTTCCATATAAATCTCTTTTTCCACCCCCCATATTTTCTGTCAGGGGTATCAGAAGCTTATGGGATGTCACATTCCAAGCCCATCACTCCATAAAACTGGCAGAGGAGCAGCAAATCACTACCAATCCCTGCAGCTCACTGTTTTTTGTTCATTCATCCATCCATTACTCAACTCCATCCTGAGCCCCTTCAATGCACCAGGCATCGTGCTAGGCTCAGACAAATAGATGATCCAAAAATGAACACCAAGAAACTACCTGTGGGAAGATTTAAAGTCATGCTATAAAGAAATGTATGGAAGATTAGAAGAGAAATGAAGCAACCATTTCTGTGGTAGTTTAGGAAGTTTTCACCAAAATTTGGCAATTGGTCTGTCTCCTGAAGAACAATTGGGCATTTTCTTGGGTGAATGAAAATATACTAGAGGGAACAGCATGCCAAGGTCCTTATATCCTCCTGTAAGGAGCTTGGAATATAGTCGTGAAGGCAACTGGGAAACAGTCAAGAGAGGCTTTTGATGCTGGAAAATCACATGATCCCATTTACTGTTAGAAGTTTATTCCAGTGACAGTACGATGAGTGTTGAGAGGAGCCAAATAGAAGCCTGTGCAAATTTTTAAGTTAGACAATACTAAGGAGAATGTCATACGTGAAAGGTATTGTGAAACAGAGTTAGCTATGATTGCAACTTACTGTGGCGGGTGACAACAGAGACTCAAAAGTGCCTTTGTGTGTTGGGTAAAAGTGAAAATACAAGAAGTTGAGTGTTCTTTATGCCAATATTCATTGAGTATGCTATATTTCAGTAAAAAAAAAAAAAACACTTATTAGGCAAATACAGTTGGATATGCGAGTATGGGGCTCAGGAGAAAATTTGGGTTTGGAGATGGATTTGTGGCTCATATGTAAAGAAGTTGTATCCATTCACCTGTCAATGGACACTTAGGTTGTTTCCATATCTTGTCTGTTGTGAATAATACTGCAATTAACAAAGGAATGCAGATATCTCTTTGAGATCCTATTTTTATTTCCTTTGGATATGTGCCCAGAAGTGAGACTGCTGAATCATATGATGATGTCCCCTCAATTTTTTGAGGAACCTCCATACCATGTATGGAACATACATACAGTTCCATAGTAATTGTACCAGTTTACATTCTCATCAACAGTGCACAAGATCTAGAAACAATTCATCAATAGATGAGTGGATAAAGAAGACGTGTTTGTATTAGACACACACACACACACACACACACACACACACACACACACACACACACTGGAGTATTATTCAGCCATGAGAAAGAAGGAAATCCTTCCATTTGCCACAGTATGGATGAACCATGGGGACATCGTGCTAAGTGAAACAGGCCAAACAGAGAAAGATAAATACACACAGTATCACTTATATGTGGAATCTAAAGAGAAAATAAAAAAGAAAAACTCATAGAAGCAGAGAATGGAAAAGTGCTTTCCAAGAGCTAGGGAGTGAGGGAAATAGGGAGAAGTTGGTAAAAGGGTGCAAACTTCCAAACTTTCAGTGATAAGATAAATAAGGCCTGAGAATCTAGTGTGAAACATGGTGAATACAGTTGATAACACTATATTGTACAACCAAAATCTGCTTAGAGAGTAGAAGTTAAGTGTTCTTGCCAAAAAAATAGATATGTGAGGTGATGGATGTGTTAACTAACTAGATGGGAAAATTCTTTCACAATGTATACACGTATCAATTACCATGATGTACACTTTAAATATCGTGCAATTTTACATGTAAATTGTATATCAATAGAGCTAAAATTTAAAAAAAAAAGATTATTAAATCATCAATGTAAATTATATTCCTTAGGGAAATAGAAGCAATTTTGAACAATATATAACCCAGGATGAACTTCTAGGGAGTGAAGACATAGTGAGAAGGCAGAGGAGGAGGTATGACAAAATAAATAGAAATATCAGTGGTTATGAAGGTAGAAAAAGGCATCCAGGAAACCAAAGAAAAGAAGAGCATCAAAGAGTTGACTAAAAATGGTCAAGTAGTATATTTTACTGACTTACCAATTATTGGATCGCTCATGACATTAATGAAAAGAATTTCACGAGAGTGACAGGGAAAGAAGCCAAGGCTTCTAGGCAGAGAAATAAATGGGAGCTAAGAGAGTAAAGATATTAAACACCTATTATACTGCAGGCTACCACATGTGTGATGTGAGATTGCGCAGGCTGACGTGGTCTGCAGGTAAAAAGCAATAATCACCCGTGTCTGTGGCTGCTTCTGCTCCCACCACCTATTACAGCACCACACTGAGGGCCCTCACCTGGCATGGGGAAAGGAGAAGGGAGAGAACGGCAGGAGGGCCATTTAGTATGTATTTCATATTTATTAAGACTTCCAAGTTGGACTTTTGATGTTACCTCTGGATGAAGACTTACTACAATCCAAGAGGGACACTGATGGGACTGACAGAAAAGGATACAGGTAAAACTGTACCCCAGAACTGCACCCCATTATCAGGGTACTCTATGAATTCTTGCTTTTTATAAAAATATTATTTTTTATAAAAATTAACTTGTGGACACCAGAATTATTTTTTATATCATTACTAATATGCTAAAAATTATTATTTGTATTCTATAAATTTTTAAACTTTGTTTTAGCTTTTTTTTTTTTTTTTTTTTTTTGGATGAGCAGGAAATCCACCGAAGGAGAAATTGAATGGGGCTTCTCTTGCCTCTAAGTTATCCTGACTCCAATCTTCTAGTAATTTCTTCACTGTTGGATATTTCTATGCTCCTCTACAGCTCTTCTGCATTTATGGCCAGTCTGCTACATGCACCAAATGACTGGTTTTTATTCCTTCTTCTCTTATTCTTTCTCCCCTCCAGCTGAGCTCCTTGGGTCATGAACACTGCTTCTTCCAAGCAATGGTGACTGAACTTCCACCAAAATTGTCACCAGATACATTGTTGTCTCTGCAATTTGCTACATCCTAACGTCTCCTTCTGAGCCTCAGTGCGGCTCTAAGTGTCTAACTTGAAGGTGTGAGAGTTGGGAAGGACATTTTTCTCACTCTTTGAGTATCATTCCATTAGAAAAACAGCAAATATTCCTCTCCCCTTCTCCCCTATCCATGGGATTCAGGCATGGAGCCCAGAAGGTTGGGCTGACGGGAAAATCATTATAACATTATAGTGACAAACATTGTAACACACTCAATATTGCCTTGCACTCTGAGAACTGAGGTTTCCTTCTGGGGCCAAGAAGCGTTTATGGTTTCTCCCATCTCTTGCTATAAGTCCTCTGCCAAATGGCTTCTTGAACCCTTGGAATCACTCACCTCTGAGGCCAGTGCTACACTCTATTGGCATCATTAATGCTCCTTAATCTCCCTATGCAGTTAAGATTTATTCACCTCTTGTTACGTACCCAGAACCCCATAAGTGATTTATTTTGCTTATTTCATTTAATTCTCACAAAAAACTCATAAAATATCTCTATTTTTACCAATGAGAAAACTAAGTTTAGAAAGTTTGCTAGCATCATATAAAACCAGGCCTTGAACCAGGGCCCACATCTGCTGGGCTCCAAAGCCCATGATCTCATCTCCAAGTCATTCCCTAAGGACCTTCAAGCAAGTGCTCTGTCTGTGTCATTCTCCATTCCACTTGCAATTCTGAGTACTAGAAACGGCACAGAGTGGGGTGGGTGAGGGTGTCTGAGTATTTGTTGAATGAGTGAGTAACAATGGAAAATAAATCTCTCCCTACAGCATCATTCATAATTGACTTTGAAATTTGCTTTGGGATGAAAGCTCAGAAATATTTATGTACCTCCAGCCAACCAATTATATAGCACTATTCACTGTGTTACATATAGCCTTATTCTGCTGGGCTTTGTGAAAGAAACCAAGGAGAAACACAATCCCTAACCTCTTGGGATCAACTAGTTTGCAGGAAAATAACAAACAAAACCTATATGCATAGCCAGAGCTCAGCAAACCTCAACCAGAAGCTAAAAGTCAGGGAACCCTGAGATGTCAGCAGTAGAGGTAGCCTTTGAGGACACAGAGCAGGGCAGAACTTTGCTGAAAATGGGTCTGCGGTGGGGAGGACCTTTAAGAACAACCAGCATACTACCAAAAATATTCATTGCACAATGACTAAAGAGCTCTAGTTCAAACTCTTTTTTTTTTTTTTTTAACTCTAGAGATCAGCTTACTGGGCCAAACTATCACCTTCTGAAGTTCTGGTGGATGTGTCATGAGCTCATAGTTAGAGATCTTCTCAATCCAGTAATCAAGACACTTCCAGTGCTCCCCGCCGTGTCGGTAGTGGCTACAGAGATCAAAACACACTCGCCCAATGTGCTGAATATCTTCCATTGCCCCTCAGCCCCACTCTCCTCATTCCTCCACCTTGCTCCACCCCAGAATGCTGGGAGGCGGGTCTACGCAGGCTGCGTCAACAGCTGTGATCACTTATCACTGACTTCTGATTGGTTCTGCTGATGCGCAGCACTTAGAGGAGCTGACGACCAAGAGTAAGGAGAGTAAATGCAGGGCGTATATTACCCTGGCTCTCTTCTGTGTCCCTTTATTTGGACTTCTCCCCTTTGCATAGAGTGATATCAGTCTCTCTCCCTCTCCCACCACTCTCCCTCTCTCTCAATATTTTTCTCCCTCTCCCACAGCTGGTAACTACCCCTTCAAGGGGAGTGTTGCCCTGTTACTCTCCCCCGAGTACTGCCTCTTCATACTGTACTGCTTCCTCACATTCTGTCCATATCTTTGTAAATAGCCCCTTTAGTAAACATTTACCGAAAGACCCAACTTGAGGTATATTCATCTGCTTCCTGCCTAACTGACAAACTGATACTACAAAGATATGCTTTACTGAGAGAATGGAAAAGAAATACTCTGCCCACAGGAAATGAAAACAGACTTGTAGAAGCTTGAGAAGTCACTCTTTAAGCAGCTGTATAATTTGCATAATTAAGGTCTAAAGAAAAAGAAGCTGTTAGACTCTAGATACGTCTTCATGAACAGAGTTGTACCATGTGTAAACCATAAAAGGAATTCTGAATCCGTCTCTTTCCCTGGTCCTGGAATCTTGTGCTTATCCTTCCTTATTTTCTGAGATGATGGGGGAAAGTCTTCATTTTTCTCAAGTGCCACTACAATCATATAGTGAAAGGAATGATGACAGTTTATGCACGTACTGATTCCCAATCTCCTAAAATTGTTTAATAGAAATCATATGACGTTTGTTTCACACACGCACTCTCTTAAGAGCACTGTGGGGACTATTCAGAGGAACGGTGTGGCCAGGTGAAGGCTTACAACAGCTTGTTGAGGTGCAAGTTGGAATGTGTGAGATTTGTAGTTCGGGGTAGCAAAGAATATAGGGACTAAGGGATTTCCCTAGTAAATCACCAAGAAGTAGAAAAAATGCTACAAAAATTATGGCCAAGTCAAGGTATATCTACTATCCTCCAGGGTGCAGATCTTAAATTTTGCCCTAATTCAGCATTTCTTGATGTATTCTTTGATACGTGTATAATTCTTTATTACACAATCCGTATATTTTACATCTAACCAGATGTTTTCTCCATGCAAAGAGACAACTGTCTTCTACCTCTTCCCTTCCATGATGCAGTGGAATTCAGCCAGGTGAGCAAGAAAAGGTTTGTACTTTCATCCGTATAGGACTGTACTCCCCACACCACAGGCAAGAGCTGCACACTTACTATTTCCACATCTTAACTGAAACAACTTCTGTCTGGAGAAGTTTTAAGTAAAGTGAATTTAGGTGACACAC
Source organism: Camelus ferus (assembly GCF_009834535.1). NCBI lineage: Eukaryota > Metazoa > Chordata > Mammalia > Artiodactyla > Camelidae > Camelus > Camelus ferus. Next base: position 76,143,730 of record NC_045701.1, on the reverse strand, counting down.
GTATAAACATTGAGACTGCTTTGAATGGGCAACGATTTTCATGAGGTGGCAGGTGGGGTAAGGAGGTGTTTTGTTCCAGCCACAGCAAAGACAACGTAAGGACCATAATCTGTATTGATAAATAGTCTGGACTAGATGTCCTGAGGAATTTTCTAAAGCATTTTAATAGTTCAAAACTGTGTTAAAAGATCAATAACAAACTACCATCTAGCAAAATAGAGGCAAAAATCCTCTAATTGGTTGAAGTTGGAACACAAGAGTTTACTGAGTTTGATCTACGAAGATCTAATTTGTTTCTTTATGACATTATAACCATAGTAGCTATGACAAAAGTCATGCTGACTAATATCATTTAACTGTCATATTTTAAGTCTTAAGGTATGAAATTTTATCTTTAATTTTAACATATTTTTAAATACTTTATTTATACCTCATGAAGTCATTGTACTCATTTTGTCTCTATTTTACAGTGTCATTCAAGTTAAGTGACTTGACTAAGTGACACACAGGCAGTAAGTGTCAAGGACAAAATTTAAGGCCAAGCTTTCCAAACATGAATTGTGCCCCATTGCACCATATAGGCAATGTCTCATTTATGCCAAAGTGCTTATCTTCTTGATCTACACTTTGGAGAAGTCAAGCCATCAATCCAGATATAAGTTCAACACAATTATAGGCAAAGAAGAACCTCATGAATCTTTAGGATGTTATGGAGTGTGCCATGTGAGTGAGAGGTAGAGGGCTGCCATTCCACTCTTCATTCCCTCTGCTCATCTTCTCAGACAACTCAGAAGATTCTTTTGGCCTAAGCCTAAGTCCATTCTTTGAAATAAAATGTGTCCTGCACTTTAATCCAGAGGCGAAATAATAAAATAAGAGCATGGAATATAAAGCCCAGATGCATACTGTTCACCATTTCAAAAGTTCAACTGCTCTCTTAGCTACTGTCCTCACCACACTGAAATGCCTTCTGTAAAGATGGATGGCCCATCCTGAAGTCATCTATTGCTGACTATGGCTTATCATTATGATTCCCCTGGGCAAAATGCATTCTCAAAGTGCATCTTTTCTTCTAATTCTTCCTAGCAAATGTGTAAGTAGGTAGTTTCACCTGCCTACTTGCCACTAGAATATGATCATATTCTATAATCGCTAAGCCCCAGGAGAACACAGGAATCTCAACATTGCCATAGGCATTAAGCCAAGGCAAAAAAGCAGCTGAGGTGTTAGGGGAAGGGGAAGAGAAGGAAGGACCACTTTAGGATGCACAGTTCATATCTGAAACCTTTAGCCCTCCAGCGGGAATTTAAGTCCATCTCTGCTTTTTCTGCTTTCCTTCCAGGAGTGGTGAAAGAACTGGGAGGGCTGGGCCTCTCATAACCAAAGGGAGCTGGGATCAAAATTGAAACAGATTGAAGCCTCAAGAAGGAACAACACAATAATATGATCCAGTCAAATGTTTTACTGCTTCAAGTTTTTAGTAACTCAGATTTGAAGCAGTCTCTAGAGAATGGGTTACTTTACTGATGGATGAAAGCCATACTAAGGACAAAGGATAAACAAAAAATCATAAAGTGAATTTTTAATCAAAAGGCAAGACTCTCAGATGAGGATATTGGTTCACTAACAAGTAGTGGAAAGAAAAGTCAATGACTTCTTTGAAATAAGAACATATTAAGGTCAGCTCTTGATTTTTTTTTTTTTTCCTTCCTACTTGTAGGTGTCTTGAGACAGCAGGAAATTGTTCTTTAACCTCCAATGCTAAGGGTTCTTATTAATTCTCAGGACTTTGGATAATAAAAATTCAACCCCAGTCCAAGAGAAAATGGACAAATGCCCTGACATTTAAAGTGTTTGGGGGCATCCACTGCCAAATCACACTTAAAATATTAATACATAACTGCCACTCTAAAGAATATTGGAGGATATCAAAGCTGGCAAATGGCATTCAGGCTTAAGTGTATAAATATATATATAAAGCATAGACATGAAAAATTGATGGATATGGATACTATCCAAGAAACCTTGCAAGTATGGACTCTTAGCAGTATCCCTTAACTCCTAAAGCATTTCTGAAACCCTCAGCAAACGATGATTCAAGAAATTCCACATAAGTGTTATTGGTTCCAAACCATACATCCAGCAGGTGTCAATGAACCATGAAAATAAGCAGAATCCTCTCTCTATTTCAGTGTCTTTACTTTCTAACCAGTAACTTTTTTAAAAAAGCAAACCTTAAGTGTTTTCCTCTACTGTGGTGTTTGCTTTCCAGGTGAATATAGTTTGGAAAGTATAACAGAAGTGTAAAAAAAAAAAAAAACAATAGAAAAGAAGAAGGAACTGTTATCACTATCCAAAATGGAATCCATATATTTCAACATATTCATGGAGTTCTGTTTTTTCCAATTGATAAGACTATATTATCAAAGTCAAATCCAAAAGAAAAGTATTTTATAGGCATTTCTTCTTTTATATCTAACTTGAAATCATTAAAGGAGGATTTAATGTATTTTTTCCTGTTCTAAAAGTAATTCATCTCCACATTTTAATTTGGAAAAGGATATACAGTCTAATAAATAATATAATCTACAATTGCATCGCTTATTGGCCACCACTGTGGATACTTGTTTTACTTCCTTCCAGTGTATTTTTTGCATATATATTTAAATTTTTGCATATAATTTAATTATTTTGCATATAAATTAAATATGTTGTACTTCACTGTCTTGGAGGTTTACAATCCTTACTGTAATTCCATGATGCTATTATCCAGCCATCCAAGCCAGAGAGACTTGGGACTCATTTTAGATTCTTCACTTTTCCTTACACAATCACATTCAACATATCATCAAATACTGTATATTCTACTGCCTTTCAAACTATTATGTGTCATTCCCCCCCTCTCTAGCCACAATGCTACCACCTTAACTCAGTCTATATCATCTCGCATCTTGGCTATAGAACGAGACCTAATTTCTCTCTCTGCTTTTAGTCTCACATTTCAACTCATCTTTTACAGTACTTCACAAATTGTTATTTTTAGTGCATCAAAGTTTATATTATTCTACTGCTTTAAAATATTTCCATGGTTTTCCATTTTCCTGACAAATGCCAAATTCCTTAATGTTGTACGTGCAGCACGTCTGGCCCCCTCCTACCAGTCTTCACTCTGCTATATCCCCTCCCTTCTCCTTTCTTATGTGTTCCATTTATCCAAACCACAGGGGCAGTCTACACCTTGCCTAAAGCTTCTGTTCACTCTGTCCCTCTACTGGGGATACCCTCATCATCATTTCCTTTCTGAAAACCTCTCTTGCTCTTCCCATCACTTTCCAGATAGAGTGATCGTGCCTCCTTTACACTCCACACTATTTGGTCCTTCTATCTATACAGCTCTGCCTTCACCTTTCATACTTTTTTCACCTCCTCCTAAAACTATACTTCTTTGTGTCAGAAACCTTATCTTATTCATCTTTGTGCTCCCAGGATCCAGAGTTCAAACCCAGTTACAAAAGAGATTTTCAAATATTTCTTAAAATAAATGAATGAATAATAGGTAATAGTAGTACTCTGGTTTGCTGGTAAATACCAACTAAAAACTTAAGTTGAATATCATTTGAACAAACATGCTCTTCCTATTCTTATGTCATCTTTGTTCCACATTCATCCATTTTTGACTTTGTTGAACAACCACAAATGAAGGGCAAACTCAGCCTATTTAAAATCCCCATGGAATGACAATTCATAAAATGCTATAAAGAGATGAAACTCAGCAAACACCACAAAGCCATTATGAGAAAATTGTCATGCACTAAATCTGCTCGGGACTGCGGGGTGCTTAACTGATAGTCACATTTGTTTTGGGATGTTTGCCTAGAAATGTTCTTTTAATAAATGTACTAAATAAGATGCATAATTTAGCTCCTTCTCTGTAGACTGCTGGCCAGCTGCCAGCTCTGAGCTCCTGCTCTGCCTCTCTCTTTCCCTCCTCCCTTGATCTCTCACCATCTCTCTCTTAGGTTTGACTCAGCACCAAAGTTACCTGCTGGCCTAGTACAAACAATCTCATTAAAAAGCGATCACATTTGTGCCTGATGGCTTCATTTCTCCCCCAATGGCTCAATTTTCAACTTCCTTTGGAACAAGCAGAGAGCAAGTTCTCTCCGGGACGACTTTGTCCGGCTGTATTATGTGCACACTGACAGAAAGCAAGATGAAAGACTGACAATTCTTGCCTTTATTGGTTTGATGAAAAAAGGAACTTCCCCTGGTATTGCTCTACTTATCACCATGGGATTTGTTAAAGTTCTACTGTCCTTTGGAAGCTATCATGGTCAGTGTTCAAGCTTGCTTTTCTTGCTTCTATGCAGCCTCAAGAAAAACTCAACCAGCTGAGGATCAGAAGACCTTGCTTCAAGCCAGACTATTGGAAAACTATTTGCTATTTGGTGAGTAACATAACCCCATGGATCTTACTTTCCTTATCTTTAAGAAAAATGAGTATTTTTATAAGATTACTATCAATCCATTTGGTAGTGTATGAAAACACACACACACACACACACACACACACACAGTCATTTGACCTCCTTAAAAGACCAATATGCCAGAGTAGTTCCAAACACCATTCTCATTCTCCTTTCTAATTGAGGATGTGTGTAGCCCTTGAATTTGGCAACTATGAGTGCTTCTTATCCTTCCCTCCTGTATGACCCATTACAATCCAAGTTCCATAAAATTGATGGGCTTGGAATGTTAATCATAGTCCAGGTTTAGGATAATTTCAGGGGAATAATTCTTTACAACTCTGCCAACCCAATCTTTTATCTGGTTAAGAGAATCGGGCTCAAAAGTCTGGAAATGTACCAAGGCTGGCTAGAATAATGACAAAGCAAATACCAGCTTAATATTGAATAAAACCCGGTATTAATAACTGTCACTTATGGTTAAAACACATTGTGCTTTAGATAAGTTAATCTTTATAACAACTCTATGAAGAGAGTACAGTCTTCAGCATCTTGCTGTTAATGAAACTGAATCATAGTAGGTGTGAGATTCTGGCTGCTACTTTGCTTCTTCAAGTTCCAGAGCTAGGACCTAGACTAGGTTTGTCTGCCTCATGGCCCATTCTCCTAACTACAGCAGCTTCTCTTATCCACACCTAAGCCAGATCTGGCTTTAACAACCAGGAGTACAGGGGGAAAAGACAGATGCTTCCATCAGAAACTGACTTGTAATGAACAGTATCAACACAGCGCCTATCAGAGCACTTGTTCCCTTACGTTTCTCCAGGGCTGTGAGTCTTCACATCCGCCTCTCTTCACTGGATTGTGGCACAGCCTTGGCTTGCCATGATTTCCTTTCCAGCTCCCAACCTTGTGCATTGTGGCACTGCATGCTGTCTGGCTGTTCCCTGGAGAGAAGGCTGTGCAGAGCGTGGCATCTGACAAAATGCAGGTCATCTCTCTGAATAAGCATTATTCATTTTTGTTGGTTAAATTCAGAGGCAGCAGCCTGTGTTTCTCCCACTGGGCTGCTAAGAGGAACTGCAGAGCATGAGGAGACTTTTTTTAAAAATCAAAATACTATGCTCAATTCTCCCATGTGGAAAAGGGCATGTCAATTCATCTTAGGAAGACCTCATGGGGCAGAAGTTTTGTAAACACACTCCAGTGGTGCTTGTGTCCTAATTTAAAATATTTCTGCTCTGTTTTATACCAAGTACTTGCTTTTTTGCCCCTGAACCAAACTCACGGTTTGTATTCAGTAGAGAAGGGAGGGAAAGCATAGCCATTTAATATTTATTCTTCTTTGAATAATAGTCAGTCTCAATCTTAAAGGCTCCTCAAGTCGGAGAAGGGCCAGGGTAAGGAAAAAATCTTCCAAGATAGAATTGTCTACATTTATAAAATAATGTCCTGTTACCCACTAAACCTATTTGTGCCTCTTTCATTTTCATATGAATTTTAGGACCAGCTTCTCAATTTCTGCAAAAAAAAAAAAAAAAAAAAAAAGAGAATGTATCGAATCTGCAGATCAGTTTGAGGGATAATGTCATCCTTAAGATATTTTCTTCTAATCTGAGAACATGGGATGTTTTTCCATTTGTTTACTTCTTTTTAATTTCATTCAACAATGTTTTGCAGCCTACTGTTTGATTTGTTTGTACAGCTTATTCTATTATATGCTGTTGTAAATAAAATTGTTTTCTTAATTTTATTTTCAGGACATTCATGGCTAGTGTATAGAAATACTACGCATTTTTTGTATATTGAAATTGTATCCTGAAAACTTGTTGAAACTTTTTATTAATTCTAGTCATGGATTCTTTCGGATTTTCTCTGAAAATTATCATCTGAAAATAGAGGTAGGTTCACTTCATTTCCAATCCAGATGCTTTTTATTTATCTTGCCTAATTGCTACCTGAGAATGGGGGTAGTTTTAACTCTCCATTTCTATGACTTTTAATCTTTTCTTGTCTAATTGCCCCCGCTGGAATATCCAGTGCAATGTTAAATAGAAGTGGTGGAAATAGGCACCCTTATCTTGTTCCTGATCTTGGGGGAAAAGCCTTCAGTCTTTCCCCATTAAGTATTATGTTAGCTGTGAGTTTTCCTATAAGTTCTCTTCTGTTCCTAGGTCACTGATGGCTTTTGTCACGAAAGAGGATTTGATTTTATCAAACCACTTTTCTACATCTTTTGAGATTATCATATGGTTTGTGTTCTTATTCTGTTAATACAGTGTATTACACTGATTGATTTTCACATGTTAAAACAACTTTGCATTCCTGGTTAAACCCCGTTTGGTCATTGTATATAATCCTTAATCTTTTTTATATGTTGTTAGATTCAGTATACCACCATTTTGTTGAGGATTTTGTGTTGATATTTATAAGACGTATTGATTGGTCTTTAGTTGCATTTTTCCTATAATTTTTTTGATTTTGGTATCAGAGTAATTACTCTCTTCTTTACTATTTTTCAGAAGAATTTGTGAAGGATTGACATTGTTTACGCTAACTATTTGGTAGAAGTCATCAATGAATTCTAGACTTTTCCTTCTAGTAAGGTTTCAATGTACTAAATTTTTTATTTGATTTGAGGCTATTCAGGTTTCTAGTTCTTGAATTTTAGTAGTTTGTATTTTTCTATGAATTGGTCCCTTTCATATAAATTACCTAACATGTTGGTATTCAGGTGTTCATGGTGTTCTCTTCTAAACATATTCATTTCTGTGAGGTTAGTAGTGATCTGTTTTTAAAATTCCTAATTTTAGTAATTTGAGTCTTCTGTATTTTTCTTCTTGGTCAATCCAGTTTAAAGCTTGTCAGTTTTGTTGATCTTTTCAAAGAACCAAATTTGGATTTTGAATTTTTCTGCTGTTTTTCTATTCTGTTTCATTTCTTTTCACTCCAATCTTAATATTTCCTTCATTCATTTTACCATGGCTTTAGTTTTCTCTCTTTTTATTGTTTTTTAGGGTTATGTTACTGATATGAGGACTTTCAACTTTTAATATAAGCATTTATAGCTACAAGTTTTTCTCTGAGCACTACTTTAGCTGGTTTGCATAAGTTTTGGTATCTTGTATTATCATTTTCTTGTATCTCAAAGTATTTTTCATTTTCATCTTTTCCATTTCTCCTTTGACCCATTTGTCATTTAGTTTTTTTATGAAAGTATTGTTTAATTTCCACATATTTGTGAATTTTCCAAATTTGCTTCTGTTTTAATTTCTCAATTTAGCCTATTGTGGTTAATTAGAGAATACACTTTGTATGATTTCAATCCTTTTAAATGTATTTTTCCTCAATTATGGCATAATATATGTGAATCTATCTATCCTAGTGAAGGTCTCATGTGCACTTGAGAAAAATGTGCACTCTGTTATTATTGTTGGATAGAGTATTCTATATATGTCTGTTAGATTGATTTGGCCTGTAGTGTTGTTCACAGCTTTTATTTCCTTGTTGGTCTTCTATATGGCTGTTCTGTTCATTGCTGGAAATGGGGGTATTGAATTCTACAACTATTATCAGTGAACTGTCTATTTTCCCTTCAACTTTGCCAGTTTCTGCCTCATGTAACCTTAGGCTTCATTGTTAAGTGCATGCATGTTTATAATATTACGTCCTCCTGATGGAGTGTTCCTTTTGTCATTTTAAATATCACTCTATCTCCAATAATATTTTTTACCTTAAAGCCTTTCTAATCTAATATTAGCCACTGTTGTTCTCTTTGTTTACTATTTGCATGATACATACATTTTCCACCCTCTTACTTCTTGTCATTAAATCTAAGGTATTTCTTTTATAGCCATCTTATTGTTGAATCATGTCTGTTTGAATACATTCTACCAATCTCTGCCTTTTGTTTCTCATTTCTCAGATTTGGCTTTGAAGATTTTTGGCCAGTTTCTTATTTGCCATAATTGCTATAGCCGTTTCTGGCATCTATAGTGTTAAACAACTGCCACTAATATTTTTTTGACGCATGTCCTGGGGATAGGGCTCTCCTCACTGAGTGAGCTCTGAGTTAGGTCAAATAAAGACAGACTCTACACATAAAGAAAAGATCAGGAAGCTGCCAAATAGATTTAATGGTAACAATTCTCTGGGGATGGAGCTTTTTGAGGGGCTCCAAGTCCATTCTGCTCCCTCCAGTGACTACAAATCTGCTGATTTTCACATCTATTATGTTTCTGAGGTTGTTATTTTTCAAGGCTACATGGGGTAGTTTTTACTTCCAACTCCCTTTTTTTCTGGGAAAGACGACAAACGCTCATCTAAGTCACGACTTAATGACACCTACTCTTACACTCGTCAAGTTCTAAATAAGGAATATCTACCTGAAAAAAAAAACTGCCTGCTTGTATATTATGCTCACTCAAGCGCCCATGAAAATGTCTTTGTCATCTCCTGTCAAATTAGACTTGCTAAATTCAATTTTATTTGTAAGCAGTATAAACTATTTCAAAATTCTTGTCCATAGTCTTCTTAGTAACATGCACTCGAATTACTATGTGAGTAATACATTTTAGTCTTTAAACATTTTTTTTTCTGAATGTCAGGGCTTAAAGGTTAGGGAATAACACTATATCCAAGAAAATAGTATATGTTATGCTGTCCTTTTAAGAATGAATAACTATCATTTAGTCTCTGTGTAAGTATATTTCTTCATACATCTTTACTCTCTTCCAATTTCATTATTAAATGACCTATTATCATCTGAAGTTAAGAAGTTTGGGAAATGGTATTATAATAGTATCTTAAAATACAACTATTATGTTAAAACTGGCTCAACCTTTCTTCAAGTAAACTTAAATTTAAAACTCAGAGAAAATGCATATGTGCTTATTTTAGTTGATACTTGCACAAGATGGATAAATTTACAATGAACAGTTATAAGATCCGTGACTTTTAGTAGTGCCTGTAGCCATCAGAAATAGAACTACATTCTCTAGTCTTCCTTGCTGCTAGTAACTCTAGGAATAAAGCTTAATGAATAATTTGTAAGTGGAAGTGACATGTGCGGCTTCTGGGTAACAATATCACAAGGATGTGAAAGGAGGATTAGCATAATCATCCTCACTCCTTCCCACTGAATGGAGTGTAATGTATATCATGGAGTGCCAACAGACAAACAGATCATCATGAGATTGCCTGGGAATATAAACCACACATGCGTCAGAGAAAAAAATCCAGGTTCCTGACACCAGGAAGCTCCCATAACCATTCCCACCGAACTGCCAACCTCAAGACTTTTGCATGACAGGGAAATTAATGCCTGTCTTATTAAGGCCACCGTTATTTGGGGTTCGAGGCACTCCCAACTGAATCTAATGTTATCTGATAGTGCAGTTTTCAAGGCTTAAAACTTACTTTCCTGAGCTTAGTGAAGCCATTACATACATCATAGAAATTCAATTAAGTTACTTATTGATGATCATACTGCTTGGCCAGAACATGCTTGGAGGAAAATACCTGCTATGTGATAAAATGAATATTCTGAGATAGATAAACACGAAGATGCACTCACACTTACACCAGTTAATTTCTTATAAAATTGAAACTGACCTTCTCTGTGCCTTCAATCAGTTTTATAAGGTTGTGAATATTTACATATTAAGAATTTGTGTCTCTTTCGCCTGGTAATATTATTTGTCCCTGTTTCATATTATGTTTTTTACTATAGACTCCAACGGTCACAGTCTCTGAAATGTCTCTCCTGATTTCCCTAGGCAGAATTCTCCACCATTTACTTGTATATCCACGGTATTTTATAAGCAGCATCTATCATTTCATGAAATGCATTATAATTATATTTGGAGTTTAAGCATCTATCTTGTTTACTATGCTCTAAACATCTCAAAAAAGTGACAGTGTTTTATTCATCTTGTGTTTTCCACAGCTCACACAGAGCAAATTGTAGGCTCTATAGAATTTTCTGTTGATATGTTTAACTATTTGTCACAAAGCTAGTGGCTTAAAACAATACCCACATACTGTCTTGCACTTTTCATGGGTCAGGAATCCAGGTGGGTCTGACGAAGTTCTTTGTTTATGGTCTCACAGGTCAACATCAAATTGTCAGTCAGGCTGAGCTCCTACTCTTGGGATCTGGGGATGATTCTGCTTCCAAGCTCATTTAGGTTGCTGTCAGAATTCAGTTCCTTGTATTTGCAGGACTGATAGGTTGTCATTTTCTTGCTGGTTATCAGAAAAGGCCTCTGAATTTCTTATCTCGTGATCCCCTGTGACCATGAGCCAGCTATCCACAAGCAGCTTCTCATGCTTTGAATCTCTTTACTCCTCCATTCTACCACCTGCTAGAAATAAATCTTTTCTACTTTAAAGAGCTCGTGTACATAGATTAGGCCCACTCAGATAGCTCCTTTTTACCATATAATGTAACATGATCATAATATCTCATCATTTTCACAGGTTCTACCTGCACTCAAAAGGAAGGAGGTTACACAGATAGAGGAGCACTGGAGGTCATTCTTATAATTCTGCCTACCATGTACACATAAAAAAAAAATGTATCTAATAACAAAATAACCTTTAATCTGTTGAATTTTCTTAGCAAATAGAAATGTAAAATGTAAATGTTTTAAGCGTTATGCTAACATTTCATTCTCAAAGATCCATAAGCGCATAGGCATAATTTTACTATAATATGTTCTGTATTCAATAATCAAAGCCTTAGGAGTTTGAGTGACACAGTATTAGTAATCTGATCAATAAATGAAGAAAAAAAAAACATAAATTACAAAAGTAAAACAAAGTTAAGAAGGAGCGAAGCTACAAATAAAGCATATGAGGTTCAATCTACATATTCCTAAGGAACTGAATGCTTACTCATTCTACACGCACATAACCACAGGGCTACATACCTTCCTAGGACAAATAAGGTCTCCTCGAAGGAGACCTTCCGTCTCTCCTCTACAGAGAGCAGCTGACACCTGTAGTAAACAAATCAAGCAACCACAATGACAAAACTGTATATACAGAAAAAACAAAAAACAGTAAGCAGTGGTGGTGAATTATGTAAATGAAGTATGATTAGGGAAAGGCAATTTGGACATATCAAGATTATATTTGCATCAGAGTTCAATGGCATCTTGTAATGCAAGAACATAACTGCTTTGATGTGTCTGTGTGTATGCAGAGTAGAAGAGAAGTAATCTGCCTACCACAGAAAGTGAACCTAGACTTCTTTCTGTCCAGGACCGTCTAAATTCTCCTGTCACCCACTTTTATTTTTGTCTACAGTTCTGCACATCTGAATCTTGGCTTTTCTCCAGGTTCCTGATATTCTCAGATGTGAAATAGGTGTTATTTAACCCACAAGCACCCTTCAACCTAAGACACTGATATCCATAGTCTTTTTCTTTGCCTCTAAATCCAAGTTCCTTAGGAAGCCATGAACGTAATTCAAGAGATGACATACTTGCTACCGCCCTGGTCCAGAGCCTAAGACACATATGCAAAGAATTCACTCACAAAGTCACCTTCACCCCTGATTCTATGGGATCTGCTTCTCATGTAAATGCTGCCCACATTCCAGGGCTCTGCTGAGATAATTCAGAATTCGGGTGCCCATTTAAAATCACCAGTATGCCCGTCCTACCCTCTGGACATTGTGTCTAACTTTGGGTTGGCCAACTCTCAGCCATGATCTTCTGCCAGTTGCAAACTCCTTCCACTTTTTCCTTTCAACCTAATTTTTTTTTTTTTAATGGCACACAAGTCTCAGAATATTACACTTGCCTTTCAGGTCCAAAATAGGAATATGACAGTGTCAAAATTCACACAATCTTTTAAGAATTTCTCCAGGTAAATTCATTCATGGGCTACTTATATTTAGTCTCCTCCCTTTCCCAGAAACATAGAGTTCTTAAAACATGGGGTGGGGGGACGACTATTAAATGCAGTAATATTAAGAATCTTAGCTAAAAAAAGGTATCTATACACACATATATGAGACATTAAAATGTGTATTTTGCATATATACAAAAATCCATTTACCTTACTCATACTAGAAACCTGATTGTGTGTGTTGTTTTCTAACAGAAGTCCATGGACTATGCCAATGTCAGTCTTATTGATGGCCCACATTGAATATAGCCTTATGAGTCTATGGTTCATTTTTCCCTCTCACACGAAGGCTACCCAGAATCCTGAAAGCCATCAGGACACCTCTGAAAAATTGCCCTCTCTGCTTATTTTCTGCCACTAGCTCTTGGCTGCTTGGGCTGCAATCAGCTGAGATTGCTACCTCTCAAGTTTCCAGGAGTCTTGGCATCATCAGCTTTTTTAATGTTTGCCAATTCCATGCCAAAAAAGATTACTTTGTAGTTTTGTAGGTGGCACCATTTTCCCAATTTCCCTGGATTGACAAGAAAGTCATTGCATCTTCCCATTCTGCTGCCTAGGTCCCGGTCAATCCTCTAAAAGTTTCTATGTTCACTCAGTCCTTCAGTTCCTTTCCTCCCTCTTATACAACCATCATGTTCCATATTTAAAGTATATTTTGATTTTGCTTAAGGTCTGCCAAGAACAGCCAAGCCAAAAAACAAACAAAAAAACAAAATAAATAAAAGGTTTAGATGTCTTCATCTGACCAGAAGGTACTGTTCCTATGTGAGTCATTAAGTTTAATTTTTGGTCTCAGTTCCTAGTAACTATAACTTACAAGCATTTAACAACTTTGCCAAAACTCACACAGGTTGGAGCCATGAACCAGTGCCTGATTTAAAGTTAAATACAATGTTCTTTGTGTGGATATGCACAGTCACCACTATAACACATTCTGTTATAATAACTCAGGACACAGAATGAAATAAAATGCTCAGGTCTATCAGAGCATTTTGTCTGGCACCCGGATGAAAACATGCTTCTTGAAATCTTTTCCCTCAAGGCTCCCACTGTTTCCTGCTGGAGACTGTCATTTGGAGACTTTTCCGATATTCTACATTATCTTTATGTTAAAATCATTTACCCCTATTACGTAGACCCTTTCAGATCACCCTCAATTTTTCTACCATAATATTTCTAACCCATTTGAGGGTTAAAGGATAGTTTTCACCCACTTCAGTCACATGTAATTTCTCCTAGCTCCGTTAATTATTTCTTTGATAACAATGTTATACCTTAATGTAAGAAAGAGGCTCACTCTAAGTTAATCAAAAATTGCTTGCATTTATTTACATATTCCAAATGTGTTTCCTCTGGTCTTTAGGGGCCAGTTAATTTTGAGACCAGCAAAGAAAATCTTATTTGAGTCACATCCAACTAACTAATGGGAATCTTAAAATGGAGATTCTGCTTATTTACTTTTCAGAGTTAGCCTGATCAGGCAAAGAGAAAATAAATATCTGGAGAAATATAAAGATATGTGTGGCTGAAGGGGGATATCAACCTTATCCATTCCTATGGATTAGTTTTTTTTAGATAAAACTGGACTAAAACAGTTTCCAAATAATGTATTTTTATGCCTAAGAACAAAAAGAATATGTATTTCTCAGGATCAGATGGCAAAGTTCAGAAGTGCATAGAGTATTGGTAAATCCATAAGCTTCAAGTGTAGCTCAGTTGGAAAAGAGTACAGAATGTTCTAAAATTAAATATGAATAGAAAAACTGAGAAACTGAACAAAGTTTCAATAAGCTATGTGAGCTTGTAGTGATTCGAAGAATAAACTCAGCACTTCTAGAATATTTCATGCACTCAAGTATTGGTGAAAATGATTCACAGCCATAAAATCTATTAAGCCTTTCACTTACAAGGGCATCCTAGGGACAGCTTTTAAAAAAGAAAATAGCAAATGCTTCATTTTACAAAAAATACTGTTACAAGATTAGCAATAAATTCTGAATCAAAAACCCACCCTTGGTTATCAATAGTTGAAAATGAATTTTAGGTTTCATCCTACATACGCCACCTAACCAATAACTATAAATCATTATGTTCTTTTTATAATTAATAAAGATAAATCTATGTGGGGATTGTTGCACATATTTCTCTCAAGTAGTCGAAAGATGCTGGGTAAATTGGCTCAAATTTTAAAAAGCATGTTTGTAAGTCTCTGTGAGAGTTTGTACATGTCTAAGAAAAACATTTGGATATATCAAATTTCATAAGTGAAAGTTTATGTTTCTAATTTAAAAAATACACCAAGAAATAAAAACCTGGAAATGATAAAATCTGAAAGCAGCCAAACGTTGTTACACAAAACTTATGTAATTAAGGTCATAATCTTTAGAGATATAAGAATGTCTCTGAGACCATCTAGTCTTCATCTGGACCAAATTCTACTATGTCAGGAGTTTTAATTTCTAAGCTCACATCAGATTAGAAGTAGCATACAAAGTGGCAGCGAGGTTGCTAGACACAGGCACACTAAATAAACCAACAGCTAAAAATGAGAGCTTAACATTGAGGGAAATGTCAGAGAATATTAAAAAGGAAGGAAGACTTCTCTGACCCGAGTAGTGGCTGAATGAGATTTCATTATACAACCACCTGAAGCTGACATCAATAGATTCTGGATATAATACAGAGGAGAAGACATATCCTGATGGAGAGTCTATAATTGGGAGTAGGAGGGGATTTGTAAGAAATGAGTTCCTATTCTCACAGCTTTTATCATTAGTCACAGTGACTAAAATATTTACAGTAACTGGAACAGTGGAAAACTACAGTTTCCCTGGTCTGGGGAAAACAGAAGACTGAATCTGAGGAAACCACGGCCGCTACTCATGGAGAGAGAATCCCAGAAAAGAAAGACATGGGGAGAGGATTCCCAGTTTCTACCGACCCTCCCCTTTAGCTGGCACCTAAATCACACGTTTGTGCAATAGACTGAAAGGAGAACCTAAGACAAAACATAGGAAATGAAATGAAAACTACCACCTAAGAATGGGGTTTGTAGTACAAGCCAAAACAATTGCCTGCTAAAATAAAGCCAAAAATTACACAAACTCTTCCAGAAATTTGGAGGAAAGTTAAAACTTTCTGACTCATTCATGATGCAAGTATTGCCTTGATACTAAAGCAAGACAATGAAATTACAAGGAAAGAAAGCCACAGGTGCATATCCTACCTAACATAGACGCAAGAATTCTGAACAAAATATTAACCAACTAAAAATGAAAAATAAAATTATCATCTCAATAGATGCAGAAAAAGTATCTGACAAAATCCAACATATATTTCCAATGGAAAAAGAATCCCTCAGCTACTAAGAATGAAAGAGAATGTCTTTAAAAGTAGGCGTAGAGGGAACATATCTCAACACAGTAAAGGCCATTTATGACAAACCCGCAGTTAACATCATTGTCACTGTTTGCAGATGACAAATACTCCACATAAAAAATCCTAAAGACACCACCAGAAAAATACTAGAGCTTATTCATAAATTTGATAAAGTTGCAAGATACAAAATTAATATATAGAAATCTATTGCATTTCTATACACTAACAATGGAACATCAGAAAAATAAGTTAAGGAAACAATCTCATTTGCCATTTCTTGTAAAAGAATAAAATACCCAGGAATAAATCTACCTAAGGAGGCAAAAGTCCTATTCTCCTAAAACTTGAAACTTTTAAAGCTTCTGCTCTTCAAAAGACCCTGTGAAGACAATGAAAAGAAAAATCACAGACTGAGGGACATGTATTTGATAAAGGACTTGTATGCAGAATATATAAAGAATTCTCAAAGTTCAAAAATAAGGATGCAAACAGCTCACTTAAAAAAAAATTGAAAGCAGACACTTCGACAAGTAAGGATATACCAATGGCAAATAAGTACACAGATTGATGCTCAGTATCTCTGATCAATAGAAAATG
Organism: Camelus ferus; assembly: GCF_009834535.1. Classification (NCBI taxonomy): domain Eukaryota; kingdom Metazoa; phylum Chordata; class Mammalia; order Artiodactyla; family Camelidae; genus Camelus; species Camelus ferus. The sequence goes on along the minus strand of NC_045701.1, from coordinate 76,127,372 downwards.
GGAAAATGCAAGTTAAAACCATGATGAGATACCACCACACAGATATTAGAATGGCTGAAATTAAAAAGAATGACCATGCAAAGTATTGGCAAGCATCCGCAGTAAATGGAACAGCATACACTAAAGGAGGGAGTGTTAAATGCCACAGCCAATTTGGAAAAACACTTTGACAGCTTTTTAAAAATGTAAGCATGTGCCTAAAATCCAACCATTTAACTCCAGGCATTTATCCAAGAGAAAATTATGTGCAAAGATATATACATAATGTTCATAGCAGCTTAATTTGTAGTAACCAAAAACTGGACATAGTTTCCATGAAAGAGTAGGTGAATAAATATGATTGTACTGTGTCACAGAATAATATTAATAAATGAAAAACAGAATAAACTGCATATATTGGCTACAACATGGGAAGAATCCCAAAATAATTATGCTGAGTGAAAGATTAAAAAGAGTACATACTGTATGATTCCATTTTTAATAAAATGCTAGAATATGCAAAGTAATCTACAGCATAAGAAAGAAAGTTGCATGTGTGTGGGGAAAGAGAAGCAGGATTATAAAGCAGCCAATGGTCATCGGGTAATTTTGGGGGGTTGATGGATATGTTCAGAATTTTTATTATGTTTTATATATTTAACATTGTTAAAACAACATAACAAAATTTTTGAAATGCAGTCAAAGTACTGCCTAGAGGGAAATGTATGGCTTTCAATTTGTGTAGAAAAGAATGATCTAAATCAATCACTGAAATTTCCATCTTAAGAAATTAGGAAAATTGAAGCCAAAAATAAAGCAAAATAATAAAGAGCAGAAATTGTTGAGTGAGAAAACTAAAAATACAGATTACCAATAAGTATCAGGAAGGGAAAAAAAAGGATATAACTAGAGACCCTACAGGCATTTACTGAAGAAGGGAATATTATGAACAACTTTATGCCAAAAAAATTGAAAATTTGGATTCAAAAAATTAGAAGACAGGATTACAAAAAATGAATTCAAGAAGAAATAGAAAACTTTAATAGCCTTAAGTCAATTAAAGAAATTAAATTTGTATCTAAAATTTCTCCACAAATAAAACTTCACACTCTGATGACTATTAATATAATATATTTTATATATAAGTGAATAAAAATGGAGAATAAAGAGAAGAAAAATGTGAGGAGAGGAATAAAGAAGAAAAGAAAGGGAAGTATTATCATTAACACATTATTATAAATAACTACGTATAAACCAGAGGACAGAATAAGTGACCAAGTTGTGATTCAACCCAGCTCTGTTACATTTAATTCCCTGCTTTTGCCTTTATTACAATCACATAAGCCTAACTGCAGCTAAACACATCAGTAGTAAAGAGGCATTTTCACCTATTTAAAATTCACCTAGAATCCTAGGCTCCATAAAACTAGAACCACAAGAGTCATAGATTATTTTTCAGAATCAAGTCACTATCAATTTCATCCAGTCAGCTCAAAATCTAATCAAGGTTTGCCAATTCCAGAATGGATGATCACACTAGGGCTGATTTGGTAGTTGGCCCTTATAATTTTAGGCACTCCCTCAAAATCATGGCACTTTGTTTTCTTCACAGAAACTATCTTATGGCAGCAACTTCTTTTTTTTTCCTCTCTCATAAACATTCAGGTCTCCAAAGGAAAGGGAATTCAGGATGTGAACTATCTCATGAGCTCTTCCACTCCCATTTTAAAGGAAATCTGGCAATGCATTATTCCTTCAGTTTGGATAACCAGATGGTTTTTCCAGATTATGTTACCACAAAATACAGGCTGCCAATTTTCTTGTCAAATTACTGTCAATCTTTTAAATATGAATTATCAATACCATTTTTTCAATTGTATAGCAAAAAGCAATGTCCCAATTGTCAAGACAGGTGATGGACCCCACTGTTTTATTCTCTACTGCTTGTCATAAATGATGTGGTATATGCAAGTACTTTGAAAAGTGCTTGTAAACAGTGAAGTGCTATTCCAATAAAAGATTGGTTTGGGTTTCTTCCTGTTGGTTTCATTGGTTGTTAAGTCATAGAGCTGCTAATAATTTTAGGTACCTCTATTTTTCTCAAGAACATTTATTAAAATGCTTAGCTATTGAAAAACATGAGAAATGAGAAAGATAATTTTATTAACCTAGACAGTGCAGTGTTAGCTTATGCAAAGTTTAGAGTTTTTTTTATTAGATTGAGGTGCTTAGTGGAAAAGGTAAAGAAGAAAATGTGTATGTATATATATATACACACATACACATACTGAATTAAGGTTTTGTAAAAACAAAAATAATATTTCAAGAAGAAATACATATTAAGGGCTCTTTTTGTTGTGTGTAGGTTTCTTCCATTCTGCCCTTCTTAAAATCCATTTTATAGATTTTGTAATTTTTCAAGAGTTTAGACTTTGCAGCTTAATTTATTTGACTTTCAAGAGAAACTAACTCAAACAGTGGACAACTTTGTGGAAGCGACTTTATCAGGCTTAGGAAGGCAAAATTTAAAAGGAAAACTAATTTCATCACAAATATCCTTCAGTCAGCAAAAGCTCTTATTTAAAGTGGTCAGACTTCCGGAAACACGTAAGCAATTAAAACCACTGATGTATTTTACATAACGGAAGGATCTCAAACAGTATGATCCATTTCAACTCCTTTTCAATCTTACCTAGCTGCTAGCTGGAGTGTAGAACTGTAAAATTTTAATTGGTGAGAGAGAAAAATGTTTGAAACACCTGACTTTGAGTTCTAGACAAAGCCCTTTCTCATTTCTGAGCTCAGACATAGGTGCTCACACATTCTGGGTGGAGCAATGGAAGCCTCTTTTCTCAGGGTTTTCCACCACCAATGTCCATTGCCTAAAGTGTATTCAAAATGGTGATTATGAATATGCACATATACCAGGTTGCTAAGAATAATTACATTGTAAGTTTATCAGGAATACATCTGCCTCTCACCTATCCTCTTTACTCCTCTCCTCTCTTCTTTCCTCTACCAGCCCATTTTCTGAGGATATTAGGGTTCAGACTGAAGAACTCACACAAAATCTTTAGACAGAAGTTGTAAGAGTAGCCAAGAGAAAGGAGCTTCTTTTTGTTTAACATGAAACTGACAGGTTAGTTGGATCCTCATGTCTAAGTGGGAAACTAAGACCCGTCCTGTAGGTAACGATGATTAAAGTGGGACATAAGGAAAAGAATCAGAAATGGAATCCTTAAGGAAATGCTTACAAGCTAAACAGCACACAAAGCATAATCACTTCTTTGAAAACCAGTCTTTTGTGCATGTCTATGTATTTGTATGTTTTTATAGATGCGGAAAAAATATGGAAGGACCTCACCTCTGTGTCATTCGAATTGCTAAAACAATCATTACATAAAGGAAAACAAGTATTAAAAATAATATATATCAAAAGAGCTACATCAAATCATTTCAATACTTACTTTTAAAAATTTTTTTCTAAAGGTAGCACAGTTGAGTGGGAGTAGAAAGCTGTGTAAGTGGACTACACGTTTGCATTTGGATGTTGATAATTACCAGCTGGGTGAACTTGAGTGACTCTTCTCTGAGCTTTGCTCAGTTGTGAAATGACTGAATTGAACCAGGTAACCACGATATTCTCTTCTGCTATCAAAACACATTTTGGATCTACGTAAGCAAGATTAAACATTTTACAGGAACGTTTAAAGTTATTTCAGATAGCTAAACCATTTCAAGACACTGTGTTAAGTAACTCTAGAAAAAGATCTGTCTTGTAAAACAGTATGAAATCCAAGGTGATAGCAGTCTCCCTTTGAACACTGCTGGCCTTTGAACCCCCCACACTGTGTGCTTCTTGGGAGAAAGGAGATTGTCAGACCATTGCTATGTCCCTCGGGCATGTCTGTTGCCCAGTGAGTATTTGCTGCATGACTAAATAAATAAACCTTACATTTAAGTCTTTTATACTCAGAGATCTATTTCATGCAGTGGAGAATTACTTGGTATCATTTAGGGAAAAAAACTAAAATAAATAATTAACAAAGAAACTTAATTTTCTGGATTTGGGGTTTTTGTTTAGCATCTTTGCTGATCTCTAAATTTTCCTGCTTCCAGTTAGGAAAAAAAAAAAAAACACTCTTTCTACTCTTTCTTAAAGAATATCTACCCATTTTATAATTGCAGTAGGGCACACCAGTCCATGTGGCACTGATGGATGTATTTCTCATATGAACTTGAAGCCTGAGATGTATGTACCTGAACTACAGATTAATCAGCACACGCGCACGAGCTGTTGTGTCTTACTGATTAATTATGCTGAATGATGGATGCAGGTTTAATCACTTTACCTGATAGATGTTAGAAGCTTGCAAATGACAGTCACCATATCATTTCTCAATAAACTGCTTTTTAACCAGTTTACTGCAGAAACTTCAGGGAGTTGATGTTCCAGGAAAAAAACAAAAACAAAAAACAGGATTTTCCATGCATCACTTTACATTTCTACTAATGTATCTTAACTCTGACCAAAAAAGCCATACTTATATAAATACAGTAATTATTCAGGAATTTCACTGTGCAGAAATCTGTCTATCTTATCAACTAGAAAACATAGTTTAAAAAGGCTAATAGGGATTCATAACTGGGTTTATAGTGTTAAGGAAATTAAGCTAGAAATTTTACCCATCAGTTCATGGCTAAAATTACCTATCAATGAAGAGGAAGAAACACTAAAAACTGGCTCTTCTGTTTAAGAGGGAAATGCTAGATTCGTTCATATAAGAAAAATGAGAGAGCTTATTGATCATTTCTCCAATTGAAAAAAAAAAAAGAAAACAACAGCATGTATTGTATAATTAACATTTTCCTCCTAGACAATTTAGCAGAGAGTCCCTAAGGAGAAAATAAATATCTGGACCAATGAGATTTAACAAATTGATAGGAACCCCTCCCATTGGCAGTAAAATTAATCACTCTCTCCTTTTTTATTTCATTGCAATTTGTACTTTGAGCATAGCTTATTAGCATAGATTTTCACACCATGAGAATTTATTAGAGCCACCCAGGTACACTGTTCTCTCCTTCATTAGAGGTAGTGGTAGCCTGGAAAACAGGGGCCATCATATCTTACTTAACTCTGTCCTTCACAATGATTGAATACTTCCTTACAGGCAGTAGGTGCTCAATGAAATCTTACTGGATTAAAATGAATAAATGTATAGATTGCACAGAGGAAAAGGTGAGTCTGTCCACACCTGATCTCCCTAACTCCTTTCAGGTATAGGTAAACTGCCTTAAGCCTCAACCCTACTCAGACCCTGACTGAACCTATACCCATAAAGGGCTACCCTCCAATTAGCAGGCAGAGTCTAGCATGAGTACCAAGGTGTATTCCCAGATACATCCTCTCTTGCTCTCTATCGTTTTGGACAGGCCATTGGTGAGTCCTCTGCCACACTGTTCCCTCATGATTATGGGGCATTAGCCTGGGCCTGGTAATCTAGCTGGGTGAACTGAGGGGGCATTGTTATGGGGCCTAGCTTCCTGCCAATGCCCTCTGCTGAAATCCAAGCCTAGTCATGAACTTGAGTAATTACACTGCCTGTAAACTTCAGTTGCTGATACCAGCTCTTATTTTCATACCAAAACTTATACTCTTCCCACCATTTATTCTGAGTCTAAAGCAGCCACGGTTTAGCCATGGAGCTCCCACCAAACCATCAGGATCAGAGCCAAGGCATGGCTGGTTTGAGGCTTCAGCAGAAGCATGAGCAAGAGTTCTGGGGCCGTCTCTGAAAGGTAGAAAGGCAGGCAGAGTTTCAGGCTGAAAAGGCCCTTCTGCGGCAATTGCAAGGTTAGCGGAATCACAAATAATGTTGAGAGTCAAAGAACCTTGGATTCCTGAGCCAGTTTCTTAATTTCTCTAAGCCTCGGTTTCCTCCTCTGTCCAAAAGAGATAAACCTGCCCTGTTGGAAGGTTTAAGTGGTGCAGGGAGAAAGTACATAAGGTGCCGAGTACAGTATCTGATTTGTTAGTGCTTAATAAATGTTAACTTTTTTTTTCTTTTTTTTTTATAAGAAGAGCAAACTGTAGTAACCTAGACTGAAAGAGATCAGAGAAGTGGGCACAGCCCTGGAAGTGACCACTGACCTTGGCAGTTGCTAGAAGGCTTGGTTTAATTCAACCTGAAATGGCCCTAATTCAAGTCATGGCGGGAAAGGAGACCTGCAGCCCTCCTCCCAGGGGGACTCAACCCTGACACACTTTGAGCCTCATAGTAATAAACCTAGACCTGTGTCTTTTCCCAGTGCTGATGCTCCAAGACAAAAGCCAGGCACATGGTGACAACCACACTTAAAGACAGGCCCAGCCTGAACATCCGTGAGACTCAGGACAAGAGTACAAATGGGGGGCCATGCATTTTACATCTAAATATATAAAAGTTATAAATAAAGCTATCGAACCATTAAATAAAATATGTTCTATCCTCTGACCTTACAAATATATCTTCATATAACCAGGAAAGTCAGGTTTGAATTTTACTATTTTTGGACACTTTAGAGTTTCCTGCTAGAATATAGTGTTGCAGGGGGAGCCATCTCCAGAGCCTTGTCTGTCCCAGTTGAGGTCCTCATCATGAGCGTCTTGCTACACTCCTCCTTCTTCAAAAGGAACCCCTTAAAAGTCCTTTGGGTATGAAGGTAAGTAAATTGGTGGCTTGGTCTATTTCTAAGTGGAAGGACTCAAAGGGGAGGCTTGCACAGGCTCTGGGAAGCTGATTCAGGACCATGTGGATGTGAATAGAATACTGGGTACTCAGAGTACGGTCTAGCACGGGGAGGTACTGTCAACAGTGAGGACATCCCCTTGGTCTTATGCCCTTTTGGTGTCAGCCACAGGGGAGATAGAACAGGGCCCTCAAAAGCACAGGGCCTGAGAAAGGAGTCCACCTTGCCCAAGTCTAAGGGCAAGATGCTTCAGTGATGGGTTTGGTCACAAAAGGGAAGTTCACACCCTGAACGTAGAAGCAGCAGCCCTAGGTTACTAAGCAGCTTGAGTTATGCCCGAGGTTCTAAAATCTGACAATAAGCTGCTGATGTGCTGTTGTGGGTTCGTCACCAGTTGTGGGTTCTGGCCAGCAGAAGTCCCACCGAGATGGAATGGATTACTCAAGACTCTGGGGAAAAGTCAAGAGAGCGAGAGGGAGTTGGGAGCCAACTCCATGAGCCTCTCAAAAGTTCCCATACTTATTGAGTACTGTCAAAGGAGGAATGCAGGAATTTAGGGAAGGACAGGGTGGGATCATAATGAGTACAAAGGCTTTGTTTATTGTTGGTGTTTGGCTCAAGGTCAGAAGACCCTTTTTGATGAATCATGTTCCTGTTGAGCCTTTCAGCTTATCAGGGCGAACATGTGAGAATCAGCTGCTTAACAACTTGGACTCAGGGGGCTGTGCCTGTCTTAGGTTGCCCCCCTCAGGGGATCTTACCCATTCATCGGCTAACCAGCCTCCTCCCCTCTGAGTCTGCAGCTTTTTATAAGTTGTTTACCATTCCAGCCCAAGGCTGTTTTGGGGATGGAAGACTAACAGCAGGCACGCCCAGCGTTTATAGCCAGGGGCCTGGGTCATTGCTAAAACCTCAAGGCAGTTACTAAGCGCATCTTCTTTAAGGAGATAAGCGGCTGGGATCTGTTACAATTTGTTAACCAGATCATGGGTTCCAACATGCTGTGACAGTGGCTCAAGGGAATTTTGCATTTGGGGATTTTCTTTTTTTTAATCTCTTTTTTCTCTTACTTTTCCCATTTTTTTCTCTTTCTTTTTTCCTGGCTTCTATGTGTGTGCACTGTTGTTTTATTGAACGGAACTAGCTGGGGTTGTTTTTGTCAATTAGCATGATAGATATGTCATCCTTGAGTCTTTTTAATAGAAGAATTTACACACAACTGTTATTTGGGTAATCGATCAGTATCTCTATGTGCAAAGCCTTGAATTGTTCTTGCAAATGATACAACCCACCTAAGACCTTCTGATCAAAGTTCCATCTGCAGGAGACAATAAAAGATTATATAGCTTTAAAATAGACATTTAAAACTTTCAAAAGCATATTCTATTCTTCCTATTTTCCACCTAGGGGATTTCTCCAAAGCAAAGGTGGAAAATTAGCTATCTATCCAGAATTTCTACATGTGGGAAAGAATTCTGAATGATAGGCAGCTACTTAGAAACTAAGGTTTTCATTTTGCAGATTATTATATCACTAAGATTAAGATGATAGTTCTTTATAATGAGTACAATAAATTTAAACTTGGTAGGGACTTCAAAAATTATCAAAAGCACTGTGGTGGGAAGTATATTTGAAAAGACCAAAAATTATAGTGATTTAATAAGTTGCTCAAGGTCATAGGAGTAGAGATTGGGCTGGGACCCAGATGTCATTTCCGGCTAAGTGGATGTTTCAGGTTAGGACGCTATAACAAATGAGCAAGGAATGAGTGGCTGAGACAACAAACGTTTATTTCTCACAGACCTGCAGGCTGGGAAGTCTAAGATCAAGGTTCTGGCAAATCCTGTGCTGCTGAAGGACCCTCTTCCTGTTTTGCAGATGACTGCTTTCTTGCTGTATTTTCACATGGTAGAGGGAGTGAGCCATCACCTCTCCCATGTCTCTCCTTCAATAGCATCAATCCCATTCATGGGGGCTCCCCCCACGTGACCTAATCACCTCCCAAAGGCCCCATCTCCTAGTATCAGCACACTGGGGATCAGGGTTTCAACATGATGTGAATTTGGGGAGGAAACATACTTTCATAACAGTGGGATTTCCTCTATAATGAGGTACTGACTACAGGACTGAATACTAAGTGTGCTTCCAGATTTTCTTGGAAGATTTAAGATTAAGGTAAGAGATGGTGGTAATAAAAGGAGGAAACGGTAAAGGAACAGGAGCCTGCATGTGCCTCAGGGTATCTCGGGAGGAGACTCTCCTGAGTCACGTGCACACAGGGGGGCTGCCGTCTCCTCCAGAACCCTATGCCTAATCTGGAACTCTTAGTACAAAAGTCCCCACTTACCTGCAGTTTTGCTTTCATTGGTTTCAGTTACCTGGGGTCAACCATGGTCCAAAAATATAAAATGGAAAATTCCACAGAAATAAACAATTTATAAGTTTTAAATTGTGCACCATTCCTAGTAGCACCATTCCTATTTGTGATGAAATCTCTCGCCATCCTACTCTGTCTGACGAGGGACATGAACCACCCCCTTGTCCAGTGTACACTACCTGTTAGCCACTTAGTAGCATCTTGGTTGTTAGTCATAGTACTGCAGTGTCTGTGTTCAAATAAACCCTATATTATTTAATAATGGACCCAGAATGTAAGAGTGGTGATGCTGGCTGTGCAGATATTCTCTTACCGTGCCTAATTTATAGGTACGGTACAATATAAATTAAACTTTATCACAGGTTTGTATGTAAAAGAAAATAATATATATCCATTTCACTACTACCCATGGTTTCAGGCATCCACTGGGAGTTTTGGCATGTGTCCCTGTGGATAAAGTGGGACGACTGTATATCATTTTTCGGAAGAGACTGGTTGTTCTAAAGACAGAAAGAAAAGAGACAGAAAGTCACAGCAAAGTGAATACCAGCCAGGAATTAGAAATATTAAAGATCAAATCTGAATTTGGTTTGAATCATCGTCCCACCTACTCTTAAGTTTTCATGAGATACAGAACTCATAAGGCAGAGGAAAATGAGACAAAGTCTTCTCATCCACAGAAATCACTTTCTGAGTCACTTTTTGGGGAAAAGAGCTAGGTTAAATGAGACCAAGCGCTCTGCATATTTGATTTGAGTGGATCTGACAATGACACACCAAGGAGGCATCGGCATTGGTAGCCAGAGCTGGTGCTGCCAAGCTGCAAGCTACAGGCACAGAAATGTATAACAACAGAGAATCAGCCCAAATAGGATTAATTTAGGACTGCCTGTCACGTGTGACTCCTGGGCCAGCTGTATAAGGAGGACTGGCTCGGACTGCAAAATGGCCTTGGATTTGTTTTTATTTGTAACTAGTAGCTGTGTGCACTTGCCCCCTAGATTTAACACATAGGAGGATGAAGAATTGAAAGAAAACAAATAGAAGGTAAGTGGATTCTCCACCGAGGTGGATTCCCTCTTACATAAGGAAGTCCCAAGGCACACATACCAAGGAATATGCTTGCAATACAATATTAATTCACTTAGGATGGAAGTTTCCGTTTTTAGTGTGGGCCTATTTGTCACATGTTGATACTGACCTGGCATCATCTCAACAACTCAGGTGTAATCCCTTGAGAAATAGGAAAGTCAGCATCATTCCAGGAGCAATGTTGGGAGTGGATTTCTAGCTACTCTACATGAAAATACATATATATAGTATATATTTTTGTATAAAATACAGAAAGAAATAAATGAAAATCTCTCAGAATCACACAACATTAGAAGTGGAAAAGGTCCTTCAGAGAATCTATTTTAATCTCATTTAATAAATGAGGAGCAAAGTTGTAGAGAAGTTAGACAAAGATTACAGAGTTAATACAGAAAGGCAGTACAGTGGTTGAAAAACTGTGTTCCAGCATCGGACTGCCTTGTTGTAAATGCTGAGTCCGCTAATTACTGGCTATGTAACCCTGAGTATGTTACACTTTCTGCATGTCTGATTTCCTATATGTAAATGGGAGTCATAGTTTCTACTATACTGAGATTATTATGAAGATTAAATAAAGTATATTGTATAAATGGTTTATACAGCTGAAAGACACGGTAAGTCAACAAATGTTAATTATTCATAGCAGTAATAATAATGCCACGATGATACCTTCATCTTGTTTGTTGTATGACAAGACAAGAATTCGTTCAGAGATCTACATTCGTGCCCTCTGAAACTCACCAGCAATTTCAGAGTCAAATTTAACTGGTCAAAAATAATCAAATAAAAGGCTTTCTACTGAAAGAGCTAATTGCATCACTGGCAGGACAGAGACTGAGCACTGCTGGAGAAGCTGAAGAGATGGGTGGGGAGAATTAAAGAGCTTAGTAACGTGTGGATCAATTAAACCTGAATGGACATGGAGTTTTGGACAGATGTCAGCCTAACACAGAAATCTAGTGAATTGTCCAGAACTCTGTCTTTAGTTTTATTCCAGATAAGATACTCATAAAACTCCAAGTATAGAAGATGCTACTTATCAATTAGGAGGGTAAAATTAAACTGATGAAGTCAAGTGTTAGCAGGCTGCAGCCAAAAGATAAATCTAGAAAGAAAAAATTAAATAGAGATATTCAGAATTTTTTAAATCCACTTCATAAACAAAAGACAAAGGAGATGTTTTAGCAGTAGCACATGTCAAAAACGTTTATCAGTTTTACCCGCCACTAAACCTAAAATGATGCCACACCTAAAAAGTACCTGCTTTCTTGACAACAAATCCATGCATCAGTTGAAAATTGTGAGTAAATATTTCATCATGAATTTGAAGAGCTGCATGACTATTATGTCTCTAGAATAATATCACAAAGCAGAAATCAAAGTCGTCAGGAAATAAATGTTGAAAAAAGTGAAAGACATGAAATAAGAACTGACAGATCTCAAGAAAAAAGTAGACCAAAGGTAAAATCAACACAGTAGTAGCGATGAGAATGGAAGGCACACAAAAGTGGGAGGAAAAAACCAACACTGAAGAGAACATAACGGCAGAGAGAGTAGAACTAAAGCAAATTTACAGAAAGAAATGGAAGGAAGAATAAAAACAAATGAGTGAGCAAGTGACAGAGAATCAGGCAAGGAGAAACTGACCCAGAATAGTGGATAAAAGATGTGTGGGCTTCAAAGTACAGAATCCATTTAGTAGTCATAAAAGTATATTAAAACATAAACAGCAGGAAAATCTACAGGAACATTCAAACTTATATAATGTTAATTAACAAATAAAATTAACTTACAGAAAAAATAAGTGAAAGAAATTACATTAAGTCAAATGATTTTTTAACTACAAAACCTATAGGCAAATAGTATTAAATAAATAGAGAACTGAGTAAAAACTGTTCCCATGAGTCTTTCTGGGGAAATTATTAGAAGACAAAGTTCAGCCTCCAAAAATGACTGGGGGAAAACCATAGCAACTGGACAGTGGGGAGAGCTGACTGGTTAATAGCTGGGAGTCAAAGGGTATTTAAAGCTGACAGAGCAAATAATAAAAGTATATGAGCATTCAACTCTACAATGATAATAATCAAAAAAGACTTTTAAATTGACTAAAATTGAAGGGTAGAGGTGAGAGAGGAGAGGGGAAAGGAAGTGGAAGTATGCTAATTACATCATCTCTGATAGAACAGAGATTCATTTTTTTAAAAGGACTAAGTTTGTTATAGAACTCTGTTCTTTTAAAAGAATGCAATGCTAATGTCCTAAATATCAGAACTACATGCATAAACACGTAGGAAAATGAAGAAAATGGAACACATAGTGAAATACATATACAAAGCTGTGACTACAATAAATCATAAATGATTTTCACAGTACTTAATGAAAAATATGTATGATTATTTACTAAAATTTAAAAGTGGATTACAGAACAAAGTCCAATGTTTTGCAACACACATTAATATTTCTATTAATGAAAAAAGAAATCTATTAATGATCTGACCTTATCCTTTATTACCCTTCTTTCACTGACTCTACTGCTGACCACCTGGCTATTCTGGAACATGCCAGAATTCCTGCTACTGCCTGAAAGCCTCTGTACTTGCTATTCAAGTTACTTTCTCTGCAGTCTTCCTGTAATCAGCTACCTCTTACTCATAATCTCTAGGACTTTATGTTCCGTTTCCAGAGAGAGACGTTCTCAGCCAGTGTTTAGAAAGAAATGAATGCGAGAAGAAAACAACATACATATGCATGTGTGTGTGTTGTGTTGGCTTGCATGTATGCACTTTTCTATAAGGTTAAACAAGAACGTAATAATTGTTATCTTTAAGGGGAGAGGAAACTGAGCAGTTGAGAGGCATTTTTATGGGGGGCAGAGTTTCTTGCTTTGTATCTTTTCATACTTTGGAGATTTGACCCAGGAGCTTAGATTATCTATGTAATAAAAAACACATTTTAACATGAAGATGCATTATGATGAGAACCAAAAGAAGGGCAAAGAATCCAAAGAAAAGCTGTTAAGAGTTTTGGGGTAAATATGTATTCTCATAAGAGTTTTAGAGTAGGAAAAGGAATTAGCCAGAAGGAATGGAAATGATGGATCTCCAGGTGGAAGACAGAAATAAGGATAATTTTAAAGTCAAAAATCTGCATTTTATGTGCATAGAGGTACAAGCTACTTAGCATAACTGAACCTTAAAGAGAAAAACAGGGTGTGAGGAGAAGTGAGCCTGGAGAAACAGGTCAGGCCAAGTACTCACATCATGTTAGCAATCTTACATCTCATTCTGGAAGCAATAAGAAGCCACTGTTGACTTCTAAGCGAAGCCTTTAAAATTATCACTACCTATCAGAAGTTAGCTGACTTTTAATATAATTAATGCCACCTGTTATAACAATACCCATAAGATCAACTCAATTAAGAATGTGGCAAGGACACAGAGATATTCAAACTTTTACTGCTTGTGGTTGTGTAAATGGGTCCAGCCCCATAGAGTATCAGTTTATCAATATCTGTTTGAGTTGAAAATGGGCATTTCATACATCCCAGTAATTCTATGTCTAAGTCTATACCCAAGGAAAACACTCATATAAAAATACAAGGAAGCGAGTACAGGAGGTTATCATAAGACATCTGTAATAGCAAACCATGGAAAGCATACAAGTCTCCATAAATAAAAGAGCAGATAAATACAGTATAATAAATTGTGGTATATTCACAAAATATTATTCAGAATTTAAATGAATAAATGAAAAGTCACCTTTTAGCGCACGCACACACACACCCACTCACTATAAGTCAATCCAGTTAAGTGGAGTCCAAATATCCTGCGTTCCTATTGGTACTGAAACAAATTACTGCAACCTTGGTAGTTCAAAACAACAAAAATTTATTATTTTATAGTTGTGGAGGTCAGAACTCTAGAAAGGGTCTCAGTGGGCTAAAATCAAGGTGTTGGCAGGACTGCCTTCCTTCTGGAGGCTCTAAGGGATAATCTGCTTTCTTGCCTTTTCCATTCTAGGCTGTCCACATTCCTTGGCTTGTGGGCCCTTCTTGTTTTATCAAAGCCACCACTAGCTGGTCAAGTCTTTCGCACATTGCATCACTCTGATGCTGACCCTTCAGCTTCCCTTCTTATCTTTTAAAGATAAGATTACATAGTTATATAGACAATCAGGATGGTCTCCCTATTTGGAGGTTACCTGATCACTAATCTTAATTCCATCTGCAACCTTAACTTCTTCTTTCCATGTAACAGCACATATTCACAGGTTCAGGGAAACAGGATGTGGACATCTTTGGAGAGCCCTATTTGTACCCACCCACCATATACCTCTGACAATTGGTACTTTACTGCACTATGAGTCATCATCATGAGATAAGATTTGCTCAGTATAGCAGTAGGTAATTGTGAAATGCTCATTTACTTAGATATTGTGCAAAATAATTCTGGAAATCAGAGACCATAAAGTCAACAGCAATCTCATCATCTCTATCTGCTACCTGCTTGGAATTCAAGGTTTACTACTTTTGAATCTAAGGTTCATACAGCACTTAACCAGGTTCAATGAAGACACAAGATAACCTTTTCAGGAATCTGCAACTGAATTGGAGATGTTTTCAACCAAAGCCAAAATAACATCCCTAGATGTGAGCAATTTGCATTGACCAGTGCAGATGAGACTGACTAAAATAGCACAAAAGATCTTTCTTGCCTGAGTTTTCATGAAATTGAAGTTCAATTGCTAAAATCAAGTAGGCAAAGAAATCAATGCTTGCTGTTGATTTTCCAGGCTCCTAACACTCTGAGATGATTTGGAGAGTTGCTGTTCTATCAAACTGATCATAAATAAATGACTGGACACTCATTTCCATTTAGAATGTCTGTTTAAATACTAATTTGACCTCTGAATGTTCTGGGGACTGGTTGAGTAATGTATGTAAAACTGTCATTAAAATTGCATATGAAGCCAAGTTAAAATAAAGCTACTATATCTTGTTGGCTGATTTTCTCCCCTGAAATCCTGAGAAAGACAGCAATGGCAGTCGATCATCAATAAGGTAAGACAGAGCAAGGAAATTATAATGCTCATTATAAAAATATCTGAGCCTCTCAATTCAGCTGAGAGAATTATTAGACTCCTCCTGCTAAAGCCCTTTCTAATATTTTTTAAAAATATGATGGAAATAACCCTTTTTAAAAATGAGACCCCTGAATGCCTTTCCAAAGTTTTTGCACTGGAAATTAAGGGTGTAGAGCGTGTAATATAAATGTCTTCAGAGTTTCATGAGAAACACTCAGTGGAAATCCTTTTAAATTTATTTGTTGGTTTGTCTCCCATCCTGAGGGGATGAAAATCTCAAGCACAGGAAGCAGTTACTGATTTACTGGTTGATCCACCGCCTTTAGTTTCAGTGACAGCTCATTTGACCCATTTCATTTCTCGAAATTGCTTTTTAATTTCCTGAGGACAGTGGCATTGTTGTAGTGTGTTGAGACCATCATGTGTTTCAAATGCCGAACCCTCCCATTTTATTCCATAATTCTTCTCTGTCGGAGAGGCAGATCTCCTTCAGAGGCGCAAGAGTGTAGGTCTGGAGGGTCAAGCAACCCGAGTTGAGTCCCTGCTCTGCTGTCTACCAGTCATGTGACCTTGGAGAATTCACTTCCCCTTTCTAAGCCTCAGCTTCCAATATCTATTTAAGTAAGGGACTGACCTTTATTTTCAAAGATCCTTTCTGTTCTAAAGTGCTATATTTTTAAAAGTTATCATTATGGGTACCTGGCACAAGTAAAAATATGCATTGTCATTTTTATCCAATGAAAAGGTGGCTTTGCTAATTACAGGAACATTAGTTCATCCATGCATGACGGGTTTGAACAAAATAACATGTTTGGCCTTTAAACAGCAGATACTTAAGAGAGTTTTTAATGGTATGTGCCTTGTGTATTAACCTGCTTCTTATATAGCCCTTTATTGTTCAGAGAAGATTTGCTTATGCTAAAGACTCTGGGATGGATCCTAACCAGACATATGTTATAAAATGCAAAAACTGAGACCATTGATTTTTTTTTTTCCAACTCCAAAACTTTTTTCAGGCTGTCACACTTTATAAATTTTTCTCCTCTTCCTAGTTATCTTTTCAAACATTATTCATCCTTGAAGGCCTAGATGGAGCCCCATCTAATCAATAAGGCTCTGCATGCATAGCCCAACGGTTTTATTTCCTGCATCACTATAGAATTTGATCATAGCAATGCCAATCAAAACCGCAACTATTTACCAACTTGTATGTTTGTGTGCAGATTGGAAGGTGTAGAGGAAACAGAAGGATAAAACATATCCACTGTCTTCAAAGAATCTATAATATAATTAACACAAGACATAAGCACATATGGCTTAAATGAGACCTAAAAAAAACCACTGAATCATTTTAAGGTTACCTAGTGTTAATTATAAAATTAATGATAAATGTTCCAGAAATTTTTTTAATAATTTCTTTTTTTACCCTTGAACTATTTTATTTTTACAAATAAAATAACTTACCAATACATATCAAATAAAATTAGAGATGCTATGGTTGAAATGAGAATTAAAAGCTTAGGTGGCTTGCAAAGCAAATCCTTATAAATTGAGCACCCTAAAGAAAATGATTTTAAAAACACAGGGCAGTGGAGGGTTGACATTTTATGAATAAAAGGAATACAACCTTGAGGGTAAGAAAAGTCTTTCTAGAGTAAAGGATTGAGTCCAGACTTTAAAACATGCATGGACGTTGGATAGGTTAAAAGAATTGTGTGGACGCTTTACAGGTTAATGAAAAGAGCATGAGGAAAGCACTGAGGGAAGCAATTGCAAGGAGATTAGGAAATAAACTGTTGTAATGAGAGTAATGCTTTGTGAAATACATTCTCTTTCTCTTCGCATTTTAATACACAAGACTGTGTCTTTAGTCATTCAGGGCTGCTTCTCTACCTTGAGGGGTCGAGTGAGGTTGGAAGAACATGGAAGTAGAGAATTAAAACTTTTAGGAGAGAAATGCAGAAAGAGTATTTCATGTTTTTAATACCAAAATGTTAGCTGTGAAACAAAATAATAGCCTTGAAAGTTAAACTCTGAGGAGAAAAAAAACCAAAACTATTTACATTCCCTTAACAATCATTAACATATAAAATTCATACTTAGATCACAGACTTGGGTGTGGGGGTGTGTGTTTCTTTCATCTTAGAAAGATTTTTTATTTTCCCCTTGTTAGGTTAGGTCTTGGGTTGGGGTGGGGTGTTGCCTGTTGCGTATAAAAAATAAACAAGATATCCAGACAAATTTTGGTAAACCAAAAATAATCAGGGGCAGTTGTTGTCTCCTGGGTATAATATGGGAAAGGCTAAGCACCTAACTTTAATTCAGAAAATAGAATAAGATAAATAGGACCAGAAAAGCCAAGTAGATAAACCTAAAGTACCCCATGGTCTGTTTATAGGTGCTCAGAGAACCCAGAGGATCCTGGAGGCTGGGATGGGACACAGAGTGTTCAGGAGAAGTCCTTCTCTGTGCAGGGACCTGAACACTGATAGCTAATAGGACACAGATTAGGAGCTATGTGCCAGCATAACACACACGAAAAGCCAGACAGGACCAGTTTAACTTAGCAGGGACCAGTCTAGGGAGAAGATCAGACTAGTCACTGGACAGCAGAGAACACCAAGCTCAGAAGACACTGTACAGATACCAGTAACCTGTGAATTCACACCTCCCTCAGCAGAACAAGAATGCAGTAAACACTTTGTAAAACCAGGTGCCACTAAAAGGAGAAGAAGGAAAGGAACAAGCACTTTACTGAAGCTTCTGAGCCATCAAAAGAAGTACTTGGAGTTATTGGACCAGACAGAATTAAACTTGGTCTTCACTAGCAGAAGGTCTGCATGTGATCACATGCTCAGGCGCCCTCGGAGAGGATTCAGGGACTGGGGCAGGGATGGGGCAAAAGTGAGAAAGGAAGATGAATTATAGAATAATAAAGAAAATATATTTGGGAATAGTCTGAGTAAAATGAAACTGTGCCACATAAATCAGTTTCAAAGTATTCAAGAATGCACGTATATAAATAATGACAATGAAGACAGGAAAGGTGGGCCATGGTGTTGAACATCCACGGGTGTCACATGTCCCTCTTCTGCATCCCACTGGTCCCTCAGTCTTCTCTCTTGTTCCTGTCACAGACTGCCTCCTCGGAAGGGTAATTTTTCTACTACTCCAATTACCTTTCTTCCAAGAATCAACCAAGTGATTTTTTGTCCTTTCCTTCATCAGATAAATGGACAGCCAAATGAAACTTAAAAAAAAAAAAAAAGACAAGAGAGAGGGGCAAGATGTGAAGAGCTGTGAAGGTCTGAGCTAACAAGTTACCTGTCACAGTAATGTCTTACCTGCCTTGGGTATAGGTAGAAGACATGAGACCTCCGGGCCAGAGAACAAGGACTTTGTTACTCACAGGAAGAGCAGTAGCTAGAAGATTAGCACTTTTGCTGCTTCTCTGAGCCCAAATTCCAACAGAGCCATGCACACAGGGCCAGTCTGACACCCACTCTCATAACGGGTTGCATTACAGGAGAGGAACCCACGCTTATGGAACTCAAATCTTTCCTGCTGGGCAGTACGCATGCCTGCATTTTGCCCTGAAGGAAGCGACCGTCTTTATTTTAACCTACAGTAAGCAGGCTTTCACTGGCTCTGAAGGGAGATTCTGTCTTATTAATCAATGATGTTCACTACACAAACATTTTTGGAAAAACAGTCTAGAACATAGATAGTCTGCTCTAAAGACGTGCAGAAAAATAAGAGACCTATGTAGTATTGCCTCCCAACAGAAGATTACGACCCCCCTAATTCTTTACCTTATCACAATGAGTAAGGTTATCATGTACCTATCAGAAGTGAAAGCTATTTAAAAAAAACACACTTGAGAAATTTTTTTTTTAAAACATAAAGAGTAGTATCACTGTCTAAGTCAGTTTGGGCTGCTATATCAAGATACCATAGACTGGGTGACTGACTTAACAACAAACATTTATCCCTCATCGTTCTGGGCACTGAGAAGCCCAAGGTCAAAGTGCGAAGATCCAGCGCCTGGTAAAGGCACTTTTCCTGGTTGGCAGACAAGACTGTGGTGTCACCACATGGCAGAGAGGAGACACGGAGGAAGCGCCATCTCTCTCTCCTTCTCAAGTCTATTCTTATAAGGGAGGGCACTAATCCCATCGTGAAGGCTTCACCTTCTTAAGCTAATTACTTCCCAAAGGCCCCACCTGCTAATACCATTCCAAGGGGGACAGGGTTTCAACATATGAAATTTAGGGGGACACAAACACACAGTCCATAATATCACTGAAGTCTGACAACTGGTTGAAAAGCGACTAGGGGGAAAATGGATATGTCATTAATCCACATGAGAGGTAATATTTAAACATGATTTGTTATTTGACTAATATTTATCTTACCTCCCTAACTAGATTTTTTTTGTTCTTTTTAGAATCGAGACTACATATTGTACTAGCTTTTCCCACATCCCTCTCATAGGATTGAGTGCATAGCATGCACACAATAAATACTCTTGCTGAGACAATGACTTATTAAATTGAATCTGGGGGGTTGATAAGAACAGTGGATAGTGCTTTAATGTCTGCTGCAGGAGACCTGAATTTGCTCACATGTCTTCACTGTTTATTTCATTCCCCAAGAAAAGTATTCATCTTTTAAATTCTACGTTTGTTTTGGGAATTTTCTTCACTTGCAAATTACAGTATATTTATAAAGAGCTATATCTAAACTATTCTGGCACATAACTCTAAAAACTTAGCCTATAAGAGGGTCAAGCTGCAAGCTCTCTTTTTTTTAAGGGACTTGGAAGCTGTACTTTCTTTTTATAACTTGTATATTTATATCAAGGATAGCTAAACTGTGTAGCTGCTTTATAACTGCACAGGCTTATGACTAAGAAATTGAATTTCTAATATTGATGCTTCCCATTCTTAATGTTGCCCTCATGTTTTCTCTTAATTAGAAAAATAATGTTTGTAATGGGAAAAAGCCTAAAGCAAAATCTGATTCCAGGTACCAATCAAAAGAAGAAACAAAGCATTCCGTGCTCATTGTGTGAACAGTCTCCCTTTTAAGGTCAAGGCAACAGATGAAACTGCAGTGCTTTTGCTTTTGCTTTGCTTACTAGAGTCAGCATTTTTATTTAGAAGCAAATAACAGTAAGTGTAAAGGTTAACCTTTGCCAAATGATGATAGAAATAATTAACAATATTATCTTTGTCTATTTAGCTAATTCTGCATCTCTACGATCTCCTTTGATTCCTTCAACGATTTTGGAACTTCAGAAGAAAAGAGAAAGAAATTTTCATGGAAGGAAGTTGCATAGCAGAGTTAAGGGGAAAGCAGACTAAGTCCTGTACATTTCGTGGTGACATTACTTTGTGTTATGATCCTCAGCGCTTTAAGAAAGCAGTCAACACTGCAATACTGAACCGATGCTGTGGCAAGTGGGGTTTGTTTTGGATTTTTTTTTTTGTTTTTCTATAACCCCCCTCCCTCTTTTGGAATCAATTCTTTATTTTCTAGTTCTCATTCAGCTTTATCTTATTAAATTATTTACCAGTTCATTATTTTTAAGATTTTACCTCTTCCTTACATAATACATTATGATTTCTCTAAGCCCTGTTTTTTACTACACATGATGACTTTCTATGGTAAGTGCAGCAGAGTGAAGACTGAATTATTACAACTGAAGCCTTTATTTAAAACTCCTGGTGGGGGAGGACATAGCTCAGTGGTAGAGTGTGTGCTTAGCATGCACAAGGTCCTGGGATCAATCCCCACTACCTCCTCTAAAAGAAATCATAAATAAATAAATCAACCTAATTATCTCTCTCCCCCAAAAAACAAAAATAAATAAATAAATCTCCTTGCCAATGTGTCTTTCCTTCCCAATCAAGACAATTAAAATAAATACTAAAAGGCCTTAAATCCCACTCTTGGAAAGTCATTCGGCTAGAAATGGATAAGCATTTCCGATGTCATCAGGATATTGTGCAAACATGTAAGTGTGTGCGTGTGTCTGTGTGTAATTTCTATAATTTGGCACAATAAAACCTTGTGAAAATGACTTTATTCATAATGAGACCTTATATAATGTGATTTTTGTAGTACTGTTTTTTTTTCTATCAGTATTTGCTGTTATGTCTTGAGTCATCTGCTTTATTCTGAAAATACTAGTTTCCTCCATTTTTCCCTGATAAGGAAGCACAAGAGGTGTGAGAAACAGCACAGTCTTCATTCTCTTGTTCTCATCGCATGAAATGCTTGCCGTTGTCAACACGATCCCATGCCACGGCCACCGTCACATCCCCAGACTTCACTGTGCGCAATTTATGAGGTTTACATAAAGGTTATGTGGAATAAATCACTGGCCTTTGTCTTTGCCTGGTATCCTCTTTGCATTATTTATGAGCAAAGAACAATGCATCACGCCAGACTCCGTGTTAGGCTGCTATAATTCACCTGGTGAAGCATCATTTTCCTGGAGATTCTGATGTTAGAGTGAAGAGGCAACTCCCTCTTTTTGAGAAGAGCCATGCAGCAGGTTTCAGACAATACATCAGAAAGACATTGATGGTACCTATTAATTATGATCAACCTTAAGAAGCAGCACAGCCCACAGAGGAGTAAATGTTCTTAAGCCTGCATCCTGCAAGGAATGGCGTTTATCTTGTCCATCCTCTGGACACCGTTTTATCACTCATTCAACAACATTTTGTTGGGTACTTACTATGTTCCAGGTATTGTTATAAGTGTTTGGAATCCTTCAGTAAACAGAGAAACAGAAATTATTGTCTTGGCCTAGGTCCTCCACAGAAGGTCCTGAGATAAGGGGTTTAACACATGAAGTTTAATTTTGGAAATGAACCCAAGTAACTGGAGTCGGGCACTGGAAGAGCAACACAGAGCAGGAGGGAAAGTTAATTTAAAATTGCATCATTGGATTGATTACCTCTGTGAACAACTGGAACACAATTCCACCAGGGATCTTCTGAGGAGCCATGTATGAGCACCTCAGAATTGTTCACCTGAGACAGAGAAGAGCAATTCTCATCCTGAGGGTTATCCCATGGAAACTTAACTGTCCTTTGCACATGTCAGATGGCTGAGCAGATTCCTACAAGCATCCTGTTTGGAAGTTGCAGAGGAAATCCAGAGCCAAAAGCAAGAGATTTGGAGTGTTGCTAGGGCAAGGTGCTGTCATCTTTTGCCTGCATACACCTGTATGCCACGGCCATGGCTGGAGTGAAAGCATGAGCTAGAAAGGTATGAGATGGGGGGCAGGAGGTGGCTGATACAATCCCTGCCCTTGAGGAGTTTGTATTCAAGTCAGCTGCATTTCATGCAATCCAGATGCTTTACTTGGGGCTCTCGAAAGTGGACAACAGGAATAGATGAAAATGGCTGCACTCATACCATAGAACTAGAGCAACATATAGTTAAGTCCTGTTAATTTACTTAAGTTCATTTATGAATTGCCATATGAAAAATACAAATATAAAAAGTTCACTATCTTTATTACCAAGTTTTATCATAAAGAAAGATGAAAGGTTTCAGAAGAGATATGTCTAAGAGAACCAGCTATGGTCTTATCTGAATAGCTCTTGTTTTATTTTATATGTTCTACAGGATGTGAGCACGGACTTCTTTAGAAGCAGCTTTAACTGAGATCATAGATCATAGGTATTAATTACCACCAAATTCCAAAATACAAGACCTTCAAGTAAAAGATACAATAAAAAGCCAGCTTTTAACCCTTACCTGGACACTTGCATCCACCTTTTAAAGAATCTGAAAAAGCAAGAGATGAACGTAAAGAAAATATTTTTTGGAGAGAACTGTTAGGGTGCTGTGACTCTCCCCCTGCCGGGGGCAGGAAATCTGAAAGGATCTTAACTTCTCAAAACCAGGGAAGGGGGCTTCACTGGTATGCCTTAGAGAGCTTTATCTATTTTCTATGGATCTTGGAGTCACAGAAGACTACAGAAGACTATAATACACCTGACAACCTAAAAGGAGAGAGACCATGGTTGCCTAGCGTCCCTGATAATGAAGATAAAGACAGCGGAGAAAAGAAGTTGGCGATTTGGGTACAAGCTCTGTTCCCAGAATTGTCAGGGTGTAGCCAGAGAAGAATTGTTTTGACTCTGCCCAAGACAGTTGCGTGAATTGAGAATGTAACCTCAGGCAAAAGAATGTCTTGAGTCCAAGAAGAAGTAAAAAATCATCAGTCAGAAGAGATGCATTTACCCACATCAAGAGAAGTAAATTTAAAATGTCCTCATCAATGGGAACAGAAATAAGGATCTCTAAAAATTCCACAAAATCACTTCACAGAAGAATGAGCATTTTAAATACCTACCAAATTTGTAGCTTCTCCATGTAGAAGACCTAAGGTCTATGGAGGATTCAGCATGGGGCCACCATTCTAAAATGGAACCAAGAAGGGTTGTCTTCCACACTTGAACCATATGGTACCAGCAGGATGAAAGACGAACCCTACACATAAGGTAGAGCAGAGAGAAGACAATTAAAGAAAGAAAGACGTAATGGAAAAACTAAACTGGAAGCATATTCAAGGACTGGCAGTACTTGGGTGGATGGCAAGTACTAATTAGAAAATTTCTCTGGTGGTCATGATGTTAGTAGTATGAACTTTTGGTAATAAATGTCTCACCATAAACTCTACCTGCACATCTTCCAGATATCATGGGACATGATATTAATATCACAAATAATAAAAAGCAAAGAAGAAAGGTGAAAATAAAAAGGTATAATGATGCATAAATCTGGAGGAAGCTTACAGGCTGGCTGACTTTATCACCCTAGGTCCAGCCACCAAAGGAGGACCCTCAGATTACTGAATTAGGCTATATGGTCTGGAGTACACAGTCAACTCACCTTTGCACACAAGGATAAGCCAAGTGAAGGAATGTTAAGTACTTAAACATTTTATTTTACATCAATCTTTCTGCAGAGTCTCTAAATTCTTAATGGGTAAAATGTAGTAAGATTGGCCTTTCTTCCTAAACATGGAAATTGTGGGTGGAAGCAGCAATTTCAACCAATTTTAACTGGTTCAGATGAAAAGCCTCTATCGCCTCCCTCATTTTGCTATCTGAGCGTAATTCTTCAACATCAAGAAAAGCGGGCGACCTAAGGGGATGATACACCATGACTGTCGGTAAATGAAACCAAAGCAGCCAGCTGGAAAAACGAGAATTGAGGCAGTCAACAATTTGCTTTTTCTTTGTGACATCAAGTGACTAATTTGAGTGATTTTCTCTGAAATTACAGGGTGTCGCAGGTAAGAACTGTGTGAGCCAGACTGCAATCTTGTGTACACGCTAGGCCAACAGGAGTCGACTGCAACCTGTGGCACAAACATAATCAAATGACCAGATAATTTTTCTCTGGAGAGAGAATTATGTTTTATCCTCAAAAATTCATCCAGACTTCATAGGTATACCGGATGTTCCAAAGTGCCAGATTAGGTATACCAAGAGATTTCTGAAAGGAAATTGATAGTAAAGTTTAGCAAGGAGAGAATTCGCATTTGTTTTGAGAAGGCTTTGTTCTGGTGTTTGGATGATGATGGATGGTTACCAGACCCTCACGGGAGCAGAGCCTCACCAACTTTGAGATTTGTCTTCCTTGTTCTAGAAAAGGTTTAGCAAAGAGAAATCGATGGAAGGAGTGCTTTCCCCTGCATACAAAGTAGGAAATGAGCTGGATTTTTCTTTTAGAATAAAAAAAAAAGAACCCAGAAATCACAAATCATGACTCTTTGTTTTATATTTGTTTTATTTTAATTCTAACCAAACATTATTCGATAAACAGCTTTCCTTTAAATTTACAGTCCCACTGCAGGTTAACACTCTAGGTAAAGGCGATGTATAATGGAGTTAACTGATTAGTGCAATTTCATTCTACTTTAATATACCAAATCTCGGGTGTGAAACAGCCACAGTTCATGATCAGCACAGACTAAACTGAGGTCACTGTAACTATTACCAAACCCTGAATTTAATTTTACAGAAAAAGAGGAAGAGATCATTAAAGTACACGTCTCTCTCAGTTTTAATTTCTTATTATGTAGCTCTTTATGGTCTTTTATCATTTTGCTTTCTCCTTAGTTGATGTTTTTCCTAACGCAATTAACTCATTTTACAGGCTTTTAGAATTAAAAGTGGTGTAGCCAACATCATGAGCCGTTGTTCATAGCATCTAGGCTTCTGGACCATGTTTTCAATTCTATAGTAAAGATGGAGTAATCCAGGAAAATGACGATTTTTTTCAAGGACCAGACAGTTGTGCTTTCATCCTTTCTACCATCCCTTGAGAAGAGAAAGCTGCTTTTCCAGAAGTCACATCCTTCAAAAGAAAGCAATTCCTGGGAGAAGCAGGGGAATAAAAAAATCATTTGCAGCATCTTTCCAAGGGTCTGAATAGAAGTAGAGGAAGCATCTTAATGATGGTAAAGTCACAATGAAAGAGCAGTCAGCCCTCTGGGTTACTCATATCTCCTCCTACTTGAACCAGCTATCACCTGGAAAACCACAAACAGTAATTATCACGATAGGAACCATCTATTCAGTATTTATTATGTGACAAGTATCATGTTAAACACACTATATACTTTACCTCATTTAATCTTTAGAAAGATCCCACAATGTTACAATTAATGTATCATTACTGTCTTATGATTGACAAAATTCAGGAAATGCAGAGAGAACAAGCAAAATCAGCTAGATATATGGCCAGTACAAACCAAGACTTGAACCCAGAACCAACTGACCCCAAGTCTCATACAGCACTTCAGATCCTCTCAGTGTCACCTATTTCTGTGGTCTCGGCCACTTAGTCTGCTTCAACTCCACTGCTACAACCAAGTCTGGTACAAGCTGACCACATTCACGTGGGACACCCTGACAAGGCCACATCTCACACTCACACTGCACAGCCCTCACTTCCTGGCCCCGAGGTTTAATGCTGATATTGAGGCCCAGCGCACTACCTGGAAGTGTTGATGCCCTGTGGGAAAGCCTTTGACCAGTAGGAGATGGAAGGCTATGTAAAAATTCTTCATCCATTTTCCTGCTATAAGTCTGCCTTTAGAAACAATTGTCTAGCCCCCCAGAGACTGGCTAAGTGAAATATATGAAGCGAAACACACATGCAGGATTTAATACGAGGAAGAGAGGCTTCTACAGCTGCTGGAAAAGCTAGAATTCTAAGTAAGGAAACAATCAGTAATGATATCAAGCCACAGCACCAGAGCAGGTGGTTCTCAGAAGCATGCCCAGAAACCAGTACAAATCTAAGAAGCCCTAGTGAGCTACCATCAGCTCTCAGTGTGCAGCAGTGAGGTGGGGGTTCCCACAAACTTGCCTGAAATGTAACTCACACCTCCTGCCCCTCTGTGATGCTAACTACCCCATCTTCTGGAGAATAATGATTTCTCCCTCTTGCTTTCCTTTCAAGAGCCTCTCAAGAAAAGAATTTAATTCTTAATACAGGGAGGGGAATTCTGGCTTAGGAGACTTAAGACAGGGGGGAGGAGAGGATGCTGAGTTGACAATCAAGCACTTAGGCATACGGAAATTTGACCTTGATATGGATCCTGATTAAACACCTTGTCAACCTCACATCTAAAGGGTATGTGGAAATCATACTAGAATTCTACAAACATTGCGAGGGTACCCCCAAATACCTGGGAATAAAGTGAGGTAGAGAAAATGTTATATGCCAGAATTTCTTTTAGGAAACCTATGTGATTAGAAGAAACACCTTGATAAGTCACTAAGGGAGGAAGGTGAGGTCACTGGGCAACATGGTGAAATAGCAAGAGAGATTATTAACTTTCCTCTAAGGAGGACCTAGCTCACAGCAGGGCTCCTGTTATGTTAAATGGGTGGGCAAGCTGAGGCTATGTCACCAACAGCCTTCCTCCTTTATAGTTTGCCCATACATGACAGTATTTCCTCTAAATTGATGTTGAACAGATACTCAAGAATGTTCTTTTGAAACATCCCCAATTGTTGGTCTGTCTGAGTGGTTCATGTGACTCAACCCAGCTCTACATTCATGTGAACATGTGCACATAACCGATCAGTTAATAGTGTCCCAGTGGACAAACAGGTGAGAGCCTCTGTTCAGGTCTACCTTGTCTTCGAAAAGAACTAGCTTCAAGACAAGGATCAATTCTGAGTTCTAAGTACCCCTTTAAACCTTCAGCAACACTGCAGAAACGAATTCCTGACTCTGTATTTGCTATTTTTATGTTAATTCAAGACTGATCTCATTCAGTGAATTTTTCTCTCTTTATTTATACTGTGCCATAACAGCTAAGAGCACTGCATTAAGTTGATATATAAGTAACTTGATTAACCAGTTGCAGGACCCCTAAGTATAAAATGTTTGGTTAAAGGAATGGAGAATTCCTAGTGGCTGCTCCAAGATGTACTTCTGTTGGAAAGATAATAACCATAACCACAAAGTTATATTTATTTCGACTCTATAATACCAAAAATCATTTAAAGTGCTCAGATGATTCTGATAAATAGCAGGGAAGAAATAATTATCATCATTTACAGTTTGATCCATTTATGCTTTAAGATGTTACAAGTTGCAAGTAATTTGAATAATGCCTAACATGTTATTAAAATAGTAGGTATTAGTAACGGTGCATTTCTTATAAAATATTATGTAGTTAGTTTTTTTCTGTACGTCATTCTAAGGACAGAGACCCAAACACCTAATAATAAAATTGGTAATAATTATACATATAATATATATAGTATTTGAAACATAACAAAAGGCTACTGAAGTGGTAGAGGTGACACCAGAGAACAGTACATTCATCTAGACCTCTCTACATGCTTTCCTAGATTTTTGCTATTCCTACAAGGTGATCTTCTGGCATCTCTATACTTGCTGCAGCTCTACCACTACAGTTCCAAGGAGTTCTGTTTTTGGTAACTGATGTGTAGTATGTCCCAAAGCTCTTCTAATGCAACAGCAAAATTCCTGAGATATCTGAATTTCAGTCTTTGTGGTATGCACAGTGATTAAGCTAGATTAGGCATAAGTGGCCAATCTGGAAGAAGCTGTGTTGTCCAGCTCCCCAGTCCCTTGAAGTCTGACCTTCATTTTCCTAGGCTAATGATTAAGCAGTCATGACAACAAATATATTAATAGCATAAGGTTAACTAAAATATGCACATTTTTACTAACTTCCGGGGAATTTAACCAAAAATGTGGACCCATCTGATTCGTAATAGAAATTATACCGTTGGAAATATTTAAGTCCTTAAAACTAGAACTCCAGAAAGCATGTTTAATGATACTATCAACTCCTGGAAAAGAAATTTAACTTTTTATGATATATCTTTTCAGGAATTAGCATACCTTAGGTAAAATTATTCAATAAAATATATCCAAGATTCTGAGATTTGTACTTCCATTATTAAGGCCAGTTATTTATACTACAATGCACATTAAAGTAGGAACAATTTATAATGGCTTATTCAATATGTTTTTCCCAATCAGGCAACAAAAGATATTTGCATTTTAATAAATCTACTTGGAAATCATAAGGTAAAAGTTCAATCTCTCAAAAGAAAAATATACTGTTAATTAACATGTGGTTGAAGTGAGCTTATAGGTACAAAAACTACAGATATCAAAAGGGAGTTGTTATTTGCAAATAATGCATTATGTCACAAATCTATAGAGAAGACTCATATTAACATAATCATAATATTATGTATGTGTCATTCCTGCATCCCAGAGCTTTTTAACTTTCCTTTAGTAATTAATTTGGTTTAGATTTTCTAACTCTTGAAGGATATTTATACATATATCTCAAATAAACAATTTAACATTACACCTCAAGAAACTAGAAAAAGAACAAAGTCAAAAGTTAGTAGAAGGAAGGGAATAACAAAGATCAGAGTGGAAATAAATGAAATAGAAAATAAAAAGACAATAGAAAATATTAATGAAACTAAAAGCTGGTTCTTTGAAAATATAAACAAAATTGACAAAGCTTTAACTAGATTCACCAAGAAAAAAGAGAGAAGACTCAAATAAATAAAATCAGAAATAAAAGATCAGATGTTACTACTGCTACTCCCGAAATACAAAGAATCATAAGAGACTATCATGAACAATTATAAAGCCAACAAAGTGGACAACCTAGAAGAAATGGGTACATTCCTAGAAACCTATAATTTTCCAAGAGTGGATTATGAATAGAAAATCAGGACATACTAATTATTAGCAAAGAGATTGAATCAGTAATCAAAAACATCCCAACAACGAAGGTCCAGGACCAGATGGCTTCACTGGTAAATTCTACCAAACATTCAAAAAAGAATTAATACTAACCCTTCTCAGATGTTTTCAAAAGACAGAAGAGGCGGAACACTTCCAAAATAATCTTATGAGAAAAAAACATTAGCGAATCAAATTCAATAATACATTAAAAAGATCATACAGCGTGATCACCTGGGGTTTATTCTAGGGATATAAAGATGGTCAACATCTGCAAATCAGTTAACGTGATAAAGCCCATTAACAAAATAAAGGATAAAAATCACATGATGATCTCAATAGATGCATCAAAAGCATTTGTCAAAATTCAACATTCGTTTATGATGAAAACTCTCCAAAAAGTGCGTATAGTGGGAATGTATGTCAACATAATAAAGATCATACCCTTATGCTTTCTTAGCCACAACTAACATATTCAACAGTGAAAAGCTGGAAGATTTTTCTCTAAGATCAGGGAACAAGTCAAGAATACCTACCCTTGTCACTTATATTCAACATAGTATTAGAGGTTCCAGTCAGAGCAATTAGGCAAAAAAAGGAGATAAAAGGCATACAAATTGGAAAGGTCACTATTTACAGATGACAATACTGTACATAGAAAACTCTGTTAAAGACTCCAGCAAAAAAAGAACCTGTTAGAGTTAGTAAATTCAGTAAATTTTCAGGACATAAAATCAATATACAAACATCTGTTGTAATTCTATGCACTAATAATGAACCATCAGAAAGAGAAATTAAGAAAGCAATCAAAACAAATATATCTAGGAATAAATTTAACCAAGGATGTGAAATACCTGTACACTGCAAACTATAAAATATCAATGGAAAGAAACTGAAGAAGACAAGAATAAGTTAAAAGATATTCCATGTTCATAGATTGGAAGAATTAATATTGCTAAAATGTCCATACTAACTAAAGCAATTCTACAGATTAAATGCAATCCTTAACCAAACGTCCAATGGCATTTTTCACAGAAGTAGAACAATTCTAAAATTTGAACCACAAAACACCCTGAATAGCAAAAAGAACTTTGAAAAGAAGAACAAAGCTGGAAGCTTCATGCTTCCTGATTTCAAACTATATCACAAAGCTATAGTAATAGAAACTGTATGGTGTTGGCATAAAACCAGACACATAGACCAACAGAACAGAATAAAGAGCCCAGAAATAAACCCATGCATATGTGGGCAATTAATTTACAACAGAGGAGCCAAGAATATACAAAGCAAAAAGGACAGTTTCTTCAATAAATGGTGTTGGGAAAAGAGGACAGGCACACAGGAATGAAACTGGACCACTATCTTACACTATACACAAAAATTAACTCAAAATGAATTAAACGCTTGAATGTAAGACCTTAAACCATAAAACACCTAGAAGAAAACACAGGCGGTAAACTCCTTCATATGAGTTTTGGCAATGATTTTTTTTTTTTTTTGGATCTGACTCCAAAAGCAAAGGAAACAAGCAAAAATAAGTTAGACTAAATCAACTAAAAAAGCTTCTGTACAGCAAAGGAAATCAACAAAATAAAAAGGCAACCTACTGAATAGGAGAAAATACTTGTAAATTATATCTCTGCAAAAAGGTTAATATCCAAAATATATAAAGAATTCATAATCTCAATAGCAAAAGACAAACAAACAATCCAATTGAAAAATGGCCAGGAAATCTGAACAGAGGTTTTTTTTTTTTTCCAAAGAAGGCATACAGATGGCCAACAGATACATGAAAAGATGCTTGACATCACTAAAGCACCAGGGAAATACAAATCAAAATCACAATAAGATATGACCTCACACCTGTCAGAATGACTATTATCAAAAAGACAAGACTTATCAAGTATTGCAAAGGATGAGGAGAAAAGGAATCCCTTACACACTGCTAATGGAGATATAAACTGGTATAGCCACTAGGAAAAACCGTAGGGAGCTTTCTCAAAAATTAGAAATAAAACCACCATATCATCCAGCATTTCCAATTCTGGGTATTTATTTGAAGACAATGAAAACACTCATTCAAAAAGATATACACACCTGCATGTTCCCTAGGCATCCATTGGTGGATAAGTGGATAAAGAAGGTGTGATATGTACATGTCTATATTTCAACCATAGAAAATAAAATAAAATCTTGCCATCTGCTACAATGTGGATGGACTTTGAGGGCATTATGCTAAGTGAAATAACTCAGAAAAAGACAAACACTGTATCGTCTCACTTACATGGAATCTAAAAAACAAAAACAAAGAAAAATCAAGCTCATCCATACAGAGAACAAATTGGTGGTTGCTAGAGACAGGCGTTGGAGGGGGGCAAAAGGGGTAAAGGGGGTCAAAGGATACAAACATTTTCCTAATTGTCTCCTAAACATATTTCATGGATTCTAGCTTTCTTTTTCTTAAATCCAGGATTCAAGCATGAATTGTGTATAGCATTAAATTGCCACGTTTCTCTAGCCCTCTTTATTCTAGAATACTCCTTAGCTTTTGTAAAATTTAACATTAATATTCTTGAAGAACTCAGGTCCATTTTCTCACAGAATGGTATACAATCTAGATTTATCCAATTTTTCCCATATGAGGAAACTGAATTTAAAGAGTTTTGTGTGAGACTAGTGCAAAAGTATTTGCATGACCGTCATGAGGTATTTGATGTTAATTCGAACAATCATTGATTGACACTGAGTTTGATCACTTGGGTAAGACAGAATTTGCTGGAACTGAAATAATTATCTCAGCATAGTTTTAATTAGTATTTCGCTTATTCTAGTGATGTTGAGCATCATCTCATATTTTTCAAAGGCCACTTTTATCTATTTTTGTTTGTGCCCTAAAATAGTTCTATTTCTCCATAGTTTTTGAATGTGACAAAAATAAGCTTCTTCACTATGCATGCTCTGGATTTCTTAACATGGCTTCAGACAAGCTCCAGGTCTCCTAGTAGCATAGTGTGTGTTGAAGCATTGCTGCAGAAATTCTCATGATGCCACAGAGAATATAGAGCACAATTTTGCTCACTGGAACCATCTGGAGAAGGTTCCACTAAGTCTTCTTCTCCTCATAATATACCAATTTCTCGGTCCATTTAGAAACAACTCTTTCAAGTATACTGATGAAGGGTGCTGCAGCAAGTGTTAGGAGACCTGGAGCAATGCAGACAGGATGCTGGTGTCCCCTTCCATCAGCTCACTCTTTGAAGCTGGCCTCATATGACCACCGCCAGTTTAATAATTTTGAGCTCTCTCCCTGCCTATATGATCTGTTTGGGAACGCATATACATTATCCTCAGTTCATTTCCTTATTCACTCAAATAGGCATTAAACCTTTATAGAGTGCATGCCACTAGCCTTTCTTACAATATCGTCATTATAAATCACGTATTGTGATTGGCCTCATTTGAGATTTTCCTCTGAAACTTTTCAGTCTTCACTAAGGATGAACACAGAAGTCAGCATTATGAAAGGCCCTTAGTTGTCCATTTCCCCTCCAATCCTTGCCCCACTGCATTAGTTTGAATCACTGAAAAGTCATTGGCTTGTCACTTAAGGTCATTTAAGGGCACATCATTAGGTAGGCTCTAGAGCAGCAGAATCTTTCTGCTTCAAGAGGTCAAGAAGTCTGGAGATTTTATTCTTATGAAAATCAGACTGCTGGGCAAGACCGATCTATGAGGTTACTCCGAATCAGTGAAGAGTAACGATATTAAGACATAACATTTGAACTATTTATTCAAGCAAATTGTATATGCATCTTATTATTCTGAGGATCTTCTCAATCAAACCAAACGCTCTGACCACTGAAATGCCATTTTTCAGGTAGAAAAGCAAGGAATGTTGTTTGCTAGATAACGATTATTGTTTGTGCTGTCAATTCCATTCTCCACTTTCTTTCAATCTGCTCTGTGTCCAACACGCTCACGTTTATGTCTCTTCCCCTCAGGATTTTGATGAATCAGCAAATGCAGATTATTGGCAGGAGCTCTGTGTGGGAGGGAGGAGAATGAGGCTGGGATGTTGATTCCCGTGGATCCCTCCCTAGGGGCTCACACTGGGCCTGGTGGGTCCCCGGAATGACGTCACAGGCCTATCAGGGGGTCCTCTTCTCTGCCCAGTAACTGCTTCCTCCACTTATCTTTTCGGACCTAGAGGCATTAATAATTCCTGCTGTTATCCCAGCTCCAGGGTGAGTTCACCATCCCTGTGGATTTCCTATATGCTGACCCTCGCTTTGTGAATATTCCCTTTATTAAACTCACTGAAATTAATCAGGAGGAGGGTACCATCTATGTTCAAGGAGGACCCTGACTGACACTGTTACCTGCGGCATTCTGGCATTCTTTTCGTATCCAACAGAATGTTAACCAAAGGCCACACTAACCTGACCCTGTATTACTTGCAGCAAAAAGATTTGTAATTAATGTCTTCTCTTAAAAAGGGTTAAGTTTTCCAGTGAAAAGTGTATTGGGGCTTTTGTCTCACTAAGATGGCTGTTTTTCAGTTGAGGGAGGACCATATGGATATACAGAAACATGATGCATTATCATTGCAGCTTCCCAGTCTGCCTTCTCAATAAGAATTCTCTGAACATAAGTCTAACATTCTGACTTTCTGAAAATGCAGCAACTCTCTCCATAGGTTTTTAAGAACTCTTCTCAAAGACTGTTTATGTCTTCTCTTCCATTTAAATAAAGTCAACTACATAGTTGAAAAGTGAAAACAAAAATCAGTAACTCCTATATCTTGTCAAACTTATACTTAACTCCAGAATATGAGAAAACATAGTCTCTGAAAAGAATACACAGAATATAATTTCACATTACATTGCTGTCTCGTGCCATCATTATAAGTGTTGATTACTGGATGCTGTTGTATTGCATAAAAAGTTATTGAAATGAACAGATTTTTCTCTAGCCTAAATGGCCGCATTACCACATTTCGCCATTTCTCAGGTCTATTTTTTATACTTGCATACGATCCTTTCATTGTTGATATTATGGTCCCCAGTATTGCTCTAATGCCTCTTTTAAGCAGCAGCTGTATGGTTTAGAGTAAGAGGCTAGCTTTGACCTTTCTCTCAGCCTGAGGGGGATGTCCGGTCAGGGTAAATTCACTCTTTTTGCAACTGTCATTGTTTCAGGCAGGATACTGTTGAGTTTGCCACTATCCTGACCAGAAACAATTGATGGGTTCAGTTGTGGCAAAATTAGAAACAAGCTCCCCAGGTGCACTGAATGTGAGTGAGGAAGCACACCACTGGCGCCTTTCTGGACTCTGAAAAGCCAGCCCGAGGACGGAGCCAAACAGTGTTGTGGAGCGAATAGGATTATAGAACTTATATCCTGACTGTGACCGAAAGCCACCCTACCACTGGTCTATCTAGTGACGTGATTCAGTAAATTGTTGTATCTGGTTTGAGCTGGATGTTTGATGTTTGCTTTCAGAATCACTGATAGACCTTTCACTCAATGAACTGT
Organism: Camelus ferus; assembly: GCF_009834535.1. Classification (NCBI taxonomy): domain Eukaryota; kingdom Metazoa; phylum Chordata; class Mammalia; order Artiodactyla; family Camelidae; genus Camelus; species Camelus ferus. The sequence goes on along the minus strand of NC_045701.1, from coordinate 76,092,280 downwards.
AACTACTTTCTCTGTCCTGCTTGTCATTGTGTTAGTCCAGCATCATTATCTATATGCATTTCATTCCTAACTTGGCCTTCTCTTTGCTGCAAATTGTAGAGAAGACTAGTCAGATTTGAAAATTAGTGTTTATTTTATATGAAGCTTCTAGGACTGTAGGAAAGAGTCTAAGACGTACTCCACGTCATGCTATGGAATAGTGTGTGAGCCTGCGATAACTAATTTTCCCACCACGTGGAGGTCATTTCTGCATACTTCATATATATGTTCAAGGAGTCTGAACCACTGGACATCTAATTTCTAGATAAATGGGGAGTGATTGTACTTATGGATCCTGCAAGAGTACATGTATGTGTGTGGTCTGTGGAGAGCTTTCTTCCTACCACATTCAGAAAACTGGAATAAACACAATGGATTAGTCTTTAAATGGTAGGCATTTTTCTTTCTTGACACTTACTTGTTATTCATTGTACTCACGAAGAAGTCTGATGCTAAAACATCTGTAATAGCAGCAATTGCAAATTCACAGCATATTGCTGAATTTTGATGCAGTGATACTTCTTTCAGGCTTCATGTATTATGTCAGAACATTGTTTTAATAAATTAACACCACCAGAAAAAATAAGAAGAGAAAAACCTTGTCATCTTGGGCACTGTAATTCTTGATTCCCTCAAAGCCTGACATCCTAAGCATAACAACAGGAAAAGCTTGGTTTTGAATGTCACCAATTCAAAGGGGGCCCCAGAAAAGAGTTTCTTGTGAGTTGAGAAGCCAGAGTTCATGAGTATTAGCTTTGCTCAATAACCAAAACTGCCAACTTCATTGACAACAGTTCAATTTTCCTAAGCGATGTTCAACTAGATTTCTTCTGCGACCTCTCACATAATGCATATTCACCCTGCAAATTGTTGCTGTTGTTGTCTTTATAATCCTAAACTGTGTTGCCTTGGTGGTATCCTTTTTGGTGTGCTCATCCTGTGGGGGAGACACCTTGAGAGTGGGAGCCATGCTGCTTTTTGTTCCTTGCAACACTGCTAGAAACTTCTATATCCAGTTATTCTTTCCTTCCTGGAACACTGGAGGATTACACAACCCTTTGCAGTTGTGGCAGCTCATGTGAATATTTATAACCAGTAAAATGTGACTAGAAGTGGCATTTATCACCTCTTGGTTGAAACAGTGACAAAATCTGTGTGCAGTTCTCCAGTTTCTCGTCCCTCACTGCCCTGAACCAGGAAGCTGTGTATTGGGTGATGTTGTAACTACGAGACAGTGGATGCCATCCTCTTGGACCTCTGAATAAGCCTCCTTACCTTGTGCAGTATGAGTGTCAAGCAAATCTCGGAATATTTAGTTTATTTTCTCAGCATAAGAATAGATTATCCTTATTAATACAATGATACATATGAGAAAGAATTATTAAATTTATATTGTTTAATTGGTTTTTAATTAAGCCCTAATTATTTACTATCCATCACTCTGAGCAAAGTAATCAGGCCTGCATATTTGTTTTTCACCTTTCCTTCAGTGTCGAAATTATCTGTCCTGAGTGAATGGATTATTTGAAAGGCTCTATCAGAAGTTCTTAAACTGGGATCAAATTACACTTCAAACACCTTGAGACCTAAGTCTGTTGTCTTCTATGAGCTTCTTACATCTACTCATTCTAATGAGGTAGCAGATCCTTACCACTTAACCATGTTTTTAAGTGTCCAGATCCGTAAATAGATAAGAACTTCTAGGTTAGGTGAAATCTAAAATTTCTATAGAGCAGGACCATAAAATCTTAACATATATAGGACAAATGAAAAGTTGAAAGGAGACTGTTTTTAGTCTAATGCTAAAACTAGATTGCATTAAAGTTTATCAAATACATTAAATAATCAATTAAACTAACTAGATATACATAAATACATTAAATAGTTAAACTAACCAGATATTTCCTCACATCTCAAATTTTTGTTTAAAGTAGATATATATACCTGAATAATTGCCTCTTAAACTTTTCAACATGTTTTGGCCTTATCTGCATTGATGAAAGGAAAAAATACAGACCCTAAGATAAATCTTTGAATCACTCACTTTGTAATGAAAGTTCAAGCTACATTGTCAGATAGTTGTTATCACTCGACCGATATTCGGATAGTTCACACTATCTTGATGAAGTAAAGTATCACATTAATGCATAACCATTTAGAGATTGATACCCACCCACATCCTTGTAAGTTTTTACACCAATATGTCTCCTCATTTCAACTTTCTCATAAGCAATCAGTTACTGATAGATTATTGAATCATATCACCCAATGAATTTTACCCTTATCATAACTTCCAAAAAGATTTGAAAATAATAATTCTGCTACAATACACTTATAGGCAATGGTGCCAGAAACTCTTGAATTGCCATGATGTTGAACTCTCTTTCACTGACTATTTCTAGAAATAAATACATCAGGCTATCTATGCCACTTTCTTTTTTTGTTTCCTATTTTTAATCTCTACCAAGGACATAGTTTATAAACAAAAACAACAACAAAAAACTTCTGTCTCCTGGTCATCTGGTTCAAGTATATACACCCTTGCCAGATTTCATAATGAATTTTTAGAATAATGTTGCCTCCACCTTCAACTCTGCGGATCTCTGCCACACTCTTCTGGATCCAAACATGTCTCAAGTCCATGATGGTCAGCCTAGAATCAGACCCTTCCCCAAATGATCTCTTAGACTAGAAACATCTCCTTTGAGGACTTCTACTGTGCGCCTCCTGCTTGGGAACCTGTTTGTTTTCATCTAGCTTTTTCTTTCCTTAGACTTCTTAAACTAGATGAACAATTACTTAGTCAAAAAAGTTGTGCAATGCAAAATAAGTGCTTTATTTTCTTCTCATATCAGTGAGTTTGTTTACTGACCCACACAGGATATTAACACATTAAGATTTGCAATATCCTTACTCATATGTGTGTGTTTTGGATTATATATAGTTGCAAGGATTTTAAGAATAAACACCATGTTACACTTTCATCTGTCTCTTACAAGCTCCCAATGCATTACCTTGCACACAGCATGTCTTTGGTAAACATGCCCTGAATTTTAGTTACAGTTTGGATGGGTGGATGGTTAGACAGACAAATAAATGTTATCAAATCAGTGGAAATAAGATAAGAAAGCAGTGTGTGACAATTGAAAAGATATTTGAATAAGGAGGCTAACCTCAGATTTGCCACCAACTAGCAGTAACTAGCCCAGAAATCTTAGACAAGTTAGCTACCCTCTCTGGACTTCAGATTCATCATCTATAAAATAAGGTGCTAAGATTACATGATCTTTTATAATCTCTTTGGTATTAGTATCTGTGATGGATAATTATCCATTATGTTTGGTACTATAATATTTCAAGTATCTCCCTTTCTTTTCATCAGTTGCCTTAAATATCTTTAAGTAACTGTCCATTTTTCTTTTACCAATAACCTTACTCAGGTTGAAACAGAAGCCCTACAGAGGAAGATCAAGGAACAGGCCATAACTTTGATCTTTAGTCTCCAGGTATAAAATAGCCTAAGGAAAAGAAGCAAAGAAAGGCAATGTCAGACTAGGCATCCTTGAGAAAATGGATGATCTGCAGAGGGGGGCAAATTTGGAGTTAACTATTTTGCAGAGTTTCTGAACAAAAAGTTGGGGCTTTGAAGTGAAGGAAGTTGTAAGGAAGAGAAAGTAGATGATTCACCAAATGACAGAGAAATGTGGTAATAGAATGGATTAGATGTGTCTGTATGCTGGAGAACATATAACTGGGATAAGATGTTCAGAAAAGCTATGTAGAATACATTAAATTGTTTTCATTTTCATACAGATGGAGGAGGTCATTTCCTGATACTATGACCATGATGGAGACAGTAGAGAAGGGCAGTTAAAGCATTGGTTTGGGATTCAGACCACTCTAAATTTGAATCTTGACTCTGACACATACCACTTGGATAACTTTTGAACAAGCATCCCAGGCCTCCTTTTCCTCATCAGTAGTAAAAGTGGCCACCTTGTGGGACTATGACGAGGATTAAATGAAGCAAAACTTGTATAGTTCTTAGCTCAGCGTCTGGCACAAGTAAGTGCTCAGTTGTTATTAACTACTATTAGACAGGAGGAAGAAATCAAGGCATTCTGTACTTTGAAGGCCTTTTGTCACTGGGTGATAATGGCCACATCAGAGTGAGTTTGGATAGAAATGTACCAAAACCAGCTCAGGAAAGCTACCTCAATGTTGCTGGTAAAGAGCTATGAAGTTGTAGGTCTAAGGAGCAAGACTGCAGAGGAAGTTCCCTGGGCTGAATTTGCATCCAAGCTAGGAATTAAAAGCAGTTTTAGAACGAGTGAGAATTGACAGCTAGGTTCTAAACTGGAGAATTTGCAAAAAGAAACCTCCCTTTTGTGTTTGGTCATTATTCTGCCCATCAAGCAGTAAACCACTGCTCTCTTCAATCCATTTTTAGAGACCATAGACAAAGGCATCAATAGTTCTTGTTCGTTTTTATAGGTTAAGCACTGAGAACATTTGATCTTATCTCTCAATTCTGTTTCTCTTCTTTAGCTTTTAGAAGATTGAGAGAAAGGGGATGTGTGTAAAAGTGTGGGGTGGGGGAATGTGGCAGCTTTTAAAAGATCGTTTCCAGGCAACCAGAAACTAAAACACAAATCTAACTGATAATTTTAATTATCCTCCCCACCAAGTACAAAAAAAAAAAAACTTTAAAATGTGCATTGAAAAATGTTTCATTAGATTGTATTCTAATTAAGACAGTGATTTACATGTTAATGACCAGCTGGATACCCAGAAATGTTTAAGCCCTTGTGGTGCATATAAAATATTTTAAAGCCATATAAATTCCCCCACATTAGGTAGTGTAATTTTAATTCCACTTAGAAAATGATGAAGGAAGAGAAAAGTAAATACATAAGTAGTAACGCATTTAATTAAAGTATCTTTTCTCCACTAATGGTACATTTTTGACATAGATATGACGTTAGATTTGAAGATGTTCCCTAATGTGTCTGTAGGAAGAAAATTAAACATTTTTTAGATCAGTATAGGAGCCCCCAGAGTGATCTGGCTTCTAAAGAACATTTATAGCTCATCTACTTATTTTCTCCTTTAGCCTTACATCTTTAGCCCATCTTCTGACGTCTAATGGTATAACTCAAGTGCCAGATTCAAAAAGGAACAAGGACTCATTCAACGTACAAAAAGAAAGAAAAAGAAAGACACTCAAATACTATTTGAAATCTCGCAGAGAAATGTTCTGTCTTATTTTCCTGTTTCTAAATCCTGGTTTCTCTAGAGAAAATTTCAGAGAAAAAAAAAAAAAAGCAGAAATGAAAAATCTCCTTTTCTTTATTTTCTTAAACCTTTGTTACTTGGGCTCAGTTATATACTACTTGTAAGAAAAGCACATCCACATTCAAAACAAATCTTCATGCCTGATACCTTGGTAGAGATTTCTGTTTTGCTAAAACTGCTTTTATGATTTTTCTCACACTAAGCTCTTAACAAATATGCTAAATGACACAATGTAAATCCATTTATTTTGCTTTCACAATTTTTGTTTCTTGAGCAGAACAAACAAAAAGTTTAGCCAAAATGATTTTATTTTGATTAATTAATGCATGTAGATAGAACTGTCTTTCTCAAATTTCCAGCCTTAGGAACATTTGAATCAAAATATTTATACTATTAGAAGAAATATTGGCTTTGGCATTGGGAAAACAAGAAAAGATGAAAAACTAAAAGACCCAAATTTCACAGAACTATAAGTTTTTCATCAATAACTTAGTCACCTAGGAAGCATTAGTTAAAGACCATTATAAGGACAGACAGCAAATGCATAAAATTGTGCTAAAAAAAGTTATGGTAGGAACACCACCAAGAAAGCAAGCTCAGAAATGAACTAATTAGAACTAGAAAGTGATAGGGATATTTTTAAATTATAACATTATTGTCAGATAAATGAGACAAATAGTCATTATAGTTTTTCTTAATACATTCTTCACTTCAACTTACCCTATCTGAGTTAATATAAAAATAAAGTGTTGCAGAATAAATAATACAATTTGAAAGGTATAATTTTTAATAGACTTTTCTTAAGAGGTTTTTTTTTTCCTTATTGTACATTGAATTTTTTTTATTATATTACAGCTTTTGCCAGGTTAAAAAAATTTTTAAATAATATTTTCATATTCTCATCACTCTGTCTCTCTTTTCCCATTGGTCATTCTCTGTTTCTCTCTCATTTTCTTCTCTCTGCCCCTCTCTCTCTCTTTCTCTCTTTCCAACCACTTTCTGCTTCATTTCAAAATCTGTTTAAGGCAGGTATTTCTAATAAATTGAATTAGTCATTGATATGAACAAGAATATAGAAATAATTTTTTAATGGTTAATAGTTCTATATCAATAGTAATGTAAGTAATGTCCAGTTGGAAAATAAATGGTAAAGTTGTAAGGTTTGATCACTCTACATGAATTTTTAGCCAGTATTTGCATTATTCTGAACTTTAACCATTATATAGGTCATCTTGTAGATTAGTTTTCTCTCTACTAATAAAAAAGATCTTACGAGTGGATGATTTTGAAGAAAGATTCTTTTAAACTGTGCAAGTTCCTAAATTTTTTAAGTAGAGTTTCTATTAGTGACCAATATGAGCCATTGTCTTTTTCTTATTCTTCTTCATCTTCTTCTTTTTTCATCTTTAATGACTTTTGTTAATTCACATATTTCTTTGGCTGACATTTCTGTCTTAAGCATCTTAAGGTCCTTTATATAGCTAATTTATTCCTGAGGACCCTTCAATTTTAATTTGCTTGGTGTCTTCTGAATAATAAGTATTTTGTAATACTAAATAGAAAATGTTTCAGAGACCCAGCACCCTCAGAAACAAAGTCTTCTTAAACCTTGCTTAGACTAGTGACAATGCCTTTAAATTAATAAGCACAACTTTCTTCTCAGGAATAGGACAGACTATTCAAAAGAGGTTAAGTGCCATTTCATAAATTATGCTGAGTTGATCAAAGAACAGGGTTATTAAATAATAGGAAATTTCACTAGAATTTTTGTCAGTGATGTCTCACCAAATAACTTTGGTCAACACCCTGTATGGTAATCATTTTGAAGATTTAATCAACTGGTTTCAGTGTCCTTATTCAAATATCCAAGGATTTTTTAATGGCAGTTTGCTATTACTTATATCCAAACTGGCAGCATTATACTTCTGTTTCTTATCTGAAAGTTGTCTCTTTCTTTTTAACCATATAGCCATATTCAGTATTTCATATTAAGATTAAAGGAGTTAATATTAATTAAGTCCCTGCCAGATGCCTGGCATCTAACTAGTTACTTTTTAAATGGTATAAAATTAAACAGTAAGAATCAGAACTCTACTTTCAGCAGTGAACTCATGAAGGAGTCATGTCATTCCCTTGAACAGAAAACACGTATGAAATGGATTGAAATTGTTCAAAATAATCACTTCAAGAACTGAACGTGAGCAAAGGCAGGCAACAAATTGAGAAGTGTTTATTCATGGAAAACTGACTGTCGTTTCATTGGTTAACAAAGGTAAACTTGTGATCTTTCCACTCTCAATTATTCCCATCTCCAACTCTGAGAATGAAAATTACAGCCTCACTTGTCAGAGGCAGAAATTTGGTTCGAGGCCAAAGCACAGCAACCAGAAACTAAAAAGGAGTTTGGAAACAAGACAGTTATAGAAGAGCTGAGATAAGCTCTGTACATATCCCTGGATGACTTCTAAACTATGCATGCAAGAAGGGCAACCAGAGAGCCCACTGAAAATTAAAGCCTTGGAGAAACATGAAAATTAGCTGCATCTCCAACATATTCCTCGGTCCACAGCTCAGGGAGGCAGAGGATAAAAGACTTACTGGCTTTTGATGTCTGAGAACAGCCTATGTCTAAATCACTGGGTGACTGCTGAACTACACAGGCACAAAGTAGATCCCTAAGGAAAAAGCCTAAAGAAAAGTGAGCAGATACATCAGTGGATACATAACACAGGGTGAAGGATTTCATATCTAGGGGCCAGGAGAGTTAATGGACTACCGAAACAAACAAATAAAAAACAGCAACTCTCAGAAGAACAAAATAGAATTGAGCTACTACTACAGTGTATTATCTAGTGTCTAGCTCTCAACCAAAAATCACTAGATGTGCAAATAAATTGACAAATGTAATTCATAATCAGAAAAAAAGAGTCCCATATGTTTGATAAAATAGACAGTGACTTCTAAGCAATTACTATAAATATATTCTAAAAGTTAAAGAAAAATATATCCAAGGAAATAAAGAAAATGTGTTAATAATAAATGAGCAAATAGGGATCTCAAGATAAATTAAAGGAATAAAAAAGAACCAAGTAGGAATTCTAAAGCTGAAAGACACAGTGACCAAAGGCAAAAAAAAAAAAAAAAAAAAAATTCACTGGATGAATTAAATAGCAGCATGAGATGACAGAAAAAAAATCATTTGTGAACTTGAAGATATGCCAAAAGAAATTATCCAATTTGAAGTACAGAAGAGGGAGGATTAAAGAAAAAAGAACGGTCATTAAAATAGAAGCTAAATCTTTCAGAAGATCACTAAAACTGAGAAATCTATGGCTATAATAAATATTTAGCTGAATTTTTAGCTAGAAGAAGAAATAAATGAAATACACATACCAATATTATGGATGAAAAAGAGGTCGTCAACACAGAGCCAACAGATATTAAGATAAGGGAATATTATAAACACTTCATGCCTAAAAAACTTTCACTTCATATGAAAATAACAAGTTCCTTTAAAGACAAAAATTACAAATATTAACTAAAGGAAAATAGAAAATTTGACCATTACTATCTCAATTAAATAAGTAAAATTGCTTATTTAAAGTCTTCTCCTGAAAAAAGGTCTAGATACCTTCGCTGGTGAATTCCATCATTCAAGGAAGAAACTATGCAACTTCTGACCAAAATTCGACAAAACAAAGGAGAAATATTTGTGAATTTATGTTATAAGGCCAATATTACACTGATAATCGAGACAGAGACATCATATGAAAACTACAGACTGATATATTTTATAAACATAGATGTAAAAATCCTTAACAAAATATTAGCAAATTAAATCCAGCAATATATGAAAAGGATAATGCATTATGGTCCAAAAGGTTTATCCCAGAGATGCAAGTCTGTTTCAAATTAAAAGTCAATCCATGTAATCTATCATATCAAAAGATACTCTTCTATGAATGACTTTCTCCCCTGGTGCATACTTCAACTCATTTCACTTTCAGTCTTCTATGTAATTGTGCTTATTATTATTTTACATCTGAGGAATCAGAGAAAAAGAATGGTTTAATAATTGGCCAAATTTCACATATCATATAAAGAGAAACAAGAATTTTTGCTCAGGTCTGCCTTATCCTAAATTATTCTTTCTACTGTGGACTCTTACCTTCCCCTGATGACCTGAAATAATATCAAAAATCTACATGGACAGAAAAAGAAGGTCCTGAGAGTCTCTAAAAATTGCTTTTGTTCCTTCCAGTAGTACCTTTGCCAGCATCTTTTATATTCTGGGTAATAAACACTTAAGCCAAAGCAGTACGTTCCATGCTGTTGGACCCATAATAACTGCTCCACTTCCCTTGCATACAACCAGATGCCCAGACTCCAGTCTCAGTAATAGTTTTGTAACCTATGAATATGAAACATCAGATACACAAAAGTTCTCCATATTCCATTTGGTTAAAAAAAAAGACTGTCACCCTGTCTGAGGTCCAAGGAAAAACGCAAATGCAGAGGGCTTGAGTCTTGCTTCAGAGGATGCTTTCTTTTCCCACAAATGAAATCACCAAGGCAGTTCTAGTGAGTTTGTGCATGCAATTAAAACTCATATCATGAGAAAATAAAGTGTCCTTCAGTATATAAATATCCATGAATGCTCTTATATTGAATCTATAAGATCTTTTGAAGCATTAAATAAAAATATTATGAAGGAAAAAAAAATCGTAACATGAGAGTGTTTGGGACATGGGAGTAAACATGGTGGGAAATTCAGATTAAGTTTATTCTTTAGAAATGCTTTAAACACCCTTTTTAAAAAATACTAATACTGAAATACATAAAAATAGTCTTTAATAGTTAAAAAATTTATTAACAATGAACCTTCAGAACACCATTCCTTTCTCCAGCACCCATTTCAAGCCTTGTTCTCACTTTCCCAGATTCCACATACACCTTCAAACTCTCTTCTGTAAAATCATTATGTAATTGATATCTAGAAATATTGAAGAATGTAACTATCAAGTCTGTCCATTTATAAGATTAGACCCATCCATTTACATAATATCATAATACACATACACACATATGTGCATATAAATGTGTGTGTGTATACACACACACACACGCGCGCGCGCACACACACACACACACAATTAGATCTCTTTAGGCAATTTCATGATTTCCTTTATTGGTATTTTCTGTTGTTGATTTTTTCTGTTCCTGGGTTTCTACACAGGCATTCTAGGACTTTTTTCTTCCTCCTTAGTGACTAGCTTATAGTTATGACTAGAAAGGATGCCCATGTATAGATCTAACAGTGATGAAGGTGAGCATATTGGAAAGAGATCTAAAGAAGACTTTGTGCAGGTAACAATGTCTCAAGTCTGAGAATTAATGTCTAAATTGTGTTCAGAAATATAGCTGGATTCTTAAGAACCATGGCTTGCTTGTTAAAAATACGGATTCTCTGCCTCCATCGATGAGTGGATTCTAAGAGGAACCTACATTTTTAGGTATTCGTGATGATTTGGATGTGTATAGTATGATAATCTTTGGCCCCAACTATACTTTGAAGAAGGGTTGAGACTTTTACAGAGGTTAGACTTTTCTTGTGTGTTTTTAGAGGGACTAAAATTGCTGGTCATGAGGCAGTGACTCAACAAAAGATATAGCCCTATGGAAGGTAACTGTCAGGATATAGGAACTTCTAGAAATAAACCTGAGGGATAATTTAGTATTACTTAGGATATGAAATACCAAAGGAACTACAGCTATTAGAACTCTGCTCTCATCTCCAAGCAAGGCTTCCCTGGGGAAAAAAAAATCTACCCTCATCTGCTTACATTCATTCTCCTCAACTAATGATGATACTCTGCAGTCATCCTATCCACAGGATTATCCTTTGTGTTTATAATATATTCAAAAAGAAGTGGGATGTCATGTTTGCACTTGTGTACACCAGCCTCTACCATTTCTTCCCTTAGTCATCAAAATCTCTGTGGTACTACTCTCATCTCACAGCAATGGTTCCCCTCCATTCATTTTTGCTAGTTAATGCTAATGGGTGGTTGAGATATTAAGCAGTTTCTCTGTATGCCAAATGGCTCCTAATCTGTCACGAATAAAGAGAGGATGGCAGTGCATATGCCAAGTGCATGAGGTCAGATTGGCTCATCTCAAGAGTGCAATGGTTTCCCATTCAGAAAATGGTCATATTGAGTCTAGCAGTTACCAGATCTTCAGGTGCCATATCACATCAATGTGGAAAGACTGCATCTGGTCTGAAGCATGTTGTCATATTTCACGTTAAGCTCTTCCTTTCTATTTTGCAAATATTCCAATAAAGGTGTCAGACTCAGTTAGGGAAATCAACTATAAGCATATATCCTCAATGCAAATATAAAATCAGATCAGTGTTAGGTCTTCAATATATTAATCTCCTGTCAAGTCTAATCACAGCTCCTTCAAACATCTTTCATGGTACAACGCTTGGTGTTGGTGGAAAGGTAGCAGGGATCTTGCTGCAGACATTGCAGTCCTCCAAGGACAAAGAGCTGATATTTATGTCAGTGCCATATGTAATGGTAGCATCTGCTTATTAAACAAATCCACTCAGCTATTTAAGACCTTTTTTTTAATATTTAGACCTGTTTAGTCATTCAAAACTATTAGAGCTATGTGTTTTAATATGAGCTAAACAGAATAAAATGACTATCCAGGTGACTACTACGTTGGTTCTACTCCTCTGCCCTTCACATATATCAAAGCCAAGAACTAAAATTCAGTTTAATTACTTTTTAAAGACTTCTAGATGCGACAGTCTCATCCATGATCACGTGGCATCTTAGGATTCTTCCAAGTTTGACTAATTCCAATCTTCGCATGAATGATGTTTACTTTTCTCCCACACTCTCTCTTTTTTTAAACCAAGTTACTAGTTTAGCATAGGTTCTCTCACTGGTGATGAGTTGACACTGGCTCTTCTGGCTCACGAGAGCTAGTTGGTAAAAATTTAGGATTTTTAAGCCAGTTTTAAAACCACAGGTAGCTGAAATTGTCTAAGGTGAGAGAATTTACACAGTGGAAATTGGCAAGCACTACAAATCAGAACTCTTTTTTCTTTTGTCCCAGAGAGCAGGTTTACCAAAATACTCATAACTGTAATACAGAATTGTAATATCAGCCACAATCATATTGTCTTTTAATCTTTAGACAGTTTCCCATTCATAGTTTCTACTGACAAGTCTCTGTCAGTTCTTCTTGAAGTTCTGGAGGACAACTTCTGTTTTATAAGGTGTTATCTCCTCCTCTCCAAAGCTTCAGTATTTGTACCACCACAGTAGGTACCAAACTCAAGTACAATCAGTATTTAAACGGCACAATAACCTGTGATGGTTTAGTATGAAAAAATATTCAGAGTGTATGCCTGTAAATAACTAGATGAACCAAATTCTCTTTTGCTTTACTATAGACAGAAGTATTATATTAGTAGAAGGAAGAGAATTAGATTGAAACTGAGCCAAACAGACAAATGGAGAATAAGGGAGTGACATAATGATGGATCACAGCTTAACAGAAACAAAAAGTTTTTTTTATTTCTGAAAAAGAGACACTATAATCTGCCTCTCAACCGCCTTGAATTCAGAACCAATTTCGAATACATGACATCACAAAGCCTGATGTCATTTCTGAGATTCCTTTCTCCATTAATGCCACCTGTATGCTTACTATCAACCCTCAGGACTTTAGTTCACTGTCATGCGTATTTCCCCCTTCCAACTGAAAGGCCTAGTTAACTAAAAAAATCCCTATTCATAATCTGTAATCTATACTGGGTAATATATTACAGATTACCCAGTGAGGATAATAGATCACAGATCTTTTCTTCTCGAACTCCAGAAGCTGGGCACTCATTCTGCAGCTCTCCCAACTCTGCCACCAGTGGCTAAGTATCCTGCCTGATAACCCAATTCCTTGGAATCTGGATAGCCCAGACCAACATCTTTCAATGATAAAAATCTCCAACACCTAGTCTGAAATATCCCGTGCCAGTCGGCCTTTCCCTGTAATCCCCAGTGATCATTCATGCCATGCCTGAATTTTAAGAATTTTTAGACTGAAAATATTTAACATCCAGGCGTGTACTTCATAAGGGTTCAGGAAATTATTTGCAAAATGCTACAAATATAAACATTTTTTTAAGGAAAAAGGTGTTCAGAACTTTCAAAAGATTCTCAGAAAGATTCTTGACCCTGTAAAAAGTTGATGAGTCACTGCTATAGATTTTATATTATTTTTAGACTTTGTATTCCTTAGGGTAGAGCTAACATCTTTAACAAATACTGGGAGATTTGTTATTGGTCAATGGGAGATTATTTATTGGTCATGTAAAAATACGGGACAAGTGAACAGGTTGTGAGGAAAGTCTTCTTTAATGCCATTATCCAAAGATACAGGCTGATGGAATCTTTGCCATTTTCAACATATACCTTCCAATATTTTCCTATAAATTATCTCTATTCCAATCAGCCATAATGAGAATAAGAAAGGAGGAATTCATATGGAAGACTGTAAACCAAGTCTGTTAACCAAGTTCATGTGGAGGATTATAACCAAGTCTGCATGTTATTTACATACCATGGTCTAGAATTCAGTCATGTGCCACAGGGGTCTGATGGACACCTAACCCCTAGTCTAGCTTGAGTAACTGTATTTGTGCTTTCCTTCTTTTTTCCACTTTTCCATTTTGATGGTTTACCTAGTTTAATGTCTTCTATATGGAAGCAATTCACTTTATCCTCTATAATGAAAGACCTCTTGACCTTGAATGATGTTTTCTTGTTCAAACTTTGTCAAATTATGTTGACATGCCTCAACACCTAATCGAGACACTCTTCAGTTGCTTCTCACAGTTACATGAGACTCTTGTAAAAAGCTAAATTAGCACCTCATTTTGGGCAACTAGTTCTACTTAACTTCAAACTTGGTTAATACTGCTTTTCGTCTTATAAAGTAATATTTACAGCCCCACTAAATTTTAATTTTAGATGTTCCTAAATAAGGTATCAATGATTGGATAATTATGAAGTCCAATTCAATGAACTACGGACAAGACACTCTTCATCCTCACACTTGACTCACTGATATTTCATATAGAGAGCAATACGTTCCCATCCTTCTTTATCCTACTCAAGAAACTATGCAACAACCCTTTCATCTCCATAGTGACCTCCTAGATGGCTTATAACTCTTGGCTTGTCAGTCAAGTGCATGGGTTCAAGAGAAGAGCAGAATTACAAAGTATTAGGCACAGGCATCCAGATCATGCCTTAGTGGAAAAGACTATTATTTTGAATGAATATCTGGGTCATGATTATTCTGATGATTAAAGTACAGAAAATGGTGCTGAAGAAAAACATAGAAAATCACAAGCAATTGAGGTTCATTAATTTTCATATAAATTATTAACATACACATTACGTATTACCTGGATATACCAAAATGACGAGTAGATCTGTAATAATCTATTTGGTGAAATACTCTGGCAATATTTTTAAACCCAGTTTATATTTCTGTGAGAAAAACAGCAGTAATAACATTGCATTTCTTTTAAATATCTCCTATAACAGACCTTTCACAAATCCAGACTGACATGCTTCCAGTCCAACATACAACAGATTGATCTGAAACATTTCTCCACAAAGTGGCTGAAATCTAACTTCAACAATATTACGAGATTCATCAATAACCTTCACCATTAACCATGTTCAATTGCTAATAACCGAGGTTAGTTCCACCTTTAGATGGCTGATTACAACATCAGAATCAGAATATTAAAACTGAAAAATTGTATATTATAACTTCATCTCTTGAAGTGAGGTGAAGAAAATGGTCCAAGGTCAAGGAGTAAATTATCTGTGGCGTCAGGATTATACCCCAGTGGTCTTTCCACCTTGTCACTGAACCTTTATTTGGAATACCATATTCTTGCATAATTTCAGGCTCTATGCAATTGTATGGAGTACAAATTGGAGTTTACTGTAAAATGCACATCATTCTTTGTACACTAGGATAATGCCAGCATCAGGAGGGTTTGGCAGAAAGAACCAATGTTTGACTAAAAACCCAAAAGCACTGTGTAAACCATAAAGGTAGTTGTTTTAGCCTGCAAACATGGTTTTAAATTTTTACCACATTTTTAAGTCTCCAAAAAGAGAAAAGGAAATCCTATCTTAACTTTCATTTTCTTTTCCTTTTAGAAGAACAGAGGAAGAAAGGGTGCAACGACTCATTTCTCTGGATTATAATGTCCCCTCTGAATTCAACAGGATATAAGTGGCATTATTTACTGAAACCTCTTGAAGGCTAAAAGCTGGCATTGCTTCCAAATCTAGCCTCATATGGCTGCAAAAATTAGCATAAACAACATTCATATTCATTAGCCACCCAGAGTATGAGCACATATGATAAGACTTTAAGGCAATCTCACCGTAGAAATCAGAAAATGGAATGAAAGAGGGGAAAAAAATAATGAGTGTGGGGTTCAAAAGGTTCTCTTTAATGTGCATCAAGCAGTTTTGTGTAACGCAACTAACTGCAGGAATGTGCTATTTAACAGTGATGGGTCATGCACGAACTGGGTTTCTCCTGATCCCCTGTTGGGCTGACAGCATGTGCACAGTACCAATCATCTGCCAACATGTGAAGGATGCTAACAGATTTCCCTATAATGAGCTCACTGGACTGGAGCACTAGTTGAAGGAGAAGGTCAAAGATTCATGTTTGTTTAGTTTCATCCAGCATGTCCACGTCTTCCTCAGCTGTGCAAGAAGTTAGCTTTGTATTGCTTGCTACTGTTTCATGCTAAATCAGCCAACCTGTCAAAAGGATCAAGGTAAAAAGGTTGTAGCAGCCCCCAAAATTATAAAAGTAGATAGAACAACTTACAGAAAACTCTACCATCTACATACATTAGCACAAGTCCCCAGCTCTCAGTCTTTAATCAAGTGAGGATGAGCCTTAAAGATACTATACTCTGAGAAAGTGAACATTGTATTAAAAATAAAATATTCCCCAAGGGCACAACTCTAGTGTTCAGCCTAAAAGCACATCATGCCTTAAACGCATCATTATTTTTCACTAGTAAATGAATGTGAGTTGAGTTCATGAATATTTCCAAAGTGGAGACGTTTTTGTTGAACTAAAGGATAGTTCAGCCAAGATTCAAAAAGGAAAAGACATAATAGTAAAAATATGAATGAATATAACATATCAGATTAAATTCTGTTAAGCCTTCACCCAACACATTCTTATTACGGTGTTAAATTATTAATGACCTATCTCAAATAACTTCTCTCAGCAGCCCTGTCCCCATCACTGCATGTACAAAAAAAAACACCTTTCTAAAAATGTCACTGCAGAATTCCTCTCTCCATTTACTCCTCCATTTTACTTCTATAACTCACATGGCTTCTCCTGTAAGAGTCAGAATCTCAGCAAACACAGAATAGTACTTTAACAGCTCAAAAGATCTAACAATATATTTACAAAGATGTGGGGAAGGTTAATGAAACCAGAAATGGATGAGAAGGACTCGGAGATTATTAACAGTGAAACATCACTAGTACCTAAAGGCATGAAATATCAAGGAGGGCAGAGAACTCTACTGTAGTGTTGAGAGCTTGGGCAATGGAGAAGGGGTTGTTCTACAAGAGCTGTAGTTATGGAGGAAAAATGCACACCAGAAAACACAGCCTACATCTGGGGGGAGTAGAAAAGCCCTGACTTCTTCCTTTGCAGTTTCTAATCTTCCACTGATGACTCACTTCGGCCAAGCCCAACTATTGGGCAAAAGGCAAGATGACTCAGAGCCCAGGGTGAACCTCTGGGTGAGGAAGTAGGGCAGACATGGAAGGGAGTGGGTGAATTTGGGAAGGAGAGTATCAAACGGAATAACGACTTGGCATATCTCTCTTGTGGGATCCCTGAGGTTAAACTGTTTTCTTTTCTTTGGATGCTCAGCATTTAGCAGCTTCTAGTGTACAGTACATGCTCAACCACCTCTGAAGAAATAACCAACTGAGCTTGACAGGGTAGAGATTTTTATTTCAGTGCCAATTATGTTATCCCCACTATACCACTGTGACCCATCTTAACTTGTTCAACCTCTGGGTCCATCTGTCAGAAAGGGGGACCACTTATGAGACTTAGAGCCTTAGGCTCATGTCATCTTACAACCTAGCCTTGAACTGATCTACATTCTCTTCAAGGCATCTTCCTGATTTTTAGTGTTAGAGTATTCCACAGCTCTCACAAGCAAGACCAGGCTACCTTCATGTGATCCTCAGCATTCTGCATGACGCCTGGGACAGAAAGAATAGAGTATCAGTGAGTCATCATTGCCCACTAAAAACTGTTCTCTAAACATCTGGAATTGCTTATGGAATAATCCATCATCACTTCTCTCGCTGTAAAGTAGAAATCCCTACTGTACAGTTACTTCATAACTACGGAATAGGTAAGGTGCCACAAAATTCCTTTCCTTCTCTTCCCTCCTCCAGTGGTACCATGATTCTTGTAATTGAATCAACTGTCTTTTGGAGGCTGAAGTACAGATTGGTTCAATTTTTCAAATTGTGAGCCACTGATAGACAGTGAAATCAAATAAATTGACCATGACTAGCATTCTTGAATGTGAAAGTAAAGGAAAGGATAGGATGAAAACAAGTAGAATAGAACAAAACAGGCACAACAGAATGAATGTACTGCAGATAGTGATGTAGCTGTGGTCATTACGAACTATGTGTAAGTGTACATGTGCACTGTGTTGTGGTATAAAATGTATTTCTCACTATATGCTATGGTGAAAAGATGTTTGAAAGCCTCTGTACTACATGGATGTTCCTTTTTAAAGTAACCATATGACAAGTTTCTGACCCAAGCTTCTGAAATGGAAGTCTCACAAATATGTCCTTTTTCTTCTCTTTTTTTTTTAACATATCCACATTCAGTTCATATACAATTCTTTTGATTAATAAGAATGAAAATATTTCTGAAAATTAACCTAAACCCTTCTGCTACAAACGAATCCTGTTCTTACTGTCTCATCATCAGTATACAAAGATTTTCCATATAATTTCCCTTAATGTATGTTGCAGATAGTTTTTAAGTCTTCAGTTATGTTTATTTATTCTTTTTAAATGTTAGGATAAGTTTTTGTTTCCTACCTCAGTTTTATGTTCTGCTTTCTTCTCCCTCAAGTACACTTCCTGAAAGCAAGATGAAAATAAATAAAAATGGCCCCTCATGGACCAGGGAAGAGGGCTTTGTCACAAAGAGGCGGCTAAACTTCCTGCCCAAAGTCCATCTTTCCTTCTCTTAAAGGTACTGTGATCCCAAGATCATTAGTTGCAGCTGCTAATAACGTAGAAATTTATATGCTAAGAAAATATAAAAAGCATTAAAAGTTATATTTATGTTTCTAGATAAATGGGCAAGTCACTCAGTTTTCTAAACTATGAAGTTGAATATCAGAATAGTTCACATTGAATTAATTAATATAAGTTGCTTAGTGCCACATCTAGCTCAGAATAGGTACAAACCAATAAATGGTATCAATCATTGACAGATTTCTCAGTACATTTAGATTTGAACTAATATCGATATTTAACACCTGGGGTCTAGTTCATTTTAAGTCATTATCTTCAGATTAAATCAGATGTACAGATTTAATAATCATCTTATAAAAACATCTCTGATCAAAACTGTCACTTTTCCTTAAGCCAGTGTTTCACCCTGGGGCCCATGAGTGTGGGGGCTATGAGAAAGCACCTCTCTGATCTGCAGCTACAGGCACTATAATGGGCTTAGAGCCCAGCTGCTACCCTGTGACATCCATTAAGATTTTCTCACTGAAGATAAAGAAGAGAAATCAATTAAGGTGGCAAATAGGAGGACACATCAAAAATATGTCTACATGGGGAACAATTCTCACTGAAAACTAACTGGGAACTGGCAGAGTGAGTCCTGTACAATCCATGCTATAAGAAAGATCCAAACAGAATCAGATAGGAAGGGAAGAGAAGCAATCAGGTCAGGACCTGTGTCCCTGGGAGGGGACTGAGGAAAGGGAGATTACACAGGTGGAGATTCACCCTGGGGAGTGAGCAGGTTGAGCCATATATTGGGTGCCCCAATCCTAGGGTCTGACATTAGGAAGATAAGCCCCCTTGGCTGCCTGGAGGGACAGTGGGACTAATAGGAGCACTGTGGGAAGCCTGGACTACACTTGAGAGGAGCACATGTGCGCTGGCTTGCTCCCAAAGGAGGACAGAGAGGGCAGACTGAAAACTGTTTGAGTGGCTTCCCAGTTTCCCACTCCTGCCCTAGCACATGCCCCAGGTTGAGCCAAGTGAACATCCCAGCCGTGCTGATAGCACATCACAGCTCCACATTAGAGTGAGGGCTGCCACAGCAAGGAAAGAGCTTGGCCATGAAACCCAGAGGTGGCCCAGATCCCAAAGTGGGGTGTGAGTGGGCTGAGGACAGCCACAGCTGGCACTTACAGTGACAGCACATTACAAATGGTCCCTGTCTCTGGCAGCGACCAGACCACTACAGCCCTCGATACGTGCTGAGGGCTCCTTCTGCCCTGCAGCTTGGCTCCACAACAGCGTGGGGGTGGCAGAGGCTGAGGAGAAGGATAGCTGTGAGGGACAAAGGACACTCTGACCAAAAGCTGAGGCTAAGCAGGGTAGGGGCCACCATTACTGATGCTTACACAGGAAGCTTATCAGAAGCAGCCCGGACCTCTGTCTGGGGCCAGTCTGCTGCAGCTCATGCCCCATCACAAGCAGAGAGCCTGCACAAACCCCCTTAACTCCAGCACTGCTCCCTTCTAGGACAAGGGTGATGACACCAGGAGAAGGGAGAAAACACTTAAAAAGAACAGGCCAGCCCAGACCCAACTCTCTGGGCTTCTGCTACAGTAACTGAGGATCCTATCCCACATCTGAGTAAAGAAATGACTGAGCAGAGGGGAAACCCCAACTTACACCTGGTGCCAGCCCTAGCCCCTCCATCTCCAGCCCCACGTTTGACCAAGGTGGTAGCTGCCAGTGCACCCTCGGTAAAGAAGTGACTTGTGTTCACATCAAATCCAGCTCTCCCACCAAAGGGACTAGGCATATGCAGACTGTAAAGGGACACTCCCACATAAGGATACCACTTTAAGACCAAAATAAGTCATTGTTTCACCTAAATATATAGAGGCAGATAAAGTTAAGTAAAATAATAAGACAAGAACTGGACTCAATTAAAAGAGCAAGAGAAAACCACTGGAAAAAATTAAAATGTAATAGAAATAAACAATTTACCAGATAAAGAATTCAAAGCATTAACACTGCAAATGCTAACTAAATTAGTAGAAAGAATAGATTAGTAAAGTGAAAATTTTAAGAAGGAAATAGAAAATCTTAAAAAAAAGAAACAGAACTGACAAATACAATGAAATGAAAAACACACTAGAAAAATTAATAGCAGAATCAGTGATACAGGAGAACACATAAATGATCTGGAAGATAGAATACTGAAAATCATCCAGAGAACGGCAATAAGAAAATCAAATTTAAGAAATGAGAACAGTTTAAGAGATCTCTCAGATAACATCAAGCATACCATCATTCACATCACAGGGGTCCCTGAAAGAGACGAGAAAGAGAAAATGGTCCAAAATGTATTTATGAAATTATGACTGAAATAGTCCTAAGTCTGAAAAAAGACACAGATACCTAAGTAAGGAAAAACACAGAAGATCTCAAACAAGACAAACCCCAAAAAATCCATACCAAGTCATATCATAATTGAAATGGCAAAATTTAAAGATAAAGAGAGAATTCTAAAGGTAGCAAGAGAAAAACGGAGTCATATACAAGGGAATCCTCATAAGACTATCAGCTGATTTTTCTGCAGAAACTTTTCAAATCAGCAGGGAGTGGCATTATGTATTCAAATAGCTGAAAGGGAAAAATATGCAAACTAGAATACTCCACTCAGCAAGATTATCATTTAGAATTGAAGGATAGATAAAGAACTTCTCTGACAAGAAAAAACTAAGAGTTCATCAATACTAAACCTACCCTAAAAGAAACATTAAAGACTTTTCTCTACGTGGTAAATAAAAGGCTGACACAAGAAATAAGAATCTATAGGAAAGGAAAAAATCCCATTGGAAAAGGCAAATATATAGTAAAGGCTGAGGATCAAACAAGTAAATAAGCTAGTGTGAAGATTAACAGACAAAAAAATTATAAAATCAACTACAAATGTAATAAACAGTGAAGGGATAAACATGAAGATGTAAAATATGACATCAGAAACACAGAATATTGGGGGAAAGTAGTAAAAAATGTAGATTTTTTTTTAGAATGTGTTTGAATTTAAATGATTACCAGTTTAAAACAAGTAGACATAGGTCAACATACATGAGCCCCATGGTAAACACAAATCAAAAAGCTACAATAAATTACACAAAAACTAGAAAGAAAGAGTGGAACATAAGCATACCACTAAACTATAAGGGAAGAAACAAAAAGAAATGAACAGAAAAGAGCTACAAAAGCAACCAGAAAACAAGTAATAAAAGTACATACCTATCGATAGTTACTTTAAATGTTAATGGACGAAATGCTCCAATCAAAAGACATACAGAAGCTATTTGGATTTAAAAAAAGAAAAAGAAAAAGAAAAAGACACATCTATATGCTGCTTACAAGCCACTCACTTAGGAGCTGAAGATACCCACAGAGAGAAAGTGAGGGAATGGAAATAGGTATTTCATGCAAACAGAAACAACAAGAAGCAGGAATAGCAATACTCAAATCAGACAAAATAAACTATAAAACAAATTCTATAATACAAGATAAAGAAGGGCATTATAAAATGATAAAGGGATCAAGCAAGAAGAGGGTACTACACCCTTTATATATGAACCCAATACAGGAGCACCTAAATACATAAAGCAATTATTAACAGACATAAAGGGAGAAATTGACAATAACACAATAATAGTAGGGGACTTTAACATCCCACTGATGTCAATGGACAGATCACTCAGACAGAAACTTAATAAAGCAACAGTGATCCTAATTGAACAACTGGACTTAATAGACATCTACAGGACATTTCGTCTAAAAAAAGCAGAATACACATTCTTTTCAAGTGCCCATGGAACATTCTCCAGGATAAATCATATGCTAGGCCACAAAACAGAGCTCAACGAATTTAGGAGGACAGAAATTATACCAAGCATTTTGCCAATCACAGCGGTTTGAAACTAGAAATCAATTACAGAAAGAAAAATGGAAGAAATACAAACACATGGAGACTAAATAACATGCTACTAAAAAACAAACAAACAAACAAAACAAGGGGTTAATGAAGAAATCAAAATGGGAAAAAAAAATTCCTTGAGACAATTGAAACTGGAAAATAAACTTTCCAAAATCTATGGATGCAGCAAAAGCAGTTCTAAGAGTGAAGTTTACAGTGATACAGGCTTACCTCAAGAAACAAGAGAAATCTGAAATAAACATCCTAACCTACCGACCTAAAGGAATTTTTAAAAGAACAAATAAAGCTCAAAGTCAGCAGAAGGAAGGAAATAATAAGGATCAGAGAGGAAATAAATAAAATAGAAACCAAAAAATAATAGAGAAGACCAGTGAAACCAAGAGCTGATTTTTTGAAAAGGTAAACAAAATTGATAAACCTTTAGATAAACTCATCAAGAAGAAAAGAGAGAAGATCCAAAATAATAAAATAAATGAAAGAGGAGAAATAATAACCAATACCACAGTGATCCAAAAAAATCGTAAGAAAATACTATAAACAGTTATGTATCAAGATTGAACAACCTAGGAGAAATGGACGAATTTCTAGAAATACAATCTTCCACGGCTGAATCAGGAACAAATAGACAGTGTGAACAGACTAACCACTAATTGTGAAATTAAAGTTGTAATTTATTAAAAAAACAAACAAACAAGCAAACAAACAAAAAACTCCCAGCAAATGAAAGTCCAGGACAGGATGGCTTCACAGGGGAATTCTACGAAGCATATAAAGAATGTGTACCCATCCTTCTAAATCTATTCCAAAGAACTGAAGAGGACAGAACACTCCCAAATTCATTCTATGAGGCCACCATTACCCTGACACCAAAACAGACAAAGACACTACTAAAAAAAAAGGAAATTACAGGCTAAAATATTTGATGAATACAGACGAAAAAATTCTTAACAAAACATTAGCAAACCTAATTCAACAATACATAAAAACAATACTATCAGTTTCATCAGGTTTTTAAATGGGTCTGTGACTAAAAAGTATGAAAAATGATTGCCTCTTCCAGTTCTTTTCAAATTACATCCACTGCTCCAAAGCCAAAAACGTGCATAACAAAGACCAGTATAAATAATACTACATGTCTAAGTGCTCGCTTGACATCATTTTGAAATTTTAGGGTCCTGTTCTTATTGACAACACAAAATTACATGAAATTAAATTATGTATACTATTGACATCTGCTCCTGCTTTGGCCTCCTGTGACCAAAACATCCTAAGTCTTTTTATGTGCTGTTAATTGATAGCTGTTTGATTCTTGCTCTGTTTCTCTGAAATTTTCCTCTCCAAGTTAACTGCTTTACATCACTGGTAACTCACTATTTTGGTACTTGTATTCTTAACCTTCTGAATCTATCGAAGGTGGCATTTAGAAAACATTTGCTTTCATTAAGAAAAACTAAAACTTGTTTGTGAAAAATCTTTTACTCTTTGGAGACCCTTGAAAGTGATTCATTGGCTTACATTGGAAAAAATCATTAAAACTTGAAGGCAATCAAAATTATTTTTTACAAGTTAAAGCATACACAAAAGCATTCAAAACTTAGAGTTGTAAAAATTCTTAAGTGCACATTTTGTATTTTTAAAGCTACTGGAATCTCACAGGTTTGGAACTCACAAAATTGGGACTTACATTCAATTATACTAAATCTGCTATTTCAGACCTGATGCTAATATTAACCAGTGAGAAGGCAGAGCTGACTTTAAAATTATTGCTCTTTCTTCATTTCTTACTCTTGCAATTTATTTTTTCCAGCTTTACTGAAATACGATTAGCATATAACATTGTGTAAGTTTAAGGGATACAATCTATTGATTTGAAGCATTTGTATCTTGCAAGATGACCACAGCATTAGCTAACACCTCCATCATGTCACATAATCATTATTTCTTCTTTGTGGTGAGAACATTTAAGATCTACTCTATTAGCAGCATTCAAGTACATAACACAGTATTTTTTTCAACTTATTAAAAAAAAAAAACAGTTCACCTATTTCTCTCACCCAACTCATAACTCCCACCTCTAGCAACTATCGATTTGTTCTCTGTTATCTACGAGCTTGTTTTTTTGTGTGGTGGGGCTGTTTGGTTTCTCTTTTTTCTTTTTTTTTTTTTTTTTTTGATTCCACGTGTGAGGGAGATCATATGGTATCTGTCCTTTTCCTTCTTATTTATTTCATTTAGCATAATGCCCTTGAGTCCATCCATGTTGTCACAAATGGCAAGATTTCATTCTTCTTGCGGCTGAATAATATTCCATTGTGTGTGTGTCCATTGTGTGTGTGTGTATGTATATATATATATATACCTTGATTCCAGGTAAATGTTAAAAAGCTATTTCAATCCGTTAGCTCAAATGAACGTTCACATATAGCTTTCTGCAGGTGTTCCTCCTCCAAGTCAAGATGCCATATATATATAGCATCTTCTTTACCCATTCATCCATCAGTGGACACTTAGGTTGTTTCTGTATCTTGGATATTGTAAATAATGCTGCAACAAACATGGGGCATGCATATATCTTTTTGCATTCGTGTTTTTGCTTTCTTCAAATAAATACCTAGAAGTGAGATTGCTGGATCATATGATAGTTCTATTTTTAATTTTTTGAGGAAACTTCATACAGTTTGTCATAGTGGTTGCACCAATATACATTCCTACCAAAAATGTACAAGCATTCCTTTCTTTCCACATTCTTGCCAACACTTATTCCTTGTCTTTTGATAATAGCCATTCTAACAAGAAGATGGTGATATTTCACTGTGGTTTTGATTTGCATTTCCTTGACGATTAGCGATGTTGAACATTTTCTCATATACCTGTTGGCCATATTCGTGTCTTCTTTGGAAAAACCTCTATTCCAAACTTCTGTCCACTTTTTTAATCAGACTGTTTGGCTTTTTGTTATTGAACTGTATGAGTTGTTTATATATTTTGGATATGCCCTTTACAGATATATAATTTGAAATGTGGTAGTTGGCCTTTTCATTTTGTTGATAGCTTCTCCTTTGCTGTGCAGAAGCTTTTTAGTTTGGCATAGCTCCTGTAATAATTATCATCAGCTGTAATCACCAAGGTATACATCAAGTTCCCAAAACTTGTTAATCTTAAAACTGGAAGTTTGGACCCTTTGACCAATATTAATGATTTTATATTTTAATGCATCTTCTTAAACATACACTCTTTGATCTTCCCTTTTGAATAAAACAGGTAACTTTTTATCTCTTCCCAACAACTCAACTTAAGCACAGTTTGGGCTCTTGATATTGCTTGTAAACCCAATCAATATCTGGCTCCTTAAGATTCTGTGATCAAAGTCCTGAAATTCCATGTTAATCTCTTTTATCTACAAACAGACCCTGGACATATTGTCTCTCTAACTGCTGTGAGAACTTTCCTACGGTGTGGTATTACACCTTCCACCAGGCCTGGTTTGGGGCTCCCACCCCCCCAGATTTAATCACACTACTGCCAGTTGGGTTAACTTGACACAACTGTTCCTTTCCTTAAATAAGTTCTGTCTCATTTCCTAGAAAAACTGCCTTTTTAGTGGCATAGTTTCCAACTACGCTTCTAGTCTATAGATAAAGCCTTGATTCCAGGTAAATGTTAAAAAGCTATTTCAATCCCTTAGGTCAAATGAATGTTTACATATAGCTTCCTGCAGGTGTTCCTACTCCAAGTCAATCTCCACCAACGCTTCGCTCTAATGTATACAATTTGCAGAGAATATAGATAATAGAAAAAAACTTTCAGTTCAAGAAAGTGGCCTGAACAACAAAGACTAAACTCTCCTCTTGATAGCTATGTTAGGTCTATTTATTTTTCCCACCTAGCCTGCACATTGTGATATGAAAGGGGGAAGCAGTTTTATAGATCCTTGGTTATGAGGTTTTTTTTTAATTAAATACAACAGAGTAGTAGTTATTACCAGAAAATGCCCAACAGATGAGAAGACTAGTAGAGGAAGAAGTGGCATGCTTATTACAGGCAGTGGTGAACTCAAATGTGACAGACAGTAACAGCAAATCCAGCTCCTGCTTTGCTCAAGGAAAAGAACTACCAGAAGTAACAGCTACCAAGTGATCATGCTCCAGAAAGGCTGATCATTTAGGTTTATTTTCATATTAAGAGACAACACAAATGTTTATGAAAGTTTAATTTACATTCTTTGTGATGAGCTATACCTGAAAGATTAAATGCGACGGCAACCGTAAGACACCTAACATCACTTCACACACTATAGTTACAGTTACTCATGTTAGATTCTCTTTCCTTATTTTTCCCTTTCTCCTGTCTACCCTTTCTGGAATAACTTCAAGGTCATAAATCCAGTAACGATGGGAACCTTGTCTGATTTAGTTCATCCATATGTCTCCAATACAAAGGTTCATACATCTGTTAGTTAAGGAAAGGATTTGGACCAATCATCTTTATTGAGTGTCCGCTCTTTGACCTTGAGCTAAACCTCGATGAGGTGATGGCCGTGATAAATTAGACAGTGTTCTTGACTATAAAGAGTACACAATTACTGCGGGAGAAGTAGAGCTATACAGTGTAGCAGGACAATGTATAACTATCGTGACAGATGAAGATGTAGTACCTCCCAAAACTGAGTTTTTGCTGTTGAAGTAGGAAGATACTGAATCCAGAAATCCCTCTGAAATATGAAAAGACTTCATGTGAACTTAAAGACCAGGTATAAAACATTCATTGCTCTGTTATTCTTGTTACACATCTGTGTTGAGGGGGGAAAAAAGATAGGTAAAAACATTATGATTATAGTGTTTTCTTATCTGAGAGTACAAGTATTTTTGAGCATCAGTCCAAATATCAGGGCCAAAAAACTAAAATGAGAGGAGTCAGAAGAGAGCAAGACAGGGACAAAAATGGATGCAGAGAAACTGAGTAGCCCAGTAGGAAATGCTGACCTGAGTGAACAAGAGCAGGGACCTTCGTGCTCTGAGTTAAGGGCTTATTACCAAGTGAGAAGGGATATCGGCTTGGCTTGGATCAACAAGTTAAATAAAACACAGCTGAGTAAGTGAGGCTAAAAAGGACCATGGTGATATTTCACACCAAATTTCAGCTTTTGCAAAAAAATATATATATATATATTGAAGAGAGAGAACATTGTGTCTTATATCAGTCTCCAATAACGGGCAAACATTAGTCTCTCAATAAATGGTTGTTAAGTGAGTGAACACAAGTTGATGAAATTGATAAAAAAGATAATTCATGTGAGCTCATGGCTTTCCCACCTAAACTGAACGGTGGTAACTCACAGTCAAAGTATAAGCCTAAGCATGGATTTCGAAACAGTACAGATCTGGGTTTGAAACCTGAATCCGCCTTTTGTTACAACTGTAACCTTAGAAAAGTTCTTTC
Source organism: Camelus ferus (assembly GCF_009834535.1). Lineage (NCBI taxonomy): Eukaryota > Metazoa > Chordata > Mammalia > Artiodactyla > Camelidae > Camelus > Camelus ferus. Next base: position 76,064,158 of record NC_045701.1, on the reverse strand, counting down.
AAGCTTCTGAGTCAGTTTTCCCATCTGTAAAATATGGATGGTAGAGTAACTCTTAGGATTGTTATAGGATTAAGTGAAATAATATGCATAAAACCTTTGAAAGTGTTGTACACATATTCACTAAACATTGAATATTTTTGCATGCTATGATTTTTTTTTCAATTTATTTCAGCTGCCTCAAAACCTCCAGTTAGAAAATGAACAAAAATTTGAAAGAGCAAGTAAGAAAGTGGAAGCACTAGAAAATGATTCAGAAATAATCTAAAATGAGATAAACAGAAATTTTTCATATGATAATGAAGAGTAGGGGGCAGGATTTAAATGTAACATGAGTCCCTGCAATTTGATGGAATTCACTTTACATTATGTAGATGCCAACTGAAGCGCCTTAATTAAATCACCCCAAACAGAGTGACTGTGGGTTGACTTTCCTGTCATCCAAACTGGTCTTCAGGGGCCCTTCTAACAAAATCAGCTAAGTCAAAAGCTACTTCTGCCTTTTTTATTATTTTTTTTTTCCCAAGACTCGCAAAGATAAAGTCAACACACAGTCCGCAATAGATTGATTGTGGCCTTTGGGAAGTCACATGGTTCGATGTTCAGAATCCCCAGCTGCTTCTCAAGGTCAAGCATACCTCCTTGAACGAGATATTTATTCCTGAAAACATGCTGCCAGTTGTGAAATTTTCTTGAGGACTTAAGAAGAGCATTTCCCTTGAGGATATTTTCATTGGGGGAACTTTATGGTTGCCTGTGTAGTCTGTCAAAAAAAATCACCAGAAGATGGGCTTAATTTACCCTATTACTGAAAGGAAAATGTGCTGCAATAAAATTACTGCAGGGTAAGTAAGCTTTTAGGCCCCTTCCAGTACATAATACTGAAAAACTGTAATATACTTTTTCCGAAGGGACTGGTAAGAGGATGTGGAGAGGAAATTTTAATTAAGAATTGCACATTTTAGAAAGCAAAGTTTTCTCTTCTCCTCTGAAGAGTCTCTTGACAAATACTACACTTCAGTAGTGACTCTTTCCACTGAGTTTCTATAACCGTTACTACATCTATATATTTACTTCTATCATTTTAATAATATTCGTATGTTGCTTTTAACTGTACTTTGTTTCACTTTTATTTCTTCTCCATAATGAAATTTCAAATCCATTGGGTACAGATGGATTGATTCTTTAGAGTTTGTACAGTAAGCAGTTAATAAGTGCCTACTATGTGCAGGAAGTCCCCATACTGCTCTAGAAGACAGCATAATATAATAATAGAAAGTGTGTACTTTAAAGGCCAGTGGCCTTGAATTTAAACTCAGCTTTTATAGTTACAGTTTTATGATCTGTGGTCATTTTACTTTAGCTCCCTGAGCCTTAGTTTCCTCATATGCATAACAGTACTAATGATGCCTTGTGGACAAATCATTTTGAAAGTTTAATAAAATAATTTTCAGAGATGAAACATTTCCTAATATATAATATGTATGCAATAAACGTAAGCCCCTCCCCAAGCCCTATGTGTCAGGTTCTGGAGAGATATGTGATATGTGTGTCATACTCCCAGGGGCAAGGATAACTATCATATTTATAACTCAAATCTGTGCTAACATGTTAACCATTCTGAAGACAACCCTACATTGCACAGAATCCTTGGTTATACCAAGCAGCAAGCACTAAAATGAGTCCTGATATTTCCAGAGCTGCATTATAGCTCATTTGAAATGTTTCCTAAAGAATTATATGAAGTCTTGGCCCTAGCAAATCTAAATACATTCATAGATTTGTCTTCAGCCTATCCTCTTCCATACGAGGCACTTAAGTTTATAAATGAGCACAGTTAATTCACATACCCCGGGGTGGTTTCGATTTGCTTGCATTTGAAAAGAAGCACTCTGGTCAAATGATGGGGTTTATCCTTTTAATAATTAGGAAGAATTCTATTAAATTCCACCAAGGCCATTCCTTCAACTTGAAGGTTGCAGTCTCTATTCAGAAGAAAGATTTTTAATTACCTCAATAACCCCTCTCAATTCCATTATGATTTGTAACTGACTGTAATTTGCCTCCTTCTGGGCCATTGTTGGCCAGGCATCCACAGCTCTCCAGGCTCTCTCCCCTATACTAACTGCCTCCTCAAAACTGGGATTTTGTTAACACCTTACTCTTAACTTGTTTCTCAGAGTCCTTCCAGTGATAGGAACATCATTTGACAGCCTGAAGATTCAGGAGGACTAAACTAATTTGCAAGTTTTGCATGGTTTCTATTGCATTAGCTTAAGGATTAGAATTAAGAAGTGGCGTGAGTTCCTTTATCATACATCTGTGTGAATATAACTCTTAGAAAACTCTGGATCCAGCCTGAACAAGAACTAAATGGAGAGAAGAGGGGATACAAGAGAGAAAGTATCCAGGCTGACATTGTGGTTCCATGTTTAGGAAAGATTACAGAGAAGTCGCAGATATCCAATGTCTCTGTCCCATTTGGGTCCATCTGGCTCCATTTTCACTCGTGGTGTTACTCCTTCCTCAGTTTGGAAATGCCTTAGTCAATTCCTTTACTAATTTCCTCAAATCTAACTATTGTCCTCGTATCTGGGCCTTAATTCTCTAGAAAAATTAGCTTAGCCCCGTTGGCCTTTTCTTGAAATAGGTGAAACCACATTATTCTATCTAGTTTTCAGAGCAATAATGAACTTGTAAGTCCCCAGGAGGAAGTTATTCTTCTACAGGGCAGTATTAATGACTAAAATGGTTAATACAACATTGCAGACATGGACTGTCAACGTGTAGTGCAGATGAGAAGCTGGGAATCAGATTCTGGAGTCAGACTCCCTGAGAATGAATCCAAGGTCCACTACTTTCTAGCAGTGCAACCTGTGTGGCTGTATGAGAGAGCTACTTAAAATCTCTGAGCTTATTTCTTATCTGTAACAAACAGATAATAACAGTACCTACTTCATAGGGGTTATTTGATGATTAAAATAAATGACCTTGTTGTATTGCAATCAGAAGCCTTGTTCAGGCCAATAAATAATAGCAAATAACTGTTACAGAAAAAAATACCTTGATGTCATTTTGACTGGATTATAACAGAAACCAGATCAACCCAAGAATATAACCCACAGTGAAAAATTCCATGAGAAATGGGTCTGTGAGAAACCAAAGGCTGTAAATGATTTTTTAACATGTCTCATGAAAGAAAAACATTTTCTCTTTATTTCAAGACAGGCATGTATATTCTTCAGGATTAAAGAAAAAGAAAGAAGCAAGAGCAAAACAGCACAGCTCTGACATGCTCCAGCACTGCAGAGGTATCCTCTGATGCAGTCATCAGGCTGCAATCACAAGGCTAAATGAGCGGTATTGTCGGAAGGAATGAGAAGAAATGAGAACTCACTAAGGGAAACTCCTGCCATGGGCTCTTGAAAATTCATCTTTCAGAAAATGAAGCGGGCGGGGGGGGTGGGGGGAAAGGATTGTGCCAACTTTTTTTTAATTGATGAATAATTTATGGATGATCAGCAGGAGCATCCATCCAGGCAGCTGATTAAATGCAAAGTATTTTGATAAGCAGAAAGTTATCACCACAGGCCTCACAGGGAAAGGAAAGAACCCCCAGCAATCAATGCCAGTCCAAGTATTGATGGGTATTGCCCAGTCTCTTCCCAGAAGCCTGTTTCCCCCACCCCATCCCAGCTTTATCACTGGCAGAAAAAGTTACCTCCTCTGTGAGCTTCCTTCCCCTGTCAAAATGATGAGGTTAAATGTGGATAAGAAAGGCAATTAAAATAGATCTGTCACAAGGATGCTATCCCAGTGTGCCATCCTTATTTCCTTCTCTAGTGTGAACTGCTACCGAAGGACGGTAATTGAAATTTGTCAGTGTTGACAGCTGATGACTAATATGGAGATTTTCATTACATATCCCCCCCTGGAATGGAAAAAAGACGAGTGCATATTAAACTCCAGATGGAGGCAGCTGTAGGACAGGGACATGCAGGCACTACTCAAGCCAGCCGTGCAAGGACTGTTTGGGAGAACTGCGAGACTGTCTGAAATTAATTTGTATGGAAATCGAGACGGCATTAGTTGTCTCCATCTTCCGCTGTGTAGCCTCATCCTTTTCAGTGTTACTCTCATCCTCACAGCCCATTTATGTTCATATCAGCTGGAAGCCCTACCCACCAACCTTTGACAGAATCAGTTTGAAAAAGATATAAGGCTTCTACTTACTTCCTCAAGTTGGAAAATGCTGTAATCTTATACTTCAGAAACCCAGGAGCCATATCTACCATTTATTTGTGTTACTTTATATTTTGTATGTGGTTTTCCTGTGTATCAAAATTGCTAAAAAGCAATCTGATTAATTATATTATCCAAGCATAATTTTGCCAAAAAATACAAAGAAAAATCACCTTCAGTTTAATTTTTGCTGCGCTTTGGCATTGGTCAAGAATGAATACTCATTTTAATGGATTTCTGGCGTATGGGACAGAAAGCGAAAGGGCTCTAAAGTTGCGGCGCGACGTCCCAGTTAACTACGGTTGCATAACAAACTACCCTAAACTCGGCGGGTGAAAACACAACTACTTTATTACACCTCGTAAGTCTGCAGGTTAGGGAATTGGGACAAGGCTCAGCTGAGTGATTCTTCAGGTCCACGTGGCACTGATGGAGTTCTCTTAATAGCAATGAGATGGCAGATGGCACCATCTGGAGGGTCTAAAATGGCTTCACTCACATTTCTGATTGTATTAACTACATTTCCTTCTTTTCTGTATTTTTGATGCTTTAGCATCAGTGTCCTGCTGACCTCTCAGGGCTAGCCAACTCCTAGAGATAGTAAACTGTTCCCATGAAAGAGCGCCTCTCATTTACAAACCAACCAGTCCAAAATCTTTAGCCTCCACCTGTCCCCTCTATCGGACTCTCATAGAGCATTTACACTCAGAGCTAATATTCCCCTGCTTTAATCACCCCACAGCCAGGAACCCCACAACTAGCATCAGCCTCCACACCTGGAAGGCCACCAAAACTTTTCAAATTAGCCAATTTTCCTGCTTTTCCTGCCTCTCCCATTCCTTTCCACAGAAACCAAAATACAGGCCCTTGCTCATGCTGTCCCCTTATTCATTCTACAGAATCAAAAAAAAAAAAAAAAAAAACTGGTGCAGTGCAGGGATGGCTGGAGGGCTGGGGTCCACTGAAATTATCATGGGGAGTATTAACACAGGATCTCAGAGTAGCCAGGCATCTTATATCACAGCTCAGGTCACCTAGGGTGTTCCAAGAGACGTGAGCAGAAGCTTCAAGGCTTCTTACGACCTTGCCTTGGAAGTCTCAGAATGTTATTTTCTCTGAATTGGACCAGTAAGTCACTAGGTGAGCCCAGATTCCATGGAGATGAATTAGCTTCCATCTCTTGATGAGCAGAGTAATAAAGAATTTGCAACCATCTTTAATCCTCTGCCAACAACTCACTTCAGTCAAGCCTTCAAGGATCCCTAACTGAAGATCAGAGCTGGTGGTAATTCTAAAGGAATTCTAAGGGAAACTGTTTCTCAGTGTTGAGTTCTCCTGGGGATTAGGCAGTCTTCTCTAGGAGTGTTATCTGGGGTTTCTGCACAGCTTCCGGCCCCGTTGTGTCAGATTAGTATATTCTCTGGTACAGAGAACAGTAAATAAAAATAATGGGGGTAGGGGAGCTCCACTTCAGAAGATACTCTGTGTCACATGCCTGTGGTAAAAACGACACAAATAAATCTCTCCCCTGATTTCACGGAGGGAAATGATGATTATAAAGAGCTAGGAGATAGAAATAGAGGTGTGCACATGCCCCTAATGAGGCATTAGTTTTGGAATTGTATCTCATTTGTTTTCTAAACCACATGCTTTCTAAACATGTATTTGCATTTGGATATAATGAGTGCAATTTTCTCTTAGTGAGTGAAATTACTTTAAATGTAAAAATGATGAAGCTTAAAAGTGAGTAACTCAACTGATCAATCACCAGCATGCTGACGGCTCCAAATTTAACCAAGAGTGCCTTCCCTTGTCCCCAACCCTGGGACCAGCGGCTAAGAGCTTAGTCCCATGCCAAGAATGTATTTACTGTTCTTGGGTTCACTCAGTCTCTAATGAAAATGCCACCACCAAAGAAGAGGGCTGAAAAATGCAAAAGAAGGCATGTTTATTTATTCTCTTTTGCCTCAATGACAGAGGACATTTAGATGTGCAGTTAAGAATTTTTTCAAAAAATATTGTGTCTATTTATTTTTCTCTCAACATGTGGTAAAATATGAATATACCCTAAATCCATCTAACCACATAAAGAATATTGCACAAGCAACTTCCTTACATTTCACTGAAAAAGAGCAGTCATAATGCTGGACTATGTTCAAGAAGTCATTGCTTTCCTATCACCAGACAATTGTGCTATTATACATAATCAGTATTCAGGGGATGGTATTTTGCTAATAGGCAAAATCCTACAATGACAATTTAAATGGTTTGAAACATGCGTGAGATAATTTGCAGTCACAGCTCTGCCAATTGCTAAGCATGTGAAGCAAAAATGGAGACTCTCTAAGCATCAAGCGTGCTGTTGGGGGAACAGCCTGTCCTGTTTGATCAAGGAAACTTTGCTCACATCATGTCAGGAGCTCCAGCCAGCTAATATCATCATTTCAGACTCTTACTACGGGAGATTAAGTGTCTTCACGGGATAACTCCATTGCTCACCCTGGGCAGGAACAAAGAACAGGCAGATGGTTTTCAGCGGTGAGGAGAGCAAATTCAGGCTAGAATGAAAAAAGATCTTAGTCTGCGCCCCGGCTCTGCCGATAATTAGCTATCTGAGCTTGGGTGAGTCAGTATCTCTTGAACTGATTCTTCATCTGTTTAAAAAGTAAAAACAGGACTTACCTCCTAGAGCTGTAAGGATTAATGAAATATTACATGCAAAACAGCTCAAAGTCTGACAAATAGTAAGTACTCCATAAAAGTTAGCATCTGCTGTTTAAAATGAGGAATTAACATAATTTGGAAATGATGAACCCCACATGTATGAGGCTTTAGGGAATCAATGAATTGCCAGGAAATGTGACAAAATTCTGAAGTTTTCTGGGGAGAAGTTTGACGGTTTTCATTAAAGTCTCAGGTGGGCTCATAACAACAACAAAACAAAACAACAAAAAAAAATCTCTACCTGATGTATTTTCTAGTACATTAAAGGTATGTCTATTGACCTTCAACAGCTATTCTTCAAGTTTTACTTAGCACAGGCATCATGCTAAGCTCTGAGGATGTAACGATGAGTCCAAAAACCCTCCCTTAGAGGTGTGTGTGGAGGATGACAGAGCAGACATCAGCGACTAATCCATAAACAAATGAGAAACGTGATGAATACTATGAAAATGAAGAGCAGGATACATACAGTAGACAGAGAACAATTGAGATACATTTTTTTAGACAGTTGCACCCAAGTCTAACATCTGAGTAGACCTGGCTTCCTGGGTTGGGTGATCAGGGCCTCAGTCTTCTCCCCCTTGACCAGAATGGATTGGAGGGTGTGGAGGGGGTGCTACAGCCCAGTGCCATGTGGCTCAGGCTGTGTGTTAACATCAACTGTTTCCTTCAGGAGTCCAACTCAGTGCCACCTCCTCACCAAAGCAATCCAGCACTCCTACTGATTTGGCTGAAGTCTAGATGTACCACACAGCTGGCCCTTTCTTCCTCTTAGACCTGATTTTATTGCAAAACCTCGATATACTGGGAACATAACACACATTTATTTTTTTTTTCCAACAACTGTTTCCTACAATACTATTTCAAGCCCCCTTTCCTGCATGAAAGCCATTTCCCAAACAACAACAAGAAATTTTCAACTGTATATGGTGACACATGTTAGCCAGACTTATTATAGTGATCATTCCACAGTATATACAAATACTGAATCATTTGTTATATACCTGAAACTAATAATGTTACATGTCATCTATAGACAAACATAAATTTATAAAAATGCATTAATATTTTATAGCATACATGTTTCTTGTGTGGTCATTCATTTCCTTTTGCTTTATTTAGCTTCCACCTCTCCCTCCCAGCTACATCGCTATCCCCATAATACTGCCCTTATTAACAATTCAGCTAGTATTATATATGTATTTTTATGAAACTTTATTATCCATACTTATAATTTACATGTGTGGCTATAGAGAGAGGGAGAATCATATAATAAACACTTGCTTATCTTGCTCACCTCAGTTAACTATATCTCATGGCTATTTTTCCAAGTTGATTATTATAGTTCCATTTAAATTTTTAATAACTGCATAAAAGTCCCTAATATGGATATGCCATGATTGCTTCAGTCATTTTTCTAATGTTAGTTATTTACTTTTTTCAGGGTGTTATACCATGAACGACCTTGCAATAAGTACCCTGTTCGTATTCTCTTATAAAACTGGTAATTCCCAAGAAAGAGACTGCTCAGTCAGAAGTTACATATGCTTGTAATTTTAATACCTATAGGCAGTTGGTTTTCCAAAATGACTAAGCAATTCGCATGTTTTGTTTCCACCTATCCTCACAGGTACACACACGTAGGGTACACGGTGTTAACTGCTGTGCCCCATTTTCAGCCCCAACTCTGCTCAAAAGAACTTTCCCTGCCAACTACATGAGTCACAATCCAACTTTCATCACCTAATGACCCTTAAATTCCATCTGATCATTTAACAAATATTTACTGAGCCCCTACTATGTGCCAGTAACTTTGCTGGGCACCTTGAGATACACAGATAAATAAGACAGCTAAAAGAAATGATGAATGAATGTTACCAAAATTTGATTTGAGATGCTGCGAAGAATGTGTTAGGGAAAAGTCACCTAGTCTAGGGAGACTTTCCTGAAGGAAGAAATATTCAACTTTTCTTCTCTTTTAAACTCATTGCATTCGTTTCCTATGGCTGCTAGAACACATTTCCACAAATTTCCTGCCTTAAAACACTTTGTTCCCCTCTTTTACTGTGTGTATTAGTTTCCTGATGTGGTACTGGTAAATAACCACAAACTTGGTGCTTTAAAATAATAGGCATTCACTGTCTCACAGTTCTGGAGGCCAGAAATCTGAAATCATTTTCACTGGGCTGAAATCAAGAGGTCAGCAGGGCTGTGCTTCCTCCAGATACTCAAGGGGAGAGTCCAATCCTTGTCTCTTCCAACTTCTGGTGGCTGCTGGCACTCCCTGGCTTGTGGCTGCATCACTCCAATTTCTGCCTCTCTGTTTACAATGCCTTCTCCACATCTGTCTGTGCCAAATCTCCCTCTGCCTTTCTCTCATAGGAATACATATGATTTCATTTAGGGACCACATGGATAAACCAGGAGAGTTTCCTCATCTCTAAATCCTTGACTTAAATCTGCAAAGCCATTATTTGCCATATAAAGTAACATTCACAACTTCCAGGAATTAGAGCATGAATATCTTTAGGGGGAGGTAGGAGAGCACTATTCAGCCTACTATACTCATTTATTTATTTTCTTTTTGCATTGAATTCATATTCAGAAATTCCTATATTAGAATGTGAAAAATTTAGTATATACCTTACTCATGATTTTGGAAAAACAATATAAACAGTGGCTAATATATACAAATATATTTTACATATTATTATAATATATATGAATATAAGGCAAATATATGCAAAGAATATTATCTACCATCATTAAATTTTCCCACAAAACATAACAGATTAAGAAGCAGTTCTGTCTGTTAATCCCATATTCCTAATTTGTCCCTCCATGTTCCTGCTCCACTTTGGAAACTAACACAATACTGTAAATCAACTATGCTTTAATGATAAACAAATAAATAAATGAAAAAGAAAGAAGCAGTTCTGCATCTCTATCTCTGGCCAATTCTGAGCACTAAATCATTGGGTGCTCTTGATTAAGTCATTTTTTTCTTGTGTTTGAGCTCCAAGTAACAGCATGTACTACTTTTCTCCTCACAGTTTAAAAAATAACTTTCCATTCTCTGTCCCCTTTTTGGTTCCAGCCTTTTCAGTCCTTCACTTTCTCCAGCTGATCTATTACATTTTTGGCTTTGTTCCAAGAACTGCACAATCAAGTTCCCAGTTTGCTCTGCATCCAAACTGTTCAGTGAGGTTACTATCTAATTATTTGTTTATTTGTTTACATATTTATCAACTGCTATAAAATTTTTATAAACAAAATCAATTATTTAGAGCCCTAGAGTGACCAGAATTTATCTTTCTACCTTCTATATTAAGGAGAAAAATAAATTCTTTGCAAACTTATTCTTAAAAAGTACTTAGTATAAAAAAAGAAGTTTGAATTTATTAAACATTATGTGCATATGCATGCATGTGTATATGCCTTTAAGGTGGCACAGATCTATCCAATGTCTTACAACACCCAGTTTATAGTTGACATTCACATTTGACAAGAGACAATCCATCATTTAGCCATGGCAGACATTGCCGGCCAATCACTGACGCATTCTTTTTAGCTGAGATTTAGTTTTAGAGTCCGTCTGAATGGGACACTGGCAGTCACCAGTTTGTCACAGCTGGCATCTGAGGGGAAAAACCTCTTTTCTATCCATGGATAGACTCACTTTTCCAGACTTTACTCTGAAAATGTGGTCATAAATTTACTCCAGTAAACGCTGTGGGCAGTATATCTGCGTATCATGGTAATTTCACAGGGAATCCATAATTTGAAACAGCCCTTTATTGGAAGTAGATAACCCTATGTGCTGTTTCATTCAACAAGTTACTTTTCCTGATTAACTTCTGAGGATAATAATTGCCAGAAATCAGAGGAAGGAAAAAAATCCTGTTCTATTTTCTCTTTGGTTTATATGATTTTTTCTCTACTCTCTGGCACTTTCTCTTTTTCTCTTTCTTCCTGAACACAATAGTAATACTAATAGACAGCCATCGTTTTAAAATAATATGTAGCATTTAAAATTCTTTGCTCAACACTTTGAAATGTTCTAAGTCTAACAAAAAGTGAAAATGTGTTTTAAAGTTCTTTATAGTCATGAATTAGTGATATTGTTTATCTCATCACTACAAGAAATCCAATAGATCTTGAGGTAAAAGAAAAAACTCTCCTGCGGGAAGGCAGATGACTGACACCTCAGAGGAGTACAGGAAATTAAAAACTTCACAGTGGAAACTGACAACTTGTTTTAAAACTTAAACGTTAATTCCCTTGCAAGTGAGTCACAAGAAAGTGACTGAGGACTGAATGTGACAAAGACTGAAGTATCTATAAAACACATACCAAAATCACTTTGGTGACTCAGCTTTCTAAATAGTAGCAATACACTGCAGACCATTTCTCCCTCAAACTGTGACTTACGCTTTGGTTGGAGGAGGTCATGGAGAGGATGTGATCTCATGCTGGACCAACTGATCTCGTGCTGGACCCGGGCAATCAGAGGGCTCTTAGCCCCCTCTCTTGTCCTTGGAATGCACATCCTGCCCACTGAGAGCAATTTTCAAGGACACAGCCTCGAGAGAGCAATGTGCTGTTGAGACCAACTGGGTGGACTACATGACCACACCCCATTAAGGCCTCTGTGCAAACTTTTAAGAATCTGGCAGGCGAGTATGGAGATCTACTTGTCTAACAGCCCATCAAGACAAGCCCCATGAAGTTCCCTTGCTTATTAAACCTGCCACCTACCAGTCTAGAGCAGCTGCCTCTTGTCTCCCATCTCTCCTTTTCCTCCAAGTACCAGGGCCAGTTTATGAACCAATAGCTCTGCAGTCAAGCAGGTCTCAAATTCGGTCCCCATGCCCAGGTAAATGGTAATCTTGAATGTGTCAGTTTGCCTCTCAGCCTCCTGTTCTCACTTGTAAGAGGGGGTGACGTTGTGTACAGCATGCAGCATGTGCCTGGTGCCATAGTACAAGCTCATGAAATGTTAGCTTCCTTCCTCCTTGGGGATAACTTGCCTTGAGCTGGGGAAGGTCAAGGAGATTTCCTCTGGAATTCAAATACTCTAATTCTTATAGTGGTCAATGACTGATTTCCTAACAGAGATGACTGCGAGGTGCTGATATTAAAAATGTTAAACTGATTGTAATGCACTCTTACCCCTTCAAAGTCCCCCACTTTCCTTTCTTTTGGGAGAAGATGTCTTTAGAACACGAGCTCTCCCTTCTCCATTCCTTGATCTTCCTTAAACTTCCTGTGTTGTTTTGCCAAACCTGGCCTCATTTGGTGCAAGTGGCACCAGGCAAGGGGGAGAGCCAGTTGGAGTCCAGCCAACTGGAGAGGGTCGGCTGCACAGCGGGGGCACCAGAGGTGGCAAAAGCGATCTGGAGCAGCAGAATTAATTAGTACATAAAAGCATAAATGGAGAGAGGCATAGGTTTGAGTCCCAATATTTATAAACTGCCATGTTATTATTATTTATCGCTAAAATTAGTACTTGGGCTTTACAATCTCCACAGACTCTCTTGAAGTGAAGTTTCTTTGATTACAAACTTTACAATAAAGCAACTGCTTATTAAGATTTTCAGTATAATGATTTCTAAAATTCAGAAATAGTTAGACATAGCCATAATAAGAGATATGGTTATTTGGCCAATTACCACATACTAGATATTTTAATTACATGATCTCCAGTCCTCGGATACCCTTCAATGTAAGTAAGAGACGCATTTTGTAGAAGAGAAAAGTAAAATTCAAACACTGCTCCCAGATCACACAGAGAGAGGCAACTGCCTCTGGACTGTTTCAGTCAACCTCCATTTGACCATGTCAAGCTCAACTAAACATTTCTTAGATCCGCTTCAAGGTAGGGTTTTAGATGCGAATTAGCTTTTACCAATTACATATATTTATGCAAAATGTGGGCAATGAAAGTGAGGCCGAAGCTAGCAACTTGTGGCTCTTGGCTTTTGTTTCTTGCAAGCAAGGCCATGAAAATATGGATTTCACTACACTAGCAGTCCAGTGTCACTGCCCAGCTTCCTAGATGCTGGGAGGCAGTTGCAGGGGCAGGGCCCAAAGAGGCTGCCTTCTCCCACTGTCGTGCAAGGACAGCACTAATAGTACTTTCTTAGGGGAGCAGTTCTGTATAAACTCTTGGAATCATTCCAGCTGTACTGCCTAGAACCTATTTCTCCAGCCCGTCTAATAATTTTTGTAAGTATCTAACCCTCTACATTAAATTCCCTCAGGCTTTAAATACCTCGAGTGGATTCTGTTTGCTGCACTGAATCCTGATGGACACTGCAAGCCATCAGCAGACCTCTCATTTGTTCAGGTCAATTTGGCTCTAAGTCTTGCTTTTTTCACCAGACCATGCTATTATATATATATATAATCTCTATTTTTAAAAGAAGTTAAAAATTGCTATTTCTGTAAGAATTGACGGTAAAGTCTGTTGCATAGCTAGGTTCTATTAAGGATTGAAAGACTCTGACTTCTTTTTGATGTTTGACTGCTGTTGGCGTTTAAGCCTCCCCTTCCCCTTTGTCACTCTGCCCCTAGCTGGTGAAGCTGACACTAAGTCCCCAGTTGCTCCCTCCTTTGATTCTGGTGGGAAGTTCAAACCCCCGGCTGAAGCCCCTACTCCAGCCCTACACTTCTAATCACCATAGAAGCCTGTGCTGGTCTCCTTCCCTTGTCCTCCCCTAGGTCATTTGGACCAGGTTGAAGTCCTGCCCTGAACTCCCCAGAAAGTCCCATTTGGTCAATAGTGAATCTTTTCACACCTTCTTAGTGTTCATGTGGCATCATCGTCTTGACATTTAAACCATATTTTGGGTCAGGATTCAGCCTGCTTTTACAGAGTGACCACAGCAATGACTGCAGGTGCTTATCTATCAGACTGCTGTAACAAAATACCATAGACTGGTGGCTTAAACAACAGAAGTTTATTTCTCATACCTCTGTAGACTGAGGAGCCCAAGACCAAGGTGCTGGTAGATCTTGTGTCTGGTAAAGGCCCTGCTCCTGGTTTTCAGATGGACACCTACTTGCTGTGTCTTCACATGACAGAGAGAGACCTCATGTCTCTTGTGTCTCTTCTTTTTAAATGCACTAGTTCCATCCATGATGGCTCTACCCTCGTGACATAACCACCTCCAAACACCATCATACTGGAATTAAAACTTCAACATATGAATTTGGGGGAAGCGGGGGGACACAAACATTCAGTCCATGGCAGTGCTATAACATTCCTAGAAATAATTTAAGTAGCAAATGAAAAAAAAAAAAGGAAACAAAAAGAAAAAGCATGATTATCTGATCTAACAGGAGGTAAAGCTGACTCACAGATAAAATTTCTTGAGGACAAAACAGCTTTATTTAAGGAACCCTTGCCTAGGAACATATTGTGTGAAATGTCTATGCATTAAAACCTTTTATGTGAAATCCAATTGTGATTCATTCTAATTGCTTCAATAGAAATGCAATTATTTCCCACATCCAAGCATTTTCAGAAACAGCCACTGTGTTAAAGGGCAGTTTTAATGCACAACCAATATGAGGTTGTTAAATATCTTAACTACTGTGTAAGTGACTAAGAATTAATATTCCAGGATTAAAGCTCATTGATTATTGGATTTCTGCTACCTAGTCATTGTAATCAATGATTAACGTGATTGCCATGGAATGTCTTTCAGTAAAGAAACTGATAAATCTAACAGCCTAAGCAGATACCACTTAATGATACCAGAGCATTGCAAAGTGGCTTTGAAAGAAAACATCTCTCCAGCATCCCTACATTGAAGAACTATTCGTTTCAACAAAATCACAAAATTTCAGCCCTAGGTAGACCATCTGAAATCTTGATCTTTAAGCCCTTGACAAAAAAAGAGGAAATGATTTCATAGACGTTAGGAGTCCAGTAGCCTATGGGTGAATGAGCTGGTGCTATATGGGCACCATCTCTTATAACAATAAACCAATGCTCTTATCCCTTAAATACTTCCCTAGGAATTCTGACAGGAAACAAACAGTCCCAATGCTAGAAAGCACATTTCTGGAAACTTTTAATTTAATATCTATTAGATAAATCCACTTCTCCAGTCAAAAAAATTACTCATACATACTCATCAGCTTATAAACATGGTTGCTGCTGGCCTATATACATCTTTGTGCAAGTAGGAAGAGATATCCCCTCTTGGTCAGTGCAGCAGGATGCAAATGAGCCATTAGGTCAGTCCCCAGGGATCCCTCAATGGGTGTCTTTGTACAATGTACAAAGTGCCTTTCATACCCAGTGGCCCAGATTATGAACTCTCTCCTCTTTTTCCTGTGTGAGTGAGTGAATGTTCACTCTTGCCTCAAATGTTCCCCTAACTCCCCCTCCCACTCTCCATTGCTTCAGCATCATTTTTAGTTTAGTATACTGATATCTGTGTTTTTAATTTAAGCTTTTGTTACATTCACCCTGAGAAGCAATGTGCAATGTAGTGATTTAAAGCATGCACTCCAGAGTGAGACAGAATGAGTTTGAATCTCACCTCTGTTATTTATCAGGTAGACTCGGTCCATTTCCTTAACCTCTCTGTCCTCAGTTTTCTCATCTGCAAAATGGCAATAATAATAGCACTGTCCTTATAGGAGTGTGGTGAAGACTGAGTTAATACATGTAAAACATTTTAAAGTCTCTAATACATTACACAAATATTTACTCTTAGTATTATTCTCATGCTTCCTAAGCCTGAAAATCATCATAAGAATTAAGCAGGAGATCTAATCTATAGGATGTGAATGTGACAAACACAGTGGCTTCCAGGAACTCAGTGACCAACAATCTGTTCCTGCACTGGATAGAATGCAGGGAAATGATCCCTATTAAAACATGAACTCTAATGTGAAAAGGAACCTAAGAAGGCTAGAGGCAGGTGACTGCTCCAGAAAGGGGTGGGTGAGCATCCTTTCACAGGTTTTAAAGTCATGGGACCTTCTTAGGGACCTGTAGGGCTTTCCCAGGGACAGATTACCTCCTTGTAGCCTCCCAGGCTTTCCTCAAGTTCCAAAGGTCAAATTCAGTCAGAGAAGTGAGAAAATGTAGAAACAAAGGAAAACAGTCAATCAAAACAAAATAATAATAGTTTAGCCATAAAATAAAGTCAAGGACCCTTAGTTCCTCCTCAAGGGCTGTAGATAATGTTCTGAGCCATGTCCTTAAGTTGTTTTGCAGATACTAAAACTCCTACCAGATGGAAGGAGTTAGCTGCATACTGAGTACCCGCATGCAGACCCCCAGATAGGTTGGAACCAGAGAATTGGTAATTGTGATTCCCGAAACATCACCATTACTTCATCACCAATTGATCACAAAAATGTCCATGAGCTGATCCGGCATCCTGCAACCCTCACTCCTAATGTTGCCTTTAAAAAGTCTTCCCTAAAAGCCGTCAGGGAGTTCAGGTCTTCTGAGTATGAGCCGCCCATTCTCTTTGCTTGGCGCCTGCAGTAAATGATGTACTTTTCTTCACCACAGCCTGGTATCAGTAGATTGGCTTTGCAAGTGACCCCAAGTTCAGTTCAGTAACACGTTTAGCACTCTGGAGTCAGATGGACAGTTAGTTTCTGTGTCAGCAGAATAATGTCCCCCTCAAATGTCCACATCCTGATTCCATACCTGTAAAGGTGTTACCTTATATGGCAAAAGGGACCTTGCAGATTGATTTAAAGATTTTGAGATGGGACAATCACCTTGGATTATTTGGCTGGTCCAAATGTAATCACAAGTGTCCTTACACATAAAAGAAGGAAGAAGAGAGATTATAAGATGCTGTGCTTCTGGCTGTGAAGAGGGAGGAAGGGGGCCACAAGCCAAGGAATGTGGGTGATCTCTAGAAACTGGAAAAGGTAAGGAAATGGTTCACCCCTAGAGCCTGGATAGAAAGAATGCAGTCCTTCCAGTACCTTGAGTTTTACCCCATGAGGCATGTGTTGGACTTCCGACCTACTGAACTGTAAAATAATATATTTTTGTCATTTCAAGTCAGTAATTTTTTACAGCATCAATAGGAGACAAAGTCGTCCAAAGCTTCTATCTCCTATGATTTGTTGTTGTTGTTCTACCAAGAAACACAGCTAAGTACAATTACTGTATGTGACTACTATGAAGATGCTAAGAAACCAAGATTCCAGGCCATGTGAGGGCTGTCGATATTTGCCCAGCCAGAACTTCTGTCAACATTACACAGCTACTTTTTAACCCCCTCTCCTAAATAATCCAAGGAAAGATTTGGTCTCATTTTTAAGATTTGGTTGAAACTTACTTATACAAATGTTTTCTGTGAAGTATTTGAACTCTTACGCTGTTTCAGATTCTAGAAGGAAAGCTCTGCCTCCTGCTAGCAGAAGAAGAGGAAATATTTTGAAATCAAGAGAGTTCTCTCAACTCCAATGTTATTCAAGGGGAAGTTTGCCCAGAAGATAAGTTGCATTTATCTTACATTAGGTGTCATTGATCACTGGTTCAGACTGTGTTGAAGGTTTTTCAGTCATCGACTTTCTTCCCATGCCTCTTGATCTTGACTCAATCATTTGGTAAACCGAGTTAATCTCTTAGTTCGTTTCTAATCACAACATAGTAAGACGCTTAGTACTGAGGATACATTTTCATTGTTCCCCTTTCCCTTCATATAGAGCTCTATCTTGGGCCCAATTTTCAGATCTCTGAGCTACACAGCAGGTAAAAGTGAGTAATCAATGGCCACGACTTTCTGCTCCAGCCAAGCATTTCCTGATGAACATTTCATCAAGCCTTGACACTCAAGATTCTTTCAAGGAGGGAGTAAGGAGACTAAGGTACTGAGTGGAGGAAATAGCATTTGACCCTGAGAAATGCGCATAGAGGCCCTCACCTCTGAAGAGCAAATTCAAGTTGTCTGCCTTTATAACATAGCAAGTGTTAGCTGCTGTGTGATGATTTTATTTAATCAATCCAACAAACATTGATTGAGACCTCACTCTGGAGAAAGAATAATGATAATTAAGTCACACATGGCATTAGGGAAACCACTGACATTTGTGTTGATGATAGATACTAAAGAATTAACAAAATTAGAAGGGAAAACCTAAAAAGAATCACTGTGGTGGTATAAGAGTAATACTAATTACAGTAATTTATGGGAGCTGCTTATCACTTAATGCCTAATTATTATGCAGCACAATCATGATTATGCACGCCATTAAATGTGTGTATAAGGGACTTTGGTGTGTGTTGTGTTAGATTAGATTAAACAATGAAATAAAAGCATGCATGCTCAGTTCTCATAATGTGCTACTCATGCAATAATTTGTCATCTGCTCACAATTTCTAAAAATTAGAGAGAAATGCTTAACCCATGAATAAGATAGTTTGGTTCTTTAACACCAGAGAAGCTATAAATTGATTAGGGCACTTGATTTCCTACATGAGTTTCCTGTCATTGACATCAAGAATTACAGTGTGTGTTTTTTTCTCCCAGGCTTTCTTATAAATAATTTTAATTTCCTTTTTCCAGCATTCTATTCTAGAATAAGTGCAACTCTGTGGCTCCTTATCTTGATAGTCTGCATGGGGATGGATGGACGGATGGATGGATGGATGGATAGATAGATAGATAGATAGATAGATAGATAGATAGATAGATAGAATGACTCTGATCAGCTAGCTCCATGCAGTCGTACCAGTCCATTTAGCTGTTTGCAGATTACTTATCAATCAGACAAGAAGACCAGATCCCAGTTACTTCAAGTTCAGTTAAAATAACAAGAGTAAGATGGCATTAGTGTTGATGTGGTTGAAGCACGCACACAGTGACATTTATGCTCCACCTTGAAATTCAATGAGAACATCTGACACAAAAGGATTTAGAGGTAAAGAACAACTTCCAATTCTACAAGACTGCATTCTGACTGAATTTATTTATTTTTTTCAGCCAAAAGTATTAGAGATCTATATGTGTCAGGCACTGTGCTACACACAAATGCAGATATTCGTAAGACTTAATCCCCTGCCAGGCAATTCATAATCTAGTTGTAGGAGTTTCTGTGGAGGTCTACAGAAATGTAGTAACAAAGCTGCTGGTACTTCTTTTGTGTACATGACCCTGATACAAATAGATACAAAATAGATAAACAAATTCATACTGTATAGCACAGGGAACCATATTCATTATTTTGTAGTAACCTATGGTGAAAAAGAATATGAAAACAAATATATGTATGTTCATGTATGACTGAAGCAGTATGCTGTACACCAGAAAATGACAGAATATTGTAAACTAACTATACTTCAATATAGACATATAGATTAAAGAAACAAATTTCTTTTGGGTAGCACAGGGAACTATTTTCAATAATCTTGTAATAACCTTTAAAGAAAAAGAATATGAAAATGAACTTATGTATGTATATGCATGACTGGGACATTGTGCTATACACCAGAAACTGACACAGTGTAACTGACTGTACTTCAATAAAAGTAAAAATTAAAAAAAAAATTAATAATAAAATAATAAAAACAAAACTCCTTAAACTTGATGAGAAAAAACACAAAAAATAAACTGGAACTGAAGTTGGATACATTAAAAACAGATAAATATATACCAGTCCCATTTTTCCATCCTATCTCCTCTATTTTAAAACCATGCCCAAATTCTGGGGCCAAGTATACCAATCTATGACACCACTAGCTCTTTTTTTTCTGTTCCATGAATTCAACTGCAGCAACAGCATATAAAGTTTCTGGGAAATAAGATGCAGAGACATGAAGTCATGCACATTTTACTTGAATCTCTGGAGCCAGTTGATCTAGTAAAGTACAATTCTTCCTACCCATTTTCTACATCTGTTTTTCCAAACCCATCACTAATGGGTAGGAAATCCTACTCATCAACCTCTTGTTTCATTCAATGAGTTGATGAGAATGAACATTCTGAGCTCACACTCCTACTCCACTGCTATTTCTCACTGGAATCTAAGTCCTAGAAACTCCAGCCCATTCCTCCTTACCCTACCCAGGTCTTTCCTTCAGCTGGTCCTGACTTTAGGACTTTCAGGACCTATACTTAAGCCTCTCCTTCAAACACTGCTCCAATTTCCCTCCTAAGTGAAACATGGATTCTACATTTGAGGAGGGAGATAGACCCTTCCTTGCAACCCACTGCAATAAAAGCCATTTTCTCACTCTATTTGGCACACAGGGTAAAAGCAGAATGGATTATTTAATTCTCATTGCTATTTTTGCTGGCAGTCATGGCTCTAGAATGATTACATTGTCTCTAAGAGTGGGAGAATGTATATACATGATCTGATATCGTCATTGTATGAATTTGTAAAATATGATTGTGCATTTGCAAAGACTTGGCTGACCATGGATGTTCTACTATCTTTCAATGCCTTTTCTCACTTAAAGTTCAGACTGTCTATTAATATAGATGTGATTGTACCATGCACAAAAGGTGCCCATAGGTAGGAGCTGAAATCCAGTAAAAGCACCACTACCTAAAATATGAGCCCCAGCCCATGGCAGCATAAAGATTTTCTAATCACACAAAGGTAACATATGGGTAGTTGTCATCCTACTTTTAAACCACCCTCTTCTCAATCTCACTACCATCTTCTGAACTCCTACAACTTACCTACCTATGCATAAGCTTCCAGTCCACCACTTCCTCTATGACTGGTGGTGGTAACTTCATCTCCACATCAAAGATCCTTAAAATGCAATCCTCACAGATCTTGACTTCCCGAACTCCAGCAATGCTCGAGTTCTTTTTTTTTTTTTTTTTTTTTTCATTTGGTTTGCCATATCTTGAGGTTGTCATTATTTGAAATTTCTCTACTTTGAAGATCTTAAATTCTGAATTTCCCCACCTTGACCATGCCTTTCATCTTTCCACTTCCTCTACTCATTCACTGTGTTGTACAAATTTTACCTCGAGTCTCTTAGTCTTTCTTTATCTCTACAATGCATGTGGCTCTTTTCCAAATCCTCTGGCCTCCCTAACCTGGTCTTGGTCAATTACTCCTCTCATTGTCATGATAATCACTTGAATGGTCAAATCATTTACACACATTGGTTCATTATATCCAAACCTTGAATAGATTGTACTACTAACATTCTTCACTCATGCTCACGGATAGCCAAGTATCAGTGGCAGAATTTCACAATCAGTCTTCTTGCAACCACTTCCATCCTTTATCAATCAGGCCTTTGGTTCTGCTGCTCAGCAAAACATCATTCACTCTGCTTTACCAAGAGGACATATTTAAAATTTGGATCTCTATTTTCTCAACCATAAAATTGGGATAATAATGTATATATCAAATACATAATCAATTAATACAAATTACCTCAGCCAGATCTTAACCTGTTAGAGTGTTAGGATATTAATAACTATTTGTTTCCTTTTTTCTGCTGTAGGAATGAACCCTAGACAAATCTAAACCTTGAGCCTACTGGTAAACGCTTCTGATAAATTGTCCTTTGACTTACCAAATATCACTGAAACACTCAGAAAATTTCTGTGATTTTCATCAGTGGGCAGACAGGCTGGCATGTGGCTTGAGACTTGAAGAGTCTGGAGGATCTACGAGAGAGTAAAGAAGATTGACAAAAATGGCAAAGGAGTCTTACATTCTTCATTTTCTGCACTAATTTTACAATTGTGTATCTCTATATTCTTTGCCATTAAATGAGGCTTTACAAACTTTATATATATCAGAAGCTTTTCATCATTCACATACCACACTGTTGTAATAAACAGCAATTTACCATGTCTCCCTCAAAATGGCATTCCACCTGAATCTACGTACTTCGCTTACTCTCAACTTTTAAAGAAAGATAATCGCTTTTTCAGGTCTGAAACTTTGACTTATTTTTATCCCAACTCCTTCTTTTCCAGAAAGTTAAATGCCTTGCACTTTGCTCTTTTCTACTCTGTTGGATCTTTTCCATAAAGCTACAGGTTTTTCATCACCATACAATGCTCTAAACTTTATCTCTTCTGTCCCTGTGGAGTTGGGATTCACCACTCACCCAGTACACAGATGTATTCAACATCCTGGATGCTCTCCGAACCCATACTTTAGG
This sequence comes from Camelus ferus, assembly GCF_009834535.1. NCBI lineage: Eukaryota > Metazoa > Chordata > Mammalia > Artiodactyla > Camelidae > Camelus > Camelus ferus. The sequence continues at coordinate 76,042,062 of NC_045701.1, read as the reverse complement.
GATCTTTATGGAGGTTTCATCCAATAGGCATGATCAGTTATTAACTCAATCTCTAGCCTGCTTCCTCCACCCTGAGGACAGGATGTGGGACTGAAAATTCCACGTTTCCAACCATGGCTTGGTCTTTCTGGTGACCAGTCCCTGTCCAGGAACTATCTATGAACCCACCAATAGTCACCTCACTAGAACCAAAGGTGCTACTATTCCCCAGGAAATGCCAAGGGACTTAGGAGGTCTGTGTAAGGTGCTTATTTCACTCCCATCACTCTGATATTACAGTAGGATGGCAACTACCCATATGGTGGACTTAGGAGCTCTGTGCCAGAAAACAGGTGCAGAGACCAAACATGTAATTCTTATGATGTCACAGTCCATCCCTTGGTCTCTGGCCGTGGACCCTTTATAACAAAACAATATTCAACTCAAAGGTACTGGCTTATTAAAATCCCATGCCATCATTAATAGTCTAATACATCATCATATCATATGAAAATGTCTCCTACGGTGAGGCCACTCAGGTTTGTAGGCTTCTATTTGATCTTGTCAGGTTCCAAAAGCAGGAATGGTCTCAGCAATATATGGATTTCACTCTATCAGGCATCAGGTACAACTGAGCTAAAAAAACCAGTATCATCTCTTCCTCTTAGCCCCTTCTGAGGTGCTAACGCAACACTGGGTTTCCCTCATTACGTAACCCATTCAGTCATTCATTTATCCTCAGCCACCATTCCTCCTTCTCCCCGTGTTTACCAAGCTTTTCTATCTTTAGAAGAGACATTAAGTTCAGCCACTCTGCAGCCACTAGATTGCAGGCAGTAAGACTCATTTAGCACACCATTCTTTTAATTTTAAATATAAAAGGTTAAGCGGTAAAAAATGTCAACAATAAATCCAACACAAGGGCAGAGCAGAAAAATGCTTAAATTCATGCCAGATTATTGAGCAAAATAGAATCTGGGTAGAAAGGCTATTTCCCAAGGCTATGATACATATCTTTGAACAGTGGTATCTGAGACTTTCAAAATCTGAACTATCCTGGATTGATACAATTAACTGTAACAGCCTTAACCATCCTCAAAATAGATCATTAAAAAATTACAAACCTATACATGGAGCCACACTATAAAATTTAGAGCTTTGGAGCTGTACACCACCCAGCCACAAAATGAAACTATAGATTGACCTCAATCCTATGTAACTGACAACTTTTCTCTATCTACTCTCCATGCTTAAAAACTAAAAACTCATGTTTTTCTTCAGTTCCCTTAATTTTTAATTTATATCTTGGGGGGAAACTAAGCCTGACAAGAGTCAACTATATATATATATATTTTTTTAAATTTGTTTTTATTTTTTTCTAAGGAATGAAATGTTTAAACATGACAGAGTTTAATGGCTTAGTGAATGAGAGGAATAAATGCCAGCCAGGAAAATATTGGCTCCTCAGTAATATACATACTGATAAGTATCCATGCCTGTGAGTCTCCTGGGCCTGTTGAATAACTTTAGGATTTACTGAAAAGCAGGGGATCTAAATGATAATGAAGTGTTTCCATTCACTCTGAGATATGAAAGCCCAAGAAAAACACAAATGACCTAAAATATGTTAGGAGAAACTTTATAAGCAAAAATTTGGGCTAAAGTATAATAAAAGCTATATATAGAAATTAGAAGATTATCATAAAACCATGCACTTTTTTTCAGATCTGACTGTACAAGTAATCAAGAGAAAAATCTTTCTTTTTTTTCAATCTGAGAACTTGGGTTATTGTAAGTGCATTTATAGTTATAACTTCAGAATGTATAAATGAACAGTTTCAGAGATTCTTTTTAAAAGGAGAAACAAAATGTTTAGGTCGAACAGTATTTGAATGCAAATATCTATACATCCCCACTCTATCAGAACCCAATTAAAATAAACCAAAGATTATAAAGTAAAACGAGAGAGTTGAAAATTAAGAATGAATGTGATCTTTACATCATAAAATTTGAACTTTTCTGGCCAGATGTTAGTACTAGTGGGACCTGCTACGATCTGAATGTTTGTGTCCCCAGAAAATTTGTAGGTTGAAATCCTAATGTCCAATGTGATGGTTTTAGGAGGTGAGACCTTAGGGAGATGCTTAGGTCATGACAGTGAAGCCCTCATGAATGGAATTAGCGCCATCATAAAAAAGACCCCACAGGGCTTCCTCGTCCTTTCCGCTGTGTGTGGTACGGCTGTTTATGAACCAGGAAGCAGGCACTCACTAGACACAGAATCTCAGAGCAGGCACCCTTTATGTACGGTCCAGTTACCTTTGCTCCTTCCCAGAGACCCCTGAGTTAATCAAATAGTTTCATAAAGTTAAATTATAAAGTTATCTAACCCTAAATTAAAGATGAACGGATGAAAATAAACAAAAATAGGCAAGCATTTCTGAAGGGCCGTTATCCTTCCCACCCCCGAGGTTTCCTTCCTGGGTGGGTTCTAGCAAGGAACTCTGCTCCTCCTCTATGAAGCCCTGGAAAAAGGAAAAGACCCCAAGAGCAAGAGGGCTGCCTGGCTATTTTAGACTACGGGGTCAGGAAGACTTGACTAATGGGTGATGACATTTAAGCTAAATAATCTTTAGAAGACATCCATACAAAGGCTGAGAAAGCCAACTCCTGGCAGTGAAAATGATGGTAGACAGACCCCATGGTGGTGAATGAGCTTGACTTGTTTTAGGAACTTAGGAAGCACCACTAAATGGGAACCTAGAGGGAGAAGGGAGAATTGGTAATGAGTTCAAAGAAATAGGTAGCAGATAGATCTTACAGGGTTATATAAAGCTGGGAAAGGAATTCATTTGTTTGCTTTGTACCTAATGCAATGAGAAGCCCTGTGCTATTTCTCATCAAAAGAGTCTTGTTTATATTTTGTTAAAATCACTTTTGCTGCTGTGTAGAGAACAATTTATAGAAGGGTTCAAGTAGAATCAGGAAGACCAATCAGAAAATCCTTGCATTTGTCAAGGCCAGACAAAATGGGACTTGGACCAGCCAGAGTGCTAGTAGCAGAAATTGAGAAAAGCAGATTGCTTGGGTTATGTTTGGGAGGAAGACTGAGCAGTATGTACTAATGCCTTTGAGATGAAAGATGTGAACAGAAACAAATTTAAAAATTACACCTAGATTTTGGTCTCTGAGCCTGGATGCCAGCAGAGCTTTTTACAGGAAGGCAAAAAAGCAAGGGAAGGAGGAGCTGGTTTGGATGGACAAACCATGAGTTCACCTGCAGTTTGAAATTCCTGGCAAACATCCAAGTGGAGATGTAAAGACACAAGCAGAGTCGAAATATATGGAAATAAGATTATACCCTGGGCTTAAAAGCCCAGGAAATAATTTGCCTCTGGAAAAAATATCACCTATCTTTGCTCTGATCAATTATATTTATATTTTAATGCTTAATCTTGAGAGAACAGACACATCTCATTTTGTGCTGTTGAAGACCCTTCACTTTAGCCTCCTGATAGAAATGTGGGAGCATAATTTCCACAATTATTACACATGATGGACCATCAAAACCTATTCTTAACTGATAAGTTACTCAAAGGCAAAATACCTAAACAGTGACGACCACTGAGAGAGATGTATTTATATATGTGTGTGTATATATATCTATATCTATATATATGCTTCCTTTTCTGAATGGCATGTTTAAGAGTCATAATTTTATTTTCTCTCACCAATAATTGCTTTAAATACAGGAACATGGCTATTTTAGTCCAACTTAAAATAAAAAGAAGCTAGGAACTTCTGTTCATAATTGGCCTCCATGTCTAGTCATCTACATGATCATAGTCAAGTTATAACATTCCAGTTTCCTCTACCATAAAATGAAAGTCCCCAACGAGATAATCTCCGGGTCACTTCCATTCACAAAATTTAATGTAAAAGAAATCCACAATTCTCCCAGCACCAGGCACCCTTAACTGTGTCTCATATATAATAATAATAATGTTTCACAGAGTGTATGGTACGAAGCAAGGATTGTTTGCAAAATGCAATTTAAACAGATCGCATTTTATGGCTTGCCATTTACCGTAGTAGTAAATAGCAAATAGGCAGCTGTGCCTACGTGTATTTGCTGATCTGTCAGACATTAGAAATAAGGCCAGTGCATTATCCCCTTATAAATCAGGGCATGCATTCATTTTCTGGGAGAGGCATTAAGTTTTTATTGAAAATGAGAAACCACTGCTGCAGGGGTGAGCCACAGAGGGGGCTCCTTCCATTATCAGTTAGCATATGCACACGCGATTTTCAGAGTGAGTTTCGGGGCTTGCTTAGCCTTGCTCCGCCATGTGTTGGAGTCAGCATTCCCATCTATTTCAGTGAGTTTAAAGAATGCCATTTCCTCATCAACTTTTATCTACCCATGTCTGGCTCCAACTCGGCTTCATTCACCAGCTCTAATTATGTGACTTCCTCCCTCCTGACTCTTTACCTCAACATCTCCAACATGATTTGGTTCGACAGCTCCCTCAACATTCTTTTCAGGCCCCAGGTGGCTATTTCTTCACAGCTGAAATCTGCTAATGCTCTTAAGATAATGTCCTTCACCCTTGGAAGCAGAAGAAGAATAGCAATAATCACTGATTCTCAGTATGAAAGCTCTAAACATCGTATGCCTGCCTTCTTTTAAATGTCTTACATCTTTTTTTTTCAATGAAGTGAAAAGAACCTGGGTCTCATGGTATTGGCTCTCTTATACATGCATGAAATAATCAAAATTGTGATGTATGGAGTTATAGACTTATGAGTTGGAATTGGAGCTACTGTATGTCCATCTACTAAATTCCCATAAAGAATTTACAATTGGTACAGTACACTGTAACTCAGTTGCTGTATTACACAGTGCCTGCAGACAGGAAACACTGCTCTGAACTACAGTATAGAAACTGGAGAAAAATTCATTCAGGCTTTTCATATAGGTCAGGAAGAAATAGGATTTAAAGAGTAAGTCTGTCTTGGTACAGAGCTTTCACAGCTTATGGGAAGCTGATCACATGACAGAATGTTTTGATGATATTTTAATCTGTACTTAGAAGTACCATTTCTAATTCAAACGACACAACTGGCTAATTTTGCTCAACAAATCCCGAGAACAGTGCAGAACGTACTGCAAAGTTCAACCAGATTTTCACGTACCTTGTACTGAATGGAGCATGTGGAATTTAGCAACAGAGGGATTAATTTTTTGTTTGTTTGTTTTCATTTTTATTTAGGGTTCAGGGGAATTGATAGAGACTTCTGATTGGTAGATGGTTCTGTTTGTGCTTGAGTGAAAATGATCCGGCATTTTCTTTTCATTTATGTATATATTTGTAGGTTAGTACAAGTGCAAAACTCTCCCAGGCTCACATCAAGCTTTGGGGTTTACTCTGCGGTCTAATACGCTTTAGCAAGATCATGTTACATAATTTACTGTCTTATCATGAAATGAGACTAGTATGTTGAAAGGAGAAAAAAAAAGAAGTCCCACTTAACAGAAATTAAACACCGCATATAATCTCATAAACTCAATTTTGGATTATTCAGAGCAATATCTAAATAGAATCAACTGTTCTTCCCCTGAATGGGCAGGTTTACCTAGTGTTACTAACACACCACAGTAAGTGTGGTCGACATGTAATTCAGAGCAAAAATTAAATCCCAACCCCAGTTTACGTAAACAGCATAGATAAACACGAGCAGACAGGAAACGTCCTCCTTTCCTCTGTTCACAAATCCACTCACTCCGGTTACTAGAGAAGCCCCGTTCAGGGCTTGTGGACTCTGCCATTCAGTCCTAAGTGTCACCGCTTCTCTTCTTTCTTCAAACGTGAAGCACAAATTTGTGCTTCCACTGTGACTTTCCTAAGAAATAGGAAATGAGGCACTGACTGACTGTCTTCCTGAGTGGCCCCAACACTGATGCTTACATGGAGAGTCCTATATTTTAATGCACAGTGCATTCTGGAGATGGTGCTTGATAGCTGCATGTCTACAATCAGTAGCAGATTTTAAACTAAGGTTCCATTTTTGAAAACACTAAAACTTTTTATAAACTCTTTATTGAAAATATACAGGCTCATTGATGTTGTTGCTATTGTCTTTCTTTAGGTTATCCAATATCTAGGATTATTTCAATTGTTAACAACGTGGATTTCCAAATTAATTTTACGTATTTTAGAAAGTTAAATTTTTTTTTAAAGCTAAACTGAGGTGACACTGAGTGCAAAGAAGGAACCAGTTCTAATATTGGGAAGAAGATTATAATTCAAAAAATTGCAAGAGGTTGAGAGTGGATTAAGTCTGGAGTTGCAAGACTGGAGTTTTTTGTCACTGTTGTTATTTTTGCCTAGACAACAAAATGTAATCAAAGAAATGTGAATGGAACTCATCTCTAAACAAAGGATTCTCTGGTGAATTCTTATCCTATCAATAGCTAGATGGATTTACGAACTTCCAATTGTACTTAGATCACTAGAATGATGTTTTGATACAAATTGTGTTACTTTAATCAAGTCACCTGAGGTGTCAATATCTCAGTTTCTTTTAACTGTGAATAACAACATTTGTATTGTTGGAAGACAGTTTCCCATGGGTCTTTTGCATTTCTGTGTGTCTGGTGAATCAAGATCCTGACAACATTTTGTTCCAGACTGTCTTTTCAAGAATATTTGGACAGCAAACAACCTTGGAAGATACCGTACGGGGCAGAAGCACTACCTTTTGCCGCCCAGAATAATGATCGTAATGTCTCCCTCCTGGGCAAAAATTTGGCTGGTTTGCTTACAGCCCTTTTAAAAGATTGAGGTTTCCTAAACATGGGATTCCTCTCCCGGCTTTCAATGCATTGCCCTGTAGGAATCTGGATTTGGGGAACTGATGCAAATGCTGCTTTCTGGTTTCTACTGTTTCTGGAATAAGCAGTTCTTTGTCTCTGTTCCAAAAGTCTGTGTCTGCTACCCACATCCATGAATCTGTGTCATGCTAACTTGTTAGTAGACAAGCAGAGTAGAATCTCAGCCTCTTCATCGTTCCTGACATACACTCCATATGGCTGTTGTGGAAATCAAGTTATACAATGCATTTATAAACCTTAGCTCTGTGCTTGGGCAAAGAAGCTTTTAAAATGTTTAGCTATCACATTATTATTACTCAAACTACAGTTTAATAACTTCTATAAATTTATCATTAAGCCTCACCTTTGAAAAGCTGTATTCAATTACATATTTCTAGGATTTTATATCATTTAGCTTTTTATTTTTTTCATAATTGAATTAAATTTAATGAACATTCAAATGGATTAGAAGTTTCACTTTTAATATGCTTAATACTTCCATCTTTTTAGCACTTTCAATTTTCTACTTATTTCAAAAGACACTGTAACACAAAACAGTCAAATAATTGCACAAACACTGTTAGACAAAGAGATTAATATTGCCAAAATCAGCTGGCACATATCCAAAGCCTGATATAGTAGCAAATATTCACCAATGATGTAGGAAAGCAGATTCAGTATAAGGAGAAAGTGGAGGGGTGGGATTAATGATTTTAAGGCTATGTATCACCTGTAGACATGATATGAATTTAAAACCTTAAGATTCCATACATCTATTTATTCATTTTGCAGCTATGACTCTATGTCTCTCATTTTTATAAACTCTTCTGTAACTATGTACCTGTGGCCAAACTACCAAGCAGGTTAAGTGAAAGAAATGAGTCAAGCTAGCATTAACATAAAAACAAATAAATAATCAAACAAGCAATTAATATTAAAAATAAAGTTATTAATAATACCCATTTTCTGTTGCTTGGGTTTCTGGTATACAGATAATGTCCTTTTTTTTTTCCAGTTTAAACTATATATAAATGTCTCACAGATAAGTAAGACAGAATTATTTTCCTGAATAATTACTCAATCCGATGACTTAGCTGAATTTAGAGAAAGCAAGTGTTCTTAACCAAAGAGAAGGTCACCAATTAAGAAATAAACTTGTCTAATATGCTGCCTTTCCTCAGATTAATAATAAGCAGGTACTCAATAAATACTGAATGAATAAATAAAAATTATGAGTGGACTATGTAATATTTCATAGATGTTTCTCTTCCTTTTTCAACTGTCTATGTTTATGGATTTTGTTTTTCAATGAAGGAAATCATTTTGTTAGAAAATAGAAAAATGTATTATTATAGTTAAATGTAATAAATACAGGTATTCTTCAGTATCCGAGTAACAGCATCATAAAACAAATAAAAAGAATAATGAAAGCAAAGTCTTATTGGAGATAAAGCTCATTATCAAATTGAAGGTTTGTTTCATATCAAAAAAACCAACTGATATGAACATTTTCAATGAAAATTTTTAGAATGAAGGAGATAAGGAATTTTACACTCCTAACATTTAAATACCTCCAAGCTTTTAGCTACGTGTACTTACAGACAAACACACTTCCCATTTTGTGTATCTTTCACACAAAAGAAAAATTTAGAACCCTTTATTCAAAGTAACATAAAATTCTCTCACCACAGTTAGGGATCGAACTGTCTCTGACTGAAATAGGTAACTGAGTTGCTATTAATCTTCTTGCACTTACGTTAGGTTTCAAAATAAGGGAGATGTATAGACTAAGAAGAGACAGGATAATTAAAATAAATGATAATAATAGTAAAGATAACTTAAATTTCAAGTAAAAATTATCAAAATATGACATTAAATTTTATTTCAAAGAATTATGTATATCCTTCTAGAGTAAAGTATAGTAACAGTCCAACAAGTTACAATGTACCTGTATTTTTGTGGTTCTTAAAAAATTACAACTCAAAAGTTAATAAGAGTTTTAAGACCACAATGGAAATATACAGCGGGAAAATTCAGCCCATTAGGATTAAGGAAGATTGATCAGTTCCATACAAATACATGAACTCACACTTAAGGACCTCAGTAACAGGACTAGTCTTTATGTGATACTGTTCATCTTTAGAGTGTTTTACCAACCTTCTCTAATTAATAAGTACAGACAAATCCTGCTGTGTCCTTCAAGGCTCTCAAATAGCATTTGTATGGTTTGGAGCCTAATTAAAATTCAAAATGTACTTGCTTCTCCTCTGTAAGAATTTAGCAACAATTATTTAAGTCATATAAAATTTTAAGGGGCTTATCATCCGAACAACTTTAATTCCCATGAAATCCTCTGTGTTTGAGATTTGCTTCCTTAAACTACCTGAACACTCTGTTCTTCTCTGTAAGTCTTCACAACTAATTTATTTTATGTTGACAGTTGATAGTCTAAATTTATTTGTCCTATGTATAAGGAAGGATACAGAAGTTATAGCTCACACACAGATTTTAATCTACAGCAAAAAAAAAAAAAAGTAATCTTATTTTTTTTTTAATTTTAGTGTAAAATATTCAATGGATATTAACTTCCCAAATTAATGATCTGGCTCAAATATTAAAAAGATGACATTCTTGAGGGAAAAAATAGTTTAGTTAGTTTACATGTCTCCTATTTTTTCTTTTGGAGAGTACTCATGTTTCCCTAGGCTTCCTCATTTGTTTGTTTTGAATGTTATCCAATATCTCTCTAAGCTCTGGTCTTCTCAGTCAACAATCTGATACAATAAGTATATTACAGCCAGACAATGTCTGCCCCAGAAAGATAAGAAATCTGCCTAGCAGAAAATTAAGGAATCCTAGGTTCAAGCTAACTTACTATTGGTCTAAACTAACAAATGGAGATTTCAACTTGTCTTTCCCCATCTCTAGGATTACTAAAGGAAACCATGCATTTTCCCCAAAATGACTGGATAGTACTTGTGATGTGATACATGTTTCTTATGGCCAAAGGCTTTGCATGGTAGAAAAACAGAAGCTTATAATAATCAGAAAAAAATAACATAAAACAATCAATAAAGGAATAATTATCAAAGATGTCTCTCCTTCAATGGTCTAAACAAGTAAGAAAAACACTTTGCAGACTAAGTTGCTTACAAAAAGCTTACTCTTCCTTTAGAAAAGTTTAGCATTGTCAAGGTAGAGAGTGCTCCATTCTCTCCACAGGCCTTCATTCCCACAGAAATTAGGAAGGGATCTCGGAACAATTCTGCTACTTATTCCACTGAAATAATGTTACTTTTGGCCCCACATGTACTTCTAGCTAGGAGAAGCAGTAGGTAACATTTGGCATACTTACTCTGGCTTCACTAAAGAAAAATCTAAAGCCCATACTTTACAGAAGTTTCTCCAAGGACCACCCTACCCTCTCCCATCCTTGCTTACAGAGCTTTATAATATTTGCTTACTCTAGGAAAATTCCATGTCCCAGCACAACTTGAAACTAGTAAGGATCACTAACTTGTCTCCAATATATCAGTTCCTTGCCTAACAGAAACTTACTTGTTTTTTGTGGGTTTTTTGGTTTGTTTGGTTTTTTGTGGGGTTTTTTTTGAGATAGGAATTTATTTATTTTTTTAAGGAAGTTCTGGAGTTGTTTTAATCTGTTTCCTTAGTGAGGCTCATGTTTTCTTCTCTAAGGCTGGATTTCAAAAACTCATTTCAAATTTTTCTTTTTGGTAGAGCTGTCCTGTCTGCTGGATATTAAAGCAAATATTGCATAATATATAAATTGGAAAGGGTTTTTTTGTTTATTTGTTTGTTTATTTTCAGACAGAATTAGGTTTTATTCCTGGCTCTGCAAATACTATCTGTGGTATCATAGAAAAGCTATTTAACATTTATAAGCCTTTATTTTCCCATGTGTCAAATGGAATAATAATGATGAGCTTGCAGTGATTTTGAGGATTAAAAGAAATAAGATATAGTACATCTCACATTTTCTGATTGTAGTAAGCACTCATAAAAAAAATTGTAGTTGTTTTTATTGTTGTCATTGGTTGGGGTTCTGTGTTAAGACCTGATTCTTGTTTTTCAATAGATCGCTATCAATTATAAATAATAAAAAGATAATATTAATTTAATCAAAATAAATTGCTCAGAATACCTATTTAGAGAAATTCAAATGGCAGGATAATATAATGATCACATATGGTGATTGGCCATATATATATATATATATATATATATATATATATATATATATATATATATATAAATAAATATATATAGTCAAATATAGTGATTATCATAAATGGAGTTAAGGGTCAGACTGAACTTTGAAGGGAGAATGGTTCAGCTATATGAACAACCGGATGGGATTGTAGGAAACGAAGCATGAACAAAGCTTGAAAAGTAGGATTGAGAAATACTAAGAGATAGAATTTGAATATTTTTAAAGATAAATGAAACTTACAGATAATTGAATGCCATGCTGTTCAGTGACATAATGAGTATTCATCTGAAGTTTGTTTTTATTTGTTTGTTTGTTTGTTTGTTTTTATCATAGAAGCAGTAGTATAGGATTGGCATTTTAGAAAGTTATTCTAAAGGCCATGTGTAGAATCAACTAAAGGGAAGAAGGAATGAAGATAGGGAGAATTACATGCATTGAGGAATATTTGGAAAAGATGGAAGTTATGCAAATAGGAAGGACCAGATGCACAAAATATTTCAAAGGATGGATCAGTAGAAATTAACGGACTGAATATCTAAAATTAATGGGTTGAATATTTCCATTGAGGCTTCTTCTGTTTTATTTTCATTCACACAGCTCTCGCATCTAACTCTTGCTTGATCTGTTTCTTTGGAGAAGGAACAGAATAATAAACAGCCTCATCATTTATGTCCCAAGTCTTACATCCACATCCTTGGCTCTCAAAATATAAAGGCCAGGTTTATAAATCAAGTGAGAGAGAAAACATATTAGAGTGTGGGCATAAGTGCTTTTCAACTTGAGTTGAATCAGTGACAAGATATAGTGGCCCTGTCATAGGTAGTTATAAAAGCAGAAGGCTTTAAGGTAAGAATAGTTCACTGTTCAACCAGCATGCCCAGGACAACAGACCCAACGGCCCTCTAAACATATAACACAACTAAGGCACTTAATATAATTCTTCCCATAAACAGACTTGAAATATATGATCTAGTTTCTAAGACAGAGTACAGGGAACTCATTTAGAATCTTGAGCTTCAGTTTATAATTTTGATCAAAACAACATTTTATTAGAAGAAACAAAACATTTCTTCAAGCACAGTTTCACAGGAAAACTTAATTAAAACAAGCAAAACTGTTCTGGTGAAATCAGAGGGGTGTCTCAGAGTCCTGACCGTACTGTTTCCCATCTTACACAAAGGCGGGACAGATATATTATCAAAGCCCAACATCTCCACAGAACACAGTTAGAAAAACACTGCCTCAGTGGATTTGAGTTATTGTTGAACCAATATTTATGACTAGGTTGGGGATGAGGTTTTAAAATGGAATTGTTCTCTCTGCCAAACCAACCTTAGGGTTACAATGACTTTGGACTCAGTTTATGAGTACCCATCTGAGCTCACTAGGCTAGTGCACAAAAACACCAGATGCAAAATGAAAACAACATCAACAACAAAAAATTCACTCACCCTCTCACCTTAATTGACTCAGGTGCAAACAGTCAGTTTAAATTATTGTTAAACCCACATTTGCTTTGGGTTTTTATGCATACAACCTTCTGTTAACTATCTACAGTTCCACAAAATAATTATTTATTTGAAGATGAGGAAAAATAAAAGAAAGTAACATATAAACTTACAACTTAAATGGTGATTTTCAATGCATAATTTTATATAATCTTTCCAACACACTGAGGAAGTAAGAAACATTATTATTTCCATCTTGTAGATAAAGAACCTGGAAACCAAAATTTAGAGAGGAAATGAAATTTGTCTAAGATCATGTGACTAGAAAGTGGCAAGGCCATAACTCACTCAGAGCTACATAATGAGTTTCAAAGAAGAGAGAAAAGGGAGATAGGAAAGTGCCAAAAAGAAAGACACCTAAAGCATGATCTGTGAAAGAAAAAAATTGTAAATGGCATGTCATTAAAATTAAATTCTTCTGTTTTGTGGAAGAGACTAGTAAGAGAATATAAAGAAAAGCCAGTGACTAAGAGAAAACATTTGCTAAATACAAACATGTGTCCAAATATATAAAAGGACTTGTATCCAAAATATATAAAGAACTTTTAAAACTCAACAATAGGAAAGCAAACCACCCAGTTTTACAATAGGCAAAAGATTTGAAAAGATACCTCATCAAAGAAGATATATGATGGAAAATAAGCATATGACAAGATCCTCAGCATTATATGTTGTTAGAGAATTGCAAATTAAAGCAATGAAATATCACTACACACCTACAAAATGGCTAAAATCCAAAATACTGACAACACCAAATGCTGCTGAGGATGTGGAGCAACAGGAACTCTCATTCATTCTGGTGGGAATGAGAAATGGTACAGTCACTTGGAAGACAGTTCAAGTTTCTTACAAAGTTTAACATAGTCTTACAATAAAATCCAGCAATCAGAGTCATTGGTATTTACCCAAATTAAGTTGAAAACTTATGTCCACACAAAATTCTGCACTTGGATGTTTACAGAAGACTTACTCAAATTTCCCAAAACTTGAAATCAACTATTCTTCAGTAGATGAATGGATAAACACACTCACATATCCATACAATGGGATAGCATTCAGCAATGAAAAGAAATGAGCCATAACGCCATGAAAAGATATGGAAGAATATCAAATGCATACTGCTAAGTGAAAGAAGCCAGTCTGAAAAGGCTAGACACTGTATGATTCCAACTACACATTTTGGGAAAGGTAAAGCTATAGATGCAGTAAAAAGATCAGTGGTTGCTAGAAGCTCTTGGAGGGGAAGGCAGGGAGGAATGAATAGGTGGAGCACGGGGGATTTTTAAGGCATTGACATTATTCTGTATGATACTACAAAGATGTAGATCTGAATATATTATACATTTTTATTATACATTATACTCTTGTCATAACCCATAGAATGTACACCATCGAGGGTGAACGCTAGTGTAAACTATGTGCTTTAGTTCATAAAAAGAAAAAAAGAAAGAGAAGAATGAAGAGAAAATAAGTAGGAAAAAAAAGGTAAGTTAAGACAAAGCGAAGAAGGCAATGGCTAGAAGCATCAACACTGAACAAATAAATTTCTTGACATTAACTTAGTGACTGTCATTATGTTTGTTCAATTAACTATCGTCAAGTCATATTCTTCTTTATATTTCCCCTTTCCTGTTTATAAATCTTCATACCAAGTCTTCTGCAAACTGATCTTAACCAACCTCTGAATCAATCCTTGTCTCAATTTATCAGATGATGAGGCAGATTATTCATTGTTATAAAGACTTAATGACCTCCCACTTAATTAACTTATATTTTTCATAAGTAATGATTTATCTATTGCTCCCTTAAAAAGAGACATGCACAGACTCCAGAGACTCATACACATAAACGTAAACACACAAACACATACACTTGACAAGAACAAGTCTTCTGCGTTTTACTATAAAACCCTGGCTAAACCTGACAGCAACATCCCTAGAAAACTCCATCTAAGGAACAGAAAAAGTACAAAACTCTGAAAATTTCAAAATACAGAAATAAAAAAGGGACAGGTGACAAGTCACTAATTATGGCTTGATTATAACAATCATGCTGAAAAATAAACTGAAGATCTAAGAAGGGAAATACTGCATTCTGGGGAGCTTTCAAGTAAGCAACTAGCCCTTGAACTTAATTCTCAGTTTAATGGACCTCCAAATAATTGAATAAACAAAAAATGGCTCAGGAGTTTCAGGGATGGAAAGAATTAAGCGAGCCATGGTTTTGCATAACCTATCTAGAGAATGGGGGTTGGGGGAGAGGGACTTAAGAATGAAGGTGAAAGGATTAATATTCGGTGTTATTTTTATTGCAAACATCGACAGGAAGATAACGAATTCTGGGCCTGGCTCCTGAGATACAGGTTAGCTCCATCCAGGCAAAGGAGGCATGAATAATTAATAATCCACTTCAAAGTTCACAACCCTCATCTCCTCCCCAAGGCAGTCATCAAGAGAGGCAATAGCCAGCTAATGGGAGGATTGCTTAGTCCATCTCATGCAAATTAAAGTGCTTCTGCCTCAAGGTTTCTCTTCTTTGCCAGCTCAGGAAGCAGCTGGTTCCCTGAGCTCCTGGAGAGAACATTTAGCCCCTTTCAACCACAAATCAGCTCTCCAGTCTTAGCTTCTTTAAAGGTTCCAAACATCATAGGGGTCTGCCCATCAATCAGTGATTGTATTTTTCATTCAGCCCCACAGCAGCTGGAAAGTTATTTTTACTAGAGAACCAAGTCCGTTACCAAAAATTCAGAGCTCGATATACACAGGGAACTAAATTCTACCTGTTCAACTAAATCCAAGCACAACAGTCACTGTCTTTCAGGGAGAAATATTTAAAAAGCCAGTTTTCATCAATAATGACCCAACAAGTATCATTTTGATGTATTTTCAAAATTCGTACTGATTTTGATGTATTTTCAAAATTCGTACACCAAATCCAGTATCACAGTTTCAAACTTGGGTATACATAAAGTTGTTTTAGAAAATTCATTAAAAATTGAGGATCCTGGACCCAACTCCTAGAAGTTTTGATTAATTAAGTCATAGGTGGGGCTGAAGAATCTATGACATTACTTATAAAAAAAATCAAGTGATTGTGATGCAGGAAGTCCTTGAACTAGACATTGAGGAACATACAGCCAGTACTTACAGATTTAGCATCGATGGACTAAGTATTCTCAGTTTTGACTCTTTTTCATCAAACCTCAGTTGTGAATGTCATATGGAATATATCCGAGGCACCAAATTGAAACCCATGCAGAGCATAAACTGAGTTGATTTGCAGGAGCAAGCCAATAAGCTATGTTGCACATCTCCAGGTGGCTTTGGTTTTTGTCTGCTTTGGTCATTCTTTCTGCTATGATCCTCACAAGATGGCCTCCCCTTTCCTCCCCTCAAAAAGGAAAAGATATCTTTCTTGAAAAATAGTCATCAAACCACTGAGAAAACTTTAGGAGACATTAAAAAGGTAGAGATGCATACCAGCTTGATGGAAAAACAATCCAGAGCAATTGAGATAAACTCATGGAGCCATTTCTATAAGATTCCCAGCTATTGGTATAAGAGATAAATAAGAGAATAAGAGAATTTGCGCACATGCGCGCACACACACACACACACCCATATACTCAAACACATTCAGGCACACTCATATTCTACCACTACAAAACAGGGTAACTGAGCAAACCAGTTTCTTCTTGGAAGGTCTAAGTTTCTCATCTACAAAATAAGGTTATTTAACTAATTCCCTGTGATACAAATAACTATGATTTTACTTGCCAAGAACTTTGCTGAACTCACTGTAGTGCCTATGATAGTGTTATTCAGTTTACCTTAATACTGAACACCAATTACTTTTTATTTTTTGAATTGTTTATCTTTAATAGCTTTCTTTATTTTTGTTTTTCCAAACTGCCCATCAGTATTTAGGTAGGATTCACTGAAAATACATATAACTGTATGTCTTACACATCTATACTAGACAGTCTTCTGAAAGTAAACAATTGGCACACTCCAAGTAGGTATTTTGAGGATACCTTAGTAAACTATTTTACAAGTGAGGCCATCTGTAAGGAAGTCACAAGGAGCCATGCAATACCCAGAGGCTAGTAACTGCAGGGGAGCTGTTACCATCCTCAGGAATGAAGGGACCCTGGGACAGGGGAACAAGACTTGCTGTTAGGACCTGTGCTCTTTGGTGGAAGGAGACAACCAACCCACAGCAACTCTGCAGAAAGGAAAAAAGGAACTGAATCCCCCACTTCATCTATCTCTCTCCTCCCACTTGCCTGCTAGTGCTTCTTAACGTCCAAACCAAATCAGAAGTCAGAGGGCAAGAGAGTCCTTGGATAAAGTCCATAAAGATTAGGTTCTTGTGGCACAAAGTATGGTGAAAGTGATTCTAGGGAGAAAAAAAATGGAAAACCTTCCAGCATAATTTTTCTTATTTCTTCTGTAGAAACCAGTGGCAGCCCAACATGAGGTTTCTGTAAATTCCCACCTGCTTAATGATTCCTCTAGTCATCTCTCGGTTCATTATCCCGTTTAAGCTTAAATCTGAAGGTTCATATTGTCTTACGAATGTTACTTTATCTCTGTTTCAGACTTGGAACTTGCCTGCTTTCCCTTGACTCCTACAAAACCACCACTGCAGGAGGCCAGTGTGCACAGAGCAGACTCTACTAGAAGACAAGGGAAGCAGAGAGGTTAGACACAACACTACAGCAAAAACTGGATGTCTGTATTCTCCAAAGACTCAACCATTCCCTCCAGTTTGGCTCCAGTTTCTTGCCATGGTTTGGACCCTTTTCCTACCCATCATCAAATTCTAAATAAGGACCCACTTATAAAGTAATTGAAGGAAACTTAGAAATCGTGTAGTCCTCACTTTCTCCTTCTCACAGAACCCTATACCCCTCACTTGCTTATGTATTCTCCACTTATATCATACTGTCTTATAACTTAATTACCATCCTGCTGCCTCACGAGGCTTCAGATGCTTTTTGAGGGCTGAGTCATCATCGCATCTGGATCTCCAGGGTCCACCATCATACTTTAATAAAGTAGGCACTCAATTGATGCCTTTCAAATAAATGTGTCATCTTCCAAGATATGACATCCCTGATGTTCACACACATACCTTTTATCATGTACAGTTTTATAAAAACTGAAGCTCTAAGAAGAGAAATAACATGCCTCAGAACCACAGTACGAGAATTCTGGTATCCTACCTCTTCAAATTAATATTCTCCATAATGCTTTGCTACTCCAGCTGTTTACATGTAAGTGTGCCCGGTGAATTTTCTTATCCTAGCCCTACTATGAAACATCTTTACAACTTTTTCTCAGCAAGTTATATTTAAGAGGAACAAGTTCTAGAAAAAGAGACTTTCTCCTGATGGAAAATTCCTTTCACCAGTACCCTAGCATTTTCACCAACGTGTATAAATTTGTTGCATTTATAATATTAATTAATATTGAAAACTGTAGGTAGAATCAATCTTTGGGATTGTCACTAAACTGAAAAAGAGAAGAAAGAAAATAACACTTAGTGATGGAGATTTTGGCCTCAAAGGACCATTCTAACATTCAGCCTAGTACTCTGTACCTAACGCTTTTCTCTGGGTAAGGCAGCAAAGAAACAATTCTTGCAAATGAGCTATTTTGTTTTCCTAATGAAAATCCATGGAGGAGATTTTTTAAATATTTCAAAACATCTCATTGCAAATCTGTTAACTTTCTTTTAAGAGATATTTTTGTTGTTTCATCAGAGAAAGCTTGTAATTTCATTATTGCTGACCACCCATTCATGACTCCTTAATTAGTTTCACATCCAAAATGAACTGAGTATTTTTATTCAACTATTCACACTGTCTAAAACCTGACAAACTGAAAGCACAGTATCATCTTCTACAAGTATCTGTGCCTCCAGGTTGATCAGATTCCCAGGTACTTGCAAAGTGTCACCAGTAATGGAAAGGGAAACCTGCCCTCTGTGCTACATCCTGCAAAACTGTCCTACTCATTCCACATTCTGCAAACCCTTCCTCCACCCGTAGCTTTCCATTTTCTATTTTTATGACTCTTATAGACAAAATGAAAGTAATATTTTTATGATAAAGCCACTCTAGAAATGCATTTTTCAAATAGCCAACTGATTTATTTGTACAAGTTCCCCACTGATTTATGTGCAACAGTGTAAAAGCAGCCTTTAACTACTTGTCACATCTGTTGACTTTTTTCTTCCTATGATCTCATCTTGTATGTAAGAAAATGACTTGAATATACTAGGCTTATTCCCAAACTTACTAATCAGAATCTGCTGGAGTCAAGGCAGGTGATCTACATGTTGTAAAGAACTTCCAATAAGCATAATGACTAGCGAGGTTTGGGAACACTCCACCAAACCCAAGAACGGGTCCAACACTGAAACTAATTGTGAAATGCTTATGCGCATGTGTTAATTTTTTTTTTTTTCCTTAAATAAGGATGCCTTTTCTTTCTTAAATTTTCAAAGTCATCTTTAAGAATGGGACAGACACATGATGAAAATAACTCATATACTGAAAGATCTGGAATATTTTAGGATCTCAAGTCTCTTGGCTTGAGGTCAAAATAGAATCATCTTCCCTAGATTCTGTTCTCTGCGTATTGTAGTTGGAGAGTACTTGACAGGATGATTCCTACTCTACGCCAAAAAAGTACTTCTAAATTTTCCTGTTAGCCTACATGCCTTCCTTTTTTGAGCCTCCCAACAAACTTCTCCAGTATCACTTATTCTGCATCATTGTCTGCTTTGGACCCTTCCACAGCCACCCTTCTCTCATCATTTACCCTGGGTGACTGTGCACAGACAGGCTGGTCATGTCCAAAGGCACCGGGCAAAGGAGGCAAATGACTCCATGATCAACCTAGTGTTGCATCTACCCAGAGGGATGACATTTTTCTAATTCACATAAAAGTGATATGTGTGCTAGCAGTGGCCCTGCCTTTTCCCACTCTTTTTCTTCTTATTAAAGGGAATAACATGCACATACTCAAAGATTAGATTCATGTATAACTTGTTCCCTTTCATCCCATAGCCTTGATCCTTCTTACGTTTTCTACAGAATAGAAATGTTTAAGTCTATTTCTATGTTTATGTACTAACCACAATAAAGGAAAGTCAGAGTTGAGATAATAACAACAATGAAATCTCCCAACTTAATAATCCGTAGATTCTATGGCACGTCATGACTTTTACTAAGTATGTTAAATTTTCATTTGATTACATTTCATTTTAAAATTAAATATTACACTCACAGGGCAGCTGAAAGTTGGGAGGATCTAAAGAGATAATATACATGGAAATATTTTGTAAAATCCTACAAATGATGCAAATATAAAATAGCATTAATGTTATCAATATAATTACAATTAAAACTTACTGTTGACAAAGAGAATAATGCTTACGACTATGAGAGTAAGTCTTATCTCTGATTTCAAAGAGCTTACAACTCAGTGAAGGACCTTAGACAGTCTATACAAATAATTTACTGTAGATTAGAGTGGAATACCAAATTCCAATTGAGTCAAGTGAATAATAAAAGCAAACTTACAATCATTCGACTGACACAGTCCAAGAAAGCTTGTAGAGGACGTGGAAGTTAAGCTAAACTTTAAAAGATGCTTAGGATTTGAGTATAAGAAATGGTTGGGAAAGCCTGAGAAATGCTATTTTTAATTAATACATTTTTAAAAAGAATACATCCTCTAAGGAGTGTTCCAAATATTAAATAAACTTCTGATCCTGCTCGGCGAAGTCATTAGAAGCATAGCATAATGGTACAATCAGTAATAGATGGATCAGGATTAATGAGAGAAGGGCAATTAAAAGAAATGAAAGGTCACACCGGCTGAGTGCTCTATTGTGTAAGAGTGTTGGTTACCTGATCATTTCCATCTTGCTCAGGGTAAAGGGTCCACTCAAAAGTCTGGCCTAAAAATGATCAAGTTGATAAAAGAGATATTTTCCAAATTCAGTATGTCCCTTTGGGCATGGAGTAAAGAGACTTGTCTCCAAATTTTCAATCATCTTTTATGGATCTCAGAATTTAGAGGGGCTCAGGAGGATACTCCATGGAGAACAGGTTCCTTTTTCCATTTATGCCTTGTTTTCAGTTTATGTCTCAGGTTGGGGCAAGCTTCCGAGGTCCAACTTTAATGCTGGCTCTTTAAAAACAAACTCAGGCTCACATACAAGTGATCTGGGCCAAAACTGAAGTGAAGCAGCTCTCTACTCATGTAGACAGGGAGAATTATGAAGAATTGGAAAAATTCCTAATAACCCCAAAAGTCCCGGGTTAACAGGTTACACTGCAATATCTCTGCTTGCATCATATCTTAAGGGGCATGGGATGGAATTCATGACAGGTGAATTTTTGATTAAACAGTGATTACTCATTAAAGAAAAGCAGGAAGGGAGCATAAGAAAACCATTAGTCCTTTTTACCTGAGGCTTTCTTACTCTCTTTCTGATGAGTCACCTGTAATTGGTCACACAGGACCTTCTGAAAGAGTAAATATGAAAAACGTTGGTTGAATTAATAAATAAATGAATGAATGAATAGATAAAGTAGAGACAAGAAGGTGAAAGCATTTAAACATAAAAGACACGTGGTTAAAAAGAAATTTCATTAGCAGAAACAGTAACAGTGGACCTATCATTCATTGAGTGCTTGCTGCATGCCAGGCGTGATGCTTAGATTTTTACACTCAGTAATGAATATTCATTATGGCAACCCCTTAAGGTGGATTCTAACATTAGGTCAGTTTTATAGACGAGGAAACTGAGGCTCAGTAACATGTCCAAGGTCACACAGCTCAGAAATAGACTGGAATTCAGAACCGAATCTGTTCAATTCCAGAGCTAGGCTCCTAACCTCTGTAGGGTTTTTAATCCCTATTGTATGCCATTCAGGTTTCACAGTTAGAAGATTTCTAGAGATGGAGAAAAAGGGACAGTAAGAGGAGAACTGAACTGTTGGGGGATGGGATGGAGATTATAAAAATACATTTATGTAGGAACCTGAATTGTGAATTTAGATAAATGTATAAGACAAACATTATATTTTTCTGCACATTTTCTATGCAAGATGCTACCCTATTAATCTCAATCCAATTTTGAATTATGTTTCTATGCTATGTATTTTTTCAAACTTCCTCAGTTACGATTGCCCTCAGTAAGAGTAACAGCCACAATTTTTAACAAATTCTCAGACTCCACAGGGGGTCTTTAATGCTTTAATACTGTTAATACACACTTCAGTGCTGTTAAGTGAGAAGGAAAAGTACCTGGCTTTCAAGACCCAGCTATCCCCAGGCTCACATCGTGACACTGCTTAGCAGCCTGTGTTCTCTCTACTCTTGTGCAGCGGTGACATTTTTTGTGACATAAGGAAAGTATTTCTAGGCACTAATTTAATCATTCATCATTTGAAATAAACCATGGGTTTGTGTTCTAGAGGTTTCAGCCTAATTCTCTCCTCCATTGCCTGCTTCCTTGATCCCTCATTTGATCTACAAAAAATATTGAACCAGATACTTTTCTAGTGAAAGGAAACTCTTATCCAGAGTCCAGTTAAATTAACTTGGAAAATTATCTAACCATTTGAGCTTCTGTTTCCTCAGCTGTAAAACAAAATGAAATATAATAAATTAGAAAGGGAAGAGGGTATCATAATAATATCTGTACAACTGTCTTTTACTCTGTTTTGAGGCAATTGTATCAAATACTATAGGAAGAAGATATGAAAATGTTAGTTGTTGCATTTAGAAGACAAAGATACTCAGGTGAGGGAAGAATTCCATTAACTATTTTCCAGAAATTCCAGGGGATTGGGTAACAAAACACTCCTGTTTTTCCCAGAATCATTGTCCTTATTTCCTGTAGCCAAGCAACAATCAACTAGTGACTTAGCTTCCTACCAGTAATTTGATATGAGCCCTTGGAACAGTGCCTGCAGTTTTCCATGATGCTAAAATGCATTCTCTTCCCTCTCTAATTCTTAAATTTTTTTTTAAAAGTGCTTCTTTATTGTAAGTATCAGGTACAATACATTATCTCTATTACAGTTGAATTTACTACCTCTACTAAACACATCTAAAGAGAACAGGTAAGAGAAAAAGAAAGGTATAGGGAAAAAGACTATTTAAAGCTGATAAATTTTTTAAAATGGAAAAAATAGATATGTATTTTTCCTTTATACAGGGGTTTTTTTCTCTTCCCATAAATCACTGTCAGTTTTCTACTCCCATACATTACTGAGTTTATCTGCATCATTACTAAGAAAATGCAGTTGTTATTCTCATTACTGTTAACAAATAATTACAAACCAGGTTATCTACCTACATGATTTATTTACCAACCTTTAGAGATGACTTTATGAAAAACTAGTATTTAAAACCACACGTGTCTTGTATGTATATGCATGACTGGGACATTGTGCTGTACACCAGAAACTGACACATTATAACTGATGGTACTTGAATTAAAAAAAAAAAAAATACATATCTGGCTCTGAAATCTGAGATCATTTCTTTCTGCTACATTGCATCCTAAGCACAGTATATGACAGTTTGTGAGAATATTTTATTATTAAATTATTAGTGTTTGGTCAATTATATAATTTTAAGTTTGCTATGTTGAGTATGAGTTTCTATTCTCCAGGCTTCAATTTTGATGGTAGTATATTTCAGAAATTATAATATAAATGGGGGAAATACAGCTATTATATAAAAATTTGACTTACAAATCTTCACGTGAAATACATTTATCATTTAATTTTATTTTTCTATCAACATGCAAAATGAAGACATTGTCTTTTAAAAATGTGTCTGCCTAACTGAGAATTTCATAAGTCTCTGGAATAATGAAATCTTGCCCTTGCCTGAAAGTATCTCTATAGTTAGATCAGAGTGAAATAGAAAAAAATAGATTTCTTTCATGAACAATATATGTTCCATCAAAAGAACAAAGAAACAGGGCTCTAAATGCTGGGTTTTCTGCTTCCCTGAGATGTTTAAGACTGTCAGAGGATGACAGGTTCTGATATTCTCATTCTGAATTTTAACCTTCCGACATATGCTTACACCATACTCCACTCCAGCATTCGGGGAACACGGCATGAGAAATGACATGCATTGATTGTCCTCTCTATAGAACAGACCTGAGCCCTTTTATACATTACCTTGTGTGATCCTCAGAAGATTTGTTATCAGTTTATGGAAAAACAGTGAAGCACATCCCTCCACCACAACTTCAGGGAAAATAAGACTGTCCATTTTATTATTATATCAACACATGGTGATATGTAATGTTATTTTAAAGAAACTATACGGATTCTATGCCAGCAAGACTCAGTTCTGGCTAGAAGGAAAGTTCCACATATCCCCCAAAATAGGCGGAAGGACGGTCACCCACTCAAGGAAAAAGAATCACAGAGGCTAATTTGGCCGCAACCATCCAGATATGGACTAGGAGGTGGGATGCTTACAAAACAAGCACACCTGTCCTGGTCCTGTTGGCAAGGCCTTCCCTACAGGGAAGAAGGATGATGAGATTCTAGCCAAAGGAATTCAAGCGCTTCAGTCTCAAAGGCTGTTGCCATTCAGCAAGTAATTAGCCTAACTGCCCACGTTCAGGGTCAGTTCCACAAATAACCTTCAGTTATGATTTCTCTTTCCAGGTTTGTCCGCTGGAGGGTGGAGAACGAGCTGCTTGTGGAAACGGTGAAGACCCCCATCTGTGTGGCAGAATTTTACTTTTTAATCATAAATCACTACACTGGCATCTTGACTGTGGACTGATTGCCCAAGCTTTTCTGTCTATAGCAAGAAAATAGACTGGTCAATTTGACATGTCTTCCAGTCAGTGGAAGAGTTAGATCTCTGTGGGAAACTGATGAGTTGTCACTGTGATTTTATGCATCAGTCTTATATCTTGGTTCACGTAAGTGCGTCCTGAGAAGGGATGTGGTACCTGAGAACTACTTTCTGAGACTACAACCTACAAGCTAAGCCCTGTACCCTGGTATACTGAGAGTTTCCTATGACTGCTGTTAACAAATTACTACAAACTTGGTGGCTTTAAAATAACAGAAGTCCAAAATCAGTCTCACTGGGCCAAATTCAAGGTGTTGTCAGAGTCATGCTCCTTCCAGAGGCACATAACAGTTCATCATCCCTTTCCAGCTTCTGGAGCTCCTTTCTAGGCAGATGTGGACTCTTGGTCCCTTCCTCCACCTTCAACGCCAACAGTGCAGTAACCTGACTCAGTGGTCACATTGCCTTATTCTTCTGGGTTAAATCTTCCCTCTGCCCTCCCTCTCATTAGGCTGCTTATGATTGCATTTAGGTCCTACTCAGATAATCCAGGATAATCTCATCTCAAGATCTTCAATTCGACAACATCTGGCAATTTCTGTCATATACAATAAGATTCACAGGTTCCAGGAATTAGGACCCAGACATCTGTGGGGACCATTACTCAGCCTGTCACACTATCTTTTAAGGACTTTTCAAGAAGTGAGTACCCACACCTTTCTGTGTTTGTTGGGCAGATACTTTAACATTTTCTTTGAAATTCAACAACCATTATGCATCAACAGGGTTCTACCAGAAAACAGGATTCACCTCAGATGGTTCAAATGAATGAGGCTGGACAGGATTAAGGAAAAAACGATGCATGTGAGGCACTCAGCAATCAATACCAGTGTGGGAAGCTTTCACCTGACTTCCCCAGGTTGATAGGCACAAAGAGAAAACATCATTGGAGCCCAGAGAGAATAGGAACCATGAGGAGGGCTCACCTGGTAGGAGCTCTGGGTAGGACCGGACAAAGCTGTTGCCGGAGACCAGGTGCCAAAGTAGGGAAAGAGTGAGAAAGAAACACCTGGACTTGTCTCTCAACCTGCTGGTATCTCCTCTTGACCAATTCCAACCTGAACTCACCTGGCAGGGGAGCCCAGGGGAAGCAACACAGAGGTAGGTGTCTCTAGCACAGAACATGTCAGAAAAAGGTAGAAAATGGATACAGACTTGGAAGGTGGGGAGGAAGCATCCTAGTAAACACATTCCCAATATCACCTGTAAAAAAACAAGTGAGTTTCAGAAAAATAAGGAATTCAACCAAAATAACTGACATGTGGCTGACCTAAAATTTGAACCTATGTCTGTCTGAGATTTGAAAATCCTTTTTTATTTCTCTCACAGTGTGCTACTCTATAGCCTTTGGAGTTTAAGTTTGCCGCATTTTGTATGTCTGTCTCTGAATTGCTTAATAACAGTCAAGCAGTAAAGGATTATTTCTAATTTTCATAATCATTCAATAGACAAAATTATATTATCTTTTCGTTTATAATCTCAAATTGGTTTGAGTCTCCTTCCCACTTTGTCTCACCCCCAGCCTTACTTCTCTAGCTGGAAGGAAAAAAAGTCCTTGATTGTGTTCAATTATTCATCCTGATAGCAAATTCTGAATCAAAAACAATTAAATTCCATACTTCGCACGTCCAATTCTATGCTCAAAATAATTTAAATTTCTTTCATGATAGATGTCAGTTCCTAAGCATATTCTTGCACGCTCACCAATGTCCACATAGAAATAATTAATTTATAAGCAGAGTCTACTAATAGATCCAGTATACTCTTAGCCCCTGCTTGATTTCCAGATTTTACATTTCTCTGGAGAAATTATTTTAGCCATCAACTCTCTCCAATTTCTTCCAGGCACTTGACGCACTCAGCATGACCTCCTCCTACAGAGCTCTAGCGTCTTCAGGTCTACGCTGAATCCACTTCTTACCCACTCACTGAATCACTCTCCCCTATCCTTCTACCGCCATCCTCGGCTCATCACTCCCGTCCCATATATCCCCACTCATCACCATTCTAAAAAGTCTGCGTTGAGTGACACTGTATCTGCTGCTTCGGAAATTAGAGCCTGGCTCCAAATCCCACGCACTGCTAACAAAGCACCTTTCCCCTTGCTCTTCTCCTGACACCGCCTTGCAGCCAGAAACTCTCCCAGAAGAGAAGGGGAGCGGAGCAGTCAATAGCGTCTCTAAACAGAAGATGCCATTGGCAAGGAGGTAGCACTCAGGCACCACGGCGAACCGCAGGCCTCTGATTAAGACAGCCGCGCGAGCCTGATTGATCTGCCTGTCTGCGCTGCATGCAAACCAGCTACCGACTCGCCCTCTCTGCTGCTTCATTCCCCTCGCAGGACGGAGAGCACTTGAATGGAAAAGTGGGCTGCGCATCCGCAGAGAGCCTAAAAGGAATTACCGACAGCCGATTGCTCTCCTTGAATTTGGATTCTGGGATCAATCAGGAGAGATTTCATAGCAATGGCGACTGAAAAATGAAAAATCCCGGCTAGTTCACATCAACCAAGCGCCTTGTAAACGTCCCAATTAAAGAGAGTTAGCACCCGATGGTCCGTTTGTGCAACTTGACCCAGTCCAGCCTTGGCCCATCCTGGTGCTTCCCCGACACCACAGCCCCGTAGATCACAGGTGAGCCTCACAGTGCTTTAATCTTGGAACACGAGGCTGGGCTGTAGGTCTGGGGAATTTACTCAAGACCTCCCCAACATGAGAAATTTTCAGGCTAATTCCATTTTCTGAGGCTTCAGGTGTGTCTTAAAAATACGTACATAGGCATATACTACCTAACACATACATAATGTAGACATACAAAAATTGCAAAACAAGGTTTACAAAGTTGTAGCAAGTTGTAAAAGTTTCTAATATGTGAATAGACTATGTATTTTTACTTTATATATTGCATATCATATAGGTAGAGTACTTATAAACTTACCACCTTTTATATACTATACATTTTACCGACATGTACCATAACAGTGCAATATTATTCTTACTATACATCAGGTACTGAATCAGCCCCTGAGAGGAAAAGCTAATAGCTGGCAATTACATTTTGTATAGCATATCCAAGCATTTTATATACCATTAAACTTCCCTAAAATTCTACAGCATGAATATCACTAGCCCCATTTTGTGAAAGAAATTAAAACTTAGTCAAGGAATTAGTCCTGCTTTGCAACATTAGTGAATAGCAGACCTGGGATTAGAACCCTACAACTTGTTCATTGACAGAGAGACAAAGACAGCTCAGCTATGGTCCCTGCCATCCAGTAACTTGCAATTGCATTGTAGAACTAAGACATCCACAGGTCAAAGGTCAAGTGATAATACAAAGCCACACAGGAAATGTCCTGAGTGATTAAAAATGACTAATTCCAAAAAGAATGGCATAAACAATAAGTTCTTGGAATTCAGCAGAGAGAGAGCTTTCTTTCTTTCAATTGCTTGCAGCCATGCTGTCTGAACTCCTCTTCCACATTCCCTCTTCTTCCTAGGTGTTCACAACCACCACAAACCTCTGGGCAATTATTCTTCCACATCATCTTGTCATTTATTGAAGTTTATTATGTACTTGGCCTCTGACAGTTCCTAAGAACTCAATACTTCGAACCTGCCACAGACCATATTTTCTTTCATTTCACTGAACTCTTTCCAACAGTCTTACATCTTTCTGGAACTCTGTCTCTTCACCAAGCAAAAGAAGCACACGGGTTCAAATGAAACCAGGAGCTGTCTGAAATACGCCCCCCACCCCTACTTCTCCCTTCTGTACATCATGAGTGGGGTATTTAACCACAGATATTTCTCAGGGAGAGCAGAGCTCAGAGTGTACAAGCTGCTTGCCAAACAGTGATAGATACAAGGCATGGTAGGAGAGAAACAGCTTTAGTAAGAGGAGGAGTCACTGAAACCTGACAATAAACTGGAGAATTTAGGAAACCCTTCAATTATTTAAATTATGGGTATTTTAAAAGGTATTGTTTCAGTTAGCTGCTTGCTTCTCCTAGAAGAATGTCTATCTCTACACAGGTTAACTCTATAACACAGAAGGATGGACATCTCTCCAGTCCTACCTGTGAAAGAAAGAAAGAGAAAGTGAAAGAAAGAAAGAGAAAGAGAGAGAGAGAGAAAGTGAAAAAGAAAGGAAGGAGGGAATGGAGGAAGGGAGGAAGAAAAATAGAGGGAAGAAAAAAATAGTTGTAATAACAGAAATTGATCTTAGTACACTTCCACTATTAAAAAAATATTTTTACCCTGCCTCTTTCAAAAAGGGTTTCAGCATTTTATATGACATACATGAAAATCCAACAACGTAAGGATCCGCAGATATTATGACTAAGCATTAAATCTAGCTCTGAGTTTCCTAGCAGCCAAAGCAAAGGGAAAAAAAGAGTACAAAGGTTTACATTAACATTATTTAATAATGAGAGAGCCAAAATCTTCATGGATGGCTAACTTCTTGCTGCTTCTCTGTTATAAGTCATTTACTAGGTGAAAGTCTCTACTAACATTGTCTAATTTCACCATCATAACAGCCAGAAGTAGCCAAAATAGCACCTACTCTGCGCCAGGCATCGTTTTAAGGGCTTTAAGTACGTTAACCAGTTTAATTTTCACAGTGGCATTGGATCTAGGTACTATCATTATCCCTTTTTACAGATGAGAAAATCAAAGTACAAAGGATTAAGTGATTTGCCCAAGGCTACATAACTCCGTAAGTAGTGGCAATGGGACTCAAACCCAAGTCTGGTTTCAGGATTCAAGCTCTTAAACGTTAGACTATACTGGACCTCAATTAATCCTATGTAGTGGTGAACTTAGAAGGAAAAGGGTAAAGTCATTGAACCACTAAATTTATTTAGAGTCCCTAAAACAGAAATTGCCAGATTTGGGGTTCAAGTCTAAATACCAGTTCCAAAGCTTATATATTTGTGTGTGTGTGTGTGTGTGTGTGTGTAAAACTACAAGTTGTCGGAGCTTTGCATTAGCCTGAGTCTTTGAGCAGCTATGCGGGAAACTGTTCCCTACCAAACTGTGTTGGACATGCAGAATGAGACAGAGATTAATCTTTGTTGTTGTTGCTAGGTCATGGATATCTCAAGATTAATTTGTTTTTGCAGCAAAACCTATTCTATCCCCACTAATATAGCACTTCAACACTCCCTGGGGAGAGACAGCCTCTAAAAGACTCACATTGTACTGGAACATCCTAGAAATACATAATTTAAAATTTTATTGTAAAAGAGATATTTAATTTTCTATCAATATTACTTCACTTCTATATATACTATTACATTCATCAAGTGGAACATTGTTTTCAAAATGAATGAATGTACCAAATTTTTTAACTCTGGGTCTTTAATTCCTATTCTTTGCTTTTTGTCATGTTTTATTCTATGTGTTGAACATCTGCATCTATGATAAATTTTTCTCTAAAATCAAGTAGCTGGGCTTCTCCCCACCCCCCCTTAAATCTAGTCATCTGTTGTTCTGCCATTTTAAAAGTGTTAAAAATCTCAGTTCCAATCTCTGGCTTGTCATAACATTAACTAACTCCACAGGCATGCCTTTGGAGTAGGTACAGTTAAAATATTAAATAATAGCCTGCATAATTATACCCTTGGGAACTGTCCCATATCTCAACCACCAGGTGGCAATTTCATCACATTATATGTCCCATTAGGTAAGCAATGGCCTAATGGTGTGAAAAGATGATTTTTTTTTTTCCTCTGCAATTTTATACTATACGGAAAGGTTAAGAGATACCAGGAACAGAGCTCTGGACTGTGGCTGAAGAGAGACATAGCCCTCCAGTGTCTGGAAGGTGAGAAGCCCTTGCTTGCCATGCGTTTGCGGTTGTGTCGAGTGCACTGTGATGGGTTCCAAGTCTATATACGCCAAGAGTAACCTGGCAGTCAGCTGAGATCACATGAAGGAGAAGAATAAATTTAGGGTACCTACAGACATCTCTGTCACTCTGATACTAGAAGTCAGATTATTTCTTGGGAAACCACAGATCCTAGACCTAAACCTTTTCCCTTAACTAAGACATTCAATATGGGGTTCAACATTTTCACTGTTTTTCTATACTTAATGAATATCCACTCCATGGCCCTTAAATTTTAGTTCACCAGAATAACCTGGAGAGCTGGGTCTCACCCCAGAGTATCTGACTCACTACGCAGAGTGGAGCCTGATCATTTACATTCCTAATGGGCCCCCAGTTAATGCTAATACTGCTTACTCAGGGAACACACTTTGAGAACCATTGCTCTACTACGTGTCAAGCCTTTGGATAAATCCCAGAGATAATAAAGAGAAGACAACACTGTTGCCACCTGACAGAACCCCTTGTTAATTATAAGAAATTTGACAATACTTCAATTTGGAGCTTCCTTTTTCTTATCTGTACATGAGGATAATATCATCTATCTCACAGGTTTTCCATAGGATTAGATAAAATACAATATAAGCAAAGATTTTGCCCAGTACTTAAAAAATAGAAAGCACTAGATATATGGTAGCTCATAAGAGCTGAGCATCCTTAGAAGGGAGTAAGCAACTATTGTTTGAAATTATAGATTATAATCCACTGTGAGAAAGACTAGCATCTATTCCATCTCCAGCTGAAGTAATCACTCATCAGGGAGCCCTTTCCAACAATCTCTTTTCCACTTCTTACCAAGGGCAGATAAAGAAATGGAATCAGCACCTCTTAGTATTAGCAGTTGTGTTATTCAGGATATTTTTAGATATGAGTAATAAAAACTCGACTTACAGAAGCTTATACACACACACACACACACACACAAACACACACCCAAAAAAATATTAGCTCATGGAACTGATAAGTCTAGACGTAGAAATGATTTAGGGTTCTACCAGATCCAGATGTTCCCTTGAGAGACTGAGATTTTTCTCTCTCTCCCCTTCTCTCTCTCTCCTCCCTCTCTCTGTCTCTCCTCTCTCCCTCTTTCTCTCTCCTCTCTCTCCCCCTTTCCTTCTCTCTCCCCATTGTTATATCATTTGGTCCTGCTTTCCTCTACATTGTCTTGATCTTTATAGAGGCTCCCTCTACAAGATGAGTTTGATACCCATGGATGAACTCTGCTTGAATCAGGTGCCCATCTGTAATGAGTTTAACAGTGGCCCCCAGAAGATATCTCTACCCGGAACCTGTGAGTGAGAGCTTATTTGGAAAAGAACCTTTGCAGATGTAATTAAGTTAATTATCTCTATCTGAGATCATTTTGGATTAACTGGGTGGGTCTTAATCCCAATGGCCTGTGTTCTTACGAGATACAGAAAGGAAGAAGACACAGAGGAGAAGTCAAGGTGCAGACGGAGATAGAAATTAGAGTGATGTATCTACAAGCCAAGGAACACCAAGGATTGTCAGCAACCACCAGAAGTTAGGAGAAAGAAATAAAACGGTCTCTCCTTCAGAGCCTCTAGAAGGAACTAACCTTAACCAACCTTGATTTTGAATTCCTAGTCTTCAAAAATGTGAACGAATAAATTTCTATTGTTTAAGAATTAGTGTCTGTAACAGAATTAATTTCTCTTTTGGTTGATACTTGGTGACCTTTTGTGGCAGCCTGAGGAAACTAGTACACCATCCTTTGGACCAATTCTAGAAGGTTTCTGCTCAGGCAAGTCTCAGCCTCTCGCCCAACACTTCAAGCAGAGGGCATAGAAGAAACTATTGACAGCCATCAGAACCATACACAAAGGTCAGGGGCATTTCCCAAAGAGCCTAATGATGAGGAAGAGGAAGGTGATACAGCTAACTCTCACGTAGTGAATGCTTCTTATGTTTCAGACACCGCTGGATTTATATCCATTACTGCATTTGATTTATAGAACAGCTTGGGAAGTATTTTCAGCCCCATTTTATAGACGAGTAAACTACAAATCAGGGGTTAAATAACTTGACAAATACTGAATTAACAGTGGAACTAAAATTTGAACTCTCCCTTTTCTTTTGAAACCCATGTTCTGACAGCTATACTAAATGCCTCCTGCCATTCTCATCCCTCAGGTTAGTCATAAAACAAATAAGCGTTTCTAGGATTTGAACCTAGGTGTGTCTGACTGTCTTGACTCTTAGGTAGGGCAACTGGACAGCTTCTGTGGGTTTCCATGCTTGGTAGGGAGCAGTATTCAGGATAACAAACCCTCTTTTAATACAACTACTTGAATTCAATTTAGCAATATCTCCCTTAGTGATTTCCTAAGGTGCCCAGGAAGGATGTTGAGATCACAGCCTTTTCTCCACCACTTTTATTTTTATTTTTTGCCAGCACTTACCCAGGTCCTGGGAAAGTTGCCTGGGGCCCACTACCCTTGCAGGAGGAGCTTTGGATTCCAAAGTGCACGCTCTTTATACAACATCGTATCACCACGTGTGGAAGAAAGGACACTAACTTTTAATAGAGGGAGTTGAGAATGCATTAGGCTGATTGCTTAGCAAGGTATTAGACCATATAGGCAAGCAGCATAGCCTATGATTTAAAATAAACTAAGGCCATGGAATCAGACTGCCGGAATGCAGATGTTGGCTTCACTTCTTAGGTTTATGATGTTAGGCAAATTCATTTAACCTCCTGTGTTGTTTCTCCATTTGCAAAATGAGGAGAATAATAGTAACAATGGGAAAGCTGTTCTGAGAATTAAAGGATTAGCATATTTAAAGTATTTAGAGCTGTGCCTGGCACATAGTAGTAGCTGTTCATGTTCATAAAATTAAACTGAATAAACTTGATGCCTATTCACTTCAAAATAGGGATGGTTCTCCCAATCACAATGGAAAACAGTAACAATTGCTTTAAAATGCCTGAAGAGTTAAGCTGATGTAAAGTTTTAACACTTAGGATGGATTAGGTTGAATAGATTCAGTTATGATCTTTCCATTCTTGTGAAAGTTATCAAAGAATGTGACCTGACCTCTTAGCACCTGTGCAAGATATTTTCCGTCCCCCCATCAGATACACTCTCCACCCTAATAGGGATCTGGACTGAGTTAACAGGCTCCCTTGACTCTGGCTTCTAGTTTGATTGGACCATCCTCAGGAGATTATAAAGCAGGAGGGGTGTATGATCAGGTTTTTGTCTCCTGGCTTGGCTGAATCCCAAAGGACATGGATCTGAGATGCCCTCACCACAACTACTCTTTTCAAGTGTGATACTTTTTGCTTTTTCAGGCCTAAATGTGATAAAGATTCATCATGAACCCTAGTCCTAGGATACTGCACCATCTTTTTTGGTTTCCCTGCCCACACCTTGCAAGTAGTCTGTTTATAAACCCCTGCTCACTTACCCAGTTTGAGTGCCATCTCTTTTCTTCCAGGACCCTGACAAAGCACCCCAAGGGAAGTATCCTCTCATTATTCACTCCTCATAATTAAGTTCTACAAGGAAAAGATTATTCTTGGAGTAGCGTTATTTAAATTCCAGGTCTACCAGCTCAGAAGAAGCAACCACAAAGTCAAAATGGATTTTCTTAGCTTCATCAATTAGAAAACAGTCAAAGAAATGGCTATCCTCCTTTGTACAACCAAGGTGGGATGTCCGTGGTTTTTATAATATGGCAAGAAACCCAGAATACTTGAAGTTCTGTTTGCCAATCATGTTCCCCTTGGTCCTGCTCAATTCTGAAGGGTAACTCCCTTTCTCTTGAAAAAAGAGAGAAAAGAGCTTAAAATGCTCCTACCATAAGTGTAGGGAGAAAAAGCATAACAGGGACAGTGATATCTCACACTATGGAATAATTACTAACTCACTGAACTCTAGTGTGAGGAAGGAACTGGATCTTCTACTCCAGAATCCAATCCTCTTCTCTGTGTGCAGAACAGCAGCATTTGGCAATATTTTAAGTCAGGGGAACATTGGATTTGGCAGAGTTCCCACGAAACTCCCCCTCCTCTGTATTTCCAGTTCTCGCTGGGCTCTAGAAATGCTATTTCCTCCCTTGGTCCTTCCAGACCTAAGGGGCTGTGATGTCTTCCTTAAGCTGCCATCTCTGAGTACCTCATCGTCCCTCTTTTATTCCCTTTACCCTACCCACACCTCTACATGCGGGTTGTTGTCAAATTCTCTTCATTTAACCTTCTGGGAACAAATATTTGAAAATCTGTACAGAAATTATTCTTTCAAACTCCATCCCAGCCCAAAGAAGACAGAGTTTCAAGATTTAATTAATATTAACTAAGACCCCATTATATGCACTAGACACTCCACTCGCTAGCAAATACTCGCATGGAGAAGATACCATGTCATCTTAACTTACAGATGTGGAAACTGAGGTGGAAAAGGCATGTGATTTCCCCAAGGTCATTTACTGATAAGTGGCATTATCATGATTTGAGGCCAAAATCTTTTACTAAGAAGAACAGAAAAGAAGGCTAAATTAAAGGTTAGGGGTCAACTTGAAGAAGAGGATGTGGGAATGTAAAGGTTTTGATCAATAATTCTCTTCTAATATAAACCTCTGCTCCTGCACATGAAGTGAATTGTCTCTGCAGGCTGTCGTACCAGAACAAACCAGTGAATATATGGCTTATTTCCCAGGGCAGTGCCACGTAGGGATTCATATTCAGGGCACCTTAGAGTCAACCAAAGTTGGAATTGTCAGTATGCAAGTGTCTCTATCAGAATAACAAATTAGAAATTGGAGAGAAAATGGAAAAAAAAAATAGGGAGAGAAATCTCAGAAGGGCTTTTGAAACAACCTAAAAAGGGAATTGCAACAAAGAGAGGGCAAAGGCCGTTGCTCAGCACAAAGTAAAGTAATAACAATGACGATGATGGCTAACATTTATTGAATGCTTATTATTTTCCAGGTGCTGTTATAAGCACTCTGTGTTTGTTACCTCATTAAATTTCACAACTCTCACGTGAGGTACACACTATTATTAGCCCCATTTTGCATACCAGAAGCTGAGGCTCAGTGAGATTAATTAACTAGTTTAATTAATGCTTAGAAAAAATTATTTCATTTTATCTGTATTTTCAACCACATTTCATGAGAAGGAGTCTGTGTTTCATGCTGCCAAGACAATTGGACAGGGCTGGCAGTCCTAAAAGACATTTCTAAAAGACCTGCTGGGCTGGAAATAATGGAAGCCAGACCCTGCACCCTAGTCCTTTTCCTTAGCTGCGTTACATTTAGCGAGCTGGAGAACAATTATCTCAATCCCTGTCTTTTCCGTGCTCGAAAATGTCACATTAAAGAGTAACCAACCATCAGTTAGCCTTATGGCATTTAATTAGTAACTCAGTTCCATTCATGTGAAAGTCCTGGAAGTCTACTAACCTGGGGACAATTGTGTGTTGAATGTGAAAGATAGTTGGGCTCTCTGAGCTAATGATCCAAGAGCTAACCTAGGTAACGGTAGTTCATTCCCACTCTCCACTTCACATCTGAACCCAGGAACCCTGTGATGACCTCCTGGCTGCAGGAAAAGAAAGCGAGAGGGTCTAGTTCAACATGGCTCTAATAATAAAATCCATGGTTGCTACTAAAAGTCCTGTGTCTAAAATGAAAGTCAGCATGAGGTATGAGAAAGAGGACAGGACTGGAAGACACAAGAACATGGGGTCAGATCTGGGTGTGGCTACAAGTACTAGTTAATTGCTAACTACCCCCACCCATTCTATTCTCCGTTCTTCTCTAACCTGTTCTGTGCCTTTGGAGGCTGGCTCTGGCCCTCCCTTGACTGCTGGCGGGCATCCAGCTGGAGTCAACCTGCAGGAGATACAATGGCAGGAAGTGACAGGGGCTGTGAAAGGATAGGACTTTGCCTTCTTTTGCACCACAGCTTGGGCAGTAGCTGCAAGAGTCCACTACCAGAGTTCCCATAAGGCTACCCCTCCTCTGTATTTCCAGTTCTCACTGGGATCCAGAAATACTATTTCCTCCTTAAGTCCCTCCAGACCTAAGGGGGCTGTAATGTCTTCCTTAAGCTGCTGTCTCTGAGTACCTTATCATCCCCTTTTTATTCCCTCCACGCTACCCACATCGCTATATGTGTTTTGCCATTAAATCTCTTTTATTTAGCCATCTGGGAATAACTATTTCCTACAAATAGCCTGACACAGCTACTCACTTATCAGCCATATAATCCCAATCCTGTACCTTTCTTTAGTCTCAATTTGATCAACTGGAAAAAGGAGATAATAATATTCACTTTGCAATATTCTTACAGATAATGTATGTTACATGTTCTTTGAGGTCGTGACTCTTGAGTTCTTGGCTTACATTAGGCATTTGATATAGGGCAATGGGAGTTCAAAAATGCAAACTCTAACATGTTATTACATGACCAACTCTGTATGTTATATTTAAATTCTCATTAGCCTATCATGCTAATGATTATACAGATTCCTTCTTTCATCTTTCTATTTACTTTTCAGAACTTTGATCATGATCTACTCATCTGCAATAGGTCAGCAAAGATGAAAAATGAATACATGGAATTAAATTTAACTCAACAAAAATTTACTCAGCATGTACCCTATGTCATGCATTGTATAGGGCACAAAGGACACAGTGATGGGAATGAAGTGGGTCTCTGTCCTCAGAGTATTTAAAGCTAGTGGAAATAAACTGTAATTTTTGGTTTAGTTTTTTTTTTCCTTTAAAGTAAAATTTAAATTTACACATTATGAGATGAGATACACTAATCTCAAGTATATATATTTGCTTTTATAATAAATGCACACACCTATGTAACTCAAATCTCTATCATGGTATCAACACAAAAAGTTTTCTCATGTCCATTCCCAGGCAGTCCCTGCCCCTTTCCCCCAAATGTTCTGATTTCCTTTATCATAGGTTCATTTTCCTTATACCCCTTATAATGAAAATGTCATTATTCTCTAGTTGCTTCAAAATTTCCTCTTTACCCTTGGCTTTCAGCAGTTTGATTATGCTATGTTTTTGTTTTTGCAATTTTGTTATTGTCTACAGGTCCCCAAGGCTCTGTCAGTTTTTTCAGTCTTCTTTTCTCTGTCTTCAGATTAGTCTTCTGTTGAGTTATCCTGAAGTTCACTGATGACTTTCCCTCTCATTTATGTTTTGCTGATAAGCCTATTGGGGAATTTTAATTTTAGTTATAGTAGCTGCTTTAAAATCTTAGCTCATTCCAACATCTGAATCACCTCATGGTTGATCTCGGTTGAATCCCTTTTCTTTTGAGACTGGTTCTCCATATACTAAGTAATTTTGTATTGTACTCCAGACATTGTAAATACTGTGTCATAGAGACTTTGGATCCAGTCACGCTCCTCAAAAGAGTATTGATGTTTCGTTTCTAT
Organism: Camelus ferus; assembly: GCF_009834535.1. NCBI lineage: Eukaryota > Metazoa > Chordata > Mammalia > Artiodactyla > Camelidae > Camelus > Camelus ferus. The sequence goes on along the minus strand of NC_045701.1, from coordinate 76,004,230 downwards.
AGGCAATTAATTTGGTTGCACCTAGTATGTAAATTCTCTTTTGAGTAGCATCTCAATTTGAATTTAGTATTTTATCATTAGCTGTGAAGATTTGAGTCTCCTTTGCTCTTGCATGGATCAGGAGGTCATCCAGAGACTCAAACAGTAATTCAGTTCTTTTAAATAGAATTTGGGGCTCTCCCTCTCTGGTTCTTTCCACCCTCAGTGTCACCCCTCTGTTTTCATGGCTAGTGTCCCCCAAATCTGTACTCTGTTTTCCAGACCAGAAAGGTTTTAGATTTTCTGCTGGAGTTTTGACCACCCTGTACTGCGCTGACATTGGTCTGTTCTCAGGATGAAAAAATAGGATACAGACAAGAAACTCAACTGGCTCTGGTCCATTCTTATAGGTTTCAAGTCCCCACTAGAGCATGGCTGCTTCTTTTACTCTTCAGTGCCTTCAGGTCATTGTTTTCTCATATCTTGTCTAAAGTTTAAGTTGTTATCTATAGGAGAGTTGGTATCAGAAGAAATCCTACAGATTAATTGTAACCTGAAATTTCCATATCTAATTGATATATGTTTTGTTTTGAAAAGGGAAAGTTTAAGAAGTAACAGGAATACATAGGAGGTTGGTATACCTAACCTAAATCAGAAGGTCCCAAAAGGGCCTCCTGTAAGAAGCACTAGCTAAACTAGAATTGGAAAGATATGTAGGAATCAGCTAAGACAAAAATGCTTGGAGTAAGAAAGAATATTTCAGATTTTACAAATAATAATAAAAAGCCTCTGTGCAGGACTTATTGGTGTGGGAGACAGCACTAAATCTTTGTAACAAAAGATTCATAGTGTATAAATATAAAGTTTGAGGTTTAGAATATAAATTTAACTATCTTAGATTTAAGAGGCATATCTATAAAGTTTTTAGACTTATCTAGGAAAAATTACAACAGTAGCTTTACATATAACTTATTCTCAAGAGAAATGCTAATTAAAAGAGTCTGTTAAGCAAATTAGGTTTTTTGTATATTATTAAACATAGACTTATGTTTTCTTCTTATCATTGGCTGCATAAATATTTTAAAAAACAAAAAGCTATAAAAATTCAAGTTCCTACCATCCACTTATTTATATTTTTATAATTCATGAAAGGTAAACATACACATCAAAGTTAATATTACTACAGCTGTTGATGACAGAAGTTACTCAGGACAAGAAAACAGAGCCGTCATTTTCTTTTTTTTATTAATTTTTTTTTATTTGTTTTTTGAGGAGGGAGGTAATTAGATTTTATTTATTTATTTATTTAGTGGAGGTCCTGGGGATCGTGCATGCTAAGCACACACTCTACCACTGAGCTATACCCTCCCCTAGAGCTGCCATTTTCTGACTAAACACTCAAGAATGAAGGTGTCTCAGCTCTGTCATGCTATCGACAACAATGGTACAAAGTTAGCCACACGTGAATTTTTATTACCTGCTGATTTATTTTTGACTTAGTGCTTTCAGGTTTTCTTTGCTCTCCATAGCTTATTAACAACAAAATTCTTTACGGATTGAACTTAATTCTAGCCGTACCAGGTTTAACAAAGTATAGGATACGTCAGTATTCTCTTTCTCCTTCAAATGTTGAGCCTCCCAGAATCTCATCAGTTGAAACTGTTTTCACAATAGATGCCAAAGAATTTACTACAAATTTTCTATACAAATATTAATAGCCATCAACTATTTGAATGCTGGAAAGAGAATAGGAAGCTTAACTATGACTCAAAGGAGAGTGAGCAGCATAATGTACTGTTGTGTTGCTTAGTAGTAAATTAGAGGAAGAATGACCTTCAACAAAACAATTACTGAAAAAGAAATTACACTTAACAAGGTCATCCTAAGTCATGGAAGCTAACATCTGCCAGACTTGAAAAAGAGTCAAGTGTGTATGCATACCCAAATGGAAGGAAATAACAATGCCTTCTGGCAAGTTTGATACTCTTTTTCTATTTGCTAGAGTACCTCTGAGGTCATATGAGTCCAGTCTGATACTAAACACTGTTTATTGAGGACATTAAGAAATATCTGGAGGCTGTGTGGGAGGAGCACAACAGGTGTATTTTTTTTTCTTTTATTGAAATATAATTGATGGGCAACATTATATAAGTTACAGGTGTATAATATAGTGATTCACAGTTTTTAAAGGTTATATTCCATTTATAGTTACTATAAAATGTCGGTTATACTCCCCATGTTGTACAATATATGCTTGTAGCATATTTTTGTGGGAGAATTGGACAGCCTGTCCAGGAAAACATTCATTTTAAGAAAAGACAAAACTGGCAGGTAAGTGATGAAACAAAATTGAGGACAGAATGTTTCCTTCACCCAAATTTGTCTTACAGAGCAGTCCCCATAGACTAATCCTTCCAACACTGAAGAGAGAAAGTTGTAAGCAATGTAAGCTAAGAGATCTGGGTCTCCTTGCAAAATGCTAGGACATGAGGCAGCCAACACGCTGCCAGCACACCGGGACTCCGGAATGGAGTGCAGCCTTGCAGGAGGAACATGCTGTCACGTCAATGCGCCAGACTATCCTGCAAAGCTACCATGAAATCATGGCATGCTTCAGGACCAGCACCAGGAAACTACCGGCTGAGACGGCAACTGAGATTCAGAAGGGCCTCCTACAGACCAACAGGGCACTAAAGCTCAGCCAGAAAAAGAGGAAGTTAAAGACCATCACATCATCCCTGAGAAGACTTCCTTATGATCCCCAAAGTGATATGCCCTGGCAACTTCCAGAAATAATGGGACAATTTCTCAGGGAGCTAAAGCCTCACTGAAATAGATATTGATGATAATTATTCTTTATGGAGCAATGACTTTGTATCAGACACGGTGCAAACTGTTTTTCTTGCATTCACTCAATCCCCACAACAACCCTATAAGGTATGCTCTATGAATACCACCATTCCACATGGGAATACACTTAGACTCAGCAACTGTAACCCCACTTTTACCTTCAGGCTTTTCTGGCCTGAGGAAACAGAAATGTGATAAACTTTTAATCAGCAAGGATTTCAAAACTGCCCCCTTCAACGCATTGGAATACTTCATGACTATGTTAACTTCGTATTTTCCTAGTATAAATGCATGTGCAAAATAGATAAAGAAACTCAACTGTCCAGCACTAGAAATGGGTTCTTGCTTCTGTGGAATCCCTTTTGTCTGGGAAGAGCCCTGGACACCTTCACAATGGTCCCTCCATGTCCTACTTCCTGGTCCATAGTACTGAGCTGCCCCCCTTTCCTTGCCTGTCACACTTCTTCCTTATTGATGCTAAAATTCTACCTGATTCAGTACTCTGTTTGGCTGAGGTCTGAACCCTCTCCTAGAATTATGTGAAGAATAAAATTATATAAAGAAAAAATAAGCGAAAAACTCACAGTAAGGAAAAACTTATGCTATGTCAATTTTCTGAAACATTGGATGGACACTAAAAAGTCTGACTGGAGAATTTGTAAATAGTAAGTTTAAGGTGTACAACATAATGAGTTTACCTACATACATCATGAAATGATTACAGTAAAGTTAATGAACATCCATCATTGCATGTAGATACGAAATTTTTAAAAAAGAAAAAAATTTTCTCCTCCTGAGAACTCTTAGGTTTTATTCTCTTAACTTTTATATATAACATACAGCAATCTTAATTATATTTATTATATTGTACATTATATTGCTAGTACTTATTTATCTTATAACTGGAAGTTTGTACCTTTTGACAGCCTTCATCTAATTCCCCCTCCCCTCGCCCCCCACCTCTGATAACCACAGATCTGATCTCTTTTCCTATGAGTTTGTTGGTTTGTTTTTGAAATATAATTGCCCTGCTTCATTTTTGCCTTTATTCAACTCCTACTCTTCGTTCAACTCCTACACTGAACAACATCTTGTTGAAATAAGAGTTTGTGTAGAGTTGATGCTTTAGTTGCCTTGCCGTTTTTGCCATGGAAGAGCCAAGGGATGCCCACGTCAGTCCCTGGGTTCTAGACGTAATTGTTCCCCACTGCTATTGTGCAGCAGCAATCCTAACTCCCTACAGAATGAAAGGTGATTACCCCCATTAGTTCAGTAGCTTCTTTCTTTGCTACTGGTAATTACCATGATGAACCTGAAGAAATTAAGTGTTAATCACAGCTTCAGGATCAGTGGATAAATTCTTCACTGTATCCTGACTGAAGTGTTCCCTCTTGGGACCTGGAAACTCTACTGAAACAGAGTTGTGAGATAGTAAGCACATATTTCACATACCAAAAAGGTCCCAGGGAGTTATGGTGAAAGGGACCAATTCTACTTCGACCCCTTGGTTCCTAGATCAATATATTCCAGCTACTGGAGACACAGTACTATATATTGGTCATTGATTTAGCTCATGTACTGCATTTTGGAGGTCAGCATCCCAAAACCACAGGGTGATATTCTTGGCCTGGTACTGTAGCCAAGATTTTGGCAGGCAATCCATCATTATTCCATTAAGCCAGTTCTGGGTGATGGGGTACACAACAGCTAATATAGTCAGCTCTCTGCAGATTCAACAAACCACAGATCAAAAATATTTGCAAAAAGTTCCAGAAATTTCCAAAAAGCAAAACTTGAATTTGCTGTGCACAGGCAACTATTTACACAGAATTTACATTGCATTTATAATTATTTACATAGGATTTACATTGTGTTCAATGTTATAAGTAATCTGGATATGATTTTTAAAGTATACAGGAGGATGTACAAAGATTATATATGCAAATACTGTGCCATTTTATATAAGGGATTTGAGCATCTGCAAATTTTGATATCCATGGTGGTCCTAGAACCACCCTCCACAGATACCAAGGGATGACTGGATAGTCTTCTCCCTCTTTGGCATCAAATGGATTCTTTGATCTAAGTCAATGGTATCATTATATAAGGTATTCTGTATGCATTCTGGAAGGGTGCTAGAAGAGGGACTAGGGGTAATGAAGGCAAACACAAATCTAGAAGGATATACCTTTAGAAAGGAAGGACTTCTACTATCTCCAAAAGACATAAAAACATGAAAATATGAAAAATGTATCTACTGACCCCTCTTTCCAGGGACATGAACTCCTCCATGCTTCTGGATTGGGCACTAAGCTGTACATGTACACTCATAGGGTTACCAGACCTCAAGCTCAGCAGGAAACCCCAGAGCAGGAGATGAGAGGTTTGCAGCATGAGCTGCATGAAGCACTGCCATGCTGGATCTGCGTGTGTTGTGAGAGCCCACAGATTGCTGGCTGCCTCAGAAGCAGCTGGAAAAAGACAAGGGTGAGGCCAAGATGATCCCAGGTGGCACATAACATAAGGCTTCCTTTTTAAACAGTACTTTAGTTTTTTAAGTTACAGTACCTATTAAACAGTTATAGGATTCATGAACATAGTCATCAAGAATAATAGCAAACAAAAAAATAAACAACCCAATCCAAAAATGGACAGAAGATCTAAACAAGCAATTCTTCAATGAAGACATACAAATGGCCAATAGGCACATGAAAAAAATGCTCAATATTGCTAATTATCAGAGAAATCCAAATCAAAACTACAATGAGGTATCACTCCACATCAGTTGGAATGGCCATCATTAAAAAGTCCACAAATGATAAATGCTGGAGAGGGTGTGGAGAAAAGGGAACCCTCCTACACTACTGGTGGGAATGTAATCTGGTGCAGCCATTACGGAAACAGTATGGAGATTACTCAAAAAACTAAAAATGGACTTACCCTATGATCCAGCAATCCCACTGCTGGGCATATATCCAGAGGAAACTCTAATTTGAAAAGATACATGCACCCCAATGTTCATAACAGCACTATATACAATAGCCAAGACATGGAAACAACCTAAATGTCCATCTACAGATGACTGGATAAAGAAGCTGTGGTATATTTATACAGTGGGATACTACTCAGCCATAAAAAATAATAAACAATGATTTGCAGAGACTAGCTACTAAAATTCTCTACTAAAAGTCCTACTGTATAGCACAGGGAACTATATTCAATATCTTGTAATAACCAATAATGAAAAAAGATGTGAAGAGGAATATATGTATGTATATATATGACTGAAACATTATGCTGTACACCAGAAATTGACACATTGTAAACTGACTATACTTAAATTAAAAAAAATTAATTAAAAGAATAAAAAAGGAGAAAGAATAATAGCAAATATTTGCATAGCACTTTCTATTTGTCACACATCTGTCTAAGGGTTTTACATACAGTGAGTCATTTATCTTCACCACCAACCTCTAAGGGAAAATAATCATGTATATGAGGAAACTGAAGCACAGTGTAATTGTGTGAAGTGTCTAAGAATACAATACTAGTAAATGAAAGAGCTAGGACTTGAATCTAGGTTTTCACATTGCCTAAAAGGTAAATGGTTTTGCAGTAACTTTAAAATAAGAGAAAGGACTGGTTTGGAGGTAGGGGTGGTCCCCGGGGGTGAGGAGGGAAATGGGAAATTTTATACCAGGCTTTATGGGTGTGATCACCTGGAAGTGACTACAGCACATGGCCCGTGTTGCTATCGCCCTTGAATACTGTGTTGAGATCTGTTAAATCACCAGGTAAATGCCTCCCAAATAAGATGAAAGAATCAAAAACTGCAACTCACAATGCCAAGAGCAGAAGTTCATAAACGTTTTGTGCCACGGACCCTTTTATCATTTAGGCAACAGGCAGAATAATCTTTTTAAATACATGAAATGCAACTGATTATAAAGAACAGTGGACAAGTTAACATTTTTAAAAAGAAACAAATTTGTGATATAACATATGCGTCTTCTTTATCATGCGCTAAACTATAAGGCCTTGCTGAAATAACTACCACAATTTCAAAAATATCTTTTTGGTATGTGCAACAATCACGATAAGAAATATTTATGCTTTCTCTTGGTGACAAGGTCACAGATAACTGCTAAAATTGCTAAGGCTTGTGGCTTACACTTAGTTGAAGAAAATGCTAAATATCACCAGGAAGTTAGTGAAAATAAACATGTAACTTTTCAATTCAAATTAATCAACCCCCTGAATCTTTTGATATACACTATGCAGAATCATGGAACCCCTGCAGAATCATGGAAACCCTGGAGAGGAGCAAACCCTGGAGAGGAGCAGAAAGATGGAAATATCCAGTGGAGGAACACAGGGGAGAGGCTTCACTTCTTAAAACACACTCAGTGGCCCTACGATGGTTCAATAACCCATGAGATAAGATACCCAGCTGGGCAAATGGTGGTGAACAAACTGGTGCCTGCACTCAGGCAATTCCAGTTAAGTGTGTGCATGTTTGTTTGTGTGTGTGTGTGTGTGTGTGTTGTGTGCTGGCTAGAGAATAGACAGATTAAAAATGGATTACATAAGCGTTATGTTGGACTTTGAGTAATTTCCTATGACAGAGTGTGTCACCAGAGAGCATCTGTTTGTTACTATACATATTATGTAAATAATGCTGATAGTCAAGTACTCCTTAAATTAATTCAGCAGAAAAAACTGATAAATGGTTTCCTCAAATGAATTTTCATTTCTTCTTTTCCTTTTAATACTTCATGCCACTTATAGCACAATAAGAGGATTTTTAAAAATAAAAAACATTAAAATACATTTTTTTCAAGAACCAAAAAGATAGCAGAGAGGGTAGGAGTGTTCAGAGAATAAAATACTAATGTTAAATTAGTTCATTTCAAAATTATCTTTTAATTATTAAAACAGATATACTCATATTCAACCATAAATACAAACACAAGATCCTAAGATGAGAGTGAAATACTTTTCTGTTTGCTGCCAATTGAGGAGTATCAAGCCTTCTTCTAGCAGTGTGAGTAATTGAGAGAGGAGTTGACACAGAATACAGAGTAGGAATCAGAAATCTCAGTCCTGAATGCTAAGCAGTTCATCTAAACAACCCATAATCTACGAAGGTTGCACAAAACACTGATTTTATATTTGGTGTTTGAAGCCTTGATGTTGCTAGAAATTGAGAATGATTATAATAATTAGAAAGTGATAGGTTAATTATCATTATAATGACTAGTATAAAATTAAGTTATAAAAGATTTTAGTAAATCAAAGAGAAATGAGCAAAGTCTAAAAGGTATTGTGAAATTGTGCTTTCATTACATTGCTTGAGGATCTAGCCTCCCAATAAGAGCTTATCACAGGACAATTATCCAAGGTCACTCCTATGCAGAGGAGGTTGTAGAAAGTTTCAGTGACAGAAACCTTCTAAGAACTGCAATTTACCCTCTCTAACAGGACCCTGTGCTGAAGAGCATCCACTGACAAAACACTCAGCCCTTCCAACAGCATCCAAACCTGAATAACTGAGTGGTTCACATGTATTCAAAACTACTGAAGAGCTGCTAGATTTCTTTTTCTTATTGCAGCTCACCTCGTAGGCCACTGTTAGGTGTGGAATTATGTCCCCCCAAAAAAGACATGTTTAAGTCCTAATCACCCACACATGTGAACACGGCCGTATTTGGAAAGGGGATCTTGCAGTTGTAATCCATTTAAGATAAGGTCATACTGAATCCGCGTAGGTCTTAATCTGACATGACTGGTTTCCTTATAAGGAAAGGAGCATGCCATGCGAAGTCAGACAGAGGCACAGAGATGGCAGTTTCACTGCCACAGGCCACAGAAAGCCGGGGGTTATCAGGAGCTGGAAGGAGCAAGGAAGTCGCCTCCCCCAGAGGCCCTGGAGGAAGCACTGCAGGTCTTCCCAACACCCTGACTTTGGACGCCTAACCTCCAGAATTGTGAGCGCACACACATCTTTTGTTTTCAGCCACTCAAGTTGGTAGTAATTTTCCAAGGCATCCCTATGAAGCTAACATCTTAGGAGTTTTGACTCTATTATTCAGGCCAGGAAAATGCCCCTGATAAGCTTTGATTAGGGGAGCAATATTACCAGATTTTTTACTCATAGAATGACAGGAGACCAAGACAAACAGAAGAGAAACTGGAGGGCATAGCAGTAAAACTGGAAGTTATGCAGCCAGGACTCAGACCCCATTATATTCCATTAGAGCTGTTTCCGCAAAAATGCTACAGCTTCCGCTGCTTGGCACAAACACTGTGGCTCAAGCTATTTCCTCATGCTGCTCCTTTGGGTAGAAAGAATATTTCCTACCATGCAACTTAGCAATAAAGAGAGTCCTTAAAATAAATTCCAGCTTCCACTTTGGAGTGACAGTATTGCAATGCAAAAATTTCTCAGACCCAAGAAGGGAATTCAGAAGACATCGAGGGGCCAGCCATGCATGACAAATGTCCACAAAGTTTGGTAAATGGAATTATCAAACCACTAGCTTTTAAGCCACAAACCTGAGATTCATACTTAATTTCTTCCCTCTCTTATCTCCATATCCAACTAATCTTCAAATTATGTTGACTTTGCAAACTTTAAGTATCTAAGCAGATGTTTTGTCTCCTCTGTGCCCCTATTCTAATATATCTGGATATTATTACTCTTTGCTGCATAACTTATGAGTGCTTCTCTTGTAATCTTGAGAGTGTGGGCTAAGAAAGATCCTTTAACATATATCCTCTTCTTGAACCAGTCTGAGAAGATTCTGTTGTTTACAACCAAGAATCTAGATTTTCATATCAAGAGAAAAAACTGAAAGAACATCAGATTTGGTGTAAAAGGACAGTTAGATAGTAAGTTGTCGCAATAGGTCATGTCCATAAACAAAGAGAACTCGTATTTCCCTCTATCGTATGTAAAGGAGCCAGGAAAGTGGCCTATCCTGATAGCATTTTAATGCAACCACAACTAAAACATCAAGCTCATTTTCTTATCCAAATTGGCCTTTGGTAGTAAGTTTACCATCAAAAAAACGATTGAAATATGTATTATTTTGTGTGATTCTCTGTGTGGATAAACTAGTAAGGGTGAGATTTTGCAATTTATAGGTACAAGGATTAAAAAAAATTACCTTAACAGATGTCATCAGAATGCCTCATGGGAAAGAAGCTATCATTGTTTTATAAAGTTATTTTTCTAGTCAAGTCATTTGAGATAGAAGATGAGACCCTGAGAATGTTAACAGAAATCAAAGATTGCTAAACTGACATGCATTCCAAATAAGCAGGAATCATGTGTGCTAATTAGAAAACACAAGAGAGGGAATTTTAAGAGAAGGGAGGAGAAGACCGAGGGAGGGGAGGTAAAAGAGAGAGAAGCAAGCCTTGGGGAGGCCGGAGTCCACACTGGTAGACATGGCTGTGAGATATTTTTAAAAGACTGATGCTTAATATTCAATCTTCAGTTTGTTTACGTGAATACACTATCACTTTGTCAGCGTCTCCAATGCTAACAAAGTCTACCTGCCACATAAAGCCTTGGGTGAGTTTTGTTTCATGGTAATCAAAAGAGGCTGCCTGGCCTATCTGACCCGCAGTGGTAAACAAAGACAGCATATAAGCAATGATCAATATAAACAAAGCTTAGAAGCGGGTCAGAGAAAAAGGTTCTCTCACGATCTGACTCCTGCCTACTGACCTGTCATCATGTTCTTTGTCCTCCACAAGCCTCCAGTCACACTAGCCCACTCTCTGCTCTTTGAGCAGCCTGAGCCATTTCCTACCTTGGGGCTTCTGTATAACCCCATCATCTACCAGAATCATCCTTTTCTCTGTTTTTCTAGTGGATACTCATCAGATTTTTGCTTAAATGTTTATTCCTCAATGAAACTATTAGAATAGTTTTCCCCATTTATGAAGAACAAAGTACATTTTCCTTTATAGTACTTACCTTGTAGGGTCATTTTTGAGGTTTAAAGGAGAAAGCTCTAAAAGGTTCCCACTACACAATAGGCCCTTATAATTTTGTAATATTATTATTAACATCGTCATAACCAAAACTGATCTCACTTTTTGCTGTTGGCTTCATCTGTCCTAAGGAGAAACAATCCAGCTGGCATGCAGATGTAACTCAAAATGCCACCTCCTTAAATCTGAAACTGCTCTACCTCTAGCAAGTTTTAAGGGTCAACAACTGAGATAAGAGGGAGGCGGTGTTGAAAGGACTTGGGCATTGGAAGGCTGTTTTATTTCAGACAAAGAATCAGATGTATCCAAGACTGGTCTGCCTAACCATGGTGTTTCTACAGAATTCTTTGATAATGGAAATTTGGAAACATACGTCTTGCCTTTTAGAAATGGGGCCTGGCACTTCTTGGGCATTTAGAAGAGTCTAATCTTTAATGATATGTGCTAAACTCAGCAAAGTGAGAAGAAAAGGGGACATTTACCCTCACAGGGGCATTGCTGAACAAAAATGGAATACTAACAATAAACATTCAGATTTAGTAAATTCTTCCTTAAAATATTCATGTTAACATTGCCTTCAAGAGGGAGTTCCACTGCCAATTATTTTTTCCATCACTAATTAATCATAAATAAAACACAGTCTAATACAATGGTATTATTCACAAGATAATAAGGGGAAAAAAAGGAGAATAGTTGTTCCATTTTGCTATGCGCAGTTTTGTATTTGACAAATGGTAAAATGAGTAAGTAACTGTTGTTCCCAGTTAATATAGGAATATAAAGCTCTCTGAAACCCATTTGGCAGTTCTTCAAATGTGCCTCTCAACGTTTCTCTTCTCTAAGAGACAAAACAATGAAAAGAACCTTGGTTGATGGACAGGCTGTATCATATGGGAAAGCTCAAAGAACTATAAAAGTTTTTTTGAGTGTTTGCTCTTCCAATCAGTCTCATAGAAGAAACATTCCTCATCAGCTTGTCAATTGGACAGATTCTGAACACAAGGCATAGAGAAAGGGTGTGGAGGGGAAAACGTGTTCCAGATTGCCCACTTAGAGTCTCAAGCAACCATCACACATGTTGCTCATACAGTAAGAAAAAGATAAAAGAACATGTACTTCTTTGAAGATTATAAATCATAATCACTATGGTTGGACACAATCAGAGGTAAGAAAAAAATTTTAGGAGAATGTTTATCAGCATCAATCATTATATAAAACATCCAAAAACTTTCCCCCCTTTTCACAACCTTCAGGAAAAGTGCCTCTACTTACATAACGGGGAAGAAAGAAAGCTTTCACGTGGCCCCATCCCACCCCACCACCATTTCCTGCACTGGCCTTCCAGTATTCAGGGGCACTGCGACAATACCCTAACTCCCTGAACCCAGAGACTTGTCTTCTCTCTAAAGCATGTGGCAGAGAAACTATCTCTGTTCTTGGAGGAATGGAGTGACTTACTCTGGGCGCACTGCTGGAGTTTCCCATGCGACCATTATTTTCCACAAACTGTCATCATTACACAGATTGCTTCTGAGATCCAGGGATGATGGGAATTAAAAGTTCGCTTGAGTTGGTAGAATTAGCTCTGTTTAAGTCTGGAAGAGTTAGGCAATCCTATAAAAAGTCACATTAATTGCCATACATTTTGGAGAGCATTGTTCACTGGCCCTTACTGGTTCCAGCCTACACGCTGGATCAGCCTGTCCAGCTCTCCTGCACATCCTGCATCTCTCCTTTCCCTGCTGGTCCACGTTGTATAGGTCCCTGGATGCCTCCTTCCCAAATGGTATCAGCTGGGAGCAACAATAAAATGGAGTACAAAAAGCCTGGAAGCAGGAGTCAGACAATCTGAAATGCAGTTATGGTTCTGCCCCACACTGTCTGTGTGACCATGCGCAAATCACTTAACCTCTCTGGGTCCCAGCTCTGTCATCTGTAAAATGAAGGGATTGACCTAAATGAACTCTAAGATCTCTCCCTGCTCTAAAACTTCAAAATGAAAGGCAAAGCTTTAAACTGGTTTGACCGCAGTCATTTATTTTCACAGTGGGAGCCTTTAAAAAGTTTGCCTTCTGCTTGCAGTTTCTTCCCTTTCTCTGATTTTCTTTTCCTTCTGGATAACTCTGATTCTCCTCCTAAAAGCTATTCTGTTTCTATGATAATGTCCTAAAATGCTGTGCTTTCTGAAATAGCTAGGCTTCTTATCAAAACAAGATGTAACAATCCCATTCCTTAGAGGAGTTTCTCATTTTTTCCTCTTTGGAAATAAACATGATGAAAAAGTTGAATATTAGTTAAGGGTGAGCCTTCTCGTCAGTCTAAAAGCAACTCAGCAGAAAACCAAAGGAAAAACCACTCCAGGGACCTAAGCGAATAGAAGCAAATGTCATATAGATTAATTGCCTCTGAGGTTTTCCCGACTAGTCCATCCCACTACGACTCTAACTCTTTGTCCACTTATAACATTCTGATCTGTATCAAACAATCCAGCATCTTTATTTTCCTCTAGCTTCCTCTGTACTTTATACAGATGTATATAAAACTGCTTCAAAACCTTTGTGGAATCAAGCAGATAACAGACAGGCAAATTAAAATCACCCAGCCAATGGGATAATAACTAATGTTTACAACATAAAAAAATATATATAGACCCCAAAATAATCTACATCTAAATGTTCTTCTTTTTAAAGGTGTTGGGTGGGAAGAGGTGGGTGGAGGGGAGTAGGTGGCATAATTCTAAGGTTTTCCAGTGCTAATGAGTCAGCTCTGGTACTCAAACTAAGAAGGCCACCCCTGCAGCTGCCCCTGAAATGCGCCCACAGAACTCTCTCCGGAGAATATGTGTGCAAAAGAGGAAGGTGGGTGTTCAGCCTCAACAATTCCAGGATGCAGTCAATTCCTACAATTTGAGTTCGTGAAGAGGGTCAGATAAGAGGAAGCAGGAAACGAAGGTTTTATTCATTCCACCTCATAGCTCAATCCTTTTTCTTTCTCTAACCATCAAACTCTGGCCAAGAACAAATTGTTCAATAAATATGTATTTAACACTTAACCTATATAAGGCAACACATTATGTCCTGTGAGGACTACATCATGCCCAGAGATATGGTTCTTCAGCTTATGAGGCAGTTTAAGACACCAGACACACTTAAGAAAAGACAGTCACATATGCAGCCTGTACCAAGGGTTAAATAAGGGAGGCAGTTACGCATGTTGTTTGTTTTGTTTGTTTAATTCCTACACTCTCATCCATGGGCTCACTCACCCATCTATCTGGGGACAGGACTCATGCCCACGTCCCTTCTGGGGCCCTGACAAAGACAGTAGAAAGCAGGCTATGGTAAAGCTGGACAAAGAGGTAGTGTCTATGTTGAGATACAAATGCAAAGGAGATAAGATAAAGGAAGGAAGTGTGTTTGGCTTATGGATCATTCATGCTAGGACATCCCCCCACCTCCTTGGCCTCAAGCACTTGAAGGGGCTTGAAATGCATCTTCCAGTTTAACCCAGGGGAAAATTAAGTGAAACCTAATGACTGATGGAGGGAGTCAGAGGGCCTTCTGATGGGGCAGAGGGCTTCAAAATTCACTTCCATTCACTCTTCTTCTAAACCTTCCAAATGTTTTCCATTTTACCCAGAATAAACCTCCAAGTCCTGGGGGACCCCAACATGAACTGGGCCCCACGCCCTATTCTACCCATCCCCCGACACTGTCCCCTGGCTTCCTCAGCTCCAGACTCACTGCCCTCCTTGCTGTTCATCAAACACACCAAGCTTACTCCCACCATTTGCTCTCTCTCTGCCTACAAAGTCCTTTTCTTAAATGACTCATTCTCTTGCCATCATTTAAATTTCTGCTCTGCTGTACCCTTCGGAGAGAGAGGATTCCTCACCACTCCTTCTGAAATGGTAACAGCCCAGTCACTTGCTCCCCGTTTTGCACTGTGTATTAGTTTCCATATGCAACTATTATAAATTACCACAAACTTGTTATATTAAAACAATAGATATTTATTGTCTCAAAGCTCTGGAGGACAGAAATCTGAAATGAGTTTCTGGGCTGAAATCAAGGCACTGCTCCCTCCAGGGGCCCTAATAGAAAGCCCATCCCTTGCCTCTCCCAGCTTCTTGTGGCTGCTGCCATTCCTTGGTCGATGGCTACATCACTCCAATCTCATTTTGTTGTGACAGTCTTCTGTTCCATCTGTGACTTCTCTCTTATAAGGATACTCGTGACGGCATTTAGGGTCCACCCAGAAAATTCAGGATAACCTCCCCATCACATGACCAATTTCAGAAATTGAATTCAGGGTTGAAATTTTTGCAGGCCATTTATCAACCTACCACCTTCTATTTTATTTTTCTTAGCAATACATCTTCTTACCTCACATCATGTTAATATGTTTGTTTATTCTCTATTTCTGTCACCATCCTTGTCATATCCCCATGATAAATAAATACCTGTTTGTTGAATGAGTCCGTGCAGAGACTCTAGTATGGCCAACCAGATGGAGCAGATATGGTCAAAGAAATGACTTGAGAGATGGCTCAGACGCTGTTGGGGCTCTTGTCCCTCAGAGCTTTCATATGCTCCAGACACTCCAAACTGCCAATATGCATATCACTGCACCTGAGGGGTCTTTTTTCCCAGAAACACAGAAGACTGGTTTTGTCCTAGCTTGGTAGATCAGAAGATCCAGGGAAATAGTACGCTCTGAGAGTAGTACTCAACCAAAGACCTTCAGATTCCAGTGTATAAATATTCCAGATCCCTTGGTCTCAGATGAGATCATTCTGAGTGTGTGACTGGCATCATTTTCCATAGCTTCCCCGTGGGATTTAGCCCTGGGCACCCACTGCTGTAATTGGCTTAAATGCACACCACTGATTGGCTGCTTCCCCTTCAGTGCATTGCTTCCCCACTTCCTACAGGTGTTCCTTTCCCCTCACAAACTCCTAGTTCTCTACTCTGTGCCTCAGGGCCTGCTTCTGGTTGAACCCAAACCCCAACAGCATAAAAATAAACAACTGTTTTGTGCCAACCTTGAAACTTCTAGTCAGTGCCTGAATTTAATAGTAAGAATTTTTAGCAGTGGACTACATTTTCCCACCATTAAAGACTAAGTGAAATAAATAATCTGGATAACTCTTCAGGGTGACCCTGGTTCTGAGAAACACTGTATCACTTATTTATCAAGCCAGTATTAAGCCCGTATTAAAATAGGCCTGCATTCAAGATAGCACAAGGGATTGAAATGTCTGTCAAAACAGGCTCACAAGAATCAGAGATATTCCCCAATATCAAACTGTACTAATAATTCAAGTAATCAGAGTGCACAGGTAGGAAGGGAAAAAATCTGAGACCATAAATGCTCATGAGGACACTCTAGCTCATATTTAACATATGGTCTCCAAGTGATGCCTGCAGGAGCATTAGCTTACCAAAAAAAGGAGCTTGTTTGGTCATAATACCTTACCATTGTACATTATAATTGTTATATACCTCATATGACATTTTCCAGCTAGCCATTCTCCATAAATCAGTAGATTCTAGATTTATTTGCCATAGCCAGTCCTAGGCAGGTCGGGTACATCCTTCTAAAAGGACTCTGTAGATGAGGATTCTCCTGCTGGTAAATACCACATTGTCTGCCTCTTTACAAAGGATTTGACCAAATAATCATTCTTCTTTGGGGCATCACTCCCTAAAAGGACAAAATGGATTCTAGGCCTATTGCTAGATCTTTCCTTCCTAACAATTAAATTAATATGTTACAATAGAATATTTAATGGATAGTATGGAGTGATCATCAAAAGGTTAACAGACACATTGATTCACTTTGAAGAGACTGTCCAGACTTTGAAAGTATCTGCTCTTAACAACCCCTTCTTTCATACAGGGCATACATATCTTTTGGTAAATATTAGATAAAATTGCCATTATTTTCAATAAAATATTGAAAGAAATTTCTGTAATTGGTTAGCAAGGTCCAGGCTTTCTAATGCAATCTTTTGAGAAATATAAATGAATAGAGAGGTTCTGGAGATGACATCTTAATAAGAATAATGAAGTTCAAGCCCCCAGTGAACGTATGGTGGATAATATATTACGTGGAGTTTGTTCAAGATATGAATAACTCAAGGTTAAGAGATTATTAGTCTGACAAAAGTTTTCATCTGTTTTTTAACCAAAAGTTGGCAGTTAATGAGAATCACAGCATGCTGTGCCTAACTCCTCTCTCTTTGGGGGGAAGAAGGTAGAAAGAAGGCTGAGGGGAGGAGTAAATCTTTTTAATCATTTAGGCTGATGAAGATTTTCTAAAATACTCAATTTCAGTATAGTTTCTGAAGGTAAGAATTTCTCATTCTTCATTTATTTTAAAGTAGAGAGAAAACCCTGGAGAAAATAAGAATTGGACCAAAGAATATGACTTCTGTTTCTCCAATTATGCATTGCGCTTTATCAGGTTTTAGACTCCAAAGTTCGGGCTCAAAGATTGAAAAACATCCCTTCTTCTTCCAGCTGTAACTATTTTATTTTAAGTAAGGCCAGGCCTGGGGCTAAACTGGGGCTAGATGCATAGAATCCTCTGTTTCCTCATTTTTGTTTACCCAAAAAGCAGCAGGTCACAACACAAAGGCTACCAACACTATCTCAGTTAATGCAAAGACTGACTTTCATCTCAGGATCAAGGACTGAATGTGCCCAGTAAGGGTCCATCTCCCCTCTGGAGAAAGGGGTTCTCTCCTATTCTTTGCAAAGCTTAGCATAAGAAACAACAACAATGATTAAAAAAAAAAAAAAAAAAAAAAAGGTTCAGAGTGGTAGGCTGTAGTTTAAGAGGGGGAAAAAAAAGTTATACCAGTTTTCAATGAAACAACAGGAGCCATACAAAGAATTATAAAAAATGGAAAGGTTTTCTCCAGCATTCACAGGACTCCATCTGTATATTTTTTTCTCCTCTCTTTTCTCCACCACTTTAGGTTTCCTAGAATTTCTGCGCCTTTTATACACACTTCCAAACCACCAACATAGGAAGGATTTGAGACCTGTTTAATCTTAAAGTGGAACCGAGGCTATTCTTCCTCCTCTAGAGTATTTGTAATTTTCAGTTCCCTTTCGAATTATAAACTGAAAACTTGTGTTGATTCTTTTATCAGAAAAATACTTTTTATTGCAGAAAAAAATACAAAATATTAAACAGTGTATGACAGATATAAAGTGAGCGTGAATATTAGGAAATTCTCCATTTTCACAATGAGAAAGTCAAACAAAGTTTTGATGCTGTTACTGCTATTTTTAGCCAAGCTAGGTATTTACCTACTAGTAATGCAAATCAAGTGGTCAAATGTATACCGATAACATTTAAAGTCTTAATTATGTATGTATATTTAAATCACATATAAAACATGGAAAAATCTATTTTTTCCTATCTCACGTTCTTTGAAATAATAATATTAACTAAACTCTTCACATAGGTATGAGTGTCCTGGCACATGCTATCTTCATTTCCATTAAGCTGCGTCACGTAAAATATTCTGAACTGTTTGTGATGATCCTTGGATATCTTATCCTAAGCTAGAAGTACCCATTCACATAAATCAGGACTTTTTTTTTTTGCCTCTTGTAGATAATACATTCACAATGCTAACAAATAAAATACTAAGCCTTACTTAGTCTATTATTTTTTAAAGAGTTGTTTACACCGTGTACTGTTGACAATGTCATGCTACCCTGACCACTATAAAGTTGACCAAGAATAATTACTGAATCTGAAGTCAATTTCTTTGCCTCCATTTCTACCAATTTTGCCAAGTGACTTCTACACGTGTCCAAAACTAACTTTGATGGAGGTGATTTCAGGGTAATGTGCTTATCCAACATTATTTCTTTATTAAAAAAAAAAAAGTAAAGTGAAAGAACATGTGTAATGTGAGAAGCTTTATAAAGTCTACAAAACAAGGCAACTAACTCTTTATTAAAGGCGATTTTCTGACAGGGACAATTCCAAATCCCAAAAAACCACTGTTAACATATTTATGCATTTCCTTCTAATAATAAATCATTTTAACAATGGAATAAAAACAGTCTCTTCAGATAATGGTGTTGGGAAAACTAGACAGCAGCATGTAAATCAATGAAGCTAGAGCACTCCCTTACACCATACACAAAAATAAACTCAAAATGGATCAAAGAGTTAAACATAACACAAGATACAATAAACCTCCTAGAAGAAAATACAGGTAAAACATTATCTAACATACATCTCAGAAAATGTTCTCCTAGGGCAGTCTACCCAAGCAATAGAAATAGAAGCAAGAATAAACAAATGGGACCTAATGAAACTTACAAGCTTCTGCACAGCAAAGGAAACCGTAAGTAAAACAAAACAACAACCTACGGAATGGGAGAACATTTTTGCAAATGAAACTGACAAAGGCTTGATCTCCAGAATATATAAGCAGCTCATATGACTTAACAAGAAAGAAACAAGCAACCCCATCCAAAAATGGGCAAAAAAACTAAACAAGCAATTCTCCAAGGAAGAAATACAAATGATCAATAGGTACATGAAAAAATGCTCAATATCACGAATTATCAGAGAAATGCAAATCAAAACTACAATGAGGTATCACCTCACACCAGTCAGAATGGCCATCAATCAAAAGTCCACAAATGACAAATGCTGGAGAGGCTGTGGAGAAAAGGGAACCCTCTTACACTGCTGGTGGGAATGCAGTTTGGTGCAGCCACTATGGAAAACAGTATGGAGATTCCTCAAAAGACTAGGAATAGACTTACCACATGACCCAGGAATCCCACTCTTGGGCATACATCCAGAAGGAACCCTACTTCAAAATGACACCTGCACCCCAATGTTCATAGCAGCACTATTTACAATAGCCAAGACATGGAAACAGCCTAAATGTCTATCAACAGATGACTGGATAAAGAAGATGTGGTATATTTATGCCATGGAATACTATTCAGCCATAAAAACCAACAACATAACACCATTTGCAGCAACATGGATGTTCCTGGAAAATGTCATTCTAAGTGAAGTAAGCCAGAAAGAGAAAGAAAAATACCATATGAAATTGCTCATATGCGGAATCTAAAAAAAAAAACAAAACAAAAATACAAAACAGAAACAAACTCATAGACATAGAATGCAAACTTGTGGTTGCCCAGGGGGAAGGGGTGGGAAGGGACAGACTGGGATTTCAAAATGAAGAATAGATAAACAAGATTATACTGTATAGCACAGGGAAATATATACAAGACCTTATGGTAACTCATAGCAAAAAAAAAATGACAATGAATATATATATGTACATGTATAACTGAAAAATTGTGCTCTGCACTGGAATTTGACACAACATTGTAAAATGACTATAACTCAATTTTTAAAAATGTAAAAAATTATAACATAAAGGAAATCTAGAATCTTGGCCTCTTTAAAAAAATCAATCAATCATTTTATACATTATTTCCATATTATAAGCAATTTTGTATCCTGCTTTTTCTTACTCAATTAAGCATTTCTCCAAATCATTAAATATTTACCTTAAATATCATTTTAATGGCTGCTCAATATTCGATACTATAGATACACCAGAATTTACTCAATAGTTTTCCATTTTGATGGATGTTTAGATTATTTTCAATGCCTTATCATTATGAACAGTGTTTCAGAGAAAATCATGTGCACAGACCTTTGTCTGAATTGTTGATTATTTTATTATAGTAGACTCCTAGAAGAGGAATTACTAGGTAAAATAATACATACAATTTTGAGGTTTTGGAAACAGATTAATGCCACGTTTTTGCCAGAGTTATACTAATTTTCCACTCTTAGCAGTGATAAAAGAGCACAATTGCCATATCTTTTATACTTATTTTATTAATTTGATAATTGAAAGTATTGCTATTGCTTTACTTTTAAATTACAAATGAAGATAAACATTTATACATATTTATATTTTCTCTTTTGAGATTTCCTCCATGTTCCCTTCCATTTGTTTATTGATTATCTACTGCTTTCCTTATCAATCTGTCTGAGATTTATATACATTCATGATATTCACACTTTGTTTATGGTTGCTGAAATCACATCTCAATATTGTAAAATAATTTTTTGTTATTTTTACAATCAGAAATTAAAAAAATTTTTAAATCTATTTTGTTTTGCCTCATATTTAAAATGTCATTCACTATTCAAAGACAGAAAAATATTCACCCGTATTTTGCCTAGTTTTTCTTAATGTTCTAACTACTTATGTATTTATTTCACATATCATTCTTTAAACCATCCATGGCAGATAAACTTTAGGATGGCCCCATGATGTCTATTTCCAGATAAGGACATAGCCTAGCTGACAATTGGTTGCAGCCTTGTAGGAAACCCATCTAACCCATGCTCATTATTCTAACCTATGGAAATCATGAGATAGCAAAAGTTTGTATAACCAACTCAAAGGCATATGGCATAAAGATATAATTCAAGAGATGTCAAATGCTCTTTGACTCTAAGGAGATAAAAGAGATCACTTATCTGGCTGTTAAAGAAGGCTTCATGGAGGAGGTAACAGTTGCCTTGAACTGAGTCATGTTACATAATGTATTTATTGGTAGATAAATAGAAGAAAGAGGATTAAAGATCAATTTGGAGTACAGAGAAAACATGAAACAATCAG
The DNA here is from genome assembly GCF_009834535.1 of Camelus ferus. NCBI lineage: Eukaryota > Metazoa > Chordata > Mammalia > Artiodactyla > Camelidae > Camelus > Camelus ferus. The sequence goes on along the minus strand of NC_045701.1, from coordinate 75,982,698 downwards.
ACCACAATGCAGAGATAAGTTTAAATGAGACAAAGTATTTCTCTAAAGAAGTAATAAAGGATAGAGTGGGAAAGTATAGACAGAACTCAGATGTCTAGGAATATCTTAAATGCCAAGGACTTTGAACCTTATCTTGAAGACAGGTGATGAAATGTAATTGAAACCTGATTAACAGAGGAGTTGGAGTATAAAATCCCATATCAGTTTTTGTACTCAGTCACAACCAGTTAACCACCTCCCAAGTCAATTAAAATATGAAACTGGGAACATGATGTAACTCTGTAAGCAAAAATGATAGCCATGCTGTGTTCTTGCAGTCTGTAAATTTGTAATAATATCACTCATCATTAGGGCTAGTGTGACTAAAGCTAAGACATCCACATTCAGAGTTAGGAGACCTGGATCAAGTCCTGAAACTACCACTTGCTACCTAATGTCAATGGTTAAATCACTTAATCTTGAGACTGCATAATCTTATCTGTCACTGAGTGATGACAGCAGTGTCTGCCCTACAGACCTCATACTGCTGTAAAGAACAATAATTTGCAAGCAACCTAATTTTTGAGGGACTCAGTTCATCAAAAGGAGAACTTCTTTTATGGATTAAAGAATGAGTTAAATTGACAAAAAATAAAATGGGTTAAGTCACTGAAGTCAAAGAAACACATGCAAGTCAGCAAGTAACTTGTGCAGAAGCAAAGAGGAAATCATGGAACGTCCCCACTCTGGCTCCCACAAGAGGGCAGACAGTCAGGAATCCAGTTGGAGTTCGACCTAACTGAGCAGAGGATCTGACAAAGACTGAACTGCGGTCTGAGTGAGCATAGACCACTATATTAATAGTATTTTAGTGAGAAAAGGAACATGCAAATGAGCCAAAGAATAATTAAATGTGGGACAAGTGGTCTAGTTTCTGTCCCCTGGGGATAAAACGGGTCAGCGCTGCAAGGAAGCAAAATCCCAGGGACCAGAGTGGGTGAGTCAGCATAAATACCAACAAAATAATTAACGGCACAACCCCAAAATGGAATACCATAAAATACCACTGTAGACATGAAGAAGAGTTATTGATATTTATTGATACATTATTAAGGGAACATTGTAAACAAAATGCACACAAATACATATACACACAGTGGGGAGAGAGACAGAGAAAATATACAACAAAATATTGATGAAAATCATTGATGAATGTTATCTCTGGGTGGTAAAATTGGGAGGATATTTCCCTTAGTTAATTTATAATTGGCTTGTAATTTCTTTAAATTGGAAAAGTATTATGTGTATAATAAAGTTATAATTTTTAATTGGATGATATAATGCATAGTAAAATTCCATGTAAATAGTAAAGTACCATTCAGATGTGAGTTATAATTAATCTCCATTCTAGTTCTCTACCCAATTGCTTCTATGATTTCAACATACATCATGCCAGTGGGAGGCAGATTATATGGCCTTGGGAATAACAGAACTGGGGGTCAAATCTTAGCTTCCTCTCTTAGTAGCTGGATGACCTTGGGCAAACTAATTAACCTTGGTATGTCTTAAATATTTTAAAGTAAATTGGGTATGATGACAACTACATCAAAGGATTGCTGTGAGCATTAAATAAACTGATGAAAGTAATGAGCTTATCCTCAATGAATACAGTAATTCATTACAGGTTAGCCACGCTTATTATCACTGCTGTCTATACTCAACAAGCATAAGCTGAATTCCTACTCAGTATCAGGGAAGAACTCTCTGCCTTGAGGAGTTCACAGACCTGGGGAGAAAATTGTTGAGCAAATTCTGTAGCATCCCTATGCCTAATACAGTAAATACAGCGCAATAACTATCAAATGAATAGTTTCTCTAAGTGCAATGATAAAGTACACATGTAAGCCTTTGAAAACAGGAAAGAGGACACATACCTATGACAAGGGGAGTGCAGAGAGTTTTCACGGTGGAGATGACACCTGAGCTCAGTCTTAAAGGATAAGTGGCTACTTAACAGGCAAGGGAGGAAGCATTGCAGGGAGAAGAAATAGCAGGTTCAAAATCAGAGGCATAAAAAGTCCCGTCATGCTGGGGGAACTGTAAATGGTTTCACAGGACTAGAGAATGTAAAAGAATACATTATTGTTCACACATTAGCATCTCTCGCTTTACATCAAACATGTGCGAAATTTTGAATTGCAACTGGAAGGTTCAACTGAGACCAAGTTGAATTACTGCCGTAATACAAGGAAGTACCATTTTACAATTAAATCCATAAATTAAGCAGCAAAATCTTAGGGAAGATGAGAGAGTTTAAAACACATTTCACATATAAAATTAAGAAAAATAATTTGACCTTGGGAGCAGACCAAACGTTATTTCCTCTGCTTTCATTATCATATGCAGTATTTTTATAATTGCACTGTCAAACAATATTAATATTGATGATTAATGAAACGACTCATGCCCACCCTTTTGGCCCCTAGAAGAATACACAAAGTAAACCTGAAAATGTTTAGAATCAGTATTTACTTTGCCTTTAAAAAGAAATAAAATCCAATCACCAGGAGAAGATGGCGGAGTAGAAGGACACTCGCAGGTCACCCTCTCCCACAAATACACCAAGACCCACATCTACAGACCCACTCAGCCAACCAGAGCACCTGTGGAACTCCGACAGAACATCACCCTCTTCAAAAGATAAAGACGCCAAAAATCTGGTAGGAGAAAAGGAAAAAAAAAGAACAAAAGGCAAAGCAGCGCGGGACGGGTCCCGCGGGGAGGGAGCGGCAAAGGAGGACTGGCGCTCGCTCGCTGGGTCTCCCCTCTCCAACTGAGAGGCCAGCGGGACGGAGGGGGAGCCTCCGAGGCTCGGATCTGTACAGAGCAGCCCTTGACTAACAGAACTAAGTTAAACGGGCACAGAGCGTCCACCCGACACCCAGCCTGAGACGCAGGCCGGCAGCGGCGGGCAGGGCCAGGCTGCACAAGCCGGGCGGAGGACAGAAGCGGCTACACGGAGGCAGCCCCGGGGGAACGCAAGGGGCTGCGCGCCATGGCTGTGGGTGCACAGGGCATAACAACCTGGGCCCTCCATAAAACAGCAAGGTCGATGTGCTCTCGGGGGAAGGGTGCACACCCCCATCTCTGAAAACCCGCGGAAAGTTTTCGGGGGAAGAGAGGCGGGGCTCAGGCACAGACGCCATATCCTCCGCGCTTAGCACTCAGGCGGGGGCAGGGGCAAAACCTGCATCCGCACCGAAGGGCTTAGCAGCCTCAAAGGCCAGACTGAGACTGGTCTGCAGCCCGGGGCAGATAGGATCCTTCCATCCTGGTCCCTCAGAGAACTTGCTCCACAAAGACAAACAAGGAGCTGGGTTTTGGCTCGGAGCAGGGACAGGTCTTCCCCGAGCCCACCTACGGAGCGCCGACCAGGGCGGAGCGCGCAGCCGCACAGAGAGCGGAACTACCGGCGGCGCAGGTAGAGGGAGAGCGGCCCCCCCGCCTTTCGGGCAGGAACACAGCCCCTGACCGAGGTGCTGGGAGGGGGCACGATCCGCCCTCCTACCCGGCCAGTCTGCAACATCTGACTGCAGCATCCGGAGGGGCAGCGACCCGCCCGCCCACAGCAGAGAGCTGCACCTGACCCAGTGTTAGGAGGAGGCGCGATCAGCTTGCCGACAGGTGCTGGGAGCAGCACAGAAGAGGGCGCCAACGGAGGACCTCTGAAAACAGCAAGCTGAGCTTCCAAAACAGGAGGAAGACAGAAAGACTTCACATTAAAAGCACACTGACTCCAGGAGAACATCGACAAATCCCCCCCCCCCACTTTTTTTTTTTTAATCTGTTTTTACCTGTTCTATTTTCTATTACTCTCTTAATCTTTACTTCTTAATTTATTTCTATTTCTCTTGGGTTTTGATGTCCTGCTATTGATTAGACACAGGTTTCAAATACATCTATTCATCTCCCCCCCCCCTTTTTTGTAAAGGTTTTAAAAGGACGTCTCAACCCGATTAATACTCTGCTTCAACTCACTCTTCTATTATTCATTATACACTGTTTTCAAACCCTCTTTCTCCCTTCTTTTAAAATTCTTTCTCTCTCTCTCTTTTTTTTTTCTTTTTTTCCTAAGTTCTATTCCTAAATAGGCATCAGATAGATAAAATCCTTAAGGACCAAAATAAACAACTGATACTCCATAAACCACAGTGCCAAAGAGGTATGAGCAAGATGAAGAAGCAGAAAAACCTTTCCCAATTAAAAGAACAAGAGAAATCCCCTGAAAGAAAGATCAACGAAATAGACATCGATAGCCTACTAGATCAAGATTTCAAAAAAGGAGTGATCGAATTGCTGAAGGAATTAAAAGAGATAGTGTTTAGAGATATAAAATATGTCAAAAATGAAATTGAAGCTATAAAGAAGAGCCAAGTAGAATGGGTAAACTCATTGACAGAGATGAGGAATGATCTAATAGCTGTGCAAAGCCGACTAGATAATGCAGAGGAACAAATTAGTGATCTAGAAGACAGGGCAATAGAAAGCACCCATTCAGAAGAACTACAAGATAAGCAAATAAAAAATAATGAAAATAGCATAAGGGACCTATGGGATAACATAAAGCGTCCCAATCTTCGCATAATAGGGGTCCCAGAAGGAGAAGAAAGATCAAAGGGGATTGAAAAGGTTTTTGAAGAAATCATGACTGAAAACTTCCCAAACTTAAAGAAGGAATCAGATATCCAAGTACAGGAAGCTCAGAGGGTCCCAAACAGGAAGAACCCAAATAGACCCACACCAAGACATATCATAATCAAGATGGCCAGAGTCAAGGATAAAGAAATGATTCTAAAGGCACCAAGAGAAAAGCAAAGAGTAAGTTACAAGGGAACCCCCATAAGGCTCTCAGCTGATTTGTCTACACAAACACTACAGGCCAGAAGGGAGTGGCAAGATATATTCAAAGCCCTGAATGAAAAAAAGATGCAGCCTAGGATCCTTTATCCAGCAAGGCTATCCTTGAGAATAGAAGGAGAAATAAAGAGTTTCACAGACAAAAAAAAAGCTGCAGGAGTTTAGCAACACTAAACCCATGCTAAAAGAAATATTGAAAGGGCTATTCTAAATAGAAAAGCAGCAGGATGCTACAGAAATGAGAAACACACAACTGGAAAGGTGAAAACTCATGAATTACAAATAAAGTAAACATGAAATTATAAAAGAAGACATACAAATCACTGAGAGTGGGAGAGAGAAGCAGGGAAATATAGAATATTTTTTTCTTTCTTTTTTAATTTTTTTTAACAGTAGGATGGACTTGAGATCATGTTACTATCAGTTTAATAAAAACAGTTATAGTAATGGGTTGATAGATTTACAAAAAAGGGTAACCACAAGCCAAAAATTTACAAAGGAGTCACAAAAATTAAATAAAATCCATGATAATACAAAGGAAAATTACCAAACCACAAAAGAAAGAAGAAAGGAACAAAGAGGATATACCAATTCAACTACAAAGATAAGTTCAAAATGGCAATAAACACACATCTATCATTAATTACTGTAAATGTTAATGGATTAAATGCTCCAGTCAAAAGACACAGAGTGGCAGACTGGATAATAAAGCAAGAACCTTCAATATGCTGCATACAAGAGACCCACTTTAGGGAGAAGGACACATAGATTGAGAGTGAAAGGATGGAAAAGGATATTCCATGCAAATGGAAAAGCCAAAAAAGCAGGTGTTGCAGTACTGATTTCAGACAAAATAGACTTTAAAACAAAGGCCATCAAGAAAGATAAAGAAGGACATTTTATAATGATTAAAGGAGTGATACATGATGAGGATATTACACTCGTTAATATATATGCACCCAATGTAGGAGCACCTAAGTACATACAAGAATTACTAACAGAGATAAAGGGGGATATTGATGGGAATACAATCATAGTTGGAGATTTTAACACTGCATTAACATCACTAGACAGATCTTCCAGACAGAAAATAAACATGGCAACAGAGAAATTAAATACTACAATAGAAAAACTAGATTTGGTGGATATTTTCAGAGCATTACACCCCCAAAAAATAGGATATACATTCTTTTCAAGTGCACATGGAACATTTTCCAGGATCGATCATGTACTTGGGCACAAAAGAAACCTCAACAATTTTAAGAAGATAGAAATTATCTCAAGCATCTTTACTGACCACAATGCCATGAAACTGGAAATCAACAACAGAGAAACAAAGGAGAAAAAAAGGAAAGCATGGAGATTAAACAATATGTTATTGAAAAAACAATGGATCAATGAGGAAATCAAAGCTGAAATTAAAAAATACCTTGAGACAAATGATAATGAAAGCACAACCACTCAAAACCTATGGGACACAGCAAACGCAGTGCTAAGAGGGAAGTTTATAGCGATACAGGCCTTCCTCAAAAAAGAAGAACAATCTCAAATAAACAATTTAACCCACCACCTGAATGAATTAGAAAAAGAAGAACAAAAAGCCCCAAAAAGCAGCAGAAGGAAGGAAATAATAAAGATCAGAGAGGAATTAAATACAATAGAGATTAACAAGACCACAGAAAAAATCAACCAAACCAAAAGCTGGTTTTTTGAAAAAGTAAATAAAATTGACAAACCTCTGGCCAAACTCACAAAGAAGAAAAAAGAGAGAGCACAAATTAGCAAAATAAGAAAGGAAAATGGAGAAATAACAACAAACAAAATAGAAATACAGAATATCATACGAGAATATTATGAAAAACTATACGGAACCAAACTGGATAACCTAGAGGAGATGGACAAGTTTCTGGAAACATACTGTCCACCAAAACTGAATCAAGAAGAATCTGAACACTTGAACAATCCGATCACTAGAAAGGAAATAGAAATAGCAATTAAAAACCTCCCTACAAATAAAAGTCCAGGACCGGACGGCTTCACCGGGGAATTCTACCAAACATACAAAGAAGAACTCATACCAGTCCTTCTCAAACTCTTCCAGATGATTGAAAAGGAGGGATTACTCCCAAACTCATTCTATGAAGCCACCATCACCCTGATACCAAAACCAGGCAAAGACACTACAAAAAAAGAGAATTATAGGCCAATATCACTGATGAACATAGACGCCAAAATCCTCACCAAAATTTTAGCAAATAGAATCCAACAACACATCAAAAAGATTATACATCATGACCAAGTGGGGTTCATCCCAGGGACACAAGGCTGGTTCAACATACGCAAATCAATCAGTGTAATACATCACATCAACAAGAGAAAGGACAAAAACCACATGATCATCTCAATCGATGCAGAAAAAGCATTTGATAAAATTCAACACCCATTTATGATAAAAACTCTCGCCAAAGTGGGTATAGAGGGAACATATCTCAACATAATAAAAGCTATATATGACAAACCGACAGCCAGCATAGTACTCAACAGTGAAAAACTCAAAAGCTTCCCACTAAAATCTGGGACAAGACAAGGATGCCCACTATCACCACTCCTATTCAACATAGTCCTGGAAGTCCTAGCCACAGCAGTCAGGCAAGAGAAAGAAATAAAAGGGATCCAAATTGGAAAAGAAGAGGTAAAAGTGTCATTATATGCTGATGACATGTTACTATATATAGAAAACCCTAAAAGGTCCACACAAAAGCTACTAGAGCTGATTGAAGAATTCAGCAAGGTAGCAGGTTACAAAATTAACGTTCAAAAACCAGTTGCATTTCTTTACACTAACGATAAATCAACAGAAGAATAAAGTAAAGAAACAATCCCCTTTAAAATAGCACCCAAAGTAATAAAATATCTGGGAATAAATCTAACCAAGGAGGTGACAGAATTATACACAGAGAACTATAAACCATTGATGAAGGAAATTAAAGAAGACTTTAAAAAATGGAAAGATATTCCATGCTCTTGGATTGGAAGAATCAATATTGTTAAAATGGTCACACTGCCCAAGGCAATCTACAGATTTAATGCAATCCCTATCCAATTACCCAGGACATATTTCACAGAACTAGAAAAAAATCATAATAAAATTCATATGGAACCATCAAAGACCTAGAATTGCCAAAGCATTACTGAAGAGAAAGAAAGAGGCTGGAGGAATAACTCTCCCAGACTTCAGACAATACTGTAGAGCTACAGTCATCAAGACAGCATGGTATTGGTAGCAAAACAGACATATAGACCAATGGAACAGAATAGAGAGCCCAGAAATGAACCCACAAACTTTTGGTCAACTCATCTTTGACAAAGGAGGCAAGAATATACATTGGAATAAAGACAGTCTCTTCAGCAAATGGTGTTGGGAAAACTGGACAGCAGCATGTAAAACAATGAAGCTAGAACACTCCCTTACACCATATACAAAAATCAACACAAAATGGATTAAAGACTTAAACATAAGACAAGATACAATAAACCTCCTAGAGGAAAACATAGGCAAGACATTATCTGACATACATCTCAAAAATTTTCTCCTAGAAGAAATAAAAGCAAGAATAAACAAATGGGACCTAATGAAACTTACAAGCTTCTGCACAGCAAAGGAAACCAGAAGTAAAACAAGAAGAAAACCTACGGAATGGGAGAACATTTTTGCAAGTGAAACCGACAAAGGCTTGATCTCCAGAATATATAAGCAGCTCATACGACTCAATAAGAAAAAAATAAACAACTCAATCCAAAAATGGGCAGAAGACCTAAACAAGCAATTCTCCAAGGAAGACACACAAATGATCAAAAAGCACATGAAAAAATGCTCAATATCACTAATTATCAGAGAAATGCAAATCAAAACTACAATGAGGTATCACCTCACACCAGTCAGAATGGCCGTCATTCAAAAATCCACAAATGACAAATGCTGGAGAGGCTGTGGAGAAAGGGGAACCCTCCTACACTGCTGGTGGGAATGCAGTTTGGTGCAGCCACTATGGAAAACAGTGTGGAGATTCCTCAAAAGACTAGGAATAGACTTACCACATGACCCAGGAATCCCACTCCTGGGCTTGTATCCAGAAGGAACCCTACTTCAAAATGACACCTGCACCCCAATGTTCATAGCAGCACTATTTACAATAGCCAAGACATGGAAACAGCCTAAATGTCCATCAGCAGGTGACTGGATAAAGAAGAGGTGGTATATTTATACCATGGAATACTACTCAGCCATAAAAACTGACAACATAATGCCATTTGCAGCAACATGGATGCTCCTGGAGAATGTCATTCTAAGTGAAGTAAGCCAGAAAGAGAAAGAAAAATACCATATGAGATCGTTCATATGTGGAATCTAAAAAACAAAAACAAAAACAAACAAACAAAAACAAAGCGTAAATAAAGGACAGAAATAGACTCACAGACAGAGAATACAGACTTGTGGTTACCAGGGGGGTGGAGGGTGGGAAGGGATAGACTGGGATTTCAAAATTGTAGAATAGACTACACTGTATAGCACAGGGAAATATACACAAAATGTTATGATAACTCACAGAGAAAAAAATGTGACAATGAGTGTGTATATGTCCATGAATAACTGAAAAATTGTGCTGAACATTGGAGTTTGACACAACATTGTAAAATGATTATAAATCAATAAAAAATGTTAAAAAAAAAAAAAGAAAGAAAATCCAACCTAAGGTTTGACCACCTTGGTTGGGCATTGGAATATTTCTACTAGCTCTTTGTTTATATAATAAAGGGGAAGTTTTGGACACAAAGAATACATTAAGTGAAAGAACTTCTGCAAGTGAAGCATAACTGTTCTACCAGAGAAACTAAACCATTAGACTGAAGGTAGACCGCCATCTCAGCTGCCATCACTTAATCAAGCATGATACCAGTACCCCCGAAGGGAACAAGGGGCGAAGCTGACTTCATTTGCTTTGGGTAATGAGTAACCTGCATTTGAAGTAATCCACCCAATTAGGATGCATCAGTGCTTCACGGACACTAGAAATTATCTAATCTGGACTCTGGAACCTGTATTCATGCCTTCTCATATGTGATGCTAAGCAAAGTGAAGCTACAGAAAAAAAGCCTTAACAACTAATCTAGTAACAAATGACTCGTTTCTCTTTTAAGTCACCAGAGATACATTTTTTTTTTTTTGACAAACCACTGGAATTTCACAGAACGTAAGATTAACCATACGTTCCAAATGCATTCATCAGCTTGAAAGCTTGAAACAAATATAATTGCAGAATGGAGGAAGGCAGGAAGGAGGATGCTGACTGAAATGACGTGGATGACACTCAGGGAATTACACATGGAGATGAAAGGGGGCTTAGAAATCATCTGGCCCAAATCTTACAGTGTTTCAGTATGACAGAATAGTACAAAACCTTGCCTGTACAAGTCCACCTCCCTAGACTTAGCTCTCTTACCTGTTCTAATATCCTGCCAAGGTGGCCTTTGCACATACCTTTTTTCTTTTTGGAATGTTCTTTCTTTCAATATTCACCTCCAAACTTTTTAAATATTTTGCCAAAGCCTCTTTTTAAATTTTTTTTGCCAAAGCCTTTCTCTTAACACTTCCCCTAATATCTGGTGCCACATTGCCTGGCCTCCTCTAAGCTCTCATTTGGACCTTCTATTTCTCCTTTCTAGCACACATCATAGTGTCATATTTATTTGTGTGTTTGAAAAATATCTGTCTTCCCCTGTAGATGGTAATCTTCATGTGCGTAGTAGCTGTGTCTGTTTTGTTTAGCTTGTATCTCCAGTGCCTGGCACACAATAAGCCTTTTTAAAATAATGGATACAACTTTTACTCCCACCCCAACAAAATATTTAAATGCCTCATATGTTTTTGCTATTTTATACAATTGTGCATATTATTCCTTCAACCTAAAATATCTCCCCTCGTTTTCTCTGGATAATTTCTTTCCGTCCCTTAAGGTGGATCTGAATACCTTCTTTGGGAGAACTTCCTTATCCCTAGACCCACAGGGGTTAGTAACTACAAGGCCTGTGTTCCCAAACCCTCTGTACATCCCCCTCTAATAGCACAGATACTTTAACATTATAAGATCTTGAAAACAACGTTCAATAAAGCGATCAATTGGATAAACTTACCCTTTCAACTCTTCCGAAAACACTCTCTCGACTAGCTGACTGCCGTCCAGCAGTCCTGCAGTCTGTCTGCCATCATCCTCAACATGCACCAAGAATCGATTGTTTGTTTCCATACCTTCCAATGTCAGGCGTACTTTTTATTCTGATTGTATGATTTAATTAAACCATACGGAACTGATAAAATGTGGGTATACAAGAGAATTGTTTCTATAAGTTAAACATTCTGAGAAGAATAGATAGGACAAGTTGCTAACTATGAGTCAATAATATACAGAATTCAAAATTCTTAACTTAAAAGACTACAGGAAAAAAATCACAAAATTCTGGAATTCTGACCTCACATTACTTCACAGGTACCTAGGTTCTCTCTCCACAGTAAAGAAACCAAAACTGGAAATGTTAGAGTACATATTATGGGCATGGTTTATGTAAGAACAATGACAGAAAACTCCAGTCGGCAGTCTTCATAAAAATGTCCAAATTAAAGTAATACATTGGAAGCAATCCAAACGCCCATCGGTGAATGAAAGGAGAAACAAAATGTGGTCTATACATCCAATGGACTATTACTGAGCCTTAAAAAGGTAGGAAATTCTGACAGAAGCTACAACGTGGATGAACCCTGAAGACACGCCAAGTGGAACAAGCCAGTCACAAAAGAACAAACACTATTATGATTCTACTTCTAGCAGGTACCAGCAAACACACAGGGACAGAAAATGGAATGGTGGTTGCCAGGGGCTGAGGAGACAGGAGAATGGAGAGTTGCTGCTTAATAGATACAGAGTTTCAGTTTGAGAAGAGGAAAGAAATCTGGAGAAGAATGGTGGTCATGCACAACAATGTGCATATACTAAATGCTACTGAACTGCCCTGTTTTAAATGGTCCAAATGGTAGATTTTATGTTACAGGTATTTTACATCAATTTTAAAAATAATAATGTTTAACGTATGTTGATAGTTTTAACAATTCCTCACTTTAACTGACTTTTAAAAAATTAATTGGTCTCTGTCACCAATTGAATAGCCTTCCATTACATCAGTTTTTAAACTATCTTTCATCTCCAGCAGAGAAACAGCCACATTGGATGGGGACTGTTTCTTCTATCACCTTTCACAGACTCCTCTGAACATATTATATTTCCTGGAGTACAGTAAGTGATCCATAAACATTTGTTGAACGAATAAATGAATGCTGCCACTCTACTGTTAAGGGAACAGGAGTTCAGAAAAGCTAGTATCACCTATCTAGATAGTGGCATTGATGGGACAAGACTTCAAACTTAACCAAAATTATATCCAATTTTCCACTCAAAAAAGTAAATTAAAAGGTATTAAAACTCCACTGCATTCCAAGACTGTGTTAGGAGTTGATGATACAAAGATGAAAAAAACCCAGGTTCCTGCTATCAATATGGTTTTGTACTTTAAGACAATGGCATTAAACACCCGTAACCAAAGCTGTCTCATCTAAACCTCCAGAAGCAAGGTTGGCAGCTGGATTGCTTGGGAAATGCGTGTAAACCTGAATACAGTCTCTGCAAAGCAGAGTCTAGCCCGGGTGCAAGAAGGAAAAACCGTGGGTCCACGCAGCTCAGTCACTAACTCACCATCTCACCTTGGTAGCTTCTCTTCACCTCTCCGCCTTTCAGTTCCCTCACCTGTAAACACTCTTCTCGGTTAAATTTCTCTATTTAGAATCTACAGACTCTCCAGAAAACTGAACAGGTTTTGAGAGCCTGACTCAGATTCTTGAAGCCTCAGACAGGAGCATTTTGAGAAAAGGAAGGAAAAACAAAACACCTGAGGTCTCCGTTATGCCAGTGGAAGTGGCCCCACAGCCCAGTTACATCCAGCAGGATGTCTCCTGCCTCGGCCAGCACCTGCTCATCGTACGCCGAAGCTGTCACACAAAGGGAGATGTGTGGAAAACAGCCTTCAGGGAAAGGGCCAAAAATCCTCTCTTCTTAGCCAAGAAATCACAAGAAGTGATTGCCTCATTCAGCTCTCAGGGCCCTGGAGAGAAGGAACTGTTTCAAGCTAGGGGAGTAAGTCTGTCTTCATCTATGCGTGTTCTCAAGGACATTCCATGACTTACGAAAAAGGTCCAGAAAAATCTCGAGACAGCCTGAGCTCTGAGGGGTTTCTCTTGCTTAATTCATCATCACTGCTCCTCATGACTGAACTCAAGTCAGACATTCCCGAGTCCTCATTTGTATCGCATGTCCTCAATCTGTGCTCCCAGAATCCAGATATAAACTTTTATCACAATACTAATTACTCATGAATTTCTTTCATGTCATTATCCTGGCTACACAGAGAGGTCCTTGAATGCAAGGACAATGTCTACCTTGTTTTTATTGTATTCCCCATGATAAACCCAGTATCTGACACGGAATTCAAAAAAATACATTGAATAAAGACACTTCAAATTTACCTTTCTGTCTACTCCACTGGATTATAAATTTTTGAAGGCAGATTATGTGCCCTGTTCATTTTTATATTACTGCTACTTGACTCAGATGCTGGCTCACAGTCAAGATTAGCTTGTTGAACAAACGAATGCCCAGTGAAGGGATGGAAGCACCCTCACCGCACTCTACCCCCCATCTTCTGATTGAGCGGCTTTCCCTAATGCCAGTTCATTATGAAGGTGTCCACTGATGCTTCTGGTCTGGAAGCCTTTTACACAGACATATACCAGGCTGGAAAAGCTCAAAACCTGCATGTCACGGCTTTGACTGCTAGGCAAATGGGCACCTGTAGTCTGGGACAAGTGGACACAAGTTCTTGCAATTTGAGGGGTCTGCTTTCAACGTTCATGGGTTAGCGTCCTCCTGTATCCTATTTCCTCCTACAGCATTCTCCTATATGTTCCCATGTAGCAGAAAATTCAATGCCCTGCAATTCAAGAATATTGAGTTCTAGTCCCAATTCTGCTAACAAAGTCTCTGAACTTGGCATGTCATTCAGGCACCATGGGGCTTAGTTCACCAATCTATCAAATAAAAGGATTAACTAGCATATCTCGAAGGCGTCTTCCAGGAAACCTAACATGCTGCGAAGCTGTGACACAGGCCAGGCCCATGACCATAAGAATAAAATGAAACAACTCCTCTGGATCACTCGTCCCTTCTTTCCTCTGCTCCAAAGGGTCAACTACTCAGAGGCAAAGAACTGCATGCTTGGAGTTACTACTGGAGACTTGAAGTCAAAAGATTTATTGACATGCTTTCCTATTTCTTGAAGAACTTCTTTCCTATATAGACTGACCAGAACAGCTTGTGGCATTATAAATGAGGTCTCAGCTCCTAGAGTATATACCATGTCAGCTAAGACATACTCATCTCTCAAAGCTGTTTGAAATCTGAGGTCTGTTGACTTTTTCTGCTCTCGTCCAATTCAAATATTGCCCTGATGACTTCAGAAGATGTCCCACTTTCTACCAATAAGATTCTCTTTTGCATTGTGTGGTCTCTAGTCTGCTCCTGTTTAAGTCAAAGGCATGGCTTGTGTGCATTCTTTTGAGATTCTCTAGTCATTTTTCTCTAATAAAATCATCCAAGTGATACATTGAAAGTTATAACTGATCTCCCAGAGCCACGTAACAGACCTCAGGTGAAATGAGCAACACAACAGCATTCCAGGTGGCTCATTTTTACCTTCTATGGTAAAGTCACCATCTCTGTGGTGCAAAAATCACCTATTCAATTTCAGACCCCAATAACTGGAAAAGAAATATCCATCCAAAACAATCATTTTTGAACCCACTGCACTGTGACCCTAAGCATAGACCAAGAATATTTTCAGTTAATAGAGGCCAATATCCATCTGCCTCCTTTCCTGCACACACACACACACACAAACACACGCACATTTTGTATTCAATGTATGCATAAGAGAAGGAAAATTATTTTGAATATTATTTTTAAAACAAGTGGGTAGAGAGGTTGCTTTTCAATTCTTTAGCCTTCAGACGAGAGGTGAAGGTGCATGGTTTTTCCAGCATGGGCATTTCTTCAAAATATGCTCATCTCAGCAAGCAGAAATGTGAATTGCATTTTGAAAGACTGAAGGGTAACTCCAAACAGCGGAACAGGTCACTTGTTCAGTTCTGAAGTTGAAGAAGGAATACCACTTCTTGGATAGTATGGTATTTTGTGAGTGATTCCAAAGACGAACCTTATGTTATAGGCCAAGAGCAACCAGTGAGCTGCAGAGTGGGGTCTCTTGCAGTAACAGTGCATTTACTCTGTTTGAGGTTAGAATGGGTAATTGGCTGAATAATCCCCCTCAGTGGCCACTCATCTGAAATAGAGATTCTTAAATTTTCATGTGCAAGTGATTCACATAGAACTCTGGTTACAATGAAGAATCTGACTCTAGGTCCAGGGCAGGACCTGAGATTTTATACTTCCAACAAGCTCCCAAGTGATGCTGCAGCTCCTGGGACCACACTTGAGTTGCCGGGATCTCAAACACACCAATCTGCCCTCTAGCTCCGACAGTGATTTTGTTTCTTCTTTAAGGTGACGAGAAGCAGGAGGGATTTGGTAGGTAGATAAAGGCTTTTTGCTTTCTGGAAACAGACTTCAAATAAAGTCTCTTTTCTATCATCATTTCCTTTTCTCATTCGTAACCATTATCAGAACATCGTAGGGAGATGAATCGTGAGTCCCTGTGGCTGTACACTCAGAATACGTAGAGGAAATACTAAGGATTGATACATGTTTAGAATCACAGACCTCAGAACAGGGAAGGCCTTCAATGTTGACTTGATCAAATTCAAGTACCCCACGTGGAGTTCCCAGAGTAAAGGAGGGAGAATCAAGGCCTCCCTCGTGTTGGAGGCAGAGGTAAAACTAGAGCCCAATTATCCTCACCTTACAAAGAAGTTCTTGGTTTACTCTGAGTTCATATTATTACTACGATCGTTATTATTAAAGCAGACAGGGCACAGTAACAATTCAATTATTTATTTCATCTCTTTTCACTATAACTACAGCTTGTCACCATTCCTTGAGATATGGCTACAATAAACATACCACCCTCATTTTAAAAACTGAGGAATCAAGATAGTAACAAAATAAGCCAAAAAAGTATGTTTGGGAACACACACCCACACCCACCCACACACACAGAGAAATGCCTGGACAAATCTCCAAAGAGGATTTTTGCAAACAGCACTCAGATCCATCATTAAGCCAAGCTCTCTCCTAGTTTTATGTTTTATATCAACAAAATGTGACAGATAAAACAGTGTGTTGTGTTTTTGTGGTTTTTCTCTGTTTCCTTTCTGAGTTCGCACAGTGTGCAAGCATTGATCTTCTTCTCATATAGTGTTGTATTGTGGTTTTTTGTTTTGTTTTGTTTTGTTTTCATCAGAACAATTAGTTGCAGCTCAGAAGATATAATTCTACCAGCACATCACAGAAAATCCTGTTTCCTGCCTGCTTTAATGAAGTCAGGCATCATGGGAAGCTGAGACACCGGGGAAAAGAACACGCTGTAAAGTATAATTGCTTTCGAGAAGAAAGACCTTCCCCTGTGAATTCATTTTGGATTAAACGGCACAGGATATTTTTTTTTAACTTTCTCTTTTTATTTTCTGGCCCTTCTTTAAGGATATTTTGTGCACTGCCCTACACTTAAGTACAAGGTTTGTCCAGCTTTCAGGGCTGTTAATGCAGAGGATGGACTAAGATCCAAGATTAATTTTCAGCCGTTTTCCCTCCATCCCAAGGATGCTTTTCAAATACTGTTCTTGCTAATGTTTTGATGTTGAATCATTAATATTATCTTTAGGCTGTCCTCACCCCATTTTGACACACACCCACCCACCTCCAATGCCTACTCAAAGCTTCAGTTTTTCAGTTGTCTCACGTGTTCCAGCCCCATCAGCCTTTTTTGAATGTGGCAGTCTGGTTTCTGCCAGAGGGCATTTGCCTTCACTGGTCCTTCTGCCAAACATGTGCTGCCTTCCACACCATTCCTGCATCACTGGCTGATGCTACCTCCCTAGAGAAGCCTTCTCCAAACTTTAATCTAAAGTCACCCCCAGCCGCTCTCATTCACAGTGCTCTGTTTTCATCTCTACAGAGTATTTTCATCACTATCTGATACTTCCATGATTCATTTAGTTTTCTACCTGTTACCATATACAAAAATACAAGCTCCATGAGATCAGAGACTTTTCAACTATGATCATCACTGCACTCTGAACATTTCTTGCCACACAGAAGGTGCATAATAAATGTTTGCTGAATGACTGAATGAACGAGTAAAATAAATCAATCATAAAGTACATATTTAAAACCCCAGAATCTTAGAACAGCAAAAGAACTAAAAGTTTGTATTATCTAGCCACTTAATCTCCGAAAGTACAAAATAAATTCCAGAAAGCAAAATTACCATTGTAGAGAAGGCTCTCAGGAGCCCCTGCCAGGGAGAGATGTCACTCAGTAATTCTTTCAGGAAACTGTTGTCAGGTGCCAGGCACTGTACTAGATTTTTAGGAACCAAAAGTTGGGAATGATAGATGTGGTCTTTGCCATGATGACACTTAGGTTAAATGAGGGGGGGAAAGGAGAGAAGGACCCACGATTGGGATGGCTTTATATGAGAATATTATCCTCCCTACTCAGTGAGCTAATACAAAGCTTCAGCCTCAGAAGTAAAGAAAATTATGTAGCTATCTAAAAGAGAGAAGATAACAGTGAAGGAAATAAGTGATGTCGATTACAAAACATCTATCAGAGTTCCACTGTTCTGTGACTTGGAAAAACACAAAGCTATCAAAACGGATACTAAAATAAAAATGAACTCTCAGTGCCACCTCTCGGAGAAGCCTTCCACTACCACGGCTGAGTAGGACCCTTCCCACTCAGGGACTCACTACCATCATGATTGCCCCAGAATTCACAAGGGCCAGATGAAAAAACCTATCTGCAAGATAAACAGCCTAGACTGGGATTTTATTCTTCTGAAAATGATTATTAAGGACTTCCTAGGGAGAAGATAAACCGAACTGTATGAAAGAAAGTTTTATCATTAAGAAGGTGCAGCAAAACCTCAGTCAGCACTATTGAAGAGGCAAATTTCTAGGGACCCATGTATAAAAAGTATTATGCAATAGATAATTACACTCCAGTGGCTGTAACTTAATCATAACATAATTAGTGGCAGGAAAATAAAAAATATTTCACACAAGCGTTAAAATCTGCCAACTTAAACAAATCTTGCTCGTTGGCACATATCATAAGAAGAGGCTTAATCATAATACAGTCTTGATTTTGGTCCCCTTTGGAAACCACAAGCATAGTCTCTTAATTATTATCAGTGCCCCAGGGGATGAAATGGGTAGGTTTGGCTGCAAACCTACTGAATATCACATATTCATAATAAATTTATAGCTTGATGGTTAATCTAGATTATTCTGCAGGAATGTGCTTGACTCTTTGGAGGCTATAAATGGAGAAAGAGAAGAATATTTCTATGTTTTGGTTACTCAAGTCTCAAGAGAATTTCTTTTCCTTATTGAAGTGTTGAAAAATGTTTCTTCCACCCTATAAATCCAAGAGGCACTGGCCTTGGTTTAGGGAGCCACTAATCCAAAACAAACAGAAAAGAACAGTTTCTCCTCTCTGGCTTTGTCTATAATAATACCAAACTGACTACCAGCTTCAAAAATCATCAGTCAATTATATGAACAAATCAAGCTGCTTCTAGATTCTACAGACACAAAAAATGGAGACTGAGCAAATCTTTTTACTTTTCCACTAGGGTTAGGTCAAGTGCACACTTTCCATAGAGTTCCTGTCCATTTCAAAGGCCTAAATCGTAACACCCCAGGTCCACCCTGGATAGACTAGTCAGCTCTTTATGCTCAGACTGGTCTTCTCTACATAATGTAGTTTAAGCTCACTGGTCTACCCACCATTTGTGGCAGGAGATGGCAAATTTTCTGTAAAAGACCGGACAGTAAATATTTTAGACTTGAGAGTCACCTATAATCTCTGTCACCTACTCTCCTTCATTTGTTTGGTTTTGTTTTTACAACTGTCTAAGCATTCAAAAATTAACGCTCAGCCCATCAGCCATACAAAAACACCATGGGCCAGAGTTTGCAACCCCTGACTTATACCCAACATCAAAGTTTAACAGGTATGTGTGGTCCAAACAAAGCATGGAAGGAAGGGCTTTTCCTTCTTTTTGAAGATGCCTTGTTCCCTCTAAGGAAATTTTATTTGGCTTTTGTAGCAGGGATACTTTGTAAAAATATATAGCTCCAATGTCTTTTTACTCCTGCTTTTATTGGTTGAAGTGGCACCAGCTGATAAAAGAAATACATCGAAAAATCTCAAGTAACTACCCACGAGACAAGTTTATTTTTGAACTGAAAGGAGAATGGGCAGGGATCATCTGCTCCATACAGTCGTGCAGGAATCCATGCTGACAGAGGACCAGCCGGTATGAACACAGGGCTCTCAAGGTCACCACCAATATTGACACCCAGCTGGTTGGGCAGGAGACGAGGGAGAGCTCAGAGAAAGAACGTCCACATGTAAACGATGTCAACTTGGAACTGACATTCAAAAGTCCTCTCATATTTCATTGGTCAGAACCAAACAGCCACACAGAGATGAGAGGGCAAGCGAGAAATGCGGATGTGTGCCCAGCATCGACTTTCCGGTAAAAACTCCGCACCACAGAAGGTAAGTGCAAATCTTGGTGGAGAAAGAGTTCTCTGCCCCACCTGGGGCTCCTTCTGCCCTTCAACAAATGACGGCCAAAGCATAAGCAAATGCTTCCAGGGACAGGCAGAGAGGCCAAGAATAGGGAAGCCACTGCTTAATTTTTGTTTGATTAAAGTAGACTTCCATGGATCCATAATTAAACAATATTCCTGAAAACAAGACTTCAAATAAAAGGATTTCCTAAAAACTCCAAAGGCTGTATCTTTTTTTACATAATACAAAGCAAAGCATCAATTTGCGACTGTAAATACAGAACAGGAAGGAGAGAGGCTATGAGCTAAAGCACATTTTTCTCTGTAAGTAAAGCAAACGCCCTCCCAGCCTGGGAGAGGGCGGTGGGTGTGGGCTGGAGGAATCGAGAGAAGCTTAGAAAGAACAAGACCAGGGCTAAATGGTGCTTCTGTATTCGATGGGGCTCTGAACCCCTTGCTTTTTGGCCTAGAGAGGGGAGGCATACCAACCTGAGGCAACCACAGCAGAGCTGATAGAAAAGTGTGGACAGGGGGACTGAGAAGTTTCTCCCATTTCTCCATCAGCCAACTGTGTGACTTGCAGCAGATTCCATAAGGTCCCACATAGCCTAGTGAGGGACAAATAAGGACTGAAAATCTACCAGACGCCAGAACAAAGGAGATGCAGAGTTCATGAAACCTGATCACCTGTGGCAGCTATCAGACCATGACACACACCAGGAAGGGGCAGATTCTTTACCATCAGCGCCCGGCAAGGACCCAGAAGCTACTACACTAACTAGAAATGCCACTCCCTTTCTCCAGCACGCAGTGGCACAAAGAGAAAGAAAAGAGGAGGATGAAAGCGAGGGAGCAGCTGCCTGAAATTCTGAGTCTCCCCTCAAGAGTGAGGAGGCTTCAAACTGGGCAGTGGCTGAAATAATAACGCTGACCCTGGACTGCAAATTCAACTAGGCTGGACTGAATACACCAGAACGCCATAAACTAAGCTGTCTGCTCTAGGCAGCTTGAGGGAACTTGAGAACAAAATGGAGTTGAGTTATAGAAAACTAAAAAGTTATAGCTCTGTGCCCCTGAGTGGTAATGTGTAAACTTATACCCGATCCACTATGTTTATTTTCATTAAACTGTCTTGTTCACCCTCAAGCTGAAGGCAATACGTCAAAACACGTTTACCTACTACAGGAAAGAGTACTTTGAGTGCAATCTCAGAATGTTAGAGATGGAAGAGATCTTCATAGTAATGTCAGATGTGTGCACTTCTTATAAACACACTCTTCAGCATCAGACAGACCAGGGCGTAAATCCTGGCTGTGCTGAGTGCCGGCAACAGGACCTTGAAAGTCTTGCTCAGATGTTGAACACTGGCTTCCTCTTTTATAAAACAGAAATAACACATGTGCCACAAGGTCACTGTCAGTTGGATGAGGATGTGTATGTAATACACTTACAACAAGACCTGGCACACAATAAATGCTCAAAATATGATAGCTGGAGCCAGTCCAGCCCCCACATCTTCAGATAAGGGAATACTAAGTCAATAGTTTCAGTGGGTCATCAGAAAATAACATCCAATATTAAAAGCATCAATTATATTTTTCAGGTTTAAAGAGAGTATTCGTTTTCAGAAAATAGGTCAGAGGCCTGTCTCATAATCATTTTATTTTCCACATCAGGACCATCTCTGGGGACAGGAAATCCAATTCATAACCAATAACTGGCAAAGAGAGGCAATTTTATTATACATATCCCACGAGTGTGTTTCCAGTTTGATGCCAAGATCAAGCCATAACACTGTACTTGCTATATAAGGGTTTGTTTTTTTTTAAGTACTTCTGTCGAAATTTGGAAGCTTTACTATTGATTACTTTAAGTATGAACAAGTTGAACATTCAAGGCTGAATTAGCCTTCAGCCCTTGACTGGAACTGCATGTTCTCACAGATGCAGCTAAACAGTAGGGATGGTCAGCAGTGGACACAGTGGTGGTAGTAAGAGTTATTATTATTATTGTTATTACTATCATCATCAAATACCTTCTGTAGGACAGCACTGTGGTAAGCATTTCACCACACGTAAGCTCACTGTGTAGTTCAAGTAACTCGACAAAGGATGCCCTGTTACCGTTTCCATTTTAAGATGAGGGGCCTCTAAGAAGTGGCCAACTTAACACGGCTGGTCACAAGGCAGGATTTCAACCAGGAATCGACTCAGAGCTGGCCTTGATTTCCTTTTTGTTCAGATCCTGTGCAGTTTTCTCTGTGTTTCCCAAGTGCAGAAAGTGATGGAAGTGCCCCTCCTGTTTCCTTCCAAATCTTTGTTCCTTAAAATTATTTTGTTTCCTGTGGCAACAGTCACACGGCCTGGAAAAAAACAATGGAGATTGGAACCCCTGAGGTCACTCTGCCTTCAAAGGCCTCCTGCTTGACCACCATCTCTTAGTCACATTCTTAGCCATAGCAGCAGGGGTTGTAAGAGAGACTCACAGATCTGTGACATGCAATCCTAACTCTGGAGTGAGACAGTCTTTGGCAAATCAATGTCCCTGACTCTGTTTGCCCATCATCAGAATGGGACTTTAAAACCCTGATCACTTGAGTCTTATAAAACACAGAGCAGTAATATTTGTCAACTTCTACCACACCACACAGAAAGGACGGATTGTCCCAAAATGCCAGGGAAAACACCAAACCTGTTAAGAGGGGTTGCCCAGTGGACATCAGTGAAGGATGATGTCATCTGGTGCAAGATTTAATTCAAAAGTAAGTGGCAAAATTAAGAGACTCTTGGGCAAAAGTCTCTGCATTCATTATAGCTAACTGACCTAGTCCTTGAAGTGCTCTTAAAACATCATTTCCTTTGTTTCCAGATCCTGGAAAATATTCCCCATGGTGATCAAGTGCAGGTAATGAGGACAGTGCCCTTTCTAGTCCATCAGAGCCTTTGTTTTTGATTTTCCCCTCTTCCTCCCGGTATCATTTTTCTTCCTTTTTCCATTGATGAAACTTTCGTCAAAGATAAACTAGAGCCACCTCTTAGTAGTAAAGACAAGACCACGCCTCTCCGCAGTGAACCACCCTCTCATCCTCTAGAACATTTTCATCTCAGCATCTTTCATGTGCCTCTTCCCTTCTGAGGCTGGATGTCTGTAACTCTCAGGGGGAGCTTGACTGGGAGGAGACTAAGCAGGGTTACTGACACTGAAAACTAAGAGTCTTAGCTGCCATCAGCCCTTACCCTTTCGACTCACATTCAGCTAACAGTACGTTTTTAACACGAAGCCAGGGGTTTCAGAACATTTCCTCCTTTAATTTTACATAATCCTCACAAAAATCCTGTAAGATACTTTCACCCCCATTATAGAGAAAATGAAACAAAACTTGGAAATGCTATTTGACTATTGAATGGCTAAGCAGCAGAAACACACTGTACTGAAGGCCCTTCTCTCCTAGGTCAGGGGACAATCTGTTTCAAATGCAGGTCAATAGCAGTACATTGTCCATAAAACCCACAGCACACTGCCCAGAATAATGAATCAGCAGCAGACCGAAAATTAAATGAATACTAAGACTAAATGCTAAACGCTAAATCCTCCGAAAAGAAAATTCTAATTAAAAGAGGAACAATCAAAAAGAAAACCCTTCAGCCGAATGTGGTTTACATAATGGTTGTGCTTCATTTCTGACGATGAAGGTTGGGGAGAAATGTTTCTCTCCAGATATTCTTAAAAGGGAATTCACCCAAAGTTGGATTTTGCTTGTTTCAATGGTGCAAAAGATGTGATAGAGGAAAGAGACTGATCAATAATTTATGAACAAGAATGCTTCACTGATCAGATTGGATGATAAAACTTATTTGAAAAACCCATGAGGAACATTCTTAACGGAAATTATTCGCACTTCTTCTCGGTCGTTGTCATCTTTTTTTTTTTTTTTCTTTTCCGGCTCCTATTAGTTTGATTTCAGCTTGACAGTCACCACTGTGCAGAAATGTAGCAGCAAACACAATGTAAAGCCTTTCCACATGATTATTTCCAAAAGTAGTAAGACATGTGTGACCTGGAAAACTATCCCCTCCGACGTGTCAGGTAAGGAGCGTGGATGATTATATTTTTAAAAGCAGCCTCCAGCTTCACGGGCGCAGGAGCTCAGAGGCACAATTCCAGGCGTCTAGGGTGGACGTTTGCTGCCATCTACTGGTTTGTGCTGGGAGAGCAACGTATGCTTCTGGATTTCCGCAAATGAAGGTGCAAGAACTGAAATTTGGGGGATGGGGGAAAGCATTCTTTTTATTAGTGGAGAGGACTTCTACAGCAGTAATCTCTGGATTCTACCTATAAGAAGAGATGCCACTCTCCCCTAGTTTCTTCAACCACAGTGTTTCTGAACACATCCGAATTCACACTCAATCCCTTTGAAGCTTAAAACTGAGAAGGGAGAGCATAATAGTTTGGTTACTCATCTGGGCTTTTGTTGTCAGAACAAACTCCTAACACTTACTAGCTGCCTAGAACATCCAGCAAGTTACTAGCCCCTTGAAACATCACTCTTCTTATATGGAAAATGGGAATCATACTCACTTCATTGTGTCATTGTGCATCTTTTATTCAATGTGCACTGAGATGCTGGCATGAGGATTACATGTGATAATATGCATAAAGTCCCTTGCAAAATACCTGGCCCAGGTAAGCTCTCAGTAAAGGCCAGCTGTTTATCCCTTCTTAACATTATCATTGCTTACTCCCTCTCGCACTACAACGATGAACAATTCCAAACTGTAGCACTGAAGGAGGGAAACGGCCCAGAATGATCTCACTGGGCCATAAGCTTCTCTGAGAAATTAGAATTCCATTTTTTGTGCCTCAAGGAGGAGCATGACAAGAAGGAAGGGTGGCAAGGCCAAAAGAGAGAGACAGCTGCACAGATGGAAAAGTCCCTGCATTGATTTGGTCCAGATGAATAGCAGAATATATCCCGAATCCAGTCCAGTAATCACAACAGTCTGTGAAATGATTCACTGAGACCAAGAAGTCTGAGAGAATGAATGTATGTGGAGAGTTTGAATGATTATACTCAGATCATTTCATTTGATCACATATTTGTTTTATGAGCAACGCTTGTGATTTTGACAGATATGCAGATCCAGGGAAAATTGAAAGCTATGTTCTTAGGAGGGAGAGGGGAAGTCGAAAACGGACTGCTTCCTACCGAATGGCAACAGATGATATATGTAAGTATATGATATTTTTAAGCACTTACTTTCTTAGCCTTATAATCATCACTATTAAGAGGATTTAGGGAAATAATCATTGCCATATACATAAGTCTTCTTCCCACATGTTCACTATAAATGTCTTTTAATAAGCTTTGGGAATCTTTCAAAAAAGGTTATAGTTGTTCAGGATGCTATGTTGAATGGTCACAGAATTTAATCCTAAATCCATAGCAAGCGCTTACCTCTTTTAAGCAGTTCATTTAAATCAAAGACCACATCACTGCTCAAAAAATACACAGTAAGGAGTGGCTAGAGAAACAGTATAACAGAGTGGCAAATAGCACAAGAATCTAACAAAGTAGATTAAAGGATGAATTCTAAAACAAAGCTGCTGGAGTTCAAATCCCAGCTCTGCCATGAACTGCACGTGCAACCTCGGACAGGCTACAAAACTTCTCTGTTCCCATTATGTCCTCCCCTGTAAAGTCTTCTTTATGGAGTTGGTTTGAGGATGAAATGAATTTAATATTTGCAAATTGCTCAGAACAGTGCCTAATATGTAATAAGCACTATGGGTTAGTTATTATTATAGAAGCAAAGAACGTTTGGTATAAAAAGTTTTAACAACAACAACAAAAAAAAGCTGGCCCTTTACGTTTTTCTTTATGGTGGTGATTTCCAAGGTGGTTGTTGTTTGCTGTTGTTTTCTATTTTTACCAGTAGAATTTTTTTTTAATAAAAATCATCCCCAAGTCCCAATATATAAAGACTAAAAGCAGAATTGAATTGACTAAAGGCGAGTGGCGGCCAGGCCATCCCGAGGTCCTCTGAGTGGCTCCTGCTGCACCACAGATGAACGAAGGGGACCCCCAGAAAACAAGAACAGCAAGAAAACCATTGGTTTTTGCCATCTGACTTTCCCAGCTCAAACCGCTGACCTGAGGAAATGGAACCGTGGAGAAAGACCTGGAATCTCTCCTCGTGCCCAAGCTGGCGTGTCACAGTGTCAGGAATCTGTTCTCGGACCACAAGTGATGAACAGAGTGATCGTAGACAGACTGCATCTGTGAGCACCTGAGGAAGTCGTAACGCTGGGTTCACTAAGTCTGGTACTTTGTTTAGTTGCTTGCTGTTCATCTCGTGGATCCACACACCACCAGAGGGGAAGAGACATGGGGAATGTTGTAAAATGAGGCAAAACAACACAGTTCCGCACAGGTGTTGTGGCAGTTGGGGCACGGCCCACAAGTCCTGGTGCTCAACAGTCCTTAGGTGGTACAGTTGCGTGGAGTTAAGTCAGGTCTGATATCCAACCAATAACTTGTCTGAGGACAACAGACTCAGTCCCCAGTCAATAGCTCCTTCTTATGCTGACCACAGTCTTTTTGCTTTTCAAGGTTAAGAAAATGATGTTGCCGCTCGCCATGAAGTCGGTGGCGGTGGTGGCGCCCTCTAAAAAGTACGGCCGTGTCGAAAAAGTACCACAAGCCTCCTGAACATGTCGATCCAAAGGGACAATTCTTCTAAACGAAATCATTTCAGCATTTGGCAAAGAATTATTTTAGCTTCTGCACGGAGCTAGGAGCTCCCTTTGACTATGCCTGTAGTCCATTAAATAGTTTTTCGTGTATGTTTCATTCTTTAAGTTTCTAATGATCGAAAATCACTTTTATAACATCTGTGGAAGATCAGTCCATCACAACCTCAGCTGTTCATTTTCAGTCTGTTCAACATAGGGTCTACGTGGAAGTTTCAGAAAATATTCTAATTTATTTCTGTTTTCATTGGTGCATCACTTTTTCCAGTTCCTCATGTGCTTTTACATTACTTGGTGTTGGTGGTGCTTCACTAGAAATTTTCTAGTTATTATTCCTTTTTAATACTATCCTAAACATTGAAATTAATTTAGTGCTATTTTGGCTAGAATATATTGAGCTTTTTAGGACAAGAGAGTCTTCTGTCATCTGCCAGAATGTTTTCCATAATAATTATGCAAGTCCTCAAAAAATTATTAGTTTTCCCGGTGATGACACATCAGTCCAATAGTTTTCTATTTGCTGTCTAAAATGGGAAATGGCATATGAAGTAATCTACAGATGCCTAGCAAAAGAAGGGGAGGTAGAAAGACAAAACCTGGATGGCTGACTGGATAAGTGTGACCTTACAAAGAAAAAAAAACAGTAATATAAAGTCTAAAATCCCTCCAGCACTTCCAACATATGTAGATAGGGGTCAACTAGCCTTGGAGTTAAATATTTACTTTGATTATTGTAACAACAATTCATCATTTATTTTGGCTACTCAGCATCTGAACTTCTTATCATGGTTTGAGAATTCCAAGTTTATTAGTTTTGGTGGACAGCAAGCACAGAGCACGTTTAGGAACAGAAGTGCAAGTTGATTGTTTTTCAAGCATCCCTTCCTCCTAAGACACAGTCATGGACCAGGACTCTTCCAACCAGACTCACCCAAGCTTGACCTTGACCCAGTAATTAGAGATACAGAGAGAGGGGATGAGGAGCTCTCTCTTTGCTGGTGGCAGCAGGGTTGTGAAGGAGGCAAGACTGAGCATCTGGCCCAGTATCTGCGGTCATGCCGACTAGCATCTGGTGTGCAGCAGGAAGGGCAGCAGTGTGCTCAGCAGATGTGTTCTAAGCTGAGCCTTGTTCAGAAAGCTTATTCTGGGCTCTGTTCTGCTCTCCCAGCAGTTCTGTGAGCTCCATGGTAAAGTTAAACTCCATTTTGCTGAGTCTTCTAGACTGAGTTTCCCTTGCTTACAACCAGTAACTATGAATTAATTCCTCAAGATGTTTGAACCACAGAGGTTAGCATTTACTTACAAAGCCCACCAGAATTTTTCAAATTGAATTTAGTTTTACTTAGCCAACAACACCTAGCTCCTTAGATATTAGAACTTAATCTTCTTTTTTAAATACCCAACAGCATTCAGCACAGTGTCACCTATGTATGATGTGCACTGAATCAAAATTGGCCAATTGATTGAATAATTTATCAAAGACAACAAGAGGAAAATAATTCTCTGTTCTCACTTCCCCATGTCATTCATGGGGATATTTCGAGGTCCTCTGTTCTGAGAATGAAAACACTCATATTATGTCACCCACAAGTCACTGGTGGGAATGTCCTGAAAGCAGGAGATAACCGATGACCACGGCATCTTGCAAAACAAGAAAAGGAGAAGCCCCAGACGACAAAGCTTAATACAATTAAAATTAGCAAAAGGATTATTTTAATAATTTATCCAAATTATTCATTCAAAATACTCCATCAAATCTTGAATCAAGAACTGGGGAGTGTGAGAGGCCCCGTGGAAAGTACTCCACAGATATTTGTTGAACAAATGAATAAATTTAAATATTTTCCAAAATACTCCATTAAAAATAGTCAAATACAGATGAAGTTTTTCATACCCTCCCTTTGAAACTCCAACAGCCAATCTGTCCCCTCCCATCAGTCATTCACATTCTTTCTCTCTTCTTCCCATCCGCAAATTTTTAGTAACGTGTGATGTTGTAGTCCTCATGCAAATCCAAAACTGCCAGGGTCATTGTCCACTGGCTTTGGAATAGGCTGCAACTTGTAGAGGGTAGGTTTTCCAAACTATTTTTATCTGCATTTTTAAAAGTTTCTCTTAGCATTGCCCTGACTTTCAAAAATTGGTTTGCAGAAGTCTCTCTCCCCTGTGCTGGGGTTATCAAGCCCTAGGCGCAGGAGGCCTGTGAAGGCTGAGCTATGTGAACTAACTGGGTCACAGCAAATAGCAACTCCACCTCCCACAGTCAACCAAACAATGATAAATGTTGCATTTTATTTTCCAAAGCATCATCTTTCAAAAAAGCAGTCAAACAAGTAAAAATTGGATATCTCAGCATAAATAATACTTTATCTCCGCTTGTCACTGATACTTGCTGCTGACAAATTGGCATAAATATTTGAGATGCTAAAAAAAAATTGGAGTCATTGTGCTGAAACCAGTGAATACATTTTTGAAGAGATGAAATGGGGTTGGTCTTAACATAAGGAAAGACACTATCAATAGACAGATAGGCATTCCCACATCTCTCACTATGGTTCCAAATTTCTTTGGAGGAGAGGGAGGAGGAAAAATAGATAAGAAAGGGATGGAGGTCAGAGTTCAGAAAAGACATAAAGCATTGATGTCTTTACTCTCTCCCTAGGCAAATTTCTTCCATATTACTCATTTGGATACTGCTTTAAATTGAGAATCTCAAAAATAGACTTAATTTTGATTTTGTCTAGCCATAAAGACATTGCATTAAATGTTTATTAAGGAATAAATCTTTACTGCTTTGTAAACATGCTTTAAAGAATACTTCTTGGTGTTTCTACGTTGGTTAACAATAATAACAAGCCTCAGAATGGTAGGAACAAAAATTAAGGATATTATACAGAAGCAAGTGACAACATAGGTTCCTTTCGGCTTCCTTGTTCTTTTGAATCCAGGATCTTGGATCCGACTCCCTGGGGAAGTTGTCTTATTTGTAGAATTTTAGTAAAATTCTCTGAGAAGGCATTCTTAGTCAATAAAAGAGGCTTTGTGGTAAGAAAGACCTGGGTTCTAGCCCTGCCTCTCGCATAATGTAACCACTCCATACCTCAACTGTCTTTTCTGACAAATGGGAAAAAAATGATCATTCTTATCTTAAGGCTAGTTTTAAAAGAATAAATAGGATAAAACATTAAAAAGCACAGTACTTGACAAACAGTTAGCACCCATTAAGTATTAGCTATTACTAACAGTATTGTTTCAACCCCTACAAAACTTACACCAGACTGTCCCAGGGTCTGCAGTTATCCCGCTGCTGCTTTAAGATCTGAGTCACATAAGATTTGATTCTAATTCAGCTGTATTTCCTAAATTAACCGTCTTATGTAATTGGCATCTCCTGGTCTGTGTGTCTGGGTTTTTTGTGTTCTTTTTTTCCATAATTATCTTTTCTTTCCCCTCTTGAACAACATTGCCACCCACATAGTTTTTCAAATTACAGCTTTCATAGCCATAGCTTATAAAACTGCTCAAAATGGCCATCTCTCTTTTTTTTTTTTTTTTTTTTAATAATTTCAGTACATCAAAAGAATCCTTAGGGAGGTTAACTCTGCTCCTCCATCAGGTATGAAGGTCCACCCCAGAACAAAGGGGGAAAAGAACCAGTTTGGCATTGGCTCTGCCCCACTCTCCTCCTCACTCCCAGCTACTTCCTCAATTATCCTCCATCAGGGCTGTGTGACTAATGAAATCACTAATTTCAAAAGTCGCACCGGCCTTTGAATTAAATGAAGGTGAACCAGATATGCTTCCAACCCACTCACTCTCCAGCCACAAACACTGAGGTCCACTAGGGAGTCTGCTAGATTCAGAGACCAATTTGCATTGCAGAATATGAGATGCCAAAAACTCAGAAATGAATGCAGCTCATTCTCCCATAACCATGTGGGTTCCTGCCAGGTTCATCCTGGCAGGTGGAGCATAAAAGAAAGGAGGAAAAGGCAAGGCAAAGGGGAACTTTCTTCATGTCAAAAATGTGTTATAATTAGTCACAGAGAGCAGACCACGGTGAACACAAAATAGCACTATTTGTTTTCACTTCGGTTTTGTGTGTGTGTGTGTGTCGCCCTCTCCCTTCTCTGCTTCAATCCAACTTTCTAAAGAACATAAAAATCTTAATGCTGAAATTTACCAGGAAAGTGTATTTCACTCCAAATGAAAATCAGAGAGATCGCCGGTTCTTTCATCAGTTCTATAGCTACCCCACTGAGTAACAAGTTTAACGGATGACACAGAGATGTTTTAGGAGGTAGACTGTCCTAAAACATTACCATCTCCTAGTGCACATTAACGCAACTTTCTCAAGCTGTGGAATTAATGAAGAGCTGGAGAGTTCGCTGACTCTACGTTTTGTTTTGTTTTTTTAAGGTGGCCTTAAAAGAAGATTCCACATACAGTTAACTCTTTTCTCTTGTGTGGTACTTAGGCCTTATCATTTAGAAGCTGTTATTTTTCCCTAGCAATAAATAAATTAATTAATTAAAATAAAATAAAAAGCTAGTGCGCCAGTCCCTTGGACTGAGAATGACCGCCCACTTTGACGAGATCAGCCACCATGAAGGTCAGAAGTCTCTTTCCACATGTCGCTGTGTCTGAATTACTGGAGCCAAGTGGGAAATGTTAACCATTTCAGGTATAAAACGCTGAAGTGCTTTTATAAACCTTTTTCTGAGCCTTTAGCATATTATCTGGGATTGAGTGATGGTGCTGGAGTGACCGTCTCATTTAATGAGTTCACAGTCCTTTGAGAAGATCCCTGTGATTTTTCCCTCAATCGAAGCATTTGAGTCTTGGGAGGTATGTCCCAATGGTAAGTAGTTATGCCCCCAAAACAAACAAGGAAAACTGTAATCAGGGGTGATTCTAAAGCCCATTTGCTTAACCACTAAGCTAAACGTGTTGAAAGGAGAAAAATAAAAATAATTACAGGCATACCTTGGAGATCCTGCATGTCTTGTTCCAGGCCACCGCAATAAAGCAAATAGAGAGATAAAGCAAGTCACACAAAGTTTTTGCTTTCCCAGTACCTATAAAAGTTGCTTTTATGCTCTGCTGTAGTCTTTGAAGTGTGAAATAGCATTATGTCTAAAAAACAACGTACATACCTTAATTTAAAAATACTTTATTACTAAAAAATGCTAACCATCATCTGAGCCTTCAACGAGTCATAGTAGTAACATCAAAGACCATTGATCACAGGTCACCATAACAAATATAATAATGACAAAGTTTGGAACATTTCGAGAATTTCCAAAATGTCACAAAGAGGCACGAAGTGAACAAATGCTATTGGAAAAATGGTGTCTATAGATCTCCTCCATGCAGGGTTGCCATAAAATTTCAATTTGTATAAAATGCAGTATCTGCAAAGTGCAATAAAGTGAAGTGCAATAAAACAAAACAGTCTTGGAAACATGTAGCGTTTTGCTCATTATCAGTTAAAAAAGTGTATTAATAAAAAGCATCTACAAATATTTCTACGGTATAAACACTCAGGGGAGAGTTAATGTGAAAGAAGAGGAATAATGGAGATGTGATTAAATGAAATCAGACAAGGATGAATTCTGTCTTCCCCATCCCTTCCTGTGTGAAAAATAAGCATGCTGAGAACAGAATAAAGGACTCTCTGTCTCCTGATGCAGAAGACAAAGCGTCCAGCATCTGAAGCTCGGTGTCGTAGCTGCCATTCTCTTCCTGTTTCTCTGCTTGAGGGTCCAATTAAAACAGAAAAAGGCTGGAGTCTGTGTTTTTCCATTACCAATAGCTATATATTATTCACTTTGATTTCTCTAGGCACAAAGACAGTTGGGCTTGTGGGAGGCGACAGGCAAAGAGACCAGTGACTTCCATCTGCTCAGATCATAAGGGCAGCCTGTTAACAGAGTGCTTAATAAAGCTGTTTCTTCCCAAGAATGCTTATCAACTGTTGGGACTGCAGGCCACTGAACCCTGCGCAGAGTCAGCTTGGCCAGAGCTTGATGGCTTCCTTTACATACCCCTACTCAGAAGACATCAGTGTCACAGCTCTCAGGGTGGTCCACAAGACACCAAAACACCCATGTTATTAAAAGCAAAAAAAAATCATCAACAGCTGGAGACACTGGAGTGTCTAAGTGCTAAAAAGACATACAGATAAGTCAATAGTTGTATAATTCGACTGATTATAAAGTGATCATCCAAAGTAAGGTGGCGTTAGGATAGAATTTGCATTTGTGTATCATATTGTCACATCTTCTAAACAACTCGATGAGAGTTGTATTGACAGTTATACTGACAGTTTTATATGGATAGCTGTGCTGACAGCATGTATTGCATTGACAGTTTTCAGATAAACAACATGGTGCCCCAAAGATTTTCCCAAAGATCTGAAGACGAGGACATGGTTATAGCCTGGACTCAACTGTGAGTCTTCCCATTACAGCAACTTTTCTACTTTATCATGGCTCCCTCATCTTGGTCATTTTTTGTTGTTACACAGATGTCAATAAACCAAGTTATGTTTGATAAAGGGTGGCAGAATATGCTACCCCAAAATCTGCCACTTTGGCATAAGGATTATTTTAAGCTAAAGGCAGTTGAGAAGAAGTGATTTCAAGAAAAGTTCTATGCCTTCCTCCCGTTTGCCTAAAAACAGGACATAAATTTGTAAAGATCCTCCCACTCCCCTCTCTACCAGGGAAGATAGAAGTTAATCACTGGAGACAACTCTAGACCCTTATGAACGTAGAGATGGCACCAGAGGAATCTATGTAACAGACTTTACTAACTAGCCCTTAATTTCTATTAGTGTCCCCCATATATTTTTCTTCCCATAGTCTGCTGCCCTCGGAAGCCTAAAACTCTTCTTTGGTCTTATCAATTCTCTACAAATTCACTGTTCTTTGTTAAGATGCTGTGTAAGCCCAAGTTCTAGCCACCTCTTTAAGTTACTCATCTCTGAGGCTTTTTCCCATGCGATATACACTGCACCCATTAATAAACCGTTTATTGTTCTCTTGTTAATCTGCCTTTTGTCAGTCTTATTTGCATGGCTCCAGCCACTCAACCTAAAACGGGAAAGTGAAAAAAAAAATTCCCTCCCCAACACTGACATAGTTTATGTCGGTAATATTAAACAATCTCCTGGAGACACTTCCTAATGTTGGTTTATTAATTAAATAAAAACAACAAAAACTTTGAGTCTTCAAGGTTCTTCACCAGCCTGCTATTTTTGAATTGGCTCATGCATGCTTGTAAATGCCAACACATTGTATCCCCTGTTACCTGTTTTCAAGTCATTTTTTCATACCATCAAGCCAAGAATTTTTTCAAATTTGCCTAAAACCAATTAGTTGAATTCTCCCATTCTCTAAAAATGTGAATAAATCCTAAAGAAAAAAAGAGTATCTAAAAGTGGAAGAATATATTCAATTTCCCTGAAAGCCACTGCCTAACTTTCTTAATCCATGGCCAGCATCTTTGAATATGCTGGTTTACGGGCCTATTTTAGTCTCATTGTATTAAAAACTATCTAGAGTCTGTGTACTTTATTAAAGCCAAGCCCATTTTGTCTACCTTTTCTGTCCAGGTGGGAACCGACACTCTTGAAACTGGAATAAGCCAAATATCTGAGCCAGAATTCCCTTTCTTTTCAAATTACTCCCATGTTTCCCAAACTGTCGGTGAGCTGGCGTCGAGTGGCTCTTGGATTTCTTCATGTAGTTAGTCCCTACACTCCAAGCAATTGACTTATGGGTAATGTGGTGTGAAGCCTGCCTTCCAATCAGAGCTCTCTTTTCAATTCCAACCTTAGTCAGTGGTGACTGAATGTCGTCACCTGTAGATTGATTTTGGTCCTAAACTGCCACAAAGCATTCATCTCAGAATGGTTCCCAAGAGGTGACCATCAGCATCTCAAAAACCACTACCAGCAGCATATTTCATCAATCAATATGTGCAATATTTTCTTTAAAAACCTGAAATGTATCCAAGTGCTCCCAAACCTCAAGTCAAGTCCAGATGCACGGAAAATGTTAGTGATTGTTTCCCCATAATTGGCTCTGTTTCATGCAGACTTTGCAAAGATTTGGGCTTTCAGGTAAATAATGTATGTGGTGGTTCCATTTGGTGGCAACCAAAAAGCCAGGTGAAAACAAGAGAGCTGGGGGTGACTTTTCTTTTCCATTTATGCGTTTGTTCAAATCCAGATGATTTTGGGGTGTGATTTTGTGGGAACAAAAACATGTTCAAATAACCAGAAGCACCCAGCATTCCTGAAACTCAGTCCACTGCTATGAAGGAAAAAAAAATGGAAACTGTGATCTGAACTAAGGAGTGTCATCCTGTAGAATAAGGTTATTAACCAGACTACAAATCTATAAACCAGAACAGGATCTAAGTATGAAAAGAGGGGCAGCAGCTGAAAAGAAAAGTTTACTTTTTACATATTCATCGTGAAGAAGGCTATTCTAATATTGCTATTCATAATGTATAGTAAAACTTTAGAATATTTATGAAGGAAGGAAGGGAATTTTCATGGTATGAAATTTGTGACATTTTTAATAAAAAGAGATTGAGATGATTTTTGCTCAGTTAATCAGAACAAATGGTTTAAAAAGGAAATAAAAAATTTACACAAACACAGATTAAGCACGTTATTTTATCTTAAACACGTAAACATTCTTCGGCAATCTTTTGTCGAAGGTCAAGACCTTTTCTTTGAGATTCTCTCTAACAATTAAAATTTTAGCTCACCTTTCTTGCATAAAACCACATGTACTACATCATCCAAAATTCCCAGTTCTAATTTCATTAAAGAGAAAAGGAAAACTTGAGAAATTAAAGAGAAATCTGAACTTAAGATCCTTCTAGATATTTATTTTTCTCCAGCCTTTTAAAACACTCTCACCAACACCTAATTTGACTTCAATTTCTTTTTAACAATTTGCCTTTAGTAAGTCTTTAAAAAGCATTCATCGTAGTTTTATGGAAACAAGTTTGCTCTCTAATGTTATTCATTGGCTAATACCACATAAAGTAAATTAAATAATTAGAATAATGGACACAATTGACACACATACATGGAAGCAAAGACAACTGACTCTTTGTAAGCATATAATGCAGTTGGTGGGAGCCGCTGGTGAGTTTCAGCTTTCAGGAATGTTCAGGATACTGCAGCATCGGTCATATGTTCTGACCTATTAGCCACTGCCATAATAATGCTTCAGTAACAAATAAACACACAACCATTTTTCTCACAACAAATATTTATGCTTCTCACTCACAAATTTCTGGGTCCTTTGGGTTCAGCTGAACTGGACTCCAGGCTGCAGGTAGGATAAGTCATCATGCTCTGTGTATCTCAATCTGTATCCCACTCTGTATCCCAGACTGAAAGGGTAGTAACTAGCTTAGACTGTTCTTTTTTGTAGTGATAGAAGAAGGACAAGCCGCACCATATAAATGCATTTCAAGCCTCTTGTTGTGACAGACCTAACATCCCATTGGCCAAAATAAGTCACATGTCCAAGATCAGAGTCATGGGGCAGGAAAACATACTCCTTCCATCATGAGGCCATGTCAAGAGTGTGCCTACATAATTCTACAGAAGGAAATTAGGGTCAGTAACTATAATGTTTAACAGAGTGAGAAAACAGAACACTTAATCCAAGGAATCTATTAAGCAGAAGTTGAGAGAGATTCTACTATACTCAGTTCCAAATGAAGTAATGAATACACTAAACTCTACATGTATTTCTTGGTTCATTCATTCACCAATCCATACAATCAATACAAATATATTATTTCTTCTATTATTTTTTCTACCATGGCAAGATGAAAAATTTTAAAAATGAGTAAAAAATTACCTTTGTCCTTGATTATCTATGCTGAGAGATAAAGAATAGTTTAGACTAGACAGTGAAAAATAAAACTTTGGTTCTTTGACTATTAATGCTTTTATAGAACAATGAATTTACCTTCCAAGTATAGTTCTGTAAGAACTAGTAATAACATCAGCTAACATGTTCTGATTGTTTTAGCAGCAAATAATCACACATTGTCTTTCATCTCCTTCCCTTCAGATTGTCACATCTGATACGTCAAGTGTGAGAGAACAAAGAAATGTAACACACTCCCTAAGAGCAGGACCCTGTAGTCGTCTACAGAGGGTCCCACGGGGACAGCACCTCATCAATAAACAGCCACTTAACAGAAAAGAGAAGAGTTCTGACAATAAAAGAGCAGGGCAACTGCTGTCCTGGGGATATTTGTATTTCTCTCACTACCAGCAGGTAAGTGTTAGGTACATTTAGGGAGGTTATAAAAACTACATAATATATAGGGAGGAAATACTGCGTCGTCTTAGATCCTTCCATTTCAACTTCCTTAAAGTGGGTTAAGAGCGTAGACACTCAGGCAAGAGACCGATGGTAGAATTCTAGTGCTGGCTTTGCTGCTAATTCGCAGTGTGGCCTTTGGCAAATCACCTAGCATTTCCAGATGTTGTCTTCTCTGGAAAGCTTCTCTGATTGCTCTTGCCCTCCCAAGGCTGGGGTAGCAGAACCCCCTGATTCCGTTATATCTGAATCCTACCTCTGTTGCTTGTCTATTACACTGCTTCATAATTACCAAGGATGGATCTGCCTCTAGTATTACTGAACTCCTTGAGATCAGAGTCAACGTATTATGCATTTTTGTAGAATAAATCTAGGAAAGAAACTAAGACTTTTTAATGATTAGTCTAAAACACCCATCACTACTACAGACCACTCAGAAATTGTGTGAACACCTGTGACGTTTATTTTGACTGAGTAAATCCCAACATTTGCCTGAGAACAAACCTCTCTTTCTGCCTAGTTAAGTATAACAATTTCTACCGTGGGATCCAAGCCCAAATTCATTAGGGTAGGCTGATATTTTACTCTTCAATCTTGCATTTAAATCCTGGCCTGGTTCTACAACTCTGAGAATAAAACTCAGGCCTTTAATCTGCTATCTTTTGATTGTTGACAATTAATAAATATGCACAAAGATAAAAATGTTGATGTTTCTTGGATTTGTAACAAATCTCTCCTAATACAACAGCCTTTTCAACAGGCCATTGGTATGACCTACAGAAGAATGCTTGAATGTTAACTTTAGAAGAGAATTAAAGTTTGATTTGATCTAAGATTTTTTTTAAATTTTATAGTTTAAGAAAATTGAGATCCTGAGAGAGAAAGTGACTTGTACAGGTTACCATGAGTCTCACAAATGATAGGCCCAGAATTTACATCAAGTCTGAAGAGTATTTATTTTTTAAAAAGATAAAGATAAATTACTCAGTATCTTCCTGCTATGCACGCCACATATATTCCTTCCTTTTGGTTGCCACCCTGACAACTCTCCACAAACATCCCTCAATCCAGAACTCTCTATTTTTATTAATGGAGAACTGTGTAATGATGGGGAAGCCATTTGACCTCTCTTGTTTCAGTTCTAATAAGGGACTTGGCTTATGTGATTTTCAAGATACTTCCTATAGACAGTCTGGGCAATGGAGAGATTAGATTGGGATTTGGGACTATTTGTTATAGAAACAGGATTTAAGATATATATATACACACACATATATAAAGATATATGCAAATATGTATCTTTGATATAAAGATAACTCAGAAGGCTTAGACACTGCTGGAGAGACTTTTTTCCCTATAATAGGAGGTTTTCATTGTGATGCCAGAGCTCTGGGAGCAGGACTGACATTCCTGTTGTACTCAAACTTGATTGAAGTCTAGTACTGACATATTGCAAAGGGGTTACCAAAAGCTGAAAGCTCGTATAAATAGGGTGGGACAGATTAAATTATTCCAAGGAACTGAGTGTCAGAAAGAGAGAGAAAAGGGGAAATATTTACATACATACATACACATATTCATATCTTTTGCTGTTGTTAGTTCATTTTCAAAACTCATGTTTGATCTTG
This sequence comes from Camelus ferus, assembly GCF_009834535.1. Taxonomy (NCBI): domain Eukaryota; kingdom Metazoa; phylum Chordata; class Mammalia; order Artiodactyla; family Camelidae; genus Camelus; species Camelus ferus. The sequence goes on along the minus strand of NC_045701.1, from coordinate 75,944,137 downwards.
ATGAATTTTTATTATAATAGCCACTTGGGGAGAATCTGTAATGAAATGGGGGAAATACATACCTCTTAAGAGTTCAACGTGATGGTTTTGCTCTGGTAAGATAATAAAAGTCTTTTAAGTGAGTAGTTTTGATCTAGCTTTGGGAATTTAGTATTCCAAAAAAAAAAATCATGTTCAAGAATATGTACTATAGCATTGTGAAAACACTGGAAATCCTTTAAATGTCCAAAAGCAGTGGCAATAATTTAGTGGCAGAGCAACAATTATCATTAGGCCTCCCGAGACCCTCAGTAGAGGTCTCTTCCTCATTCTATGCTGCATCCTCTCATCTGGACAATAAAAATATTCAAAATAGAAGGGCTCTTTGTCACCATCTTTCCAAACTTTCATTTGACAAATAGGAAACTGATGGCAAAGATGTTAAGTGAATCACCCACGTGTACAGCCATTTGCAGTCACCATAGTTTCTCCTTACATAGCACAGGAGTGATGGCTCTCATTCTTCATGGCTAGCCCAGTGGTAATCAATTTCACCCCTTTTCTATCACAGGTTTATTACTCTGGGAAAAAAACCTAGTTTCTACTGGCAACATTTCTCTTATTAGGTCAGTTCCCAGAAGGAAAATTAACGTCACCCATGTAATCAAAAAGTTAACCTACTTTTTTGGTTGCTTATGGGTACAAAGACATAATTGCACTGAGCTGGTCTACTCAGACTGTTCAGCAAAGGTCTTCGTAATGCCTAGTAAATCTAAGCTCAGTATGTGGTTTATAAGAAACAGAATCCCTGGCTATTCTCATGAAACAAAGTAGAAAGCTTTTCTTAGCTCTGTCTTCTATCTTGCTCCTGGTACAAGACTAAGCATGCCTTTGAGTAGGTAACATAAAATGTCCACCTCGTGAAGACTTAATCCATACTTCAACTCATGAGCAATCATATTTTCTAGGACATTGTTCCCTAGAGTGTTGAAGTAAATATTTCATAGGGCACCCAAAGACATTTGCAAAGCCCAGTAATCATTTCAGGTAATAGGAAAATAATGGAAGAAGCTCTGGAACTAAGCCACTAAATTCATCTTTTGAGGCTAACAAGTGCAAATGGGTTGGCTGGGTCCTGCTGCTTTTAAGGCACAGTAATTTAGATAATTGTTTAAATCTTTTTAACTACATCAGTATTTAAACTGTGTTTGTACGTCTAAAGACCAGAAGACCTGTAACAAATCTCACAGAAAACTCCTGCTAATTAATTAAGGGAGAAGGAACAGCTTTAGTGACCATAAGAACTTACAACACATGTGAGTCAGAACACACCACAATGATCACCAAAAGCCCAGAACGATCTGCCATTGGCTATCCTCACTGCAGAAGGCATTAAAAACTTGTCTTCCACTAAAGCAACTTATTTCACTTCCTTAAAGAGTTCAATAACCTAGCCCACTCATCCTTCTGAAGGCCTCCTTGCCTGCATCTGCTCTTTTTCCAACTGCTTTGAAAGCCAGGTTAAGCCCTCTGGGTTATAAAGAGGCTGTAACACAACCTGATCACAATTCGATATAAGCCCATTACCAAAAAGTCTTCATAACTACCCTATTTGGTCCCTGCCCCCAAAGCCCACTGTCCATATGGAGAGGTGTTTCATAACCCTTCCTTGCTTATTACTTCTTCCCAGCATTAAAGCATGTGAGCATCCAAAAGGGATGATTTCTTGGCTGTGATAGCTCATTTCAAATGCACTCCATAATTAACAACTTTGAAAGCAAAGAGGTAAATTTTGTCACATATATTATTAAAGCAGAGTGAGATCTCCCAGGACCAAATTAGGCACTTGATTAAAAATGTCTGACTTAAAAGGAACAAGTAGATAGGGAGTTGTGCTCTCAGCAATCCCAAATTAACACACTGATGGAAGCCCCTGTTCAAGCCATACGGAAGGACACAGACCCTGGGACTGCTTTGGTGAATGAGACTCAAGTGTCCCCACTTGAATGCAGGTCAGCCTGAATCAACTTCAGTAGGGTCCACCAGAAAATGAGGCAATAAGGGACTGGGATGATAGCCCTGGTGGGCAAGTAACCACAGTGTAGTGAAGAAAAAAATAATAACTGAAAATTTATTCATTCTTCAACAAATCAATTTTATTTTCAAGTACTGTGCTAGAGGTCGGCTTTTAGGTTCTAGTTTTATTCTCTGCCACTCTTGTACTTAGCCAAGATTCCTACCACCTCCACACCTCTGTTACCATGAGTTCTGTAAATTGAAGGGGAGGGAAGAAATAATTACTAAGGGAACTCTTACATGATTTTAGGGAAAGCGTGGAAGCTTAAAAATCTGTCTAAACTTTTATTTTGTTGTGGGATGAAGTATATTTTCATTTAACTACATTCAAATTGATTTCATAAAGACTTTTTAAACTCTATCTCCCTGCCAAATTTATAGAATTGTTTACAATAATGCCTGAGAAGTGCTACACAGCCATTGAAAGAAAGCCAAACTCAGCACGGCAGGCATGACTGTCATTTTAGGAGAGGAAAAAATCCTAAAATTCTGATGCCCAAGAGAAACGAGGTCGACAAAACAGCCTCTTTGCTTGCTGGTGATTGTGGCAAGCAAGAGAGAATTTAACGAGTTTGGCAGAGCAGCTTAGTGGCACTCTGCCTGGTCTCGGCTCTGTGCATCCCACATCCAGAGATGGTTCTTTGTTTAAACAGACCCAACTCTCTGGAGTTACTTTTGCCCTTTCTGTTGTCTCCAACGGCAGTCTGTTTGGTTGACAGAAAATTTCTTCCCCAAATGAAGGCAGCTACTCAGCCTACACATATCCTAAAATTCAATTTAAGTTTTTTTGTAGCTGAAAAATAAAAGGAAACACGCTCATGTAGTAATCTCAGAGAGACTCTACCCTAATGAGCACGCAGACTATGGCCAAGTTAAAACTGTTATGGGAATCATAATTCAGAATTGCCTGCTCCATTTAAATTCTCTAGGGCCAGATTTCCATAGAGATCTTTCTTACATTGAAGTTCCATCTTTCCAGAACATAAAGAACAACCTATCTTTATACCCAAAGTAAATCAAATTGAAGAGAAGAATTACAAGGCGACCGTGGTTATGTCATTTCACCTTCTGAATCTCAGCAATGAAATGAAGGTTTCTGGATCTCTTAGTCCTTTACCAGCACTAACATTGTATGGTTCTGTTGTATAGGGGCTACCCAGTAATTGAGGGTGACATAAATCCCACAGGAGTAGGAAGGAACCACTAAAAAAGGCAGTCCAAAGCATACATCTGAGGTCTCCTTCAAAACGTTAGCCAACATGTTTGTTTTCTTGGCTCTTTGCCTTCTTAGCTGTCAACATATACTACTTCTTCCACAGGATTTCAAAAATAAAAATATTTTTAAATAACCCAAACTCTTAAGGATGGCTTAAAGCTAAGAAGGTAAAGGCTGCTGGTGAATAAAAGGTGTGGCTGACTACTCATTAAAGAATGTGTTCTCCATGGGTATTTTATATCATACTCTGAAACCATTTTTCCTAAAGTTACTATTTCAAGATATGGCCCATTCTAGCCTTTCTCTTCATATGACAACCTATGTTTTTCAGGATCATTAATTAGTGAAGTGAAGCCTTATGACATAATATAAAGTTTAAATGACAAAAAATGTGCAAGTTAAAAGCATTATCAATAATGAGAAACGGAGTCTAGTCTGTTTTTCTTCTAACTATTGGTTGCATTATTACTAGTATATATATTTTCCTCACTCTTTAAAACAACTTTTGTTCATGTGACAAAGATTCAGCTACAACATTAGAGGAAGAGGAAGACGAAGATGAAGATGAAGAAGAAGAGGAGGGAGGAGAAAAAGGAGAAAAATTAGAAAAGGAGAAAGAGAAAAGAAAGGAAAGGGTATAGACTGTTGGAGTTGGTATGAGACTGTGGGAATGAGGAGAAGTGAAAAATCCAGTGACCCAGCTTTGCACTAATTAGCTTTGTGATTGACCTTGACTTTAATAAGTCAGTAGATCTCTCTGAAGCTCGGTGCTTCATTCACAGAATGACTTGGCGGGATTGTTAATGGTTACAAATGGTGTTTACCACTCCTTCCAACTCAGACATGTTATAAATGACTAGAAAATAGTTATGATTTAAATACCCAATGGGAATGTGGAATAAAGTTCCAAACTGTAAGCTTTTTAAGATCAAGAAAAGTTTTGGTGGGTTTGAGGATGGAAGATAATCGGTTGCTTGCTTGCTTCGAACCTGCTATTAACAATTTTTTTTTCTCTTCACCCTGTTAGCTGCAGGGGATGCATTTTACCCTTAACACCTTTCCTAAATTCTGAATTCACAATATTATGCCAGAAGATCATCAAAGTTGTCTTACTTCTGTCTCTAGGTACCCAACAACAATTATTCAAATGTTTTCCACTTGCACTGAACAGAAAGGAGCCCTGGAAGAGCTGAGGGAGTTAGTATAACGCTTCTGTCAGTGATCCTAGATGGAGGGGTGACAGGAGTCACTGAAATGTAGATAGCAGAGAAAGAACATTTACAAAGCACTCAGAAAGCCTAAGATGAAAAGAATTACATTAGTGCCAATGAGCATTATTCCATAAAAATTCCCATTGTGGCTGATGAGAAGGAGCTCAACTCTCCAAATAAAACACTTAATTCGTACCTGACAGCGATTTTCAGAGTACGGAACAAGCAATGTTAGTAGTTCCATTCTTAGCCCAGGGAAAAACTGTGCAGCAGAATAGAGTGGCAATAAAATAAATGTCTGTGGTCCTTGAAAAAAAGAAAAACTGAAGAGAAAGGCCCTCTGGCAAAAAGAGTAAACCCCATGTGCTGGCCTGAGTTCCTCCAACTTTCAATTAGTAGGTGAAGGGGATTACAGTGCTCATGTTATTTCTGCACTGGTCTAACTCATACACTAGCACACACACAAAGTTGACCCCTGGCATTTGTGGACTCAATATTTGTGTTGTTTATCAGTCCCAAGCAACTTCCGAAGGCCTTTGATTCGTGCTTGTCATTTTGCTGAAACACTATAATGAATGAGGCTGAGGGGTGGGGTGGGTGCAGAAATGAGTCAATAAATGATTCTGCTCAGTAACTACTTCTCAATGTGACCTTAGTAATATTCTCTACTCCCCTTTTTGTTTGCATTAATTTCCAGGAAGCAATATGCAAAATGTCCCCTCTCCCCAAACAGAGGAAAACTGTAAGAAAAGGATAGACTCACAAATCTGGTCTTTCATGGACCTGTATGTTGTGACTGAGGCTGGACAATTACACCCCTTACACCACCATGTGTAACTAACTGAAACACAGAAGGCATAAACAGATGAAATATCAAAAACTCTTTGAGTGCTAATAAACTGGATTACAGAATTTGACCTGCTGCCACATTTAGGCTTCCCACTGTTTTCTTCCTAGAACTAAGCAAGCCTACGTGTCGTAGCAGAGCACCAGACAACAGCAGGCCTTTGCTCTCAGCAACTGTGGCAGTAAGAAAAGGAAAACATGCATGTCCTGAAATCAGGATGCTTTGAAAAGAGAGAAAGGGCCTAGGATGAGAGTTCATAAACTTTTTACCTGATGTCACCAATCAAAGATGCCTCTACTTCCTAGAGAAGGAATAAATCAATGGTAGAAAGTAGGCTGGAAGTATTACTAGAGAAGCATAGGGACACTTTGGTATCTGAATTCAAAGGCCTCCCACATTTCCATCTTGGAAATAATAATAGTGAAAATAAAAATAAAAATATTATTTTGAATCAGTCAAAATAGGCCAGCCTATGCTGCAGTAATAAACTACCCTTAAAATCAGTGACATAAAATATCAGAAATTTTACTTCTTAATCACCTTCTATGATCACAGGAAATTGGTTACAGACTAAAACCCAAGGTGGGTAAAACACAATTAAAAAAAAATAGGCACAAAAAATGCAGATATTCAAAATACTTCTAAAATATATGATTTAGTAAAGAAATACATTAGAATACAGTTACTTATGGGTCTCTTCAGTTTCCACCATCTTGCAAGGAAAGTACTAAAAGCTTTTGTTCTGAACTATTTTCTAAAAGATTATTTATGTAGCAAACAGCCTTGGAAGAGAGTGAACGTTTCTTTCTCCGAAACAGCAGGAAGATTTACTTACGATACAGTATAATAAAAAGAATGTCTCTCTCCAGGGAGAAGGGGAAGAATTCTTGTAGCCGAGTTTCCCAAGCTGGAGATCCTTGACTATGACATAAACTCACTGCAGGTGAAGTATCCAGCTAAACTGCTCCTTATTACCTCTGTGGGACATGCAGAGCAAGTGAAACAACTCAACCACGAAATACATGCATCTTGCTATGCTGTGTGTAACAGTGTCATATTTCTCTGACCCAGGAGTCTTGTGTCTTCTGTCAGGACCCATAAAACTATGGCATGCTATCTTGTTAGCTGGCAAATGGGGTAGAATCTTAGACCTTTGTAAGGTCATGACAAAAATTAGGCAATTAGATGAAGAATTTCAATAGAAAACTGGAAACTACTATAAAATAGAAATCTTAGAACTAGAAATAAAATAATGGAAACAGAACTCAATAAACAGGTTCAAGAGCAAATTAAAAACAGCTAAAGAGAGAATTAGTAAACTAGAAGAGACCAAAGACAAAAATAGCCAGATTGAAGCTTGACAGAAAAAGAGATGAAAAATACAAAAACAACTGAAGCTTTCTGTATATTCATTCATAATTATTTTACTCTTTCTATCCTAAAAGTAGCTCTTTTTAAAATCAATGTTTCTCATAACATGTATTTATACAATTACTACAAGTGTATACATATACATGTATGTTTGCATGTGTACCAAACATAGAGCATTGCCTGTACTTTTAAAATCTTTATATAAATGGTATTATACTGTGCTTGTTTTTTTACTTAATATTTGAATCCTATAAAAAGCTCTTTTTACTAAATCATTTTCACTGACTTCTCTTGTTTCATGAGGCAAAATATTCTCTAACATAATGTGTCATTTGCATGAAAATGTTATATTGTTTTATATTACTAGTGATTCTACAAGCTTTCAAAACAGTTTTGTATTTCCTGACTTCAGGCATAAAGCAAAAGCCTAGGCTAGGAAAAAAACAATTGAAAGTCAAAGAGTGCATTTAAAGAAAGTAAAATACACTATGAAAGAAATTTAGATTCATGATTAGTACACGAGAAAATCTGGAGAAAGATGTAACATTAAAGCATTCAGAAAGCTCTTTTTAAAAGTCATCATTTAGAAAACTCATACATTTCCTTAGGGAGTTGAAAAGGGATTAGTATGGCTGAAAACTAGTGCCAGAGTAGATAACACAAAACAGTCATCATGAGCTTATAGATCCCACACCGCAAGATGACAGTGTCCAATGCAGATTATAAGTGATGATAAGTATTCAGATTGAACCATGATCAGATTGGATTTTCTCTGAATAATTCACATGAAGCATTATAAAATGAGCAGGGAATCACTTCAGTCCATTTCAATCATGAAAATACACGAACGTGTTCACTAGAATTTCTCACCAAGGTAAACACTGACATCTTTCTTGCAACTCAAAGAAACCAAAGGAGTAAGGTCAATAGTATATGGAATTGAAAAAAATTACTAACTGAAATATGGAAAAAGATAATTCCAGTATATGAAAAATTAATCTTATTAGAGCCATTGAAATGAGGAAAGCATTGTTCCAGTAAAAATATTCAAAAGAAAAGTTTAATGTCATACTCCTGAAACAAGCTTTCCTGTAATGAAAAGTGGTGAAGGTTAAGACAAATATTTAATAGTGCACATTTTATAATAGATATATGAAAAGCAGAATTTTGGAGTGTTTAATTTTATTCAACTTAGGCTGACCCCAGAAAGAGTGACTTGACCCTAGGCAAGACAGCTCTTGGCTGCTGAGACAAACCCTGTTGGAGTTGAAACCTTGAAGCCGTCTCTTGACTGAACTCCCTCCAGCTGGGCAGCCAGTCATTTCTCGAAAAAAGAGAAATTCAGAACATTAGGCAGAAATGCAAGCCCAACTCTAAAGGGAGGGATATGCAAGTCTTTTCCTGCTGGGCAGTAGACGAGCAATGTTCACCCTCTGGGAGTCACCGCTTCTACCAGCAGACCCTCCCCTGTAGCTACAGAGCTCCCTCCAGGTATCAGTAAGGGCTCTTTCGACCCAACCCTTCAGTTTACAGATGCGATAGCCTGTTACTGCTACACTAGTGGGGTTCATCACCATCCTGCATTGCTTTCCTTTAGCCATAACTATGCCAATGCAATAAGCCCTTTTACTAAGCTGTCCTCAATTACCCCATCTCTTCCTATTAAGTAAACAAAATTTACTTTATTTTGAAGTCTGTCCACATACACCCCTCAAAGGCAATAAAGAGATCAACTATAAAAAATGTGGGTGGGAGGGGTAGAAATAGGAGGAAAAATTCTTAGGGCACAATTAATAAGGTTGACATCAATGAAAAGCAATGAGTTTCTCCATAATGCCAGGCAAGTGCTTCTCAATTGTATGCCTCAGTTAAAATTCTCTTTTGATTCTTTGGAGCATTTAAACATGGTGGTTGATCTGCCCAGAAACCACTTAGCCAGGAAGCTTTCCAAAGAAGCCAAGGCCTCTTGTTCATGAGCCTGAGGAATCAGTAAACACAGTTTACAGCCAATAAAATCCCACACATAGCTTGGGCAAATAATAAGGTGAAAGCAGTTTCTTATTAAAGTTATGATTAGGTTTATCACATCTAATCATAACAATCTCACCAGGGAGAAAACTAAGCAAGTCTTCATTATGCACCACTACCTGCCAAAGCCAGAATTCTCTTAGGAAGGAAAAAAGCCCAAGTAAGCAATAGTATGTTTTTGGAATACACCCTTTTGCCCAAAGAATCCAGCCCAAAGTGAAACTTGCCTGATAAGCAATAACTTGACCAGTTAGCTGAGCTGGATTTACCATGAAGCTAATGGAGCTTAAGCATCAAGGCTTAAGCCTCACTTACACAAACACCTTCCAAGGCTCTGGGAGGAACCCTAACCATTATTTCCACATCATCAGTATGTGTAAAATTGGCCAAAACAAGAATTTTAATTACAATTTGTTAAGACTGTTATCTTTTTCTACTCTGCCATCCCTAGCATTGGACTTCCCACTGTGTTGGGTGACGTTCGAGTGGCTAGGGCCAGCAGTTCAGTTGGGGATATGTTTACTTTTGATTTGTGTAATATATGGTTCTGAATCACTTCTGCATATAGTTAAGTTATTGCAAGTCCTACCCTAGTAGGAATGGCCTCTGAAAATATTCCCACTGCCCTTTGTGTCAGCTCATGCTACAATGGACACAAAGGTGGCAGGGGCTAAGTGCTACCATGATGCAAACACAGTGCTCAAGACTGTTTGCATGAGGGGATCAGAGAAGAAACAAAGTTTGAAAAGTCTAGAGCTAGAAGCTAGTATGTGCAACAATGTGAATAATTTTACACATCAGACATGTAAAATGTAAGCAGATTCAGTTCTCAAAGATGCATACTTAAAACAGAACTTCTCTCTCACCAGAAAAAGACTCAATAATACACAAGGTACAATTACAAACACCATATATGTCTTTTCTTTTTGGATGGGAATCAGGCAAAATAAAAATTGAACAGAATTTCTATGGTTAAAAGGGTACAAATTGTAGCCATCCTATAAATAGAGAAGTACATCTGTATTTTTATTATTATCAAAAATATAAAAAAGTGTCCATCAACTGCTCTTAAGGAAAGACTAAATTATCTTTCTGTTCTCTCAATAGAAAATATTACAAAATGCTGTTATGTGAAGAAGTCATCAAAATAGCATGCAGAAAAAAGTTACAAAAGACAACTCGCAGGCTGATAAATAATGTAAAAATCATTATTTTTCTGTATTATGTTTGCGATATTCATCACCTTTTTAAAAATGTGTACATTGTTGTGATTTCTTTTTCCATATAAATATTCACTTCTATATCTAATTTTAGATTCATGAATTTTGATCATTTTTCTTAAAGAGGCCCCTGCATAAATTGTAGAAATTTCAGGACCAAGAAAGCTGGATTTCCCTGTCAGTTGGCCTCAAATGCAGTTAACATACATTCCAGATTCAAAATTAATATTGTTAAAATGACCATTGTACCCAAGGCAATCGACAGACTCAACGCAACCTGTATCAAAATACTGATGTCATTTTTCATCATGCTGTATGATCCAGCAGCTCCACTTCTGGGTATTTATCTGAAGGATACAAACACACTAACTCAAAAAGATATATACACCCACATGTTCACAGCAGCATTATTTATAATAGCCAAGATATGGAAGCAACCTAAGTGTCCATCAACAGATCAATGGATAAAAAAGTGATACACACACACACACACACACACACACACACACACACACACACACACAATGAAATACTACTCACCCATTAAAAAGAATGAAATTTTGCCATTTGCAAAATGAAGAGTATTATGCTTAGCGAAATACGTCAGAGAAAAGCAAATACTCTGTTATCACTTATATGTGGAATCTAAAAAATAATACAAACTAGTGAATAAAACTAATAAGAAAGAGATTTACAGATATACAGAACAGACTAGTAGTTATCACTGGGATAGGGAAGGCGGAGGCAAGGTAGGGATGGGGGTTAAGAGGGACAAACTACTATGTACAAAAAAAATAAGCCATAAGTATGCATTGTGTAGCACAGAGAATATAGCCAATATTTTATTCTCTGTAATGATAAATGTATTGTAATCTATAAAAATTTTGAATCACTATATTGTGTACCTGTAAGTAGTATTGTATATCAACTATATTTCAATAAAAAAGAAAATAAAATAATAAATTTTTAAAAATCTTACAGCTTAAAAAAAATATAGGTCATCTGGTGTACACTGTTATCCAGCAAGGAGCTAGGGAAACTGGAATTCCTAAAACTGCTTTCTAGTTCTGGCTGTCCATGACATCTTCTAACCAAAAAGAAATCAGATGATTTCTCTGTGCCTTTTTTTTTTCCTTCATGCTGAAAATACTTACTATCTACTCAAAATGACTCAAGCTCTTTCCCACCCTCACCCCACTTACTGAGACACCCCAGAAAGCCCCCCACCTCATGGTCCTCTATCACTTCAAATTTCCACTGCACTGAACTCATGACTGTCCCACTTACAGCTCACTCCCCACACCTAGAGTCCTCTCTCCTCCCCACTTAGCTAGGATATAGCTCCTCTTACTTCATTCTTTAAAGAAACACTTAGACAAGGATATTTTATGCAGGTTTTTACTAACTATTTTGGTAATGGAGGAAGATTATAGCACAGAGCTCAATAAAACATAACTTAGAATAAACATCAGACATCACACTCTGCCTCAAAATTCATCGAACATGTCTTTCCCAGAAAATATTTCATCTAAGGCCGCATATGTCCATAAGCTCCAAGCTTCCTCCTTGCTGGGGTTATTCTCTCAAGAAACTTTCTTCCATTTTCTCTTCAGGTTTCCTAAATCCTTTCCTAAACCAACTGTTAAGTGCAAAATTCTTTTTACTTTATTGTATAGATCATTTGTAATCATTTTTGTCTAAATGTATCCCAAACAGAAGATGTCCTGGGGTAGGGTGTGGATATACTACATATGGAAACAGGTCTACTCAGGCATTAAAAAAAAAAAAAAAAAAAAAAAAAAAAAGGTCAATTCTCTCTCAAAGAATTCATTCTGATTTTTCCCTTGGCCAACCAACTCAAACTACATGCAGGTTTTTAGAGCAGAAAATAATTTCCAATTTTCAGGTACTAGAAAACTTGTAAGAATAAAATGTAAAACTATTATGAAAAGTTTTTAAAAGTTAAAATTGTATACTAAATGAGATGTTATAAAGTATACATACATAGAATAACACTATCATTTATTACATTATTTCTAGTGAAAATGTTATTGCCACTTCCAGGGTAATCATTTTGAATTTCCCTTTCTGTTGCCATTAAATCAAGTCCTGCTACAGAAATATGCAGCAGATTAGATGGTAACACAAGGAATCAGAGAGAGAAGACAAGTGGATACAGCTTTTCAGATCACCTTATAGGTCACTGTTAGGAAAGCCCAGCTATATTACCATCCCAGGAAGGGCTGCATCCATTCTTCTCACGAAGACAAAAAGTCTCACTCACATATATATCAATTTGCTTCCCTGGACCTCCAATTCCTATATATGAAATGAGGCCAAAAGATGACAGAAAGAAACATGTCCTCCTTAAAACACAGAACTTTCTTCTAAATGAGAGAATGAGAGAATTATAGGAGACCTTAGAGATCATTTATTTTACAAGCCCCATTTTAAAGATAAGGAAAACTGAGACCCAAAGAACCTAATTGGCAGATGCAGGATCATACTAATACTTGAGGCTAAGGTGGGCACCAATTCAGCTTTCCTGATCCAAGCCATTCTCATTTCTAAAATGTGATCTACTTAAGTTTGGGATGCTAAGAAGATTTATCTTTAGGTTTTAGTTATTCAGAACACAGACTCCATGGAGCAAGTACCAATGGCACACTAGTGCAAAATATCAGTCCTATGTTTAGTCACAACAACAAGCTACTAGTTTTATGATTTTTTAAACTTAAATTCATTCACTATGCCTGGCTTGTTAATACCCTCTTTTTCCCTTCAGAAATAAAACATTGATTCATCAGTGAATACTCAATGCTATCAACATTTAATTGCACAGAGGCTGACTGTGAAGCTAGGTGGGAGTTTTAACAAAGGGATCAATCCCTTTATTACAGGAGTAATGAGTTTCCCAAGGCTAATTGGTATACCATGCCTCCTTGCCTTCCCAGCACGAGGTTAAACCCTCTGCCGCCTATCTAGGCGTTAATCACTTGTCCCTGACAGTTGATCAAGGGCATTAAAAAAAAAAGAGAGAGAGAGAGAGATTAGGAAATAGAAAAAGAGTAATCACTTAATTGTGTTAGCACTGTAATAAGACATCTCCAAGTCTGCATTTCTGAAGAACCATGTTAGACAAGGTCTCAGTAGCAAATGACAGAAACTCACTTGCAGTTTAGGCAAAATAGGGAAGTTACTGAAAGGATATTGAGGTTTTATATAAGAGCCAGAAGAAAAGGGAATGCAGCAGAACCTCAAGAACAACAGTAATTACCGTCAATTCTCTCACCTCTGCTTCTTTGTGGGTTTTTATTTCATTCTCAGAAACTAAAACCATAGTGGGAAGCATGACTGCCAGCAACTCCTTGCCTTCTACCCCAAGCACTCAGAGGATGTCCAAGCTTTGGAAGTCCCCAACGAACAAAGTAATTGGTCCAACTTACAGTGTCCATTTCTAGACAACTTACTTATGGTCAGGAAGACGAGAACTCATCAGGCAAAAATTTCACAACTGAATAAAGGAAGTGATGCCTCCAGTGGAAAGGAGAAGTGCTTAGCAGATTAAAAATTAAAAACAGCTTAATATTCACTAAAAGTATTTTCAGTTAGGATAGCTATGAGTACATCACTAGGGACAGCAGCATATAAGTGGTGCTGGTCTCTATTTCCAAATTTAATAGCTCTGACCTTGTGCCAGTACTGTAATCTACTAAACTCCCCTGACCTTGGTAACTAATTCATAAAATCACAATAAATATTTTAAATTCCTGAAGGCAGCGACTAGAGCAGGCATGTCAGCCACAAGCATGTGCCTCACAGATCTCCTCCATGGGGAGTGAACCTGACCACCGAGGGCCTCAGCTGCTGTGCTCTGAAATTCATTGCTGGCTTGTGCCAAGGCTGTTCCAAGACAACAACTAAGAAGGGTGGCGGGAGTGGAGGGGGGCGTTGGTGTGTGGGGGATTGCACAAGGAAGACTTATTCCTGGGAGACAACAGTGTTCTATTGTCATCCAGCTTTGGCTCAGTCTCCCCAACAGCTTCACTGCATCTTTCTTTGACTGCACGGCAGTCTACTATGCTTCAACCCAAACGTCTCTCCTTCACTTAGGATCAGACTTCCATTATGGTCTGATAGATCTCCTTTTACATAGGTTTGGGGTTTTTTTCCTTTCTTTTTTTTTTTTTTTTTTTGTTTTTTGTTTTTTGTTTTTTGTTTTTGGTTGGGGAAGGTAATTAGGTTTATTTATTCTTAGAGGAGGTACTGGGGATTGAACCCAGGATCTCATGCATGTTAAGCATGCGCTCTACCACTTGACCTATACCCTCCCCCCTTACCCAGGTATTTACCCTAGTAAAATCCCTGCATGTTTAGTCCTATCTTCACACCTGTTCCTCAGAGGACCTGGACTAATACAATATGGTATCAAGTTTCCTTCAAGACCTATGAAATAATTTTTTGCCTTTTATCTAGGATAATAGTTTCCATGAAGGACTGAATCAACTAAGAATGTTTTTAAGTATCGATTCCAGTTACCCTTACTATACCTGCTGAGGCAAATTCTCCCAAGCTTATACCTGGAATCCTGTATTTTATAAATATGCAGGGTCTTGTGATCAGGGTGGCAGTAAGATCTCTTCAGTACTTCCTCCCATCCTTCACCTCATCTTGAGGACACTTGACTCCTTGGCTCTCTCACTGTTGGAGGTAGGAACTTATAACTAGTGTTGGCCCATGAGTTTTGAGAGAAAATGATATGTTATTTCCAGGTCAAAGTATTTAACGACCAGAGTGAGAACCTCTGGATTAGTATTACTCCAAGTGTGGGCTGCAAACTGGTCCTTAAACTACTTTTTCCTAGTTCATGACAAGACACTGTAAATAAATATTTAGAAACTTTGATAGCAATTTAATATTGCTGCAACATTCAAATATGTGCTTGATAATTTACCTTTACTATATTTCATAAAAGTATTGGCCATGAGGGATTAGAGATAAAATAAATAAATGAAAGCTGGTCTTCCACCACAGATAGTTAGACAAGTACTGCTTTAGAACTTTCGTTTTCCTCTGGCACCATGAATGACAATGTTCATGATGTTGGCCATTCTACAGACCTGGACCCAAGAGCAGCTAATGAGTGGTACTCCTATCCATCTTTACCTTCAGGTCTTGGTGAAATGCAGCTTGAATGAGAAAATTTTTGTTGGGTTAAGACGCTAAGATTTGAGAGTTACTTGTTGTGATAGCAAAATTTAGCTCATCCCAACTGATATAATCTCAGAGATTTAGGACCAATTGCACAAAGTTACAAGTCACAAAAGCCCAAGTTCTCATGAAAGGGACAGAGAAAGACAGAATTTAGAATTGGAACTGATCAAGGAAGAAATTTCCTTTTTAGAGAGGCATGTAAGATTTCCCTTAACACTTCCAGCAAGGGAAGTTAATCATCATGAGGCATGAGGCAGTCCTTGTTCCAACTGTGGGTAAATTGTTGATAAATACTGAGTGTCAAACACCACACTAAGCACTTTATATATATTACCATATTTAAATCCAATGCAAACTCATGAGGTGGGTCCTCTAACATCATTTTTACTAATAAAGAAAATGAACATCAGAAGGTTTAAGTAACTTGTCTAAGGTCACAAAGCTAGTAAAGTCTGATTTGGTTTCAAGTAACTGTATCTAATAATCATTATGCTATTGAACCTTATTCAGAGCTAAAATATGCCTCTTTGTTTTTTCCATATACTGGACCTAATTATTTTGAATGGAAAGACCAATTAAATGAAATCCCTGTCAGTGTGATAGCATCCAAACATATCCAAAAAAGTGAAAGGGGGCAGAGAAGAAAATATTGGGTACCTAATGTAAGTATTGTAACATTTAACCCTGATAGCATAACTTTATTTTACAGATAAGAAAATAATGCTCAAAATATTTAAATAATTCTTTTATGACTAAAAACCTAAGTTGTAGTATTGAGATTCCATTACATGGTTTTTTTCACTTCACTATATAGCTTGATTATGGACACAATAATTATTCTCTAAGAGTTCATTTTTCTCAATAATTAAGTAATCATTCATTCATTCATTTATTCTTTTTTCACTTATTATAAAAGCCAATGCTTTCTTTAGCCCATCATACCCTAGGCCTTCTGGCCCCTTTTCAATGCCATTCTGAACTCACTGTTACCTACCGTCTCCATTATTCACTCAATTTCAGTCATACCAGACATTCCAGTTTTATTATTGCATAACAAACCACCCCAAATCTTAGTGGTGTAAAACAGTATTCGTGTGCTGTACTCATTAAGTCTGGTCAGAAACACAGACAGAGCCCAGCAGGAATGACTTGTCCTTACTATACAATGTCTAAAGCCTCAGCTGTGAAGACTGCATGGGTCAAGGGCTGTTTGAACAGGGGGTGGCTTGATGGCCAGGGGCTAGAATCATCTGAGGGCTTACTCACTTACATGTCTGGTGGTTGATGCAGACCAGACCATTGGGTAGGATTCAACTGGAGCTATTGGTGGGGCTTCGTACGTTGCCTTTCCACATGGCCTGGACTTTCTCACAACATGGTGGCTGGGCTCCAAGAACAAGTGTCCCAACAGAACAAGGTGCAAGTTCACGACATGTTTATGACCTAGCCTTAGAAGCCAAATAGCATCACTTCACCCCTATTCACCTGAAAACCACAGGTTCAATAGGAAATGAAGTGGACCCACCACTCAATGGAACGAATGTCAATATGACATTGTAAGAAGTGCACATGAAACGTGTGTACTGTGGTGGCCAACACACCAGCCTTCTTGCTATTTCTTCACCTTGCCAAGCAAACTTCTGCCTTAGATCCTTTACTGTTTCCTCCACTTGGAATATATTTCCCCTAGGAAGCTGCTAGACTAATTCTCTTGCATTCTTCAAGATTTTGCTCAAATCTTACCTTTTCAAGGTAACTTGCCCTGACCAGTGACAAAGACTCTGTCTTCAACCAAACCTTAGCCAGGCTCCCTGAGCCGTCTTTTTGACTAGGTCTCAACCTTGGCCCCCATCCTGTTTCTGATATGCCTATACAGTATTAGTAACATTCTTATTAAGTAAGTTTAGCAAGAGTGCCCCCATTTTTGGTGTCTGGATCACCCTTGATATCTGTTCAAGTTCCTCATCCTCCAACTTGATGTGTAAGTCCTCCATCTGCCTTTAGCAAGAATCCTCCTAACCTTGATGTCTCCTCTTAGTAATTTTCCACCCACTGATTCTCTCACTCTGCATGTCGGCTATAAATTTCCAGCTGTCTTTCTGTATCTGGACTTGAGCCCAATCTTTCTCCCCTATTGCAATAACCATATTGCAATAGTTCTGAAGAAACTCTTCCTTACAGTATTAACAAGTGTCAGAATAATTTTTTTCATCAACAACAGTCCTCTTTATAGTGCAACCTGAACACACATTAAATACAGTTTGCATTTCTACTTGCACTATTTTCAGTTTTCTACAACTTATACTGTTGTCGTATAACCTAGTCAAAGACAGAGAGGTATGACCCAGTCAGGACACCCTCTAAAACTCAAAAATCGTTCACAATTTTTCCTGACACCAACCATAACTAATAGTCAGACTCCTGGTGCTAGTTTAGACCACTGGACCTGAGAGGATTGTTTGTTCATCTTCCAACTTCTAGGCCCAAGCCTGAACTTCCTCAGGCTGACAAAATCTAGCATTGGTTTCCTAAAAGAAAAGCACTTTGTCAATCTCCAGTTTATTTTCTCCGTGTAATTATTTAAGTACCATTTTAGGCAGGCCTACCTGGCCTCTGGCAGTAGGAACACCCAGACAACCCTTGGAGGTAGCCCAACACTTGAGTTACCCTTGCTACAACTTGACAAAGCCTCTGTGTGTCTGTCATCTGCAAAGCCCATTAACAATTCCCGAGAAATAAAAATAGAACCTGGGTAATAAAATAAAGTCTAGCTTTTTTTTTCCCCTTTGTGCTTAGTCTAGTTTCACTTGCTCATAAGGCACTGCGTGCAGAGGCCTTGCATCCAGTGCTTCAGACCAGAGTTCCCAGTAAAAAACCACCACACCAGGCATTTCAGCTCGGGACCGTGTGCGGAAGCACTGTGCACACACTGCAGTCCGAGGATGGCGGTGGGAAGTGTGCAGAGAAGCTCCACCCGCAACTGTGATCTGGACACCAGCCCTGCGAGAACCCCACCCTCCCCCCGCCTTGGTCAAGGTCGAGATCCCTATAAAGCAGCCCCGCCCACGGAGAGCATGGGCTCTAGAGCAGGAGCTCGCTCTGTTCCATTCTTTGATCAAAGAATAAAGCTTTCCTTTGCTCCTGAACCAAACTCCGTCCTCTTCTATTTGCTTGAATACTCTGGGCAGGAGGACCCTTGTTCAGGACTGACTCGAAAGGGTCAGTAATATGTCCTGTGATTTCCCTGTCAAAGAGAGGAAATGTTATTTCACTGCTTAAAAATACATCTAATTTGTGTAGGAAGAAAGTGGGGGAAAAAAAAAAGGAGAGGGAGAGAAAGAGAGACAATGGGGGAAATGTAACTGAGTAAGAAACATGGAAAGCCAAAAAGCAGTCAGCAGACATGACTGCTTATCCACAACAGTCCTATCTGTACCCCTGATTTACCTCCTTCTAATGATGATGATGATGATGATGATGATGATGATGATGATGATGATAAAATAACTTTTTTCTGATCAAGGTAGGTTCTGCTCGGTACAGGAACTACAAATTACTCTGCTGTGTGCACTTGGCCTTTCTTTTAACTCAATACTTGAGAGGCTACTTTGAGTATTAAAGGTAGACTACCAAAGCACAGTTTCCAAGGAAACTATAAAACAAAGAGATAAACAGTCTAACATAAATGAACAAGAATTTAAGACTGAGAGAAAGGGAAGTAGGTGAGGAGGAAGTTGGAGAGGAAGAGCTGAGAAATCGGGCTGGCTGGAGTCTACAGACAAATGTTAGCCCACCGGAAATCCCTGATGACAAGGATGTCAACTGAAGCTGTGGCAATTTTAAACTACTTGGCTTGCTGGGATGTATATGCTCCTGTTGCCCCTTGCATTCATAGAGCCTCAGGTTGGTTACATCTCAGGCTCATGGAGTCATCGGGAACACATCTCACACAGGGTGACAATCATGCCAAAAGTGAACAACATGACACTTTTCACTGAGACAGTCCACCCCCTGAACTCACACAACAGACTCAGGAACAAGTCAACCTCGATTTGAAAGAAACCCTAGAGTACACATAAATGGAATTGGAGCCAATTCCATTTCCATCTCAAAGGACCAAGTAACCCTAGATGACACCTAAGCGATAACGGTAATAGCGAAGATGATTTGAGTGCGTAAGAAACTTGTATTTCTCCAGTGGCAAATGAGGCATTGTTTACAGCACACCTTTCTGTATCATGTGATTCCTGGATTTTCATCACCTTTGAGCTATTTTTCAATTCTGCAAGTTGTGGAAAATTACAATGCAATAAAAATGACTCTTGACTTTGAACATGTAACTGAACTGATTGGTGAAAGGACAACTTTCTTCCCCCAAGCTAGTTTTTTAACAAGTTGCAAATTAGTCTCCTTATTTCTGATATATAAATCACTGTTTTTTTAATCTCTTTTGAATAAGATATAGTATCTGCCTGAACCCTGCATTAATAATGAGTTAAGCAAATTCTTTAACATATGTTCCATCTATATCTGTGTGAAATATCATGATTTTGTCTTTTTTTTAACCATATTTTTAACAAAGGTGCTTACGATAAGCCAGACACTATACTAAACCTTTTACATGTATTGCGTCCGTATCATCTTCCCAGCAACTGGAGTTGGGCACTACTGTTGTCACCATGTCACAGATCAGGGTCAACAGACACCAGCCCAGTGGGCCAAACCTGGCCTGACAAACTCATCCTGCAGCCTGTTTTTGTCAACAAGGTTTTGCTGGAACACAGCGTGCCCAGGAGTCTATGTTTTGTCTTTAACTGTTTTTGTCCTACAACAGCAAAGCCAAATAGTTGCACTGGAGATGGTATGATCCACAAAGCCTAAAACATTTATTATCTGTCCCTTCACAGACAAGGTTTGCAGAACCCTGCAATAAAGGAGAAAAGAGGCTTTAAAAGGTTATGAAAATTACTCAAAGTCATGCTATTCGTGAGTGGCATTGCACAGACTCTTAAGCCTCCTTCTCTGTATACTTCTTCAATGGTCAGTGCTCTTGGGTTTTCACTTGTCCCAAACCAGATCAACTCCTGTAAGTCATAACTTTGATGTCTTTAAAAGAAAGGTCTTTCCTGCCTTCGTTGGGATTTCTTTAGGAAGGGATCATTCTTTCATGTTGCAATAACGGCTAAGGGAAAAGTGAAAAATCCCCAAGAAAAGAAAAAATTTAAGGGAGGTTTGTGTGAAGGTAATAATGACTAGGAACAGACTCCAATCTCCAAGCCAAGAAAGAGGCCAAGTCATTTATTTGCACCTGGAAAGGAAAAAAGGAGTGTTGGGTCAAAGGGAGGTTGGCACAAAACAAAACTGAGGTAGCCTAAGGGGAGTCAGGCATCTAACTCAAATATACTTCCACAGTTTACTCTCCCCTACCACCTCCAATCTGTTTTACATTTTGTTGTCAAAAGTGGGGGGTAAAATACTGCTACAACAGTAATCTCTTATGAACCTGTGTAAGATACCAAGAGCCCAGGTGAAAATGGTGGGAGCAGTTGTTATATCCAAAGCTGTTCTGTGAAGTGGCCTTTAACAAGTTTCCGTTTGGAATACTGTCATCCCTCCCTACTTCCCCCATTTCTGGTTCCTGCTCCCATACGACCCCAATTAGTGTGTGCATGTGTGGTGGGGGTGGGGGGAGCCACGTGGTTTCCCTTCAAAGGAACATGAGCACAGCACTGTAAAATAAATGAGGTCTGCTCAGCACTCGTGTATTAATTATAATTTTTCAAAAACCCGCAAAGAAGTGAAAAGGCCCAGGTGTCAATGGAAAGGCTAATCAGAATTTAGAAGGGCAATGAAAACCATATAAATGGGATTCACTGCTAAGGGTGGAGTGGTCAAGCAATTAATTCACTAGTAACGAAGCACAAGTTGGAATGAGAGGGTTATAGTTTTGGGATTCTATTTTCATTCCTTCCAAAAAGAGGAGAAAAAACTTAACCAAAGAACACTGTCCAATTACCTCAACTAAGTCTTGAGGACACAGGTAAATCTCTTCCAACAAACCAAATCCCAGCCACAGAGGAGAGCTAAGAAGAAGACTAGGTGGTGAGCAGGAAGAAGACGTGTCACTCTGTACCTGCCAACGTCCTCCGCGACGAATACAGCCGATTCTCCTGGTTTTTGGTACTTACATTCTACAAAGTCACCGCAAACACTGAATTGGGAAATACTAAATCGTTGCTCCTAGGGAAATCCAGGCGTAGGATCCTACAAGTATTTCTCAAACGATCCATGTATTGCCTTGTTTTCTGTGTGTTTCTGTTTAAAGATATCTTATTCAACATGTACTGTGGATTCATTAACATTGAGCTCATGATCACTGTGCTATAACTCATGCCTGAATGACGCTTCTCTAACACAGACATTTTTTCCATAAGCCATGTCACAGCCTCCTTGCTTGTAGAAAAACTAGACAGCACTTCAGCCCTACACTTGGGGGCCATTTTAAACAGCAAAATCACCAACAAAAAGCACAAAAATGTAAAAAAAAAAAAAAAAAAAAGCACAAACTAAACCATGAAAAGGACACTTGTTTACAACATGAGAGCCGACGCAAGAAGGCAGGACCTTGTTCCACCTTGGCTGGGAACACGTGTGTCACATGACTCAAAGTTTGTGGCAAAGTTTGTGCCACTCTGCCATGTGTGCATGTCTGGGAATGACTACAAAAGCACCTTGAGTATTGATTTTGGGGTTACAAATAACTTAGCAGGTAGACAAATGTGCAAATACAGAATCCATGAATAATGAGGACTGACTGTATCTATTTTCCTCCAGAAACTGCATAAGCAGCCGATAACACCTTGGGGATAACACAAACAGATCAGCATTGCCAGAATATATAATATAAACATTTCTTAATTCTAAAGACCTCAGGCATAGGTATCCAATACTGTGAATTCTGTAAGGGGAATGTCAAGTTGAACAGCTGGTATGAAAGATTTCTGAATGAGGAAAATGTTGATTGCTTCATTCCCTGGCAGGAATGGTGTGAAACTGTAGCCATTTTGACATCCAGGAAGCTGGCATAGTAATTGATTTCCCAGTTCTCTACAAAGCTAAGCACCTAAAATCCAATCTCAAGCAACCCTAAGGGCTTCTAAAAGTGTCCTTCCAAAAATCCTCAAACCTTCAGCACATGAACCTTGAGAATATTACAAGTCTCTAGGAATAAAACCCTAATGTGTAATGAGTCTGTTAAAGAAAGACTTGAGTCAAGAAAATACTAACAGTCAACAAACAGTATTAGCTGTTTTGTATAGTGTATGAAAAATTTGGGTTTCAGTGGACAACTCTGCATTGTCTACATACAGCACACCCTTTCAGGTTATCAGATCTAGCCTTTTACTGTTTTTTAGCTCTTTTGTAACCCTTTGAGTTTTGGTAACACATAGGCTTGTAAATTCTGGCCAGTCTGGTAGAGATTTAATTGATTTCTCTAATCCCCAGGGGAAAACATAGTTTTTTGCCATTGGCAATTCATTTCAACATTCCTTTGCTTGCCAGATAAATGTGTGTCATTTGACTTTTCCTTTGAACCAATAATAACATCTGTCTTGTTTCCTCCATCTTTCCCTCCACCTCCTTAGACCCAGCACCTGGGAGCCTGTGACTTAAACTAACAAAAAACAATTTAGCAGGAGAAAAGGCACACAATTTTAATTAATATTTATGTGCACCAGAGTTCAAAGAAAAGAAGCGAAACTCAAAGAAGCAGTTAGACTTCGGAGCTCATGTACCGTTTTAATACAGGAAAGGAGGTTTGGGCTTCAAGTGAAGGAGTAAAAAGCAAACTAACAAACTGACTTCCCTGATATGAAACTGTTTGCTGATTTATTCTTTACTGAGAATAACTTTAACCCAGAGGCTATGCTCCAGGAAGGAGATAACAGGCTGATAATCTCAGAAGAATGGACAGACCCTCTGGAGTTCCTCCTGAAGATTCATTGAGGTTAAGGGGAATGTAGCACCTTGTAAACACCCTGCTTGTTATCACTTTCTCTGTTCCACCCAGTTTTTCTATAAAACCTCAAGACTCCAACCCCAAGATGGGTTCACAGTCTTTAAGACACTATCCTGCTGTGACTCCCCTTTGCCAGGCAATAAAACTGATCTTTTCTTTGCTTCCAAAACTCTGCCTCCAAGTTTGAATTCACTTTTTGGGGTGTAAAGGCCAACTTTGGGGTAACACAAGGGATAGTAAATCATGGGAAAGTTACTATGAAATATATGAGGAACCAATGGACGATAATGTCTTATTTTAGTCAGGACTGTTTGACAAACTCATTCTGGTGTCAGTTCTCAGTCTCCAGTGACAAGAGTAATCTTCTCTTCCTGGGGGTGGAGGACTGGCAGGAGGTAGAGGGGGATGGACATCTTCGCGAAGGAAAATTGATGCTCTACTTTTAGGCAGATAAGAGGAGGGCAGAGAATTCGTCCTGCATCTGTTGATTCTCAACTGCCTTCAGTGCAAAATAATCCCTGTGCTAAAGTGGTGTACTTTGGGGTGACATATTCTGATCCTTTCAATCTCATAGATGAGTAAAATAAAGTCTTTAATGCATGTTCATTCTTAAAATTTGCATAACAGTCATCATTTTACCTTTTTCTAAAGAGCTGTTCCCAGGACCTTAATTCCATTGTTCCCTGTGAGAGGAACATAGAACAAAGAAGGACAAAAGTCAGATGTTTGCTAAATCTTATGTATCATACTTCAGACACTACTTACAGACCAAGTACAGTATCAGCTCTGCTTAGAGTAGAGTTCTGTAATTTGTGTTTGTGTGATAAGGGGTGGGTTGAGGGGAAAGGATACTTTAAAGAATGTTTCTGAGCCCTGGATAGGGTTTAAAAAGGGAGGTTAACTTAACAAGAGTAGCAAAAGGCTGTGAACAACTTCCTCAAAGATTTTTCAAAACTTGGGTGGCACCAAACTTGGTACAGTGCTCTCAGTAACTTTCCAAGGTGACTATTTGAGAATAATTCTGAGAAATTAGCCAGCTGAGGGACCAGAGAGGTTCTCTAGAGTATATAAATTGTCTACAGTATTTAAATTGTCTGGAGCCTCAGGTATCATCTAAAGGCAGCTACTCACCAACAAATGACTCTACTATTGAGAGAGAATGCTAGTATTGCTTCCTTTTGAAAGAATATGAATATGTATGTGTGTGTATGTTTACGTCAGTGTGAGTGCATATTCTTGTGTCTGAAGAGAGAGAAAGAGCAAGAGAGAATCGTCCTCTATTATCTAAGTAACAGTCCAGAGGCAGGATTGGTGGAAATTTTTATACTTTTCACTAAGGAGTGTCTGTAATAATTACCAGCGGAAATGCAGAAATTCATGCCTGGCAAAGACTTCAGGAAATCAGAGACATTCTGAGACCCAGGATGCTCACAGCTACTGCATTCTTTCTACTCTCCACACTTGGAGACACTTAGTCACTATCGGGAAGCTCAGCCCAAACTTCAGACCAGCAGTCACACAGCCCTTCTGCCCTAAAGAGAGAGATTCTTAAATATACTAGTCCATTATGCTTGGATTCAGACTCAGACCAGTCCTCCTACTTAACTATTGCAGATGCAGCATCTCATTTCCAGTAGCTAGGCTTTAACTTTATTCCCAATTCCCATTTCCTTGCAAATATCCCTTTTATATATGTGTGGCGGGCTTTTGTTCATTAGGGCCACCTAGTATTCAGTCTCCTCTTCCTATTCACCCCCTGATCTCCTTTACAGGAAAATTCTTCTTTGTAAGTATTCTTGGTGGGATGTAGTACTTCTCTCCTACCTTATACCCAAAAGGGGCCATAGTATTTTCTCCACATCCTGGCATAACCAACGAGATGGGTGCGTGAATTAGTCTCAGCCAACCAGATACGTAACGTGCATTTGCTTTTGAAAATAGTCAGTTCTACCAGATAAGTAAGTGTGTAGTTTATAAAACTTAGGCAGAATCTTTTAAGCAGCTAGTAGGCTAAGTTTGTTGGATGAAGGTAGAACTAATGAGGTGCTATAAGCAAGAGATAAGAAGCTAGCAAGTACAGTATATGTGTGGGTCAAACAGAGAGAGGAAGAAAGGACCAGCAAATGCCTAATATTCATGAAGCAGCTGGGTATTAAACACACATGCAACTAAATACACAAGAGGCACTAAATATTCAGGACACCCTAACTATAAATAAGCATTTAATACATATGAGGCTTTAATTCATCACCCAGTGGTGATAACCATTCTGCCTTCTTGCGTTCTCTGCTCAAGAAAGGTGAATACATCCCATGGCTGCCCTTCAGGCTAACTGGCAATCCCCACCTGTTCCTGGTTGTACTTGTCCCTGTGTGTCTGCAATAGAGCAAGAGTTGTTGGCTCAAAGCATCTCCCATCTGTGGGCTCATCTGCTCAAACCTAAGATGTGGTCCTCGTAACCACACCTTTGGTGCAGAAGACTTGATGTGGCATAGAGAGATGGGACGTCTGAAGACTGCTTATCCTAAGATTTAGATGGTGTGGCCCTTCCATTCTCTATAAACTAGATAGGTTTACTTACTCTAGCTCTATCCCCTTGCTTCTCACTGTGTCTTAATTTGATTTAGAAAATCATGTTATTTGAGCATCTTAATTTGATCTCTGAGTCCCTCTGTTCTCTGACTTCTGGGATAACCTGCCTGCTAGTGCATCTGGAGGCTATCACTGCCTCAAGGTAAAGTTCCTCTGTCCTGGGACTTAAGAGTTGGGAATGAATGATGCAAGGGTGTATTGCAGCCCCCTGAGGACCAGACTGTGCTTGCCTTGGACTCTTGGCTCTAGTGCCTGCCCTGCCACCTCCAGAGTCCTCCTGATTCCAATATTTTCCTTTCTTTTTTTAATTATGAAAGGTGACATACATAGGGAAAAGTATTTAAAATATGTTTAAAACTTGGAAAATAATTATAATATAGACAATCATGTAACCTCACCAACAGGTAAGAAAACTGATAACAGATGTAGGAGTTAAACTTGCCCAAGACTAACTCTCCTATAAGTTGACCTCAAAGAAAATTTAGCTTCCTGCACAGCACCACAGAAATAGGCAACAGCCTGATGTAAAGGCAATTGATCTTTGATCTTCGATCTTCATCAACACAAGGCTTGAATCACTGTCTTTTGAATATCTTAGGAGAGGGTAAATCTTGATTTTGCAAATCTGGTCACTTGTAGTCAAAGAGCTACAACCGCCAGGCTCAGACACTGGCTCCTGAATTTGAAAGTGTAGTGCCACTTCCAACACAAAGACTAAGCTGGTGGGATAAGGCTGGAGCCAAGGTTCTGTCATTGCAGTTGAAAAGCCCCAAAGCCTAGAGGTTACAATCTCTCTCCCAGAGTTGTATCTGGCTCTGCCAGACATGTGTGTGCTGCCCAGGGACCTGCATGTGTGCCACTGATACTGTCGGCATGATTGTCTCCCAGTGAATCCAACTTGGGTAGCAATGGTATGTGTTATGCCCCGTGACTTGTCCTCATTTGCATGATGCAAACACTATTAGCACCCCTGTCTCCGTTCCCACAAACCCTTCCCCAATCACAATCTTCTCCCTTTCTCCTAGAAATAAGTGCAGACCTGTGTTTTGTGATTATTATTTTCTTGCTCTTCTTTATAATTCTACCACCTAGAGATTCTGAACAACTCAATTTAGTTTTATCTCTTTCCCTATTTTGGAACTTTATGTACATGAGATTTTTCTATGCTACTGTGTGTAGATGAGGTTTTATTCATTTTGGTTGCTGTGAAGTTATTTATAAATCCATTCTATTACAGATGATCATCTCACAGTGGAACTGCTGGGTGATTGGGTGTGCTTGCTCTCAATTTTGAGGAGATAATGGCAAAGAGTTTTCCACTGTGTTCGCACCAGCATATGCTCCCGCAGTGGAAGAAAGTTCTCTTGTCCCACATCCTCACTTCCAACTAGTATTGTCTGATTTTTTTAATGTTTGCCAATCTGGTGAGTATGTAATGGCTCCTCACTGTGGTTTTACTACGCATTCTCCTTATTTCCAATGAGGCTGAGCACCTTTTCATGTACTAAGGAGCCATTTTAATTTTCTTTTTTGTTAAATGTTCATTTAAGTTCCATGTACACATTTTTATCACATTTTTTGTATTTTATATTTGTAGGAGCTCTTTATATATTTTGGCTCTGGGTATTTGGTAGTTAAGTATCCTAAATATCATCTACTCTGTCTTTTCACTTCTTTTAAAGTGTCTTTTGAAGGACAGAGTTCTTAATTTTAATGCAGTAGAAAAGCAACCTTTTCCTTTACGGGTAGAATCTTTTGGGTCCTGTTAAAAAAAATCCTCTTCAACTCTGACTTCATGAAGATATGTTCCTGCACTGTCCTCTAAAAAGCTTTATGGCTTTAACTTTCACATGTGGTCTTTAAGCCACTAAGAATTGACTTTTTGGTGAATGATCCTGCTTTTTTTTCTTAAGCCTGGTTCTCCAACCTCCAATCAATTTTCCAAGTCTTCAATCATCTTATAATACTCTTTTTCCTTCAGATAGCCGACATAAGTTTCTGCTGCTTTCAATCAAGAGTGCTGGCTGATAAAACGGACTACTGCCTTGGCTCCCTTTGCTGGAATGCTGCCTCTCAAGCCCAGCCCAGTTCTGTGCCCTATGACTTGATGCATACTGGGTTTTCTCTGTGGTTTGGACTATGCTCAAAGACTGCCATACTCCATGATCTTGTGTCTTACCCAGCAGATTACTTCATATTTCAGAAGCTGTGATTGGATCAGTTCCACCAGCTCCTGTCCCACTGCCCATTTCCACTCTTAAGTTAAAAACCATGTTCCACTGATTCTCAAGATACGAGATGAAATTGTACGCCAGCCCTTAGACTTGTCCTGGAAGAGCCAGAGGCCCGCAGAAAGAGGGTTATAGAGATAACATTCATAAGCCATTGCCAATTGACGTCATCAGCTAAGCCAGACCAGTGAAAGCAGGCTTAACTCCCAGCTGGGGATTTCAGATCTTATTGCCATTCTTTGTCTCCCCTATCAGGAGACCATGCAGGAAGATCCACACTTTACTTCTTTCCAAGTAGTTTATTGATTTGTGGATTCAGTGAAATGTGCATCAATTGAACTAACTATTCCCTTTAAGAAAGGGGACGATTCACACTGTGCTGAAATTAGCAGGCACAATGGAAACTGCCTGTTAAGAGTTCAGCCACAGCACAATAGAGGCACACAGTGTGAGGGCAATCTAGAGATTAAATAGCTCCACTTCATCACTACCGATCAAAAGCCAGTGTGCTCTTATTTCTACTTTTGTTGGCTTCCTCTTGCCTCCGCTCAGACACACACACTTCAAAGAGATTATGTGCACTATTTCATAGAAAATAGATTTCTTTTCCATCCTTCCACTTTCTCTTTATATCTTTAGGTTTTATTTTCCTCAGTATTTCTTAAATGTGTAGCAAACTTTGGATCCTTTCTTCCTAGGTGACTGCTTAACTTCACATCTTCTCTGATCAAGTCACAAAGGAAAGAGCAGCTAAGACAAGATGGCAAATACACCACATTTAACCAATTATTTTTCCTTATAAAAAACGTAAACACTGCACTCACACATCAATGATTCCACTGACCTATCAGGGTTTTTTCGTCCTAATAATAGTCTTCCCACAGATCCCATGACTAATAATTATAATACCTGGCAATTTTCTAAAGGCTGCAAAGTCCTTTGACACAATCACCTTATCAAAACTGCTAATGAGCTAGTTAACACCTACAGCATCATCTTTAGCTTCCTCAGAAAGAAACTGAGGCTCAGTAGGAAATAACGAATGATCTGAGGCAAAGCCAGGACTCAAACTTGACTCTTATGACTCCTTGGCTAGTGCTCTTTGAAGATGATTTGTCCTGCATTAAAAAGTTTTCTATGTAGCTATAGCAGTATTTATTTTATGCAAAATTTACCAAGAATAAAACATGTCACACTGGCTATATTCACATCTTTTTAATCATCTGATTCCATACTAGGCATAAATCTGCTATTATATGGATTATAAAGACATAAATCGTAATAATACTATTGAAAATTAGCTAGGATTCTGAGAGTGTCCAATACATCAAATACAATTTGATTTGGGGTTTGGGGGAATTTTGTTGTTTTTTTTTTAAGCAATTTCGAGTCAAAAATGATCTTATTCATTATTGAGATTAAAAAGCCAAAGATATTTCAATAAAATGTGTTTAAACAAGAAAGGTCAAATTCCAGACTTCCATCTTTATTAGCATACAGACTGAGTAAACAGGCTTTTTGCAAACATATTTAGGTCTTTATAACTATACAAAAGAGGCAGGGGATGGTTGGTTTCGGGGCACAAATCTGATAACACAATCTGTCCCTTTTATTTTTTGAATACTTAGCTGTTCATTTCAAGGCTGGGTGAAGTTCTTCAGCATTAGAAATAAAGGATTTGTTGAAATGGGATTACAGGAGATGGAAGAATGTTCAAGAAAATTTATTGTATATGTTTATTTTTAAAATCTTCTACTCTGATAATTCTGATGACTCTTCTGAAAGAAGGAAGGGAATTATTTTTCATGCTGTTTATTTAATTCATTCTTTAATTTGGTTCATTCACTTGTTAATTCAGTCTCCATTATTCCTGTCGTAATGATGCTATGTTCCTTGCATCAGACTGCAGGCTACAGTAATATGAGGGATAAGTGTAACCTCAGTGGTGAGCACAGAGAGCTAAAAGCTTCCAAGGAAGAGAGCCAATCACCACCTTGAAAATCAGGGCACATTTGCAAGAAGAGATGATATGTCTTCTCAGAGAACAAATAGAAGGATCCCTGAGAGTCAGCCCAATTTCTTAAGCTGTCATTTGAGCATCAAAGTCTTTCTAGTTATTTAGAGGGTGTGAAACAAGCAAGAGAACTCGAAGTCTACGGTTTTCATAATTTCTAGCCTGGGGTCTCAAACTCCAGTGATTCCATAAACTAGTTCCAATATTTCAAACAAACTGGTAAAAATCAGACTCCTCTTCCTCACTCTTGTTTGTCGTCTACAGGCCACCCTGACTTTGAACTTTAATGTCAGTCTGATGTAGCATACTTCAGAAGATAGCTCTTATGATAAATCATATAACCCCCAACATTGTTCATCGAAATAACCCTAAACCTCTTTATTTTGCTTCAAAGTCTACTCCTCTCCTATGTCACTCTGTGTGTTGGGCTTATTTCCCTGTCTTTCTGAGGGGGAGCTATAGAGTAACTTTGGGAGACCTTTAGCTCCTCATAATTTTAACCACCATCCCCTTTTCACACAGACAAATTACCCAAGAAAGAAAAATTCACAATTTAAGAAAGAAATGTCTATTTTTATGCAAAATAACATAAATTGCTTGGTCTCCTCCTTTAGCCAGAATGCTGGCTGTGCTGTCCAAGGTATCCCTAACAAATCCACCCTTCTATCTTTGCCAAAAGAATCCCACTTTTGTTCAGATAATGGGCAGCAAAGTGCTCAAGAAAGATGGAACACTTCCCTTTCCCCAGAGATTGAACTCTGACTGGCCTAAGTCTACCATGCCAGTGATTGGCTCACATGACATGTATCTACAAGATCCAGTTCTATCCATTGGCATCTTAGGGCAGGTCAGCTAGGAGCTTCTAGAAAATATTTTTCTCTATGATAAGAAAAAGAGACAGTTCTTTTCTTTCTTTCTGCCTATGGATGTCTTTGGAAGCTTCAGGACCCCTTTGGCCAAGAATGTGATGCCATCTTGTGACCTTGAGTACACAAGCATAAAGATAAAGCCTGCATGCTGGGCATACAGCAAGGAGTTAGAGCCTGGGCCCTCAGTGACTTCATTGATCTATTGTACAATCCTGGAACTGCCCTGTGCCAGAACTTCTTTTTAATCAAAATACAAAATGTCCTTCTCGTTGAATCATCTCTTACGGAGAAATTTTGGAGCCACCACTGTCCTCCTGCCCTTCTGACCTGACAATATATATTCCCAATTTCCCTCCCTTAAACTTTGGTTCTTCCTAAGGAATTTAGCTCCAACTCCCATCCCCACTTCCCACCCTGTCTGGATCTCTTTATAATCAAATAGCACCAAGAAAACACACAGTTCAAGCTGATGGACCCAAACTGTGACTCTGCATTATCTAGCCCATCTTGATCATTGAGAGAATTGAGGGGATGAAGAATATACTTCATTCTGTAAGACTTTGATGGCAAATAAATGGAAATCACTTATTACATGGTAATTTTATCTTTGAGCAGACAAAAGTAGCTCAAAAGATGAAGTTCATAAATATTTTAAATTTTTCTAGCGATAAATAGTTTGAGGATAACTATCATAATTCAGGTACTGATTTTGGCCTCATGGGAAACAGTTGGAAGATATGAGTCTCTTTAAGATCTGGTCAACTGAAACCTTCCAAAAAGTCATAGCCAATTCCAATTCTGGGTAGTCATCCATAAAAAATTCCAAATCCAGAACAAGCTTATATCAAAAAGCTATTTATTCAGCCAAATATTAGAAACCATCTAAATCATAATCAATGATAGAAAATCAATTAAGTAGATGATGGTGTAGCCATATAATTAAAGCAATAACTAAAACAGTATTTTATTTACACAGAAGTGCTGATTGTTATGTGAGGAAATAAAATATGGGTAAGACATGTATACTTTCTTCTTTCAAGAACATGTTTTACTAAGACATGTGTAATATGGAGAAATTGTAACAAGATGAAAATATTACTAAAATGAGGTGACTATAATCGATAATAGGAAAATGGGCAATTTTTGTCTTCATTTTCTTTTTTCAGTACTCTCCGAATGTTCTTTTACAAACGTTTATGAGCTGCTAAGCCCAAGGTCATTGACACGTCTGGTTGATTGATGGCTTCCTGTCAGCCACAGCCTGACACTAGACCAGGGCTTGGCAAACACCCCCAAATAAAGAGGGCATAATTAGTATACATAACGCCAAGCCAGATGAAAACTGAAAGTTTCAAACCAAATAATACAGATGTTCCAAATTCCCAGATGTTTGCTGGAAAGTAAACTAAATCACCCAACTCTTTAACTGCTTAGTTTTGTTTCCCATTCGGAGTTTTGGTTTTAAGAAGATGGGTGTTAAAACAACAACAGCAGCTAAGATTTCTGAGAACATAGAGCAGGAAGTTCTGGCAGAGAAACACACAAAGTTTACTGAGCACCTGTCTGAACTACATCTGTGCTGGAGCATCTAATTGCTGCCAAAGATAGGTCCAGATTTTTAATAGAAGCATGTCCAGTACAGTAGTTTCCAGGACACCTCTGCTGGTCTAGAGTGGAGGGAAGAAATATTGCCATTGACACAAGATGAAAGAACAGTTGGGTTCCATTAGGAATCTCTTACAAGCCTCTAATCCTGTCTTCAAGGACTGTAAAGACTCACTTAGCCAACCACAGGGACTGGGTTTTCTTAGAACAGACTCAAGCTCCTTAGCGGCCTTCTAATAGCACACTTGCCTGGAGGAGTGCCAAGGTATTAACATTTAAATCACCAAAAAGGGAATTTGGCCTCTCCGAGCTGCTTCTATCCCATTGAGGCCATTTCTCGTTATAGCCTCCGACTTCCCAAGGGGATGGAAAACTTCACTCTATTAGTATCAGAATCAGCTTACAAGGAAACAGCTGCAGCATCCTGGAATAAGAATTAGATGGGGAGTCAGGAAGCCTCATTTCTAATTCTAGCTCTGCTGGGAACAACTCTGACCTTATGTAATCCACGAAAACTCTCAGGTTCACAGATTCTTCATCTTTAGGGACGTGATGAGTTGATCTTGAAGGCCTCGATAATTCTATTTTCTTATCCTTAAATGTAACCTGGATGTCTGCCACCTGGATGCTCCCAGAATCCTCCCAGAATCTCCTTTTACCTTAAAGTGTTTAAAATCTAGTGCTCTCACCACACTTTCTGCAAGTTCTCTGGAAAGATACATTCTCATAGTCACCTCTTGCTCTAATTTCCTGCATCACTGCATTTTCAGTCACCTCACTTATTTTAAGTCTGGTCATATTCTCTTCCCTCTACACCTTTTCACCCCAAAGTGTGACATTTCTCTTTCTTTTTTATTCACCTCTCTCTGCCCCTTACTCCCCTCCCCCAAAAGAAGCAAGGTAAGTTCTGGAGAAAATACAGAATTGACAACAGAGACGGTATCCAAAAGAAAGCAGGCTTCAGAATCAAGATGTAGCCTAAACAAAATAGCCAACCTAAGAGACTGGACAGGGGGATGAAATCAGGTCCACTGATATAAATAAAGAATTGAATAAATAAATGTAAGAGAAGGGACAAATCTTTCTCACAGGAGAATTCCAAATAATTTATGTAGAAACTGTAAAGGAGGAAAACTTTTTTTCCTCTGCCCTTCTAAGTTTTTGGACTGGGGCCCCGCAAACTAGACTGATAAAAAGACAAATTAACAAGAGAAAAACAAACAGCAGTTTATTAACACATGGAGAAAGCAGATACATGGGAGAAATTCAGTGATGAGCAACACAAAGGGGTGGCTAGAACTGGGGCTTATGCAGCATCTTGCCAAACAAAAAATGTGTAGAGAATGACAAGACAAAAGGAAAAAGGCATTTTAGGCTTCCGAGAGTGGTGAACCATGGTAACATAAATAGGTGAGGGAATCCAGGGAAAGACAAGTGTTGCTTTTGCAGGTCCATGTTAGCACCAGCTTGGCCATAAAATTTCCCCAGGAGAGGCAATTTGTGGCAGTCTTCATTTCTCAGAAATCTCTTCTTTTAATCAGGTATAAGGAAAGCCCTGGGAAGGTTTCTTTCTGCATCTGTTGAATCTCAAACGCTTTTAGCTCAAAATAATGCATAAGCCAAAGTGCCATATTTTGGGTGGTATATTTCAATTCTATACAATACTTTCCCCTCCAGGATATGCAGCTTAATCCCTTCCCTTCTTGCCTGAGTATGGGTGCACCTAATAACCTACTTCCCAAGAACAGAGGATAGAAAAGAAAAAACAACAACAACAAAATAATTTTCAAGTGGTTAAACCAGACAACCAACCACCTCAGGCAGATGATCCGGGTCAACACCAACAGTGATAAATCACGTTGACAATACATGCACTTGATATGATGTGATTTTTTAAAAATGCCACTTTGCCTCTGTTATCCTCCTCCCAAAGACCTATAATGCCAACCTAATCATGAGAAAAGTATTAGAAAATTTCAAATTGAGCTTTGAGGCATTTGATAAAATTGAAATTAAGGAACAGTCTACAAAACACCCGACCAACGTTCCTCCAAACTTCCAAGGTCATCAAAAAAACAAGGAGAGCTGAGAACCTGTCAGAGCCGAGAGGAGCCCAAGGAGACATGATGACTATGTGTAAAAAGGAATCCTTAATGGATAAAGG
Organism: Camelus ferus; assembly: GCF_009834535.1. Classification (NCBI taxonomy): domain Eukaryota; kingdom Metazoa; phylum Chordata; class Mammalia; order Artiodactyla; family Camelidae; genus Camelus; species Camelus ferus. The sequence continues at coordinate 75,909,480 of NC_045701.1, read as the reverse complement.
ACATTAGAAAAAATAGTGAAACTCAAATAAAGTGTGGAGTTTAGTTCATAGCAGTGTTCACGTCTTAGTTACGGCAAGTGAACTACAGTAATGTAAGATGTAAAGAATAGGGGGAAATGCCTAGAGGTATGTGGAAATTATACTCTTTTTGCAATTTTTCTGTGAATCTAACATTATTCTAAAATTTAAAAGTTTATTTAAAAAAAAATTCAGGTCCAAAGTCAATGGTCTGAGTTTGGAGATGATTAAAGTAGTCTCAGAGGGAAAACAGGAGATGGGCTTAAGGTTATAGAAAGCAATCTTCAAAACCTTTGAAAGGGACCAAGGGTTTTCTTAAGGATGAGGAAGAAGGTGGGAAGGCATAGTCAACAGAAATCAGGAAAAAAATAATGCTTATAGGTTTTCACAAATGATTGGCTCTTTTTGTTTTAGTCAAGCTGTAATATAAGGAAGAATCCGAGCATCCAGAGAACTGTATTTCCCCACTTAGAAAGCCCAAGACAAGCTGTGGCCTCAGAACCAAGTATTTACTTCCTTCAGCCACACTTGTAACAGCACACTGCCCTTGAAAAGATTCTGAGGAAAACCAAAAGCCCTGAAAAAAATGCCTTGCTGAAACAAAGAGAAGTGACAGTGACTGACTGGCTTGAACAATGCAAGATTAAGATCGTGCCTGAGGATAAAGTGACAGAAAAAGCCAGGTGGGACTCTGACAAAAATTGCCTGCTATCTCAGAAAAGAGCCCGGGCAGAAATGTCACCTTTTCACTCAAGGCATTGGCTTCAGACTCTCTCCAGATCACAATGACTGAGCTTACTGGGAAAAAAAAAACAAACAAACAAAGAAACAAAAACCACCACCACCTTTTCCTGCCATAAACCCCACAGCTCCCCACACTTCCCACCCTACTCACTGCCTTTCACATCTACTGACCGGAACGGGAGCTCTGTGGGCAGAAGTGGGCCAGCTGGGCCTGAGGAATAGCCACATGGAAAGCCAGCTGCCCTTTCTCCCTCTCCTATCTCCAGGACAGGTGCCAAGTTCCCCGAAGGAGTGAAACCCATCTTACCTTTCTTAGTTAACACACCACCAGTCACCAGCCCAGATGCTGCAGTCATGTGATTCCCACTTCTCCTCGTGCCCTAAACCTATTCCACTAGCAAACTGCACCAATGTGAACACGGACACATTGCCTGAATCTGCCCACATCTCTCCGTCTACTGTTACCTCCATAGCCCACATCACCTCGACTACTACAATAACCTTGCTTCGTCTTTGGGGTTCTCCAGTTCCCCTATATGTCTATATGTGGATTCCTTTTCATTTATTATTCTTGGGATTCATGGGCATTGCAGAATCAGAAGACTGAAGCCATTCAACATTTTTGAAAAATCACAACCATATCTTCAACCAAATCCCAACCACATTTTCAATTCATGTTTTATCTTATTTTCTCCATGATCTCCTGGAATTCTGATTGGATTCATGTTGGGTCTTCTCATTCTCCTTCATGTCTCTTAAAATCTTTTATATTTCTGAATATTTTTGCAGCACTCAAGGCAATTTCTTTACCTCCATCTTTCAGTTCATGAATCTTCCCTTCAGTTGTGTCTAATCTACTGTTTATATAATCCTTTGATTCTAATGCCAATTAGTACCTTCTTCAATTTACAGTAGGTCCTCTGTATACACAGGCTCTGCACCTACAGAGTCAACCAACTGCGGGCTAAAAATACTCAAAGAAATAAATTCCAGGAGGCTCCAAAAAGCAGAACTTGAATTTGCTGCATGCCAGAAACTATTTACATAGTAGTCATATTGTATTAGGTATTATAAGTAATCTAGAGATGATTTAAAGTATACAGGAGTATGTGCATAGGTTATATGCAAATACTACACCATTTTATATGACTTGAGCATCAACAGATTTTGGTAATGCAGGGGGTCCTGGAACAAATTTCCCCTGTGTGTATCTAAGGACAACTATGTAAGTTGTTGATTCTTTTTCAGTCCTACCAGAGCAGTGTTCATACTTTCTTCCTACTCTCCTGTTTCTTTAAAATGTAATTAAATATACTTATTGCATAATCTGTGTTTGATCATTTCTAGTATCTGTAGTTTTTGCAACATGACTCTGTAGTTTGTTATTTCTGTTGATTCATAGAGGCTTTTCTCCTACCTTTAGGATTTTGAGCTCATAAAAATATTGTTAATTTTTTGAAGTTAGACTTCAAACTGCATACCTCCTGGGAGAGTATATGTATGCATTTTCCAGGAACTTGGGAGTCTAATTTACACTAAATTTTAGACTTTACTTTCATGGCATACCAACTATTATGAATTCAGACTAAACCTGCACAACTGTAGGGTATGCTCAGCAATTCTCAGGGGCAGGGGGATGTTTTTATTCTCTACTGTACCCAGAGCCAAAGTTAACATAGATAAGTGTCCCATTGGCCTTAGTCTGCAGGGATATGGGGCAGGTTTTCCTAGTTCACTCAGTGAGGTCATTATCCCTCAAGGCTCCTAGCTTTGTGCACAGTTCGCAGATATGACCTCTTACCATGCTTGGCTTGATTAAAATCCAAACCATTGGCTGTCAGGATGGCAGAGAACACAGAACACTAGGACCAACTCCTGCTCCAGAGCCTGCTTTCCCTGTGGATTTATATTTACTTTCTGACTTGGAAAGAATTCCATTATTTTTCCTCAAGCTCAGCCAGAACTTGCAGTATCCTCCTAATGGGCCCCTGATTGCACTCTCACCTGATACAGCCCATCCTTCACCTAGCGGCCAGAGCCATCTTCTGAAACACTTCACAAGGAGAGTTAATAAAGACCTCACGGGCTACTTTCAGAATCTCATTTGCAAACATCACTCTTCCCTTCCAGGTCTGGGGAGAGCATCATGAGTATGCAATATACATTAGTGTCCTATATAACCAGGAAGTCAGCCTTGGACTTTCCCAAATCATTCACTTTGCTGAATTTCTTTTTCCCTTAAGACAGAAGTTAAAATTTGGCTGACAGCTCCATCCCGGGACTAGCCCTTGGGAGTCTCAGAGGACTTACCTTTCTTCTCAGCATCTCAGGGTCCATGTTCCTGCATCTACTGAGTTAGCAATCTGTCTTTCATCTTATCCCTTAAGTGTATTCTACCTTCTATGTCCCTGTGACCTGACAGGGCACCGCCCCATCCTGAAATTCTCTAAGATATCACTGTTTAAGTCATTTAAGACATAAGCATTGAAAAGATTAGGATGTCCATATCCTACCTATATGATAAATAACCTCCCCAATTTTTTTTGAAATGTCACAATTTACATGTATGCTGAAATAAAAAGTCTTCTTATTAAATTCTGACAAATTCCAAATATGTTAATGAAAATTAAACTTCTCTGTCTCTCAGTGTCTCAGAATGTATACACTGGGTAATGTACCAAATCAGTGTTACATGTAGAAGATAATCCTGAAGGCTTATACCAGTTGGGATGTTTGGCTGGGAAATTTATGTCACTTCTTCGCAAGTACATTGGACAACAATTTAAATCGAAATAATCAACATTCACACCAGGTATCATTGGCCCCTCAGCTACTCTCACTCACAGAGTGACTTTCCTGGTCATCTCTTTCCAGAGAAGTCTCACTTCTGTGCCACTGTTGGGCCTCCAGCTTCTTTCTGTTGAACCCATCATGGTCGCCCAGGGGCCCTTGCTCATTGCAAACACTCATAATTCTCATTAATTCTAGTGAAAAGCAATTTACCCAACTCATAGCAAGTTTAGGCTATGTTTGAAGAGACTAATTTTCAAAATCAAACATGCCCATTACTTTGCATCCCGAAATAAAACCAGGTCTCTCCCAGAGAGGACTCCCACCCTCAATTGACAACAAACAAACAACAACCAAAGAAAATCTTTTCTTCCTATTGTGGGTATTCACTTGGAACCCCATAGTTAATATGAAGATTAATTTAAGCTGAAGACATTTGAGATTCAACAGATGCAGAAAGAAGACTTCTTGGAAATTCCTTTATCTGGCTAAAAGCAGCAACTTCTGAGAAATGAGGCTGACATAAATTATCTCTTCAGGGTGGCTCTCCTCCCAAGAGGAAGAAAGAGAGTAAACCTATCATAAATCCCCCACTCTGGGGAGTTTTTTAAACCCTGAAGAAGATGGAAACACCATTCACGTCTACATAGTCAAACATCACAAAATTTCTTACCTCTTAATTGTTCTTCCAAAAACCCATTTTTCTTTCCTAAAGAAATCTATTCTTCCCATAAAAGCCTTTTCTCCCCCTCCCTCCCCCCTATGAAGTTTCCCCTCTTAAGCCTCTAACTTTAACCATTTAAAGTACTACTTCTTTTGCAAGCTCCTATATGCATACAAATAAAGTTTTTCTCCTATTTACCTGCCAGTAACCAGTATAGTCTGCATGCCCCACCCACAAAACTAAAGAGGATAGAGAAAAAGTTTTTTACATATGAATAACACCAATTTCTATATTTGGAAGACAGTTTTCTTTTAAACCTAATATTAACCTAATATTAATATCAGCTTGTAGCTATCACTTAGCACATGCCATCTGAGAGTTAGGCTTGGCCCCCCCAAAAACATTCATTTCCAGACTCAAAAGAAAGCCAAAACAGCCTTCTAGGATTGTCATCCCCTCAAATACCTATAGAGCTAGCAGCCTTTAGTTTGGCTCTTTTGGACAGCTGTTCATTGATCTCACCAGTGAAATCCTTGCAGCTGGGGCCTTTATCTCATTCACTGGTCTAAACCTGTGCCTTGCAGGGCTTGCATACATGAGTGCTGAGCTGCCCCATGTTACCCAAGAAGGATTTTAAGGGGAAATCACACTTTAGGCTTTAAGACCCTTTAAAATATAGTGAGGCTATTTCTCCATGGAAATGGGTCTCTAAAGCACGTCCATTTATGAAACGAATGGTGATGAGAATAACGGCATTTCTTCTTTCCATACTGCTCTGGTCACACGTATGTGTTGGTGACTTTAAATTTGGCCTATCAGGTCCCTCCGTCAGAGGATGCTGCTGCGCTATTACACTCCGTCAGTGGTGACTCCTGGCTCTGGAGGTGCTCTGTACTCTGCCCTGCTCCCTGCTGCTTACCAGCCTAATTCAGCAGGGCACCTCCTTCCTCCTTTTTTTTTTCAATCATATATTCATATTGCTAGTTTCATGTCAATTCCCTGGTTTTAAAATGAATAAATTATTTTTTTCAAAAAAAAGTAAACAAGAAGAACTCAATAAATGTTTACTAAACTGAAGTGGTCAGAATGTCGGTTGTCAATTTAATCTTGGCAGTAAAATGAATCCTAGGATAATAATTTTTTAGACATTTTATGAATGCACTAAAAGATGTAATCACCACAAAAATAATATTTACTGATCAAATAATGCCATTTAAGTACAATTTAAGCCCTATTAACCAGGAACTGTAGGAAACAAAATAACACAAATAGTACACACAGAGGTTATGGAAAAATGAAGAGCCCACCCCTTCAGGGAAAGCATTTTGCATCTTCCACAGCTTCCTCACATTAACTCAGCCTATGGAGAAGGAAGGAATGTCCTCACAGCTTCTTCAGAAGAATAGATTTTTACTTAGACAAAGCTTAAATCCTCCTTTACATATTTCCAACCCTTATCAAAGTTAAAAAAATTTGAAATGAGTTGCTTTTCTTGTATACTCCCTGCAATATTTAGCTGTCTTTCTATGAATGCTTCTTCCCCCATCAATTCTGCATTTGAAAAGTTTATTTTTTTTAATTTATGAAGTACCTTACACTGAAAAAATAGAGTTTGTCATCAGAGTTGGTTTTTAAACCTAATTTTATATCTGTACCAATTGGGTAAGGGACTGGGCTAAAAAGAGTCCCAAAATGTATGCTTTTTCACCTCCTTTGGGTCTAGAAGAAGGCCTGGTAAAGTCCATATTTCAAACTCTTAATTCTGTTTTTCAAATCTGCACCTACAATCTACAATTCCTTAAGTGAAGCTGAAATGGAGAAATCAGGGGAGACAACTTATAACCCTACCAACATTCTCCTGTTCTTTCTACTAGAATCTTAAACAGTCCAAATTATAAGCAATAGATCTCTCTGTGTCTCTGTCTCTGTCTGTCTCTGTCTCTCTCACACATAAACACACACACACACACATCTATAAAGAAAGACACAGAGGGAGGGGAAAAATGAATTTTAATATTTGTCTGTTTAGCCAAAGGGCTGGGGGGAAAAAGACATTGAACAAAGATTCTTTGAAAAGTTACTGATCTCCCACTGGAGCCTGGAGTTGCTAATTGAGCTGCTCATTCCCAGCACGTCAATTCATTGTGGTAAGAGATGTGGCCCGTTTCCATAGTAAGAGGAGAAATTAAGAGCTTCACACAGCTTTCATTATTACATCTGAGATATATTTGGCCATTCTAGTCAGTGTCTAAAAAACAGTCATTGCTCTTCTCCCACTTAAGACTTGCAGTTATAAAGACCCAAGAGGCTTCAACATGGGAAAAACTTCAGGGAATCTTCACGACCTTTCAGAGTCTTTCAGTTTAACTCTGTAAAAGTTCCCAAAGTCCACCGTGACTAGTGATATGCAATTATTCAGGTTTAAATAATTTAGCACTAACTGACTCTCTCATTTTAATTGCAGAACTAATTTCCCTGAAAGTTTACAATTTGTTCTCATGGAGGAAAGTGGAAAAGAATGCCAAACCCGCTCAGGGACAGGACTTAAGTGATTTTACCCTCAACAATTTTGATAGTTATCTTGTTGATGCAGATTCAGCCCTAAAAGCATCAACGCCTCCTTTCGATTTAGACTGCTATTTTTGTGCTTATGAATTTAGTCCCAGGTGACTACAATAATGAAAAGTCCTTGTAAGGTATGATGGCGTATGGTTAATTACTCCTGTAATAACGTTCAGACTTTTGTCAGGACATCAAAAATCCTTCACCCTCCGCTCCCTACCTTCCATGTCCAGTTTCACTTCCCAGGGAAACATCACCACCTATCCTGCATCTAACTGCACTGGATCATTCATTGTTACTGAACACTCACATGCCTTTGGCAACTCCATACCTTGGCGTAGGCTGTACCTTCTAAATGAAATGCTCTCCTCCACGTTTTTTGCCAGGCAAATCTATTCTTAAAAATGAAACTTAGAAACCACCTCCCAGGGAAGCCTTTTCAGATGTCTTTAGGGGAGAGTTCCTCGCTCCCTCCTCTGTGCTTCTAGAGTTCCATGTACACCCCTCGATTTTTTATGGTCTGTCTCCCACAACAGAGCTCAACCTTTCTTAGGATAAGATTTCTTCAAGCCCAAGACAGTGCCAGGCACATGGCAAGTATGCAAATGATCATCGAATACATGTGGGTAACTCTCCCACTTGTGAAATTTTGTTAACAGCTCTCAACACTCACGGCTAAAAGAGGTGCTGTAACATTTATTGCTCTTTTAATGCTTGCAATTAATACACACTACCTGCCCTGCTTCGAAATGGCATTTTTAATGATTCAATTAACAACATTAAAAAAAAAAGCTGGCCTCCTAATTTACTCCTTCCACTTTTACTACTTTAAACTTTGCCTCTCACTTCAAGCCAATCCTCTCTGGGCAAGTATATCAAACTCTGAACATGGACCCAATTATCCAGGAGCATGATGGTTTTCTCACTGGGGCTTTGAGTGTAATTGCACAAGGGACCCAAACACTAGGCAGTATCAGGAGACCCAGTAAATTTTTGACTCTTCCAAGAAATTACTAGGACATAATTAAATTTCATTCACAAAGGAAAGACTTCCCAACACTTATTTTCAGAAAGCAAAGAGGGAAGGGAAATCTTTATTTTCAAGGACATTGGAAAAAGAGGACGATGACACTACATGTATTCTCTCCTCTACAAAATTCTTCCATTCATGCCTCAGCCAAAAAAAAAAAAAAAAAAAAAAAAAGACAAACAAAAAAAACCAAAAGTCAAGTCTTTCTATTCAATTATTCCATATTTTGCTCCTGTATTTCTGTTTCATTTAAAACTAGCAGAAATAACTTGGGAGCCTGCAGCTGGATGAGACAAATGACTCACCTTCAAGGAGTTTATAATCAGTGAAGAAAACCAACAAGTAACATAACTAACTCAAATGTGGGAGGGTGACATGTGGTACACTTAGCTGAAAGAAGAACCCAAAGAAGGGCATATTTAATTCTGACTATCAGGAAAGGCCTCTCAGAGAAAGTAGCACTTTAGCATTTAAGGATGAGAGGAACTAATATAAGTGGCACCCTGAACATAGATACGAAACATGACGTAAATGACATTTTCAATAGTAGTAAGCATTCCATTGCCATTTCAGCAGAAGTGGGAAAATATGTGAGACTATTTTTTAAAAAGTTAATTCTGGAAGAATCTTTGGAGGTAAAATACTTGAGAACTTAGACATTATAAAGAGAAGTTTACACATTTTTTGGTCCCTGAAATTGTTAACTGATTTTTGAACAAATCTAATAACAACTAATAACCTGTCAAGTCAATGGTGGCATACAGACTACAGTTCAGTTGTTCCCTTTTTTAACATATCCCCACTACAGCATCTCTATGGCTTTCCAGAATGCTAGAAGGAATATCAATGGACAAATACAATCCAGTGGGGAAACCCAGTTAGAATCAGGAGAGAAAAACAACAACAGTATCTTGAAATCTCAAATGGAGGTCTTAGTGATTTTTTTTCAGACAAAATTTTAATTATAGTTAAGATGCAAATTCCGTTTAAGTTGAGAATGGGGTGAGAGTAAAATTCAGTTTAATTATGCATATTTTTAATTGGCTTCAAGGCTTCAGTGCCTGCAGAAAGGCAACTTTCAAAATCAGAGCCTGGAAAACCCTATTCATCAATATATTTTTCCACTCCAGTCTGAAGTTTCCTCCCTTCTATTCCCTGTCTACTTGAAAGTTGCATGGGGCCATACTGAATAGCTAGTGCAGTGTGCTGTATTGACTGGCAAACATGCACATTCACACAAAACAACATCAGGCTCTCTCATCATTTAGAGAAGACTCATTACAAACCAAATATTTCATGAACTAAGGCCCATCCATAAGGAATAATTTGCACTAACTGTACTAAATTAAGTTGATAAATTCTATAGGATTCAGAAACAAGATCCTTGTCATGTCAATATAGAGATATTTTCCAATGTTTTGAAGTGTAAGATTTCACTAGCAGGTGCTGACAACTCCATCTTGCCATGTTCCTTCTGACAGATTAAACATTAGTCCTCAAAAGCACTTGTGCAGCTTGGAGGTAACCAGCAGCCTTCTACAAGAAACCTGGAAGTATAGCTGCCCCTCGACTGGACAATGATGCTACTTCCTAGACTCTGGGATCTCCCTTGGAATTGCACAAACTCTACCAAGCATGTCAAGTAAATTCTTCCAATAACACTCTAGGAATCGAGTTGTTTTTTGGGGTTTTTTTGTTTTTTTTAACTACCACCAGAAAACATTCACAGCAGATTATTCTCCAGGTCACTAGGCAACATAGGATTGGCCTCTGAAATATTCGGAACCTGGGTTGATTTCTGACTCAACATAGCAGTAGTATAATCCCTCCTGAATTTTGCCCTCCAATAGTATATACACTATTTGAATAACATTCACATCTGCTCAGTTATGAGGTTCTGTTTGATCACAAAGGCACGATAATGGCAGCATGAGCAGTGTAGCACAATGGAAATAACTTCGAGTTTTGGAAACAGGCAGAGCTAACTCTGACATTATTGCTTTCTGATTTTGGTCAAGACTATGACCACTGATCTATATTTACTCATCTGTAAAATGGGGACAAGTGACACAATTTACTACAATTATTTTGAGAGTTAAATCAGACAATGCATGCAAATAATCACATGTAAATAATAATTATTGTGACATTATTCCCAGGTTACAGTAACAATCTCCACTGGATGATAATCTACTGGATCATCTTAAGTGTGTAAATAAATACAAGTCAACATACCTAATATGTAAGGAGGAGAAAAAGTATTTTCTAGAATAAAGGACCTAGAAATCCCATTTATCCAGCTTCTATCTGGTTAGTGAGTAAATCAATTCATTTTTTGGTTGACTAAAGCCAATGTCAAGAGAAATCTAAATTACATTTTATATACATATATACACACACACATACACATACATGAGTGTTTGTGCAAAAAAAATCTCAATTTTAATAAAATAACCATTTATTAAATTAATCTCCATTAGGTAGGAGATATGTCCTACTGCCTGGTATCAACATACTCAATTAATATAAATCAATATTTACTAATCAATAGACATAGATCAGTTTTGTGTTACTTCCTACTTGGAAAATATTGTCTGCCAAGACATAGAGTAAGGTTTCTTCTAGTAAAATAGCATATAGGTTGGTTTTATGTATCCAGAAATGCTTTAAGGACTCATATGAATTGATAATCCAGGATTTAAAAAACTTAACTTGTAGACTGGTTTTACTTTGGGAAAGAGAAGGCAGCTGATTGCACTCTGGAGAATTAAACCTTAACTTGACAAAGCAACTTAAGTCCTAGCAGGAACTTAGATTTTGATTTCACCTACTCTCATGTTCTCAGAAGGAAACTCTGAGTTAACCCAAGCTGAAAATAAAAATTTCAATTCCAATCTGTCATTTTTTTTTATTATACTTCAACTTAACAGGTATCATGCAGCTTTAGGGAAGGTAGCTGATGAGAATCCTTGATGGTATATAGAGATGACATTTGGAAGTAAATAAAACTGTAGTAGTCATAAGACTGTTATTTAGATGAAATAAGTTTTAAAAGACTTGGTTTCCTCCACCCTGAACAAAAAGTCCTTACTCAATCTTAATTTTAAAAGATAGTGGAAAAATTTTCAAAATTCCATGGTAAAGACAATGCAAAATGACACTTTGTAGCAAGAGCAAACACTCCTTGGAACATGGAATAAGGTTCTGAAGTTCAGAAGTATGGAAGCCAGGTTCTAGGGCTCCAGTGACCAAACAGCTCCCCATTTTCTTCTCATCTGTTTTATCACCCTTGTTTCCCCTCCTGGGGAGAAGTGTGTGAGAGGGTGGAAAATGGCAAGAAGGGTGGAATTAAATAAAATCTTCATGACGGATTATCTCCTCATTGGCCTCCTTCAGCTTCACTGAGACATAGGGAAAGGAAAGGAAAGAAACAGACTGAATATTTAAGGTTGGTTTTGTCTTGTTCAAATTCAGGAAGATGACTCAATATCACTGTATGTACAGTTTCAATTTGTTCATAGAGTCTCAGAAGGAAAAGCATCTCAGAGACACCTAGTCCTCATCCAAAGCTTAATATTTAATGGTCTTCAAGCAGTGTTCCATGTAACCCTAGGGTTCCTCAATGGCACTTTAGCCTCAATCCAATCTGGGAAGTAGTGTGTTTACCTGACTTACGTACTAGAATTGCAGAAAAGATTTTATCTGGGGCGGGGAGGATCAAGAGTTATACTTAGGAAAAAAATGAAAAATCTACTTTGAAGACACTGACCTACTATTCCCAAGTAATAACAGCCCCATATATGAGTAGGAATACCTCTAGTGGTGAGGAACTCCACTCTGGGCACACTCAGGGTGTTCAGCCCCACTCTGCATTCTTTTTTTTTTTTTTTTAAATATACAATGTAAGAGGGGAGGGGTTGACTATCTAATCTTTTCTGCCTCCATCAGTTCGCTTAAGACAAAGAAGAGAGAAAGACAATGTCAACCAAACATTTGAAGCTGTTTGCTTTGTCCATGGTCTAGCTTGTACATGGTTGACAACAGTGTAGCATGATGACAATTTTTGAAGATAAAATTTGTTAGCAACAGGAAACTACTTTGCCTTGGAACAGAACATGAAGTTGCATAGAAGAATAGCTGTCCATCTCCAAGGCCTTAATGAGCAAATAGGTCTCAACTTTTCTTACCTGTTTGCCAAATCCTCCCAGGAAACGATGAGAGGCAGCCCATTATAATGATTCTAATCATCTCTCACAAGTCCCAAATTTTAGCAGTTAGGCTAGTCAAGAGGAATCTAGTATTAAAGTGTCATGAAAGGGAAAAAAAGATAAGGTTTTGGGGCCAGATAAAACTGAGTTCAAATTTTGTCTCTTCAGTAGAACCTTTGGTAAATCACTCCACCATTGTGCACCAGTTAATTCATCATGCTATTGAACCGTTACGTTTGCAATAATGTATGTCAGGGAACTGGCACTGAAAGTGACACTTAGTAGGCTCTCAATAAATATGATTAAAATTACTGTACTCTGAAGTATTTAGACCTCCATTATTTCAATAGCACTGTTTTCAATGGTATCTCATTTCTATGAATCAGCATCAAAGAATGGGAAAATTTCCATGCAAATTTCTAGAGACTTGAAGCTTACATTTTCAAGATCAATGTATTTTAATTGGAAGTTGTCCTAGAAAATATTATCTACTGTTGTGACTGTAAAAAGAAGTGATAAACATAATTTATCAATATTTTTATTGTAATACTTATATTACACTATTAACAGTATTATTTGGTAATACTGTGATACCTTCAAGAAAATCTGAGACCCTCTTCACTAAAGGGTCTCAGGCTTTTACAATATTAAATTTCACTCTTTTTTTTTTTTTTCAGTATGTCTAGGTCAGACCTGTGACTCATGTATGGGGTAGTGCATGGAATTAGATGGCACACCTCAAGATTATGTTTACTTTATGGCCTCCTATTTTCATGAGGATAATCAATATTTTGTTCAGAAAAGTTTGAGGATTATGATATTTGAAGTGAGGCCTGACCCCAGTCAACAAAGGGAATCAAATTTTGTAGCTCATTTTCCTCAGCCCTGGGAATTCTCATTACAGTGGATTTGGTCACATCTCTTGCCCCTCAGAATGTTAGGACTATAAAACACTGTGGATTACAGCATGGTCAGCAGCCCATGGCCAGAGAAACTGATTGTCTAATAGTAATTAGTAGCTCAGAAGTTGACATCAGGCAGCAACAATGTCAGGCAATAGAGCAACAGAAAGCACTGGCTAAAAGTAGAGTGTCAAGAGAAGCATCTGGAGCAGAGAAACCAAGAGGTCCAAGCAGCTGATTTCAAATGTGACTAACCCCCTCCTCTCCACCCACTCCCACCTCCATGGCATCCTAGAGAAAAACAGAGAAGGAAGGTGGCTGAGGTTCCGCCATTTGACACAAGGGGCTCATGATGGAGCAGACCTAGAGAAAACTGTTAAAAATATCATGCCTAAGCTCCACCAGCAAGTAAAGTGGTGAATGAGACTGAGGTAGTAAAGCAACTCTCTTGTGATTTTTTTTTTCCACACTGCTAGAAATTTCTCTATTTCAGCTGTTGTCAGAAGAATTTCTTCCAGTGCTTTTTCACCTCTGACTTTCAATGAACTCTAGAAACAACTAAATAAGCTTTATAACATTATCTAGAATGAGTCTGTTGACACTGTATGAGGACTAGGAAATACTTTCTTGAGTGTTGCCTAGAATCCTAATCCAGAGACCAAATGGCATCCATATTTAACTACTCAGGACAAATTCATAGTTGGAAGACAAGGACAGATAGAGGCAAGACCAAATTAAATCAGCTTGTCTCCGGCTTCTAAAAAAAACACTAGTCCTACAATTTCACCAGAATCTGAGGGTCATGAGAGACATCCATTATATCATTTTTGAAAATTACAACAGCATGTATTTTATAAAAATACATAGGACTATGAAAACATTTTACTTTGATAATCAGAAAAAAATCAGTTAGGGGATTGACAGCCAAGCATTTCCAAACCTCCTCAAGCATCACAGATTCAATTTGCAGACCAATAAGCCATCATTGCAGTTTGATGGTGTCTCTAGGGTCCTATCTTCTATAATAGGGTTGCTTATGATATTTGCTATACAGTTGCATAACTATGATAAGATTAATTAAAAATGGGTGTGATTTTAAAATACATTTGAGCTGAATTACATAACCTTCTAATATGGAACATTTAAAAAATAACCTGATTGCATTAAAACAGCTGGTGGGCTATATCATAAAAAGAGACTTCAAAATTTGGCATTTAAATTTTGTGTGCATTTGAGAAAGGATAATTGTTTTAGGAAGCACTTGTCCTAAATTACTGACCCAGTGATAAAGTCATCAAATGAGGCATCAATAAAACTTAAGTGAACATCTATTACATGAAAAACTGTTTTGCTAGGCATTGGGTAAATGAAGAGGTATGGAGGCAATCGCTGAGTTGAAGGGTTTATAAAGCTGTAATTCAAGTTGTAATTCAAATACAAATTACCATCAATACTTAGCAATGATTTTAACTACTAGATCATCTTGAAGACCTTTGAGTTTTTGACTTACAAATTTAGAAGAGAACACAGAGTCTGGTATTTCCTTTAAAAGTAAAGAAATTGAGGCCAGGAAAGTGAATGATCTCTAGTACTTGGTCCAGAACCTGGTTCACAGAAGGAACACAGGAAATACTTATTAAGCAAATGAATGAATGAAATTATTTGTAGAGTCTTTCAGTGAGAGAGAAACATGTCTGATCTTAGAATCCAGATGTCCTGACTCAGTCCTGTGGTTAAATGTTCCAGACTTCCTTAGGGCCTATAACATTAAACCACACCTTGTTTTTATTTAAACTTCTCATTTTGAGATCATTGTAGATTCACACGCATTTGTAAGAAATAATACATTGGGACCCTATGTAATGTCATGGTTTCCTCTTACTGTTTCCCTTTAATGATAAAATCTTGCAAAACTATAGTACAGAATCACAACTAGGATACTGATATAGAACATACCAAAATACAGAACATGTCCATCATCACAGGACTTCTCCTATAGCCATACCTATCTCCTGCCCCACCCCCTCCTTTACTCCTGGAAACCGACAATTTGTTCTTTATCTCTATAATTTTGTCCTTTCAATAACGTCAGATAAGTGGAATCACACAGTCCATAACATTAGGGGGCTGTTGCTTCACTTGGCGTAATTCCTATATGGAGTCACTGAGGTCGTTTCATGTTTCAATAGTGTTTGTTTCTTTTCATTGCTGAACAGCATGCCACAGTGTAGATGCACTATAGTTTCTTTAATCATTCACTCATTGAAGCGTATGTGAACTATTTACAGCTTTTGGCTATTATGAATAATGCCGCTGTAAACATTCACGTACAGGTTTTTATGTAAACGTTTTCTTTACTCAAGGATAAACACCCAAAAGTGCAATTTCTAGGTTGTATGTTAGTTGCACGTTTAGTTTTTTAAGAAACTAAACTGTTTTCCAAAATAACTGTACCATTTTATACTCCCAACAGCAATGTATGAAAAATCCAGTTTCTCCACATCCTTATCAGCTTTTGGCGTTGTCATTATTCTGATAGATGTATAGTAATAGTTCATTGTGGTTTTAAGCTGTGTTTCCTTAATAGCTAATGATGTTGAACATCTTTTCTTGTGCTTATTTATCATCATATATCACCGTTAGTGTGATGCCTTTCATACATTTTGCCTATATTCTAATCGGACTGCTGGATGGGGCTGTTTGTTTACTGCTGGGTTTTAAGAGTTCTTTATATATTCTGTATACTAGTCCTTGTGGAACATGTGGTTTGCAAATATTTTCTCCTAGTCTGTAAACTTGTCTTTTCATTCTCTTAAAAGGGACTTCAGAGTAACAGTTTTTAATATTGAAAAAATCTGGACATTTGGGTGTTATGCCGTAACATTTTGAATCTTACCTGAATCTTCTGGCCTTGCTGCCTGCTTTTGACACCATGCTTGCTGAATGGAGGTGGAGGTTCTGATTTACAATAAGCCTTCACTGGTACCTCACTGGCTTGGAGGAGTAGGAGTACCACATTATTGCTCCCCTCATGTTCTCCACTGACACCATAGCGGGGAGGGGTAGCCGAATGACTGCTGAGTAGTGATAAAAGTCTCATCCCAGCTCTCTGCTTGGTTCTCTCTGACACTACCTCAGTGGTGGCTATGGGGGCCTCCTCATTTCAGCATGGTGAGTTCTTAAAAATCCAAGATGCCCTCTTTTTTTCTGAGCCCAAGCTTGTACTGCTTGCTGCATAAAAAGACAATAAACCAAGAGATGAGGTGTCTGGGCAAGAAACAATAACTTTTTTTCCATAAAGCCAGCAGACCAAGAAGATGGTGGACTAGTGTCCCAAAGAACTATCTTATCCAAGTTAGAATTCAGACTTCTTTTATGCTAAAAGAGGAGAGGATGTGGCTAGTTGTTGCAGACTTAGTTCCAGCCAGACTCCAAAGAGAATGTGATAATCCTTTGTTCTTGCAATTGTCCATGTGGGTCTGGTCACAATGTTCCCATAAACCTCCAACAAGAAAAATGTTATTTTCTGTTCTCCAACTTTTTACCTCTATATGAATGAAAAGTGTTACAGCTTTAAAGGTCAAACCTGGGAGGTGGAGCCTTAAGAAAGGATTACTATGCATATTCCAGGGTATAGGCAACATTCTTTACCTGATTGATGAAACCAAAGAGCAGAGCCAGCATGACTAAGCACAGGGAACGGTGCTTAGTCATAACAGTGCATAAATGTTAGACCTAAAAGAATAGAGTCAATATGGAGTCAGGATTGTTCTCTGCTACAACTTGGCCTTTGCTGATGGTTATGGGGTGAGGGTGGGGACACAGATTTCTCTGTGGTATTTGGCAGGAATGGAATCCACAGGTTTTCTACCTTCCTGGCTTCACTTTCATGGTCTGGTAGCTAGAGAGAGCAGAGTATTGTCAGTGAGGTAGGTGGGGGAAGGTGAGAGGCAAAAGGGGAGGAGCAGGGGAGGAAATCTGCACTTGTTGATACGTCTAGGTTGCTGGCTTCTTTAGCTCTAACTGAAAACCGAAGGAATTCTGACCATGTGGATGTTCCTTGGGTCTTCAAGTCCCTAGCCTTCTTCTTTCCACCTCTAAGAGTTCTTTGATGTTGTCCTGGGATTTTAGTTGTACTTAATGTGAGGAATAGGGAAAAGTATGTCTATTCCATGTTCCCTGAGCAGAAGTTGAGTTTCACACTTGTTTTTGTGACATTTTTTGTGAAAGCATAATCCCTCAATATCTGAACGTCCAAAACTAGACTATTTCATAGTCTGACCTAGAGTCCTGAAAAGCCTTATCACTGTGCCCTCCAACAAGTCTGTCAGACGCAGCCACCATGAAGAATCCCTGACTGTCAAACAAACACCCTACATCCTCACAGTTGTCCTGTGCATTGCCACTACATGCTGCCCACAATCTTCACCATTTCTACAACCTGTTATGAGAGAATCAATGTCCATTATTGAAGTGTGACCTCAGGATGTTCCAAAGCTTTCAATTATTGGTACCTCTGACTACTGTTGAGCTCCCCAGAAATGGGAGAACATCTTCTTTCCTAATTATGCCTTGACATCTGGACCCTGACACAAGTCCATTTATTCCTAAAGACTAGCCTCCAATCCCTTCTGTCTCCAGAAGCTGGAAAACAGTCAGGGCAGCAACTGAGAGCTATTGCTCATTTTACTTCTCACACTTTGCCCTCTTAAGTCTTGCTCCCGACCAAAAATCCTTCCTCTCCTGATAGAACAATGCCCTACATATACCATAGGTACAAATAGCTAAAAAGGATGATTTCATTCCTTACATTCTTCCTGCTCACTTCTGTCCCAAGCTAATCAAAATACTGCCAAACATACTGCTAGCATATTAAATGCAGTAGGATATTTTAAAAGGTGTATGATGATATTTATGATATCAAAGACTTAATTATCTAGTTTCAAAGATAAAATTTATACTTCTAAAGACAGTCTAAATAAAAACAACTGAACTAGTATTAATATGCCAGGTTTGGGGGTTTGAAAAACCTCATTAATTTTTCCCTCTTAATATTCAAAGAAAAAACTAAAAAAATATGAGAAACCTGACCTCAGAAAATTTAACTGGCTTGTCCAATGTTATTTGACTAGTAAATAGTGACTCTCTGTGCTCTGAGCACTACTAGATCATGTTAAAACACTTTTAATGAGATCAGTAAGTATTTTAGCTCATACAAATAAAAATCATCTGAAAATTAAACTGGAGACCAGTGACAGGAAGAAAAATTAGCAAAGTGACTGTTGCAACAAATTTAACTACAAAAACAAGCAGCCTCTGGAAACCTCCACAGATAAGACTGGAGATGTTCATTTTTATAGTGGCATATATATTTTTTAAAAAAGAAGAAAAGATCTATTTCTTCTAACAATCTAACAAGATAAAATTCTGTTTACTCTTGCTTTAATGCCTAAGGCTTTTACTGTCTGGTAGTTCCTGATTCAATAGCTAGCAAGTGGTAAACATGTGAAATTTAAAGTCGCCTAATAAAAGTTTCCTTATAGCAGGCACTAAAAATATCAAGAAGCTGTAACTAGTGAAAATGGTTTTTAAATAGCAGTCTATAAGCAAAAGCATTTGATGAGGTGAAAAAATACATGAAAAACATTTTAAAGGCAGGGACTCATAAATTTTGTTTATTACTATATTTCCTTTGCTTAGAACAATGTGCAGCACATAGTAGGGACACATTAGATATTTGTTAAATTAATTGTAGGAAATTAATCTGTTATTGGCAACAAAATTATTTTAGAAACTCACATAGTCACTTGATGTTGCCTCAGGGCAACTTTCCTAAACCAAAAACTAACTTCTGAGTCCCTGATTGTATCCTTTTTGTTCAAGTAAAAACAGGGTAGAAAACTTACTAGCAACTCTGACAAATATGTTTTTATCATTTATTGAAAGAAGTTGCCCTCAGTTAACCAAAGCCAAGTTCTTATATCCATTTAAGTTCCAATCCCAGTGTGTCATTTGCTTATTGAGTAACTCTGATCTCCAGGGCTTTTTAATCTGAGGAATAAGAATTTTATCTCCTAAAACACTTGGGATAATTTTTTAAGATAGAAAAAAAGAGATAACATTATAGATCTTTTAACACATAGTATGCACATAATATTTGCAAAATATTTAAATCAGATTCTGAAAATTCACCCCTTGTTTATGATGCTTACCAACAGATTTATCAGTTAAGCTGGGGCAATTTTGTTAAATTCTAATAGGTGAAAACTAGATATAGGGTTATTTCCACAGACAATTTATAACTATGTAGTTCTAACTCACTCCATGTCTGCTAAATCCTGTGGCCTATGATAGTAAACGAGACAAATATCACCTTCCTAGTCCTCCAAAGCTTAGAGGTAAAGATTTCAAAAAAAGTCGAAGCTATAGTTGTTTAGCCTACAATCAGTAGTCACCTACAGTGTGGCTAACAACACAACATGAAAACGTGGCTCCATATCTCCCACTAAAACTCAGATTTAATCACTTTGGAAAACAATGTCTCAGAAATGGGTTATTCGGAGCTCCAGATAAAATATAGCCAGAGAATAAATGCTGTCAGTGTGGTCAGCACTGAACCTGGATGACTGGAGAAAGAAAAGAAAGAAAAGGAAGGAAGGGAGGGAGGGAGGAAGGAACGAAGAAAGAAAGGATTGATTATCACTGGATTACACCGTGAGTCTCCCATCATAGGCAGGGAACTAGAGAAGACTTAGATGAGATGCCTTCAGTCTTCTTTCTCTTGGATCTAGTTCTTCACCCTTATTTTCAGCAGCTGTTATGTATGTGAAAGTGTATGGTTACTTAGGGGTGCACTCGACAACAACTAACCAATGAGTTCTAAGGGCCTCCATGCTCTACTATCCTCAGTTCTGTGACTCTAAATAGTAGGTGACATGAATATTATGATAACTATGACTACTGTTTCTTTGCCATGTGCCAGGCATTATGCTAAGCACTTTCCCTTAATCTTCTTTAATAACCCAAGGTCACAGGTTCTACTAATCCTCCTATTTCATTATTGAGGAAGCCTAGGCATGGAGAAGTTTTATCACTTTTCTAAGGTTCACAGTAAGGAAGTGCAGAGGTGAGACATGAACCTAGGCTGTCAGATCACAAAGTCCACACTCCTAATCAACTCAGCTCTGCCAATCAGGACATCATTTAATTAATGAGGAAGGCTTAGAGGTCAGACAAATCTGAGGGATTATTGAGCACAACTTCTGGAATAAGAGCTGGCACAATCTCCTTTTTGATGATCTTTAAAACAAAGAGAAAGGGGAAATCCAAAAGAAGAATTAGAATGATATTCTCTCTTCATGTGATTTAATAAAGGATTCTTTCCTAAATTTCCTCTATCTGCTTTCTGAGCACAGGAATAAAAGTAGGAAGAAATGGGAAAGAAAGTAGTAACTCAAGGGAATTTATTTTCCAAAGCATCAACCTTAACCCTCAAGTCATCTACAATAATGATCAGTTTAAAAAAAAAAAAAAGTATATATAGAGATATATACATATATAGTGTCTCTTCCACTTTTGTGCATTTTGCTTTTCAGGCTTATTAAAAATAGCATTCATTAACACCAAACAGGAATTTATATCTATCATACATAAATTAGCATATCAATTTCAACAATCTTCATTCTATGGCAATGAAGTAAAGTTAAGAAGAAAATTAGAGTAGCTATAGTCTTCCCACTCCTTCCCTCTTCCACATTTTCAGTTTATCCTTTGCCTTCTCTAACCCCACTCCCAGCTGTGAATTCCAAGCTGTACAGTTTTCAAACCCCAAGCATTGAGTAGTATTTATCCGGAGGGTGACTGCTACAGCTGAACAGCCCTGCAACCAGTCACCCATTCCAGGTTCACAGAAACCCATGCAGAGACCCCACTCCTGTGGGAGTCTTGCTTGTGCTCTCTCTGCAGTGCACCCTCTGGATGTTCTCAGGGCACAAACTTCAGTCACGTGTATGCAGGAAAACTTCCCAGATGTCAGCGTCCTATATTTTTCATGTTTTTAAAAAACATTCTTTTGCATCTTCACTCAAAGTCCCAATTCTATTCTAGATGCAGTATCACTATGTATTCAAGTGGGAGCTCTATCAACTTGTGTCCACATGGTTAATGGATCCCTTCCACAGTAAGCAGGAGAATAAGGATTGGCTATGAAACTCAAACTATTTACTTACAGTTGCTAGAAATTAGTCAAGAGACAGAATGATGAGACTGATACAAATTAGAGGCTACTTATAATCAATAATGTGGACAAGATAATAAGGAAGGTGGAATTGCACTTGTCTTCGAGCTGGGGGAGAGGCAGTAACAGGCACAGTGGAAAAGGCTGGCCTTGCCTGGGAGCCTCAGTCTTAAATGTTTAATGTTTAGCCTTGCATACTAAATAAAATTACTTGTCCTACCTTGAAAAGCCTGAAAAATGGGGGAAGGATGGAATGGAATGGTACTGTACCTTGAGGCTTCAATTAAATGTTTAAAAAGGCTTTGGCATCTATCATTTATTTCTTTAATACTGAAACTTTCATAATCATTACATTTCCATAAGGAAGATAGTCCTTTGTTTATTCATTTACTCATCAAGAATGCATTAAGCAACTATGAGGGGAAGTCACAGAGCTAAATGCTGTGGGAGCCACATAACCGTATAAGATAGGGACGCTGGTCTTGATAGATGTATAGTATATAACGGAGATACAGAATCTTCCTCTTTGCATGGACCATAGTACTACTAATTAAAGGTAAATTCAAGATCATCTATTCCAGTGCTTCTCAAATAGTAAGATACATACAAATCACTTGAGGAGCTATTTGAAATGCAGATTCTAATGCAGCAGTCCTCAGATGGTGCCTGAGATTCTGGCTCTAACAAGTACCAGGTGATACAAAAGCTGCTGGTTCCTGGACCACATTTTGAGAAACTGAGGCAGACAACAGTCCCTGCTTGTGATACCAAGGTACTTAGTTCAGTGCAGCTGGAGCTGGTGTGCACTAATCCTTTGTATACCAATTACCCTAAAAGAACAGCCTATTAACTATTACCCTAAAAGGACAGCCTCATAATGTCTTTACAGTATAATACTCCTCAGAGAAGCATCATATCCACATCTGTGACTCACCAGCTTTTGCCTTTGCAAGCTATTTACCTCTGTAAGCCTGTTTATCCATCTAAAATATGGAGGCAATAATGCCTAACTAAGAGAGCTGTGGAGGATGAAAGAGATCATCTTAGTATAGTGCCCAGTACATAAAAGTTGGCACCCATAATGAGAAGCTCTTTTTATCATTATTATGAGTTGAGGAAAATGAGTATTTTTTAAATTTTAATAATTAAACTTTATCTTTTCTAGTCTTGAAAGGCAATACCATTAAGGAAAGTAAACCTCAGTAGGAATTTGAGAGTTGAATCATTTTTAAAGCACTGGTGAAGGACATGTTCCAGCATGAGCACTTGGTCAGAGGCTCCCATCAGTAATTAAGGACCACTTGCAATCAGCAGTGTGTGTTTGCATTCTGTAAGACATGCTGATTTCTGGAGGAAGTCAACCCCAATCTCTCCCCTGCTAATAAGAAATTGGGAGGCACGAAACAACCCCAGATGGTGCATGTTTGTAGTAATGAATGAGGTATTTTAATGGCATGAGTTAAGTTTTACTTTGTGTTTTTAATGAGGGACTCACTGCCCGTGATATTTTAACTGTAAACTAGATTGCCCCACGAGGTCTTAAACTATTTTATATTAAACATAAAGCTTTGTAAACTTGTATGGGTGATATTATTCATCCCCTGAAGCACAAGGGGATATAAAAATATTTCATAATGAGCCATGAATACATAACATAACCCGAAAAGTTTAATAATACTAACCTACATTTCATTTCATCAAATGATTCCTTCTTCCACCTGCATGAAGCCATTTTCGAATGAGAAGATTCAGAGCCAGTTTCAAAGATATTAACAGAGTTATCTTTCTGAAATTCTAAATGAAAATAACCAAGCAGGAAGTGGGATGAGATTATTTAACATCCTCTTGACAGAATATTCTGGATGGACAGGTAAGTCATTTACCTAAATCTCTTCCTTGATTACCTGAAAAGTAACATTATTTTGAGATGACTTATTTAATAAGATTCAGTCTCCATCTCTCAAGAACCATTCTAACTTTAAAATTCTCATCTTTTATTTCGTAGAATGTTTTCTTGCAAATGAAAACTTGGAGAAAGAAAGTCAGTTGGAACATTTTTAGAGCCTTACCAGAGATTGTAAAAATAAGACATCCCTTCAGGTACACAAAACGGTCATTAGTACTCCATAACAAAATAGGAGGATTAGTTTCCAGTACCATCTCTGTCACTAAATATGGTTGTTCAAACTTAGGCAAGTCATTGAGTTCCAGGCCCTCTCTTTCCTTATCTGCCAAGAATTTTTCAGAATCTGTTTGAGGATCACCTGTATACAGTATCACGTGGTGAACTTCTTAAAAATTCATATTCTTGGGTCACATCTATTTCTACTGAATGAGGCTCCACCGATTTCATTTTTCTTGATAAGTTTGCAAGGTGATTCTTATGCTCAAAAGTATAAGAACTACTGGACTAGTTTAGCTCCAAGGACTTCCAACTACAATATTCTTTGCTCTGGAATACACACCCAATCTGAACTACAACTCAATAGATCTTATCCCTGCCACACACCACCGTTTCCCTGTGATACTGTAGTTCAGTCTTCATTTAGGACTTGAGTTCTGCCATCCATTTTGCAACTATGAATTGTGTATCTACAACATGCAATGTTCTTTTCATCTGTATCCTAACTGAAATAGAGCCACATGAAGGACACTAGGGGAAGCATATGGAAGAGAGTACAGGCAAAGAAAATGACTGAGATTAATATATCCAAAACGTCTTTGCATTTATAGTCAAATAAATCATACTTACATGACAATATTAGAGTTAAACCAGTAGCTAAAAGCAAGATGTATCAAAATGTGTCTGATATGATCCTATTTTTGTAACAAAATCAAAAAGGCCATTTAGGGAGATGTATATGTGTGTAGTGTCTATATAGGTGCATTGATGACTTTTATATGACATAAACATGAGAATAAAAGGAAGTAACTACTTTTCCTGAAAGACTGGGAGCTAGGAATGATTTGGGTAGAAAGAAAAAGGGAGGAAGAAGCAAGAAAAAAAAGAATAGGGTAGATATAGCAATTATGCATGTATATAAAATTAAAAACTTATGCTATATATAAATAAATGTTTAAAGTAAAATAGAATAAATTTGAATACTGGAAAAGTAAATAAGCTAAAGGTTATATAAATAACTGAATAGTCATACATGTTTAAAATACATCACATAAAACTGGCCATCTGCACTGTTCTTCTGAATGCTATGGCTCTATTCTAAATAGATATTTTCTAATTTAAAACCTAGAAATCAGGAGTTCTCCATAAAGAAGGACCTCTGGCTCAATTCAAGGCAAAGTATCACTATTAAAGCTTTGATGTGGATTGGACTAATCTGCCAGGAATTATTTGCACAATCCTAAGCAGTCCCTATTGTCACTCTGGTCTTCATGCAAGCATTTGTAAAATGAGACAGAGCAAGATTTTTAAGATTTTTTCATGATTGCTCTGCTGTCTTCAAATTCTGCCTCTGTTGGAATCTTAAGTTTATTCTTTGCCTTTTATGAAGATTCAAGTAAAAAAATCTACTCTGTAAAATAATTTTAAAGTAATTTCCTTTCATTATCCCAGAAGGGAGAGCCACTACTGACAACATAAGCCATCAAGAAGACACTGAAAAGATAAATCCTTTCTTGCCAGGGGGAGGTGGGTATGGAAAGGGATCCTAAAGATTTTTCTCTAAGAATTAGACATAGAAAGAAAGAGAGGGAGAAGGGAGGGAGGGAGAGAGGGAGAGAAGGGAAGGGAAGGCAAAGAGGTGGAGACAAGAGGAAAGGAAAGAAGAAAACCCAAGCATCTGCAGTGTTAGAAGCGGTCTTTTCAACCAGACAGGTGTATGCCAGTTAAGCGGAGCCTGCAGGAAAAGGAAACCATCCCAGGGAAAGTGGCAGTCGTACATTCTTACCCTAGCCAGGACGTGGATAATATTCCCATCTGTTAGGGAGATGATGAAATGTAAGGCAAAGGAAATGAGTTCATGAACTTGAGATGTTAAGAGGGATGGGGAGACAGAGAGGGAGCTCATTCAATATCTCAGAACTGCCTAAAGCTTTCTTTGAGCCAAGTTTAATTTCCTTTGTCAAGTACAATTTGTCAATCTCACAGGACATCAACTGTGGGTGCATGCACTCCTCCTAATACATATTGTACAGTTCTGTCCATCTGCAGCTCAGCAGGGTGAACACATGAAGTAATTTACCTAAAGGCTCAGATTCCTTGCTGTAATATTGGAATTTTCAGGTCTGAGCAAGTCTGCAGAAGACATCATCAGTTTTCTGCTTAATAAAAAACAATGCTTTTATCCACTAGAACTAAACATCTAAAACTTGGACTTACAGATTTCAGTGCTCCTGGCAATATACCACGATTTTGAAAACAGTTACTTCACCTTGCAGTGTCTTTATTTCCCAGTTCCCAAAACAGAAGTCATGTATATCAAATTCAAAGCAGAGACCTAGAGATGTGAAGTGACATGTTCAAGGTCCTGTATCTAGTTACTAGCTGCATCCAGGAGGGTTCTCTCAGTTGCAAGTGACTGCATACCCAACCCAAACTAGGTAAAGCAAAAGGAGGAGTTATTGGTTCAAATCTAAGAGCAAGAATAACTTCAGGCTTAACTTGATGCAAAATCTCAAAAAATTTCACCAGGACCTAATTCTCTCCTGAGCTCTCAATTCTCCATCTTCCAGGTTGGCTCCATTCTCAGGAAGGCTCTCTCCTTACTCTGCAGGTATCTGTCAGTAGGTCTCGACCCTATTCTCTTGGGTTGAAGTCCAGTGGGAAGGAGCATCTGCTTCTGCATCATAATTACCAGCAAAAAAAGAAAAAATTCATTGTACTTGATGTCTGTGTGAAAATAAAATGTCCTACTCAAACCAAAATGTCCTGTTTATAGCCAGAACTATTTTGTGACTCGATCATGTGCCTAACTTTAAGGTAAGAGTAGTATTCCACAGGCAGCGCATGGACTGAGAACACAGGTGGCAGGGTCTCAACTAGCAAAGGCTTTTAACAGAGGAAAGGAGAATGGATGACAGGGAAGTCCACAAGTATCTGCTACATTGGCAGAGCCTGAAACAAAAGCTAAGTCTTCAGGATTCTGGTTTCTACTTCAACACATTTTTTTTTTTAAATTCTGTGTGTGGCTGTGGTATTAACAACTGATGGAAAGGTTATGACATGGTGATTCCCAGGATTTAAATGATAATCAATGTTTAGTGATAATCCAAGAACAAAAACCATTTATGCAGTGCTAAAGTTGTATTGTAAAAGTCAAGCATGTTCTGATTTTCATGATCTTGGGTTTGGCAATATATTCTTAGGTATGACACCAAACCATGAACAACAAAGGGAAAAAAATAGATAACTTAGACTTCACTAAAATTTATAACTTTGTACATTAAGGACATTGTCAACAGAGTGAAAAGGCAGCTTATGTAATGAGAGAAAATATAAAGGCTTAACATTTAGAACATATAAAGGACTCCTACAACTCAATTAAACAACAAAAATAAAAAGACAACTAACTCAAATAAAAAATGGACAAAGGAATTGAATACACATTTCTCTAAAGAAGATATGCAAGTGACCAATTAGCAAATGAAAAGATGTTCAACATCATTAGTCATTAGGGAAATGCAAATCAAACTACAATGCAACTATGATAGCTTTATAAAAATTTGTTTTAAAAAATAGGTAACAAGTGTTGGCAAGAGTGTAAATATTGGAACCCTCTTACATTGCTGGTAGGGATATAAAATGGTGCAGCTACTGTGGTAAATAGTTTGATGGTTCCCCAAGAAGTTAAGGAAAGAATTACTATATGACCCAATAATTCCACTTCTAGGCATACACAAAAAAAAAATTGAAAATAAGGCCTCAATCAGATACCTGAATGTCAATGTTTATTGCAGCATTGTTTAAAATAGACAATAGATGAAAACAACCCAAGTGTTCATCAACAGAGCAATTGATAAACAAAATGTGGTATATCCATGTGGTGGAATATTATTCAGCCATAAAAAAGAATGAAGTTCTGATACATGCTACAACATGAATGAAGCTTGAAAACATTATGCTTTATGAAATAAGTCAAATGCAAAAGGACAAATATTATATGATTCCTCTAATATGGAATATCTAAATAGATCTATTTATAGTGATTAAAAAGTAGGTTAGAAGTTACCAGGGGGAGGGAGATGGGGACGGGTAATTATTGTTTAATGGGTACAGAGATTCCATTTAGGGTGATGGACAAGTCTTAGAACTTGGTCATGATGGTCGCACAACACTGTGAATGTAATCAATGCTGCTGATTTGTACACTTAAAAAATTATTACAATGTCTTTGATAAAGATGGTGGGTGAAGTAGGAGGATGTAGAGATTACTTTTTGCCCATGAGCACATCAAAAATACATCTACATGTAGAATAATTCTCACTGAAAATTAACTAAAGACTCTTATACAATCAAGGATATAAGAAAGATCCACACGCAATAGGGCAGGCAAGAAAGAGAAGCAATCAGGTTGAAACCTGTGCCCTGGGAGGGGACACAGAAGAGGAGGGAGATCACATGGGCTCAGAGATCCTCCCTGGGGAGTGAGCAGTTCAGGCCACGTATTTGGCGCCCTAGCCCTGGGCCTGACACCAGGATGATGTGTCCCCTTAACTGTTCTGAAAACCAGTGGGGCTGACAGTAGAGCTGTAAGAAACCTAGACTCTGCTCCTGAAAAGTGCACACACATCTGCTTACTCCCAAAACTATGTGAAGGAAGGATACTGAAACTGTGTGGGACTCTGGCCAGTTTCCTGAAACCACTCCAGTACATGCCTCAGCCTGAATCAAGTACCCACTCTGGCCCCTCTTGTGCCAGCACTGCTTCCTTTGGGGCAAGAGTACCAGTGCTGAGAGAGGTAATAGCACACACTTGGAAGGAACAGAGCCAGCTCAGACCTGATCCTTAATGCTCCTGCTCCAGCAACTCAGGACCCAACCTTGCCCCTGATAGGGTACTGTAGGTCACTGTACAGAGGAGAAGCCCCAAATCAAACCTGACTCTGGCTCTATCCCCTCTATCTTCAGCCCAACTTCCTACCAAGGTGGTAGCTGCCAGCACACTCTGGAGGAAGACATGACTCATGTTCACATCAGATCTGGCTCTCCCACCAGAGCCACCAGCACACACAGACTATACAGGGATGTTCCCACATAAGGACACTATTTCAAGACTAGCATAAGTAACTTTTTCATCTAGTTTCATTGAGACAGAGAAAGTTAATCAAAATAAGAAGACAAAGGAATTCATTTCAAATGAAAGAACAAGAGAAAACAGATGAAAAAAGAACTAATGAAACAGGGATGAGTAATATACCAGATAAGGAGTTCAAAGCACTAGTAATAAGAATGTTAAATGAATTAAGGAAAAAATAGATGAACATAGTGAGAATTTTATAAGAAATTTTTAAAAATATAGAAAGAAGACTGAAGAAAATAACTGAAATGAAAAACATATTAGAAGGAATTAACAACAGACTGGATGATATAGAAGAGAGCATAAGTGATCTGGAAGATACAATAATGGAAACCACTCAATCAGAACAGCAAAAAGAAAAACAATTTTTAAAAAAGAGAACACTTTAAGGGACTATTGGGACAACATCAAAAATACCCCCAAAGTACCAAAATCTACATTATAGGGATCCTAGAAGGAGAAGAGCAAGAGAAGTGGGTCAAAAAGTATTTGATAAAATTAGAGCTGAAAACTTCCCAAACCTGAAGGAGGAAGATATCCAGGTACAGGAAGAACAAAGGGTACCAAATAAGATGAACCCAAACACAAACACCAAGAAATATCATAGTTACAATGGAAAAAGTTAAAGATAAAGAGAGAACTCTAAAGGCACCAAGAAAAAGAATTTATAATACTAAATCTACCCTAAAAGAAATGTTAAAGGGCTTTCCCTAAGTGAAAAAGAAAAAGCTACAACAACATGGTTCTCTAGGACATTAGTCCCCCAACTTCTTAGTCTGTTGGCTATCCAAATAAAGGTATTATTCTTTGCTCCCTCCAAGAAAGGAAGAAAGGAAGAGAGGAAGAGAAAGAGAGAAAGAGAGAGAGAGAGAGAAAGAAAGAAATAAATAAAAGAGAGAAAGAGAAAAAGAGAAGGAGGAGGAGAAGAAGACGACAATGACGATGACAAAGATGGAAGAAGGAAGAAGGCAAAAGTAGAGAAGGTGGTGGAGAAGGAGGCAGAGAAGGAGAAGGAGAGACAACAACAAGAAATAAGTATCTATTGGAAAGGAAAAAATATCACTAGTAAAGGCTATGGATCAACCACTTAAATAAGCTAGTCAAAGACTAAAAGACAAAAATTTGTAAAATCAGCCATAACTAAACAGGAGATAAATATTAAGATGTAAAATATGACATCAAAAACATAAAATGCAGGACATAGAGTAAAAAATGTAGTTCTTATTGAACTATATACCTACCTGTTTTAAACAGTAGATATACATAGGTCAACATATATGAACCACATGGTGACAACAAATCAAAAACCTACAATAGATACACACAAACTAAAAAGAAATGAACATAAGCATACTACTAAAGCAAATCATCAAACCACAAGGGAAGAAATTAAAAAAAAAAAAAAGAGAAGAATTACAAAAACAACCATAAAACAAGTAACATAATGGCAATAAGTACATACCTGTCAATAATTACTTTAAATATCAATGGACTAAATGTACCAATCAAAAGACATAGCATGGCTGATTGGATTAAGAAAACAAGACCCATCAATACGCTGCTCATAAGAGACTCAGCTCAGAGCTAAAGACACACACAGATTGAAAGTGAGAGGATGGGAAAAGATATTTCATGCAAATGGAAATGATAAGAAAGCAGGGATAGCAATATTTGTATCAGATAAAATAGACTTTAAAACAAATTCTATAACAAAAGACAAAAAAGGACATTATGTAATGATAAAGGGATCTATAGAAGAAGATATAACACTCATTTATATGTGTTCCTATGTTCCTAATAAAGGAGCATCTAAAATGTAAAGAAAATATTAACAGACATAAAGAGAGATATTGACAACAATAGTAGGAGCTTTTAACACCCCACTTACATCAATGGACAGATTGTCCAGACAGAAAATAAGGAAGGAAACAGTAGCCTTAAATGACACACTAGACCAGTGGACTTAACAGGTATCTATAGGAAATTCCATCTAAACAGCAAAATATACATTCTTTTCAAGTGCATATGAAATGTTTTGGAGAACAGGTCACATGCTAGGCCAAAAAACAAGTCTCAAAAAATAAGAGAGTAGAAATGATATCAAGCTTTCTCCAACCACAATGGTATGAAACTAGAAATGAATCATGGGAAGAAAAATGCGGAAAAAAACAACAACAACAACAACAAACACATGAAGACTAAACAACATGTTACTAAAAAACCAGTGGGTCAATGAAGAAATCAAAGTGGAAATCAGAAAAAACGTCAATACAAAACAAAACAAAGCAAAAAGCCCAACAACTTTTCAAACTCTATGGAACATAGCAAAAGCAGTTTTAAGAGGAAAGTTTATTGCAGTACAAGCCTATCTCAGGATACAAAAATTTCAAATAACCTAAAATACAATCTAAAGGAGTTAGAAATAGAAAAAGAAGACCAAAGCCCAAAGTCAGCATATGTAAGGAAATAATAAAGACCAAGGAGGAAATAGAGGCCAGAAATATTTTAAAATCAGTGAAACCAAGAGCTGATTTTTTTTGAAAAGATAAACAAAATTGATAAGCCTTCAGGCAAGCTCATCAAGAAAAAAAGAGGGTCTGAATATACAAAATAAGAAATAAAAGGGGAGAAATAACAATCAATATCACAGAAGTTCAAAAAATCATAGGAGAATACTATGAAGAGTTATATGCCAACCAATTGGACAACCTAGAATGGACAAATTTCTAGAAACATACAATCTTCCAAGACTGAATCAGGAAGAAATAGACAATCTGAACAGACAATCACAGCCATGTAATTAAATTTGAAAAACAAACAAACAAAAAACTTCCAACAAACAAAAGTCCAGGACCAGATGGCTCCACAGGGGAATTCTACCAAACATATAAAGAAGAGCTATCCTTCTCAAACTACTCCAGAAAAATTAAACAGAAGGGGCTACTCCCAAATTCACTCTATGAGGCCTCCATTATCCTGATACCAAAACCAAAGACACTACAAAAAAAGGAAAATTACAGGCCAATATCCCTGATGGCTACAGATGCAAAATCTTCAACAAAATATTAGCAAACTGAATTTGACAATATATAAAGTCAAGTGGGATTTATTCAAGGGTCACAAAGATGGTTAGATATCCACTAATCAAATAATGTGATATACCATGTTAACAAAGGGGAAATAAAAAATTGCATTATCATCTCAATAAACACAGAAAAAGCATTTGACAGAATTTGACATCCATTCATGAAAAAAATTCTCATCAAAGTGGGTATAGAGGGAACATACCTCAACATAATAAAGGCCATTAATAACAAACTCCCAACTAACATCATACCCAAAGGTGAAAAGCTAAAAGTTTTTCCTCTAAAATCAGAAAGAAGACAAGGGTGTTGACTCTTATCACTTCTATTTAACAAATAATGGAAGTCCTAGCCACAGCAATCAGACAAGAAAAAAAAAAGGCATCGAAATTGGAAAGGAAGAAGTAAAACTGTTAATATTTGTGGATGACATAATAGTATATATAGAAAACCCTAAAGTCTCCACTAAAAAAAAAAAAAAAAACTATTAGAACTCATAAATGAATTCAGTAAAATTTCAAGATTCAAGGTTAGTACACAGAAACCTGCTGCTTTTCTATATGTTAATAATGAACTATCAGGAAAAGAAATTTAAAAAAAAATTTTTCATTCAAAATAACATCAAAGAGAATAAAATACCTAGGAATAAACTTAGCCAAGGAGGTGAAAGACCTATACTCTGAAAACTATAAAATATCAGAAGAAATTGCAGATGATTCCCAAAAAATGGAAAGATAGCTCATGTTCATGCATTGGAAGAACTAACATTGTTAAAGGGTCCGTACTACCCAAAGCAATCTACAGATTTAATGCCATCCCTATCAAAATACATTTTTTCACAGAACTAGAACAAATAATCCTAAAATTTATATGTTACCACAAAGGACCTCAAATTGCCAAAGCAATTTTGAGAAAAAACAACAGCAGCAAAGCTGGAGGTATCATGCCTGCTGATGTATACTATACTACAAAGCTACAGTAATCAAAACAGCATGGTACTGGCACAAAAACAGATACATAGATCAATGAAACATAACAGCCCAGAAAGAAACCCATGCACTTATGGTCAATTAATCTATGACAAAGGAGGACAAAATATACAGTGGGGAAAAGACAGTCACTTCAATAAGTGTTGCTGGGACAACTGGACAGCTACATGTAAAAGAATGAAATTAGAACATGTTCTCATACTATATGAAAAAGTAAACTCAAAATAGATTAAACACCTAAATGTAAGACCTGAAACCAATCCTAGAGGAGAATATAACACTCTTTGACATAAATTGTAGCAATATTTTCTTGAAAGGAAGCAAAAGTAAAAATAAACAAATGGGACCTAATTAAACTTAAAAGCTTTTGCACAACGAAAGAAACCATGAACAAAATGAAAAGACAATCTACTGAATGGGAGAAAATACCTGCAAATGATAAGACCAATGAGGGGTTAGAATCCAAAATATATAAACAGCTTATATAACTCAGTATTAAAAAAACAATTAAAAAATGGGCAGAGGATCTGAACAGACATTTTTCCAAAGACGATATACAGATGGCCAACAGGAACATGAAAAGATGCTCAACATCACTAATTATCAGATAAATGCAAATCAAAATCACAATTAGACAAGACCTCACACCTGGCTATCATTTAAAAGTCTACAAATAACAATGTTGGTGAGGATGTGGAATAAATGGAACCCTAATACACTGTTAGTGAGAATATAAATTGGTGCAGCCACTGTGGAAAATGGTATGTAGGTACCATAAAAAACTAAAACTAGAACTACCATATGATCCAGCAATTCCACTTCTGGGTATATATCTGAAGAAAACAAAAACTCTAAATCAAAGATACGTGTACCTTGATGTTCATGGCAGCATTATTTACAATAGCCAAGATACAAAAACAACCTAAGTATCCATCAACAGATGAATGGATAAAGACTGTGGTACACACACACACAGACACACACGAATGGAATATTACTCAGACATAAAAAAAGAATGGAATTCCGCCATTTGCAAAAGCATGGATGGACCTAGAATATATTATGCTTAATGAAACAAGTTAGAGAAAGACAAATACTGTATGTTATCACTTATACATGGAATCTAAAAAATAAAACAGATTTGTGAATATAAGAAAAGAGAAACAAACTCACAGATATAGATAACAAACTAGTGGTTACCAGTGGAGAGAAGGAAGTGGGGAGAGACAGGACTGGAGTACGGAATTAAGAAGTACAAACTACTGTGTATAAAATAAATAATAAATGAGGATCTTCTGAGCAGCACACAGAAATATAGTCATTATTTTATAAAACTATAATAGAGTATAACTCATGAAAATAGTGACTCACTATGTTGTACACCTGAAACTAATACAATATTGTAAATCAACCATACTTCAATAAAAAGCTGAAACCATTACTGAAGTGGCAAATTTTGTTATATACATTTCACAATAAAATAAAAACAAGAACAAAGTCAAGCATATTTTCAACTCGTGCATTTGTAGCTAGCAACTCCCTCCTGTGTCTCACCAGTTCCGAACTATCACTTGGTGAGTCAGCTGCAACTGAGGCTCAGAAACGCTGCTTTTATATAAGCACACTGAAAACCAAAAAATTAGGTCAAATTGGTAAGAAGCTAAGAGTGGCAATCCAGTAGGAAACCAGTAGCATTCAACAATTGTGCTCATTTTTTTTCCTACTATTTTCATCTCCAATATCTAAAATTTCCTCAGTGTGGTAGCAATCACTATTTCCCATTCATGAGGACATACAGATGCCACATATCTAGAGACTGTCAGTGACATATTTGGCAAAATTGCAACTATCATTTTTGTTGGGTATTAAAACCAGCTGAGCCTATGATTTACTAACTTAATGAGAAATTCCTGTCACTTTCTGATGTACAGCCCAAACATATATTCATCCAGTGGATATATTCTGTATTGCATAGCTGTACATTGGTAATTCCCTACTTTGCATTCATTTATCCTGATAGTTTTTAAGCTGGAATTTTTTTTTATTCATCTATTGATTCATTCACTCATTCAACCATCATAGTGTACCTAGCTGTGTGTGCAAGACACACAAGGTGATGGAAGTATCAATTGGACAAGATGCCCGCCTTTAAGGAATCTTCAATCGTGCAGGAAAATTAAGAGGAGCTGTCCAATAATTATGATGGGCTAAACAACGTCTCTGACTCCATATCTCCACCCCCGACTTGGGGTCACCTGACTTTCACTCTCCAACACAGACCCCTTCATTGCTGAGGTTCTCAGTCTCAAATCTCTCGTGTCCAATCTGGTTCAATCTGACCTCGTGTGCAATTCTTAGCAAAAGCTTTAGCTTCAGCTGCACCCATGTCCTTCCACTCTCACTATTGCTTCCCAATCCCCAAAGTCCTAACCCTAATATAAATTCATTTATTCATTTATTCTATACATTTGCTTCAAATATGTTATTCAGCCAGGCCCTAAGATAGGTCTCGGGATACTGCAGTGAGCAAACGCAGCCCTAGCCGCCACCCTCATGGAGCTTAGGCTACAGAGGGCGGCATTCAGCAGTCAAACATTCTCCCAGATTTACCATCCCTGTGCAGAGTGGCCCGTGGCCCCGGGAGAATCTATAGCAGGGAGAGAGTGGATCCAGGCTCTGGTAACTGCTACAGGGATATTTCACCCTGAAGGCTAAATGCTTCATGTTATCAACAAACACGTTGGTGGCAAATTTGATGACAGTTAGCCATTTACTGAGTGTGTACTGTATGCTTAGTTTCCTTGATTTCCACCTGCCTCTCGGCATCCCCACAACCTACTGGCTGGCATCCTCTGATTCTCAGTATTCCTGTGCGGTAAAACTATCCCCAGAATCACTGACTATTGTATCTTCCCTGCCTGATTTTCCTCTCATTACATGAAACACAGCCTAAGTCATAAAAGTATTTCATCCTAATAAACCTGACCAGACCTAAGTGTTTCTGGTGTGGTCTGTCTCAATTACATTCCAAGCTCCTTATCTAATAACAGGAATTCTGATTTTTTTTCAAATACATACAATTTATGATTTGTTTCTTCAAATCAAATATTCTGGGAGCATTCCTCTAGCTTGTTAATCCTAAAGTCTGATCTCTTAAAATTGACAGCTTCAACTTCAGTTTTGGTTTGTTAGTACTGAAACTTCTAAGTAGCAAAATGCACAACTGCACCTGAAATGAAACTCAGACAGGTGGACAGTCTCCTGCCAGAGAAGGCTGGGTGGGAGAGGCGGAGGCACCTGCTTCCAACCCCAACTACCGGGCCTGGATCCGATCTCCACAGAGGAAGGAGCTCCAGCTGTTGTGGAAGGGGCTCTGTGTGTGAGGGAACTTAGGAGGCATGGATAAACAAAGCTACTTTAGAAAATGGCCTCACTCTCCCTATTTGTGTGTGGGACACTACTTTTCTCCAGCACAGAGAAACCTGAGAGAAAGCCATCTGGTATCCTGAAGCCCCTGCACCCCAGGCAGGAAGCTATGGTCATCTAGAGGACAAAGGAGGCTTAGAGACTTTTCAAAGAGACCATGGCTAGTAAGTAGCTGTGGCCACAAGTTCTGGGTGCTTCCTCCCATTCCTCCCATTCCTCCTGGCCACCAGAACCCCAATTTTGTCCAGGGGCAATGTGCTCAGTTCCAGGGAAGGAATCACAATTGGTTTAAGCCAATCCTTTCAAAGTGACTATTGTAGGGGTGGATGTGAGACCTAGTTCTGGCCAAAGGAAAATCTAGTAGAAGCTTCCGAGAATTATTTTCTTCCTTTTCAAATAAGGGAGGAACACAAAGAACAGGAGAACTCCCTGCCTCTCCCTTTCTGCTTTTGTCCATTTTCTACTATAAAGGAAGAAAATAGGAGTGGAAAGTAAAGGGGCCAAGGTTTGAGAGAGAAGGTGTCCTAGCGATCTATGTGGCACTGGATTCCTAGGGTCCTGATGATCACAGTGGTCAGGCGACTTGCCCTCTCTGTTGTAGAATCATGATTGGTAAACTATGCCTGTTAGCCTCTGCCCCTTGCTGGCCAGTACACGAGGAGGATAATGAGAGGGTCTGAGTGAGGTCTTTTGTTCTGCCACGACTGAGGCACAGGACAAATGGAAAGCATTATCATTTTACTATCCCTCATTGCAAGAGGAGTCCTCATTAACAAGTGGAAGCTATATCCTGCCATAGCCATAAAGCAATAAATGGTACAGAAATGAGCCATAAATTACTTCTAATTGCACTATCCCATCACACCAGAACCAAGGCTTCTCCAAATTAGCAGGCAGCAAATATAAAGCAGATATAGGGATATCATTTTCTATGCACTACTTAATCGGCATCGAGAAACTGCTACCATGGGGCACTACCTCAGAGCCCTAGACGCATCCCCATGAGAGCGCCTGCAGTCACGGTGCACAGTACAAAGGGCGAGCATGACCCCTCCCCGAGTCTGCAGCCATTCTAATTGCTCACAGACTGTGTTCAGAAAGGACATCCCTGAGTGGCATACTATGCAACTGGCCTCCTGCTTAATCAAGTGGTTTATAGCTGGTCCTTTACGGCTGGAGGTGCACTACAGTAAGCCCCTTCATTGTCTCTCCACAGTCTTGTCAATGACCTGACTAAGACAGTGGCGGCTCTTTACGTATACAGTTTAGAACAACACTGAGACCAAGTGAAAACTCCAGTTGCCACTGAAGGATGAGTAATCTTGGTGGAGGACACTATACCCTTCTGTTCAATAACTGCTTAGAGTGTCCTTGTGTTCAATATTAGAGTTTAAGCTGGACCAGAGTGGAGAAAGTGTAACACTCACATGGGAGGGCACAACTTACACCAAGGCCAGCCGTCCCTGCCAATGACAAAAGGAACACGGAGTTTATTTTTTCCTCCACTGCCTCAGTAGCTGAAAACAGCCTTTGCAATTGGCTTTTGTACCCTTGTCATTGGATTCTCTTTTGAGATACAAGATGTTCAGTGTCTAATCCTCTTTACTTCCTTGGATTCTGGACATTGTTGCTTGAAAGATATAATTATACTCATTAGAATATACAAGACCTAAAACCAGCTGGGAAAGCCTCTCCTTCAAATTTTTCAAAAAACAAAAAAAAAAAAAAACTAATTATATCACAGACGCGAAAACATGGTAATTAAAATGACCATTGTGTAGCAGGCTTCCTATAATTACTGTTGTTCATTTTGGCAACTGGGAGTTTGAGGATTTAAATTTTATTTTCCAAGCCGTAAGTGTGAAAAAAAAGCAATTTATTTACTTTACTGTTAACCACCAGGAATTAATTTTCACCCATGTCTTCAGACTTTATTTAAGGACTGCGTCATTCTTCTCTAGCCTTGTCATTCATTTTTTAGGGATAGTTTCCCTGTCTGTTCTTCTCAGGACACATCGACAAATAGACTTCCTGCCCTGTGACCACCACAGAACTCAATGCAGCTCTTCCAGCTACTTATAGTCTCCAAATACTTTTTTGTTTTTTCATCTTGAGGATAAAAATGAACTCTACAGAATTTCTTGAAACCATCTGGATAATTTTTAAATTTTCCAATACTGACTGCCACAATCAGTCATTATTGCTAAATCCATGTCTAAATTGTTAAGATTTCATCTAACCACCACTCTATATAATATATAGTGTTATTCCAAGGACTGAAGGATGTAACATAATAGATGAAAATAAAACTATCTAAAGGAAATGTCAGGAGAGGAACACAAAAATTTCACAAAATAAAAAGATGAAGACCAAGGAAGAAAGACTATGAAAAGCAGAGGAAAAGTGGGTGTTACTCTATGCAACTATTATATGTCAGGTATGATGCTGAGCAGGCTGTATGCACTGATCATGCACTAAGAACAATCCTAACAGACATTTATGTCTGCATTTTATAACTGAGGCATAGAGCAGTTAAGTAACTTGCTCATGTTCATTCATGACAGAACTGTAATCCACACCAGATTTCTTAATTCCAAAGATCAAAATAACCATCATTTTAAAATTCATATTGGCATGACTTATCTTTCTCCATCTCTTTGCTCTTAACTTATCTGAATCTTTATAATTAAAGTGGGTTTCTTGGAGACTCATCTTTTTATCCACTCTGGGAATCTCAGTCTTTTAACTGGTGCATTAAATCATCCCTATTTAAGGTTATTATTGATATAGTTGGATTAATAGCTACCGTCTTTGTTTCCTATTTGTTACATTTGTTCTCTGATTCGTTTTTTCGGTTTTTCTTTTTTCTGTCTTATCTAATTTTAATTTGGTGCTTTCTATAATTCCATCATATCTCCT
Organism: Camelus ferus; assembly: GCF_009834535.1. NCBI lineage: Eukaryota > Metazoa > Chordata > Mammalia > Artiodactyla > Camelidae > Camelus > Camelus ferus. Next base: position 75,870,653 of record NC_045701.1, on the reverse strand, counting down.
CTCTCAGCATAACATTTACACTTCTTTTGAAAAAACAATTTTTAGTACCCTACAGTTTAAAATACACATTTTTAAATAACCTAAGTCAACCTTCAAATAACACAGCAATGTTTCATATTCATTGTAAGTATCCTGTAAGAGAAGAATCTCCAATTTCTCCCTCCTATCCTTTGTGACATTGCTGTCATCTGTCATGTATCCATATCCTATAATCAATCAACAGACTGTTACTAGTATTATTTTAAACAACTCGTTACCTTTTGGATTAAGAATGAGAAAAGTAAAAGTACTTACTTTACCTTCACTTATTCTTGCTCTGACACTCTTTTCTCAATGCAGATCTAAGTTTCTAACCTGTATTATTTTTCTTCTGTCTGAAGAACTTTTTAAAACATTTCCTGCAGCGCAGGTCTGATAGTAATGAAGTGTCTCTCTTGTTTTTGCCTGAGAAAGTCTTTATTTTTTCACTTTTGAAGAATAACACTTTTGAATATGGAACTCTAGGGTGGTGGGTTTTTTTTTCCTTCAACCCTGTAAAGGTTTCACTGCACTTTTTTTTCTTGCATGGTTTCTGGTAAGAAGTCTGCTATAATTTTTATCCTTTTTGCTCTAAAGTCAAGGTGATTTTTTTCCCCTTCTGGCTTCCTTGAAGTTTTTCTTTTCATCTTTGATTTTTTGCAGTTTGACTGTGATACACCTAGGTGTAGGTTTTCTCATCTTTATTTTGCTTGGTGTTCTCTGAGCTTCTGGGATTAGTAGATGGCGTCTGTCATTAATTTGGGGGAAATCTCAGCCATTATTACTGAAGATATTTCTGCTCTGTTCTCTCTTCCCTCCTCTTCTAGTATTGCAATTAAGTTTATATTATACTTCTTGACATTGTCTTCCAGTTCTTTTTCATTCTTTTTTTTCCCTCTGCATTTCAGCTTGGGAACTTTCTGCTGACCCATCTTCAACTTCACTGATGTTTTGCCCTCAGCTCTCAAGTCTACTGATGAAGCCACCAAAGACATTTATGATCTCTGTTACTGTGTTTTTTATTCCTAGTATTTCCTTTTGACTCTTTCTTATAGTTTCTATTCCTCTGCTTACATTGCCCATCTGTTTCTGCATACTATCTACTTTTTCCATTAGAGCTCTGAACATATTAATCATCATTATTTAAAATTTTCTGTCTAATAATTCCAGCATCTGTGGCATATCTGAGTCTGGTTTGTTGATTGCTTTCTAGTCAGACTCTATATTTTTCTGGTCTTTTGGCATACCTTGTAATTTTTTGTTGAACGCTGGACATGTAGTGTCAAGTGATAGAAATTGAAGATTTAAATAGGCTGTTAGTGTCAGGATTTATGTTAAGCTGGTCAGGAGTTGGGCTGTGTTAAACATCTAATGTAGCTATAAGCAACAGAGGATTCAATCCCTCTAGTGTCTTTGTTTTTCTCTCCTCTCTTGGCTTTGAGACTTCTCTCTGTACTTTCAGCCGTAATTAACTGTTGTGATACTGGAGAATTTGGTGTGGTGTTAGGTCGGGGCAGGGTAATTGTTCTATGGCGTTTAAATTATGCTTCCATCTTTCAGCAGGTCTGTATGCCAGGGCTGTAGCCTTCACAAGTATTTTTGTCCCCCCTCCAATGGTATAGCTTTTTCCCCCTGCTCTACTTCCTTCCCTAGCTGCAACATTCCCAGTCTATTTCCTTGAAGCCCTTCCCCCTGTTGACTATATTTTTTGTTCCTCATTTAGATGAGACAGGAAGGATGAGGGTTCAAGGGAACAGGGAGAATTTACCTTCCTCCTCCTGGGATAAGATGTCAAAGCTGTGCTGTGGCAAAGTCCTTTCCCCCAGAGAAAACACCTATGTTATGGGGAAGCCTAAAGGTCTATTTCACAATAGTTACTTTCCCCCTCTCCCTGCCAGGGTCACAAGAAGATCTTTCACAAGGCTGGCCCCCAGGAGTTTCTCACTCTAAAGCTAGACCACTCAGCCTGCAGCAGTTTATCAAAATTCATACCTAAATGTTCCTACCAGTTTATAGTTCTTGCAGCTTCTGCTCCAGGTAATCAGATCTCGGTTGCTGCATCTCTCTGGGTGCACCTGTCTCTACAGATTTCAGGAAGTAGTCTGCCCTATAACCTCAGTTCTCTGATGGGCCCAAGCGAAGTTGATAATTTTTCATTTTGTCCAGGTTTTTCTAGTTGTAAGGATGGGAGGGACAACTTCCAAGCTCTTTATACATCAGAGGTGAAACTGGAAGGAATCATCCTTTTTTGATGGGGACAGTTTAGTGAGGAAACTAATGAAGACTAAATTAAGGTTTGATTCATCAGATATAGACAAATTCTAAAGAACTGAGGTCCTTTGAGACATTTTATTATTCATTTTAGGTATTTAAGTTCCATTTATAAGTAGTGGAAAGCAATCAGTTTCCAGATTTCTTTTCCACACTTACCCATGACTTTACTGCAAACACTAGTCCATTAAATATTCTTTGGGGGGAAAAAAGATACCCATTACCAAAAAGTTTGGTAATAAAGGCTCAGGAAAGTCCTGCATTAAAAGTCCTATGTTCACTATTACTTATATCAAAGTTTACCAGATTTATCTAACTATGGAATCCTTGTATTCCTTTCTTATTGCCTATTAATGTCTACAATAGACAGAATAATGGTGCTGCAACGAAGTGCACATCCTAATTCCCAGATCTTGTGAATACACTACCTTACTTTGCAGATGTGACTAGATTAAGGATATTTTTTAAGGTGACTTAGGATAGTATTCATATTTAAAGGCTTCTAGGTAATGATCCTCTATTGAGTGGTAATTATTTTATTTTAAAAATTTTTTTATTGCAGTGAGATTAAGGATACTGAGATGGGGAAATAATCCAGAATTATCTAGAGGTAGGCCCCATATAACCACAAGGGCTTCCGAGGGAGGCAGAAAGGCTGAGAAACAGAGAGAAGGCAATGCTACCACAGCAGCAGAGAGAGATTTGAAAATGATATGCTGCAGGTGTTAAAGACAGAAGAAGAGACCACTAGCCAATGACTGAGGGCAACCTTGAGAATACAAAAAAGGCAAGAAACAGACCCCAGAGACTGGAGCCTCAGAAGGAACATCTTGAATTTATTTAGCACAGTGAGACTGATTTTGCATTTCTGACTTCCAGAACTGTAAGGTAATAAATTCTGGTGGTTTTAAGCCACTGTATCTGTGGCAACTTATTCCAGTAGCAATAGGATACTAATACAACACCCTGTGACATTGCTTTTCAATGAAACAGCCTCTGGGAAATGCTACATTCTAGGCACGGTACAGTGTTAGGTATCATGAGGGGTATAAACAGAAATAGATTCTATCTGTGCTCTAACCATGCCTACAGGTTAGCAGAGAAGGCAGAAGTGAAAAGAACTGATGTAAGACAGAATATAAAAGAAAAAAATCTACTTTATAAAGATACCACCATTGAGGGATCACCAAAAAAAAAAAAAAAAGCAAAAAGAGAGAGAAACTAATTTTTACCAGATATATTCAAGAAATTTAACAAATATTTATTCAAAACTTACTGTAGGATAGGAAAGCGCCAGGCAGAGTAGCTACAAAGGTGAATAAGAAATGGTTCACGCTCTTCCTTTGATAAATTATCTCCTTTGCACAAGAGCCAAGTCAACCAAAATAAGATTGGTTGCAGTCTATGCTAGAAGTGAAAAATGCTTTATTTGTTTTGTGTAGGTGGAAGTATCTAAATTACTGAATGAGAAAATGCAATGAGAAAACATTCATTTCTCTGATCCAAAACATTACCTTTTGGGCATATTAGCAATAAGAAAACAAAAGTGGTGTTTTCATCCCTCATCCCATTCACAAATGCTTTAGAGGCATTACTTAATTTCATCCACAAAATATCTAGGATTAAAAAAAATATTAATCCTATTATCCCCACCTTAGAAATAGGGAAACTGGAAACAACAAGGTCCTACTGTATAGCACGGGGAACTATGTTCAATATCTTGTAATAACCTACAATGAAAAAGAATCTGAAAAAGAATACTTATAAGTATGTATACCTGAATCACTATGCTGTACACCAGGAACTAACACAACACTGTAAATCAACTCTATGTCAATAAAAAAAAAAAAAGAAATAGGGAAAATGGCACATCATGAGACAGCATCCCAAACCCACTACTTCTCTACCTGTAAAATCTTTGTCTGCAGGCAATTGACAGCTGGTGAGGTCTGTGAGCACTGTTGTCACATGATCAAACCTGCGAATCTCCTTGTCCCTTTCATCATGACTTGTCATCCTAAATCACTAGAGATACCAAATAGAGATTAGCGGTAACAGCTCCCTTCACTCTGAGGAGTTTTCCACTTACAACAGAAAACTAAGCATAGGTAGCATAAAACTGAAGTCACAAAACACTGAAGCTGCATAGTTTATGTTAAAATTGCTAGTATTTGCAGGTAAAGGAAAACACTGCATACCGTAGTCCCAGAGGACAAATACATGTTACCACTGAGAGTGCCTCCCTGGGACGAGTCTCTGTATCATGTTTGCTTGGAGGTTCTAAAACAAACACCAGAGCCCTAGAACAAAAAGCAGGGGGTCCAAGTCTACAGATATTTCTTGATCAACGGTACTCATTTTATCCTTAAATTCTAAGTTCTCATGAAACTTTGTTTTAATCCAGATTAAAGAATAAAAGTCATTATTTAAGTGATTATTTAAGTCATAAACTTTGAGAAACGGTTATCAGAGGCAGCTAATGACCTAGCCTCTCAGCTAATGGAGGTTAACACTGTAATAAACCATTTGTTAACCGCAGCAATTGACTGACCGCAAGAGAACTACAGCTATTATATCTCTTTTATGAGTGATGGGGGGAAAGACACAGTTGGATGGGGACAGCATGTACAAGCGCACCAAAAGGTGACTACAGAGAAAAGGATGGATGCCTGTCACTAGGATTCCCTGACAGTGAATGAGAAGGGGAGAAGCGCCGCTGTGATAAAAGTACATAGTGAATAAGACTATGGGAGAAGTAAAAATTCCCCAAACTGAGCCTGCCTGAAGCATTCAAATGTATCCTCAGTAAAAACGGACACTGAATACTCTGATGGAAGTTTGGATCCACTCAAACACTGAGCATGGAGAGAAGTTTCCCTTTACAAGGCAATGCCTTTCCAAATGCAATTAAAATGCTTCTCAAAAATGCGTAATTTGAAGACTGAAAATTGGAATCATATGTCCCTGACAATTAGTGACATTTTTTAAAATGAGGACATTTTTTAAGGAAGAGAATAGGCATTATCTTTCTAAATCAGAAAAGTCAAGAATATGCAGTTTTGGTTAGGGTTATATTTAACAATTTGAAGGGGGGAGTAAAAATAAATGGTTTGAGTCAGATAGATTTTTCTTACTCTATTAAAAAATATTAAGAGTTACTCAGTCCATGCTGCTGGATGACTTCAAATACATGAAGTCATCAGAGACCCAGGATCCTTCTCAGATACTAGGGTATCAACTCTAGGATGCGATTTTCCTCACAATGATGGCCACAAGAGCTCGATCACTACACTGGTGTTCTAGACAGCAGGACCAAGGAAGAGGGAAAGTCCTGACCCTCTGTGTAGTGGTGAATTGACCTTACCCAAAGACAGGTCTCATTTTTGCCCTCATCTACTGGGTGGAGATCTCTTGGTCCCTGAAACCCTCCACGTGATAAAATATCTTCATTTGCTGGGAGATTTGGCCACTGGACTGTCTAACAATGTGATTTATGATGGGGTCAGCACAGTACTGGGTCCAATCACCAGAGGAATTGGAGACTTACCGGTATTAGCCTAGTCTCTTGGAGGGGCTAGAAACTTCAGGTCAGCTAACAAGCAGGGTGTGATGGAAGTGATGGAGCCCCAGTAGACACCAAGGTTTGGGTGAGTTTCTCCCAAGACTGTGTACTGTCACACCGTATAGTTGGAAGGCATTTACACCATTCATAACTCCACGGGGATATAACAACAGGAAGCTCTGCCTCTGGATCCCCACTGAATTCTGCCTTATGCATCTTTTTCCCCAGCCGATTTTAATCTGTATCCTTTCCCTGTAATTAACTATAACTGTAAGTATAACAGCTTTCTCTTTGTGGGTTTTATGAGTCCTTCTAGTAAATGATCAAACCTGAGGGTGCCTCCTGAACTTGCAATTGGTGTCAGATGTCAAGTAAGTCTTGTGTGAACTGTGTATTCTCTAAATTGGTTAGTTGTGTAAAAAAAAACTCACATCCTTCTTTTTGAGGGGCACTCCAGGGTGCCCCTCAAATATGGTATATTCCAAGTGCCATATAATCCCTCTGCTCATATTTTATTGGCCATAATCTAGACATATGGATACACCTATCTGCAAAGGAGACTGAGAAAAATAGATTTTTGGTTGGGTATACATCTGCTCTTAATAAATCAGAGGTTCTATGACTTAGAAGGATAATGGACCCACACATTGTGATTCACACCTTCCATAAGAACAGACAGCAAAATATCTATAGTCAAAAGAGTTCTTTATTCTTACCTACTAGACGAGCAAAATTTAGGAATGCTAATGTTTAAAGAAAATCAAGAATTTTCTATCTCACTGAATGTAGTTTTCATGTCAAATTTCACTTTCTGCCATATCATTTATAGTCTTCCTTCCACGTATGATTACTTTGCCTTTTACTTTAAGTCAAATGCATTATTCTTGAAATTTTTAGAAAATAGAACCAACATGGTGTCAGCTACATGGCAACTATCATGTGTTTGGTGTCACATAGAAGTCAAACTGCTCTACCAGGGCTGTAATGTTTCCATTTTCTAGGTAAGGAGACTGTAGCTCACAGATGCACATGGCTAGCCCTCAAGGGCTTGATGGACAGGGGTGGGGAAAGTGGAGGAGGAGGAGGATCCTGTGTTCTTTCAAAGTACAGGCTTTCCACAGGGGTCTCAAGTCACTGCTTTACCAAAGTCAAGATGGATTATATTGTGACTGGGTAATGGCCTCCTGCTACCCTGATGGTCTGGGCTGGTAGCTCTCCAAGCCCCCTTTGCTTCCCAAGGAAAGAAAGGCTGAGCCCTAGGCGAACTATCAGTAAACTGTCACACACCTACCTACACTTGCTCTCCCTGTCTCCTTTCAGTCACCCATTTTTTTAGAAACATCCTTTTTTTTAATTGAAGTATATAGTCAGTTACAATGTGTCAATTTCTGGAACACAGCACAATGCCCCAATCATGCATATACATACATATATTTGTTTTCATATTCTTTTTCATTAAAGGTTATTATAAGATATTGAACATCATTCCCTGTATTCAGTCAACCATTTTACTTTGTAAATTTAATGCATTTGGTTGTTCTTTTTCAGACTCACTTTCTTTACAACAGTGGTATTTCTGGAGTCTGCTGGGACTTCTCTGGACACCAATCGTCTCACAGGGTCTCCTCTATTGATTCGTGATGATTAGGGTTTACCTGTTCCTGGGTTTCTCAGTTAGTCTGGCACAGATATCCCCTGCACTAGCATCTTTTAAATTCCTACACAGCAACCACTTTGTAGTGGGTATAGATTTCATCCCATGAACTCATGTGTGAGAAATGTAGCTCTTTTCATACTTACAGAACCAAACTTAACTGATTTTATTATGCTTCTTTTCCTCAAGATGCTGGAAACAACCCACCCCACCTGTCTCTGAGGCCTGGGGGGGATATATGCTTTTCCGGAGAGGGAGAGGTGGCAGAGGTAGGCTTCTAGTTCTTTGTGTAATCATTTGTGCACACAGAATCCAGGAGACATCCTCATCCCACTATGGTTTGGTCATCCATCAGTGCTGGTCAGCCTCATCCCAATCCCACAGTCTCATCAAGTCAGCTGCTCTCTGCCAGTCATATCTGAGTCCTCCTAAATGCTCATGAGGATAGTTTTCTTGCTTCTACCCCTTGTTGAGGTGCCAAGAAACCCTGTAATAATATCCCAAGCCTGTCCAGCAAGACACTCCACATAGTTGCTTCTCCAGCTGAGCAATGGGAACTCCAAGGCTTTGCGGCAACCATGGGCTCCACCCAGCAGAGCACACAGGCTCTCTCTGCTCTCAGATCTACCAACCCTCCCTGGGGATCCTGGGGGGTTCTGTTTGTTCCCCATTTCCTCCCAGTCTCCCCCGGGGAAGAGTCCAGCAGAGACAGATTCAAAGTCCCTTCTCAGGAACCCACCAACCCAACGTCTATGCTTTTCTCCATTCCCTCTATCCTGGGAAACTTTTCTAGTCTCCTGATCCAAAAGAGCCAGATAAGAGGGGTCACATATCTTCCTATGCTTTCAATGACCTCAGAGTCTGAACTTTCAAAATAGAAAAGCCTTGACTGTTTTTCTGCCATAACAACTTTTTCTGGTTTATGACTGTATTACAGAGAGGCATAGTAAAGTAGTCTTGAAGTATGGCCTTCAGACCAGTAGCATCAGCATCACCTGGGAAATTGATAGAATGTAAATTTTCAGGCCTCACCCCAGACTTACTGATTCAAAACTTCTGGGTGGTAGCACTTATCAGTCGGTGACTCAAGGAACCTTCCAGGTGATTCTGATGCATGGTCAAGTTTGACAAACACAGTACAAGGTTAACCTACAGAGTCAGACTGCTTAGGTCTTAGGTGCTGTGTGATCCTGGGGAAGTGTCTTAACATCTCTGTAAAATGGGGATGATACTTCTATTTACCTCTTGTTGGGGCTTTTGTAATGACTACATGGGCTAGTAAAAATGTAAAGTACTTAGAACAGGGCCTGGCATAGAAGTACTACAAAAATAGGTACTGCTTTTATTATTATATCTTCTAACTGAAACCGAAATTGCAGGAAGGGCTGGGGCAACCAAAAATGTCAGGGAAAGAAACTATTTCAAATATACCAGCCCATAAAATTTAAAGGAAATAAAATTGCTTTCCTTCAATTCTTTTAAATTCATTCTGTAATTCACATTTTCTATTAGCTGACTTTCTCACCTTCTACTTTAAAGACTGCCTTGAACCGTACAAAAAAAGGTTTTCTAAAATAAATCATTCAGTACTTTTACCGAAAGAATGGAACAATTATGTGGGAACTAATTTTGATATCCTGTCAAACACTTGTTTCATTCACCTACAAGCTGACGACCATAGCACTTGTTTACTGGTTTTACATATTCAGATATTGTGTGAAAGACTCATGCCACTGGCTGGGAGATTGGAGAGTGTTAAAATGCAAATTATTTTTCTTCAATAGGGTTTGACCTGTATTACCATATACTGGCTGTGCTTACTGTTAAATAAATTACCTGTTGAAAGAAATTATTCACTCATTCACATGAGGTGAATTTAATCCTTTAAGGAATCCAATGTCCAATTAGTAACTTAGGCAATTTACTAAGCATTAGTTATTTACTCTAGATTCCAGAAGACATTCGCCTCATCTGATTCTTCATCACACCTCTAGAGATGAAGTCAGCCACAGATTTGGGAACTAATGCCTTCCACAACTTTGTGCAGCTGTCGCCTGTATGACTAATGACCCATTTCATTTTAGAGGGAGTGTTATCTTGGCGTCAACACTCTCTCTGAAGGCTTCTACGAGGAAAGGGTGGCTCCATTAATGAAAATGAAAATCAAGAACTGTTGATAACAGCTGGAAATCTTTGCCTTTACTACATTCTTATAAAGAATATTCAAGAATGCATGTAACAGACAAAAAATATATAAGGATTAACTACATCTTCTAAATCCTCCAAACATCTGCTGCATTTTGACTGGCTTTCCCTTGCCAAACTCACAATGAAGGATAGTCTAGTGTCAAGCATTTTGCTCAAACAGAAAAGCATGTTGTTTTTTTTTTTTAAAGATATGCTTTCTACATAATACGAAACATCTGGGTATTTGAAATTATCACTATTTTGGCTAATCTTTCAGAATCTTTCAAGCTTAATGTTAGTGATGTTTGACATCATGGAAATATGACAACAATTAAATTAAAACAGATTCAATAAAATCACAACATTTTTAAGTTGGAGAGAGCCCTACTGACGAATCATCTCCCCCAACTCTTTCATTTCCCACACAGGAGAACTCAAGGCTAAGCTGGTGTCCTACCCACAAGTTTAACCCTTCTTAAAACACAATGGGTTTACAAACACATGGGCTTAAATTTACAGACTCTGTGAACCTCATCTTTTCATCAGTAGTGACGCATCTGCATCTTCCAAGGACTCTCCTGGCCATTGGGAGTTCTGAAACTGAGAAAGATCTCAACTCTTACTCAAAAAGGGCTTACCAGGTAACAGAGGAAGACACACATCAAATTATAGTACACAGTACTGGCTTAGTTGAAGGAAAGGTATCCTGGAGTGGAATGGCCCTGCATCCTGCTTAAAGACAGATGGCTGCAAGATGGTAAAAGACTTTAAATGCTATGCCAAGAAAAATGCATCTTACCTATTAACAACAGCAAACATTGATTGATTTTGCTATGTGCCACTGTGCTGAGTTTACCTTCATGTCATGTAATCCTTATAAATACCCCATGAGGTTCCATCACTACACCCTTTTTACACATGAAAGAACTGAAGCAACAAGAGGTTCGTGGGTCGCCCAAGGTCAAACAGACAAATGGCAAAACTGGGACTCAGAATTGCCTGACTCCAAGGCCCATTCCCTTAGCTGTGTGTTCTTGAGCAGGGGAATGACATGATCAAGCTATTCTTCTAGGAGATTAATTTGGCAACAGCACAGAGCAGTCACTGACTTCTTCCTTGCCCACAACACAAGCTGGAATACTTAACTACAGTTTCTTTAAGGCATTTAGAGATTTATGAGAAAGTCGTTTCATACTTCTTGGATTTAAAATGTTCATCTCTTTTTGCTTCAATATATTTCTTTCTAAAGTCATGAGCTGTGACCTGACCATTTCCTTATTCTCAGGCTCTTCCTCCCTCCCCTTTATCTCTCAGTAGAGCCAATTTCTCCCTCGATGACCATTATTGCTTTCCGAAGGCCTTGGGAGAGCAAACAAGGCATCTCCCACACAGACTAATCACCAGAATAGACACAAAAAGGGGGAGAGGGGAAGAAGGGAATGTGCTCAATATAATTACAAACAACAGCACACAAAGCTTGCTCCATTACTTGATGCTGAAATGTATCCGTTCAAACTAATTAGTTTTGGGGGGCCCACTAATAAATCCTAATATTTCTCAAAGAGAGATGGCTTATAATTTAATTTATATTAAGCTGTTACTGAAGTTTATGCTAATTAAATCTGGGCTTCAATAGCAATTAATCCCAGGAACAATCTGAACATGTAAATAATGTAATAAAGTAAATAACTCTGTATACCACCCCCCACTCCCCCACACCCCCACCAGAAGCAATAGGCAGCATGGGGGAGGGGTGCCCCGGAGTGTGTGCGCATGACAGTGAAAGGAGAGAGGAACTGTTTCTTATCCTCTCAGAACAGAACGTTTGCTCTTTAATAAGCATAACTATATTCTGCATGTTATTTCCTGCAGTGAACGGATCCTCCGTTGTAAATGTTGAAGGTTATCTCTGGAAGTGTCTTCCATGAACAAATGACTTGTCAAGTCCTGCCCTGGGAAGAAGATGAACTAAACAGCATGGAGGCACAAGGCAATCCAAAAGGATACAGTATATTTCTTAAAAGTTTTCCAAGTAAAACTTTGTGGAGCCACAGAAGGGGCTAAAAGGGGCTGTTTATGGACTGAAATAGGTACCTGACAGAAGGGGCTAAAAGGGGCTGTTTATGGACTAAAATATGTACCTGACAAGGCAGTTATCCTTTGCATTCTGTCTTTAGAACCCTTCAGCACACGGAAAGCTAAAACCCTAAAGCCCCTGCCCTGGTGTTGCGCTGGTGATGATGTAGTTCTCATGCAGGAGACAGGTTATTAGCCAGATCCCCTCAGGGTCAAAGTGAGAAGGCCTGTGTCTTTCTTGACAGCCCGGCTGTCTTTCCAGGAGCCAACCCTGTGCACTCTGCCGGATCTCCTTTTCTGGAATTCTCCGTCCACTTTGCAGTGTTGTGAGAATCAAATGAGTCATACACGTTGGAGGGTGCTCTAAATGACAAAACCCTCCAAAAACAGAAGGCTATTGTCTCTGAAGAACAAGTGAACTAAATCCCAATTCTTTTCAAAAATGTTTCCCCAAGCAATCAGTGTCTAAACAAGGAAATGTGTGAGAGAGGTCATGGAAACAAACATTTGGAAGATTATCATAAAGCAAGTACAGAGTTACATACAAAGTGTCATGTCCCTTTATAACACTGAATTTAACTCTTAAAACCTTCTTCTGAGAGAGGGAAAATCAAAGCACCAAGAGGATAAGAATCTTGCTCAGTGTCACACACTGGCTGAACTTAGGTTCAAACCCAGGGATCGTAAATTTGGGTCCCAGGTGCATAGTGCTTAAAAGGAAACCAATTTTTCCATCTTTGGATTGACCGTATTTTTGATAGCTGTAATGACTGCGATTGGAACATGGTCTAAAAGCAGCAGCCTTTTCACATGAGGTCAGACCTATATCAGCTAGATATCATTAGGGCATGGTTTCCATTTTCCCAGCCCAAAGTGCTTCACCTCAGTGCCCTCTTCCTCTCCTACCTGTCTATTAAATTCTGTAAGACTCAGATCAAACACCTCCCTCAACCATCCCAGATGACTCCCATTCCCTTAGTAATCTTTCCCTCCTTGGAATCCTTAATACACTTTCAGTTGACCACATCTAATCCTGGGGCACTTGAATGATATACATTCAGATGCTGTTCCTGACATCATTCCTGAGGTTAGGGCTTCTGGCTCCAGAAAGACCACCTCCTTGAAAGCAGGCTGAATTTTTCATTGTACTCCCCTAGAAGGGCTGTATACTATTCTTCAAGTATTTAATGATATTTATTGAGTGTTTATGATGGGCTAGGCACTGTACTAAGCACTGTTTATGTGGTAAGCATTACACATAATTTACTTCATTGGATTTCCCCCAGAAGGTACAATTTTCATACCCATTTTAAAGAGAGGGAAGCTGAAGTTCAGAGACTACAGTAGCTTGCCGAAGTTTCCTCAGCTAGTAGAGAACACATCTGGGATAAATACCAGGTTTATCTAACTCAAGAGCAGATTTCTCATCCCCTAGGTGGGGATACCCCTTCGTGGCACAGGCAATTTACATTGAGCTTAATAGACTGTGAATCCAGGGTCCACAGAAAAATCCAAGATCATATATGAAATTCTTTGAGTTTAAATTTGGTTCCAATTTTCAAACTATGCCTAAGGATTTGGAACTTAACATATTGTGCTCCTTTTGAACAGTTTGTTCCGTCAGTGGTTTTCTGATGTAACAAGATAGGGGTTCCTGGACACATATTGGCATCACTGGGTTTTACAGTCCCTACAGGTTCCACACTATGAAATTCTGAATCTGGTATCAGTGATATCAGAGCTAGCAGCAACTATGCTAGGACTCCATGACGTATGCCTCATGAGAAAAACTTTTGTTAACACTGACCCATCACTAAAAAAGCTCTTTCATCACACTACGGGTTACAGAGAAACATTAGGCTGGTCTCACCCAAAGGCAAATTTCCTGAGCATGGCTGCCAGTATCACAGACATGCATCCAAATCAGAAAATATCAGGCATGCTACTAACAAGAGTATAATAATATTAAAAATATAAAAGAATGAAAAGGGATAGGATTGTGTGAATACACAGTGACAGCAGAGAGAGTAAGAACAAGTGACCAGAGATACTAGCACTGTGAAAATGAGCGTCGGGGTGGGAGACATGAAGCTTTACTTCATCCTAATGCATGACATCTACGCGGTTATAGCAGGGCTTAGACAGTTAACTGAAGCCAGCCAGATGTAGCTGTATTTGAGGCTAGTGCTAAAATACCTCATTTTCCTTTCCACATTTCTAATTTTCTCCAAAATAATTATACAAACTATACTGCAAACCCCAGAAGGGAAATTCAACTTTTATGAAGAAAACATGAAAAACTTTACACAAGAAAAATATGTTTAAATGTCTTTCTCCTCCACTTCCCTGGTTTCTCATCTATTTTTATTAAAACTCTCCATTTAGAGGACAAGTGATTTCATATCCTAAGAAACATAAACAAAAATTTACCCTTTTCACAATGTTTTCTAGTCTTTTATTGACTTATTCTGTGCAGGTGAATCTTAAAAAATCAATTAAACTAAAATGAAAAAAAACTGAATGATTTTATGATGAACATTTTCACTCTTGAAATTATTCCCCCATTGTAGAATACTGTATATGTTCTTTACTTTCATGTACACACACCCACCTACACACACACACAATCATTTCTTCCCAATAGCTTCCTGAACAGCAGAAAGTCAAAAAGATCTCTTTCCTATCTTGTCAATTAGTAATCTTTCAATTTTAGGAAGAACCACTTGTATGGAGGCCTTTTGTCTTTCTTTAATCCAATTCTCAACCCATCATTTTATATATCTTTCTATGATTGAGGTGCATGCAGGTATATTTCATCCCCTTTGGCCATCTTTGTGTTTGAAATAAACCAGAGAAAACAATATTCTAAATGAAACAGTCTGTAGCATGGTTTTAAAAGATTTACATACGGCAAGATTGCTATTACTGCTAAAACATAAAATACTCAGGGTAGATCATTTTTCTCTTAAGATCATCCCTGCATGAATATAAAAATATTCATCTGTATTTATTCATTTATGTAAAAGTACTTTCCCACACAATCCTGAAAGAATTATACAATAAACCAGCCCAGGAAATTTGGGATACTCCTGGAAAATGACTCTACACACATGTAGCACGTGATTTTTTCTTTTCCAAGAATTTTCAGGAGCATAATCTCATTTGATTCTTGTAACAGTTCTATGAGGATGGGAGAGCCAGTATTATTCCCATTTTAGAGATGAGAAAATCAGTATAAGTCCTTGCTTAGTGTCAGAGCTGAACAGAAAATCCTAGAATCTCAAAACCTTGATCAGTTATCTTTCTTCTGTTCTATAACAATATGCTTTGTTTGCTGTTTTTTTAATATCATTTTAAAATTACCCATTTACCAAAGATGCTCATTATAAACTGTGGCTTTGAATGCTATGTATAAGGATAGAAACATAAATGTTTTCATAACTCTAAAATGCTAGAATCTAGCAATATCTGTAATAATAATGTTTCTGAAATATTGATACTTTAGTTATTTATATCTGTATCTTAAAGAGTAAAAGTCAGCAAACTATAGCCTATAGGTAACATCTGGTCTTCTGTCTTGTGTTTTGTTGTTGCTGTTTTTAACAGCCTGCAAGTTAAGAATGATTTTTTGACATTTTAAAGTATTTGAAAAACATCAAAAAAAAGAATATTCATCACAAGTGTATATTATACAAAATTCAAATTTCAGGGTCCCTACATTAAGTCTACTGGAACACAGTCACACTCATTTATCTACACATTATTTTTGCCTTTGTTACCAATTCGAGTAATTACAACAGAGATCACATGACTCAAAAGCCAAAAATATTTATTATCTGACCATTACAGAAAAAGTTTGCCATGTCTTCTATAGATTATACCCTTTTTTATTCCTACCAACTTATCCTTTCGTGACCAGAGAACAAGAGAATGCTCATATTTGGAACACCCTCCATGCAACACCTCTGTCCTTAGAAAGGAAGGTAAAAATTGAGGGACCTTTTCTGGAAACATGATTATATTGCTAAAAATCATGGGAAATTTTATATGACATATTGGGTAATTGGGAAGGTCCCAGAACCTAACCAACCCCGTTATGTAGAAAGGGAACAACAAGATGGAGATACAGCCATTCCTCCGTATCCACAGGGGATTGGTTCCAGGGCTCCTCACTGATACCAAACTCTGCTGATGCTGAAGTCTCTTATGTAAAATGGTGTGGTATTTGCATATAACCTTCGCACATCCTCCCGTACACTTTAAATCATCTCTAGATTACTTATAATACTTAACAGAATGTAAATACTATAAAAATAGTTGCTAGCACAGGGCAAATTTAAGTGTTGCTTTTTGGAACTTTCTGGGATTTTATTTTCGAGTATTTTTGATCCTCACTTGGTTGAATCCACGAATGCAGAACCCATGGATTTGGAGGGCCAACTGTATAGGAAATTTTAACAGGACGTATCTGGGAGCTCCTACTCAGCTCTTTGAAGTAGCAGAATTGAAACACCTTCCAAAGCAGTGCGAGAAGCTCCTCTAATTCCTAGCCTCTAAGAGAGGATATTTCCAGGGACAGAAACTCCCACTTCTCTTTCTCCAAACCTATTAAAACTACAAAACATCCAACTAATGCCACAAATCATGGGGCCCAATTACTTTTGGACACAGTATATAACCAAATTGAAATTTCAGGCCACAGCCTCGAACTTCTGGCCCAGTCTGTTAAAGGGGCCAGCACACCTGTTAAAGACACGATGGCCCGTTCATAAGTGCAGTATCATGTAAGCGACTCCTGTCCCTAGCGCTGAGATAATGAGCTTGTTCCTTCTTGATGATTCATGGGCTGCAGAAGAGAAACTGGCTGACTGAGGCTTTGGAAGATGAAAGTTTTTCTGTTCTTGGCAGTAGTACCAGTGCCCTGGAGAACACAGTTTAACTGCTCCAGCTCCATTACCGCCATTTGAAAAAGTTGAATAACAAGTTATGCCCGGTGAATATACATGATACTTATTTCACTCAGTTTGCTGGTTGGAAAGCACTCTGAACGTCTTTGCTACACCAAACTATAGGATTCCGATAAACAGTTACTGGCAAGTCCAGGGGCTTTTCTGTCCAGAGCCACCAGCTGGTCCGTGAATCACTGCCCTCCCTCAGCCTTGGTCACACACGCTTGTTTTCAGAACTCTACATTTGCTCCCTATTAGCCATAAGCCAAACTTTTTCTCCTACCGCTTTAATGTAACTCAATAAACAACTGAATTTTGCTAGAAAGCGAAATAATTTCAAGGTACCAACACTGTACACCTGAGGTTAACGAGGACCATCTTGCATTACAGACTTTGCTTCAAAAAAGCGTAAGTAAATCCTTGTATCCAAGAAAGTAACCAGCACCCACAAGAGACTATTTAAACTTAAATCTGAGTTCAGTAAAATAAAACAAAATTTAAAATTTACTGCTTTAGTCACACAAACACATTTCCAGAGCTCAAGAGCTACACGTGGGCAGTGGTTACCACATTGCACAGTGCAGACGTGTCACCTGAAAGCCCATTAACAATTCCTAGGAAAGAAAAATAGAATTCAGGTAATAAAATTAAGTCTAACCTTTTTTTTTTTTTTTTTCCGTTGGTGCTTAGTCTAGTTTCACTTGCTCATAGGGCACCATGGGCTGGGGCCTTGCATCCAGCGCTTCAGACCAGAGTTCCCAGTGCAAGATGGCTTTCCCGGGCACGTCAGCTCGAACTGTGTGCGAATTACTGCGCACACGCTGCAGCCCAAGATGGAGGCGGTGGGCCGCCGGCAGAGACGCTGCACCCGGAACTGGGGTCTGGAGTGAGCAGCACAGCCGCGCCAGCCCCGCGAGAACTACCCTCCCCTCTCTGAGTTCCCGCGAGAACTTCGCTCTCCTCTCCCTGCAGTCCCGCGAGAACTCCACCCCTCCCATCCCCGCTGTCGAGATTCCTATAAAGCAGCCCCGCGCACAGTCTGTGTGGGAGAGTATGTGCTCCAGAGCCACGGCTTTCATTTCTCCATTCTTCAATCAATGAATAAAACTTTCCTATGCTTCTGAACGTAACTCGGTCTTGTTTTATTGGTGCAAACGGCACTGGACAGGAGGACATTTGTTGCAGCCAGACTCAATAAAAAGATGAAGAATATTTGCATCATTGCAGAAAACTCTATTAGACAGCTCTGCCCTATATTTTAACCCATAAAGGTAAAATGATCCTCTAATCCTAGTCTTAGTCTCTTCTTACTCTTATAGTCCAAAGCAAAGTTTTTATTTTATTTCTACTTTTGAAGAAACAAGTTAAAAAATAGAATGAAACTAATTGTTTCTGAGTGTCTGCCATATGCTAAACATGGTTTCTTGGTTCACCCAAGTAGCTCCATTTAATTCTCCCCAAATAGCCTAAGAGTTCCTTTATTGCCAGGTCTGCTTTCTGAGATGCCTGATCTAGGTCATTTCCATAGTCATCTCTTCACTAATTTTTTTCATCATTAAATAAACACTTACTGGGTCCTTAAAATGGGCCTAGAACTGTTTTAAAGGTTGTCATTTCCCTGGTACTGCCTCGAGGAATCCTACTTTCTCCACCCTTGATCTTCAGGGAAATTCTCCAGCAGTTCCTCCTGTTGGAATGAATGTAACCCATTTTCTGTCTATCTTTCCACTATTTCCCTTTAACAACTCAGTTTCCTTCCCAAACCTGCCTGCTCCCCATCCCAACCCGTAGCCGATAGGCTATAAATCCATTTACTCCGTCTGCCAAAAATGCAAGTATGATCTAAATATCCCCCTTCCTTTTGACAGTATCATTTGGAAATTCACAATTTGCATGTGTATATTAAAAGGCAATCACTATACATTCATTGCTCTCAGAATGTCTAGTTATCTTATTTGAACACTAAATATATATTACAGGCCGTAACCACTCAGCTTCAACCAGTCTTCAGAGGCACTATTTTATTAGAGATGCATTGATTCCTTCATGGAAACTCAAAGCAAAGTGAACTGGAAAGAGTGGTAGTTGAAAGATGGCCACAAATTCCTCGACATTCCTCCCATCCAAAGGTGGAATGTGCTTCTCTTGTCCTTGGATCTGCGCTAGCCGGTAGCTGCTTTAACCAGTGGGGAATGGTGGAAGCTATGCTCTGCCAGTTCTGAGCTTAGCCTTTAAGAGAGCTGGCAGCTTCAACCATGTTCTCTCTTGGTAGCTGAGTCACCATGTTAAGAATGCTGACTATGTGCTAGAAAGACCACATGGAGAAGTCCTGAGACTACAAAGAGAGGGAGTTCAGCCTTCCACATGTCCCTGCAAGATGCCAGGCATGTTAGGGAAGCCACTGTGGACCCTCCAGAGCTGCCCATCCATCCACTGTGTGCCACCCAGTGACCCAAGTCTCTGCCAGGTGGAGCAGAACAGCCCAGCCAAGTTCCTGTCCCAGAAAATCATGATAGATATTTAAAAGTTTGTTGCTGAAGTCATTACACTTTGGAGTAGTTTGTTACACAATAATAGATAACTAGAGCTTAGGGCAACAGATGAGCTGTTAAAACTGGCTGCCTCGTTTGAACATGTTTCACTGTTCCCCTAAAAGAATCTTGAGGAGATAGGAAATAGACAGATTTTATGAAGAGAGTGTCATACATAGCATATGACGCTCCTGGAGATATAAAAATGATGCGGGTGAGAAAGGAGAAGGAAGACCCCACTGGTCCCCTGGATGCTCTGTCCTAGTATTCCACCTGCACTTTATCCAACTTTTAAGAAATAATTCCTTGCTGATATTTCCGTTTACTTGCCTGTCTCCCTATTAGGCTGTAAATTTCCTGAAGTCGGAGTCTCTTGTCTGGATGTGTCCCCAGCATCTAGAGAAAATATTATAAAGGTGTTATAACAGCATTCAGTTTCTATTGGGCAACCTAACCTCCATGTACCACGTACTTCAGTTTTGTCATCTATAAAATGGGGATAATAGTATGGAACCTACCTCACTGGGTGCTGAGCATTGATTGACAAAACATTGTCTTTCATGGATGAACTAAAATATCGATTACATAATAATCTTGCCCTAGGCTAGCCCTGGTGGACTTATAAGACCCAACAGAAGTATCCACTTATACACCAAAGATTAATGAATCACTAGAAAGGATCTCAGAGACCAGACCAGGCAGGGTCCTGAAAGACAGGGCGTTCCAGGAAAGCACATTGTGATGCTAATTGGAGATCTAGCTCTCCTCCAGCTATATGCAACTCGTAATAGGAGCTGACTTGCAGTGGCTCCAAAACTGTTATTGGACTTGAGGCCATTGTGAAAGAGACGACAGGAATGGCTTTTCAAACCTCAGGCTGGAGAGTCATAGCCCAGCTTCAAAAGCTGGTCCCTGCACTGGCCTCTGCTGGCCCAGGATCCAGTTTCCATAGGGTGTAATACATGCAAATGTGGTTCAGTGAAACAAGAGATCAGACAAAAGGTAGAGAAAGCAGGAGGAACAAATGCTGAATCCCTCAGGCTGCACACACATGGTTCTGTTGGGCTGGAGATGGCTTCTGGTGGGCAGATGGCAGGGGCTGAAGCTGCCGAAGCCCTTGTGGTCTCTGCTGGAGACTTCATGAATGAGGCTGAGCTGGACCCATCAAGAAGGGACTCGGCAAGTCCTGGGGAAGGTCAAGCATGCCTGACAGCCATAACTGCTAAACTAGTTTCTAGAAGGAGAAGGAGAAGAAAAATGTTTAAAGCCTACTGAGGAGAGAGTATAGCTTACAGGGTGAGGAGATGTTCTGGGGTTCATACACCCAAGTTCGTCTCCCTGTTCCATTACTTTCTTGAGCAATCTAGTTAACCTCACCAAGCCTCTTTCCCCATCTGAAAAGGGGACAGAAAAATTAGTGCCTGCCTCAAAAGTGTTGTGAGGATTCAGAAATAGCTCAGGACACCTTATTTTGTGATTACCTCATTTAAAATACCTTTTGCCCTCCTCCACTCTTTTTTTTTCCATTGCATTTAATGCCCTTTAACATTTAAAAATGTGTGTGTATATATATGATGCATGTGTGTGAGTGTGTGCATATAAACTTTATATGTATAGTTTATTCTTTATTGTTTCTCTCTATTACCATGCAAGGTTCAAGAAGGCAGGTATATTTATGTTTCGTTTTTTAATGGACGTCCCATGTACTCAGAAGGGTGACAGGTGCATAGAAGGTGCACAGTAAATATTTTTTGAATGAATGATTAAATGGAGGTAAAACACCCGACTCGGTAAACACTCAAGAGCTGCCACTATTATTTGCTCCCTCCTGCTGCTTAAATCCTGTCTGAATTGCACACCCCGAAGTTCCCTGTTCCATAATGCTGAGCTCACTCCTTTCTTACAGCATTGATCTCATTTTTATCTCATTACTTCTGTGTTTGTGTATTTTACTTTCTCTACCAGGGTAAAAGTGGAGCAATTCAAGCAAGAGGTTCAGTGAGTAAAGACCAGGCCAGGATGTGCAGAAGTTAGGAGAACAGGTTTTTGCATGAGGCTTCAGTTTGAATAGCCAGCTCTGCCACTTACTGGGTGCCCCTGGGCATTTACTGTCACTAAGCTTAATTTTCCTCATCAGTTTAACGAGTGTCATAGTGGTTCTGCACTCATGGAATTGTGTTGAGTATTAAATGAGATACTGCTTTAAAACTGCTCAGCTCCGTACCTGCCACACAGTAAAAGAGAAGGAAAGGCCAGCTGTGATTATTTGTTGCCTCCCTTGGGGTATTTTGCACGGTGCCTTTGCATAAAGCACCTAGTAGAGCAAACCATCACTGAACAAATGCATCTCAGATCTGACCTGAAACAACCAGGGCTTCACACAGTTCTCCTAATGTCCTCTCCCCGTGCCCTGCCTCACCCTCTGTCCCAGTCCTCCAAGCCAGCTGAGTTCCAGTCTCCCCTGCGGACTGACTGCCCCCACCCCCCATATGTTGCCCTGCTCCCACTCGTAAACCAAAGCTGTCATTCTTAGAGCAGTCTGGCAGGGCTGCAGGCTACTTTTCAGGCTGGTTCTCCTCCAGCTTGTCAGAGATCAGGTCAAGCTACAAAGGAAGAGAATAGATGCCAAGGACTTACTGCATTATAATGCTTGGTTCCCGGCCCATATTTGTGCTGAGGGACAACAATTACAACAGTATGACCTTGCATAACAAATGGATCTGTCAAACAAGGCCTTGCAAAATGACTTGCATGAATTCAAGCTTAACTTGTGATCTTCCAACACAAGTTATATCCATACTGGTCTACTATACACATTTGTCAAAACTGAAAGGAACAAGAAGCATTCATTCACTCATTTAGTCATTCATTTATTTCTCTACCTGTTCAACAATCACTTGCTAAGTGCTAGAATTAAGACTATGAATAAAACATAATTTGCACTTTGAAGGAGCTTATAGCATCGGGGTGGAGGCCACAGATAATCAGTGTTCTATGTAAAGCAGACTGAACCCAAAGACTTCTAATTAATTCTGGAAAGACGTGCTAATGTCTTAGCTTGGGCTGCTATAACAAAATACCATAACCTGGGTGATTTATAAACAACAGAAATGTATTTCTTACAATTCTTGGAGGCTGGGAAGTCCAAGATCAAAGTGACAGCAGACTCAGTGTCTGGTGAGAGCCTGCTCCCTGGTTCCTAAATGACCACCTTCTATGTCCTCACATGGCAGAAAGGACAGGAGAGGATTATGTGGTCTCTTCTGTAGGGGTACTAATGCCATTCATGTGGACTCTCATGATATAATCACCTCCCAAGGGAGCACCTCCTCATATCACCGCATTGCAGGTTAGGATTTCAACATACAAATTTTGGATGTTCACAAGCATTCAGCATATAGCAGCTGGTAACTGCTATAGCAGCTGGTAACTGGTATGCTGAGGCAAGAATTTGGAAAATTGGAAGAAATATGGTATTTTATAAGTTTCCCTTTAATCATCTAGGTACCTGTCTCATTTTTAGTTCCCTCTGGCAAGTCAGACTTGAAGTCTCCTCTCTGTATAAGAGGACAAACGTGTTCTATAATCATTGTCCTTGTTGATTTTATCCACTTCTATGTGATCAGTATATTAATTTTTTCTGCTGAAGTAAAAGCAAAACTAAACAAATGGGATCTAATTAAACTTATAACCTTTGGCACAGCAAAGGAAACTATAAACAAGACAAAAAGACAACCTATGGCATGGGAGAACATATTTGCAAACGATTTGATTCGCAAGGGCTTCATCTCCAGAATATACAAAAAGTTCATACAACTGAATAACAAAAAAACAAAAAATCCAATCAAAGAATAGGCAGAAGACCTCAACAAACATTTCTCTAATGAAGACATACAGATGGCCAATAGGCATATGAAAAAATGCTCAATATCACTAATTATCAGAGAAATGTAAATCAAAACTACAATGAGGTATCACCTCACACCAGTCAGAATGGCCATCATTAAAAAGTCCACAGACAGTGAATGCTGGAGAGGGTGTGGAGAAAAGGGAACCCTCCTACACTGTTGGTGGGAATGCAGTTTGGTGTAGCCATTATGGAAAATAGTATGGAGATTCCTTAAAAAACTGAAAATAGACTTACCCTATAATCTTACAATACCACTCCTGGGCATAAATTCAGAAAAGACAAAAACTCTAATTTGAAAAGATACATGTACCCCAGTATTCATAGCAGCACTATATACAATAGCCAAGACATGCAAACAACCTACATGTCCTTTGACAGATGATTAGATAAAGAAGTTGTGGTATAGTCATACAATGGAATACTACTCAGCCATAAAAAGAATAAAATAATGCTATTTGCAGCAACATGGATGGACATGGAGATCATCATACTAAGTGAAGTAAGCCAGAAAGAGAAAGAAAAATACCATATGATATCACTCATAAGTGGAATCTAAAAGAAAGACATAGATGAACTTGTTTAAAAAACAGTTACAGACTCACAGACATAGAAAACAAACTTATGGTTACCAGGGGGGGAAAAGGAGTGGGGAGGGAAAAATTGGGAGTTTGGGATTTGCAGATACTAACTACAATATATAAAACAGATAAACAACAAGGTGTTACTATATAGCACAAGGAACTATATTCAGTACCTTGTAAGAGCCTATAATGAAAAAGAATATGAAAAGGAATATAAATATATATATATACAGACACACACACACACATATATATATATATAAATCACTATGCCATACATCAGAAATTAACACAAAATTGTAAATCGACTAAATCTCAGTAAAAAAAGAAATTGTATTGCTGCTATAACAAGTTACCAAAAACTTACTATCTTATAACACAACACAACACAAATCTGGTAACTTATAGAAGTCAGGAGTCTGAAATGGGTCTTCCTGGGCTAAAATTAAGGTGTCAGTAGGGCTGCTTTCCTTCCTGGAGTCATGAAAGAAGAATTTGTTTTTTGTCTTTTCCAGCTTCTAATGCATTCCTTGGCTTGTTACTCCCTTCCATCTCCAAAGCAAATTGAGTCTTTCGCCCATCACATCAGTCTGGTGCTAACCCTCTGCCTCCCTCTTCCACATTAAAAAAACCCTTGTGATTACACTGGACCCACCTAGGTAATCCAGGAAACTCTTCTTATGCTAATATCAGTCTATTAGCAACCTTAGTTCCACCTGCAACTTTAATTTCCCTTTGCAAACCAACACAACACACTCACAGGTTCTGGGATTAGGCTATCAACATATTTGGGGAACTAAGCTGCCTACCACATCTATGGAGGCTTTGCCGTCCACTGTGATTACCATACCCTAAATGTTCAGGATGAAGCAGAGGGAATACTTTTCAGAGTCCCAAGCTATTAGATGCAGATAGTTTTTCATGTGGGTTAGGTAGGATGCAGAGCCAAGTCTCAGAACTCACATCCCAGGACCTAGGCAACACCATGCTACCTGTCCTCAACTGACAGCTCTCATCAGAAAGCCACAGGACAAGTGTGACTCAGATCCCACACAGCTAGCTCTCTGGAGGTGGTTCCGGACGCTGAATGATCCACTAGTCTTAAGATCTCTCCATTTCAAATGGCCCTTCCTCACTGTCTCCATGTTTCTTCTCCAGCCTATCTTGTACCTGTCTCCAAGCTGGAAAAAACTCTGTGGAAATTGAACTAAAATGTGTCATTCCTACTGACATTAGCATCTATTGAAATGGTTGCTTAGGTCACAAATCTAGGAATCATTCTCAATTCTTCTTTTCCCAGCACCCCACATGAAATCCTATGGTAATTCTTGTTGGTTCCACTTTTAAAATATATACCAAATCTATGTTCCTCTCACTACCTCCACCACGCCCACTCCCCATCAAGCCCCATCATCTTATGCCAGGTCTATTGTGACAGCCTCCTCCACTGGCTTTTCTATGGAGGAGTTCAGAGTGTGCCTCCCCCCAGATATGCCACTTTGACATAAGGATTAATGTGAGCTGAAAGGCATTTAAGAAGAAGCAAACTCAAGAAAACACTCTGTCCACCCCCTCTCCACTAGGAAGGGCAGGATGACTCTTAAGCACTGGAAGCAAATCTAGACTCTTATCAACAAAAGGCAGCATGATCTACACAAGGCAGAAAAACCTACGTGGCAAACCTTGTTAAAACCATTTTCATCTTTCACCAGTTTCCCCCATGTATTTACCTTCCCACAACTTGCCATCCCGAGAAGCTCAAAGCCCCTTTCCTTTTTCTGGTCACTTCTCTGAAAATTTATCATTCCTTTGTTAAGATACTATATATGCCAAGTTCTAGCCACCTCTCTGAGCTGCTCATCACTGAGCACTCCCGTGTGTATATGTGAGGTGTGCAATATACTTACTTCTATTTGTTTTTCTCTTGTTAATCTGTCTTTCATTAATCTAATTTACAGGGACCCCCGCCAGTGAACCTAAGATGGCTAGAAGAAAGAAAAGACTTTTTTCCTCTCCTACATTTACCTTCTCTCTTGCCTTTGGGATGTTCTTAACCCTGAAGACAAAGTGATACATTTTTAAAATAAAAAGCAGATAATGCCACTCTTCTTCCAAAATGACTTTGTTAGTGGTTTTCCATCACACTTAAAATCCACAATCAATACCATTGCTCACCAGGACCTACACAGTCTGGCTTAACCTCTCATCCCCAAACATTCTCTCCTCTTTTTTCCTGATTTAGGGCATTTTACACATGCTAATTTCCTACTGGTACAAAGCCAAAACTGCTCAAATAATGAACCTGGTTTTTGTTCTTTTTTTTTTTTTTTTTTTTTTTTTTTACCATGCAACAAAACCTTTACTAACATTTTGAACTGGTTCAGTCCTCCTTCTCCAGGGCTTCCTATAGCCAGTCTCTTCACATTATTCAAGGTGCAATTTCTGTTTTGCAAGCTAAAACAGAAGCCATCCAGTTAAATCTGAATTCCAGTTAACAACCAATAATATTTGAGTTTATGTATGTCCTATGAATATACATATTGACCATCTTGTATTTTTATTTGCCAAATCTGGCAATACTATTTAAATATTTTAAATAATTAAGGTTGAACTATCTAAATACCCTCACCTACTTCCCTTTCTATCTTTTCAACATGATTTTGTTATTAATATTATGATTATTGTTACAGCACTTTTATTGATAAATTATTCATTTCTTTTTGCTATCTATCTACCCAAGTAGGATGTACTCCATGAGGTAGGGACCCTGTTTTAATCACATTATATCTCTAGAACCAGAACTCAGTACAACTTAGGATTTGCACTAAATATTTGTTAAAGAAGTAAATGAATAGATAGCTAAGTTTCTTTGACCTTTGTGTCCTGACTGTATGGGGACCTCCCTCTTCCCCTCAAGCAGTGTCCAGCTATCTGGGCTGGGAGAGGGAAGACACTGAGAATTTGATTATCACAGAAGGTAGTTAAAAAGGGAAAAGCCCCAAATTATGTTGCAAAATATATTCCCATCACATGTTTATGCAGGTTAGCACTGGACAAACAGAATAGGCTCTCAGCCAACATCAGACCCTCTGCCCTAGGATTACATACACCGTGAATGGCATTTCCCTTCCTGTTTGAGAGAGATGGGGGCAGCTGGCACAGGCCCCTGGAGAAATCCATTTGCGTTTAATTGTCTGGGCACTTAGGAAGGGATAGGGGTCACTTTTCCAGTTCTGCTTTTCCTGTTAATTTAAATGCATACATTTAAATCAGGTCCTTTTTCCTGCCTGGCTGATAATTACTATATTTGACAGTTGCTAGTCCTCAGCAATGCCTGAAACTTGTGAATAATTTAGGAATGCTGAGTTATTCCCTAATCAAGACAACTGAATAAAAGCGTAATCTGGACCTGTAGCATCAGCAGCTCCTTGCCGAAAATGACAGCTTTAAAACAAAGGAAGTGACAGGCTTTCTGCGGGATAATGCTCATTTTTGGATATGACCTCTTTCTGATATTCATATCACAATAGCTACAAATACCACCTTGATACATAGTTAACAAGAAGGCAGAGGAAACACACTAATCCTATATCCTGGATTATATGAAGTCTTTATTCCAAATAGGCTGGGTCTTTGCTCCACAAAAGCCACATACCATGGTTGCTTTGGAAAATAGGGTCACTGTTCATTTGTTCAGTTACCAAAATGGTATGAAGTGCCTACTATTTGTTAAATATTGTGCCAGGCACCAGGATAAAATGATTTTTTTTAAAAAAAAGATATAGTTCTAAGCAGGACATACAGAAGTCTATCTACGGCAGAAGTAGATACCCAGCAAACAATGCCACAAGAAAATATATACACACATGTATAATTATCCGCTGTAATAAGCTTGAAGAAGAAGAACTTTCAAAATGAGATGAGGCCCTAGCATAGGGAAAGCTGACCTGGATTAGTGGGAGAAGAGAGGATTGATGTCAGGGAAGTTCTCTTTGGGGAAATGACATGGAAGAAGAGATTCAAAGGATGGGTGAAAACTAGTCAGGTGAGGAATAGAAGGAAGAGCCTTCAAACTAACTTATGTGAAACCTCAGTGACAGGTTTGCAGCATTTGAATGAATGAAATGAATAAACGAAAACCAGTATGGTAGGAGCCTAAGGAGCCAGGGCCAGAGTGGGAGAGAAGCAGCTGGAGCAGACAGGCCAGGTCAGAACAGGGCAGGAGGGCGTGCTGGCTGCCAGCAACAGGGTTTAGTGCAAAGGGAAGCCACCTTAGTCAGAAGCAGATGAGTAATGTGATTAGATTTAGATTTTTAAAAGTTTGCTCTGGCTCTTGAAAGAAGACTCTCTTGGAGCTGGCTCTTCAGAGTGGAATGAGGGTTCGACAATCCATCAGGGAGTTAGGAAAGATGTATCAGAATGCTGATATTTTGTATTTAAAATTTCTGTTTCTATGTATGTCTTATAATGCAGCACAGTAAGTAAATAAACATATATTGGAGGTGTATGCTTACTGTAAAATGATAAAACTACGGGATTAAAAAAATCTGATAACCAATGGCTTCGGCAAGTTAGAAGTCCATAGAGAAAAAGACAGATGGATTTGGAGATAGTATCTGTAGGGGAGGAAAAAGGAAAAAAACCCTTTCTTCTACCCTCTTAGATATTACATCTGGACCTGCAAATTAGAATCACAAAAGTCAGGTTAACAGAAGAAAAGGTATACAAATTTTATTTGATGTTCATATTTTAATGTTTTATGCAGGGAGGCCTTCATAGAAAAGAAATATAGACCTAAGAACTAGTTAGACCCAGGGCGTTGTATATCATTTTAGCAAAGGGCAATAAATTTGTGGAGAAGGGACAAGACAAAGTAAGGTGGGACTGAATTCTAGGGGCAGCAACTGTGGGAAGGTAAATATATAGAGGAAGCTAATGGAAGATAAAGGTTATTCTGGCAAGACTTGTTTGTGCAGACCCATCTCAGTATTTGCTTTCTCTCTCTAGTGATGAGAGTTATTCTTTCCTCGTATGGGAGAGAGGAAGGGGGACATGTATGTCCTGCTTTTAAGCAGATGGGGAGGGGGAAGAGCCCTTTATACACTTGTTGCTTAATTGTGTTCGGCTTAAAGTAATTCTATGGCAAAGGGGCATATTTTGGAGTGACACAGTCTGCTCCCCTTTACACTATGCCACCCTCACTCTGGAAGATGCCACATACAGTTGACCAGGTGAAAAAAAAAAAAACCTAATCATAAACAGGCAGCCACAATCAGAGGGTCCTCCCAGGACTTTGGATCTTGGAGTCACATTATAGACATCATTTGCTTTCCCTGCCTTCCACATTTCAACATGTCTGGCATGTGTCCGCAGACATGGCCCACCATGATACTGTTAATTATATCTCAGTTTCAGCTTCTTCAGGGAAGGACTGTTTATCTCAAGGTGCTCCCAGGGCCCCTTGAAGTAAATTCTGCATACTTCCCATAGGTTTCATTTTAAGTTCTAATACCCCAGATATACCCTGTGAATATGATAAAAGTTCATCCAGACATTTCCTTGAGTTTTTGACAATGGTCAAATGAAATCTGAATTGCTACTATCCATCTCCCTCCTGACCCTAGACTCTTATAAGGAAGCTTACAAAGAGTAATGGGCTGATGAAAGGCTTTCAGCTTTCAGGATTCACTTTGCATTCTTTACTATGAGGTCATCCATCAAAAGCCCAAGGCTTAGGTGGTCTCCACCACCATCTTCCCTAAGTTGAGATCAGCATCCACTGACTAGAAAATTAGAAGGGGAAAAAAAAAAAAAAAAGTCGGGCATGACTTCCTGTGCAATTGTGAAATTTGCTGGGGCTGTGGTGTGCGTGGATATGACTGAGAAATTTCACTGTCTTTAACCTCAATCTGCATAACAAAGCTGATGTTGGCTGCTTAGCATCATGGGAAGATGTTCAGAACCACCCACACTTGGGATGCTCAACAAAATACAGACAAGCACAGTTCCAAATCCTAGGACTCAGGATGAAGGAGGAAATCACCCTCCCTTGCCTCCTCCCACCGTGCGGAGGGCAGCCAGCCAGGGACGCAGGTGTGCAGCTCATTAAGAACAGAATTAGGCCCAATGGGATAGGCAACAGCCACACAAAGAATGCTCTGCAAAGTACAAGCACTCCTCCTGCTCTGACCTTGGAAAGGGAGTCAGGAGGAAAATGCTGCCTTCCTCATTTACCTGTTCTCCACTCTGATCAACCCGGCAAGAGCCACAGAATTATTTTACTCCAGATCTGCAGCAGGAGGCCCCCAAGACACAGTTGTTTCTAATGATTTATTGAAGGCAATATCTGCTGAGTATATAGAGGTATGTCAAGAACTGTCCTGAGGGCTGGGGAAGCTAATGAAAATAGCAGAACACTACAAAGGAATCCCAAAATAGGTGGACACAACTAAAACATAATTTCTCTCTTAACATTGTTTCCAAATAAGAAAGCCACAGTGACTACATTTCTCACTTCCACCAACCCCAGTTTCACAGAATATGAGCTTCAAATGGGGGCCTTAAGCAAAATTAGGTCATTTCATGCCAAAGACCTATGGGGTTGCCGTCAAATAATAGATTCTAGAAACCAATGCTCAGTGCCTAAAATCTATTCTATAGCCTTGTTTTCAAGAAGGTGGACACAGAGATCTTCAGCCTAGAGTTGTGATCAAAATATGGGCTGGAGGGAAGGGGGGGTGGGAGCTGCTGAGTACAGACTACAGGAAGAACTTGAGTTTTAGTAACCCTACCATCATAATTTATTCTAAAACATTGAAAACAACAAGAAAAATTTCATGCCTGGCTTATTTTCCTGAAAGCTCTTAGGAAGTTTTTTTTTTAACATCTCTGAGTGACTTGGATACAGTATATAACAAGTATGAGTAATGTCAAATAAAAAATGAATTTGGACATGTAAGGAGAGACTATGTGAAAGGAGTATTGTTGTTACCCCAAAAGGTAAAGACCCTGATTCTTGTCTCCCAAAAGACAAGTTCACAGTCGGGAGATGGTGCCTTGTGTAGCGAAAGATTTTATACGATTTATTTAAAAAAAGGAAGAGTACACCCCCAAGAACGGGAGGCGGGCTGATCCAAGGCAGGAAAAGCAGCATTTTCTGTCTCTCCTTTTATTTTCTCACCTGCGCTTAAAGGTGGTCTCCTGACTGATTGACAGCTCTTGTCCCTGAATGCTTAGTCATGTTTGGCCCCTTTGCGCATGTCCTTACCCATGCTGTACACAGAGAAACCCATGGGGTACGGGGGCCTAAACCTCAATGTTTATTATAATACAGTGAGCATTGGCTTGTGTCTGGGTAAGTCCTTTCTGCTACTGTGCAGTCGTGGCTGTTGGGTTTTAACCAGTTTCTTGCTGGCACTCATTTAGAAGTAAAGACCCTTTATGCTGGAGGCAGGCATAACGCCATCTTCTGGACCATCTTCCCTCTCCTCCACCTGTCTGCCTGGGGCTCCCACTTATCTAACTACCTAACATTGTGAGCGGTGAATGTAGGGCAAATACTGCAATAGGGAAAGGTGGGGCTATTGCAATGGGAAGAGCACTCTGACCATAAGACATAGAAGCGTGTCAAGAGTTAGACTGAAAGGATTTCTTTTATAGAGAGGAGTAAACGAGGATACAAAGAGCCAGGGATGGGGAAGCAGGATGAAAAGGTGGGGTAATGAGAGACTAGAGGAGAGAATGTTTTATCATGAAGCCAGTCTAGTCGCAGGAGGGGCTGTGTCTTAGTGCAGACGGCTATAGCAAATACCATAGACTAGGTGGCTCATATCCAACAGAAACTCATTTCTCACAGCTCTAGAGGCTGGAAGTTCAAGATCAGGGTGCCTTCACGGTTGAGTTCTGGTGAGACCCTCTTCTGGTGTGAACACTGCTGAGTACTCCTTGTCTCCTCCCGTGGCACTGAGCAGAGACAGGAGGCAAGCTCTCTCATGCACTAATCTCATCCATGAAGGCTCCACCCCCCTCCTCCTCTCAAGACCTCAGCTAATGCTAATCACGTCACAAAGGCCTCCACCTCCTAATGCCATCTCATTGTGGGGGGCTGGGGAGGGTTTCAACATGAATTTTGGGGAGACACAAACATCCAGCCCATAACAGGCTGTTAAGGAGGGCTTATGTGCAGGTTCAGGCTGAGAAGTGAGCAGAGATTCAATAACTGGCCAAAGGAGGGAATTTTAACCACAGTTTGGTTAACAAGCACTTTGCTTCTATTAATGAGTGAAGACAAAACAGTTCAACTAATCATTCATGAGGTGAAGAATGGGAATTTGGAGGGTCTGCATCAGACCTCTTCATGCGTAAACAAGATGGGGGTGTCCATGAGTCTTATCTGAGTTGTATGAAGAATGGAGTTTCTTTGCACTAAATCGTTTCCAGGAACACAAAGGGTGGGGGAGAATTTCTTAATCTTTGTTCTTTTCTGAGACCACAGGGCTCAGGTAAAACTTAACATTCAGTAAGGATAATCATCGAGGTAACGGGGCTGTTTATTTAAAAACAGATTGTCCTAGAAATACTCAGTTTGAATGGAATCTCTTCCAGTGTTTGGACATGGTATTTTGGCTCTTAAGTAATTGGGCATTTGCATCTTTTTACAGAAATCTACAATACAAGAGCCCTTCCAGTGTGCCATTAGAATACTATATTAACCCAACAAAGTCCTCAACTTACATATATTATAGTATAAAAAGTAGCTGCCACGCCGCCAAGGAAACCTCTCATTTATGACCAATCGGGTAAATATCTATTAAGTGCCTACAGTGTGCATCATGCTTATTACCTACATTTTTATGCAAATTCCACCACCCCTCAATTCCCCAACCCAACTAGATTTCAATAAAATCTAGCTTGAACAGCTAGTTCAAGTTATCCTACAACAAATGTATAATTTATATATGAAAGGAACTTTGTCAAAGAAAATGTCCCCTTCCCACCCTATTGCCGTATCTTCATCCGGGTTGGCTCTACAAGATCTGTACCAAGAGATATTGCTTAGCTGCTGGACAAACATATTCAGGTACTTTTAGACAATTCCTGTTTGAGAATATTGCAGTCCAAGGGGCATAGGGAACAACATACAAAATAAAAGTGATAAAAAATTAATTACAACTTAATCCTTAAATGCTTTACAACCTATACACACAACGTACTGAGCCGACATAATTAGCAGTATACATTTAGATAATCCATTTTAAAATATTACTTCTAAACTATAATCACCCTCAATTATGGAACAAGAATAAAGCATCATTTAGTATGTAACAGTGGAAGGGTGAACTGGCTGAGTTACATGTTAAAAAAGCAAGTCCCCCCACCCCACCCCACCCCCTGCAAGTAAATGCTTTGGAAGGGCCCTCCTGCCTCTCCCCTTACCCCTAATTATGCTTCTCCTTCTGCTCCCTCCACCCACCACCCAGAATTATTTCAAAGGAACTAAAAGCTCTTATTTACGGAGTTGCCAGAGTATTAATCATGTCTAATGGTTTTAACACAAAAGCCACCAACCTTTAAATGTGTTCCTTAAAGGCTACATATGCCCTGCTTCCTTTTGTCCACTTGGCTTCTCCTCCTATCCCTAAATTTGCCCATGATTCCAGTAAACCTCCCTCCCTCTGCTAAAATCAGCACCTCTCTTTTCAGTAAACCTGCGCTGGGGTGAGAGGAGAGAGTAGGGAAGGGACAGCAATAGCACAGAGACTAACAGCTTCAGAGAGACACCTTATTAATCTCTATATTCCCTACACCACCATTACTGCAGGGAAGGCAAAAGTTTTCCCTCTTCCCTCTTAGGAATTTTTTGGCTGGGCCTGCAAATTAAACTGACATAAAACAGATTAACAGAAGAAAAGCATACAGAGTTACATAAATTTTACATGACACAGGAACCCTCATGAAGAAATGAAGACCCAAAGAAGGGGCCAATCTACATGCTTTTACACCAGATTGAACAAAGAGAGGCAATTGTGGAACAGTAACTAAAATATTCTGAGTGGCTAAAGCAAGATTTTAACAAGGTTTGTTTGTACAGAGTTCTCTCAGCTTTGACTCCCTATTGAAGAATTTATTTATCTCCTGACACAGGAAAAGCATCTTTCATATGGGAGTTTTTACCTCCTGTTTTCAGGAAGGAAAGGGAAGATCAGAATGCCCTTCTTGTACCTGCTGTTTTGCAATGTCTTTAGCTCGAAATAATTCCCATGCCGAAGTTGCATATCTTAGGGTCCATATTCTGCCAACCTTCACCACCTAACACAGTAGTAGACACACCATAGACACTCAGTCAATATTTATGAAGTGAACGGGGAGGGAGGGAGAAAAGAAGGGAGGGAGGGCGGGAAGGAAATGTTACTCTTCATTAAGAGGCTAGAGAGCTCCCACCTTCTTGGGGGGACTTTACCAGAGGGCAAGTCCATGGCCAACAGTAGAAAGTAAAGCCATGAGGTGGGAGGAGAGCTCACCAGCATTCCCGACTTTCCTTCTGCTCTGTAGGTGCCAAGGGTGGGCGTGTGAGGGTTGCTTCTGGGACACAAAGAAAAGTCAGCTCTGGAAGCTTCTGCTGCCAAGCTAGCCTGAGAATTAATTGCTCTCTCTTAAACAAGTGCAGGGTCCATTAGCGCGGTGATGCGCTCAGGGCCTCGGGGCTCCTTTCTCTGGACCCAAGTGCTGTTATCCATCATCACTGACCGGGGAGAGCTAAGCCACACGGGTGTAAATGGATCTTGGGTGCAGCCTTTGTGAGCTACAAACACTAGAAGCCACCTACAGGTCACAGTTTGGTTTTATTTCCCATTCTGCATAATTTTCTGAGGAGGTATGGGGTAATCAGTAATTACTTAGACTACAACAGCCAGAGTTAATTGTTCCTCTTCCAACTGTGTCAAGAAAACAACAAGGGAATTGAGCCTGTAAGTGGGCTTTGTGTAGCAGGAGGCATAAAATAACACTTAATACTTTAGTTAGGGGATTTTCGTTTTCAAAACATTCGACCATTTGCGAATGCATTATTCCCACCCGAGAGCCTTCTGAGATAGGTCTGGTCATTGTGCTAATCCTTCAAGCCTGTTAGGAGGGAAACAAAGAGGCTGAAGGCATGTGGTGTCACAGATGTGTCACTGTGAATGAGTGAGCTGTGCCTGTCGGACCATCTAACCACCACGTCAAAAGTGAAGCCGCATCAGAGGGAGCCCGAGGTGGTGAGGCATTGTCCACAGTTAAGCCTGCACAGATGGGGTGTCATTACTGTCCTTTGTCAGTAATCTGTGAAGTTTTGAGGATTAAGCATTCCGTCCCTCCCTAACCACCCCCCAGCTTTAAAAATAGTTAACAAATCCCAGGACTCCTCCTAGTTTTCCTGTCAGAAGAATTAGTTATCCATAAGAAAATGCAGAAAACAAACTCAAATGTAGGAATGAGCATATGCCATTGAAGATACAGATTTGCTTATACTTATATGATTCTATGTGTCTGTATACACACACACACACACACACACACACACACACACACCCCTTCTAAGTCATGACATGCTGATAGCAACCTAGGCTACAAAGTCAAAGATGTAAATGAAGCCACATCTCTCCAACATACCCCCATGTAAAAAAAAAAAAAAAAAAAAAAAACTTTCCAGTTCTAATTGCATCAGGGTCTCAGTAAAGCATTAATTTCTCTTTATAACACTCTGTGGCTCCAACCTTTACATAATTTATTTAAGAAATGTATTCCTGTCACAGCATTAATTTCTTGTTAACATCTCGTACTTTTCTGATTATAGATATTTCCCTGCCTATCCAGACTGCATCCTGTCCCTGAAACATCAAGAAGTCACCCCCTGCAAATGGAAAGAGTGATGGTTGGGATGGTGATGTGGGAGCATGATGTGCAGAATGGACATGCTGTAAAAGAGAGAGAAGAATCTATCCCTATCGCTTTTGAGCAGTGTCTCTTCTGGAGATGGATTCTGCCTGGTATAGCTCTTCTGCAATGCCATGCTGAATATTAAAATTTTTGTTCTAGGAAGTCGAAGAGGAGCCGAAGGTGGAAATATCTACATACACCAGAAAAGCAGGTTCTAAACATCTCCTTGGAAAGACAGGGGTCATCCCGTGATAAGAGAGGCACCCTAAATTTTTAAAAATCTGACTCTGTAATCACAAATGATTCCAATACTAAAGCAAAGAGAGATGGTTCTGAAGAAATATATTTTGTTAATAAAAAGTCCAAAATTCTAGAATTGTGCTGCGCAATATGGTAGCTATTAGCCGCATATGGCTATTTAAAGTTAAGTTAAAATTAATCAGAATTTAAAATCCAGTCCCTTACTTGCACTAGCCAGATTTTGAGTACTTAATAACCATATGTGACTAGTGGCTACTGTTTTGGACAGTGCAGATATGGGACGTTTCCATCATCACGGGAATTTCAACTGGATGGCCCTATTTGAGAGCACGGAGATTTTTCTAAAACAACTTCAAAATCAGGATGGATCGTAAAGGTTTAAATAAATCAAATTTCTAACCCACAAAAAGTTAAACCATGTTACTAAAAGAACCTTGCGTTATGATCACGAAGTAAGTGTCTGAGACTTTCATAAGCAAGAGGCTAAAAGTACCAAGTGAAAATAAAAATTCAAAGTGAAAAAAGACTCTAGCAATTGCAGACTAATAAAATTCATGTATTTCACCAGCATACCCATACTAATGGCTACAGAGAATGTTGGTGCACAAACAGAAGAATGTGATGATTCTTAGGAAACAGCACGAACTCAAGACAAAATACTTTCCCTTCTCTTTCTGATAAGGCAATTTGGTAAGGAAATACAGTTTCACCAAAGATTTCAGCAAAGCTGTGACAGAGTTTTAGGACACAGCTTGTGGGCAGAATGAAGAAATGTTTGCTAATTCATAAAACTTGTAAATTTTCATGAAGAGTAGGACACTGGAACCTAAATGATATTGATTAAAGTATCCATGTCTGTCTGGAGGGAGGTCCCAAATGGCAGACCTAAAGGTCTAGTTCTTGGTTCTATCCTATTCAATAACTCTATCAAAAGCTTAGATTAAGACATAAATGTCACACTTACCAGATGGAAAATGACAGAAATTTTCACTGGAGGACAGAATCAAGCCGTAAGAGATTCTTAAGATAATTATAAAGAGAGAGAGAGGGACAGAGAGACAAAAAGTAACGTAATAAAATTTAGTAGGAATTAAGGTTATGTACTCCATTTAATATTTGGGGATGTTTTAGCAGTTTGTAGCACTACTTTAAGTGATG
Source organism: Camelus ferus (assembly GCF_009834535.1). Classification (NCBI taxonomy): domain Eukaryota; kingdom Metazoa; phylum Chordata; class Mammalia; order Artiodactyla; family Camelidae; genus Camelus; species Camelus ferus. The sequence continues at coordinate 75,833,579 of NC_045701.1, read as the reverse complement.
TTCAGGAGGTCAAGTCCTGAAGGCTCTAGGTGACCTTGTGCTTGCTCTCTCTGTACGTCAGGAATATTGTTACCAAACTCAGGTTTGGCTGCTGGCTGCTCAAAAGCAAATATTCTAGAGACAAATGTTGGCTGGAAAGGAAAAGTTACTTTATTCAGGAGGTCAGCAACCTGGGAAGAATGAGGATGCATGTCCAAAAACCAACTCCAAAGATTCTGCTCAACGATGAGAGTTTTTAAAGGAAGAAAGGGAAAGCTACTTGCAGTTAATCATTTGGGGAGGGGGTCAGAGTCTTTGTCATCTTTCACTGTGTGCAGACCGTCTGACTCCACTGTCCTTTTCTGATGCTCTCTTGGTCACAGAGCCTAGTCACAACTGCTGGAGGAACAGCCTGGTTATCCTTTAATCACATACTCACCATTTTCCCTTCCTTCAATCTAAGAAAAGACTCAACATGTTAAGCACGGAAGAACAAGAACAAACGCCTGGGAAAATATGCAGAAGCTTGAGGGTCCTGAAATCTAGCTATGGTACAGGTTAGGGTGTAAAGCATAACTAGATTCTAAGACCAAGGAGCTGCTTACAAATCTCCACTGTCAAGCATTATTCCATTTCTGTGGGATTGGGGTGAAGGTACATTTTCTGTAACTTCATGCTGATACAGGGCATTACATTCTTAGAGTGCAAGATGTTGACATGGGTCTGTAGCATTTCTTTATTGACAACTTCAGTTGCCTGCTTGCATGTGCTGGCAGAGCCAGCTACAGTTATTTTAATGTCCACAAAGATACATACTTTTATGAGCAATAATGTTAACCCCATTCTCTTGAAGCCAGTTCTTGGAATTGTGCTAGTCATAGATTCAGTACTGCTGAAGATGGAGCAGCTTATGTCATGGCTATAGTCTGGTCATCATGTAGTCAGCTTTTTCCCTCTCGTGGCAGTTATAGTAAGTTATAGTAAACAACTCAAGAACGTGCATTAGGAACTGTCATCTATGTCCTTCAGGGAGGAACTGAAGACCCTGTGACTCTATTGTCCTAATGACTAACTGCTTGAGCCTACTCTTTTGTGACTCACAGGAGGCCTGGGAGGCTTCAGCTTTCCTATAAACAAGAGGCAGAGGACATGGAGGGGCTTTTATACCTGGGAGGGTCCCACAGGGTCCTGCTCAAGCTTCAAAATCAGCTTTTATTCATGAAATTATAATTTGGGGCTGCTTTGAGAGAACTACACTGACATGATCAAGAGAAGTCACAAGCCATGGAAACAACCCAAGTGCCCATCAACATATGATTGGTTTAAGAAGATTTAGTATGTACATGCAATGGAATATTATTTAGTCATAAAAAGAATGAAATATTGCCATTTGCAGCAATATGGATGGACTGAGAGAATATCATACTAAGTGAAGTAAGTCAGACAGAGAAAGACAAATATGTGATATCACTTTTTTGTGGAATCCAAAAAAAAAAATACAAAATGAATCTATACACAAAACAGAAACAGACTCACAGACAGTAGAAAACAAACTCAGAGTTACCAAAGAGGAAAGGGTAGGGGGAGGATAAGTTAGGAGTATGGAATTAACAGATGCAAACTATTATACATAAAAGAGATAAGCAACAAGAATTTACGGTTTAACACAGGGAACTATATTCAATATCTTGTTATAACAAATGGAAAATAATCTGAAAATGTCTGAAACACTTTGCTGCACACCTAAAACTAACACAATATTGCAAATTAACTATACTTTAAAAAACCATAAAAAAAGAAGTCATAGTCACCTCAAATTCTCTAGCGTTCAAGCAGAAGGTAATCCATAGTCTTACATCCCAGCCAGGAGGGAAAGGGAGGCAGAAACAAAAGTGAGAAGGTGTCCAGCAAGCCCACTTGAAAGGCATTAGATTTTGAATTCTATGCTAAGTCTCTCAAGGTCTCATCCCCACATTACTTCCTCTAAAATAATTTCATCTTAGTTTTAACCACCATGATTTATTTCCCTTAAAATCAATGGAAAGACATTCCTTTAAGAGAAGGCATTACTCTGCTTGTCCCCTGTCTCTCCTGAAAATTATATTTAAAGGAAGTAATAAAGACCTAGGGTAGATCTTGAGAAAGGTGACTAGAAGAATAAAACATTCAGAAGAAGAATTCCTCAATTCAGTTCAGCAATAAGGCAAAGAGGAGGAAAGAGAGCAGAAATATGCACAAATTAATATGCTAATTGGCATGACATAAATTCCAAATTCAAGAAGCAAATAAAGTGCTTTGGAATTGTCATTTATGTAAGGAATGGGGATTTTTATTCAGCCTCTAGAAAAGACTGATAGAGGACATGAGAGTGAGCTTCAGCTATTTGGAGGGCAATTATAAGAAAGATGAATTAAACTTATTCTGTGTTACTCCAGGGGATAGAATGAGGGCCACTGGGTAAAAGTTATGGGAAGCATATTTCAGCTCAATAGAAAAAAAGGATTTCCTAATAATTAGCTCTGTCCTAAAGTGGAATGAGATCCCTCAAAAGAGCAATCATCATTCTCGGTGGGATGTTCAACAGAAGCCATATGTCGGTGGCACTTGGGAAAGATTCCTGCTACCGGCAGGAGATTAAACCAAATGACCTCTAAGAACCTTTTAACTTCTGAAAGTCTACGACTCTCTTTCCTATTTCCTTTTACCTGCACAGATCCTACAAGGTGGATAAGTAGGGAGTGGCCAGTCTACTCAACATAGAATCATAAATCAGACTTCCCACTGTTCCCCACTTCCTCACTGTCTCCAGGCAAGATAATGTAGCTGACCTCTCAAAACCTGCAATGCATGGGAGTTGGTGATGTATTACACTATCTCTGTATCTTAGATTTATTTAGCTTTTATATTAACAATTTCATTCTTTTCATTTCCCTCCCTTGGATACAATGCATAACATTGGTTTAACCCTTTTTTAAACATTAAATGTACAGTTGAAAGCACAAGAAGGGCTTATAGTACTTTATGTGGCAATTTGGGACTTGGTTTAACTGTTTGACTCAAACAAACATTTGTAGAGTAATTGCTTGTGTATGTGTGTTCAGTTACTTATAAAATATCTTTATTTTCTTAGACATGGCACCTAATTAAGGATTTAACTGAGGGATTAGGGTTCTTAACATGGTGCTTTGAGATTCTATTCCATTAAAGTAATCTCTAACACCTACTATTTATAAGGCTTACTGCTAATCACTATACGAAACACAAGGATGAATAAGATAAAAACTCTGCCATAAAGAAGTATACAGTTTAATGGCATACAAATAATGGAAGAAAGATAGAATGCAAATGTCTCTACAGAGTTCCATAGTTCTTTGGAGAGAAAATTTGCACCTGGCCAAGAAAAATCAAAGCAGATTTCATCCAAGAGAAGGGCAAAAAGCCATACCATGAAGGGCCATTATGCCTGGAATAATCTGTTTATTCTTGAATTTAAGGAAGTCAATGAATGTTTATGTTAAAGAGAGTCTTACAATAGGAATTATATTTAGGAAAGTTAATCCAGTACCAATGGGCAGCCTATTTAGAGGGTAGAAGGGGTAAGCTTATAGGTCCTGGTTGGAGGGAAGCAACCAGACCTAGAAACCACATGATGGAAGTAAGAGTGGATGGGAGTAGCCAAACTGAAGACTTTATGCAGGTCAATCAAAGCATCTGAAAATTGACAGAAGTGGTGGAGAAGTCTGTGAACTCAAAATGGAGAGGACGGATTGAGAGAATTTCCAGGCATCACAGGCCTGAATAAGCCTGAAGAATTTGGTGAGTGGAGTAAACAAATGGAGACAAAGGAGCACAGGGGTTATGCTGGCCACAAGGGAAATTTCAGAGAACAAGATCCAAAGTGAGTGTGAAGCATAGTTAATCTAATTTAGGGCTTCATCTTGGTAGCTTAAGTAAAGATGGTGATCACTGGCACTGACAGGTTAGGATGTTGATGGACAGTTAAATTCCCAAGTGTGAAAATAGAATATCAAGTTAACTGGGTGGGAAATGGGAAAGAGTTAAGTGGAAAAGAAGATAGAAATCCAATCATTAAAGGATCTGGAGACAATCTAGGAGACTAGACATATTAATCATGCTTGTTTATTTTCTATATTTTTAATGCTTTGACCTCTGGGGTCTTGCTGATCCTTGAGAGACTGTGCCTCCCAGAGCTAGTCAATTTCCAGAGCTATTAAAGGACTCTTCTGCAAGGGGTCCTTTCATATGCAAACCAATGGATCCAAAGTCCCTACCCCCTAACCATCTCCCTTATCTGTCTTACACTCCAGTCCACCATCTACCTACCTTAATTATCCCAGGGCCAAGCACACAGGACAGCTTCCACACTCCTGAGCCCACTAAAAGTACTGAAACTAGCCAATCCTGAACTGCTTACTCTGCCTTGGTCATTCTTTCCCATGGAAACCACAGTGAAGGCTCCTGCCTACACTTTCCCCTGCTCCCTCTGCCACATAACTGACCCCATGCTTCCTTTTCTTTTCAACGGCAGTTGTCTTAAGCTGATGGCCTTGCCACACCTGAACAGTAATAAAATCTACATTCCAAAATACTAGAGATGACTGAAATGAGAAAAGGGAGAGCTGTTAAGTGTATAGTGAGAATGTCGAAGGCAGGGCACCATTTCAAATAAAGACATTAAGCTAAAGACAGATCATAGCCTGTCAGGAAGATTGGGAAAGACTTTAAAAAATAGAACTATTCACTTGAGAAGTACAAAGATTGAACTGAATATTGCAAGAAATATACCAAACCCCAGCTTGGTTCCCAAAGCTCTGGGAAACACAGGGATTGTAAGAAAAAGAAGTTACCAGATATTTGTCTGGTGTTTATTACCATATTCAGAGGCAATCTATAGTTTAAATTAAACCTGAGTAGAAGATTCAATTATGTGTGTGTAGATTAAATAAAATTTAACCTAGAAAGGTTACCAGAAACAGAGTAATGTGAGAGGAAAATCTAGTTTTAGTTGTGACCAGGGGAGAGGGGTGTTAAAAGCAGGTTAGACACCTAGATGGCACAGAAGCAGGGTAAGATAGGGTGGCAGACACTGTTGCATTAGCAGGATGAGAGTAGGAAAGAGATAAGTGCATCAAAGGGGATGGAGAGTAGAAGGGTTGGTAGCTGTGGTTTAACTATCAAGAAGAGAAATCAAAGAAGAAAGAGGTTCACATTGCTGCAGGGAGACCACCAAGTAAGGAGAGCTTCAACCCTAGAGGAATCTGGAGGACTGTTCAGTAAAAAAAAAAAAAAATGCCACCTAGAATCTCTGTGGTCCCAAACAGTCCTCTCCAAATGAAAGGCTCAGACCAAGGGGAGTTCTTGTGAATAACTTTAATCCAAATAGAACCCTGAGACTAATCATTTATGGGTATAAATATATAATGTGGGTATAATCTGTGCTTAATGATGACCATCACTAGGATCTGAGGAGTTGATCTTGTAGAAAACATAAAAGACATTACAGAGTCACCAGATACTTATCTGGTATTTATTTACCATGCGGGGGTGATTTGAAGTTTAAATTAAAGCTCAGTAGAAGCTTCAACTATGATGCCATAGGGATGTATTTAGCTTAGAGGGTTTTGTTTTTTGTTTGTTTGTTTGTTTTTAATCTCTGAAAGGGAAAAACAAAATTTTCATGAAGAGTAGCCCTCTTCCTATCTCAGCCCCTATTCTATCTCCAAAATATAACCTACATTAAAAATAAACCTATCAAAATATTTAGACAAAGGCTATAGAATAAAGGAAAACAAGGGCAAAGTAGGTGGGTCAGGAGTGCCAATTGGATCATAACAGGTTGAGATGTGAAGTTGGATGTTCAGGGAGGTAGTCCTGAAAAGGTGAGATATGAACAAATGGTTAAAGCAGATGAAGATGTGAGCCAAGGAGATATACTTTCTAGATGCCAGGCACTGTGCTTTATAGGCACAATCTCATTTTCATCCATATGAAACATTTACTACCATTATCAACACTTGACATGAGGAAATGGAGCAGAGAGAGTAACAAGCATTGCTAAGCTCACATAACTAGTAAGGGCAGATTCCACATGCAGACCCAGGGAGTCTGAGTGTTAAAAACCATGCTCCTTTAAAAGCTCTCTCTCAGCTTTTCACCACTGACTATGATGTTAGTATGAATATAAATTTGGCAGCCACTATGGAAAACAGTACAGAGGTTGTTCAAAAAACTAAAAATAGAACTACCATATGATCTAGCAATTCCATTCCTGGGTATATATCCAAATAAAATGAAAACACCAATTAGAAAAGATACATGTACTCCAATGCTTATAGCAGCATTATTTACAATAACCAAGATATGGAAGCAAACTAAATGTCCATCAACAGATAAATGGATAAAGATGTGGTGTATATATACAATGGAATACTACTCAGTCATAAAAAAGAATGAAAAATTGCCATTTGCAACAACATGGATGGACCTGGAGGGTATTGTGCTTAGTGAGATAAATCAGACAGAGAAAGACAAATATCGTATGTCATCACTTATATGTGGAATCTAAAAAATAAAACGCACAAGTAACAAAACAGAAACAGACTCACAGATAAAGAGAATAAAGCAGTGGTTACCAGTGCGGAGAGAGAAAGGAGGAAGGATAATATAGGGGAAGTGGAGTTAGAGATACAAACTATTAGATAGAAGATAAATAAGCAACAAGAATATATTGTACAGCACAGGGAATATAGCCAATATTTTATAACAGCTTTAAATGGAGTATAATCTACAAAGATACTGAATCACTATGCTGTACAACTGAAACTAATATAATATTGTAAATCAACTATACTTCCATAATAAATAAAAGCAAACAAACAAACAAGTAAATGCTCCTTCTCTCCCCTTAAGTTCCCTGAATTTTACCATCCTCAGCTGGCCCAGCTACATGGAAGGAAGAAACCCCAGAGTAGAGAGTGCTGGATGAATGTCATTCCTGTGTCAGTGTATAACTTCCACCACAGGGAAGGAAAAGAAAGTCCTGGGCACCAGAAAGAGAGCCCCATGGCCAGGCTGTAACCTTCAGTGCACAGTGACATCACCCTTGCAAATGTGGCCCAGTTGGGATCCTGGAACCCAATGATCAGATCAAGGACTTCTCCTCCTGGGAGGAAGCAGAGAGGAGGTGATGTTAAGCAAGGAGTTCTCCTTAGTCTCTCAAAATACTCCATTTCCCTGGTTCTAAGGTGCCACACATTCATATTCATTCATTCATTTACTCTGCAACGACTGGCTGCCTCCTGTGTTCACTGTACCAGGCTCTAGGTGCACACGACAGGAATGGCCCCTGCACCCCAGGTACTTCCAGTCCAGTGGGGAGGGGAGGGTGAGGAAGTCACAGCTGATGGCAGAATAAGGAATCAGGAGAGAAATTGTAAGCCTTTTGTCGGTAGGGTGAGGAAAATATTACCACCTAAATATGTGAAAGGATTAAAAAATAAATTCTAAGTTTGGAAACTTTAAAATTGAAAAACTATTCAGCTAAGAAGAAAGAAATAATGGACTTATCACTTTTGTCAAATCTAAAGATAGGATCTGAATGCAACATACTGCCTATAAATTATCTGCTCTGAGTGGTTGCCCTGCATCATCCTATGCATCAACAAAGATGTTGTGCTGCAGTAGGAGAAATGGGGATAGAGACCTGAGACTCTACCACTCCCATATACAACAGATGATCCACAGATTATCCAGTGAGCTCTGGGTACTCACAAAAGCCCTTAAAATCAGAGCTTTCTCTTGACTGAAAGAAAAGTGAAAGACAAAGAGATTCAAAGCATGAGAAAGACTAGATATGCCATTGCTCATTTTACGATGGAGGGGCAGTGTGATGAGGAATGCAGGAGGCCTTGAGTCGAGAGACCAGCTTATGACCAGCAAAGAAATTCAGACCTCAGTCCTATGACCACAAGGAACTGAATTTCCAGACAACCTGAATGATCTCAGAAGCAAATTCATCCCCAAAGGTTCTGGAAAGGAAAGCACTTCTATCTGTATCTTTATTTCAGCCATGTGGGCAAAGGACCAGCTGAGCCATACTATGCCCAGACTACTGATATCCATAACAGTGGTATAAAAAATAGGTGTTGTTTGAAGCTGCTAAAGTTATGAAAATTTATTACAGCAGCAATAGAAAATTGATATAGAAGTCATCGCAGGAATATGACAAATCTGTTCTATGTTGTCATAGAGCCTAAGGCTTAAATCTCAGATCAGTCACTCACAAGATGTGTGACTTTGGACAAGTCACTTTATCTCCCAGAGCATAGTTCTAGGATACAAAGCCTCCAGCTATATATTCTGTCCCTTAAAGGATGCATGGTTTCACTGTGAGAATTAAGTAAGTCGAGATCTAGGAAAATGACTGGTGCTTCATAAACTTTTTTTAAACTAACCAAAGTCCATAATTTATTCAGATTTCTTTAGTTTTCACCTAATGACCTTTTTTCGTTCCAGGATCCCATCCAAGATTCCACATTACATTTAGTTGTCATATCTTCTTTTTAAGCTCCTCTTTCCGTGACAGTTTCTCAGACTTTCCTTGTTTTTGAAGACCTTGACAGCCTTAAGGAGTACTAGGCACATGTTTTATAAGATGCCTCTCTACTGGAATTTGTCAGATATTTTTCTCATGATTACACTGGAGTAATAGGGTTTGGAGAGGAAGATGACGAGGTAAAGTGTCATTTTCATCATACTGTATTAAGGGTACATGCTATCAACATGATTTATGACTGTTGGTATTGGCCTTGATTCCCTAGCTGAAAAAGTCATATTTGTCAGGTTTCTCAACTATGTGGTTTCTCTTTATTACCCCTCTCCATACTGTGCTCTTTGGAAAGACATCATCATGTGCAGCTCACACTTTAGGAATAAGGAGTTATGTTGCACTTCCGTGAGGGTGAAGTATCTCCCCAGGTTATTTGGGGTTCTTCTTCACGGGAGACTTCATCACCAAATTTTAATACACTTAAGTGCACTTTTAGTTCTCAAAGCCCCCAGAATTCTAATTCTACAGTATCATCTTTCTTCCTCTGAGTACAAACCAAAACCTGATGAGAGAAAAAAAAGGATTATCACCCAAGGGGCAGAGTGTTGTGCAGACAGTCATTTTCAAATGACATCTGTTCCAGTCATTATCTTTCCCCCAACAAAAGTACATTTGACTCAGTTCAGGGTTTTGAGAGAAGATCACACAGCTGTCTCTCACCTCTCACTAAACCTGTTTCCCATGTCAAGATGTCAGATGTCAGATTACAATCATCAGCTTTGAAAACCAGCATTCTCAAGAACACTTCAAACCATGCATTTTTGACATGAGCAGCAGAACAAAGACCATCTATAGTATTTAATTCTCTCTCTGTATTAGTCTAGACTACAGTGGCAATCCTTGGCACAAATGTAATAACCAAGAGAAAAGAGAAAAAATTAAAGTAGAGCTGGATGGACTGAAAAAAAAATGAACTTCCCAATTACCGTTTAGGATAGAGAACTGACTGCCCTTACTGCTGGCTCTAACATATCAAGTTGCAGATCCAGTGGCCAGAGAGCAAAGTGTGGACATCCCACCAGAGAGGCTGTCTCTACAGTATTTCCAGCTCTGTCTCGAGGCAGGAGGTCAGAAATGCTGGGAGACTCTTTCTGTCTACAAAGTTTAGCCCCAATTTTGTTTTAGCCCCAATTTTTGCACATTGGAGAGTTTGGTCAGCTTCAGCAAGCTCTTTGAGGAACATCTGTGCCTCAAATAACTAGGTTGAGACCTCAAACGTCCCATCAGTGTCGTCATTACCCACTGAGATACTGATACACAGAGCTATATCAAGTGTTGACAGCCTCCTAGATTTTCCCCTAATAAAGGAAAGATGAAAATTAACCTATCGGCAGAGGACAGGAAAGGCAAGAGAGATGCCAAGTAATTGTTATGGAACATGTAACATAAACAATCCAAAAGCTCAGGTAAAAAAATCTATATCAGGAACTTGTTGTGAGGTTGAAAATCCATCATCAGGGGTAAAAGGAGCAACAAAAAACCCTCAGAATTCTATGGAACTGACCAACCAGGTTTTCCCCGAAATTCTGTGGTCAACTCTCCTCTTGGTTGTTTTCCGGAGACACAGGAACGATCTCCAAAGTTTAACTATTGTTGTCATCATCAAAAGTTAAGGTTTGAGCCCTGACTTAGCCTGTGAACATTGTTACCAGTATTAGGGCTCCCTTAATAGCCCTTATATCCCTTCAGGTCCTGGGATAATTTAAAAGAAGACCAGCATGGATCTGGCTTACCAGCTCACACTTGCTATCCTTGGGTGGAGTGAAGGAAGGAGAACAAGGCATGCGAGAAACAGGCATTAGGGCACATCATGCCTGCCTCAAAGGTCTGCAGCACTTTTCTCATAAGATGTATACACTACAAACCTCTTTCCCAGTACAACATCATTTAAGTAATCTCCTAATTCTGACCTCTTTCAAGAGAGTAATATGACTATCCACATCTTCTGCCATGTTCTAGGGCTAGTGGAGAGTATTATTATTAAAAATAATGGGATAAATTGGTGTGATTTGCCACAAGGAACTTTGTCCTTCGTCCTAGAAAGTTACTTTCAAGCCCCTTAGGTGCTCTTGGTATCTTGAGAAATTTATAATAATAATAACACAATAGCTTGAAATTATGATGTCACAGTGTCATCCTAAACACCATGTATATGTTAATTCACTTAACTTTAATGCGACAATATTATGGGAAAATTGCTCTTTTTCAATCTATGTTTTGCAGATGGAGAAAAAGGCACAAAGAATTAAGTAACTTTATCAAGGTACCATAACTAGTAAGTGAAGGACTGGGTTTTACTTGGGCAGCCTGTCATGAGAGTGTGTGTTCTTAATCATTATACTACCCTTCCCCAGGAGCCAGGTTTGTTGGTCATCTGATGTGAGAGACCCTGCACCCCACCCAGGAATTCTACTCACTGAGTAGAAGAAAAGAGAAAATGCATCATATGAAACATGAGTGCCTACTTGGAGAGGCTATGACCTGACACCTTTATGCTTAAGTGGAGACCCAGGAATCTCAACTGGACATAGCCTAAGACACCAAAGAAAGACAAGTGACAAACAATCATCTGACTTGAACAGAGCCGCTTACTAACATGACCATTCTAAATTTTATCCTTCAAATTTTATTTTTCATGCACACATCATTTTTGTGGTTCCAAAATGGAGCCAGACTTCATGTACAAGTATCCAACAGACAGGAAACACTCTCCCCTACTGTATATTAGGCAGAGAAAAGCTGTTAACAGGGAATACAGACGAACATCAATAAACCTAAGAAGTTTGTAGACCATGAATGGGCTCTGGATAAACCAAGTCTCTGCCTAAAACATAGCCTGCAAAGAAACTTGGACACTGGTTCACTGAGTCTGTAGATGCGGATTCTAACCATGGCTTGAACATTGGAACATCTTGGAAAGAATGATGACAGAAAAGAAACAGGGCCGTCCTGTCACCTCAATTTTCCTCTGTGTAGCAAGTTAAGGTTTTCTTTGTTTTCAATTTTCTCTAATTTACAAGATGGAAATTTTCTACCAATTACACTTGTTTTCCTTTCTGAAAGTCCAACCATTGCACTTGACTCTGACAAAATGGATCTTTTCAGTCCTGCCTCCAGGCTTCTGTCTTTGCCCTTCCCTCTCTCTAATATGCCATTCCCCACATTGAGCTCAAGCTCAACTACCACTCCCACCTTCTTTCTTAACAGTTTTAGTAGAGCAATTACGGCTGGAGTCCTCTATAAACTAGTCAGGGATGACTAGGAGGTGATGAAACAAAACTTGCAAGTTTAGACTACTGGCTCAAAGTTTGGGTGGTGAGTAAAAAAATGAGAGCAGGAACATTAATACAGTTGAGAGTAGTGAGTTTTCTGACAAGAAGAACCCTGAGCATATTTGTAGTTAGAAGGAAGCTGGGCTCCACTTGTTAGATGAGAGAAGAAGATGAAAGAAGCAATCAAAGGACAGGTTGACTGCAATTCAAGGAATCAGAGAAAGAAGGAAGTTAACCTTGGAAAAGAGAAGATGGGATTATCATAATGTTAGTGTGAAGGTCTACAAGGGGTTAGACAAATTTGGGAAATTTGGATACCTTCTGACCTCCCACAGCCACTTTCAAGAAAACAAGATTTTTTTCACCATCATTACAGGAATAGAAATGTGGGGTTAAGAACTCATTCCTGTCTTGGCGGTATAAAGCTAAAAATTATGCTGAATTAAGTCTGGTTGTTGAAAATGCTTATATGAAAGTGCTTCGTGTGCTTGACTTAAAATGCCAAATGTAGTCCCTGAAAATGAAAACATAAATGTATACTCTAAAAGGATAAATGTGTTGTAGATGCTGTGAGATACGAACGAAGAATGAGAAAGATACAATGAAGAAGCGCTGACTTTGAAGCACCCTATTCGTTCATCTTCTGGAGGGGTCTGAAAAATCTGTGAATTACCCCTGTAGACCTGTGAAAGTTTTCAATTGCCATAATAAGGGAGGCGAGTTCCTTGAGTTTTTTTTTTTTTTTTTAAAGCTTGAGCCCTAAGCACATGATATATCTTAAGGAGTAAAACAGCACAATTTCACAGAAGGGAAATTTCTGACCTTAGCAATATGTGACGTCCCAGTGCGTACGAGGATTAAGTGAACAGGCTTCCATAATACAGCAGGGAACTTGCAACAGGCACTGAGGCATGAAATGTGAAAGGAATAACAAAGCGTGTTTGGGTTACAAAAGGCAGCATTAAATGTTTGCTGATGCGACTGCGAGAGCTGAAGGCTTACACATGACACACTCTACACGCATAGAAGAAAAGTGAGAATGAGACTGTGTGTTGAGGATGACACTGCTAAAATATGAGCCAAAGAGAACAAGGTGACAGAGGCATAAGAGGCTGAATACCAAAAAAGCATCAGTGCTGAGGTCCACTTGATGGCAACAGGAGGGAACCCACATGGCAATCTGAGGATTTGTAAGGCTCTAAAGGAGCCACGTGAAACTGTCCAAGGGGACTGTTTCCATCTGCCAAGGCCAAGTGGGACAATGGGAGACCTGGCAGGATTTATGTGGCTTTTCCTAAAGCAGATGCAGTTGCTGATTTCTGGCCCGTGTTCCCCACCCAGTTCTGGGATGCATGCATGGATACCAACGCTGGTGTCTGACTTGGAGACACACACAGGGCATTCTATGAGCAGGGCAGGGCAGCATTTGAAAGACCATAGGGAGAGACATCAACACCCCGCAGCCAGGGCATTAAAACCAATGATGGAGAAAACTTCTGAGTTGAGTTCCTGGATCTTCCTGCATGTTGTTAAGTCTCCATCCAGCCACTTTGACTCTTGTGGTCCTTGCTTCCACGTCAGCGATGGAGGGGTTTGGTAATGAGTTCTTACTGTACAGAATCTCTACCAAGGCGGTAGAAAAAGTGCTTCATAATCAACCATTTTACTCCTTGTTAAAAGCAGACAATAGAGAAGACTGAATAACTACAGAAATCCCACTTGAAAAGTGAGTATTATAAGAAGGTTTTAAGATTAAGCAAAAATAATGGCTTTAGTCCCCATCTCAGGATGTGGAGACCATATGAGTCAAAGGAGGACAAAATTGACAATGTAAAAATGATAGTACTTCAAAAAATAGCTTTGCTACAGAATTCTCTGCGGTAGTCCAGGCTTCAGATGAACACCTAATCTTTAGGGGAATCCATCCCAGTGGCAAATCTAAAACAGTTGATGTCCATCCCCACTGAGATTAGACAAAATAAAAAAGGGTAGGGAATCATATAATGCTTTTATATACAATAGAGTACTTTCACGGTAAGCAACAAAAATAAATAAAGCTAACTTAAGCAAAAAGGAAATTTACTGAAAGGATGCTGAGGATAGAGTAAAGATCCAGGCTAAAACCTGGTAGTTCCAGACACATAAGCTGCGGGAAGTACTCAAAGAGCCTCTGTCACTGAAACACTTGCACCAATCATCTCCCCCTCTTCGTGTTGCTCTCCTCAAGATTCGCAGTGCCAGAGAGAGGCTGCTGAGATTAGCTTGAGGCACATGTCTGCCCTTCAAGTAGAGAAAGTGGGTCACCTTGATGTCCAGGGTCCCCCAAGAACAGGCAAATGAAGAGAGGTAATTCACTACAAGGATATCAGGAACTGGTATGAAAGGAGCATGGGTGCTGGGCAAACATCTGCCTCAATTAAAAAAAAAATTGACATAAGAATTTTAATGCAAAAGCAACTAATTCATACCAAGAGACAGTAGGACAATCGCACTGTGATGGTTAATTTTGCAGGTCAGCTTGACTGGACCACAGGGTGCTCAGACCATTTGGTCAAGCACTATTCTGGATGTGTCTGGGAAGGTGTTTCTGGATGAAACCTCTGAAGGAGTAGACTTTTGAGGAAAGCAGACTGCCTTCCCTAATGTGGGTGGGCCTTACCCAATCAGTGGCCTCAAACCCAATCAGGGCTTGAATGGAACAAAAAGACTGATCCTCCCATAAATAAGAGGGAACTCCTTTTGCCTTGAACAGAGACAAAGGCTTTTTTTCCTGCCTTCAGACATGAACTGAAACCTCAGCTCTTTCTGGCTATCAAATTTGCCAGCATTCCAACTGGAACTCACACCTTCAGCTCTTCTAAGTAACCAGCTTGCCAACTGCAAATCTCAGAACCTGTCAGCTTCCAAAACTGTGTGAGCCAAATCCTTATAATTAATTAATTAATTCTCAGTTGGTTCTATTTCTCTGGAGAACCCTAATACTCTCATCTTCTTAAAGTGGAGATACAGAAGCTGATGTCTAGTAAACAGTTGAGGTTTAATGAATGTTTATAACATCTGATATGGACTGTAAATCAGGGCAGGGTCCATGCTGTCTACTCTCTTGGCTATGTTCCCCAAAGTGCTGGGCATAGTAAACAGTGGATGAATGTTTGTGAGCAAAAATGAAATATACACATAAAAACTCTTCCTTTGGTTTCTAAAAGTATACACGCGGCTATGTGCATGGAATGAAGTGTGAATGAATAGATTGGTCAAATAATATCAAGCACCAGCACACAGCATGTGATCTCAGCACAAAAATGGGCAACTGAGTGAGACAACTACAGTCTTCTAGGAAGAGGAATTTAACGTCCTGCTGATAAAAGTATAATCTTCAAGATAAACAACAGGGCCGATGCAGCATGGAGGGACTATCCTCTTCCAAAAAACCAAAATCAAAGTCAGAGCTGGTGATTTCTTGAATGTTGTTGACGTTAACTCAAATGAGCATGCCATCTTTTACTACCATCACTAAGGATCACTTCTAAGTGGAAAATCACTGGCTGACAATTGAGGAAAGTAATATCTGTATCTCATCTCTGAGGATTTTCGGGACCAACTCTTCTAGTTTACTCTCTTCTTTAACTATTCATTTGAATTGTGTCTACATAACCTGAAAATAAACTTTTTGTGATGTCAAATAACAGATTTATTGGAAGCATTTAGTGATTTTGGCCTTGTAAGGACATAGCCATAAAGACACAGAGTATTAATTCCTGATTCCAATATTACAATATTTTTTTTGGTATGGTTACCAAAACTTGAAGTCAGTGCAAATAAAAATTCCCATAAAGACGTAAAATAGAGGTATATAAATTCTTCAACATTCTCCAATCCCTTCATTTTAAGAAAACTGAGACTCAGAAAGAACATGAAAATTTCCAATTATTACAGAACTAGTTTTTAACATGATTCAGATTGTCTGACTCATTTAATTCATTCTTGCAGAAAACATTAATTAAGAATCACCTTGTGAGAGGCATTGTCTAGAAGTTGAAGACACAGAAAGAACAGCACTCTCATGAAACTTGCATGGAACTTAGAAGGGAGCATCAAACAATAAACAAATAAATAAGAGAGTCCTAGATAATGAAGAGTTCTAAAGAAAATAACAATTCAGGATAATATATCAGAGAATGATGTGGATGTGTCCTCAGAGGGAGTTGTCAGCAAAGAACTCACCATGAAAGCGACATCTGAGCTGAATTAAAGATCACAAAGAACCAGTCTTGAAAAGACCTGGGTAAAGGGTATTCCAGGCAGGGAAACAGCAGATGCAAGGTCCTTGGGAAAGTATACACTTGATAGATCTGAGGGACAAAGAGAAAGCCAGTGTGACTGGAGTATATGGATGAAGACGTAAGTAGCATGAGATTGAGGTGTTTACAGCCATGATGAGAAATTACGATTTCATGCAAAATGCAAAGGATACTCCCAGTCCAGTGCTCTCCCAGTCCAGTGGCCCCCATTATCATGAAGCTGAACTTTTTCTGGCAACAAATGCCTCCACTTCTGGAAAAATAGCTAAAAAGCAGGTTTGGCTCCTTGGCTGTAGAATTTCATTTATCTGTAACATGAGGCTGTTCAGTAAGCCATAAATGATTCCATAAAACAGATTCCCTCGGATGGCCCAATCCATTTAATCTACCAAAGGGGGGCCATTTGTCTCCCCTGGGCTGAGGCAGGGTTGTATGTCCAACCCGGACGTTATGTAGTCATCTGGGAGGCACAAGCCCAGCGAGTGAGTAATGATGGACGGCTCACCTCTGAGGAGAGCACTTCCTCAACGAACCCGCACCAGCAGCGCGGAGCCTTCCAGCTTCTTCTATGGAACAGGGGCCAACTCCACAGACTCCTTAGGGACAAGAGTAATTTTTGCTCACATTTTTTTCCTGCCTGAGAAAGAGAGAGAGAGACAGCTCTGTTTTAAATCAAGCTCCCAGTCCAGGGCTTGCCTCCATCCTCTAATGGAAACTAAATGAAAAAGTGAAAGTTGTTTTAACACCCAAAGGAGTTAAAAACTCAGTCAGGCAGTCAGTGAATAATTGAGCCAAGTGGTGATCATGGGAGTGGCCAAGTCAAGGTGCTGTCTCAGGTCATCCTGTTTCCCCCTCTGGTAATTCTTTGTTACAGCAAATAGGATCCATTTTACATGTCAGTTTTCTACCAGACTCCCATCCATTCTATTCCCCCCACAGCATCAATTCCATCTCTAAACGAGGATCCATTTTATAAATGTTTATTCCATCTCTCTCTCTGCTGAGCAAGAGAAGTGGAGACTAGGAAATCTGAAAGTATGTATCTTGGTCTTGGGTCAACTTGCTGGTAGAAAACAGACTTTCCCTGTGCAGTCGTATTTATTCTGTAAAACTCAATTTTAAATCTCATATCTCAGAAGTAAATTAGACACTGAATTAAAATAGGGATAAGTGCTGAGAAAGTAATTATAAAACAATATTCCATGGGACAAAACAACAATGGTAACCAAGTATTACTTATTAAGCACTTATTAAGTGCTAACCACCATATTAAAAGTGCGTTAGATACATTTTCTCAAAATATCCCTGTGCAACAGACTGCCTGGAAAGTGGCAAGAGTGGAATTTTGGTCTTTTTAGCTGCAAAGCCTGTAATCTTAACAAAAATTGGAAAATGTGTTAGTTATAAGCTCTTTATTTGAAATGAAAAATTAATGCTATTTTAAGAGGGTAGATGAATTGGAAATGTGGATGATTATTCTGTTTTATCCCCCCCATCAGAGATCAACAAACTACAGTCTGTGGATCAAATCTGGTCCCCCACCTGATTTTTGTAAATGAAGTTTTATTAGAACACAGCCTTGCCCATTTGCTTATATACTGTCTATGACTGTTATGCTACATTAGCAGAGTTGAGTAGTTGCAAAGAAGACCATCTGGTCCACAAAGTCTAAAATATGTATTATCTGGCCCTTTACAGCAAAAGTTTGTTGACCCTTGCTCTATATTTCTAATAACTCCCTTTACACAAAAATCTTTAGCTTAACTGCATCGGTCCTGGGGTATCCCTGTCATAAACAAATTACTATACAAGATGGATATTTTGTATACTGAAGCAGATGCTGTTGGTGCCCTGACAAGATTTCTTTCATCCCCTAACTGTTGTGAGTTTGGCTCTCAGCAGCTCACAGATGCAGGCTTCTCATGACAATTGCCCTCAGGAGCTTAACTGGAACCACTCTCCTGGAAGTTCTTGTGAGGTTATGTTCCCCTTTCAGGGCAGCCCACAGCCAATGACTCACCAACATGGAATATAAAACAACTAGCTACCTTACTTCAAGGTGGGACAAACACGTAGTGCCATGGTCCACAGCTCCCTGTGGGACCAGGCTTAGGCTAGACTTCAGTGGAATCTGCATCTTTGAAGAGCTTCTTCCCGTACCCTATTCTGCCTTCCTCATTCTTTTTCAGGTTTTACTTGCAGCACTCTCCCATCAAATCCCTTGCAGAGGCATCCTTTTCTTAAACTCTGCTTCTTAATTACTTACTTAAGACACATGGTGAATGTACACAGGAGTATTTATCATATTCATGCACAATTCATGAGGAATGTGTGGAAATATGGTGTGTATTATGTGTTGATGTGATGAAGTTGGGAAGCTGGTATAGGGGAGGAAATTTTTTCTCTACCCTCTTAGGTTCAGTAATGGGTATGTGCAAATTAAACTGACAAAAGACAAGTTAACCAGAGAAATAGATTTATTTGTAGCACATGGGAGCCAACAAAAGGCATAGCTGGTTCCTTAAATGGTTGAAGTTAGAGGCTTATATACCTAATTTAGTAAAGAAAAGAGGGGGTGGCAGGGAGAGAAAATGCTTTTATGAAAAGAATCAGTTTTTTAATAAAAGATAAATGGGTTTCTAGAAGAACAATCAAGAGATAAAATTTGTAATGTTTGTCTATACAAATATGAGTGGACTTTTTGTCTCCCTCAGGTTCATAAAATTCCCCAGAGAATGGATTTGGGGTAGGTTTTATTCTCATCTTTCCTTCTGGGGAAGGTATGCCCTGAAGAGGGGATTTATAGTAGCTTTTTTTCCCAGGAGGTGGTGCTTATCGGAGAAACTCCAAGAAGCCTTCTTTTCTGTACCTGTTGATTCTCAGTTTCCTTCATCTCAAAATAATCCAAATGCTAAAGAGGCATTCATATTCTGATGCCCTTCCATATCACCTCTGGAGTCCCGAGTGAATCTCCACATTGGGAAGGAAGAATTAGAAGAAAGGAAGAGGGGCCATCTAGTGCTCATCTACCACAAGCTGGTGTTGTCTTCTGTGGAGACGATCAATTCCAAAGGAACCTCCATTTTCTTCCTTTTTCCCACCAGTAACACTGACTGTCACCCCTAGGACAGCACATCTGGGTCCAGCCTCAGTGATCTCACACGCCCGAAGAAGCTTGAGAACCTTCCACCACGCTGACTTCAGGAACTGCTGTTGCAAGCTTTGTCAGCCTATTATTCCTCAAGGAGCAGAAGGCTCCGAAAGAGCAGCAAATGACTACCGAACACAAAAGAAAACGGCCCTTTTTCAAAATGTACACTGTATCTGGTTCCTAGCCTGCCATGCTTCTTGGCATGTGAACCTGAGAAGCTTACTGGAGTGAAGAAAATAAGAACAGTTTTCTTCTCTGAAACGGTGCACAATTTGTCATGTGCTTTAGGTAAATTGTTTTCTTTGTTGTTTTGCTTATATATCTGAGGCCTAAAAAAATAACCTTCTTGGGGTTCCTCTCTTCTACAACAGTCACCCCCCACCACCACACCCTGTGAGATTCTGCACCCCCTCTTCAGCACACTCACACACCCCAGGACAGGCAGCTCACTGGAATGTCTATTAATAAATGCCCCAAGGCGTTCTCTTTAGCTGAACAATTAAGAAACATTTCTAAGAGACTGAACCATGTGTGACCTAAATTGGCTTTAAAAATGTTTTTCAGAGCAGAGGGAACAGCATTTGCAGCATAATCGCTTTCCACCTTGACATTAATTATGCACCGTGGTGTTCAGAGAACAGCTCTAAGCCAGGAATATAAGTGTTTGTCAAGTAAACATGTCAAGCAAGGCAGAACACTGCAGAATGAAGAAAATACTAAATACAATGCTGTTATGATCCATTTCTCTACTTTTCTTTTCTTCATAAATCTTCTACCTTCAACCTACACAGGGATGGCATTTTCCTCTTCAAAAAGAGATAAGGTGACTCAACAATACTTATAGTCTGGACTTCTGAAAGAGAAAAGGAGGTGCTTTTTTCCACTTTGTGATTGAAAACAAAAGGGGCTTGCTGATTTAAAGAGCTGCACGGCCTCAGGGAAGCTTTAGAAAGCATTCTCCATAGGAACAATTCTGTTTCTATGCAGCCTAAGAACTGTAATTTCATTCCCCTTTCTTCCTTATCAAGGACATTTGCGTGATGGCAGGGTCCTAGCAGCTCCTGAGTTTACCTGTTCCTAATCCTCACTTCATTTAGTGTCATTAGCCCTTGTAGGTGGCATCTTCATTAATTGTTATAAATAAAATTCCAATGCCACAAAAGATTCCAGCTTCAGCAAGAGGCTTAATGAGAATATTCCACTATTTATGAGGAAAAATCCTAAAATAGTATCCAAAATGATCAGAAGTTTCCACTGGTTTTCATAATAATTTGTAGTCACTCTTCAACTAAATCTTATGACAAAGCCCAATTTAAAACACACACACACACACACACACACACACACACACCAGGTAAGAGCAGAGCACCCCTGGTTGAGCTGGGCATTACACCTTATACACACAGCCCCCTGTGGTACCTGTGTGGGTAACTCCAAGGTGTCTCAGGGTGCCTGCTAAACTCAGTTACAAGCCAAGGACTTAATTCAATCACAAGATAATGTCTGCTGCATGAAGTCTTTACGCTTACTGACAACAGGCCTATTAAAACCGTGTTCTTTTAAAACCATTCTACAGAAAACCATCCCTGTCTAGCAAGATTTCAATCACTGGAAGACAGGTGAAATACATTTTTCTGGGAAATACTGCCTTTACTTCTTTAGACAAATCTGTTGACAAAGTATCTCTGCCAAGAATCTCAAGTTAGTAGAATCTATGATCACGTTAGACGACCATAACGTTAAAGAAAAGAAAAAAATTAAGCAAGAATTTATTTCTGGTGAAGCTCACAAAATCTGTAAAGCAGTCAAAGCTCTCTAAGGGTCAAAAATATTTAAATTTTCCTTGAGAAGGAAATTAACAAGTACTTGGGAGCTGTGAACGATAATTGGAGGAGACAGAGTGACAGCATAGGGTAGTTCCATGAGGTCAAGTGTAGAGTACCCAGGATCTAAGATGATCGACTCAGTGACAGGTAGACCAGAGCATGAGTAAGAGACAAAGGGGATAAAATTACGTTTAGCTAGAATCGTGTAGCTATTGGTTTGCACTTACGTTTGAAATTCTGTTAAGAGAAGAAGTAGATTTGTTCTGTGTTGCTCCAAGAGCAAAATGAGTGGCATTTATAAGAAACCAGATTTTACACTAATGTAAGAAAAGCCTTTCAAACTAGAGTTGATAAAACAAACAAACTTGGGAAGTAATAAGCTTTGAATAGCAGAGGCACAAAAGTAGAAACTGAGATACCTAAAGGGGATTCTTGAATGGGATCTGGTGCTTCGTATACAAGACCTTAAAAGCCCTTCCCAAAGCTCAGTATAAGTATTGTAATTTGATTGCGTTAAATATGTTAAAAAATAAATTAAAGAATGTTGAAATTTTAAGAGTTTATTTAAGGAAGCATAATTCCAATAGAGCAGCACCAAACTGGAAGGGTGGAAGTGCTCCTCCACTGGAAGCTGGGGAAAGACTTTTACAGGAAAAAAGGAGAAGCAAAGTAAGGGAATTATTGGTGGGCTATCGCTTAAAGCTTAGCTGGCTGTTTGTGATTGGTTGTCCTTAGGTTTCAACGTGTAACCTTGAGGCATTTGCAAGCTTAGATTTTGATTTGCTTCCTCATAAGTGCCTAAGCATTAGAATCTCTTCAGTCTAGTGGCTTCCTAGCCACTTGGTTAATTAACCAGAATAAACACATTCTATCAAATGTAACTATTAAATGTTCATGAACTACAAAGAGAGCTCAAAGTCTTCATCAATTTGAGGAATGTGGCAAAATCCACATAAATCATAACAAAGGGAAAAATTAGGAGCATCTTTGGGAGCTTTGATGTGACCTCCCAAATGGGTATAAACCAGATTTTCCTTCAACATTCCAATGCCTCATTATCTCACATCACAGTACATCTTGGAAACAAAGAGACTAATCATATACATCACATTTTTTTAAACATAAACATACATCTGAAGCTGTTTTTCAAGCTAAAATTCATATCTTGAGTAATAGGGAAACACACACATATATACACACATACGAGAGGAAAAATAGCATTAAATCATAGAATCTCAGAATTAGTTGTTCCTTTTTTCTCACTTTCTTTAACCTTGTCTGAAAAGCTCTGCATGGTCTGCATACTGTTTAATTTCAATCTGGCCTCCGTTTCCCCCTTTTCTGAACACACCTCTCTTTTATTCAAACTTCAAGTCCCAAGTCAAATACATCTTCCTAAGATAAGCCTTTCCTACCCATCCAATTTAAAGAAACATCCCCTTTTATTTACTATTTATTTGTTCTTGTTTTTCACCTAAATAATTGATTTATTTTCTTAATCTCTGAGTCTGTGCTAGATTAAAAATTCCATATTTGTTTTGTTCACCATTGTAAATTCAAAACCAAAACCACAGAAATCTCAATAAATATTTGGAGAGAAAATGAACAAGTTCTGAAGTATAAGGAGAACCTTGTTCCTGTGGTTGGTTATGGAAAATCTTTTTAAAGTTTTTCAAAGTTTATAACCGTTGTTTTCAAGTGCTTTAAAAAAAAAAAACCCTTTCATTTAAAAAATTTAATTGTAAACCAATAATAAATTGAATAATTACTATGTGCTGATGTTGTGCTAGGTATTGTGTGGTAGATTAGTAAATGTACACTCTGTTTGAATATATAATGCATGCTCAAACAACTCTCTATAAAATTAGGTGATAAATGATATCTGACAGGTAGGAAACCTGACATCATGGTTCCAACAGGAAAGAGGTGAGACACAGTCAACATGTTTCTAAGTCTTCAGTTTGTGTGTGTGTGTGTGTGTGTGTGTGTGTAATTGGATACCCCCATAATACCCCATATATATGTTATATGATAGGTGTGTGAAAGACTATTGCAAGACAGTATACAATGAGGACTACATGAATATTATAAAATAATTTGATAATATATATATATAACTTTTAATGGGTCCATAGTCTTCAACAATATACTTACTTAAAAATTTTTAACAAACTTTCAAAAATGTTTATAGGTCCCAAGATACATATTTTCGTTTCTTTACTGTTCTCTCTCAGGTTTATTATCTTTACTATTTCAGCCTGAGTTTGACATTAAAAAGAGAAAAACACTCCATTGGATGAAGAATCCTTAGGAAGGCACCTGACTTACATGTCAGACAAAACTTTCCAGAGGCCATGTAGATTAAGATTTAGGGGGAAGTCATTCAGGAGAGGAGGCAGAGGGGAACGTCTTCCGGGCAGAAAGAACTGCACTGCCAAAGTGAGGAGTGAGAAAGATTATGGCATCTTCCAGAAAGAAATCCATTATTTGTTGGAGTGTGGTATATTTGGCATTGATAAGGAGCAGAAGGGCAAATGATGAAGCTACGGAGGTGAGTCAGGGCCAAATCTGAGAGCTCACTGAAACCGAGTTGAATATTTGGAGGACGTTAGCAACAAAGAGTTGCTTTTGAATGTGACATAAGCAATAATGGAGACTGTTACTTGCCAAGAGAACTCTTTCTTCATAATAAATGATGTTTAATAAGTTTTTAAAAAATCTAAAGCAATTATGGCAAAATGTTACGATTTATTCAAACTGAATAGTGTTTTTTAATAGTTTTCTTTATACTTTTGTGTTATGTTTAAAATTTGCATAATAAAAACTTAAGGGAGGCACATACTGAAACATAAATCAAATTCACCCAATAAGTAAGGGCCTTCACTTTGTGCTTTTATATCTCTAGTACTGTTACTGTGAGGAAAGTCTCAGACAGTGGACTTCACTTTAACTCCTAGAAAGAAGAGCCTTTGTAAGTTAAGGGCTGCCTGTCAAGGCATCATTGAAATGATAGGATTTCTTGTTTACAGCAATGTATGTGTTTGCTAACACATATCAGTAGGAAAGAGTCATACAAAAATCATAGGAAGGTAACTGGATAACCCCATAATACATGCAGAAGTGTATGTCTGCCTATTGAACATCCTTCTTACATAAGCATCTTTTTGACTTATTAACATTGATGAATCATTTCCACCTACTGACTGGAGTCCTGGTCCTCCATAGCCAAGAGAAGATACTGGAGGAGAGCAAAATTTGCTACCCCAAATTGTCTCTTTGGCATGTGGATTATATTGAGTGGAAAACAATCAAAGCCCAAAAGATTCAGGAAGTCTTCCTTTTTACCTCTCCCTTTCCTGCCTAAAGAATGAAGAGAGAGGACCTTTTCCCAGAAGGGAGCTATCACCACAGGTAACTATAGTATGAACTAGGTGTATAGACAGGGAGGGACCTAGCAAACATTATTAAAATTCCTCTCTGTGTCTCACTGTCTCTGCGTGATCCAGCAAACATTTATTTACCAAACATTTGCTATTCTATTCTGTGTCAATTGCCTTCCTCCCCTTTGAAGTCCCAAACCACACCCAACATGCTTTTTTGTCTTTAGTTGTAGATGGTATTTAAGGTGAAGGTTGTGGCCATTTTGGTGAGTTACTCAGTTGTTCCAGGTGTCTTCCACGTATCTATGTTAGTAAAACTTCTGTTTGATTTTCTCCTGTTAATCTGTTTCATGTCAATTTAATTCTCAGACTAGCCAGAAAACCTAGAAGGGTAGACTAAAATTTGTCCCTCCCCAAGAATATCTGAAGACTACCATGCACCAGCTTTCACTCCAGTTATAATCTCAGGTTTCAAAACATGTATGGTAATGTATAGTCAGTGTTTTTCCATTAAAATTTGCTTTTAACTCCTAAGCATAAGCCAAAGACACAAGGTAAGGTTCATGCCTGGGGTGGGGGAGCTTCCCTATGAAGCATGACCCAGGCTCCTCACTTAGGTAGTTCCTAACTACCCTCTAACATTCCCTCTAACAAATTTAGATCTGTGCTTCAGAGTATGAAGATGAGATGTGCTTCTTCAAAAGCAGTATCATGGAGTTCCCAGTATTTAGCTATAAAATTACCCAACTGTTTAACAGTCCTCAAATCATCCATGTCATTCCAAGGTTATCTCTACCAACCAGAAATGATGGAAAATGAAAGAATTACTATGGACAAGCATTTGGGAAGGACTCCATCAGATCCTTCTTAGTGTCTTCCTGTCCTCAGAAACAGTACTTCACAGTGACATATTTCCTATCCTAGATTATAATTTATCACACAGTTTTATAGAGAATTGTGTTCCTACTTCTCTTGCTAGACTATGAATTCCTTGAATGGACAGCATAAGGATTATTCACCTTCTGAAATCCAGCAATTAACACACAGCCTGTAACAAAGCAGAAGCTCAGAAAACCTTAACCAACCTCCACTGGCTTGGAACCATCTCTTGTTCCAGAAGAATTAGCCTTTGTGAGAAACCGTTGCTGAGTCAGACATTGGCAAGAACCATTTTATACACTATTGACATATGATTCTTTCCCCATTTCAAAGGTGTTTCTTTCAAAATAAATCTGCCAAGAGCAGAACTCAGGTGTTGACAGTCAGCTGGATGTATCCATTTTCATCAACGGCAGAACTTCCAGTGCGGTCAGGGGTGTGAGTTAAAATTAATACAAACATTTTTTTCCAGTGTTCCCAGCACTGAGAGGGAAGAAATCTTAAAATTAAAGTTTCAGTATTTGGTGAAAATGTAATGAATTTATAATATTCCAAGAGAAATAGGTTTGTCTAAATAGTTTTGCCAGTGGTCCTGGAAAAATATGCTATACCAACCTATTTTAAAAAGAAATTTAAGAGCTCCTTTAAAAGTGAAAGAATTGAGGGCCTGTACTTTCTGTTATTATTCTAATTATCCATCTACAGAACCACAGTGAGCTTTCCTCATTAGTTTTACCTTTTTGGAAAAATATAGCTGGTGGAGGTGATGGAAGCAGCTACACTTTCAGAAAGCAGTAATGCTAAGTTTCCATTCATTCACGTCAATTTGGGTTTTTTCTTTCCCTTTTTCTTTTCATAAGTGTTAATGGTCAGTATTCTCCAGCCCTCACTATAATAATAATAATAAATACTTTAAAATGTAATAGATTGAAGCTTTATGACACCCATAAGCCAAGAAAATATAAGTAATCTTGCTTACAAGTATAGGATGCAAGGTATTCTAGAAAATAGAGGTCCTGATTGCCAGATGGCCCAAATGTACTCCTGCTAATGGGAAACTGAGAGGGTCTGGCTGGTGATAGTTGTCATGGTTTTAATGAGAGATGGAGAGGAAGGAGTGAGGGGAAACCAAGTCGCATAAAAGCCCTTAGCAGTTTTGAAGAGTCTGAAAAATGAAAAAAAAAAGTCTAGAGGCTAGAAGAACTTTTCCAAAAAGGCAATCTTCAAGAAGTGGAGGGAAGAAAAGGAAAATTCCTGAAGTCCTTCTGAATACATGCAACTTCAGTTCCCTACAGAACCTAAAGTGTGATTTGTGATTTGAAAATGATTTGGGTTTGTTTTTTCCTAATTATAAAAGTAATCACCCATGTGAAAAATATGAAAACTATTTAAAGAGTGACTATCACTTATTATACCAATCCCCAAATATAACTTCTGTGACCATTGTGCTATATTTCCTTCCAGATACAGAGACACATACGTGTTTTATATCATCGAGAATATACTGAATACATAAACTTTGTGTTCTACTTTTTCTCACTTTTTCAGTGCCATTAAACTCTTCCTAAATATATCACTATATTGATCTATATTATGTACTCAAAGATTTGCTCAGTGTTGAATATTTTGCTATTTCCAATGGTTTAATTGTTTTAAAAAATCACCCGGAATTCTGAGTCACCAAAAACTGGAAGCAAGATGTCCTTCAATAGTGAATGGATAAACTGTGATACATCCATACAAAGCAATACTACTCAACAACAAAAGGAATGAGCTATCAAGCTACGGCAAAGACATGGATGTATCTTAAATGCATATTGCTAAGCAGAAGAAGCCAGTCTAAAAAGATGATACCCTGTATGATTTCAATCGTGACATTCTGTAAAGGGGACAACTACAGAGATGGTGAGCAGATTAGTAGTTGTCAGTTGCCTTGGAAGTGAGGAAAGGAGTCAATAGGTGAAAAGGAGGGAAACTTTTTAGAGGAATAAAACTGTTCTGTATAATACTGTAATTGTAAACATATGTGTAAAACACATAGTAAGCATGTGCCCAAACCCACCCAACTTTACAGCACAATCTTAAATTTTCTGGTATGGAATAAAAAATTTTAAAAATAATTATCTAACAGGTCAGGGATCCCATGATGGAAATGCAGACTCTGGCAAAACAATCTAACTGTATTATAAACGTATGAAACAACTTCATCGAAAGGGAAGGGAGACCGTCCTGCCCAAAACAGCTTTGGAAATGAAGGCAAAAGGAAGTACACATAAGCACTGTGCTCTTGATAAAACTGTTTCCATGGAACTGTGGATTGACATTTCTGAAACATATGAATAATTGGAATTGAAGAATTAAGTAAATGGATGGTGGGGGATGAGAACTGGATTTCTCACTGTTCTAGTGGGAGGTTACAGACAAACAACGGGTGGAGGCTAAAATGATCCACTGAATGGATTAGAGTTGGAGACATCAACACGAACTCATGTCTACCTTAATAGAAATATAGCTGCTTACATTTAGAAATATTTTAGATATGTGCATTTGCATGGATTGTTCTACATACATTTCCTTGTTCTGTCAGTTGAGAGGGCCTAGAAGTACCACCACAGTAGAAACAAGACCAGATCTTATCTTCTGTCCTTCAATAAAAGGAACAAAGAGTCCTTCATTGAAACAGAAAATATATAAGGTGAGTCTTGAGCATCCAGTAGTGCCAGAAAGTAAAAAAGTGCTAAAAAAAAAAAACAAAAACCCTCACAATGATAGTGTTATG
The DNA here is from genome assembly GCF_009834535.1 of Camelus ferus. Classification (NCBI taxonomy): domain Eukaryota; kingdom Metazoa; phylum Chordata; class Mammalia; order Artiodactyla; family Camelidae; genus Camelus; species Camelus ferus. Next base: position 75,805,383 of record NC_045701.1, on the reverse strand, counting down.
TCAAAGGACACAGAAATCAACTCAAAAATCTCCCAAACCTGGAAAAATTTGAGCAACAAAATAAAGTACTATTGGATTATAACCAAGCAGTATAAAATAAGTATCTATGAATCCATACTTCCATAAATAAATGATGAAGTAAACATATTAATGGAGGAAGATAGGCACATCTCTCATGGAGAAAAATTCCAAATAATTTATGTAAATACTCTGGCCTTAACGTAGGTACAGAATTCCCTACTCCTCATAGTGACTTTCTTCCAAAGAGTGCAGTATGGGAAGGGTGGAAAAAAAGAGTGATTTTACAGCGGAGAAACCAGACAAACACAAACACTACCTCAGCCAGGTAAGCAAGGTCAGCATCAACAGTGGTGAGTCACGTGGATGGTATGTACCCCAGATACGACGTGACAAGAATGGACTTTACGTCTGTGGTTCTCCTCCCCAAAACCTCCCAGTTTAAGCCTGAGAAGAATATCTGAGAAACTCTAATAGAGGAGAACTCCACATGAAGGGTGACCAAGTACTTCTCAAAACTGCCAAGATCATCAAAAACAAAGTAAGTCTGAGAAATTCACAGATTAGAAGAATCTAAAAAGACATGACAACTAAATGTAACGTGATATCCTGAATGGGATCCTGGAACAGAAAAAGGTCATAAGATAAAAGATGGGGAAATAAAGTATGCACTTTAATAAATAGTAATGTTTCAATATCGTTTCATTCATTGTGACCAATGTACCATACTATTGTTAGGTGTTCATGAGAGGGGAAACTGGGTATAGTGCATATGGAAATTCTATGTACTATTTTTTTTGCAACTTTCCTGTAAATCTAAAACTATTTTAAAGTAAAAAGCTTAGTTTTAAAACCACTAGGAATGATACTTTGGCCACAAAGTGTTGTCCATGTTTCTGATTATTTTCTGAGAAATGGAACTGATTAAAAGCGAATTAATATTTTAAGAAGCCATATAGGAATTGCTTGCTATTAAGTTTGCACTAATTTACAATGTCAGTGACAGTGCTTGAGAGAGTCTGGACCTCTGCAGAACCCTTGAATAAAAGTGACTTAGATATTGACTGTTCTTCACAGAAGCCAATTACATAAAAATTCTAGTTTTACTTGACTTGGAATGAAAATAAATCAGAATAACACAGTAAATAAGTGGTCCAGGTAGAGTCACGCTGTGTTAATTTCCACATGGCTCCACTACTTTTTGACCATGTTACTTTGAGCTTAAGCTGCTCTAAGCTTCAATCTTTCTCAGCTGTAAAAGGGTAAAATCAAATAAGTACTTGATGTTAGTTATTATTATTATTGGGTTTTAGACATTCACTCATTTACTTAACAAACATTTATTGAAGAACTACCAATTGTCAAGCACTCTGGAAGATCCTGGAGAGATGGTGGTGAATAAGACCTAGGCCAGTACTTCTCAGACTTTCCACCAAAATTTCCTTACTGCAAAGGGGTATGAGTATGTGCATGTCCAGATAGAAAATTCTGCAACTCCAAAATTTATCTATATTTATCTTACTAATCTTCCAAATTTGTGTTTGTTATAGTATGAAAATAATGGTTTTCCTACTCCAAAAATTTTTTTGAGGAAAACTCACACTTCCAGGAAAATGTAAGACGTTTAGACTGTGGCTCCAGGGACTTCTGGGGGGGCATATATGAATCCTAGTTTGAGAAGAAGCTGTAGGAAAATTCACACTTCTTTTAATTAGTTCCCTCAGATTGTGTCATAGTTTAATGATGCAAAGAATGGAACTCAACTAAAAGAGGCAGTGTTGACCTGCAGAATGGACACCAGACTAAGACTAGAAATTAGGTTCCCGTCTTGGCTCAGCATGAACTGGAAGTGGACATTTGGGTAAGTCGCTTAAAGCCTCAGTTTCTTCTTCTGTGGAGTCGAGGAGTTGATTTGTATGCACATTAAATTTCTTTCTAGTCCAAATTCTCTTCTCTGTTTGCCAATAGGAATATTAAATAGGCAAAAAGGAAAAAAAAAATAGAGACGAGTTAACATGCTTTCAGTCGTTGCTAAATGCAACTAATGTTCAAGAGTCTGGAACTATGTTCAAAGAGTAGCAACTTTCCTAGTAGGATGCAGCTTAAGTGTGCTTTATTCTGCTAAAAGTTTTCCTGAAAATGGGCCACCATCCACATGTCATTGAAGAAAATATGCATCAAAACAAAGAAAATGGCATAGTTTCTACTTTTTTTTACATGTAGAACATTCTTCAAACTCACAAAAGCCGAACTTCTTTTATTCAGTTAACAAATGTTTATTTTTAAAATGTACTATTTAATTAAATACAGTATACCTTACGGGAAATGCAGAAATGAATGTGACACAAGTACTATACTCAAAGAGTTTACTATATTGAAGAAGAAAGAGAAGTCCACAGCTCTAAAAAAAAGGCAGAATAAAATAAATGTCATGATGGAGATACAAGCCATGTGCTCAAGGTGTGAGTGGTTTTGACCAGGGTCTTTTGATGGAGAAGACAGAATTTTTTGCTTAGTCTAACAGAATAGTTTTCTGCTGGCAAAGAAAGGATAATGCTCACTTCTGGCTGATGGAACAATTGGAGCAGAGAAAAAAAGACATGAAAATGCATTGTATTTACAAGAATCGGTGAGTAAAGCAGTGAGGCTTAGGTAGAAAGGAAATTTCTAAAGGTAAACTCAAAAAGTTGGGTTGGGTCAGATCACAAAAGCCCTTAAACTTGAATTCAGTGGTGTCCAAAGTACAGTGAAATTCTCTGAGGACATTAAAAACGATTCACAGGGGCATGAAAAAATATACTGTACCTTCTATTTGTATTTTATTCTCTTTCCCTTCAAATTCGTATTTCTGTACATGTGTATACTATATACTAGCATACTTAGTGAATGCAAGTATTTTATAAATACATACATACATCTAATATATTGGATGCACAGTCAAATTTTTTTATTGATAAGTGTACGTAATCAAAAAATTTAAGAACACTGCTATAGACAGGTGGGAACTATTTTAGTTTTTGAGCAAAGAGTACTGTGACTCAACCTGTGTCAGAGGAAGACAACCATAGCAGGAGGGTAAAGAAGAGTTTCAAGGTAGGAAACTCGAGACAGCTCGATCAGGAGCTAAAAGACTGGGCTGAAATCCTGGCTTTGCCATGCAGCAGGTGTGTAATCTTACTTAAGCAATTCTCCAACTGCAAATGGAAACAATGATAACAAAATTTTAAGAGTCTGAAGTGAGATGAATATATGGAAACATCCAGCCCAGTGATGAGTTACAGTAGATGCTTCAGGGATGTTTGCTGAATTTGAATCTGATGTTCTAACATACATTAGGAGCTTCATGCAAATGGCCAATTACAAGCTGATGATGGGCTAAGAATAGGGCCCTCTCGGAAGCACTAGAAAATTGCAATAACATTGTGTCGTTTTATGAAGAATTAACAGAATCTGTTCACTGATTAGGTGTGAAAATGGGGGAGAAAGAAAAGCCAGTTTGGCTCTGAGGGTTCTTGCATGGATGCATGGAAAGATGGACATTCTATTTATGATGGCAGAACACGGAAAAAGCAGCAGCTGAAAGTACATGTCAGTCTGGTGAATGCTGCGTTGGAGTTACTGGCAAAACATGGAGTTTATTTGGTTTATAAATTTAGACCAAGAATTCAGAGGGGATATCTGGGCTGTGTCTAGAATGAAGCTGTTCTGTGGGTAACGAGGCCATTAGCTGAACCTCCTGGCCCAAGAGCAAGTCATCTAAAAATTGTGGAATGTACTATTCCCAGGTAGTTAACTTGCATCTTGTGGTCAAAAGCGCTGTGTGTAGAGAGTCTGATTAAATTCTAGGTAACTTCAATCCCATTTCTAATGTTTTGCAGACACAGCCTTATGTACACAGACATACAGTGTCTTTCATTTATTCATGTGGAGCTGGTCTAGGGCCTGATGGTGAGACACAGTTATTTTATCCCATCTCCAGGCAGGGACTCAAGCTTTAATCCTCATAAAAATTACTCCTGGTGCTTGCTATAAATGCAGATCGCTTACCTGAAATATTCTGATTCGGCAGGAATTTGCATTTTTAATAAGTACATTATTTAAAGTAGGCTCCCCGGAAAAGAGGATTCTACATATTTCCACCATGTACATGGACTTTTCTTTTTGTCACGACAGCAGCAATCAGGAGGTCAAATAGATCAGCAAGGAAATGTAATTTCTACTGCCCATGTAGAAACTCTAGTATACGGAGTTGAACAGAAACCAGAAGAGATCTGCTAGAATTAGGAATCACTGCAACTGACCTGAACCATCTTTGAGTACCTGTGACGATGACTGCAGTGATTCTAAAGGAGAGGGAGAATTTTACCACAACTGTTTTGAGGTAATAAAGAACTATTCTGTTGGAGCTGAATCCATCCTTTGCCTGTTTTATGGCATTCCAACTCTAGAAAAACTGTAAAATAAACATGTATTTACAGCCCAATGACTCTTGTCCTTGGGTTTATTACAATGGCATTATTTATTGAGGACATTGGTCATCATGTCCTCTCTTTGAGGACCCTGTGGACAAACTTCTTTCTAGTCTTAGTATTAGGAATTAGAATTAGAAATGCTTTTTCTAGGAGTGCCATCGATCTTAATCTTATATAAAATCCAAATTATCCAATTTGACCAGATTCCCTTTTGCAGATTGCCTGCTAGACTGCTCAGAGCCAAATTAAAGGTTTCTTATGGTAGGAATATGCTTTTTGTAACAAGATGAGGTGTAAATTAATAAACATTTGCATACTACCCTTAGAATTCCTAAAGGATATCACATCTATCTTATTATATCTTTATGAGTTATTCCCATTATTTTAATAGATGAAAGATTGAGACTCAGAGCAACTAAAGGATTTGCCTGAGATTACACAGCAAGTAATTGGGAATCTAGAATCCTAACACACAAATTCTGACTCCAAATCCAGTGGTTGTTTCTTTTTTTCTGCTGGCTTTACAACAAAGAAAAGTCATCTTATTTGTCTTCAATTTATGAAAGTGTGTGTGTGTGTGTGTGTGTGTGTGTGTGTGTGTGTGTGTGTATTTCTATTTAATCGGCACACCAATCGTGAGAAAGAATTGCTTTTATTTACCCAAAGCTTCCACAGATCTAAGATTCTCAGAGGTTTCTGGACTTGCCAAAGGTCAATCAGCACAAATCAAAGAGATCAGACACAAATCTAAAATTCATAACACCCAAGTCTGAGCGTTCCCTTAAGCTATTTCTAACGTGTAATCTGCTATACTCGGGGGTAAACTGATAGACCCTCTGATCACTATTATTACCAAGGTGAAACTAAGAACTGAAACGCCAAAATTCTTTTAATTTAATAATTTTATATTTGTTATAATAAAAAAATTTAGAAGATATGAAACCATATCCACCTCCTAGTGGGAACAATAAATGTGCATTGTGCAGAGTTTAGGAAAAGGTAGATAAGGGAGAGATTCCAAGAACACCAGAAACAGAAGCAGCACACCAGAGTTCGAGGACAGACAGTCAGGAGGCAGCAACTTTGATACCCAGCCTTGTCACCTGCACAGTTCTGCCCAAGGAGGGCCTCAGAAACGAGACGCAGTTTCACTATGCCTGTCCCTCTGCTTCTTTTCTGTGAAATGAGAAAATGAAAAAAAGTTAAACATATGTGTCTCCAATGGTGTTAATTTGTCAAGAGCCTCAGTTCCCTCTTAATGTGTTACTTTTCTTAAAATAATTATCTGAGAAAAAGGAGTCACTGGAAAATTTTTCAGCATTTTAACGGCATGCCCCCAAAATACGTGCATTGTACAAGCTTTTCATTCTACCCGTCCTAGCTCATCGGAGCTGCGAGTCGTGTTTCCAAGCAGATTGTCATTATAGATGGTGCTGGGGTATGAATGTGGACTAAGTGGAAATGCAAGGCAAATCTGACTGGCCCAACAAAGACAAATGTCCCAGCAGCACTGCCATATTTCACAGAGCATAGTGTTGACTGTAGATCTGCTGACATGATAAATTTTATGGCCAAATGTGGTGGCATTTCACAACCCCGGGTCTACTGAGGATGGTTGGTCCTTCTCTGATAGGGTCAATTGTGATAAGTTGCTCTATTGAACTCCTCATGAAATATGACATTTCAGGTTAGCCAAATTCTCTTGGATGTGCCTGTCCCGTTTAGCCTTAAGACATCTGCCAGAGGAAGTTTTCTAGTTGGAAGGATGAAATGGTACCAGATCTGCTCTTGTCGCCTTTCTTATTATTTTGTCAGCAATGAAGAGGAAAGTTGCAGAATCTCTTTCCCGGGAATACTGTGGACAGACAGTCTTTGGGAGGGTCAAGAGGTGGAGGGTGTTGTCCGGGAGAAAAGAGAAATAAGACTGCCTATTCAAGCCCCTGCATCTTTCATTAATTCCCCTGGCATGGAGCCGCGACTCAGTTTTTCTTTGGGGTTGTTTTTTCTCACACAGAGAAACCAGAGTAGCCAATGAACTGATGCTGTGCATTCCTCAAAGGAAACTGTCCCTCAACCAGAGCAAGCAAGAATGATTTTTTTCATTCACAGAATAACTTAAGTGTCTCGCATAAGGAAAGAAAGTTTGAAAATTTTTTGGGCTACCCCGTTTCTCCAGCTTTTCAAGATTGGTTTGTGAATGGCAGCAAGAGTGAAAGCACATGGTGCCTGCGGGCTAATGTCCCCATAACTGTCTCCAATTAACTCAGCCTTGCACACAAGAGCACAAACTGTCACGGTTCAGGCTCTGTCACAAAATAATTGTGACCCCGGGCAAACCATTGAACTTCTCCAGGCCATGCGTTTCTCACTTGTAAAGTGAGGCTTGTTATGCTCCAGGATCCCCAAATTCCCTTCCACAGCAAAGCTTCTAGTAGGTAGTACAACAAAGTGCCTAAGAATAGACCCTGGAATCAAGACGGTCTGAGTTCAAAACCTGGATCCATCACACAAATAGCTGAGTGAACTTGAGCAATTCATTTAATCTCTCTAAGCTCCATTTTCCTCATCTGTAAAATGGGGATGATATTATCACCCACCTCTTAGGGCTGAGATGAGAATTAAGTCACTGAATATAGGTAAAGTGCTTATATGCACGAATGGAAGATAGTGAGTTTTCAATGCATGTTAGCTATTATTCTACTGATTCTATGTTGCTGACATTCAGAAAATGGTGACCAGTCCAGCACATTTTTCAGTGACTACGTTTTTTTTTTCATTTTACTAAATAAACTAGTCAACATTTTTTGATGACCTCACCTTCACCTCTAACTGGACTCCTACATGGGGGCAACTTATTTTCGATAAACAATAGGGAAAGACTGTGCAGTATTAATCACTATATTTCTATTTCCTTTATCAGTTTATGTCACAACCATACTCACAAATGTTAATGTCTTGTACTCCTCTCTCTCTTTCATAAGACCCACCACTACCTCCTTCCCCAGTGAACACACACAAGCACACACACACATGCCAACCTTAAACATTACACTAATCAGTTTCAAATGATCGGTATCTCTACACAACGTCCTTTTTTCCCCATTCCTATTACAATTGTATATGGGATGCATTTAATAAAGCTTCACTGATGATGATGATGTGACTAAATATGAGGATAATGGTCATAGATTAATAAATTGTACTTACTATTTCCAAAGTATATACACAAGTCATATATGCTTTATTCATTCACCCAGCAAAAATTTTTGAGAGCCTACCAAATATCAGGTCCAGCAAAGGCTCTGCTGGGCCTAAATAATGTAACACACCAAAGTCTTGTCTAAGTTTAAACTCAGGCAAATGTTCAATTATCATCCTACTGCCAAGCCACAGAGTGTTCATTTTGTAAGCAAACAATTACATGTAGAAAACAATTTAAAGTCACTAACTGTTCCCCGTTTAGGAGTTTGCCTTAGTCTATAGAGACATCTTTCTACCTGTGACTTCCTCATCTGCATACTAAGGGGTCTGACTAGGCAGCCTCAAAGGTCAGTTCCTGCTCTGATATTCTATAGAACAAAGGCAAAACCAGCTCCCTGTGACTAGGGCTCAAGAAAAGAACAGCCTGAAAATTTAACACGTTCTAAAATATTGATTAGAAGGATGTGAACGAAATTGATTATTTCACGGCGGTCAGCTTGTGGATGAATTTTATTATTACTCGAAAAGTAATGGTCCCTGTCTCTCCTCTTACTTTCTTTCCTATTTGGTTGCACTATTATTATATAGGCTGCCAAAAAAAGTAAAATGTGGTCAACTTTCCTGGAACACTATGTCTGGAGAAGTTCTGAGGGGATCCTCCTGGCTCCTGATTAATTGATGGGTCAATTAAGCAACAAATGACATATAATGGGAAAATCATAGGCCTTAGTCCAAAGATTGTATTTGAAGTCCCACTTTTTTCTTTTGACTTTATTATATCCAACCGTGGACAATTCACATTTCCTCTCTAAGTTTCAGGTTCAGTATCTAATAAAACACAGGCCTTCACAATTGGCAGGCATGACCCTAGGCTGGCTGTCTATCTCCATCCATTCACGCAAGATAGATGTTTTTAGGCCTTATTTTCCAGATGAGAATTCAGGGGCTCAATGAGGTTAAAAGTGATCATATAGGTGAAAATGTGTTATAAATACCAAAATTCTGTATGTATTTTGTTATAGTTGTTATTACTGTTAGATCACCCCATCCAAATATTAGGGTTTTATGCCTGGCTGATTACTAAAATTCAGACAAAATTAATTGTGATAATGAGTAAATGTTTTTGTTCTTCTCGATTGGAAATACAGGAAAAAAAATCAAGGGGAGAGAGGCACTTTCTTTTTCCACTAAACTGAGCAGTAAAAGGAATGGTTTAGGACTGGCTAATTCACCAGTGGGTATCTGTAGCACATAGAACAGTGCCTGGCATATAGCAGGAGTGAAGTAGCATAAAATCCTTCCAAAGAGTGGTGTGAGTCCAACTGTTCCCTTTAAAAAAAAAATGCCTGGTCATATTATTGCAAGATTAACAAAATGCCCACACAGTTTGCTAGCTGAGAGCTGTGGGATGTGTAATCCAAATGCATGTAGTCCCATGACTGTGGCTTGGATATACCTCATAGTTATCTGCTCTGCCTTAAATATTGACTCTGGCTCCTCTGACTGGCTGAGATTTCCAGGACGGCAACAATAATTACAGGCATCGCCTTGTGCCTTTTTGACCCGAATCCAGGTACAGATGGGAGAACACCGGAAATATGAGGACCCAGCCTTCATAATTTCCAAGAAAAAAATGTCCCTCCTATTTCTTCACCTGAACTCTCCCCATCTTTTTCTACACAGTTTCCTCTCCTCACCTCCCTTAGACAATAAGAACTTTAATCAGGTTCTGGGCAGAGAACCAACATCAATTACCAACCACTAATCACAGCATTTTACTGTGTTTTACTTTTGGTAAATATATGTCCAGAAGTACGACTTAGAAAAATGAAGGTATAGTTATAGCATATTTAACAGAATAAATGAAACTAGTATGTATGGGGCAAAGGAGGTTCCTTACAAGATACGATTTTTTTTTTTCAAATAAGAGAAATGAGAAAGAGATCAAAGGAGAGTTTTCAGAAAAAAAAGAAACAGAAAGACATCCATACTGATGACTGACCCAACTGTGTCTGCCTCTAAAGGCAGGCCACATTTTGAGAAGGCAGGAGACCCACAGACAAAAAAGAAAGAAAAAAAAAACCAAAAAGCAATTTTTAAATCCTCACTTTCCACTAGGAAATCAGTTACTTTTCCATGAATACCAACCGACCACCCTACTTTTACAACATATCTAAGATAGAATCTATTTGGGGGTCAGTTAATTGGACCAACCTGCTCTTCATAATAAGCATGACATTTACACAATGTTTTACACTCCAAATTTGAAAAAAAACCTTCCCATACCTGCCCCATCAAATTACACTGGCTACCGTCTTAGCTTATCAGATTTATGACCTGCGAGCTTCCTGACCACTAGGCAGCTGTCTTGATTTTCCCTAGGTCCACAGCAACGATGGTTGAGAACAAATTCACAAGTGCTAGTTCTGAAATACTGTAGTGGCCTCATGAGACTAGAGCAAGAAAAGTCATTTGTTGTATAACCCTTTGTCTCAAAAACATATAAACTGTGCTTTGGCCTCTAATGGGAGGAACAGTCCTCAGAGCTTTCTGAAAGACTGTCTCCCAAGTTATAATCCTCAGGTTGGCATGAATAAAATTTTTCATTTCTTAGATCGACTATGAGTTATACACTAACATTATCCCATTGTACAGATGAGGAAGCTAAGCCTCAGTGGGATTAAATACCTTGTCCTAGGTTGCACAGCTAACAGTAAGTAGATGAGACCAGATTCAACCCAGTAATCCAGCTCTTAAGCACTGTGTGTTGTCGTCTCAATTGAAATATGCTTATTTAACTTTGTATTTCTTTTCCCAGAGGCAGAAATTTAAGTCTCCAGCCTGTACTATAACTTGAATACAATGAGAACATGTTTACATTTCTATTGGAGCCCCCATTTGTACTCCTTACAGTAGGTAATATTGCATAGTGTTTCACGTATCCTGACTTTGGTACTAAGTTATCTGGATTCAATTATAGGTTCATCTCTTTGCTACCTTTCTGAACTTGACAAGTTATTTAAAATCTCTGGGTCCTGGTTTTCTCATCTTAATTCAGCACAGTGAGAGTAACTACCTTACAGGATTCTGTAAGAATAAAATTACATAATAGACAAAATGCTGGGACAACGTCTAGCACAAATTAAGTCCTCAGTAATTTGGAAATTATCTTTTCCTTGTATCTCTTACATTGTACCCATCATAATTTCCTGTCTTTCCTTTAGATTATTAACTCCACAAGGCAGGAACAACATCGTTTTCATCTCTGCAGCTCTAATGCCAGCAGTCTGAAACATAGTAAGAGCACATTAAATGTTTGAGATGGATGAATAAACAAGGCCTTTTCAATGGACCAGCTAACATCTTACATCAGGTGAGGCTTTCAGCCTAGAAACGGATCACAGATGTTCTCTGTTAATTTTCAGAGTGTAAGTCACCACATTCATAGCAGTAAGCTGCAGATGGCAAAGGCATCAAAAACGTCCTACAAACAAATTGACACAACATTGTAAACTATCTGTATTTCAATAAAAATACATATATAAATGTAAAACAACAAAATGTCAAGAATTTTTTAAAAAGAACAAACAAGAGAGAGAGGGGGGCGTCTGTGTTTCTAGCACCTTATACATCTTCAACAAATCTACTTAATGTCATTCCACAGAAGCTAGTGAGAAGTAATGAGGAGAAATGACCCAGAAATTCTCTTGAATTCAGAATAATCTACACTAACCTCACTGTGGGTCAAAGCATAAGCACATGTGGGTAGTTTGTAGCAGTAGTAGTTTATAGTCTGTAGTCCCTTGTAGGTGTTTTTTCATTCCCTTCTCCCTTTTAATTAAACCATTTGGTCGCATGGCCCATCCCACCTTCCTTCTCCCTCTCATCCTCAGAACACAGTCCACATATGCGCTGAAAGAAGGGTCTGCAATACATGCCATATTAGCCTCATTGGAAGGCCTTGTATTTGAACATTTATTTAGTTCTAAGAGAAAAAAATGAACCAGAAAACGTAATAGCACAGCACTGTACCATATACCAAAAAAAGGGTGGGGGGGTGGGGGGGAGTTGGCCTCTTGGTACCCTTAGGAATTCAGTACCGCAAACATGGAGTGATACCACTCGTGTTTGAAGTTCAGCTCTATTATTTGCTACCTGTGCCTCTTTTTCATGACACAAGTCACTTCTTTGAGCATCTGTTTCCTCATCATTGTGAGGAGATAATAGTACTTTTCACACTGGCTTTTTGTCAGAATTAAATGAAATAAGTATGTAAAACATTTTCACAATGTCTGGCTTGAAATGAGCTATTATTATTATTATTACTACATACATGTCAGGCCCTGGGAATATATAGAGAGACGAAACAAGATACTTGAATCTCCAAGCACATAAATAGTATCAGAAAAATACAGATGAGAGAACAAAGGAGGAAGGAGGCAACATTCTTGTCACTCTCATTTTACAAATGTGGAAACTGAGGCTTAGAGAAGTTAGCAACTGGCAGTAGGTTAATGTCCTTCAAATTAATTCAGTAAAATTCAGCTTCCTAAAATCTAATTTGTTCTATCTATCAAGTTCGCCAGTCTAATAAAAATGATTTTTATGGTTTGAATAGATGAGGAAACTGAAAATCAAGCAGAATATTTTAAAAGCTTACAAGGAAGGCTGAATTTTGACTTCTGCTAATAAAATTTTTCTAGCAAAACAGAAATGTCAGCATTTATTATGGGAAATTTCTGTTTCTACTGGTTTCTAAACTTCATGTTAACATTATTTCTGTTTTATCAGATTTTAGCAATTTTAGCATTTTTAAGTCTATTTCTAAAATTCTTCTTTCACATTTTCTGGGTCATGGTCAAGGTATTTGAGGTACTAACCATATTATGACCAACCATAGCAAAATATTCTGAACAGTCCCACTTCCTTTACACTCTGAACTTTTTAATCCTTTTATGTTTGGTATTTCAATTGGCCTATCCCAATTATTTCTTATCAGCAAACAGAGTTTCTGCATTTCCTAGGCGATGAGATTTCTTTAGGTTATTTTTATTTCTTCAAGATGCTTTTGGATTTAAGTTTAAACTCTCAATTTAATTTAAATACTTAATGTAATTAAATCTACTTTAAATAACTGAAAATTGGACTCAATCTAAAATAAAGATTTAATTCCATTTTAAGCTGAAATTCAATTTAAAATTAAAATTCAATTTAATATAAAATTCTGACTATTTCACATGCTTTTGAATTTAAATTTAAATTTTAAATGACTACAGATACAAACGGAAAGTTCATATGTTGGCAACAGGATATTAAAAATGCTTAAAGTTTAAAAAAGTACAAAATAACACTCAAAAGCATCCAAATTCAAATCCAAAAGAAGGAGCGGAAACCAATCTAAAATGCATGAAAAAAGTTTCCAATGTTGGTTGGAAAATAGCATTTCTTTTAAATAATTTATTTTAAAAATTCTTTGACCATTTTCTCAGCCTATCAACTTTAGTGTAATTCATATTCTTGTAAACCTTACAAACATTTACGTAAATTTGGCAAAAACTGGTTATTTGTTTGACAGATCATCTGGAGAACTGACTTGCCTCCTAGATAACTTTCCCAATGTCACACACACACTGGGATCCAGTATTGGAGCCAAAATCTGCCTCAAACACTGATACTGCTTCTTTCTGTACGACACTTCAGAGAATATGAGGGGCAAAGAAACTCAAATGGAAAGTCTACTTTAGCAAGTTTCGTGGATTACCAGATGCCAGGCAAAGTGATTTTTAGTTTTGACGACATAATCAGAAAAATTAAGCAATATGTTCTGGGTTATTCCTGACATTTCATGTGAAAAGGTCAACCTCCCCTCAGTGTCCTCCACGTTCTCAGCTAAATATTATTTCCCAAACAACCTCCTAATCAAAGAAGAAGTGAGTTCCATCTTCTGGTTTCCCAGTATTTTATCAGAAACTATATTACTTACCTGTTCACACAAACAGACTCTGAAATATGCCATAATGTTTTTTATTGTCATTTTTATTCCTTAAAGGAGTTGGTAAAATTCTCTTTTAGGAGAAAAGCCAGATGATACCTGATGGAAGAAAAAAAAAAAAAACCCATATTTTGATAGGTAGCCCAAGAAACAGAAAAACAAACAATAGTTGCCTTTTTCTTCCAAAATTTAACAGATTTGTCTCACTATTTTGAACATACGGTTCCTGTTTGGGAAACTCCTTGTCACCAATGTTTGTGATAAAATATTACTAAAATACATATTTATACTATCTCTTTTCTCGAGTTATATAAACCCCTACTTATTTACTGAAAAGAAATGTCATGCTTTTCAATGACTTATTTCCTTTCTGTAATCAAAGGCATTTTAGGAAAAGCCAGGAAAATGAGAGAGAACAGAATGATGCACCACACACCGTGTGTAGGTGCTCAGTAAATGGTATTCTATGTTGATAAGGAGGAGGAAGAGAAAAAAGACTAGGGGGAGTGTAATTCCAAGTACATTCGTTTTCTTAATTTATGCTGCAAGACAGAATTATTTAGTCACACCTCTGCATTTAAGGTAAAATCAGCGATGAGGCAATCTCTAAAATGTAAATCAGGCAGAAGAGAGTAAGTATTAAGATCTACTTGTTAACCATTTTCTTGGTCAGCAGAGAAGAAAATACTCTTTTACGTTTCATGATGAATGTGTTTTAGGAATTCAGAGGGTTAGAGATTTTTTCATGCCCCAGGGCATGTCAGTGTGATTGTCTTTTTAGTTACCAATTGTCAAGTGCCTACTATGTGCGAGCAATATATTTAATCTTCCAGGTAATATTACCACCACTATTTTGCAGATGAGGAATAAAATCAATGTCTTACACGTGTCTAATGGCTTATAAGCAAAAGAGGCAGAAATTAATAGCTGTAATTCCAGAGCCTGAGTGGAAGTAAATGTTTTCTTAATTCCGAGAGGCAGTGTTCCCTCGTGATTTAGAGAGCATGAACCCCAGTGCCAGACTGCCTGCACCTGAACCCTGACTCTGCCCTTTACTAGCTGTATGACCTTGGGCAAGTTACTTAACTTCTCTGTCCTTCAATTTGCTCATCTGTAAAGCTGGCTGCTTTCATGATTAAATAATTTAGTATACCTAAGACAGTCAGATCATTTAGTGCCTGCCATCAAGTAAGCACTATATAATCATCAGCTATTATTATTTCTTCCCCAAGATCTATTCCCTCTTTTAGAAAAAAAAAATCCACATTTTCCTTTGGGGAACATTTCCCCACTACTTTTAGTCTGTATGGTTTAAATGGTATTACTCCACCCTAGTTCCTGACATAAATATATGTTCCAAGCCTTCTAACCAGAGTACTGAAGCTCTATCATCACTTGTTCAAGAATGGACTTAAGACACAAGTTAGTCCGACGAAATTTTTGGAGAACTCTTTGGGAAAAAAAGAAGCTCTTTCAATTGGATTGAGAGCTGTCAGAACTTAAACATGGAGTTTCCAGGAGCCACCTTCTAGAAAAAGAATGCTTAAGAGTGGATCCCACGTAGGACAAAGCATAAATAAACGATAGAGAAGGAGAGAAACAAATCTAAAGGCATCATTTAAGCCCTTCGATCCAGCTCTGATTGACAAAAATCTACCCATGAACTTTAAAGGTAAATGAGCCAAGTTTACTCTTTGCTTAAGTCAGTTTGACTTGGTCTCTATAACTTCCCTGCTGAAACAAATTAGGACAAAATCACAAGCGGCGTTAAATTTGGTTACGTACCATGTATCATTTGGTCCCTCTCCCCACTTATTTCCGTCCACTACACAGAGGAGAATGCTGGGGGCTTGAGAAATTAAGTAAATTTTCTGATTTTATATATGGATTGATTGATTTACATATTACTTTATTTTTTTTAAAGTATCTAAGGTGGATTATCCACATGCAAGTAGAATTAAGAAAAATTTCACGGACACTGTTTGAATTCTCTTGCTATGCTGAGTGATCAAGAGGTCAAGTCTCCAATCTTTCCCTAAAAAAAAAAAAGAAAAAAGAAAAGAAAAGAAAGAAATTTCCTGACAGAGAGTTTGGCCTGATCATTAAACTAAATTATCATAAAATTCAAGGATTTTTTTTCTTTCTCCTACAAGCTGTCATGAAATCGCACCCCTCTCTTCCTCTTTTGTATCCATTAAATGAAGAATTATCATGGGGCAGAGACTAGCAGCCCAGGTATTAAGCACACACTTAGCACTTGACCTTGACATATAGACTCTCTGGCTCCACAGAAATGAGGCTTTTGGAAGCACAATTTCAGATGCCAATTTAAAATTCCAAATGCTATTGAAGTAAGAATTTATTTGCACTATTACTCCTTAGTATTACTAGATGTGAGAAAGATGAATTAAATGTGAACTGTCTGATTCCTGGCCAGACTGCAAGTCTATAACATGACATGAAATTTTTGGTCATTACACTATCTCCTATACCAGTGAACCATTTCTGACACAATCCGGTGATAACATTCATGTCCACACTCTAAGAAAATGATCTTTTTTGTCCATTTGAAAGCACCTCACATAATTTATGGTACAACATACCAGGCACCACCATGAAAATAATTCCCTGTAACTTCAGATTTCAGGTGCAACTAATATTGTTTAATTTCCTAACATCCTCTATCTGCAACTGACAAGCCACACCAGTTCCAGTGATCAAATGCTAGAAAAGAAGCAGATAAACTAAGAGAGATAAGAAGGTTATTAATAGCTGCAGAATTAGACAGCCTTGCTGAATAAAAGGGTGGAGTTGGCAGTTTCATAATTGCCTCTGACTGATTGATATGACAAATGTAACAAAGGCAGATGATGTGCGGCAGAGCTCCAAACAGCAATAAGGTAAACACACATCAAAACACAAGAGCAGACATTCTTTTTTTATTCTTTTTTAATTTTAGCTTAATCTTTGAAAGTTTATCTGATTTACTGACCTCCGTGTCTTGATTTTTCTTCTCTAGAGACAGGAGTTTAGCTTGAGCTATGGGACTCATGTGGGGCTGGAAAGAGGGTCTCTTGCCCAGAGCAGTGGGTTCTCTCATGCTAAGGATCCCATGGATCCAACAGTTAAAATACAAGGTGGAGAAAGCCGGAGTTAATGAGCTAAGGACAAAGAGACCAAAATGAATCTGTAACTCAACAGGAAATCTCAAGCAGAAATTAAGTCTTGAAGCACAGAACCAAGGGTAGAAGGGACAGGAAGATGACGTAGGGAACTTTTAGTAAATGCAAACCAGGAGATTATGTAAGTGAATTCTGAAACAGGAGCCTTTGGCCTCTGCTGTCCCGAAGGCCTAAGGCCATCGTGAAAGGGCCTTAATGTTTAAAAGGCCAAAGAGTCAGAGGACACAAATTTGAACTAAGGATACCCTGTAATCTCCAAGCTGAAGTGCCAATGGAAGATCCTTCAGAGCAGGGAAATTTTTAAATAATTACCAAAATTAGTGCCTCAGTTATTCATCCATGAAATATAAAACAGTGAATGCAGAATATGCTTTGGAATTCTGCAAGTCTTAGGAGGAGGTCCTGGCTCTTTCTCTGACTTTGAGTGCTGTGGTTACTTTGCTTATGTAACATGCAGCCTCCTGAAAATAAAACTAGTGCTTACCTCATGAAGTTTTAAGAAAAATAAATAACACAATCCCCAGAAAGTGCTGAACACGTTCCACGTTACACAGAAAGTGCTATGTACTTTTTTTTTTAAAGAACAGCTTCCTTCAGGTAAAACTGACCCACGACAAACTACACATATTTAAGCTGCACAATATGATAAGTTTTAAGATATGTATACATTTGTTGAACCATCTCCATAATTCAGAAAATAAACATGTCCATCACCCCCCAAGTTCTCTTGTGCTCCTTTCTCTACTTCTTTCCTTCTGCTTTTCCCAATATCACCCCGCTAACATCCCAAGAAACAACTGATTTTGTCACTATAGATTAGTTTTTATTATTTATAAGTTATATAGATACATAGATAGATATGGTATGTACTCTTTTGTTTGAGGAGGAAAAGTCTACCTTACCTCACTCAGTATAATATATTCGAGATTTATTGTGTCAGGAGTCCCAACACCACCACCACCCTTAGGTTTGATGATTTGCTAGGCGAACTCACAGAATTCATATAGTCATGCTGGTGGCTATGATTTATCGCAGGAAAAAGCATACAAAGTATAATCAGCCAAGGGAAAGGGACATGAGACAAAGTCCAGAGGAAACCAGACACAAACTTCCAAGAGTCTCCTCCCAGTGAAGTCACACAGGGCACAATTAAATCAACCAGCAGCAAGTTACGACAACACACATGTACGGTTATCTACCAGGGAAGCTTATGAGACATTCAGGGACTGAAGATTTTGCTGGGGGGCTGCTCAGGTAGGCAGCCTCTGTCTGGTTTGAGCCAATGTTCTAGATTCTCACAAGAAGGCACGTGTTTAGTATAAACTATGTTGTTTGCACAAAGAGTTTAGGTACACTGAGTCACTTTTTAACAATCCTGGGAATGGTGGAAACCCTCTCAAAATCCAAGTTCCCAGAAGCCAAACAAAGACCATCCATTTAAGCAGGTCTTTTCAAGGATAGGAGCCTCAAGCCTGCTAGCCTTGCCTCTTGTCTGAATGCTGACTCTTGTTGTTGCAGGTACAAGAAGTCCATCCATTTTCATTGCCGAGTAGCACTTCATTATATGTCTTACAACATCTGGCTTACCCGTTCACCTCCTGATAAACAGGCAGGTTGTTTCCAGTTTGAGCCTATTACAAATAAAGCTTCTATGAACATCCATGACCTAGCTTTTGTGTGGACCTATCTTTTCACCACTCTTGGGTAAGTACCTAGGAATGAAATAGCAGAGTCACCTGGTAGGTGTATACTGAATGATGTAAGAAACTATCAAACTGTTTTCCAAACTGGCTGTTCCATTTCACATTCCCATCAGCAGTGTATAAAAGCCCCATTTGATCCACATCTTTGTACTTGATAATCTTCATTCTTCCTCATTTTGATATCTCCATTCTTCATTTGATATCTTTGATGTCATTTGATTCTTTAATATCTTCATTCATTCATTATTTTAAAACACTTCTGTCCCAAATCCTCTCTTTTGAGGACTTCAATTATACATATATTAAATCCTTTAAAGTTGTCTCACAGCTCATTCATTTTCTGTTCCTTTTTATTTTCTTTTGGCTTTTTCTCTGTGTCTCATTTTAGATAGTATCTATGACCATGTCTTCAAATGCACTTATCTTTTCTTCAGCAGTGTCTCATCAGCTGTGAGGTACATCAAGAGTAGTTTTTCATTCCAGATATTATGGCTTTCAGGTCCAGAATTTTAATTTGGGTCCTTTTGTATCTTCTATGTCCCTACTTAACATGTTTAATCTTTCCTCTAGCTTCTTTAAAATATGGAATACAAAAAAAAAAAAAAAAAAAATTTGGGAGGAGGGTATAGTTCAGTGGTAGAGTGTGTGCTTACCATGCACAAATTCCTGGGTTCAATCCCCAGTACCTCCATTAAAATAAATAAATAAACCTAATTACCTCCCTCACAGCAAAAATGAATGTCTTCATGTTCTTATCTACTAATTCAGTCTACTATTACACTGTGTGGTTGAATTTGATTAATTTTTCTCTTTTTTTATGTGTTGTATTTTCCTGCTTCTTTGCATTCATAATAATTTATTGAATTCTAGACATTGTAAATTTTATTTTGTTAAGTCCTGAATATTTTGGTTTTCCTGTAGATATTCTTGAGCTTTGATCTGGATCAAAGTTAACTTACTTTGAAACAATTTTATATTTTCAGGTTTTACATTTAAGCTTTGTTGTGTAGTAATACATCAGCATTTAGGCTAGGTCTAATTTTATCCCACCGCTGAAGCAAAACCCTTCTGCTTATTCAATCCAACATACCATGAATTATGAAGTTTTCCACTCTGGCTAATGGAGCAGTTACTATTTCTGGCCCTGTGTCAGTTCTGAGCACTCTTTCCTCTAATCATTTTGGACAGCTATTTTCCCAGCCTTAGTAATGTCTCACAGATGCACTAATCAATACTCAAGGGAAGATGTGAGGGAGATCTTCAGATCTCCGAAGCTCCTGACCCTGTAGCTCCCCTTCCTCTGGCTCTAACTTGTCTGGCCTCCCCAGACTCCCAGCTCCACCTCTTTGACTGGGGAGGACATTGTGCTCATTTGCATTCTCCTTCCCGGAGCAGCAGCCTAGACAGCAATTAGGAAATTTTAGGGATCACCCTATTTGTTCTTTATTGACCAATGTCTCAAGGATAGTCTTTTCATAACTTTTTTCTGGTTTTTAATTGTTTCAGGTAGTAAACTAAATTTGGTCCCTACTTCTTCATGTTGGCTGGAAGGCCTATGTACTGTTTTATATTGATATCTTTCATTACTACTTAAGTGGATTTATCTGTAATTTATTATGAAGTATTTAATAAAGCATTAAAAGCAGCCTATGTGTATATGCTTACGTGTTTTAAAACAGAGAGAGATCTTAGAGAACCTCCAGTCCAAAGGTTTCAAAATTTGTTAATGCTGTTTTTTCAACTGTAGGCTACACGATCAGAAGTCTGTGTATATGTGGCCTACATAAAGTTTATTTTGTTGATAAGAACAATAGAGAAAAGCCATGCCTAGCATACAAGAATAGAACTTAATAGGTGAGTTAGTGCATATCAAAGCTTTATTCATACTATTTTTCTTTTTTGCCTGTCATCTTTCAGAGTGTCCCAATTTGATATAATTTTGGTGAAATTAAACCTGGATGGCTCAAAATGATGTAATTAAATATATTCAGCTTCAATTAAAAATCATAATGGATTCAAAGTTGCTAACATAATACATGGTAGCAATAACACCAGAGCAGAAATAGCCTATTAGTTGATGTGTACCAGACAATTATTGAAAAACAGGGGAAGGGAAGTGGGTACACGGAACATTTTTCATAAAATACATTCAATCAGGAAGGGAAATGACAGAGAGTCTGCATGTAATGTAATATCATTCTTTTACAGATGAGAAAACTGAAGCATAGATTTAAATAATATCCAGAATCACACATTTGATATGTGACTAAATATGGATATAAGCTTATTTGATTTATATCCATATTTGCTTCTTAGCACTGATGATCAATTTACCTGTCAATTTTTTCAGAATGAAAATTCCTTCTTCAGTATGGAACATTTCTCCATTTCAGAATGTGGGACCCAGAGAGAGCCAGTGTTGAGTTCTGACTCATCGATTATTCACATTGTCACAGGGCATCTAATCCGTGATCAATGTTGTTTAGATAATGTGAGAAACCTCATTAGTTAGTTCCAGTAATTGTTTTGAGAGCATCTTCTCCATGCCATTCATCATCTTAGGTGCTCGGGATACCAAGGTGTCCAAGACAGACAAGATCCTACTCTCAAGGATTTTACCTTTTAGATGGAGTAAGGACAAAAAATAAGTAGAGGAATATAAGACAATCTCAGATAGTGATGAATGATATAATGAACATAATATAGTGATAGAAAGTAGGTGTCATGAAGAATCACACCAATTAATGAATTTGTATTTTTACACTGGAGGTAGATTCTATAGGACTTTTTAACAGAATGTATGAGACGAGTGAGAGAAGAAACAAATTGGGGCAGAAGGGGAGCAGGTATAGGGAAGAGTATCTGGGTAGGAACTGGACAGGAAAAAGAAATCAAAAATTCTATTTTGGCCTAATTAAGTGTGAGGTGTCCAACAGAACAGTCCTTCTCAAACTTTACATGTGCACAAGACTCACCTGGGGCTCTTGTTAAAAGGCAGATTCTGAGTCAGTATGTCTGAGGTGGGCCCCGGATCCAACATTTCTGACATGTCTTGGATAATGCCAGTGATGCTGAAATACAAACCATGCTTTGAGTAGCAGGACCTTAGATAACAAAGGTGAATACAGGTAGAATAGAGATCTCAAGCTCTGTAGAAAGGTAAGGGGTTGAGCTGTAAAATTTGGCAATATTAGATGTATTTCTTAAGGAAAGCCCTAATCGATTGAGAATACACGGAAGCATTAGCAAACCAGAAAGTTTAAAGGGAAATTCTATAAAATTTAGTAGAGAATGGAATTTAGTGGAATTTAGTAGAATTTAGTAGAAGCTGGCATTTGTGTAACACAGAATGGGAGTACAAACGAAGTTACAAAAGAGAAAGGGATTTATGTGGAGTTCAGGAAACAGAGACAGGATGTGGGCTGGTTATCGCACCACAGATCTATTTGGCAGGTAAGATGAAAAGGCTCCCTCTGATTATTCCCTTTTGACTAATCTTATCCTGATCCATCCTATAGGAATCCATTTGGAATTTTAGATTTTATAAAAAAAAAAACAACTGTGAGGGCTTGGAGTGACAGAAGGCAAAGTCAAAAAGTAATACGAGTTTTGACTGGTGAATATTAAACACAGAACTAACAGCTTAAAATTTAATCCTTAGACTAATAGCTAAATGGATCTTTTCGGCGGGATGTGGGGAATGGAGAAATGTGAGCACATGCAGGGACTGAAGAAGTTAAAACTATTGCTGAATTTTGACTGTAAGTTAAAAAAGAGAAGGAAGATCCCCTAAAGGGCCATTCAAAGCATTTAAATTTGAGCTCACCAGAGCATGTACTAATGTTTTAACAGCTGGAGTGGTTAAGCATTCTTCTGTTTTAGAAGTTTTAATCGCTGATGACAAGAGGCCAAGGTTAGACACCCAGAGAGCTGGGCAGCCTCACGGGCAACACCTGAAGTGAGTGAGAGTCTTCTGAAGAACAAAAATGTTTAATAGACTGTTCTATGTATTTAAAGTAGACTTGCCCTTTACTTAAACTTGACCAACAGACTCCACAAAAGCTCTAAGCAATAGTATTGCAGTTGCTGGGTTACAAAAAGGGAAGCAGATGATCATCAGTGAACAGACCTACTGACTACCGCATGGGAGCACATCTATTTGTGTTCAGACAGACACCACATAAAGCAAAATAGGGATTCGGCCATAAAGTGAAATAGGGATTTAGTAATTATCTGGTCCATTCAGTCAAAGCAGAAGGCAAATTGGAAAATTGAGAAACTGGATTAGGCTCTGTTCCTCTCTCTCTTTCTTATGTTAAGATCTATGCCCTATTATGCCCATTCATCTACAAACTTTTATGTTTCAATATCCTTTACCTTTTACAGGAGCCTAAAAATCAAAAATGACATAGACATCTTCCCAGGAGCACATTATCTAGCAGAGCAGATGCTACACATTCCCCATGTAAATGAGACAGAATGCTAAGTTTTAGAGCTTTTCAACTTTAGCATATATCAGAATCACCTGAAGGGCTTGTTAAACCACAGATTGCTGAGCCTCATCACCAGAGTTTCTGAATCAGTAGACTGGGGGAAAAGGGGGAAGAATCTGCATCTCCAATATGTGCCATCTTAAAAGTAAGACTTATTTTAACTGTTACTGATGCTACTAGTCCAGTGACTACACTTTGAGAACCGCTGTTTTAGAGGATGGCCAATAGAAACAGGACTTTCAGCCAGGGCTCTCAGAGATAGCTTCATTGAGACTGTTAACTGGGAGTTGGGTCTTGAAGGACTGAAAATTACAACATGGGAAATAAGAGAAAAAGGGTATTAGAAATGTAAGTAATTTACTGAGCAATGAGGTAAAACTACAAATATTTTTCTCTGCCCCTCCATTTTTGTGGTCCTTGAAGATCAAAGAATAAAAGACAGAAAAGAAAGATATTCCCATTTTCACAATGCTTGGAAATTTCAAAAAAGCAAACTTTCAAGGAAGGTCCTCCAGATCCTAATCTTGCAAAATCTTCTCTAATCTTCCTGTCTCTTTTGCTGCTTTTATCACAATGAAATCCACACTCAAAAATAAACAAAGGCATCATTAACCAAAATTCCAGGGCCTGATTTTCTTCTTAGACTTCCATGATTATTATTTTTATTGCCTTCTCCTCTGACCACAATATTAATTTAGGCATTTCAATGCTTTTTGCTAATGTCTAGGATATGTGCTTTTTTAAAAAGAGATACAAAAATACTTTTAAACTAAATATTAAAAAATTGAATTAGAGAGCTAAAAACAATATAGATGAAAACAATGTAGAATAAAACACAATGGTCCTTAAGACAATTTGCTGGAACAGCAAGAAAAGAACCAGGAAAAAGAAAAGATGCTATTTAGGCATTGCATCTTGAAAAAAAAAAATCTAACTCTTAGTTTAATTTTGGAAATAAAATAAAAGAAGTTTTTTAAAAAATATTCTACTCTTTAACATATGAAAGCATAGTTTACGCCAATTCTGACAACCGAGAACCCTCAAAATAAGGCCATGGAAAAGTAAATATTGGGAGAATAATGAGTGGTCATATCTCCCTAGATCCTGGATATGACTCAGGAAACAAGAGAAAACAAAGCTGACAAGGCAAGTTGAAGTCAGATTATATATAGGACTTGGGACGACTAGAGAGAACAATCAAACTATATCCCTACCAAGAGAATACATTTTATCTTCTCCCACAAGTAGCCACCTGAAAGCAAAACGAACAGAACAGTGAAGTAGTAGACATTCATTATGTGTCTACTCAGCACCCATCTTTCCTTTTGGAAACTGTCCCTTTCCTGTCCCACGTGGTCCAGCAAGATTGTCAGTCACAGTGCCTCCCCTATCCACTTGCTGTACAAATGGACACAAGACCTGACCTGTTCCCCATTCCTTAAACCACAGTGGGCACTTTTTATCAAGTCAGAGACCATCAATTTCCTTTCAAGAGAATGTTACATAAAATTTGGAAAAAAACTTTTTTGGATAAAGAAGATATGCATTGATTCAACAAATACTTGGTGTGCACATGTTAGCCCTTGGGGACTGAGTGATGAACAAGACAGACACGGCCCTGCCTTCACGGAATTAGGCATTACAAAGATCATTTCAAAATTAGAGGAGGTAAGTGCTATCAAGGAGTGAACAGGTGGTTAGAAAGAGTGTTCAGTGACTACTTCCTTGTCACTCTTGTACCTGTGGGACATGAGCTTACGGCTGCCATCAGCCCATCACCATGAAAAACACAAAGAGAAGCAGAGTCCAGAGATAGGGGCAGAGAGACACCATCCTTGAGACTCTCTCAGTCTATGCACAGGTAACCCCAGGACTACCCTTGAACGTCCCGTTTTTATAAGTCAAATGGTCCCCTTTCGTATTCCTGAAGTCAGTTTGCTTTGGTCCATCATTGACAATTACAGGAATCATTAGGTAATAATAAATATATGCCTGTTCTACAAATGGTCAAAAAAAAAAAAACCCTATACTCCTTGCGAATCTTTGAAAGTCTTGTTTTTCAGCAAAGTCATTTCTCAGCCTGAGTTGTGGGATAGGCAAGGGACATAAAGAAGCTACTGAAGTCATAAGAAAATAGGAATAAAAGAGACAAGGAGAGAAGGAAATGGGAAGGAAGGAAGGTGGGAAGAAGAAAAGAAAGAAAAAACACTGAACTGAAATCCAAGTCCAAAGTATAATTACAGGGAGCGGTTGCTAAGGTGCCGCTTGTCTGAGTCTGAATTTCTTATGAGATTAACTGTTACAGGCAAAGAATATTAAAGATAAAATGGTGCCGCCAAATCCGCTTGCATGTTCACCAACATGTATTTCAATTTGAAAAGCTGATATGTCCATTATAATCAAAGCAGACCCACCAGCTGACCCCTTGTTCACAAAGTACACTTTTTACCACAAAGGGTCCTACGTGTTGACTTCAGAGCAGTATTGCCCACCCCTCCGCCAAACCATTCCTCAATTCTGCTCCCTCCCACCATCCTATGACTGACCTTATATCAATTACAGTTCAAATTAATTTCCCTTTCAATTTCTCTCCCAACTCCCTTGCAGGTCCTGTAAACACAAAATAGTTCAGCAAGAGAGCATGGCTCCATCACACCCTGATAACCTTTCTTACTGCAAGAATAATAGAATGGTGTCCTTCCTGGGCCACTTCCATCAATTTCTATTAAACGTATCCTTCTAGGCTGTCAAGCCACTCATCTCTCCTTCCTGCTATAGAGATGCCAGTGGGTTGGGGGCAGCAGGGAAGAAGTGAAGAGTGTCAGGCAGATGAGAAGTGTAGAAGGGGCTGCAGATACAGGTTGACTGGGGGGAAGGGCATCAAACCACAATCACAGAAACTTCACTTAATCTCACCAAGGCTATTAGGAGCTGCATTTCCAGGTTGCATCTAGCTGCTCAGAAAGATAACTGCTTTGCAGACTTCAATATACCTTAAGAGAATGAGATTTTTCTAAGCCAAAGATTGAATTCCTTCCTACTTTCCCACTTCTTCACTGTAACAAGGGTCTCACGCAAGCAATTTTATTTTTCTTGTGCAACGGGCAGTTGACATCCTGCTAAGTACTTCAGAAGCAGAGAAGACCAAAATACAAGATCTGTGACATTGCCTGCTAGCTGGCTCGTTTTGCTTACCTGATCCACTGAAGGAGCTGCTGGAGAAAGCCTTAATCAGAAGAACTATAAAATTAAGTGCTCTCTGCAGCTTCCAGGATCCGACCCAAGTCAGCAAAGAGCAGCTTTTACTTTTAACCCCGCGCTACTTGCCTTGATGCATTTCAGCTCATTGTAGTTGTTTGCTGGGTTATAGAGGGAGCACAGGGGAGGGGAAAGATTTGTTGCTGAGCCCTCGAACAATCAAATGTCATCTCAGGGTTAGGGATATAATGTGCAAAGTAAGCACTGCGACTTCACCATCACCAGATGGCATGTCCTCCATGAAACTTCAGCTGATTTTCCTAACGGAGCCCACCCCTCCCTCCTATGTGTTTCCAGAACACTCTGTTGCCACCTCCACTGTATCATTTGTGTCATTGTATTATAATTACCTGTTTGCATACCTGTCTCCTTTCCACTATACTAGGAGTTCCTTAAAATCAGAGGCTGTATTTTGTTTATCTCCAACCCCTGCAGCAAGTCTGCATGTGGCTGATGCCCTATGTATCTGGGTTGGATGAATGAGGAGACCTAAATCAATTTCTCATATAATCCTGGCTGAAGGACCATAAATTGGTTAGCAAAGTAGTTTTTCCATCCTGGAAACTAAATCGAACACATCCACGTATAATCAATGAATACTTACGAGGCAGGGATTCTTTTTAATATATTAATCATTTACAAAATAAAAGTAGTGAAATAGTGGATGACATTCAGATCAGCATTGTCAGCTCAGAGGTTTAAAAAAATGTCCTCTAGCAAATCCCAAAACATCCCTTTAGACTAGGTGTGCCTAGTCCCTCCTCAATCCCCAGAGGGCCATATGCAGTGAGAATTTACATAGTGCAAAGCCTTAAAGGTCTGAGAATCAGCTGGAGCAATGGGGCAACATGCGGTTGTGGGGCTGTTCCCCAAATTCAAGGGCACCACTGACCCAATTACAGGGCCTGGGCCAGGGAGGAGACCACCGGCCAAACCAACCATCCAAGCAGACATGTGAGCTGTACCCTCCTTACCCGGCCCTCTTAAACCTGTCTCCGCAGAGGCCAGCTTGCCACTTTTCCAATTTAGAACACCCTTTCTAAAAACCTCTCAAACACAAGGAAATAAATGCCTAAACACCCAAACCCCACTGCTGTATAGCTTAGGAAATGAGACCCAGGATGGCGTGGCTGTTGGCTCCTTTACCGAGTCTGCACAAGGTGATAGCTGCACAGTCGGGGCGAGTGTTCAGGAGGTCCCCCTGCCCTTCACTGCCCTCTGCCACCTGGTACCACGTCAGAGCCAGCACTCTAAAGTGGGTAACAGGCCACTTCTCTTCAGTTCTCCCAGAACGACCTGTCAGACGGGCCAGCCTCCGCTTTTCCTCACCCTCCATCCCTCTTAGCTCTGGGCGTTCAGGGTCCCTATATTTTCCTTCCTTCCTCAGGGACTGGTTCTTGATCTTTCACTAACACTTATGTACAAAGGTCTAATAACATAAAATTTTAACCCGAAGTTTGATGCTCTAACTCTGAAATTCCCAGGGAATGAAAGAGGATTAAAGGTTAATGGGACTTTCTCAGAATCCCTGAAATAGAAGCTCAGCGCCTCCAAGGATGTCACTAGATTTGGCCTCGGTCCTCCAGTCAGACTATTGCCCAAGACAACAGAAAAGAACAAAAAGTGAAAATTTAGAAGAAAAGCAAGACATTTACAGTAATATCGAGGTCAAAGAGAAAGGAAAACAAAAAAGAGGGTAGAAGGATTAGGATCCCAAGGAAACATCAGTGGCCTTAAAATGGGAAAAGCCTCTTCCCCTGGCCACACCTTTCTCTTGGCATTGTGGAGAGCTGGTACTTCCTCACCAGGGAGACCGAGGCCTTCTCATTTGTCCATACATTTATGCAACAAATCTTTCTCAAGTGCCTACTAGGTACCAAGCACTGTGATAAGTCTGAATTCTGGTTTTTCACTTGGTAAGATAATTTCATTTTTCAGAGAGTTAAATGCTTGAGAGAAGAAGCAAACTTTGAATTGCAGAAGTGACATGCACTGTGGTTAGTGTTCACATTCCAGAATGAGCCATATCTCGGTTCAAGTCCAAGCCCTGACACATCTTTCAGCCTCAGTCTCCTCTTCGGTAAAATGGAGATCCTGTAATCCTTATAATGTCACACCATCGCAGGCGACAACGGTGAACAAAGTACTTAGCACACTCTGGGGCAAGGAACAATTTTTATTTGAATAGACTGAGGCAAAATCTGAACTGAAGGCAACTCTTTTCTTCTAAAAGACAGGAGAGGAATAGAGGTGACACATTTCAGCATCATTTCATTTTACAGCAGCGTGAAATGACTAAAACTTTGTGAAGGAGAGAAAAAGATGAGAAATCAGCATATATAATGAGCATTTTGGATTATCTCTGGGCTCTGAATAACCATACTATGTTATCACAGAAAAGCAGGAATTGTTAAAACAGTGCTTCTCAAATTTAATGTATGTGAATCACCTGGGGATCCTATTAGGCTACAGTTTAAGATTCAGCAGGTCTGGGGTAGAGCCTGAAATTCTGCATCTCTAACAAGCTCCCAGTGATGGCAATGCTGCTGGTCCACAGACCACATTTTGAGTCATGAGGGGGTGAGATAAAATTCAAGCTGTATTTACATATACATGTAAGTGTGTGTGGTTACATATATTGTATGTGTACATATATTGCATATACATATATTGCAGGCATGCATATATTGTATGTACATTTATACATATATTCCCACATGTTAGCAAGAAACTTAAGTAGCTGGGGTTCCTGGTTTCTTGCTCTGGTTCTGCTACAAAGCAGTGGTTGGCTTTGTTTCTTTGGCTAAGTCTCTTCATTTTCTAAAATGAATGATTGAACTATAGGTTTTCTAAGTTTCCTTCCAACTTTAACCTCCTGTTTGAACATTTTTTTTCCACTGAGGAAAAAAAAAAGAAATTTACTCAAAACCGTATGGGATTTAACAGACATAGAGAAAGTAATTTTGGATCCTCAGATATTCTGTTCACCTAGCCCTCAGGAAAATCCTTATGAAGACCACTGCCTCCAACTCATTTGAAATGTAGGAAATGTAACAGATTGTTTCTCCTACCCAAAACATGAATGTCAATGAAGGGAGCACACATAGACATTATTTAGAAAAAGAGCATTAGACTTCCATTTAGAAAAACTCAGCTCAAATCAATGTCATAAACAAAGCCAAGCGTTCAGCCTCACATCTTTAACAATTCCAAGAAATTTATAGAGAAGCGGGTAGGGGCTGGGGAGAGAGAAGGGCAGCAAGGACCTTTCAAAGCACCCTGGAGGGAGAAGTCACCTTGGCAAACACTCCAGCTGGAGCACCTCTTCAGCCAGTGGAAAGAGACACACCACGTGTTCTTGCAAAACCACCTGTGCAAATCGTTCGCATTTTTTCCTTATAAATCCTATCAAGCTATATTATTTATGAGCTAATCCCCTTCATAGCTAGCCTTTCACCTTGTCATATTTTCCTGCATTCTCAGAGCTAATCCTGTCTGACTGGTACCTTTCCTGGCTGCACTGTATAACATGGAGCCATTAAAAGCACTGACTTTGATAGGAAAGGAATCCAAGGGAATCCAATACACAAAGCAAAGGGATTATCCTAGTGATGAGGGAATCAAGACCATTCTTAAATCCATTGATCCTCTGAGTTCTTTTTTTAAAAACTTTTCCTTTTCCAGACACTATGCAAAGTATTTAGAGGCATCTACAAAATAGTAAATGGTGTGAATATTTTGACTAATTTTTTTAATTAGAATGAAAGACATTTGTGGTGACCTGGCCCAGGCTGTCTGTACAATCCCTTCTCGTAAGTCTAAAATACTCCCTTCAGGCAGGCTACTGGAACTGACCTAAGTCATGAATGGCCAGACAGGTGGATGGTGGTGGGAAATTTTGTATAGAGATGATATATTTATCCATTTCAGAGGGTGTGTTAAGAATCAACATTCCCTTAATTTGGTTGAAAGGAATAATAAGTAGATAAGCAAGGGATTTGATCTATTTGTTTCTTTTCTTCTGAAGAGCAGCATCACATTAAATGGTAGATATTTACCCCAAAATTCAGATGCACTCTTCTTCAAGAAGATAAAGCACCCTGAACTACATCCATGCTTGAGATTTGAGTTGTTAAAAGCCTAATGATAAATGAGACAAAATGAAAAGTGTGGCTAAATTAGGCATATCTATGCATGTGCACATAATTACACAGACTATGTACGTATAATTTGCCTTTAATGGTATTTCCGTCTGTACCTGAAATTCCCAGGTGTCCTCAAACAAGCACAGCTTTGTGATGTCACACCTTTAATGAAGCCCTGTTACCATGGGGATAGCAGAGCTCCCTCTCAGAAATAGCATTGAGTTCTGACAATTGAAGGAGCTGGAGAATTTCAATTAGGCCATAGTCTTAGAACCTTCCAGCAACTACAAATTCGAAAGTTCTGAAGTTCTGAAGTCTGCTAGTTTGCTTGAGAAGATGTTGACTTTGGGTCATGATTCAAAGTAGTGCATGTGTATATATAAATATTTATTCAATCCTTCATCTTCTAATAACCTGTAACATGGAGGTATCTACTGCTCAGTCCTCTCAAGAGCAGCTGACTAGGCTCCGTTAATTCATTCACTGGTTTATTTATTCAGTATATATATAGAGAGAGATGGAGAGAGTATCTTGTAGATATCTCCAGTGCCTAGCACAACCCATGGCATCTATGAGGTTATACACATGTATTTCTTGCTGCCAATGACCTTGAAGTATAGCAGATAATTATTATAAGTGTCAAAAGAAGGAAACACAATGATATAATATGAAGAGAAGTAGGAATCAGAAGACCCATTGGGTACAGAGAAAAATCTTGGAAGGTCTAGTGAGTTAGAAAATGTCTCTGGCAAGACTTCAGAAGCAAAGAGGAGAAAATGGTCCATCATGAGCCAAAACAATTAAATTCCCCTCCCTCTGGCCACACTAAAAAGGATTTAGCATGCATGGGGGTCTCAGGCCAGGAATATATTAAATAGTAGCTATGTGGACTGCAGCTTCCCAGAAGGTAAGGCATGTTGCAATTACAGCTTAAGCAACCAGAGAATCAAGACCAGAGCCAGCAGATGTGCAATGGTACAGGGAGAAGCTAATGGTTCACCTAAGACAAAGCTGAGAGGGATTTCCTGGTTGTTCCCAATGTTCAGTGCTTGCCAGAGAAGTCAAGAAGCTGCATAGAAACTGGCATCCCTCAATATTTCCCCCTAAGTCTCGCTGCCCAGTGGAATGAAACAGAATGAACTTAGTAGAGGTCACCTTGGAATTCTCTGTGCCCATGTGCCCACTTCGTGTTTCTTATGTAGCATTTTCTATTAGCTAAATGTCCTCATATACTTTATGGTAAGTGTGCTTTCCCTATACTTTGGACACTTTCTAAGACTGCTGGGACAGGAGAAAGCAAGTCAGGATTGTGTTGAGAAGGAAGAGAAATAATAAAAGACCCCTTCTCTGACATCCCTGGTGTTTTTAGGGAAGTGAAGTGTTTTAAAGTAAGTGAAGTGGGTTGAAGTAAGTCCCACAAAGGTCCTACAATATAAGTGGGAAAAATTCAAAATGTGTAGACTGTTAGCCTACTTAGAAAAAAAGTTTTAACCGAATTTCTCACTTAATTGTCCTTTGCCAGAGTCAATACAGTGTAAAGATTAAGTTCTTGGTTTCTGCAAACGAAGAATCTAGTTCCGATAATGGTACATCCCAGCTTAATAGCTGGGTCATCTCAAGCTTCTTAGTCTCCCTAAGCCTCAATTTCTTCATCTGAAATTAAGGTAAAAACAAAAGCTTATTCATATTGAGGGTTTTCTGGGTGCCAGAGAATACAATACAATACAATACAACATTAACTCATTGAACCCTATTCCACACCCAACAAGGAAGATACTACTTTTTCCTATAGTTTTTTTTTAGTATCTGCAATCTTTATTTTTTAGTATTTTAATTTCAATAAAATACTGAATAGAAAATAATAAAGATACTATTATTATGCCCACTTTTCAGATGGAAAAACTTATGTAAAGAAAGACTGAGAACTTACCCAGGGTCACAAGTAGAAAATGGCAGAGCTAGGATTCAAGGTCAGATAGTTGGGCTCTAAAACCACCTGCATTTTTAATTACTACTCTTAATTCCTAAAACAGTATCACCTGTCCCATTAAAAAGCTTATCTGAGCTAATTATATGTGTTAGGTAAGGCTGCCATAGCAAAATTTCACAGACTGGGTGACTTAAACAGTAGAAATTGATTTTCTCACAGTTCTGGAGGCCAGAAGTCTCAGTTCTAAGTGCATCCTACTGTGGCCTTTCCTCTGTATGCATGTATGGGAGAGAGCGATTTCTCGGGTCTCTTCTCTTCTTACGAGGACACCAGTCCTAAAGTATTAGGCCCCTACCTCAAGACCTTATTTAACTTTGTCTCCCTAAAGGCCTCATCTCCAAACACAGTCATATTGTGAGTTAGAGTTTCGACATATACATTTTAGGGGGATACAATTCAGTCTATAACACTATATAAAGAGCTTAGCAATTTGTAATTGATACACATGGTAAGTACTCACATACTAAGCATTCAGCGAATGGTACCTATCAGTATTTCATGAACTATATTTGGTCAACTCTAGAAATGATCAGGTTTAGTGGAAAGATGAAATTGGAAAGTTAAAGTCTGCTGATGCGATGTGAGCAAGTCACTTCATTTCTGTCCATTTCTCTTTTTCTTACGCTGTGAATTAAAACACACCCATCATCAAACATTAGTGTGACCGTGCATTTACAATTATATTCTTACCAAAATCAGTAGAGTCAAAGGAAGAGAGCTTCTGCAGGAACTAGTTATGTCTTCGGGGGTCTAGTGCTTCCTGCGACCTCCAAGGGCTACGGACACCTATAGTCCTCATTGATGGAAACAGGCTCTCCTCTCTGAATGGCTGTCTGCAGTTTGGCCAGGCTACCTGTTCGTACACCAGCATTTCCCGCTGATGTTCTCCACGTCCAGTTGGAAGCCTGTCATAAGTTGGCCTCTTGTGAAGCTTGTTAAATCCCCTGCAAGCTGGTGATCTATGCAGTCCTAATTGTTGTTGTTCTTTTCAGAGAGGTCACTGCCCACTATGCAGGGCTGTCATTTCAGGCGGGTAGGGCCAAAAGATCTGCTAAGGTTCTACTTTCAGTGTATTTCCTTTCTTTCAATCCCCCATTTTTCCATCTGCTTTATGGTTAATCATACTAACCTGAGTCCCAAGTGGAAATTGGTAATTCCGGGCTCTCAAGGAAGAGAGACAAATTATCTCTCCATTATAAGAATGAATCTTATAAGGACTTACTGTAACTCAGGTTTTTCCACAATTTCTTTGGCCTTTCTGTGCTGAGAGCTGTGTCCTGCATAAGGTTAACCTCCTGATCAATTACCTGTAAATGTCAGCTTCCTCTTGGAAGTGATCATGCATATGTCTCCCTTCATAAAAAGATGAACCTTGTCCTAACCTCAAGGATTTCAGAATATTATTATGAGAAACTAATGAAGCTGTGAAAATATTTTTCCAAGAGGTCTTTAAAGTTGGATTAACTTCTATTGTAAGGTAGTCATAATGTTGTATTTCCTAAATGTGGGAAGGTGGGCCAGGTGACTTTGAAGGGTATTGTTCCATCCCAATATTGCCACAAAGAGTATCCAGCTGACGGGTTGGATAAGTGAGGCTGAAATCCAGCCAGAGCTTCATTCACCAAGGGGTGCACCCTGACTTAGCACTGTGTCCACCTGGAAGAAAAGCATGTTTTCTAATTTGTGCACAGGTATCACAGGGGTTAAGGAGACTCTGCTCCACTCCTACAAGTCTGAGGTTGTGTTGTTCTCCCAATTTTTAATTTGTTATAACAGCCATTCTATTCCACAACGATTTAATGAGCATCAATTATCTTCCATGACCAAGATCCCCCACTCTTTTGAAATATTTGAAATCATTAGTGGTATTTAGGAACTCTGATTTCAGGGCATTATCCAAACTAAATACAGAATAATGATCCCTGTGCCTGGGGCTTGAGGGAGTGAGAACAGATCGCATCATTAAATATTGCTAAGTCATCACAAGTATTTTTTAAATCTGTGAACTAAGATATATTTCCAGATCTGAACCTTGATAGATCATAGCATCATGTCTTTATCATATATATTCAGTTCTTCCAGCTACATTTCTTCCCCAAATACTATCATCTTAAAGCAGCCACTAGGTAAGGAGTCAGAAACCTGCATTTAAGCATTGGCTTTACATGCAACTCAACTCATTTTTTGACCTTGAATACAAGTTACTTGAGTTCTTAGGGCACTGCCTTTCCTCTGGACAGTAAAAGAAAAACTAGCCTCTGACTCCACAGGGATGTGGTGAAAATAAATAAGATGTAGGTCTACAGAGTCACTTTAAGCTCTTAGGAATGAAAAAGCTTAAAGAGCTATGAGATTTCAGTAGTTATTCTTTTTTTTTTTTTTTAAGCCTTACAAGTGAGAGAGAAAGGTTCCACCTTGGTAAGTTTGGAAGAATAGGACCTCACTATCCCCCCAATCTGTAGCTTTTTCTCGTCTGCATTCACAAAGTCTATTGTAATTCTAGCTGTTGAAATTAATAAGGATCTGTCAGACCCTCAGGCAACAAAGAAAAGTGGTCACGCTCTGTGTGGGGTGAATTATCTGCTACCAGTCAGGCATCATACAACACATGCCCCTACAGGGGCTATGAAAAAACTCAAACGAAACAAAGAAAGTGTTACATTGCAAAAAAGAGGAAGTTGCTAGGATAGAGTTCCCAGCCAGGATATTGATCTGACAGAGTCTAGAGGCCCAAAGATAGAAAATTTCCAGCACTTTCTTTTGGGGGAACTAAAATCACATTTTGCCAGTGTCACAGATACTCTCGCCTAATGCCAAGGTAATTCTTAAAGAGGATCACAAATAACCAGCTGAGACTCCCGATACCCTCCCCTGCCCCAGGATGAGGAATCCCTGACAGGTGATAGATAAGTGCTGTACACACTGTCACTTTATCTCCCTTAAGAGAGCAGCACAATCCATGGAGCTCACACAAACTCTTCTGTAGCTTCGATCCCATACTGGCATTCAAGAGAAAAGCTGACAGTCACAGATTAAAGAAAAACATTATAGTGAAGTGATACTTACAATAGGTGCCTATGACTAAAGATGTGTTTTTGCAAGAATTAACTGGAAAGACACATTGGCATGCTGAAGTGGGTCTCTAAGCTAGTGGATCAAGCTAACATCTTTGTCTTGGTCTCATTGGGGCTCATGTTTACTTACAGGCTTTGAGTTTCTGCATTTACTCATTCAATAAACGTTCATTGAGCACTGTAATGGAAATTGCTGGCAGTGCCCACAAATCTATTCTCTCTCCTTCCTGAGAAAGTAGCTGTTTAACTATAACCTAAATTTTCTGACCCATCTTATAGGGAGAGTTGACTACCTAAGTTTGCACTAATGGAGAGTGAATGGAAATGATGGGGCAATTTTAGCATCACTTGCTTAAAAAAAAAAATCCTTGACCTGGACTTTTGCTGTCATCTGCCTGCCTACTGAAAATGGCAAAGTCAAACCTACCTACCGCTGTGGACTGTTATGTGAGAAGGAAATAAACATCTGTGTCTTGCAGTTTCTTTGTTATACCAACTCAGCCTACACTTTTACAAATATAAAGGTGCCTTCTGGTATCAAGTTTTATGTGACATGCTGGTGATTCAGCTTAGCAAAAAATACATATGGTGCACGTCCCCATAAAACATATAGTTTAAAGTCTACCTTAGTCTTCTACCTAGGAATCAAAACTCATGAGACAAATGTCTACCATAATCAATAATCAAAATAAAACAGGGCAGGGAGCAAGAATATAGGAGTGGATAACGACCTGGGCTTTAGTGCTAAGCAAATCTAAATTCAAGCCCTTGCTCTATCTTTTACAAACCATATCCTTGGGGGCAAATCATTTAACTTCTGTAGATCTCATCTTCCTCCTTGTGAAGCAAGGATAATAGAAATAACAATATGTACATAATAGAGTTGTGGTGATGATCAAAAGGACTAGATATGTAAATAGCCTAAACCAGAGCTTGAGTGTTATGAAGTGTGATAATCAGAGTTCAGGCTTATTGTTAACTTCCATGGAGAGGAGCTTAAAGAAAAGATATGAACCTCAGTATCTTATTCAAGTCCTATTTTGCGAGGCAGGTATCATTCCCATTTTGTAGATGAGAAAACTGAATCTCAGATAGAACATCACTTAGGAAATAGCTGACCCAGAATTTCTTTCCAAGTCTCTCTGATTCCAAAGCACATCCTA
The DNA here is from genome assembly GCF_009834535.1 of Camelus ferus. Classification (NCBI taxonomy): domain Eukaryota; kingdom Metazoa; phylum Chordata; class Mammalia; order Artiodactyla; family Camelidae; genus Camelus; species Camelus ferus. The sequence continues at coordinate 75,768,692 of NC_045701.1, read as the reverse complement.
CTGCACAGATGTACCACAGTCAGGACCAGTAAACACTACTCAGTTATTGGTCCAACAGGGCAATTCTTCAAGGTCACACAATACAGCATCCAGCTCTGGACCCCAGTGATAAGTTGATACCCTTTCCTATGTTCCCACGAACTTTATGCCTCTGTCATAATTCAATTAGCTGAGTTAATTCAGTTAATTCAGTTTCATAATTATGTTTTCTCATCTGGCACCCCCTACTAGAGTGTGAACAACTTGAGATAGGGACTATGTCTTCAATACCTCTGTCTCAGGATTTAGTGAGACAGGAGGGAAGGGGGCAGGGCACTACTATAAAAGGAATGACACAGTAACTAGCACTAAGATGGCGAAGAATTCAACTCCTAATAGACCTTGAGGCCCAAGATGGCAGGAGATTTGACTTCCAGTAGACCTTGAGCTTTATTATACAACCGTTGTAATATATTAGCATACAAAATGGCACTGCCACAGGCACCATGACAGTTCTGAGGCTAGCCATAAAAGGTCAAGAAGTGGGCACTGGCCCAATTCTTGGGAATCCCCACCACTTCCCCAAAGTAGTTGGAATAATCCTCCCACTCGTTGGCATATGAAATAACCAAGCCCATAAAAACAGCAACACCACACCTCGTGGCCTCTCGCTCCCTCACCTCCCTAGATGGCCCACACTCTGTCTATGGAGTGTGTATCTACTTTTACTCTAACGACCACCCACCCCACCTTGTGGCCTCTTTGGCCTTCTGAGATGGCCTACACTCGGTCTATGGAGTGTGCGCCTCCCTGAATAAATCTTTTACTCAATTATGGCTCACTCTTGAATTCTTTCCTGCACGAAACCAAGGACCTTCACTTGGTGGGGCCCATCCCAGGGACTCGCCTGAGACATAGGACATGGCCATCTTCTTGTGCCCCATTTTTTCCAGTATCATTAGAACAATGCCTGGTATGTACTAGGCAATCTATTGGTAATTGTTATTAATAATTTCCATGTGAATAAGAGAAAAAAAACTAAAAGCTGGAGTATGAATAAATAAAAACCTACAAAGGTGGTTATTTGTTTGATGCAAAGAAAATGGAGGCATTGGTTTTGAAAATAAATGGATGGCAACGAAATATTTAATAAAACCCATTAAGCATAAGAAATTAATACAGAGAGGCCCCATGATAGAAATAAATATTTTCCAAAAGTTATATGCCAGTTGCTTTGACCTCAAAAACATAATGAAATGTTATACATTCTCTGTAAGGGTCCGGTTCACAAAAGCTTTTTTAACCTCAGTTGAAACTGAAATATTGTAGGATTGCATTAGAAAAAAAATATATCGAACAATATGGTTGAAACATCAAAAGAGAAAAACAAAACTCAACAAACTGAAAAATCAAGATTCTGTCTTTCAGTGAAAGTAAATTTAATTAGAAAAAGATAAGGAAGAAAATGTTGGCCCTTAAAGGTTCTGAGTGCATTTACTGTGCATTTTCAATGGGTTTAGAGGTTAAAGGCACTGATTCTTTATTCTCCCTAATTCCACATCAAAGCTTCCAGCTTTCATTCCCTTTACTATAGAGATATTGCCAGCAATACTCTTAAACTGAATAGTCTGGATAAGCCCCTTTTTCTCTCACAAGTGGAACAAACAGAGGGAGATAAATCTTTCTAAGATAACTGGAAAAGAACTAGGGGAAAAAAAGAACTATAAATTGGCATAAGAAAGGTTAAAAGGGAAATAAGTAAACTGGCCTGAAAGATAATACCTGGTGAGAACTATGCTGACCTATGATCAATGAAATGATAAGAAAATAGAAAGATGAGGCAAAAGCTTTATAATACTTTTTTTAAGAAAAGGAAAAGGTAGCAGGAAAGATAATGACTCATGTATTCTTCCATGCTGGTCAACAAATAGTATCATCAGCCCAAGGAATTTTGGTTGTTAATAAGAACAAACAGGAGGAACAGATATCTTGCTGCAGGAGAGGAAAAGACGTATGGTATTTTCCAATCACATAAACAGGTTAATTGCAACTTGATTTAATTTTAAGTTCATAGAAACTGAACTGATGTCCTCCATGTCTGTGAAGAGGAGAACACAAAGGATTAATATAAAACGGGTATTTAAACTTGAAAATATAAGGAAGAAACTCTGTGACGTGGTATTCATACAAAGGCTATTGCATGGCAAACTGGAAAATCAGCAAGGAAAATGAAAAACTAAGAGGGAACCACTCTTAACCTTTATGTAAAAATTCAGTCACAGTTTAAAAAGATAGAAATCAAATAATGAAGAATCCTAGAAAATCTTTGAAGCTACCTACATGGGTTTAGCAGAGAAAAAGTGATGCTTCCTGGTTAATTGGGTGAGATACTTTTTTTCTGAGTCTTTGATAACTCACCCTTTGCCCCCACCCACCTCTCTCTCTCACACACACACACACACACACTCACTCACTCAAAGACTATCAATGGAAACATCACTGTCAGCACCAAGGACAGCAGCCTTCACTTTGACATAGGTGTCAGTGACCGTTAGAAACCAGGTACACCCATCTCAGGGGCTCATTTGAATTCAGGTTAGAAGTCCTTGGGGTTTAGCCCAAAGTTGTGAACACATGACCTACAATACTACCTTTCCTATTCAGCATATGATTATCCGTATTTACTAAAACAGTGGACATTTTACTATGGTCTCAGAGTAAATCACTGACAAAACTGAAGATCAGAGTCTACTAGAGCTTGAAAGACCCTCCAGGAGTCTACAACCCTGCTGCTTCTTTGCAAAGATGAAAAGAATGAGGACAAGAGGTCATGCAAATAGGTTCTAACAGACTCTAATCTGGATATTACAGAAATGGTAATGTTTCTATTTTAAAAAATTTAAAAATGTACTTTAAAAAATTAAACAAAATTGAGGGGGTTCTTTCAAGTTCATATTACTTGAAGACTTACAGTGTTTACTCAACCAGACTCTAATAATCATTTGTCACATGAAAAAAGCCAAATAGAAATTTTAAAATCCAGCCCTTGACCCTAACATGTTACCATTTCTTAACAGTAATTTAACAATGGTATATCAGCTTATGGAACTGTTTTTACAAAAACATAACCAATAGCTCCACACCTCATCTGCCACATGCTAAATGTTTCAAAAATATGACTGGAGTTTATCTTTCATTTTTTGTCATGGAGAGGATTATATTACTTGAATTTCCTCTAGATACACATTAAGTGGGAATGCATCTAAGAAGTTAGTGTGTTCACATTCAATTTAGGCATCACCTGTTTTAGGAAACCAAGCCCTTGAAGTCTGGGCTTTATGTCCCTCCTCTTCACTCTCACAGTAACCCTTGCCTATCTATAATAGTGTATTCATCTTATTATGTGAAAATTTTACTTTTAGATGCCTGCCCTCTCGTTTTATGAGCAACTTAAGGGTAGGTGCAAAGGCCTCCCTATTCATTCTCTGTGTCCTCAAAATGTGTTGCATGAAAGACACTGTACTATGTACTGGAGCTGTAACTATGATTAAAACATTATTCCTAACCTCAAAAAGTTTAAAGTTAAGTAAGTGAGAGGTAGAGAAAAGGAACTTTTTATACTGTATCTTAAGAGAGAGTGAAACAGGTTCTGATGTCTAACAGATCAGGGCTTAAACACTAGTTCTGGTATTCTAAATGCCTGGGTAAATTAATTAAATGTAGCTGAAGATGAGATAATGGCAATAATATCTAGCATTTAGACTTGTTTTAAAGATAAAATAATAAGGGAGAACCTATTCCTGACCATAGTTAAGTGCTCAGTGAGTATGAGAATGTGCACACAGCTATAATATTGATGGTATATGCACAAGACACTGGCAAAACAAAGAGCTGGAGTGCACAGATTTATTACACTTTAATCCAAAGAGTGATAACTGTACTAGTGGATAATAATATAAATCATTTTATTTAACTAGATGGTTATTTAAATAAGCTGATGGGGGCTGCAGCAGTGTAGAAGGAAAGTTATGAAAAGCTCCCTGAAGGAAGTGGCATTTCAATGAAGCCAGGAAAGATGAGTAGCCACTGACCTCATGCAGAGGGGCAGGAGGTAATCCAGGTTGAGAGAGCACCTTTTGCAAAGACCTAGAGATAAGGAAGCACATAGTGCTTTCAGGCAATTACAAGTAGTTCTGTTTAATGGTGGCATCAAATCAGAGGCATGCTGAGGGGTGGCCAAAGATGGGGCTGGAGGGCAAGCAGTAGCCCACTCATGAGAACCTCAGGTGTCCTGCCCAGGAGCCAGGACTGTATTCTGAGGGCAACTTATAGCCACTAAAGAATTTTATTCATGGATGTAGTGTAATAGAATTTACATTTTAGAGGGATGACTCAATCTGTACTTTGAAGAACAAGTTGGGAGAAAGTGTAACGATGAAGTGGTTAGACCAGAAACAAGATCCCTGACTAAGAGACTGGTGCAGCAATCTGGGAAACAGCTGAAAGTGGCCTAAATATTTTGTATCCCAAGTGTCTTAGCACACAGTGTCTGACACCAAATGGAATCCTAATATACTTTTGTTGAACTAACTGAATAGTAGGAAAAGGAATTCATATGCCATAGTGGGAAAGAAGCAGCGTCTCTCCTGGCTACATAGAGTCATCCATATCTATCCCTCACTTCTGCATCTTATGCAGTCCCATATAATTAAAAGTTTTGAGAGCTCTTTACGAGAGGAAAGTAAAGAGATAAAATAAGACACCTGTGATCACAAAGTGTAATCACTTTATATTACTGGTGTTTCATAGTTAGGATTAACACCCACTTTTATGCTGATTGTGATGTCAGGTTTTATACGTGCAATTTATATAAAATTTGCATATCTTGGGCTATGATTTGACTTACAATCTGCCCCAATCCATGAAACAGCAGAAGATACTAGTGTGTATGTCTATTTATTTATTCCAACACAATACATTTCTACCTGCATATTTTTACATCTTCCCTAATTTAAAAAGAAAAGGCTGAAATAAAAATAAAACTTACCAGTAACATAGATCCTCTGTCTCTTTCATGGTATCAGTTTCTGGCTCCTTAAACCTTTTTTTCCTTCACTGTTCAGTTTGTTCAGATTGGTGCTTCATGTGGGATTCTCAGTGCTCATGATCACAGCCAAATACATCGACATAGGGCATCACCTCCTTGTCCGATCTATTATAATTCCAAAGGACTTTCAAAGGGCCTGTGACTTCTGTGGCTTCCCAAAGGCTCTGTGTATCTAATTTCTCCTGACCCCCCATTTCTTGGCATTCGTGTTGAAACAGGTGTGAGCAGACACAGGCAGGTCCATGGAGCCCATGGTTCAGTGCCGGCACAGGCTAAGGGTTACCTTCCTGCAGGAGATGACTCCGACAATGTTTTCCAGGATGCCAGCTTCCAATTAGTGTCATCTTTTGCTCCATGTCTTAGGGCAAATGTCCAGTTTATAGTAAGTAGATTCAGGCTGTTTTGAGAGATGAGCACTAATGCCATAAAAGAGCTGCATTTTGACTTCTTCCCATGTGTCAAAGAAGACTGGTCTATCAAGTGAAGGCACGGTCACTGCTGTCCAGTACAAGGTCAGCCCCTTGTTCATGATCTGGGATGCTAATTTATTTTCCAACAATGAAGCCAAATGTGCTTCCAGATGTTGAGCTATGAACACATAGCTCATAGCAATTTCAATTGAAATTGTTGCAAGCATATGAGAAAAAAAAAAACCTCACAGCTAAGACCTACAAATTGTCCTTGGGAGACCATTTGTACTAAGGCAGTGTGTTGATGCAGACAGCCAGGCAAAATTTTTCTTCAACCAGACCCAGGATGGTCTTTTATCAGCTACCCTATTGTTAACAAAAAACAAAAATTCTTAAAATAAATTTCCTAAAGACCATAGATTTCTCTATAGCTGATGGAGGTGAGGGGAGGAAGCACAGGCTACAGGCATGGAAACTTATATAAGACTATGTTCACATGATGCCATAACACAGTTGGTGGGGTCAAGTCAGTGCCAAATATGCTGAAAGATTATTGGATCAAGTTAACTACTTTTTGTTTTCTTGTGTGTTTGTTTTTACTGAATGAGTGGGGTAAGTGATCATTAAAGGATGACCCTGTGTAAGCAGACAGCCTTTCACAAAGGCGTCTATTTAAAGCTGCCTGACACATAAATTTCATAGCAGAACCTAATCCAGGGACAAGCAAAGACATTCCATTCTCTTCCATGGGCCTGGCCCACATACAGAAGCCCAACCTTTGGCAACAACTCCTTGACTACTTTTTAGTCCAGACCACTGGCCAACTTTGGTCTACTCTTCCATGTCCTCATATCCGACTCTGAAGACACTTTATACACTTATTCATCATTAACCCTCGATGAACTGTCTTACATATACTTGTGTACTCACACTATGGTCATGCACACTGTCAGCTATGATCAGAGATATGCCTCAGCATTTTCCCCAGTCCTTAGGTTCCAATAACAGCCAGGCTATCATCCTTCTTTGCCTTCTCCAGTGCAAAAGGAAAAAAAAAACAACACACATTTACTGTCAACTCCTGTGCAAAGATTAACTTTAGATATGGAGTCACTTTAAGTGTTAAAATATCTGGTAACTCTCCTCCTTTTTAAGTCTTACCTAAAATCTCATCTGCATTTTACCCTCTTTCAACTGCCACAAAAAAATTAAGCTGAGCCATGAGAACAAGAGTTTTACGTGTGAGGCGGAATGGGGTAGCAGAAGAGGCATAGGCTTTGGAACTAGACGGGCATGATTCTGAAGTCCACTTTCCACTGCACACTTGCCTGCTATGAGAGCTTAAGCAAGTTACTTGAACTCCTCCTGCCTCAGTTTCCTCATCTGTAAAAATAATGATTAAATGAGATAAAGCATACAGGGATATTAAGCAGAGACTTTGGGATATAGAATCACTATATATGGGTTATATAATAAGGGTTCTATGCCCCTTCTGTGCTTTTTTCTTTTTAAGTTATTGATGAGAAATCTGAGTTCCCAAGCACTGATGTTAGCACATCTACTCCAGAGCAGTTCTATTCAAATATAAGCACTTGTTATAACCTGGATGTGAATGTATTTTCCAAAAATGGCCACAGTAATACTTCCAGTCCCACTTGCTCTCCCAGCACCTTGCCACACCCCTATCAATTTTTCCTTTCCCTTTAAACTGGGCATACCTTTGTGACTTCCTTGACAAACAGAACGTGATGAGAAGGACTCTGCATGATTCTAAGATTAGCTCATAAAAGCGATACAGCTGCTTCCTGGCTGTCTCTATCTAGATGCTTGCCCTTGGAACCCAGCCACCATGTAAGGAGGCTCAGGACAAATGAAAATGCCACACAAAGATGCTCCAGCCAGCAGTCCCAGCTAAAGTTCCAGCTAACAGCAAATATCAACTGCCAAGTGTATGATGAACAAGCCTTCCGCTGATTCCAGCCTTTGAGATGACTTAGCTGATGCTAAGTGGGAGAGAATGACTTCTTCCAGATTCCGACCCAAACTACAGATATGTAGGAAAAATACATGCTGCTGCTGTTTTAAGCCACAAAATTTGGGGGTAGGTTGTTATACAATAGACAACTAGAACAGTAATTAAATGCACTGCTATTAAGTTTAGAGTCAAAAAAGAATCTTCACAAGATGTCATCTGAAATTCTTGGGATATAAAATGGAAATATATCCTCAAAAACTTCCCAATCCATCTTCCTTATTCTGTAAAAAACGAAGGACCCAAGACACTTTGTGTCTTGCTTGAGATCCTATCTATACCTTTGGTTACGTGTGTGTCTTAAAGCATGTCCAATTCAATACTGCCCTTTCCCCAATATGACTCTGAGTCCTAGGCAAGTTTGTTGGGTTCAAGATTCAAATAATCAACTTGGGCAACTATTCTCCAAGTCTACCAAAGTTCAGTATAAGGGTTCTATGCCCCTTCTGTGCTTTTTTCTTCCTGCTTAGCAGAGAGCCTGATCTAAACTTGGTTGATTTAGTGTGTGAGGCTGGGAGGCCAGATAGGATCCAACAGGCTCAACAGAGCTAACAAGAGTAAAAAGAAGTGTCAAACCATGAAATCAGCAGATGTGACTTGAAGCAAGGAGAGAGGGCAAATGTGCTGAATGTGAGGCTGCTGTTTTTCTACAGTCACTTTTCTGAGTATAAATGCCTAGAAAGTCTGTAACATTGATCAAACGTTTGGCAGAAGCCTGCATCTGGAAGGCAGAGAGTTTTCCATATGATGGTTTTATCTTAACAGGAGCTAATCTGTTATGATAGCCTCACATACATACACAGTCCAGCAATTAGACAATGTTGTGTCATGTAATTGATTGTAGACTCTTGGTCATTGAAGCAGCGATAGGAAAGCGTGTTGAGATGCAGATGTTTTTCCTCATTGCCGCCAGACATGCAAACTGTTTAAATTGGCTAAAAAAGTTTGTTTCTTAAGGCTAACGTGTTCTTCCACTCCCATTCTACACGAAAATCAAGCCAGGACTAAATGCTACCTATCTATCAGAATAGCCCAAGCATTTTCATGGAATAGATATGGGAAAGTGACATGCACACAAGTCTAAAATTTTATGGAAAACAATAAAGGGGAAAATTGAAATGAGAACAAAAAAGAAGAAAGGCAAAGAAGAGAAGAGAGCAGAAGAAAGCATGAAAGAATTAAACTGACTACACTCACCTTAATTGTGGTTCTATGCCTTTCTCTTTTTCCAAAAACCACATCTCAATAAAAAATAAGGCTACATACAAGTTCTGGTGATCAAAGAGTTACCTTTTTTTTTTTTTTCCTGGAGTTTTAACTCAATACCTCACAGTAGTTCAGAGTTTTTTTTCTCCTCTCTATTTTCCCTAAATTAGTGTTTAAATCAAGGATTAGCAAACTACACCCCTCATGTTACACTTGTTTTATAAATAAAATGTTGTTGGAATGCATGTTCATTTGTTCAGTATTATCTATGCCTTCTTTTGCACCACAATGATGGAAATGCAATAGAAGCCAAATGGCCACAAAGCTGCAAATATTTACCTTGCTGGACTTTAAGAAAAAGTTTTTAGACTCCTAGTTTAAATACTACCAAATACTACCAAGTTTATGGCTCTCCTTCTAAGTTCTGAGAGTTTTGGGGGAATTTTTCATTCTCAATGTGGTTCTCTTTTTCTACTTGCTGGTAGAAGAATCTGATTTTAAAGGCACCATCAATAAGACCACTAACTCTATTACTTCGATGAAATTGAGAATTTGCTCCATGGACACTCTCCACAAAGATTCACTTTAGAATTAGCTTATAGAGGACACAGTTAAAGTTTTTCATAACTTTACTTCCTTCGTCTTGAAACATTTGCAGGATGTTGTAACGATTTTGTTGAACAAGAAGTAGTGGGAATACCTTCCGTGAACCTGACTATATTTAGCCACGGACTGCAGACAACAAAACTACTTCTTTCTACTTGAGCAAATTTTGCCTCAGCAGTAAAGTCAGATTTCTTTCTCATTTAGCTACAAACCGCTGATTTTCTTGTTCTAGGAAAGGAAAGATGAGAAAGCTGAAAGTCAAAACAGCCCGTCTCTTACATAGTTTGGTGCTAGGTCTTTTGAGTTACAAAAATCTCAGGGAGAAACTTGGACCAAAAATGGTGGGGGGAGGGACAGAGTGGAGTATAAAAATCACAGAGAACAGTGAAGCTGTTAATCATTTTTATTGTTCTTACCTGGGTGCTTCTGAAGAGTCATATTTAATGGTTATCTAAGCAAAGTGAATTATTTTCAATGTTTCAAACAGAATGAAATGTAGATACTGGCTACTGTTATGGGACATCTGAAATTGCCTAAAGGGTAATAAAACGCATCTGAAGAAGGACCCAGGAGAAGTAGCAACAATGTTGGTATTTAACACTCAGAAATAAATGGCTTGAGAATGAGAATGAAGCCAGAAAATGAAAATCACAAGTTAAAACATGAAGGATAAGGAGTGAGGAAGTTTAGAGAGGCTAAACTTTTTGTTTTGCTTTGTCTGAATTTACAGTGTGGTTTTATACATTGCTCTGAAAGAAAAACAAATTGGGAAAACTTCTGAAAACATCTCCATACGTACCTCAGCGTTCTGATGCCTTCTAACTCACGCAAGCTGGGCACTAATGGCTCATTATAGCACACAAGATGCATGTGTGTCCTCCTAACTCACAAGCAGTTACTCTGTACTTGTCTGTAGATAGTGAACTTCCATCATGTTTAATTGCCAGTTTTGTCCACCCTGGGTGGTTACATTCCCAGATGTCGACTAACTGTAAGGATTGGTCGTCTTCCAGATGTGTTAGGTTTTCACACATCTCTGTCAACTCCAAAAGAGTATGTGAACGTTTTTTTGAATCTATGACCACTGATGGATCTCTCCCAGATGTCTTCCTGGTGAAAGTGCCCCTTTTCTGGACTGTTAAAATACACTAACCACCATCTGCACCCCCAATGTCACCAGTTGGTCTTAGAAAAATGAAATACAGATGCAAATTAGCAATGGGTAATCTCTGGTCCCACCATTTCAGGTCTCGTATAATTGAAGACTTGCTGATGTTACAAACGAACATCAGACTTTAAGTCTGATTGGACCTCAGACTTAAATCCAAATAAAGTAACATCAACATCAGAGACAGACATAGCAAATTGCATAAAATGTTTCCCCAAACTGTGGAAGTAGTTTGGACCCAGACATTTCATGAAATGTGTATTGTATTTTATGTAATAATCACTTTTTATATTGATTTGCCTTTGTTGTTGTTGTTGTTGTTTTTTATTTTAGGTAGAAGAGCCAAGTGTCATAATAGATGAGGCTTGCAAAGTCCCGAATCAGATAAAAAGTTTGGACAAGTTTCAGTTAAACCTCCAAGCTTCTCGGTATTTATTAAAATTTGGTTGGAACTCTGGGCTTTTGCAAATCCTCCATGTTTGATAGATATGCTAATGTCCCCACCAAGACAGTATAAATAATCTAAGAATAAAGTAAAACTTGGAATAATCCCAAAACAAGCTTTCAAGAGTTTTTCTTTTCCAAAATAGGAAGGCATTTGTCTTTTTTTTTTTTTTTTGTCTGCTAGATAGAGTCTTCATTTCAACCAGTGATGAAAATGAAGACACTAAAATGTTATTTAATAATTACAGTTACAGATCATTAGCATGGATTCAAATAATTATACTACAACCAGTTTTTAACTTAACAAATGAACTGCATTTGCCCTGTGATGCAGAACATCTGGAAGGACAAGGAATACCTCAATCAATTGTAAGCCCTTTCTAACATCCTAGATATCTGGATAAATTGGTCAATTTTTCCACTTTCTTTAAGATGCTAGGCATCAAATAGATAATACCTTACTGTGAACTAATTCCAGATAGCCATCAAAGAAGGAGTCTCCAAACTGTGCTGTTTTTGAACCAAAGCATTTTTCTCTGATCTATGTTATTAACACACAGAGCAATCATCCGAATAGTTCTTAATGGGGTGCTAATAACTGTAGATCGCATATGAAAATGCCACACTTGATTGAATAAAGCCTCAATAGGCAAGGTATGGTGAAAGACGTCCAAGAACACACCTAATCACCATACTAGTTTTGTAAAAGAGAAATCAAACGCAAGTCCACATATTCTTTGCCAAAACTTTTGCCCACTGATCTACAGGGCTCTTCCAAAATCACTTGACTGCCTTCTTTATCAAACAACTTGATTTATCAGAGAGACAGACTGAAAGAAAGACAGAGATGCCACAGAGAAAAGTATCAAATTGTGGAACCAGATTTCCCTCTAGATTCATAATTTCCTTAATGATGTTTCAGAAGCCACCAGTGGTGAAGAACATAGACTAGGGAGAAACTAAGGGTTGCTTGCAGCCATCTCTACTCTTGTCTATTTTACACGTGAACATTGCACACAAGATTTCACATGAAAAAAAACAAAAGGGAAGTGGTGGGGGTGGGTTAGGGGGTGAGTCTACAGCTAAAAACATTCTGAAAGTAGTCCCCAGAGTATGGTCCCTGGATCAAGAATACAGCATCTCCTGGGGAACTTGTTATAAACGCAAATTTTCAGGCCCCATCTCAGATCTACAGAATCAAAAACCATGGAGGTACGGTCCAGGATTCTGTGTTTCAACAAGTCCTCCAGACAATTTTATGCATGCTGAGACTTGACAACCACTGCATTAGGTGATTCCCACACCATTTCCTCCAAGAAACCTTTTGTAACCAAAGCCTTTGCTCCTTTCCCCGCCTCCATACACCACACACTTACCTGACATGCTCACACAGATGCTGGGTTGGGTGTCTGTTTTAGCCCACATGAGCAGCTACAACAAAAATGCCATACAACAGGCGTTTATATCTCGCAATTCTGCTGACTGGAGAGTCCGAGATCAAGGCACTAACAGATGCTGTGTCTGGTGAGAGACTGCTTCCTGGTCCACAGATGACCATTTTCTTTTTGTATCCTTAATGGCAGAAAAAGAGCTCTTTGTGGTCTCTTTCATAAACGCACTAATTCCATTCAAGAGGGTTTCACCCTCATGACTTAATTACCTCCCCAAATTATCATTTGCAAATACTATCATCTGGAGATTAGGTATTAATACATGAACTTGAAGGGGACACAAACATTCAGTCCATAGCAGTGCCATTCTGCACTTACATCAACCAGAGAACACATGCCATTTTTTGTGTTATTATTTCTCTATGTGTCTACCTCTCCTACAACCACATAAACTCATCAAGAACGGTGCCAGTTCTGGCACTTAGCATAATGGCTAGCACAAATAGGTGTTAGGTAAACATTCATGAAATAAATAATGGATACACTGATATCTGTGTATTTGCTTTATTTATTCCTTCTTTTTTTTTTAATTGAAGTACCATCAGTTACAATGTGTCAATTTCTGGTGTACAGTTCAATGTCCCAGTCATGCATATACATGTATATGTATATATTCATTTTCATATTCTTTTTCATTAAAGGTTATTACAAGATATTGAACATAGTTCCCCGTGCTATACAGTAGAAACTTTTTTAAATCTATTTTTATATATAGTGGCTAACATTTATAAATCTCAAACTCCCAAATTTATCTCTTCCCACCCCCTCTCCCTGGTAACTATAAGATTGTTTACTGTCTGCAAGTCTGTTTCTGTTTTGTAGATGAGTTCATAGTGTCCTTTTTTTTTAGATTCCACATATGAGTGATATCATGTGGTATTTTTCTTTATCTTTCTGGCTTATTTTACTTAGAATGACGATCTCTAGATCCATCCATGCTGCTGCAAATGGTGTTATTTTATTCTTTTTTATGGCTGAGTAGCATTCCTTTGTATAAATATACCACAGCTTCTTTATCCAGTCATCTGTCGATGGACATTTAGGTCACTACCATGTCTTGGCTATTGTATATAGTTTTGCTGTGAACATTGGGGTGCATATATCTTTTTGAATTAGAGTGTCCTCTGGATACATGCCCAGGAGTGGGATTGCTGGATCAAATGGTAAGCCTATCTTTAGTCTTTTGAGCAATCTCCATACTGTTTCCCATAATGGCTGTAGGTTTATTTGTTTATATTACACCTTCTTCAAATAAACAATCGAGGTCTCATATAAGCACACTCACACAAATGCAATATGACCAAAATTAAAGCAAGTAACCAAGACAAAGATAATCAAGATCAGAAGGTTTGATCAATCAACCTAGGAGTCATCTTTCTATCTCTATTAATGTTTTAACACCCAGGGTCACTGCTCTAGTGCTTAGTTCTTCCCAAGAAATTCTCTGACCCTCAGGTTCTTGTGAGAGTGGGCTATGCATCACGCCCAGGGTAACTTCTAAGGGGAAGGACTGGGGTATGTATTTCTAAAAATGGATGGGTGAGAGTCAGGGTTATTAAGGAGATTGCTTAAGTATTTTTCATATTCTTTTCACCATAATCCACAGTAAAGTAATACACTCTCCCTTTTGTCCCAGCACATACATACATACATATGCACACATGTTTTCAGAAGCTGCTCATCTTTACTCCATGTGTTGCCCTCTGGCATTTTCTCTTCTGTTTTATTTTATTCTACTCTATCTCACTAAAGTTAAAGTGTCTGAGACATAACAAATAAATTTCACGACCCATTATTGGGTTGCAAAGTACAGTTTAAAAAGTACTACACTATATAACGTATCAGATGATTTTAATGTAATTAAGTGGGTTTTGGTTTTCTCTGTTTTTAACGAAATCATAATTTTCCAAATAATCTCTTCTCAAACTTAATCTCCCCTTTATCTTCCAAATGTGGAGAGCACTAGTGACTCCCCCTCCCCCAACAACCAACGCTGCAGTTGAATCTTCCAGAAATCCCAGTTCTACAGCTTAGTAACTATGTGACTTTGGACAAGTTACTCATCTGTCCTGAGTGCTACTTTCCTTAACTGTAAAACAGAGGTCCTAAGATCCCTTTTACAAGATTGTAATAAGGCTTAGAGAAAAATGCGTGAAAAGCATCTCACCATAGGAATTTAATCAATAATAACTTTTATTATCATCTCAGACCCCTGAGAGGACCATCAACTAATATTTTTAAGGCACTCTGAGATATCCATGTAAAAAGGGACATCAAAAGTCTATGCTGCAGATCAAACTGTGCAGAAACAAAAATTCCTACTCAAACTGTGGTTCTATCCCTTAGGACCAGAATCCTTGCAGCCCAAAAGGAGTCCCACGTGTCAGGAGCTGGCAAGGTCTCTTTTGTGAATAGAATGTGGATCTCCTAGGTCTTTCCAACTAGCACCTTGCACCAACAATAAAGCACCATCCCCTCCATCCCACGAGGTTCTTTGGAGTTTAAAGACCCATTTGCTGCCTGCTCATTTGCTACAGCTACTGGTGAAATTCCATGTCCCTGTTAGGCTTATCAAACCTGGTGCCTAAAGATTCCTGTTACATTTCATATGTGGAAAGATAGCTCTGAAAAAAAAAACATTAATAAAAATGTTGAGGTTCCATCTGCTTGTGTGATCCTGAGATATTGGATTGGATACTTAATAACTGAGCAGAATTTAAAATGTCAACTGTGAAAGCAGACCAAAATATACAAATTGCAATCCGAGCAGGTGCTTTACGTAAAACAGGACCTGTAGTATTTCTTACAAGCAGATGCCCACCACCACTCCAGTCCCAGATGCTAAACACTCCATCCCTCCCAACTTTCCCAGAGCTTTGGAGCCCTTTTGAAAATACTGAAACCAAGTGTGTGTTCAAATGTTGGAGGCATGGAAGAAGCTGATAAGGAAAAATAGTTTAGACTGCTGGGGCTAGCCCCTTAGGCAAAAATACACCTCATAACCTGGGAAACATGGTACATAAATTACACTTTCCCTTACAGTGCTAAACTATGTTCATCTCCCTTTGTCACTCCTCTTGAAATTTCACCAAAGATTTTATTAGTTTAACGAGCAGCATTTATCTTTTTTTTAAAAATGGAGGGTTGTGGAGCTACCAAATAGGCACACACCAGGGCAAATAAATTAAATGAGACAATTTTCCTCCTAATGCCAGGGTAAAATCAGAAGATGAATTTAGGAAATTATAGAGCACGCTGCTTCCAAAGAGCTCCTCTCTGGAGGCACTTTAGCATGTCAGGCACTGCCTAGACTCTGGGGAGTCAAGTGATTTGAAAAAGTCACAGTTCTGCCTCACATGGGACTGACAGAAACACAAGGAATAGATTTTTTATCTCCTTGTACCCTCTCCATCCCCTCCACAGTGCCTAGCACAGAGAAAGAACATGCGTTCATAGACTTCTTAACCAAAACAGATAATAGGAGGTCTAGTCAGAGACAGATCATGCTTCACATAGTTAGCTAGAACCTTGGATATTACAGGTCATCCAGCCCAAATCTTTGATTTTATAGATAATGACATTGAGGCACAGATCGATGAGGTTATGCAACAAATTATTCAACTAGGGACAGAATGAAGGTTACATCCTGTTTTCTGGCTCTTAATCCAGTGTGCCTTCTAATTGGACCCAGAGGCTGACAGCTAAACTAAATTCTGGGAACAGTCAGTTTGACTCAGCCTGAACTTGCTACAAATGTTCAGGCTTACTAAGATGTACACATTTCTGATTGCTCTC
This sequence comes from Camelus ferus, assembly GCF_009834535.1. NCBI lineage: Eukaryota > Metazoa > Chordata > Mammalia > Artiodactyla > Camelidae > Camelus > Camelus ferus. The sequence continues at coordinate 75,752,494 of NC_045701.1, read as the reverse complement.
CCAAGTCTATGCCCGCATCATTCCTCATCACTGTCATTCTACCTTGGCCATATTAAGCCACAGCAGTGACTTTCAGGGTCACTGAAAAGCAATTCATTTCATCTTAAAAAAAAAAAAAAAAAACAAGGGAAATGTTAATATCATAAGATCTCTGTCTAAAATGCCCCTGGACAAGTTTCTTCTCTGACTTTATTCTCTCTTATTTCCAACTTCCTTTTTATCCCCCTCTCTCTGTGTCAGGTTGCCAGGATGACTTTGATCTTGAAGACAGGCTTCCTCTCCTTCCCTGATTCCAACAGAGCTCCCACCAGCCACCGAGAGACAATTCCACAGAAACCCATCAATTTTTCAAGGCTAAGATCAGTCCCTGTGCTCTGTCCACAGGGGCAGGGAGGGTCCCCGGCACAAAAGATAGATGTAACTCGGAAGAAAGTATAAGCGTGCATGCGTGTCAGCGGGTCCCTAAAACCTAAAGCAGTTTGTCTTCATTGAACCCAGAGATCACAGCTTCCCAGGCTTTCTGTTTTGAGACAACCTCAGGAAACCAACTTTCATATCAAACCAAAAACACAGAGTAAATAGAGCTCTACATGTTGTTCAAAACAGCCGCTGCACATCTGAGCTGCGGCCCAATTACTTCCAGTTGATAAGAACTGCATTTAAAACGAAGAGATGATTTCGGCTTAGGGAGGCCCTTTGGTTATAGGAAAACAGAACAACTCACAGAGAAGTGTCTCTTTTCACTTCCCATTTTCATAAACATTACAGTCAATTCTGGGTAATAAAAATGTAAAGTTTAATCAGTAGCGAACAAACATTTTGGCAAGAAACTGAAAATGGTTTATTGGTGAGAAATAAACAAAAGGGCACTATCCATTTAAAGTCAAACTCATGCCAATTCTCCTTTGCACCTCAGTTTTTCTCTCTCCTCCACTTCAACACACCTGTTCCAAAGGACACATGAGGTCAGGAGAGGGGGAAAAAAAGAGATACAGAGAACTAAAAGAACTGGATGACTGGTTTACAAATAATAAACCTCTATCTGTAAATTATTTACTTTGCAGGGGAAAATTCATTTCATTTAAAACATTAACAGATGTGAAGAGCTCTGAGTTCTATAGAATAAAAGCAACTAAGTTAAAACACCTTTGAAAATAAACAAGAAAGGGGAAACATCCTTCACATCCCTGCCCTTTCCATCTTCCAAGAAGTAGCAATCTTAAGACCCTGGGAGGGGAACCATAATTTTTATTTGAAAACCTCTCAGGGCGGTCCTTTTGTATTTCTCTTTCTTTCTTCGCAGATCACAGCAGCAATTTTCTTTTATAGTCAGCTATTTATAGTTTTCTTTTCTCAAAACCTTGGTCAGAAAGAAACCGGGCAAAAAGCATTTCTTTCAAAAGCCACAGCATTTTGTAGCACTCCTTAAAACTATTAACTACAATCAAAAGGCAAAAAAGACAGAGAGCTCCCAAACTTGTTCAACTCTTTTTTTTTTTTTTTTTTTTTTTTTTTTGGCCATTTGGTCTGTTCTACTCAAAGACATGAAAACCGAACAAATATTCTCCTCCTGCTTCCTGGCTGGATATGTGGGAAGAGGTACCACTCAAATAGTATCTTTCCTATTCAGAAATGAAAATGCAGCAGCGAAGTATCATGGGGTTGGCATAAGTCTCAGTCCTGTTTCCTGTGTCTCAGACATTTCACAGAAGCTTCAACAATCTCTCGAGAGACTGGGGTGTGTAGAGTCAAGATTTAGAGGCCTGTCTGCCACCAGCAATCCCCTGGCATACAGTCATTTCTTTTGTGCCCATAGAAGAGTGGCAAAAAGCATGATTTGAAGTCAGACATAATGTGACCCTCAGTTGTGGCTCTACCTCTTGAGAATTTTGTGACCTTGGGAAAAATACTTGACCTCTTTCAGCCTTGGGTGCCCCACTCATAAAATAGAAATAATTTGACCCTTAGGAAATAGATAAGGCTTTGCACATTGTGACCACGTGAAGCACAGACAATGCTTATTCCCTGCAATATTGTCTCAGCCTGGGCTTGTACACAAGAAGATGACACTTCACAGGCTGCTGTTAATTGGGACCATGTGACTGAGTTCTGGACAATGGGATATGGGCAGAAGTAATTTAAGTCATGTCCAGACCTAGTTATAAAAGTTCTGTCTCCCTCTAGATCTCTTCATGGCATCTCTTGAAGTCAGGTAGAGGCCTGAGGACCTGTCAGCTTAGATACCAGAGTAACAGAGCTCCAACCTACATTGGATGTAGAGAGTGGGAGAAATCAAACTTGCCATGTTAAGTTATTGAGATTCTGAGATTAATCTGCTACTACAGCATAATCAAGCCTATCCTGATGATAACCCCCTGAGTCAGCTCAGGTCCTCCAAAAAGCAGATGCTAAGACAGAGTTAGAAGCACAAGACATCTAAGGAAGGAACCACTGGTGACAGATAAAGAGGAGAGGGAGCAGGATTAAGCAAGAAGAGTCTTCAGACCATGATGCAGGCTAGGTCTGACACCCATGGAAAGAGAGGGGGAAGGAAGGAAGGAAGGAAGGAAGGAAGGAAGGAAGGAAGGAAGGAAGGAAGGGAGGAAGGGCGGGAGGAAGAAAGGAGGGAAGAAAGGAAGGGAGGGAGGAAGGAAGGTTGGGTGTTGGGGTGTCAGACTGTGGTGCAGCTCTGTGAAGATCCAGGCAGGGGATGGGCACTCTAGAGCAAAGAGTGCCCCCTAGAGGAGCTCTGTATTGGGCAGAAACGTCCCACCACTAGCCCCTCCACTGACTTCAGTCTCTAGCTAGCAGCAACATGGGAAGAACATGTCCTCCTTGTGAACAGCACAATGGATCCCAAAGGTGTAGCCTCTGGGGCTTGTCAGCTAACTACGAGCCTTGCCTCTGGGTCCCTTTTGAAGGGAGACCTGAGCTGTGTACCTCCAAGTCTACTACAACCTCTCAATAAATACCAGCTATTTTCCACATTCCACAACCCTTTGCCTCACTCTCTGATGTTGCATTAATCAGGGATGTCTGCCTCGCTAGAAAGTGAGCTCCTTGGGGCCTCATCAATGGCTTACTCAGCCCTCCACATCAGTGTTTGGTTGGCATAAAGTAAGAACTTAATAAATGTCAAATGAGGGAGTGAGTGACTGAGTGACAGTGCGGGTCCTTGGAGGAAGAGAGGCAACGCCCCAGAAGTTAATGCTGAGAGGAGCCAATCCTTAAGATAGTGGGCTCCTTCCTTCAGACGGAGGCTGCCGCCGTACATACCTGAAGTCAGAATTTCAGGACTGGACACCATGAGAGAAGTCTGCATGCTCCAGAGTCCCTCAGGTTACGGAAAAAACAAAGTGCCGTGACAGTTTCCATCTCTTCATTCTGAGCTCTGTGCAGATCTTTGGGGTTTTTAGATTTGCTACATTAGGTTTAGGAATATAGAATAAAGTCAGAGAGACAAGGAGAGGGAAGATGAAGAAACAAGATGAAAAAGCAGAGCACAGACTAGGAGAATAAGGGAGGCAGCAGGGGGCTCCCGGGGTTTAAGAGTCCTTATCAGACGTGCTGGGGAATATCTGGGTGGTGCTCGGATGCCCTGTAAGATGTGACTTTTTGAAAGCCCTCAGTCCAAACTTCCAACCCAGAATAGCTGTGTGGCCCTAGACAGCTCATCTAATCTCTCTAGCACTAGGAAGTATGTTCTGGGAAGGTCAGAATCATGTCTGCCCTGTTTATACTCTGTCCCCAGTGCCCAGCCTGGTTCTGGGAGCATGACTGACACTCAAGTTATGTCATAGTGAAGGTCTCAGAATATGGGTCAGACTAAGTGGATTTGAACCCTGGCTCTGACATTGACTGACTATGTGGCCTGAGGAAAGCGACTTAAACTTTTTCTGCCTGACTTCTCCATCTGTAAAGTGATGACATAAATGGTAAGTACTTCTTAGGGTTGCTATGAAGATGGAAATGAAATAATCCAGCTGAGCACTTAGAACAGGGTCTGGCACATAGCATGTATCCAATAAATACTAGCTATTATTATAATTATTACTGTTGAATGCGTGAATCTCTCTGCCTGCAGTTTCTTACCTATAGAAGAAGACTGAACATCTACCTTGTGCATTTGTTCTGAGGATTAAAAGAGATAATATAAATAAGAAAAACCTTAGTTCATTGCCTGACACAAAGTTGATCTCAGGAAGTGATAACTATTCGCAGCCCCATTCTTCCAAAATTTAACCCAGGCATCGCTCTGTGTGGAATTATTCCCCTGAAGGCTCTTGTTCAAGGCTGCGACAGCCCTTGCTAGACTTGTACACAAGACGGCCCTCCAGGTATCCTCCAGGGGTTCCTGGAGTGCACTTCTAGTCTCTGTAGTGAAGCCACTGGGAGGATCTAAGTCCTGAGACAGGAAGCTCTTGTGCTCAGGATCAGGGTCCCATCCCCTTCACTCCGTTTGCCAGCCACCCTGAGCACCACACAGCCCTCAGAACTCTCTCCCTCGACTCTCACAAAGGGGCTGCTGGCTGTCACTAGCTCATTTTCCCAAAGGAAAAAAAAGTGTCAGCAAATACGTCTTTCTCCCTGGCCCAGGCCCCTCAATTGCTCTCTGCAGCTTGCACCTTTACAGATGCCCCAGTCGAGCTGCCTTCGGTAATGCATTCTCCATTGGCTCTCTGCTTACAGCTGAAGAATTCTGTGATGCAGATTCAAGGAAGAATATTATGTAAACTGATGTTGCATTCTCTCTCTATTCTAAATCTTCACCTCGGGACATTCTTCTAGAAGTTAAGAAGTCCCAAAGTCAATGGAGATCACAGCAATCGAAAGAACAGTCATTTGTTTTCCACTGCAGAGGATGCAGACCCTGCCAGTGCTGTGCTTCCATTATGGATGAGTTCATGTTTAATGCTTCAGCAAACGCTAGAGGGAAAGAGAAAGGATTAGACAAGATGCTGCTCAAACCACTGGCACCAAGCGTGGTCGAGGGCCAAGACCATCAAGCCTGCCTCTCAGGACGGAAAACCCTTCCTTTCTCCTTATGGAGGCCATTTTATGCAAAGAAAACACCGAGACACACAATCTTACTGGTACAAATGTATCTCACAGGACAGTGGGCCAGAAAATGTGGAGTCTGACATTGATTAACCAGCGCCCACAAAACACAAAAAGCATCCCCATTTCAAGGCCTGCCTGGTAGGGAAGGACACAGTGAGAACCAGGAAGTGGGTCTAAGAGACAAGTTAGCTGCTTCTCGCTACCTTTCATTCTTTTATTGACTAGTTACTTGACGGATTTCCCATATATATGTCTTTGAAGAGGAATTTGAAGGATGACAGTGATTTCTCTCCTTTAAGTCTAATGATGACATGAACAAATAAAAAAAAAAGATAAAATTTTAAATGACCAGGAAAGCAAGATTTGTAAATGGGTAATGCCCATATATATATACACACACGTACACACACATATGTATATATATATATGTGTGTGTGTATACACACACACACAGAGTGTGGGGAATAGGGGAGTGTCATTTGCTCCCTTGACTGGATGCCTTCTGAAGAAGCCAGTCATCCCCTGTCATTAAGTCCAAAGAGTGTTACCAGCCCTCATTTTACTTGTCTTCCCAGTAGTTTCAACAAGGCTGCATTCTAAAGTGGTACTCTGTACTCTTTCCTCTTTCCTCTGCCAAAATGATTTCTTCCTTTGTCATGACTTTAAACACCATATGCCAATGAAAATCAAGAGTTACAGCCCCAGTCCAGACTCCCCCTAAACCTGGACTTACTCACCCCTCCACCTGGCGTCTCAGAGAAAGGCAGCTCATGTTCAGCGCGTCCTAGACTAGACTCAGGAGCTTCGTGTGGCTGCCTCCCACCCATTTCATTCTCCCTCTGCCTTCCATCCAGCTGCCTGGGCCACAGAACTTCCTTTGTCACTACGCAGACATCCATCTATCTGTGTGCATCATACTGCAGTTTATGAGAATATGTATTTGGTCTTCCTGACCTTTTCGGGCACAGAGCTGAAACTCTTGGAATTTCCTAAGTGTTGAAGTTCATCAAGGTGTCTTTTGTTATGTTAATGAGGTAACTCTTGGAAAGCACCTAAGGAAGAGGGCCAGTTGCCAGTGGCGACAATCTGGTGAATAGAGGGTTGGAACTTTCAGTTCCTCATCTGCCCCACCCAGCCTCCAGGGAGGGGAGAGGAGCTGGAGATTGAATCAATTACCAACTGCCAGTGATTTAATCAATCGTGCCTTTGTAATGAGCTCTAGGTAAAACCCCAAAATGTTCGCAGCACTTCCAGGTTGGTGAACATGTGGAAATTCTGGGAGAATGAGGCTCTGGGAGAGGGCATGGAAGCTCTGTATCCTTCCCCCTACCTTGCCCTAAGCACCTCTTCCATCTGGCTGTTGCTCAGTTATATCCTTTTTTAATAAACTGGTAATCACTTAGTAGGTAACATGTTTCTATGAGTCCTGTGAGCCACTCCAGCAAATTAATCAAAACCAGGGAGGGAAGTTGTGGGAACCTCTGATTTATAGCCATGCCTGCAGAAACACAAGTAGCAACCTGGACCTGTGATTGGCATCTGACATGGAAGGCTTGTCAGGCTGAGCCCTTAACCTGTGGAATCTGGTGTCATCTCTGGGTAGACAGTGTCAGAATTGAGTTCAATTGTAGGATACCCAGTTGATGTTAGAGAATTGCTTGGTAGCGTGGGAAACCACACACACACACACACACACACACACACACACACAAACACATTGGAATTGGTACCAGAGTCTTCATATGTAAACCTTGATTTAATTAATGTCCATCTACCTTATTAGATTCACAAATGCATGGACTATGGGCTTTAATATCAAGAGACCTGTTGGTGTAGCACAGTGCCAGGTACACAGTAGTTCTCAATCAATATTCAACGAATAACAGAAGAAAATTAAATAATATATGCAAAATATCTGGCACATGTGTATCACTATAGTTCTCTCCTTCTTCTGGGCTCAATGATTCCACTAGAGGAAAGTAGAAGCATGGATGATAAAATGAAAAAAAAAAAAATTCCCACAAATATTTATATTAAGTGGTGGAATATTTTTATCCAGAGAATTCTTTTTAAAGATAGCAATGAAGCCACACCATGACCATCGGCCTTTAGGCCCTAAGTCTTGCTTTTCAGGTGTTCTAGGAAAAGAGAGTTCTTTGCTTCCAAATCCAAGAAAACACAAGAAATGTCTCTGTCTTGGTTCTCACACAAATCCTTTTCTAACCTCCAGGTTTTCCACTCTTCTCTGATCATCTGTGTTCCCTTCTACATAGAAGCCTTCAGAGTTCATAGACCTTTTGCTGAGACTACCATTACTATATGCGATTGTTCAAAATCCAGACTTTGCACAGAGTGATTATGCAACCAAAAAAAGGTAAAAAAGTATATGAAAAATCTATGTGGTTAACATCTCCCTCACTGGTGAGAAACCATGTCTTCTGTGCCCTATGTGTGTTGCCGAGTCAGAGGCCCTAACCCAACTATGACTCCGCAGTCTTCGTGGTTTAACTGTTTCATTCCCACTTGTCTGTACGCTGTAGCAACCTCTCAGTAAACTTGGAAAGCTTCTGCTGCTAGCTACGCTGTAATTACTCTTACCATGAACCGGATTTTCCCTCAAGAGAAGGGGAAAATTCTTGGTTTGACTTAAGACTCTCATTTTGCTTTGAAAGCAAAGAAAAGAACGAAAACAGAAACGAAAGGTGACTTTTCCTATTCCCAATTCCCTTCAGCCCAGGCACCTGATACCCACGTATGGTTCAGAGTTCATCCCACCCACAGACCTCCCATGCTCAGAGCCTTGCTGTGCTTTTGACGATTACCACGGCAAAATAAGTCTGGGAGAAGTGTGGTTCTTGTCCTTGGGGTGGTCTCACTGCCCCTTTATATGCACTGCTTCTTTCCTTCTATTGTGTGAAGCCATTGACCAACATAAGCATTATTCATCATTATTCACTTCTGCAACCCCCCGGCCCCTGCAGTAGGCCACCAAATATTATTTCAGGTGGTCTGAGGGTCAGGCAGGAGTTCCTCCATGCCGTAAATGACACAGAAGAAACAGACACTGAAACTACAAATGCCTGTTATTCACTAAACTAGGTGATCTGGCCTCAAAAACTCACAGATGTTGTCACCCCCAGATAGTATTTTTCTCCCATTTTTTAGGCACAGCAGACCTCTATTTTAACCCTACACATTCTTGCCTTCTACTTCTTTCCTTTATTCTAATGGGTGAAATATATTTCTTTGATAAATTTAAGTTCAGATTTAATGAGGATTAATAAATTCATACTTCAAGAGGATTACTGCTTTGTAAAAAGGAGTACAGGTGAACAGAAGCCTGGATTTGGACCCCAAGACTTAAATTCCAGGTAACAACTTGCTAGGTCAACTGGGCAAGTCTCTCAACAACTGTGAGTTTAATTAATCTCACCTCACAACGTGGAAATAAGACTTTCCCTTTCCCCATCTCCTATGTATATTCTGAGGATCGATAGAAAAACAGCAATAAAATTACACTGGAATGAAGGCAGTGCGTAAATCCAAGGTTATACGCCTCACTCATCACCATCATCATCGTCTTTACTCCATGAAGTGCCTTAATGCTTTTCATGTCGTACTGCTGCCATCTAATGGCAGAGCCGAAAGAACGTGCCGCTTTCTTAAAGTGGTACAGTCTGGTTTTGCATTTGCTTACATTTGTATTCATCCAGACTAAAGTCAGAAAATGTGCAGGCTCAGGGACCAAAAAAAAAAAAAAAAAAAAAAATTAAACAGAAATGATTGCACTTGTTATACTTGGCAAGTGGAATTCAGCCCCAACCTTGAATAAATGGGGCAGAAATGAACCCAAGGTCTAGATTAAAGGGAAGGACCACCAGGTGGTCCTATTCATTTTTTTATTAGTCCAAATGTGTTCTGCATGTAACAAACCATGCTCCTATTAACTTCCAGACAGAAAATGAAAACATTTAGGGCAAGCTGCAGACTTATTGTCAGAATAGGCAGGAGCATGGCATTTTAAAGCTCTTGAGACAGAAAACGGGATCTGTTGGTGTAAGAAGTTGTTAGTGGCAACCGGTTGCAGCAATTGAGCTGGAGCGAGTGGCTTGGCAGAATGTCTTTCCGAGGATTTCAGACTCTACCGTCACTCCCAAAAGGGCAAGAATTTCTCCCAGACTTTACGAAGAGACAAATGCTCTGACTCCTCTTTGGTCTCCTTCTCAAAACATTCTAGCTAGACTTTGCAAAAACTAGTATCTTGCATTTTTCATTTCCATGGTAACTTTCCTATGGAGGTATTCCAAAGTTCTTACAAAAACAGGCAGCTCTGATTGAGCTACATCCAGGAAATGAGGCGATGGCTTTATTTCAGGCCCATAAGCAGAAATCTGCCCTTTCTGATGAGTATCTGTCTGCAGAAAGTCAATGGAGCTCCAAGTGCAAGGACAATGGGACGCACACTTGGAAAGAAATGTCTCATTAACACAGATCAGGGAGACGGCTTAACTCACGCTTTGTTCTGAGAGCGAGGAAAGCTCAACCCAGCCCAGTGAGAGAACCCCTCTGTCAAATATAACTTGGGGCTTTATGAAGACGGCAGAAGATTTTGGAGAACGGCTAGATTTATTACCCTTTGAAACCAGAACTAGGTATATTTCACTGTACATTAAACTTAGAATAAATTTTCAGTATGATAGAAAGGCTTAGTGAAAGATGAAAACTCACACTAAGAGAAAAGTAGAGACAGAAATATAATTGTTAAATTGGAAGAATCAATTTGAGCTCATAATTTTAAGCAAGCAATAGATTTTCCAGCTCTGTCCATGATTCAAAAGCAGAACCTTCACCTTTTCCGAAAACTCAGGCATGATTCTGGTCTGTACAACCAATTGGTCAACAGTCTAGACACACCATCTTGGCTAGTCTGGGAAGGTGTTACTTTGCAATTGAGTCTCGTAAGATTATCACAAGCGTTGGATGAAAATAGAGCACACAGCACATCAACTGTCAGTTTAGAAAGGTAACCCTGGGAAGGACTCAAAATAAGGAAAAGAATAAGAACAGAAAAAAGAATTAGGATAAAAATTAAAAATAAGTTTAGCAACAAGAAAAAGAATAAGAATGAGAATAGAGATGAAAAACTACATTTCAGTTCACACTGTTTACATTATGGTACCAAGTTTTACTGTAAGTAGACTAGTCTGTTAACTATTGAGATATTTTGTATGTGTTCCCCCTACATCCTAGCATATTTAAGCATTTTTTGAAGTCTCCGGGAGATCTGTGCTTAATCAAATCATAAGAAGAGTTTTAAGAAGCAAGTTTATGTTTGCAGCGAATGTCTCAGTATTTGGGGAAGTTAATGTTGTTAAATCTGTAAGTTTTTATTTATCATGATCTCATAGTATGTGAATATTTAAAAGAATATTATTTATTGCTTTAAAAAATCATTGTTAGCAAAATTTAGATATTAAATAAACAGCAAAGAAGTAATAAAAAGGCTTTTCTATATATGAGTCACTTGGGTATTAAGAATCTTTTTTAGAGACAGTTATACAATAGCCCTAAGTGGGTTTTGCAAATGCTCAGCTCCTCTTCTCAGTGGGACTGGTAGGAACCTTTCTTAGTCCATGTATCTGAGCAAGTGGTCCCCAGGTTTTACTGACCCTCTCCCGAGAGCCCTTATCATCTCTGGGGAGATGTTACTCTCTCATTTCCAGGCCCTTATTTTTTTCCTAAGGTGGCCATAGTTTTGCATCAATGTTTCTAACTGTGGCTGTGTTTCACTTCCTCTATCCTAATCAAAGTTGCAATGTTTTCCACCATGTTGACCTCGTGGGAATTACAGGACAACCCTGTCCTTACTGTCACTTTCGTGTGAATAGGGTTTATGTTAGTGAAGGACTGACTTCTTGATTATTCGTCAGAAGTCCCTACTCAAACTGCCTTAAACAAAGCAAACAAACAGAAAATATTTGCTCGTGTGCCCCGCAGGCAAGGGTGTGGCTGGGATGGCTAGCCAGGCTCAAGTGCTACTAGATCTCTCGTCTCTGCTTCTCTCTGAATACTGGCTTTATTTTCTCTTTATGTAAACAAACTTCCTCCTCATTGTGGTAAATGCAGCTGCCTGATCAATGGACTCACATTCTAACAACTGCCTGACTCAGACAACAGTGTTTTTCTCTCCCAACTTGAGTTGATAAGATCCCATGGAAGGAATAATATTGGCCAGACTAGGAGCCTGTCCAGCCCAAAGAAGAGTGAGGACTATCCTTCGCTTACTTTGGCTCATAGATTGGTATCTGTCATCTAATGGTTGAGGTTTGCTTCCAAAAGAAATAGAGGAGGCTCAGAGATGGTTACTGGGGAGATTGTCATGATCTAGGAAATTGTCGTGAATAACCCAACTTGTATCCAATATAGAGTGTGCAGATACAAGGCAGTGCCAAAGATGCCAACACTGACAGCATCTGCCAATGGAAATTCAGTCTCAACCATTTAAAAGCACCTACGGTCTGCATACGAATATTCTGATGGAAATCAAGTAATAATCCAAATACTAAGATATCTATTTGAGTTTGTTTTAATGAGCAAAACAATATTCCTCTTAAATGTACTTACATGGTTAATCTAAAAGACGTTCTGTGTGTAAACAAATTAAGAAAATTCTACTTCTGAGCTTCAATTTATATAGCCAAGGTAGGCTCACAAGTGTCTGGAATACTAAGAGGTTGGAACAAATTTTTTGAGCTTCTCACACTGCCAAGGCCTAGAGATGAATTGCAATGAATTAGATTACGTCCTCTAGCCATATCTGTTTCTCCCGTGTCATAATAAAACCTGAAATTGCATTTAAATGTAATCATATAAAGATAAAACTTAGGTAGCATTAAGTCTTCAGGCTCCTTTATGGATGGAGACTGAGAGACAATTAAGAGAAAACACAAATATATCTGGATGCAAATTAAAATTCTGAGTGAGCGGTGAGAAGCCCCAGAAGCACCAATGAAGCAACTATAAAGTCTTAGTTAACCACTTGATTGGAAGCTAAGTGGATGCCTTGCAGATATTTTTGCATAAGAGAGCTGCAAGCCTTAGTGGAGCTAAAACAAAAACTTGTCCTTTTCATAAGAAAACGGTGTGATGCGTCCTCCTCAGTGAATCAGGAGCTTTGATAAGTGCTTCTTGCCCTCTGAACTGTTTCTCCAACAGAAGGAATAAATTCCTACTGAGCCTTGTATATTTTTCTCAATCTCTGCTTTTGATCAAGGTCACATGTTTTTTGAAAACATGGCTAGGACTTCTTAATGCCTCATCATTCTAAGCCTGACTCAGATTCTGGAGGGGAAATACACTTGTCTCTCCGTGTCTGCACGGGATTGGTTCTAGGACCCCTCTCAGGTACCAATATCTGCGGATGCTCAAATCTCTTATATAAAATGCATAGTATTTGCATATAACCCACACACGTACTGCCATATAGAGTCATCCTTCAGTATCTGTTTTTCCACATTTGCAGATTCAACTGACCTCGGATGGTGTGGTGCTAATTGAAAGAATCCCAGGTATAATTGGACCCGCACAGTTCAAACCCGTGTTGTTCAAGAGTCAAATGCACTTTTAGTCATCTCTAGATTACTTACAGTACCTAATACAATGCAAATGCAATGTAAACAGTTGTAAATACAATGTAAATGTTATATAAAAAGTCCTGTATACAGAGTTTCTAGGGAGTGGCAAATTCAAGTATTGCTTTTTAAAATTTTCTGGAAGTTTTTATTTTTTTTTTAAACAAATATTTTTACTCTGCAATTGGTTGAAGCCACAAAGGCAGAACCCACGGAAATGGAGGCCAGCTGTATTAGGTGTGAAAATTAGCATTTACTTCTAGAAGCCCAAGCCTAGAGCTAAATATTCAGCCTCACAAGGACTCAAATGCCTATCTACCTTATTCCTGCAATCCCCACCTCCCCCTGGGAAGCCACAGGAAAAGAAGCAGTAAAAGATTTCCATGAAGACTTATCAAGGGCCACTAATTGGTACCTAGAAAACTCTTCTATCAGGATTTACTTGGGTTCCAGGAACAAGGGCTCAGATATTTAAAACTTGAATAGAAGATGATCTAAAAAGGATATTTAAGTCCAGTTTTCTGAAACCAGGTTGAGGGGTACACAGTCAGACACCACCGTGTGGACCTCCCATTACCTTAGGCCCTTACCTTAGACTCAGGAGCCCATGAGGGCACATAGGTGAGCTGTTGTCCTTTAGAGCAGCAGCAGCAGCAAGATGCAGACCCGCCCCTACTGAAACCCTTCTGTTTGAAATCTGGGCCCTGTCTCTCCCTGCCACACTCATTCCCCCAGGCACTCATTGAACACGCTCTATATTGCAGCCATTGTTGAGAATTCAGCTCATTCTCAGCCACACTGAGATTACAGCTAGGAACAAAAACAGGGTCTCTGCCCTCATGGCATTTACATCCATGTGGGGAGCACCAGAAAATAAACATCTGAACCAACAAATTAGATAATTACAGATGATTTCTATAAAGTACATGAAACTGAGTAAAAAAACTGGAGGTGAAGGGATGGGGCTATTTTATATTGGACGTTTATGGAAACTCTCTGCTGGGTGACATTTAAACTGAAACCTGAACGATGAGAAAGAGCCAGCCACATAAGGACCTGGAAGAAGAGCTTTGCAAGAGGAGGAAACAAGGGACAAGTGCAAAGCGACTGAGATGGGGAGAAGCTGGGTGGCTGAAGCACATTGGAGGTGGGAGGGAGGGGTGCAGCAGGGAGTGGGAAACAGAGAGGTGGGCGGAAGAGAACTTCTGGAGCCCCAGGGGCTGCTCCATTACCACCCACATCTTTCCATTATTACACATATAACAATATACCATCAAAGTTAATTTACTCTGCTCTCTGAGTAGATGGTGAGTTCCTTAAGTACACTATATCTGATTCACGATAATAATTATGCCTCCCATTTATTGAGGTGTACCAGGCACTAAGCTAGCTACCTCGCATACATTATCTCCAATCTTCACAACAACTCTGCATGGTAAGTATTACTAGCATAATTTTAACACACGAAAATACCAGCAAAGCGCTTTGCCCAAGGCAAAGCAGAGACTTAAATCTTTGTCTTGTCCGGCTCTGAAATCCACCCACTTTTTACTATCCCACATTGTCTTGACCTCATTGCACTCGACAATCTTTGTAGTCCCAGCTCCTAGCACACTGCCTGCCACACTACATAAACTCAGATGTGTAACAAACATGTAGCACTGAACTGGAGTGAACTTAGTGTAAGCCCACACAAGAGGAGCTTGAACTCATGAGGCCACAGGTTTGGGGAGACAAACAAGACCACGTGCGGTGGTACAGGTAGGATGTATTTGAAACATGTTGGAAACTGGCAGAGAGGAGACCATCCTTAATAAAACTAAATGAAAGCTATGGGGTTTCCAGAGAGCTAACGTGTGACACACTGACACAGCTGCATAGTGTGTTCTGAAAAAATTAATGGGATTTTAAAGAGAGAGGCTGCTCAGTGTGCTTGCAAAATGGAGCTACAGAAGAATGCACCCGATGACGAGGAGAAAAGAGCAGTGAGAGGGGAGGATGGCACTGTTGTAATTGCCTGTAATTTCTACTCCCCTCCTCCTCCTGACTTTAATTAGGACACTTGCGAGACACACACATTTGTAAGAGTGACAGAGCTAATTGAAGAAAACCACATGTCTCATCAACAACCAAATCAGGAATAATAATCAAAGCAGCAGAAGCAAAATTGGAAGCCATGGAGCTGTCAAAAGCAGGAGGAACTCAAATACAATGAGGCATGTAATTTAGAAAAAGCGAGAGGGCTGTGCGGAGGCATTCAAAATGGGACATGAAATAAAACAGATAACTTGACTCAAACTGCAACTTTCACTCCCACAATCTGGTCACAATTAAATCTGATCAAATTCATCTAATCTTTTCGGCCAGTGCTCTGGGGACTGCTGCATTATGCCATTTCGTTGCCAGGAATAGTCCAGTTAAGTGAAAGCCACTCACTCTCTCCCTAAGCTCTTCATTACGTGACGTGGTTCTCCTGTCACCACAGTGGTTGGTGCAGTCCTGAGTAGAGATGGGAAATGACAGGCCCTCATCTTTCATTTTTAATACTGCTTGCTTTCAGAGGTCATTATTAAGTTACTCCTCCATCTTCTGTTTGCAAATCCATAGTAAAAGATGAACCAGTAGGTTCAATTAGGGAAGAATTCTCCCTACTCACAGTTTCTGAACTGACTGGACATCCACTGCTTGCCTCCCCAGCATCCATTCTCCCTCCCTTCAATAGCCCTGCCCAACTCTCAGCCAACAAGGTCAAGGAAGGGCTCCATTCAGATCTAATCCAGTGCAAGCAAGTGCAGTTTGGTTGGGGGGTAGGAGGGTGGGGGCGGGAGTGACAAGTGACCCAAACTGACCAATTAGAATCTCAACAACTTCCTAGGCCTATTGGGACAATGTTACTTGATCTTTCTCTGATTTGACCCTTGGAGCTGTTTATAAAACTTTTGCAGGGGAGGAAAATTCTCCTGTATCCTCTTAGGTTCTCCAGGTGGGTCTGCAAAATAAAGAGACAACAGACAGATTAACAGGAGAAGAGGGTCACAAATGTATTGTGCTAAAAGTTTTACATGGCACAAGGGGACTTCAAGGAAAGAAGAGAAAATCTCCAAAGATACAGCTAAGCTTGGAGGCTTTTATATTATTTGGACAAAAGAGGATACATTTAAAGAGAAGTGTTGGAAAAACTGGATAGCTACATGTAAATCAATGAAGTTAGAACACTCCCTCACACCATACACAAAAATAAACTCAAAATGGCTTAGAGACTTAAATATAAGACAAGACACTATAAACCTCCTAGAAGAAAACATAGGCAAAACATTTTCTGACATAAATCTCAGCAATGTTGTTCTAGGGCAGTCTACCCAGGCAACAGAAATAAAAGCAAAAATAAACAAATGGGACCTAATTAAACATAAGCTTTTGCACAGCAAAGGAAACCATAAGCAAAACAAAACGACAATCTACGGAATAAGAGAACATATTTGCAAAAGATGAGACTGACAAGGGCTTAATTTCCAGAATATATAAACAGCTCATGTAACTTAATAACAACAACAACGAAAACAAACCACCCAATCCAAAACTGGGCAGAAGACATGAACAAGCAATTCTCCAAAGAAGACATACAGATGGCCAATAGGCATATGAAAAAATGCTCAATATCACTAATTATCAGAGAAATACAAATCAAAACTACAATGAGGTATCACCTTACACCAGTCAGAATGGTCATCATTCAAAAGTCCACAAACAATAATTGCTGGAGAGGGTGTGGAGAAAAGGGAACCCTCCTACACTGTTGGTTGGAATGTAGTTTGGTGCAGCTATTATGGAAAACAGTATGGAGATTACTCAAAAGGACTGAAAATAGACTTACCATATGATCCAGCAATCCCACTCCTGGGCATATATCTGGAGGGATCTCTAATTTGAAAAGATACATGCACCCCAATGTTCATAGCAGCACTATTTACAATAGCCAAGACATGGAAACAGACTAAATGTCCATCAACAGATGACTGAATAAAGAAGCTGTGGTATATTTATACAATGGAATACTACTCAGCCATAAAAAAGAATAAAATAACGCCATTTGCAGCAACATGGATGGACCTGAGATTGTCATTCTAAATGAAACTAAGCCAGAAAGAGAAAGAAAAATACCATATAATATCACTCATATGTGGAATCTAAAAAAAGAAGACACTAATGAACTTATCTACAAAACAGAACAGACTCAAAGACGTAGTAATGGTTACCAGGGGTAAAGAGGGTGGGAAGGGATAAACTGGGAGTTCAAGATTTGCAAATATTAACTACTATATATAAAACAGATAAACAACAAGGTTCCTCTGTATAGCACAGAGAACAATATTCAATATCTTGTAGTAACCGATAATAAAAAAGAACGTGACAACAAATATACATATGCATATGTATGACTGAAACATTATTCTGTACACCAGAAATTGACACAACATTGCAAACTGACTATACTTCAATTTATAAATAAATAAATAAATAAATAAATAAATAAATAAATAAATAAATAAATAAATAAAGAGAAGTGACAGGACAAAGGAAAGGGACTCTGAGCTTCTAGGGGCAGCAAACTGGAGGAAGGCAAACATACAGGGAAACTAATCATAAGTGAGGGCGAGTCATAAGGTTTGCTTGTGTAGGTTGTTTCTCATCTCCAGTGATAAGGTTGTCATCCTTTTCCTGGTATTAGAACTGGGTGGGGGATTGTGGGGGAACCTTCATAAAGAGAATTTATGATACATTTTCAGGCAGACAGGGGGACAGCAGAAAGTTCATCCTGTGTCTGCTTTTTCTCAGTTGCATGTAGCTCGAAATAATCTGTATGCCAGAGTGGTATATTTTGCAGTGGCATATTCTGATCTACACAATCTTGCCACCACATGGAGATTGGGAATGAAATAATTATCTCTCATGAAAAAAAAGGGGAAAAAAAGACATCTTGTCACACTTTATAAATCCTGAACCAGCTATTCCTAAAATCTGGTCTACTCCTCGACTTTTTAGTTACATATATATATTTACAGTCTAGTAGATTTTCCTTTTTTTGCTTAAACCAGATGAAGTTTGGTTTTCAGTGCTTTCAGACAAGATTTCTAACTATGATTTATTAATGTAACACTAAACATAACAATAAAAGAGAAATAAAAATAATAGTTAATACTCTTGAGTAATCTTTATGTACCTAAATGTCCACCAACAGATGACTGAATAAAGAAGCTGTGGCATATTTATACGATGGAATACTACTCAGCCATAAAAAAGAATAAAATACAGGATCCTCTTAATTATTTTGATATCCAGTATGTATTATTATTTCCATCTTACCAGCACAGAAATTGATATTAGAGATTTAGTACAATTTTCTACAGGGTGAGAGAGATGAAATTGGGACCCAAGATTTTGCTTGAAAACCCATGTTCTCAAAATCCATTGCAACGGCAATAATAGAAGAGAATGGGTCACAATCTCAATTCTAAACTTCTTATATTCATCAGTGAATAAGTGGAGAAAAATGTCTTGCCTGTTTTCTTCCTTTTTCTCAGAGTACCTCTAAATATCCTTGATAAATTCCTTTAAGCTTTTTCATCAAACCCCTTTCCTCACATATACTATCACAGATTTGCAGATAGTTTTCTTAAGCACAATCCCACAACAGAAGCACAATGCAGAAACTGAAATACTTGTTATTATTCAGGTTCTCAACCACCCAAACAGATGTGTACAAACCGAGGTCGCAATCCCAGAGAGAGAGCCATAGAATTTTAGAGCCTGCTCAATAGAAAAAGAGAATTGACCATTACAGTGTACAAAAGTTATCTGAAACTAGCCATGCGAAGTCATAACAGAGTGCTATTTTCTGGGTCAGTTACCATAACCAGTGCTAAACAGTCATTTTAATTCTATTACTAGAGTCAGAAGGTACCAGGTGGTTCCTCAGCTCCCTTTACTGATTTATGGAAACCATCTGTAAACCTGAACTCATACCTTATTCCAAATTTACATCACTATAGCTCACCAGCATTTAGGGTTGTTGTGAGGTAGGCTTTACCCAGTTTATTGCCAACAGGAGTACTCATGGCACTTCTTCTTAAATAGCATCAGTCTTGCCTGATGTGGCAGGTACATTCCCAGAAAGGATATGGAAACATAAGAGTCCTTAATCAAATGTAGGGAAGACTCTTTATAGAAACAAAATTCTCTCCCTCTTTCTTAACAATGATGGGTCACCAAACTGGTAACCAGCCCTAAAGCTTAAAATCAAAATGCATTCTCACAACATTCTAATGGAAAATAAGCAGTACTTTTTAAAAGAAAATGCTGGATCTGAATATAATTCTAATCATTCTATGGATATGAGCAAAATAAATAAATATATATATATATATATATATATATAAGAAAAAGGCTCTATAACATGAAGAAAAGGGAACATGAACTCAAAAGGCAGAGGCAAAATATGTGTTTGAAATATACTTATTGCAGAAAGCATAAATAAAACTTAGCCCTTATTTTATGCTTATAATGAAGTAAAATATGAACACCCTATGAAGCAAAAGATAAAAGAGTAATATCCTCAACAGACATGAAAATGGAGCTGAATGAGAGGCAGGAAGTAATAAAGTGGGAGGCAGATGAGGTAAAAAAGAACATTGACAAAATGAAAATTCTAACAGAATTTGAAAATGTATTAGAAATAGTAAGTTGACAGTACAGAAAATAAGTAAAACAGAAGACAAATCAGCTTGCCCAAATGCAAAGAGAAAAGGACAAAGAAATTAAAAGGACAAGAAAAATAATGATAGCTTTGAGCAAAGAATAAAGATGCAACTTATAATTTACTGGAGAAGAAACGAATTATACTGAAAGAGAATAAAAAAATCAAAGGTATAATGGGAGAAAAACCTTCCTGATGTGAAAGATCTGAATCTGCAAATTCACCAGATATCAGATAACACTGATGAAGAGACCAAAATCTAGCTCTACCCCATGAAAATCTTACATTTCAAGCATAAAGGGGAAAAAACCCAGTAGCATTCATCACAGGAATGAAATGTTGGCTACCAGGCAACCAAAAATCAAACTGGCCTCAGATTTCTCCTTTACAATATAAAATGCCATAAACAGAGGCAGGCTGGCCATGAAGTTAATAAAGTTTAAGCTTCAAGACCCCACCCTTGCATGGTGCCTTCCGAAATAAATCTTAATTTTCGTAACTAGTTTCATGTTGCCGGTTTTGTATCCTTTTTCTGAAAGAGCTTCCCTCAAATTGTGCCTGCTTCAGATTTCACAAAACCTAGATCTGCCTCCGGTCAGAAGACAGCAGGACAACAACTATAAGATTCTGTCCACAATAGGTTGTGACTGAAGAATTAAAACCACAGAAAGTGAGAATTCTAATATGAAAAGTAAGGGATAAAGGAAGGTAGGAACGGAGTGAGGATATATTAAAATTTGCAGTGCCACACAAAGTGTAAGATCTGTGATCACTCTTGTATTTCAAAAGATTCACCAATATAAGAGATTTACCAAAATAAAGATTTCAAGAATGAGTAAACTGTCATTTTAAAAAAGCAGGGGAGGGGGGAGGGTATAGCTCAAGTGGTAGAGCGCATGCTTAGCATGCACAAGGTCCTGGGTTCAATTCCCAGTACCTCCTCTAACCATAAATAAATAAATAAACCTAATTACCTCCCCCCACCCAAAAAATAAACAATGAAATTTTTAAAAAGCAGGGGGTAGGGTTGTTGATGACTGGCATTGAAATCATTAATGTATGAAATTAAGTCTAAAGAATCACTATAAATGTGGTTACAAAATATAAGAAAAATGTCATAAACACTGAAAAGAATACATAATCAATATTCTAATATAATTATAAAAGTAGAAAGCTTTGACACAGGTTGAGATGAGAGCTTACAGATTCAGCAAGAGTTCTACGTGGTCTTAAAATAAATTCCAGACATTCTTCTTTTCCAGCTTCAACCTAACCTTAATCTATTTCTCCTGAGAAAAACACCAGCTAAGAGGTCATCAGGGTGACTGATCATAGAAAGAGGATTTGAAGCCTGGGATTCTGATGATGTCCCCGAAGACAGCAGAGATACAGGACAATTTCCCTCTGAATCCAAGGAAATCCTGCCAACCTGAAGCCAAGAGACCTGGAGCAAGGTTCTGGATCTCTTATTCTCCGACAGGGCTTGTACTGAAGAAATCCCTGGAATCCAAGGAAGAAAAGGGGGTTCCAGCTCCTGTTTGTGGTCTTGGGAAAACCTGCAGATTTCCCTGTTTTATGAAGAGCTGTTAGAGGCACTACATAGGTGGACTGGGTTCCTCCTTGACTCTGATGACTCTGAAGCTGGGAATGGTTGCAACCAATGAAATCAGGGAGCAAAGACGCTTCCTCCAGGTGTTCGCCAGAGGACTGACAGCTTGTCACTTGCTCACCCTTGACCCACAGGGAAGGAACGGGTGCTGCCGTGCCAACCATCATCCATGGGCTCGCTGCCTCTCAAAGTACTCACTAGAAAGCTAAGTAGAGCACAGGCAAAGGGAATTAACAATGCACCCAAGGGAACCCAGCAATCCAAAAGCAGAAGAAAACACACTCCCAGTTAGGTACCTTCAAGGGAGATAGGATTCCTGGAGGACAACGTGACTTTCATGTTTATAAAGTGAGTTTGTTGATCCAAGAAAAGGATTGTGTTTTTGAAAACTAAATTAGTGACTTAGAAGATCAATTGCAAGAAATATCTCACAACCCAGAGGAAATGTACTCAGAGAAGGAAATGAAAAAGGAAAGATACAATTTTTAAAAGTTGGACAAGTAATGGGAGTTTCAGGAAGAGAAAAATGAATAGCCAGAAGATCGGCAAAAATAGCCAAGGAAGTGTTCCTGGTGGGAACACTTGATGCTGCAGATTAAAAGGGCTGAGTTCCAGAGGGATGAGGACGGGAAAGAGGGAAAGAAAGAGGAAGAGATGGGGGGGCGGGGGGAGACAGACAGAGAGAAATAAACAAAAGGAAAAGAATAAAAGTGTTGTGGCCTGAATTTATTACCCCTCAAATTCATATGGTGGAATTCTAATCCCCTGTAACTATCTTTGGAGATAGGGCCCTTAAAGAAGTAATTAAGTTAAACGGCATCATTAGGGTAGGCTCTAATCCAATATGATTGGTTGCCTTACAAGAAGAAAAGATTAGAACACAGACATGCACAGAGAGAAAATCATGTGAAAGAACAGAGAGAAGACAGCCACCTATAAGCCAAGGAAGGAGGCCTCAGAGTCAACCCAGACGACATCTTGATATTGTCCTTCTAGCCTCCAAGACCACGAGGAAGTAAATTTCTAACATGTCAGCCATGCCGTCTGTGGTACTTCGTTATGGCACCCCTAGCAAATTCATACAAACACTAACATTACATTTTTCATCTGTAATTTTAGATGCTAGAAAACAGGAGAACAATACCTATTAGTTAATGAGAGAAAAGGATTAGAACAAAATATTCTTATGCTCAGAGGAAAGAAGTCTATTTGCAGATATATAAAGGATTCTGAGACCATATCCCCCGCAGAACCCAACTGAGGGAAATACTTAGGAAAGGACTCTAATCAAATAAGTGAACAGAACAGATGGCAAGATAAGGACAACGACAAGGAGAGAAAACAGCAGTAGGCAATAAACTTTGAATGGATAATGACAGTCATTAGGAATTTGTAATATTAAGAATTCTTGAACCAGAGGAGTCACATAGCAAAGCTGAAACTAACACTAGTGTGGAACTAAAAGCATAAACTATCGCAGCAAAATCTATGACTTGAGATGGAGCAGGGAATCACAACCAACAGTTTGACAGCATGTTAATAAAAATGGCATAGACACTGCTTTAGGCAATTCATTTAATTAAATCGTCACAACTCTGTGAATAAAGCTATATTATTATCACCTTTTTACAGATAAAGAAACTGAGGAAGAGAAAACAGCTTGCCCAAGACTGCACAGCTAGAAAGTCACACTGGAGTCTGCTTTTAACTACGGCACTGCCCTGCCAAGAGGAGAGAATTAAGGCATTCTAGCGGATGTCTACATAAAAGGTGTATGGGGAGGTCAAAGTGATCTAAAATGTTTAATTGATTGTGCACATTTGAGTGTACACATGTAATTTAGTGAACAAACTGGGGCAGTTTTAAATTAAAGGGGCACAATTACTAATTATGCCAGGAAAATAGAAATAAACCAGGATTTGCATAAGCAAATCAGGACATATAATCATCTTGTATCTTTAGGTCTCAACTTAATGACTGAGAGCAGTAAGTAACCTTGGTTGACAGATATGGTTAATTTCTTTATTTCATATAATAGTAGAGAAATATAAATTCAATTATGCATCTCAGGAATAGTAAGATTGCAAAGATTGTAGAAGGGAAAATTACCGAGAAACTACTAAACATGGAAAGAAAAGGAAATCATTGGTAAGTTGATCAAACACACAACAATAAAGAATAAGCAAGAAAAAGGAAAAACAAAGTAAGGTGGAAGGAATAAAACTAAGTTTTTCAATTCTTAAATGTAAACCACCTTAATTTTTTTCTAATAGAGAATGTAAGATTAGAACAACAAATGAAAATATGCTAGATATTTTTATAAAAATAAAATACATAAAACGAAGCAAAAATATTTTTTTAAACAAGAGTATAGCACTAACCAAGAAATAAAAATTTATAAAATACAATGTGCCAAAATTATTCTGCTCGTCAAAAGACACCACTGGGAAACTAACAGGCAAGCCACAAACTGAGAAAAAATAAAAGTAATACATATATCTGACAAAGCACTAATATGCAGATCATGTAAACAATTCCTACAACTCAATATTAAAAGATAAAAGAACAGCTTTAATAAGGTGGAAAATAATAGACATTCCACACAGGAAGATACACAACTTAGCAATAAGTAAATGAGAAAGTGCTCATTATTAACAGCCATCAGAAAAATCTAAATTAAGCCCACAGGGAGTTGCTGTCACACACCTACTAGCATGGCTAAAATTTAAAAGACTGACAAAATCAAATGTTAGTAAGGATGTAGAGCAAACTGTCATACACTGGGGGGAAAGATGATGTAACCACTTTGTAAATCATTCTAGGATTTCCCCACACCTACCTTATGATGCAGCATTTCCACTCGGGTATTTATGCAAGAAAAAAATGAAAATATATGTCTACAAAATGACTTGAATATAAATGTTCATAGCAGCTTTATTTATAATAGCCAAAAACTGGTAATATACCAAATGTCCCTGGACAGTAGAATTAAAAAATTGTGGTTTAGTCACACATTGACTACTACTCAGCAAAGGAAAGCAATGATTTCTTGATAATTACAACATGGATGAAGCTTCTTTCAAGAAAGAAGCCAGACACATACCTTAATTAAGTCTACAGGCAAAACTAATCTATGGTTAAAGAAATCAGAATATTTGTTGTCTTTGGAAGAAGGGGTAGGGATTGATTGTAAAGAAACACGAAATATCTGCGATGATGTACTGTAGCTTAAGAATACACGCACTTAACTGTTCTAGCTCTCTTATTTCATGAGTCCTTGGAGCATGGTGTAGATGAGGAAGAGGTTGTAAAGTCAGGCAATCAGACCAGTTACCACTGCATGTGACATCCAGGCCATACTGAATCCATTTCATACTTTAGGAAGAGGGATTCTGTGAGCACTCCAGGGGCTTGCTCAGTAAGGAGAGAGGACAGATCACTCATGTTCAACAGCAGGCAGCCAGCCCTCAAGTTACCTTGATAGCCGACGGCAGATAGCTGCCGGGAAGAAAGACTACTTAGTGAGGGCTGGTGCCCAAGGACAGTCACAACTCAGCTATGGGGTTCTTGACATAGCAGGGATCAGAAAGGGGAGGGTAGACAAGATAGACAAACTCTTGGCTTGTCAAAACAATGAAAAATGAAAACAGAATAAACACAAATTAGAAATAAGAAATGATTTAGAAAAGAGAATACTTTTTCGGCTGAGTTTCATGTCAGCACCCATCTCCTTCACCTTGTGCCAGATAGCCAAAGCCCAGAGATGGATGTAAGAGAAAAGATTACGGCTGGAGAGCCAGGTAGCAACCTCTCTCCCTCACCATGTCACACTATGGCTTTTGGTCCAAAGAGGGATTTCTCTATCCATGGCTAAGGAAAATGAGAGCCACGGGGGAAGAGATGGGGAAAAAAAAAGTGGAGGATTCCATAAGGAGGGTCTCAGGCCCTCCTTCCCCCACACAGCTGTTTACATTCAGCAAGAGTCCCTGGGTTTGGGGGGGGTGGGTCAAGTGAGTGTGGGGATATTGCTCTTCGACCACCTCATGCACCAGCTGGTCTCAGAGGTAGCGTAATAGTTACAGGCACCAAGGATGGCACAGAGCAGAAGGTTAACAGTGAAGGGGCCCTGCCTGCCAGACCAAGTGCATCTCCACAGCTTCTTGTGTTGACCAACAATCAAAGGTCAGACCTGGAAATGTATGTCTAGGCAGATTCCTGTGTGGACATAACGACCCTGAGAGCTGCTAGCCTCCACCTCCCTGACACACGCAAACGTGGCCACAGCAACATGTAAGTCCTCCTAAACTTGCACCTGAGAGAGAACCAGCTGAAGGAGATTTGGAAAAAAGTTAGGTTGTAATATAGAAGAATATAGAAGAATAAATCCTGTGTTATTCAAGTCTTTCTTTCAGTTTCTTGTCAATGCTTTCCACTTACAGAAATGTGTTTTAGACAATATTATTTGTTTAATCTCACTCTCTTGCCAGCAAGACCTTAAAGGTCTGTGAATCATAACATTTAATACTGCTTCTCCACCCCTCCAACCCACACCCCCCACCAAGAATTGTTCAGGTATGTAAGGACAGGAGAGAGACAGAGGGAAGAGAGGCAAGGGGAGGAGAGCAGGGGGGAGGGCTTAGCCTGAGTGTTCAGATCTGCCGAAGGGACAATGTTATGTAGCCCTAATATCTTATTAGCAGCAGAGAGTAATTGAGAAAGGCAAAGGTCTTCAACGAATAGAGGAGAAACCTAACAGCCTTGCAATCAGATCATCTCAAAGTGAATTCCTAATTTTGCTTGAAAAATTATTAATTTCCACATCAGAAATATGCATATTTTAAAATTAAGAAGTCTGTACTTTTGCTCTAACTGGCTTCTACTCCTTAAAGCCACAAGTTGGACGTTAGTCCTTGTTACCTGAAGTTCAAGGGTCAAAAACTAATACCAAGCCAAAAGCCGAGTAATTTCTTAACAATATAATTAACACAGAATGGAATGTACACCTCTGATCAAATCTACAAAAAGTCCAGCTAAATATTCATCTTTCATCTATAGATATAATTGTGTTTTATACTAAAGGTATATATTTTAGAAATGAAAAAATAGATTTTTTTTATTGTGGTATAGTCAGTTTACAATGTTGTGTCAACTTCTGGTGTATAGCACAACTCTTCAGTCATCCATAAATATACATACATTGATTTTCATGTTCTTGAAAAAGTAGATTTTAATGATGTAAAGCATTTTTCACCATTCACCACTTGTGGACAGCAATGCAGACTGTCACTTGGTTTTCTGTTTCAAATTCACCTTAAAGGGTTTTGCAACTATATTTGTAGCAAATAGTTCATCACAGGACCAATCTATTTTCTGCTGCTTCTAATTGAAAAAAATGAAAAATTTTAATGAAGCAAATTTCTTTGAAACATAGGACCATGAATAAATAATTTCCATGAGAAAACTGAAAAAAAAAAAAATACTGAGTAACTTATATGCCTCCAACCTTTGTGCTAGGCCAAGATTCAGAACACAACTTGATTCTTAAAGAAAGTACTGGGTCAAGGTTATGGTCACCAATTCCAGGCACCACCTTGGAAATGCAGATTAGAAAATCTAGCAGTAATGGAAGAAAATGTTAAGTGGCTTAATTTAAATTTTTATAGAGGGTTGGGGCACAGGTAAAGACAGTCACTATTCTGGGCTGGCATTAGAAATGCAGAGAACTGGCCTAGAAAATAAAGCTTTATTTAATAAGGAAGTCTTGCTAAAGGGGCTTTTGAAGATAATCTTCATTAGAATTCCAACCAAAGGAGAATAAAAGGAGACTATGTGGAAAAGGAGGCATCAAAGAAAACACTATCAACTTACTTTCCATAAATATACTTATAAGGGAGTATATTTTTTACACCATAAAATACCAAAACCACCACAGAAAGCCACTAAATAGAGATTCTTCTTTGTCTGATCCATAGCTGTCTGTAAATATTAATCCTGGGTAGTTGAAGAGCCCCATGGGGGCCTAAGACATGAAGGAGACAAAGAAGCAAAAAACAACTCACTAGCTCAGTGCATTCACTTCATGATGAAGAGACGCTGCTTTAGGACAAGAAGTAATGATTCCCCCAACCAGAAAATCCAGACAAACCAAATGTGATTATTGGACCGGAGCTGTTTGGCAAGAATTCTCAAATGTAATGTCCTTACCCACATGTGAACATGGAGAAGCCACTCAAGGCACAGCTGCTTCCCTTTCATCCCAAATGAAAGTCCTGGAACCCTAGGATTTGCAATTGATTTTGTTGCAATACTAACATAAAAGCTGGGAGACTTCTATTATGATTTACCACCACCCACTCTGGTATGCATGACCAGGATATATGAGATTATGAAGGGAGTTGAAAAAAAAACAGGTATATGTAGGCCCTGAAAAATCCAGATTAGTAATCTACAAAGGGTACAGTACCCTGGTTCCAGACTAGATGTTTTGAATATGGCTTTAGTAAGAAAATCTCAATGCAATATTTCACTATTATCTCAATGTCTTTTAATATCGTAGCAAAAAAATAATAATAATACAAAAAGAATCACTTGCTACCATCTTCATCATCTTTAAAGAGACACACATTTATTCTGGGAGATTTCCATACCCTATTCTTGCAGCTCACCATCTGGGGATCCCTAGAGTTCTGCTCCAAAATGGCAGAAATTGTATAATCTTACTAGAATATAAATTCCAAGGAGGGAGAGTTTCTGTATTCCCTGCTAAATTCCCAAACTTAACACGTATCAAGTGCTTAATAAATATTTGTTAATTGCATGAATAATCAACTAAAGGAAGTGTACAGGCAAAATGTACCGAAGCTAAAAATTTTCAGTATCACTTGACATATCTGGTTGATGAACCTGTAGTATGTCAAAGGAAGAGCTGTAACATTGCTCAGTCATGAACAATAATAGCAAAGAAATATGACCTGAGTAGCTAGAATTTTGAAACACGGATGCTCAGAAAGCTCCCCTGATTCTGATTCAAGTCACCCTAAATATATGAAAATAAATATCCAGAAAATTCTGGTACTGAGCATGCAAAGATAACCTTGTCCCTTAGAGCTTCCTTGGACATTGTCAGAGATGCTTTGATAGACTCCAAACCAAGACTGTCTTAAGCAATAAAGACTTTTCATTTTCTCACATGATAAAAAGTCTGCAGATAGGTGATCGAGATTTGGAGAAACTGTTTAGGAACACTATCAAGGGCCTAGATTCTTTTCTATCCTTCTGCAAGATTCTCTTCAGCATATTGGTTCTTCATCTCTAAGCTTTTAGCCTCATGCTTTCAAGATGGCTGACATAGCACCAATCATAAAATCTTTGCACAGCACTTCATAGCAGAAAAATAGAACCAGCCTCATCACCATCTCTTGTCTTACCAGACAGCAAAATCTTTTCCCAAATTAACACAGTAGATTTTCTTCTATGCATCATTGCTTAAGACCTGTTCTCATGCTTGCCCTTAAAGTAAGCACCAGCAAAGGGAATTGCATTATGCTGCCTCCTTTAGACAAAATATGATTCATCCTGAGGTTGGGAAGTAGTTCACCTTTCCTAGAAAAAAAAGTGAAGCTTTTATGATAAAAAAGGTGGAATGGGAGTTAAGGCTAGATAGGCAACTAAGAGTGACTGCCTAGATCCCGAATTACTTTTAGAGCCTTGTGTGGCATGGATTTATACCTTGGCTCCTTCTGTCCCTGTAAGATTATCATCTCTCTTATTCTCACATTAGTCCCTGAGATAGACTGAGTGAGCCTCAAACTCTCATTGTAATCAAAGAACTGAATCTATACACTAGGGAAAGGGAAAAGAGTCATATTTTTTTAGAGCATATGTATTTATAATGTATATGCATAAAAATATGTGTATCTATGAGGGATGTGTGTGTGTGTGTGTGTGTGTATATACACACACACAAATAAAGGTTTACATCAACATCTATCTTTATGGCTGAACTTGGAAAATTACATTGAACACTAACACAAAGCGTTCCCCTCGTTATGTACCTACTCAACTATGTGAGGGACTATGTGATGGCTTCAGTCTATTTACCCAGGGATTTCCCAACAATCAGCACCACTGAAAATAATTACAATTGCATTTAAATAAATGCTAACTATCCCAAAGCTAACAAAGGGTGGAATTAAATCCAATTCTGATTTCCTCTCCTTTAGTCTGGAAAGAGCTGTTTCCACTGTTGTCCACTACCCTGGAAGCTCTCATTTGCTCTGAAAGTCGTTAGACTACAGTTATCGGCTAATGAGGCAGTAAGTGTTTGGAAGCAGCCTGAACTACTTCAGCATATCCGAGTTAAAATAAGGCAAATTACTAGTGAAATCAAATTGGTTTAAACAGTGAAGTGAGTGTGAAAACTATTCCCCTGAAAACTAGTATTGGGTCGAATTGCTGCACTGGGACAACTGGGGACGACTTCAACTTGCAAGCGAAAAATGTTACTTTTAATGAATTTCATTCTTTAGAAGGCAGTATATGTTCATTACCCTGGAAGTCCAAAGGTTTTATTCATAGAAGAAAAAAAAAGATACCCAGAGAGGTAATAATACATCATTCCCCCACTAGAGACAAAATTTATTATCCACACTGGGACATGCTGGGGAGAGGAAAGGGGAGAGTATTAATAATTACAATGGGATAACACATGTAAAATAGGGTGTTCGCTCACCCTTAGTATCTGATGCCTTTAGGAAGAGTGTCAAAAGCATGACAGAAGAAGGGAATCTCTACCTCCATACTCATGAAAAGCTAGAAATCCACTTCTTTAGCACATTTTGGAGGGAAAAGAATCACATGCTAGTTAAATACTTAGTTACATGGTATTGAGGTCAAAGAAAATTAAGCTTTCTTCACTTTTCCCTCTCCCACCCACATACAAAATGTCCAATTCTTCTTTTAAGCAAATAGTAGGCCACTATTAACAGAGATATAATATAAAAAATATCCAACTTCAGATACAGGGATTCAATGACTCAAACCCTTGGATGATTAGTGGAATCTGGCCCACAGATGTGTTCTGTTTCACTTCAGAGGGTTTTTCTTTTTTCTTGAATTTGAATTACTTGCCAGGATAGAAAGAAAGATTAGAATATTTCACTTACACACTTGCATTTCTATCTTGTCTTCAACAACACGATCTGACAACGGGTCTACACTTCTGTGCATGACAGTGAGTGGTAGAGCTGACTAGCTGCTCGCTCCTTGTCTGGATGGTCTTAGAATGAGAGGAGGAGTTGTGCACAAAAGGGTTTATGGGAAATATTCTTGGGAGATACACTGTGAGAAAGGGAGGAAGGCGGAATTTGGTAGAGGGAACTGTGTTTGTCTTTTAAGGTCTCAGGCAATCCTACGAGGAGCTCTGGAGTGGAGACGGGCCTTCAGGACTGTCCCCCACGGAGGCACAGTGTCACTTGTCTCTGGAAAACTCAACCTGATTTGGTCGCTAATCCTGAACTTCTCCTGTTAATTGACCTGGCTTCATACACCGAGAGCACAATTAAGGGATCCAGCCCTTTGGGACCAAATCATAGGCTCCATTTCTCACCCTCTCCCACCTGATAGGGGAAGAATACAGATGTTCCCTAGATAACTAAAAGCAGACTTCTCCAATATTCCAGGTATTTGTTTGTTCCAGACTTACGGGATTAGTGCATAAGTGGACTACACGACATGGGTTGTATTAATTACCTACTGCTGCATAACGGATTACTCCAAACATCAGCAGCATAAAACAGCAAACATTTATTATCTCACAGTTTCTGTTAATCAGGAATCCAAGCCTGGCTTCCCTGGATGCTTCTGCCTCTAGAACTCTTACAAGTTTGCAACCAGGACTGCATTCTCATGTGAAGGCTCAACCGATGGAGAAGCTGCTTATAAGCTCACTCACGTGGTTGCTGTCAAGATTCAGCACCTCAGAAACTGTTAGGCTGGGGCCTCAATTTCTTCCCGGCTATTAGCCTGGAGTGTTCCTCAGCTGCTTGCCCCAGGGCAGCTCACAGCATGGCAACTGGCTTCCACCACATCAAGCAAGCAAGAGGGAGCCAGAGTGCTACCAGGACAGGAGTCATCGACCTGCTGTAGCTTCATTTTGGAAGTGACATCCTAACACTTTTGCCTCATTCCATCCATTAAAATCAAGTGACCGGATCCATCAGACAGCTGAGGGGAAGGGATTACATAAGAATATGCATACCAGGATATGAAGATCATTGGATGTTATCTCAGAAGCCACCTGGACCTTAACAAGAAGCTTACGGTCTAGTTGGAGACAGAAGAACAGACATACACGTTAAATGCTGAATAGCCATGCATATGGTAATAATAAAACTAGATGAAACTAAAAAAAAAATTAAATGAAACTACAAGTTTTGTTTGTTTGTTTGTTTTAGGAGGCAAAATATATATGGAACACCAAGGGAGAGGTAAAGGCAACTGGTGCCATTTTAGTAGGTTAGGTAAAGAACTTGCAATGAGCTGCAGTAATCAGGGAAGGCTACATGCAGGTGATGGGCCTGGAGGTAAGTCATTTGAATGGACAATTATGGTCACAGTTTCCGTAATTAGAACGGTATTAATCAAGGATCCTTTAACAACAATAGGAAAGACAAGATGCACAAATGTGACCCAGACATGCGGCATGTGACCGAATGCCGACAATTAGCTTAGATATGTTTCTAACTGCAGCCCCCCTCTTCTTGATTATAAAGCCTAGTAAGACTCCTTTAGATCTTGCCCTTAAACAAAAGACTAAAGAGTAATGCAAAGAGAAAGGTTAGGATGGGAAAAGGATACAGAAAATGGAACCGGAACACTTTCGATTGATTGTACGTGCAAGGCACTACAGCTTCAGCGCAGGAGTCTGTAGGTTTCTCTCCAAAATGGCATGACCGGTCCTGAGCCTGCTACATCTTTAGATAAGAATAATTAATACTAAGAGCTTGTTATGTGCCAGACACTGTTTCAGTGCCTCGCATCTCAGTTTGAGAGTGAACAACAGCACATGAATCAAGTCGACTGGCCGCTCTCTGGTCTTCCCTTTGCTCCCTTCTCCCTGTTTATATGTTTCTTTCCATTCAAGCCAGAGACTCTTTCTTCCCTGAACCATTAAACTCACTCTCCAGAGAGTCCAGACTCCAGTCACTTACAGCTCAGTGTGTTCTTAAGTCACACCTAAGGTACTTTCATTAGGAACCTTATTACTGACTTCCAAATGAAAGGCATTTTTTCCTATAAAAGATATTTCAGGCATCCGTGGGCACATAGGAGCCATATTTCCCATTTGGAGGATCAAGGGAGTGGTTATTTCAGTTCCTGAAATGAAACCATATGAGGAATCACCTACTCATCAGGCTGGCCTTGGACTTGACCCATGTAACAGGCATTTGGTTAATAAATAGGGCCTTTCAGTCATATACACGTTGACCTCCTGATCTGGCCCAAAGGGGCCACTGTTTTCCATTCACTAATGAGGGAGACCGGCTTCTTCCTGCGCCAGTTAGAAGTGTAATATTTTATTTCTCTTTAAATCCCTAAAACCTGAGAGAACAAAGTTGTCAGAAACTCCTGCTGGTAAGTATCGAAGACAATCTGAGCCATTAGAGAAAAATTTTGTTTTTCCTCTTCCCAGGGAAGCTAGGCAGGGTCATATAACAAGCCGGCTGGAGGCCTCTCAGTGGCTGCAGCCCCTGCACCCTCTCCCCCGGTCTCCCCTGTGAAATGTGCAGGCTTGTGTCAGGGCTGACACCGACTTTTCAAAAGCCCCCACTTTTCCTCATTAGGAAGGAGAAGCCCACCCATTTGTGTCCCCACCAGGAGAGTCCAGTTTGCAGCATTTTGGTTTGCAATAAGCTTTTTCTAGAAGGGGTTGAAAAGGAAGTGAAATGTTTACTTTTGATCTAGGGTGATCTTTCTGGGCTCAGCCTCTACACGTCACTACCTTTGACAATCAACAATGAACAAGGGATTTATGTTTTGAACATTTGCTATCGAAGCTTTTTTAATCATATTCCTGTTTAAAGCTGTGTATGTAACTGAAAGAAACAGGAGGGGCATTTTAAAGGGGAACTCTGTCCAACCACAAAACTTTTTTCCCTTATGAGCAGTCCCGATCACACTAAAAACTTCAATCAAGAGGAGCCACTATTCTGATCCTAAGTTCTTAAAATTCCGTGAGACTCAGGTACTTGAATCTTGGTCTCTGGTTTGGCTGGATAAATGGTCATGATCTGTCTGCTCAGTTCACAAAGTGTTATTTTTAATTGGACTCTGTATTTCCAAGATGAGAAATGTAAAGATGGCTAACTCAGCCTCTACAGAATGCAAAGCAGGAGAATCACTGGGCCGTGAGGGGTGGGTCCACCCATCTTGCCATCTAACATTTTGGATTCTCTCCATTAGTCTTTACTTCTCCCTGAACATACAAACATGCATCCATGCTATCATTAGTCAGGAAGAGTCTTCACCTTGGCTTGGCTAACATTTTCTGGGCTTCCGTCCAAGAAGAAAAAAAAAAAAACCTTACTCCACTTTTAACAGTAGGGCTTCTTCTCACCTCTGCAGAAGCTAAACATCACACAGTTTATGGTACCAGCCTTTGAAAAAAAAAACAAACCCTATGTTTTCCTAACTAAAGGGAAAGAAAGGTCAATATAAATATTGAGAGGCAAGAAATGGCTTTTGGCAGCCAAGCAAAGTGAGAGAATGAAGTTAGCATTTGCTTAGTACCTACTGTGTGTTGAGCACTCTGTTTTCATTTTCTCAAGAGAGGTTCTTTTTAGTTATTGTTTTGTTTTTTGTTTTTTGGGTATTTTATGGTCTGCACCTGATCATACATCAGTACTTTTTTTTTCCTTAGAGCAATATTCATCCACTCAAATTAGTGTTTCTGCCTCAATTGCTTTATTGGCTGTGAAGAATGAATTCAAAATGTTCGTGTGAATAGAAAAGGAGAAGAAACATTGTAGAATTTGTCAGGACAAGAGATTTGCAAGCATTTTTAACCAGAAGAAAAAGGGAACTCATGGTACTCTCTGTCATGTTAATCATAAGATAATGCACTCTTCTTTCAACAGAAGTTCTCATTTCTGGCTCTGATTTAGCATAAATCAGATTTCTAACCCAGGGAACTAGGTTATAGACTAAAAAATGTGAGTCTGTGAGAAGACTGGATCTCTATAATAGTTTCCTTCAACTAGTAAAACATTTACCAAGACACAACTCAAAGCAATTATTTATAAGAAAAAGAAGGAATTTAAAAGACACTGTAACGTGGAATAAGGCAATTTTTAACTTCCGTGTTTATCAAACATAACATAGTGTCGGACACTACTTGAAACATGTCAAAAATATCCTTATTTAATCCTAAAAGTGGTAGTGATGTTTTATTCTTCATCTCATAATTGAGGAAATTGAAGACAGAGATTAAGCAAATTGCCCAATGTCTCTTAGCTGCTAAGTGTCTGGGCTGGGATTAGAACAAGGCACTTAAGTCTAAAGAATCGATACCTTCAATCACCGTGTGATCTGGCCTCTATTCTAAGATGACTGTAAAATACAGAGCAGATCAATCAAAAGCCTTTTATACATACAATGAGAACACAAAACTCAAGCTGCATAGGCCTGTATATTTGAATGTGAGGCCACGGATTGCAGCTGAGACCTGAAAAGCCAGGACAACTGGCCAGCTGCTTGAGAGAGAAGTCCGGCAGTCCTAAAAACAAAGGTCCAGTGTTGAGACTCCCCCGTGAAATTAACAGAGCGTTCTGCAAAGCCACAGAGAGCCTGAACGTGTTTGCTGTTCTGGTTTTCATGCTTCATGAACAATGGTGGACCTGAATAAAGCCTAGAAACAGTTAAGGAGAAAGGTAACTTTGTATCTGTTGATAAGCCAGGAGTGTAAGACAGCAAGTGTTCAACATAGAAAAGTGGAGAGGGAAAAATCAAGCTCAGTGCTTTTGAGTGAACACATCAGGCAAGCAAAGCAGATTCTCCTTCCCCAGGAGTGCTAGTTTCTTGAATATGCTGACTCAGGAGGTAACATAATCCGAAACTATAACAATGTTTGGAAAAAATAAGTCTAACAAGAGGAGTTAACTTCATAGGTGACACATTAATAGTGAGTTACTAGAAGAAGCTGGTGTGCCTGGCAAGCATCTTCTCTATATCTTACTTTGCTCTATCCTTTGTAATTCTAGGGTTAAAATGTCTGTAATTTCAGGAATTCGTTTGCAGCCTCATTTAGAATCTCTCTCGTCCCGTTAGGCCCCACATTAGACTATAAGCATCTGGAGAGCACAGACCCGATCACCAGCACCCTTGCATTACTCATAGCATGCTCAGGTATGTGGATATTAAGTACTCAGAAATAATCATAAAAATAAAAAAAAAAAAGAATGAGAATCCCAACTCAAAGTTAGAACATTGGGTCTACATTCAAAAATATTAATTTCATTTCAGACTCACCTACTGACTGGCAGCCCCATACATCTACTCTGATCTTTCCCCTGAAATGCATTATCTTACTTCCTACCAAACTACAGATAATCTTGCGGATTATCTGTAAGAGCAGAGACAAGAAAGGTTTCTAAATTCTACAGAAATATCAAGCAAGATTTGAACCTGTCCATCCAATTCAAAAATTCCTGCTTTTTGAGCTTCACCAGGCTACCTCTCTTAGAATCCTCACTACCCTGAACCTACCTTGAAAGTCCAAGCTTTGCTTTTGACTTCTCACCAACCTTTCTGCCCCTCTTCTACCCCTTTCCCAGGAACACCAACAAGGTGCCTCATAGCCCCCGCGCCTGCAGGGGATGAGGTAGGAAAGAAGGGGTGGAATGATCGGTCGATATGCTACTTGCGCAGAGAAGAGTTAACACAGCCGACTGCATGTATGCGAGGCCGCTAGCTTGGCCCTTGGCTGACATCTGGAAACTGGAGTTTTGGAAGTGTTCCCATTATTTCCAGAACTGATAAGAATGGCTCGCTGTGCCTAAACTATTTGCACAAACAATACAGCTTATTCTGAACACCTGCTTTTTATTCTGGGAGTCTGGAATTTTAACATGTCAGGCAGAGGGTACCTACATGATTAGTCCACAACTTAAAAACCTGGATATTAAGTCTCTAATAAGCTTTCTTGTGAAATAACATTTCACATACATTTTCACAGCTGGTGGCTGGGGAAATGAAGAGCATCCTTGTATGACTACGCTGGGAGAGGCTTGAGCCTGGTTTCCTCCAGACTTGGCTCCACATGCCTTTTCCCTTTGCTCATTTTATTTTGTATCTTCTTGCTGTAATAAATCTTAGCCATGTCCACTATGTTCTGAGTCCTGTAGTCCTGTGAGTACTCCCAGCAAACTATCGAAACTGTGGGTGTTCTTGGGAGACCCCTAACAAACTACTGATGGCAGCTCTGCTGAAAATTTT
Organism: Camelus ferus; assembly: GCF_009834535.1. Classification (NCBI taxonomy): domain Eukaryota; kingdom Metazoa; phylum Chordata; class Mammalia; order Artiodactyla; family Camelidae; genus Camelus; species Camelus ferus. The sequence goes on along the minus strand of NC_045701.1, from coordinate 75,715,947 downwards.
CTTGGAGGAAGAGAGAGGATTGAAGAATGAAGTTTGGAGACTCTCTGGAGATTCCTAGAATAATTCCAGGGATTATTCTGGAACTCTGTTGCCCACACTATGCTGTTTGATGTTTGGGGGTGGGGTGGGGGAGAAATTCCCATTATCCTCAAGAACATTACACTTTTTCTTAGCTATAGAACAAGGTTTTGCTGGCACTTCAAAATGGCCAGAAAGCAAGGATACAGTGTAGCCTCCAGCATCTGTCCTTAAGGAGATAGGCAGTGTGAATGCTCTAAAAACAGTTTCAGAGTGTTTACAAACCATGGCGTCCTCTGGGATGGGAAAGCTCTCTATAAACTAAAGGTGATCTGCCTGCATTTTGTTCTTAAAATAAACATGCTTTTGATTTAAAAAATGGCCTTTCTTGCTGTTGAAAAATTTCAAGAGAGTTTCCTTTTTCTCCACCCCCTATGATTAAAATAAGCACGTATCTGGATTTGTGTGTCTAATGACAACAAAAGACATAGTGGGGCCATCACCAATATCTCAATCATTGGAACATCTCCTGAGGAGCAAAGCAGGGTAATGAACGTAACTGCATCAGAGAACACCGGGGAGGACAAAATTACCTTCACAAGGAAGAGGAAACTCTAGAAACTTTTTCCCCATCAATATCAGATTGGAAGAAGCAAACTGATAGATTAAAGGGCTATAGACTGAGTTCAATTTTCTTGATGAGTGCTGTTGAATTAGTTGTTATGTGGAGGCTTTTTTTTTTTTTTTTATCGTTTTTCTGCAATGCAATAAGGGTTGCATGGATTTTATCCAAACCAGGCTAGGGAACTAGGGCTTTCTACATCTACTGCCAGATTAGATCCTTGCCTAATAAATGAGGTTTTTGAATCTTGACTGCGGCAATTTACTCCAGAGAGTTTCCTGCTGTCAGTTTCTCTAGAGTGGGAAGACTGGGAGGGGGGAGAGGGAGGAAGGTGGGGGGACAGCCTTATTACTCCCAATATGCTCTGTGCTGTTGCGCCTGGCTGTGCATATGCCGGAGACTCACGGCATATGGCCCAGGGGCCGCCAGTGGCCCGCTTAGCAGCTGTCTCCAGTATATTTTGACATAAAAGCCATTATATTTTTGGCTGGCTAATTGCTTTTTATTAAACAATTGTTGGAAGTTGGCTGATAACTTTTATGAATTTAAAATGAAAGCCTCGCTGAGAACTTCTGAAAGCAAACAGTGTTGGTCCACCTGGGAAAATCAGAAAGGGCTGACATTTCATCTGCCAAAGAGAACTGGTATCCAGCACAGAGGATGACAGTTTCCATTTCCCAAAGTACTGGGTTCTCCTGAAAGGCCAATGCATGGCTCTGGGAGAGGACAAATGAAATGTTATCCTCTTTAAGGTCTGCTGGGGAAATAGAAGTAAAACAACAACAACAACAAAATCTTCTCCCAACCCAGAAATCCTCTCCATAAAGATAGTAGGAAAAAAACCACTTTTATTATTGAAAAAGCATTAACCAGAATGCAATGCTCACCACAAGCAATCCAGGGAGAGTTTGCAAAGACAGAAAGAAATTCATCCTTTTATAGAGCCAAGCAGACATAGCCCATTACATGTGCTCAAGATAAACCATAACTAATCCTCACTAAGAGGGCTGGACACCACCATTTGTCACACATAATTCACCCTAACTACACCCAGTTGTTGGGGTGACCATCTCTGTCGGCCACGTGACTTTATCCAAGAGGGAGGAGTGAGGGATATTGATGGCAGGAGGGAGTTTTACAACTTGTTACAAGGCACCCACTGAAGTTAGTCCCATCCTCCCCGAGAAACTGGGAGGGAGGGTGACATCTCCTTTGATGTTTATGTTTCAAAGAGAAGGCCCCCAGGTCCTTGAGAAAGACAATCCTGGGTCACAAGGCTGACAAAGTCTTACTGTTTCTAAAAAGGATGCATTTCAAAGAGACAGAGAACATACTTACATTTATGAATTTTCCAAGGTAAATGTCCTGACAAAAGGGACAGGAGGAAAAGCGCTTCCTTTGTTTTCAACAGAGAGAACTGAGTCTCTTATTTTTCACTCATATTTGTCCTTGCAGGTCTTATTTTCCAATGATAGGTATTAGGGTTTCTCTAGGGACCAGGCTGTACCCCAGATTCCCAAACCACTGGAAATAAAATTAAAGGCAATGAATTATTTTGCTCGTTTTTATACCTAAGTCCTTCTTAAGAAAGAAAAAGAAAGGCAAGGAGGGATTAAAGAGGAAAAAATATAAAGAAAATAAAATGGAAATGGCATGGCAGTTCATGGATTTTTTTTCAAGTTATTTAGCAATTTTTAAATGGATCTCAAAGGTAGAGAGGAGAATTGACCTTAAAAAAGGAAAAATGGAGAAGAAACACAGATTCTGCCCTTAACTCCAGTCCCAGATCCCCTAAATGTTGACCACAGGGGGAAGCAGGAAAGAAAGTATAAAAGACTTTGGAGCAATTCATCACCAATCCAATAAAAACTCTTCAAACTGCAGGTCCTATGGGCTTATCACTCCAGGCATGGTGAATTCTCCAGTCCTCTATGATACCAAGTCTTTCTTTTTAGGCCCTCCTCCCTGGGCCCCTCTACCTGAAACAATTCCTGGGCCTGCCCCATCTCTATCCACCTCTTCATCTAGTTAACTCCTTCTCACCCTTCATGTCTTAGCCTCAATGCCATTTCCTCTGAAGCCCCACAGGTTAGACCCTGTCTTACTTGCTCCCATGGTCCCCTGTGCATTCCTTATGTAACACATCACACTTGCACTCACAAGTAAGTCAATTTCAAGTGCGACCAGAGGTCCAGGCAATAGCACAGATGAGGGAGGCAGTGGGGATCTGAGACCACAGCAGCACATGAGCTACCCACATAAAGACCTTCAACTCACTTTTTTCTAAAAGGTGCACTGGACACAACACGTATCAGCTGTTCAAATCAACTAAGCGGTTGTGGAGCTATGGCAAGGGAGGAAGAAGGCAAATGCCCAATCACACAGCAAGAGTTAAAGGATGGACTCTGTTGGGGAAACTTGCAAACTGAGGCTCATCCAAAATAAGTCTACTGTCCCACATTCATTTGTCATCCCTCAGAGAGCCTGCAGGGGCAAGGGAGAAGCTTGTGGACACAAAGTTTCTGTCCTGGGAGGGATGCGGGACGCTGCCCTCCTGCTGTTCTGCCTTCTTATAGTACAAGCAGGAGAGCAACCTCACTGGTGGAAAAACACAAAGACAGGAAGTAAGTCCCAGGCAGTAGGTGGAGGGAGAGAGTACCAGCCTGCAAAGAACTGTCAGAGTACCAGCTGCCAGCACCTGGCAACCTTGGGAGAAGGCAGAAGCTGGCTGCTGGAGGGTGGGGACCCCAGCCCCATAAGAAGGTGTGTTTGGGTGCAGTGCCTCCCAGCAGGAAGGGAGAAGCTAGCCTTTTCCCAGACGCAGTGACTTTCCAGGATCATTCCTCAATCCTCCTCCTCCCTCTTCCACGGTGAGCCCCTAGCCCATACCTCTGATTGCTCTGTCTTCCTTTCCCACGAGAGTGTATCATTTCTGCCTTTACACAGTTGAAATCTTGGAGCCTCCGTGCCTGGCATGTAGTAGCAGCAGAAAAACATATATATGGAATAAATGAAGAATCATCTTCATAGTTTAAAGTAACCTAGGCTTGCCAGCTGGATGTTTTACTGTCTCTCAAAAAGTTGTCCTGTGAAAACTGCAACGTGGGAGGCAGGAAGGAAAGCATTCATTGTTATCTGGTTGTTATGACTTTCCCCGCCCTCCCCCTTTCAGTCAAGCCTCCTTTATTCTCCAGGGCTTTGCCCTATCTCATTAATGTTAATATCTCACCTTTCCTCAGCTCTCCGCAGTGATGGGACGTCTATTCCACTGCCTAATCGCTCTTACTCTTCATCTTTCAAAATGTCCACCCTAAACTTTTTCCTCTGTCGCTTCAGGCCATTTCATGCCTCTTCTGAGACTTAATCATCTTTCTCTTTGCCTGGGTTAGCTCAGAGAAGTAGACTGAAAAATGCAGAAAGGCTTTAGAAAAATAAAGGAGAAATCCTGTATTGGGCACATTCTTACATCTGGTAAAAGGTTCATTCATCACTCATCCCCCTTTTCCACTGGGAGTTGCAGTCCTCCTGGTGCAGGATTTAATGTCAAGTCATGAGCAGGGGAATGAATAGATCTGCCTGCCAACCTGATCCCCGTATAAAATTAGAGCTGAGAGCCTGCGATTTCATCTAAATACCCAGCCTGCTTGCAAAAGACCAGAACTTTTCTATCAAGGTCACCCTCCCTTCAGATCAATAAGCAGAGGAGACTGCAGATGTTAAGGACCCGTCTGGGTCAAGTTAAGACCACAAGGGAAGCCTTAAGGAGGTGAGAGGGTTAAGACCTGGAGTTCACAGGCGTTTAGATCTCAAATATTTCTCGATAACATAGAGCATTTAGCTTCCTCAGACTGTACCTGCGTTCAGGCTATTTGAGTCTGGGAAAAACCATAAAGCAAACCATCAAAACAGGACCGTGACCATTACCACAACCCGGGTGCCGCCATTACTGAGCTGTTCGAGGCACCCAGAGGCAGTTGACAATGAAGCCGAGTAGGAAAGCAATCATATGTGAAAACTTCAGTCAGGGAACAACTTCAGATTGCTCACCCTCTGATTAACTGCTTTAAAAAAAAAATGGAGTTCTAACTTTATATTCCATCCCTCACTTTGAGTCACGATTGTCCTGTAAAATGTCTTTATCAAGCATGGGAGGGACAAAATTAATAAGCTCAAAGAATGCCTGGTGTTCCTTCAGCCAAACAAAGCAAGCAAGAAAATAGTTTCTCAGACATAACTATTAAGGTCAAGGCAGGGACTGGAATGCAGACACTGACATTCTTAATGATACTCAAAATGTGTAGCCTCAGGAGAAGACCAGGCTAGCAAGAAGCCACAGAGGGAAGGAGCAGAGAGAAGCCATACGGTCAGAAAATAAACAGTTACTCCTCTTTTTGTCTAAAGAGTCTATGTCAATAATCTTGATAAACTGAGAAGAGGAAGGAATCATGGGCATAGGCTGTGACTACTGTATTTATTCTTGTTTTGCTCTTTCCCAAAAGAACACTGGAGGTTGCACTCTGAGCTCACCTTTGAGAAAGGCAACATAAAAAGGCAATTTCAGAACAGCAGGGCATGGCTTCTGACATCTGATAGACAGCCTAAATGCATTTTATCTTATCAGCCGCTCTCAGTCTCGCTCTCCTTATTTTTCTTTCGTCCCCTATACAGCCATCTTTTGCTCTTCCTCAACTCCCTGATTCCCACCTCGCCCATGGCAGATTTTAAAAGAAAAACATGTTTTTATTAAAGTCATATACAAAGCATCCCTGTGTCCCTGGACCCTCTGGCGTGTGTACATATTGATTTGCTTTGTTTTAGAAAAGAAATTGGTGGTGTATTTTGTTCCCTATCTGGACACCAAGAAAATTAAACTGAGTATCTTCCTGTCAGTTGCCACACAAAAAACATGACAATCAGCATGGCTTTTGTGGGGGGAGCCCTTTGAATGAAAAGAGTTTCAAATCTGTGTTTCAAGAATGTTATCTAGATGGAAAGAAAGATATTCTGATATGATCAAAATTCAGCTCAGTGAGAAGAGAAATACAAACTATGACCAAGGCACCCCCCCCCCAAAAAAAGGGAAATCCGGAAATAATGAAATGACCCAAATTATTCAGAAGAGCCAGCAAAATGGAGAGGGACAAGATGGAAGATAATGCTTCGTGAATTATCTGATCTAGTTACATACATCAATCAGATCCAAGAGAAAATTGGAGGTGGCTGGAGGTGGGGAGAGATGGAGACAGAGACAGAGACACACAGAGAGAGAAGTACTGACAAATATCAAATTACTCAAATTAAGGGTTTGTTTAATTGAGCTCTGCCATTGTCATGACTGAATGACAGCAAAGTAAAGCTATATTTTGCTCAGTGTGATAAAAATGGATATTGTCCTACTGTTTACTACTTTATTTCCAGAGATGATGGGAGAAGGAGGAAGCCTAGCACAGATTTTGGAGTCAGAATGTCAAAGCACAGATTTTGGAGTTAGACCACAGAGACTCAGGTCCCAGCTCTGCCATTCACTGGATTTGTAAATTTGGACTTTGTAAACTCACCTCTGCAAGCCTCAATTCCCCATGGCATCTAGTTTAGCCATTTAGAAACCATTTGTTTTACTTAATTATTTTTTTACATGTGGTGAGAATTAAATAATAATCCGTGAAAGCTTTTTGCAGAGTTCCTGGGGCATGTGCATGCACACACATACACATCACCACTCAGGGAGTGCCACCTGCCATTATTATTATTATTATTATTATTATTATTATTATTATTATTAGCACTTTTCAGTATAAAAGTCTTGATGAGAATAGCATATCGAGGACAAACTGAATGAACAGATCATTGTGAAAAGAGCAGAAATATCTGTTCATCTTTACAAACTGTGCACATTTACTAAAGGTAAGCAGCATTTTTTAGAATTTAAGGTATGGGTTAAGAAAAGGTAAGTATGTATCTGCAACAGGAAACAGAAAGCAACGGAGGGATACAGCAGTCAGATTAGTTCATCTTTCACACCTGCTTTGCAGATTTGCAACTTTACATGCTATAAAAATTTTCATTCTAAAAAAAAAAAAAAGAATTTAAGGTATGGGTATGTATACATCACAAAGAGCATTTTTTTTCCTCCACAAATTTGTTGAACAAAGAATTACTTCTAACATCTACTTTATGTTACAGAAATGTGTCATTTTAGTAACATTATCAGGTAATAAGCCATTCGGTGAATAAACGAATTTTTTAAATGTGAAAAGGTAAAACTGTTAGGTAGAGAGCCAAAGATGGAAATGGAGATTTTGTTGGGGGGCAGGGGAGAGAGGAGGAGAGTTTTAATAGAAATCATTTTTTAAGGCAGTAAGTACTTGGGTGGGTTCTAAAATATAACCTTTCCTGAATCACACATCACTGATACCACCACGAGCGCCTGCTTCGTGCTAGCTCCTGTTTTTCCTAAATAGCAATGTTCTCAATGTACAGCGCAGTGGAGTAGGAAGAACTCTCTGCCCAATCAGAGTAGCCCGTAAGCGCTACTACCCTTTTTTAATTCTTTCAACATCATGGGGATCTTCTATGTCCCCTCAGCCTCTTAGTCACATCTATTTTGTTAGTTTGTTTAGACAGTGCTTACTGAATGTCATGTGTCAGGGACTGGGCGGAGAACACAAAGACAAACAGGACACCATTAACCGCACTAAAGGAGATTCCAATGTAAAGAAATACACAAACATCAGTTTTTATGTCTTATCCTACACAGCGTGTGAGCTTCTTCCTCATTTCTCTCCCTACCACCCCTACTTCCCCTCTCTCTTCCTTGTTGAAGGCAAGGAAACCAATTAGCTAAGCTGGTTAAAATTACTTTTTTTAATGAAAGCAAGCACATTTTGAGTCAGGGGCTCTCCTTTTAGTAAAGTACATGACATTTATTTTTAATGACTTTGATGCATCTGGTTTAGCCGTTTAGAAACTATTTGTTTTACTTATTTTCTCTAGTGTTCCAAGTAGATGAGGTTGCCAGAGTAGTGACCTCTGGATAAGAGAGGAATTTGTATATTATAGTAAATAAAAGCCCACGCAGTTGGCCAACACTTCCAAATGAGAATGTATCATAAAGGCTGAATAATAAGCAAGGTTCATGGTATGACTAAAGTAGCTTTGGCAACAGACTGTCCTCCAAATTCTCATTTTACAAATTGGTATCTAAGCTTAGAAGAGTCATTTTGTCCCAGATTACACACATTTTTAAACATTAGCATTTGAGGGAAAATAAAAGGAAATACTACTTCAAACAACAAGTACATCATATTAACCCCTCACCCCTAAGAGGTTGCATGGGCTGCACATACGATTAGGTTAAAAAATGACTCGGGGATAGAGGGCAAGATGGAAGAATGGCTAAACTTTTTAATCTCTTTAAAATACACAAACAAAAAAAATGGACAATGCAATTAAAATGTCAAACAAAAAAACTCCTCCACTGTTGTAAAAAAAGACATTTCTTCCTCATTTCAAAACTCTTTCAAATATATTTGGGTGTTTAAAGCAAAAATAGTGGTAATAAATTGTAGGGTTTATAACACAGGTAGAAGTAAAATATAAGACAGTGGTAGCACAAAGAAAGGAAAAAAATAGAAGTATAGTGCTTTAAGATTTTGTACAGAAACTGCCATAATATTACTTGAAGGTAGATTAGATTATAATGAGTCAAAGATGTATTTTGTAAATCCTAGAGCAATCACTAAAAACTAAAAGAAGAATACACAAAAAGCCAACAGTGGAGATAAAATGGAAGCACAGAAAACAGTCAGTTAATCCATCAAAGACAGGAAAACAGGACAAATGGGACAGAATACAGTGGGACAAATAGAAAACATAGCAAGATGTTAGATTTAGGCCCAACCATATTAATAAGTGATCTAAAAAATTCAAAGCCCAGCTATATATGTATACAAGATATCCACTTGAAATATAAAGACATAGATAGCTGGAGGGCAAAAGGAGGAAAAACATGCCATGCAGCACTAATAAAAAGAAGCTGGTGTGTCTAAATTAATACCAGACAAAGAAAACACCAGAACAAGCAATATACCAGGGATAACGAGGAACACTTCATAATTATCAAAAGAAAACATAAGAATCCTAAATTCTCACATTTTTAATCGACCTAGTAACAGAGTTTCCAAACATATGGGAAAAAAATTTAGAGAACTGAAAAGAGATATAGACAAATAATTATATTGGATCAGTAATCCTTTCTATAACTCATAAAAGAAGACCAAAAAAAAAAAAATCAGTAGGTATACAGATGATTTTAACAACACTATGAACCAACTTAGCCTAATTGCCATTTATAGAAGCTCAACTCAAGAAAAGAAAAATACATATTCTTCTCAAATGCACAAGGAAGGGATAGTTACCATGAAAGACTCTATTTTGGGCCAAGTCTCAAATAAACTGGAGAACTGAAAGCACTTAGAGTAGGTTACCTGGCCCCAACAGAACTTAAATAGAATTCAGTAACAGAAACGTCTCTGAAAAAAATCCCCAAATATTTGGAATCCAAATATGTAGAATCTAAAAAATAAAACAAACAAATGTATAAAACAAAACAGAAACAGACTCATAGATATAGAAAACAAACTAATGGTTGTAAGTGGGGAGAAAGACGGGGGAGGGGCAAGATAGGGACAAGGGATAAAGAGACACAAACTACTGTATATAAAATAAATAAGCAACAAAGATATACTGTACAGTTCAGGGAAATATAATCATTTTGTAATAACATTAAATGCAGTGTAATCTATAAAAATATTGAATCACTTTAATGTACATCTGAAACTGTACATATATAATATTGTGAATCAACTATACTTTAGTAAAAAATAATAATAATAAAAGAAGGAAAAAAGAAAAAGGAATCACATGGAAATTAGAAATTACTTAGAATGGAACAAAAATAAAAACATAGCGTATCGAAATTTCAGGAATGCAGCTAAAATAGTTCTTAGAGGAAAATGTATAGCTTGAAATGCTTCTATTAGATAAGTGGTCTAAAACAAATGATCCAAACTTCAAACATAGGAAATGATAAGAAGAGCAAATTAAGCAAACTATGGAACTAATGAAGAGTGGAAACTAATGAAAAAGAAATGGACCCCAAGAATAGAGAAAAATCAATGAATCCAAAAGCTGCTTCTTTTAAAAGTTCAAAGATTGATAAATGTTTGGAATGACCGGTCAAGAAGAAAAAAAAGGGAAAGGGAGAGAGAGAAGACACAAGGAGCATTCCCTGCCCTCAGGGCAGGCATCCTCAAAACGTATGTCCAGCAATATTTTAGAATTGGTAGGGACCAGTGACTGCTGTGTGCCACCCATTTTTTCTTTCCAAAGGAGAATGTTTATTGAAATTACCCTGTTCCTACTCCATGAAAATATGCTAAGGGAGTGGGGCATTGAGAAATCATCTTTTTTGGTGGTGGTTTGGGATTGTTTTGTTTGGTTTTTGTTTGATTTTGCTCTTGTTTATAATTTTCCTAGTCAAGAATAACATCTGGAGCTGATGAAACATGGTAACACAAAATCCTGGACATCGAGCTAGTGCTGTGATTGAATAGGACTTTTCTGGTGGCTGGGGAAAGGGTAAATGCATTTCCGTGTAGGAGGCAAATAGAGTGCAACTATGTAGGCTGGGTTGTTTTCCCCAAGTATTTACTGCTAGCTGTCTCAGGGTATAATCTTCTTCAGGAAAATATGACCACAGAGGACTATACACACTAACCTAGTGCCATATCTTGCAAAGCCTCCTAAGAAAGGAGTATATATACTTCCTGCCAGAACTCAACCAGTAACTGCCTGGTTCATTATTGAAAGTCACCAGATACATCACTCCAACAACTAACGAAATAGCAGTTTTGGGTGGCCAGAAGCCTATACAATTTGGGGAGCCATATTTAAGGCAAGAATATAAAATAATGAATATAAAGTTAGAAATAAATATTTATTTAAAATTTAAAGAGAAGTGAAAAGTCACAAATGTGGAAAAGCTAACAAATTCATCAAATATCACAAAATCCAAAAAAACACACAATTTACTGGCCTGACACACATCTATAAAAATTTTTACATCTTTTTTGCCAGCACACTCTTTATCTCTTGATATAATAATAATTTTGTTAAAAAAATGAAAGAAAGAAAAAGAAAAGCTTCTTCCTAAAATGAGAAAAAATAACTCACTTTCCTTTAATATGGTTGATCAAAATTTGTGTTTTAACTATGGTTAGTTTAGAAAAGTTTCTTATCACCTCACAACTCTTACTAGTAATTTTTTACAGTGACTAGTCATAAATACCTTGGATTTATGACACTGTTAATATTAACTAATTTGTCACTGACATCCCTGTTGTGACTGGATCCTGAAACCTGATGTCACGATACAGGTGAGTTGGCACATTACGTACGAGGGATCCTCCTGGAAGGCATTCCTGCACTCGGACAGCTAGCAGTAATTTAACTATGCACAAAATGAGGGAAACCATAAATATGTCCCACTAAACTCAAACTACATGTATATTAATTTCAGTTTCCCCCTTGACAAAAATGTTCTTACTGATACGCCCTTTCAACCAGCAATTCCAATTCTAAACATCTATCCCAATTACACTGTGGCAAAATTATTAAATAATTTGTATGTAAGACTATTATTTAAATTAAAAAGACTGAACAATTCAAATGTCATTAATAGGAGACTGGTTTAATAATACAAGGTACATCCACAAATGGAATACTATGCAACTGTAATAAGGAATGAAGAAATCTTTATATACTGCTATGCAGTGTTCTCCCAGATATGTTAAAAGAAAAGTGTATGTTGTAGAACAGTGTGAATGGCATATACTATTTTATCCAAGAAAAGAGCTAGTGTTAAAAGAGAAATTCCATTAACTCTTAGAGATACATACTAAAGTGTTTACAGATGAAAAGATACCAAGTCTGGGGTTGTCTTTACAATATTATCATATGGGTGTAGTAGGGGAAGAGGAGGAATAAACTGGGTGAAGATACAGATAAACATCATCTTTGACTTAGCGTGTTCTTAATCCTACAGATAAATTTAGATAAATGTATAAATATAAACTTATAAAGATGTACAGTGCTGCATTGCTTGTAATAGCAAAACAAACAAAACTCAAACAACCTAAATTTCCCTCAACAGACTACTGGTTTAATAAACTATGCTACCTATATACAGTGTAATTCGTTCCCTTATTAGGGGATGGATCTCAAACGGCAGGAAGACGTTTAGTTAAGAAACACCTCCTCCGTTTAATACACTAGAGAATCATGGAGTTTACATGATATTCTCCAGAGAGTCATGTGTCACAAATTCATGGATTGTAAACTTGTTTACCAGGGATATCCTACTCAAAACATTCCATAGATAAAGGCTCTCTGGCTAAGGAGTATTATTAGCCTACTTGCTCAGTGGTCCAGTTATCATGCTTATAAGGAGGTTAGTCTGGGTTATCCGCTTCGGTTTCTCTTCCCTGGTGCATCCTCCCCAGTAATGAAGAGATAAATGTATCACAGGTCCCCATATACACATACACGTGTTTGCATATGAATAAAACAATTCTGGCATAAATGCACAAAAATATTAAGTTACATCTGAGAGGTAGCCCTGGGGAACAAAAGGGTGGAAAGGAAAATGTTTACTTCTTACCTATACTCATTTGTATTGTTCGACCTTTTTATTGGAGGGGGGAGATTATTAGGTTTACTTATTTATTTATTCTTAGAGGAAGTACAGGGGATTGAACCCAGGACCTCATGCATGCTAAGCATGCACTCTATCACTTGAGCTATACCCTCCCCACTGACTTTTTTTTTTTTTTCTATCAGATCTCCATTTTTTTTTATTGAAGTGTAGTTGATTTATATTATGTTAGTTTCAGGGGTTCATCATAGTGGTTGAGTATTTTTATAGATTATATACTCCATTAAGTTATTAATAGATAATGGCTGTAATTCCCTGTTATAAAATATATCTTTATTGCTTATCTATTTTATACATAGTAGTTTGTATATCTTAATCCCATACTCCTATTTGCCTCTATCCACTTCTCTCTACCCACTGGTAACAACTAGTTTGTTTCCTGTGAGTCTGTATGTTTTGCTATACACATTCATTTGTATTATTTTTTAGATTCCACATATAAGTGATATCACACAGTATTTATCTTTCTTTGACATTTCACTAAGCACAATATTCTCTAGGTCCATCCATGTTGCTGCAAATGGCAGAGTTTCATTATTTTTTTGACTAATATTCCATTCTTCATTTATAACACATCTTCATCAATTCATCCATTGACAGACAGTTGGGTTGCTTCCATACCTTAGCTATTGTTAAACAGTACTGCTATAAACATTGGGGTGCATGTACCTTTTTGAATTAGTGTTTTCATTATTTTCTGGATATATACCCAGGAGTGGAATTGCTATGTTGTAGTTCTATTTTTAGTTTTTTGAGGAACTTCCATACTGTTTCCGTAGTGGTTGCACCAATTTACATTCCCACCAAGAGTGTACAAACATTCTCTTTTCTCCGCATGCTTTCCAACATTCGTTATTTATAGATTTTTTGATGAAACCCATTCTGATAGGCGTGAGGTGATATCTCGTTGCTTTGATACGCATTTCTCTAATAATTAGCAATGTTGAGCATCTTTTCATTTGTTTGTTATCCATCTGTATGTCTTCTTTGGAAAAATGTCCATTCATGTCTTCTGCCCATTTTTTTAACATTTTTTATTGATTTATAATCATTTTACAATGTTGTGTCAAATTCCAGTGTTCAGCACAATTTTTCAGTCATACATGGACATACACATGCTCATTGTCACATTTTTTTCTCTGTTAGTTACCATAACGTTTTGTGTATATTTCCCTGTGCTATATAGTATAATCTTGTTTATCTGTTCTACAATTTTGAAATCCCAGTCTATCCCTTCCCACCCTCCATCCCCCTGGCAACTACAAGTCTGTATTCTCTGTCTGTGAGTCTATTTCTGTCCTGTATTTATGCTTTGTTTTTGTTTGTTTGTTTGTTTTTTAGATTCCACATATGAGCGATCTCATATGGTATTTTTCTTTCTCTTTCTGGCTTACTTCACTTAGAATGACATTCTCCAGGAGCATCCATGTTGCTGCAAATGGCGTTATGTTGTCGGTTTTTATGGCTGAGTAGTATTCCATTGTATAAATATACCACATCTTCTTTATCCAGTCACCTGTTGATGGACATTTAGGCTGTTTCCATGTCTTGGCTATTGTAAATAGTGCTGCTATGAACATTGGGGTGCAGGTGTCATCCTGAAGTAGGGTTCCTTCTGGATACAAGCCCAGGAGTGGGATTCCTGGGTCATACGGTAAGTCTATTCCTAGTCTTTTGAGGAATCTCCACACTGTTTTCCATAGTGGCTGCACCAAACTGCATTCCCACCAGCAGTGTAGGAGGGTTCCCCTTTCTCCACAGCCTCTACAGCATTTGTCATTCCCACTGACTTTTTTTAATACCATGAATGTTGCCTTTAAGATTTTCAAATTTATTAATTTTTTAAAGAAATGCTTTGGATAAATTAATGGGAGAATAAATCCATGATGGGTTCCTTTAAAAGACTAGAGTATACCTAAGGATAATTCATAATATTTTAAGGAAAACCAATAACCCTGTCATGCATCTTTGGTACCACCATCAGATATACAGGCCTAAACTGGATAACCTCAACTGTGGTCCCCGGTAGTAACTGGGGCTCTTAAAAATTTGTTTCTATTCCCTCACCACTCTCCCTGTCCCAGTTTTGCTGTAATTGTGCTCTCCAGCCTTCTCCTGGCTACTGATATTGAAAATACAACTCGTTTTGTTCGTTCCAGCCTACTTCATCAATTCGGGATCCCTCACTCTTACAGCGTTTAAGTAGCTATCGCCAACGTCAGTGCCACCTGTGAATACCATAAGTTACTTCTTCCAAAGAATTTTAATGACTTCATGCAAAGCATTTTTATTCCAGCCCTTTCTCTGTATCTCTGGGCTGGTTATCCAAGTAGTTTAATGTTGAGATCTTGGCTATGTCACACCTCTGCCAATGTCTAACATATTTTCTTTTTTTTTTTTAATTAATAGACTTCATATTTTTTTTAGAGCAGTTTCAGGTTCACAACAGAACTGAGCAGAAAACACAGAGAGTTCACACATAGCCTTCCCCACTGAGTTTGCACATAGCCCTCCCCACTACCCTCAACATCCCTCATCAGTGTGGTGTATTTGGTACAATCGAGGAACCAACACGGACACATTACTATCAACCAAAGTCCATAGTTTACATTAGGGTTCACTCTTGATGTTGTACATTCTAACATTTTCAGATTCCATAGGCTACAGTCCTTCCCAAAGGATAGAAAAATACTCTTGTTACATACAATATATACAGTTGTGATGGTTCATTTTATGTGTCAACTTGACTGGACCACAGACTGTCCAGATATTTGGCTACACATTATTTCTGGGTGTTTCTGGCAAAGATTAGCATTTGAATCAGTAGATGGAGTAAAGCAGACTGCCCTCCCCAGTGTGGGTGGACATCATCCCACCCACTGAGCGCTTGAATAAAACAAAAGGAGAAGGGAAAGAAATCTTTCTCTCTCTCGGTGTCTGTGTGTCTGTGTGTCTGTCTGTCTGTCTCTCTCTCTCTCTCTGCCTGACTGCTGCCCTTGGACTGGGACTGAAACCATCAACTCCCCTGGTTCTCAGGTCTTCAGACTCAGACTGGAACTACGCTACCAGTTTTCCTTGGTCTCCAGCTTGCAGATGGCACATTGTGCAACTTCTCAGCTCCCTAATCACGTGCACCAATTCCTCATAGCAAACACGTACAGGATGTGTTCTTTTTCTCCAAGGAATCCCGACAATTACATTACAGTGTATTATATTAAAGAGCATTCATGGGCTTTGAGTCCTAGTCCTTTCTACATGACTTTGAGAAAATTTTCCAACCACGCTGAGCCTGTTTCCTTACACATAAAGCGAGCAAAAGATTGCCAAACTTATAGAGTTGTTGTGAAGATTCAGAGAAATAGTATTTGTAAACCTTACACACAGCAGTTACTCAATAGAGAGTGTTTATCGTCATTAACTGTATTCTTGCTAAAGCCAGGCAAATACCACACAGTCATTTTCACAGTGCTATCTTAATGACTATGCTTTCCACAAAGACTAGCAGGCATGGGAGCTAGCTCTGGCCTTCTAACGTCTGGAATTCAGTAGTGGAATTCCATCTAAAGTCTGGAATAAAATTAAACTTGATGAGTTGTGTCTCTATTCTCTTTCCTTTATATCAACCATTGCCAAAAGTCATCACGAACTCTGCTTCTGAAACACTTCAGGACTAACCAAGCAAACTCCTGCTGCTATGAGGGTGAGGGTTCCGGGTATCCGGTGTTCAAACACGGGACTTGCAGGATGCTGGAGAGTGGCCCAGGCATAATCACAACTGTCCGAGGTGCAGGAAACATCACTGAGGGAGCAGAAGAGGTGAGCTTCTCTCTTCAGGTACTTCTCTTTTCACTTACAGACTGACAAGGAGAAAAGGACCACTCTGCCCACCAAGCAGAGCTTTTGCTAAACAGCACACTTCCCCATGGCTGCCTGCAAGTCTCTCCCGTGCTCTGCACAACTAGAGCGAAAACATTCAGGTGGAGGGACTGGGTGGGTTGAGAGGAGTGAAGGGGGACAGGGGTGGGAATTAAATTCTTTAGCGTAAAGTGTTTTATTCCCTTGCTGAGAATAAATGGAACACTGAGCCGCCATCAGAGTTGTTGATCCAGGACCCTTGAATGCTTAGAATCTTCTCCATCCAAAAAAAAAAAAAAAAAAAAAAAGTATTCTGAAACAAAACTCACTTAACAAGCACTTGGAAGGAAGAATGGGGAGGACTGTTTGGGTGGTTTTCTTTCCAAGTGGAGTCTTGTCTTTTCTGAAAGCTGCAGACTCACCAGCAACAACTGTTTGTGGAATAAACTGAATGAATCCTTGTCTTCTTTGTTTATCTCTAACAAACCTTCTGGAATCTTACACTCCAACTGACCAAGGTATCTCTTCCTTTGCACGGCAAACCCTTAGCACGTAGACACCGCCATCAGTGCAGCTTCACTTCTATTATCCAAGGTAATACATTCTCACAGTGTGACTCTTCGCTAAAAACTCTGGTGCTAAATGTGGAAATCATACATGGGCCAGAGATTTGAGTTCCAGGGATTTTGGAGAAAGTATGAGGTGGAGGATGGAGAGGGAGGGGACAGCTGTTGATAACATATTGAAGTCTAGAAATCAGGCTTTCGAATCAGAAAAGCATGTGTTCAAGTCTCAGCTCTTCCAATGAATGCCTCTTTGACAGAAACAACGTAAGTGATTAACCTCTCTAACCTCTATTTCCTCACCTGTAAAAGGGAGGGAAAAAACAGTTATGGATAGTTTTGTGGTGACGACTAAATGTATAGAAAGACATTAGACATGCTCATTAAAAGGTAGCCAGTATTAACACTGTTATTATTATTATTAAATTTTTAAATTAAGTACTATTTAAAATCAAATCAAATGGGTCTATAGACATTAAAACACATATTCAACAATCTTAGAGATAAGGAAGGAAGATTCACTGGAGGATGGAAGGGAAGAGGAAAGCAAGGGAGGGAGGCAGGGTAGACGGGAGGGAAGGCACAGGTTTGGTGATGGAAGAAGGGAGACTCCAGAAAGTTCTCTACTTGGGCACCACTACTCTGGGTCTTGGGGGAAGAAAGTCAGAAAAGGCACCTTTCCTCCAATAACGTCTAGAATGTTAACTCCTGCCTCTGTCTCTAGGTTTGTCTGCGACTACTCATGCTCCCTCGTTCCCTTCCACTAATTTGACCACTCAGCTTTATATAATTTCCCTCAATTTGGGGGGCCCAGGTTTTCTCCCTTTAAGAGAATAATTAAGCTGCAAATGATCAGTATTTTCACAAGTCCCCACACCTGCTTAATCGCCCTCCATCACATCTTGTTTCTCAACTACTACCCTAGGTTCCAAGAAAGTTGTGAGGAAAATGACAGAAATCCCTTTCCCCAGCCCTGTCTCACCACAAGAAAAGGTTGCTGTGAGAAAGAAATATGGGGGGAAAGAATTAAAAATCCACACAGAGCTCAGCTATACAGAGGGAACTTGCAAGGAAGAAGCAGTCAAGCAACTCAAAAATATCTGAAAGGTACTTTGGTCTACATGAAGATTAGAGTTATTTAAATTCAGCTTTACTGTGAAGAGACCGTGTTGTTTTGTAAGAAATTTTCACCTCCAAAATCATATTTATAAACGTAGAAAGAAGAAAGCATACATTTTAAGTGTAAAAACATTGAGCCCTTTCCAATCCTCCTTCCTTTGTTAATGACATTGTGTTTCTTTGTTCCAGAGTCTCCCAGAATGACACAGGGAAAATTTTTCTAGGTTAGCTTTGACAGTCCTTCTCTGCTCTTGTTGTCAAACCCCTTTCCTTTAAATGTTCATGCCTTGGAATAAAATTTCTTGTTAGATACATTTCTATGGAAAGTGAGACTCTGGGAAGTTGTTTTATTCTTCAGCAGTTTTATTCCTTCCCAATTGCCTCCTTATTATCCCTACTGGGAATTTTAGCATTCTCTCTATTG
Source organism: Camelus ferus (assembly GCF_009834535.1). NCBI lineage: Eukaryota > Metazoa > Chordata > Mammalia > Artiodactyla > Camelidae > Camelus > Camelus ferus. The sequence continues at coordinate 75,697,573 of NC_045701.1, read as the reverse complement.
AAACTCAATCTGCCACTTTAGAGGTTAATGATGAACTTTAATATGCACCTTTAATTGTAATCTAGACTCTAGGATTAAATCAAATGTAATGGAAAGAACAGAATTAAGACAACGGGGCTCTAATCCCAGTACTACCGAGAACTAGTTGTCTGACCTTAGGAAAGCCTTCAGCTTCTCCTGGAACTCCATCTATAAACCAGCGTGGCTGGAAAAGATACGCTTTAAGTATTTTGTGGCTCTGAAATTCTATGCTCATATTGAGATAGGCTGGGACCTGGGACCTGGGATCCTTTACTGCAGAGCTTGCAACTGGACATTGAGCAACAGAATACAAAGAAACCATAAGGGACAAAAAAATAATAATAATAACTGCACGCATGCCCAGTTGCAGCAAATTATGAACAACAAGATACAAAAAAGGCCAAAACCCAGCTGCCACTTCTGAAGTGCCAGGAGCAAAAGCAGGGTCTGTTCATGATTCTTGCACACAGCACCACCAAGGGAGTAGGCAGATCACCTAAGCCACCCCTCCAGCCTGACGTACCAATCTGCCCCCACTCTTACCCCATTTAAGAGACCAGCTTGCCCCTCATCAGGGAGCGAGCAAGGGCACCTGTTACTTGTTTTTGCCCCCTTCTGCTACAGCACGAGCCCCAATAAAGCTTTGTCTGAATTTCTTGTCTGGCCTCTTACCAATTTCTGATTAGAGTCCAAGAACGGGACTGGTAACAGTGTGAAAAAGGAAGCCTCAGATTTAAAAATTCACTGGTTACAAGTAGCAGTTTTCTCAGCTGGTTAATTCAATTCTAACCGACCAGAACCTGATATGATATTTTCTTCAACACGCAACTGTCCTTTGGGAGAGCAACATCAGAAAGGAGAAGTGCACTCTTGCCGTGAGCACTCAGCCCCAGAAGAGCCAGCTGTAGGGAAAAACAGGGCAATAATGAGGGAAAATGATGGAAACGGCTTTCCCCATCCCCTTCTCTCCATAAGAAAAGTTGCAGGGAAGGGAAAATGGTTACAATAACAAGGCCACGCAGAGCTGAGCTCCTCAGGGTGGAAGGGATCAGATCACCGGACTGATCTATTTCCTTCAACCTTGCCCTTCCTTTTTGAAAAAAATATACTTTAGCCTCTCTTTGTCCCTACCTCATTGGGAAGCAAAAGAATATTGGCACTTTCCTTTTCCTCTTTATCAGATCAGGCAAAAGATTCTTTTGCAAAAAAATTAAAAAAAGAAAAAAGGAAAGAAAAGAAAAAGGAAATCAAACAGAAAATAAGCTTCTATTTGGGGAAAAGAAATGATTAGGGTGGGTGCATTTTCTAAAAATGACTGTACAGATGATACCCTTATTAAAAACTGCCAACTTACAAATCTTCTGATCTAAAAAAGAACTGCTTTGAGCTTAGGAAGCAGCAAAAAGCTGGTGAAAAACTAAGACATACAATAAGCTTTGGGTTTTTGCTTTGTTTTTGTTTTCTTGAGTTCCCTAGTGGAGCCAGTAAAAGAAATAGGAAAAAAAAAACAAGAGCTGAGCTTTCAGATTCAATAGTTGACAGTATTTAGTCAAAAAAAAAAAAGTCTCTCCCAATTCTTAGCCAGTTATATTTCTGGAGGCAGTGGTGACACTACTAGATAGGAAACTGAATCATCAAAGGGTTTGAGGAGGAGTGATTCTCTGAGAACCAATCAGATTATTTTTATTTGGAAGAACAAAATGACTGTATAAAATGAGATGGGCTCAAGAATGGGGGCAAGTTTTCTATAGGTAGGGTCAGAGTGAATAATTTTACTAGTCTCAAAGCTTACATGAAGCACATGTGTAAGTTGGAGATTCCTGCACCTTAAAAAAGAAAAAGGATGGTGTGAATTTTCAGTGCATGGATGGAGAAAAGCAAATCACTTCACATGTACAAGATCTCTGCAAATGATAGGGGGGTGTGTGTGGAACCTTCCACAGTCATCGTCGCCTGGCTTTGCGTTCCTACTTCTGCAGAATGTTCTCTGTCGATGATCTCCTGTCATGTCATCCTGATTTATACTGTGGCAACCTGATTAGCAACTCACCCCTTCCCTTATTTTATTAATACATAAATAAGTAAACAGAGAAACAAACAAAAACCCTGCCTTAAGGCAGTGCACATGTGTGTTGCCTGTGAACACAGAGGGCTTTCTGAAAGACTGAAGCTTCCTGCTGACCCCTCAAATAAAAGCCACAGGAACAGACCTGCAGCCTGGAGCACAGTTACTGCAGCTCACCCCACAGACCCATGAACAAAAAATGAATATTTCTGTTTTAAGTCTCTGAGATTTGGGGGCTGTGCAACATTATTTCAGCAAAAGCTGACTTATCCAAAGAATTCTCTGGGAAAGGGGGCTTATATCACAATATAAACAACTTCAAATTAAGCATTAGACGTCCTTGTTCTAAAAGGCTCTGGATAACGCACCACTAGGAGTTTATCAAGAGCCACTTCAACCTATGAAATTCCCCACTTGGGTCATCACAAGGACTTGAATGCTCCCCTTCCATTTCTACTCCCTTCCACGCTTTGTCCCTCCAAGATCCTGCTCCCTCCCAACTATAAAACCTCCCCAATGCACTGCGGAGAACAAGTCAGTGTTCGGCAGCCCCTGCCCTCACACTCAGAGCTGGCTACCTTTTCACATTCAAGCCCATAAAGGATCCAGCAGAACAAAGAGGGCTCTCCTACAAGCAGAAACACCCCTATAGAAGGGCAGTGCTATTTTTTGGATCTTTTTTTTCACAAGGATTTTTCTCACTGTTATATATTCATATGTGAAAGAGATAAGTAGTGTTAATTTCTTACTAGAACTAGGCGGGATCTCTAAGGAGTCTAGACCTGAACTTACACTCTCCTCTCCTGTCTCCCCTTTCTTCTTGCCATACTCTCTGACCTCGCTTTCCTGCCAAGCCAATATCTTCTTTAATGGATGTAAGGAAGACCACGTGTATTACCAACTAACAAAGGAAAGTTGCCTCTTGTTTCTCCTTAAAGTTCAACTTCCATCAAGTAATGAGAATTTAGCCATCAATAATTAAGACTATCCCTGGGAAACACTCCCACAAAAGCGAACAGCAGTGCTTTCTGAATAATAAAGCAGATTTTCCCAGCTACAGTGATTTTCTTTTTATATTTTCACAATCCCTAAGGAGAAAGCCAAGACCCAGCAGCAATTCTGGTGCCCCAGGTAGCATGATTACCACAAAATACTCCAGTAGGTTGGCCCAGTTTAGGCCGAGTACTAAATAACACATCACTCTTGAAATAAATGACAGAATATCTTTTAAATTTAAAAGCCACTTGATTTTGAGTCTAAAATTAGAAAGTTGAGTTTGACTTTAATTTTCTTAGCAGCGGGGCAGTTCTGGTTCCGCCACAAATCATAATCCATTGACCTTACCGATCAGGGAAAAGGATACAGCAGACAATGCAAAGTCTTGACTTCCCTTCTGCACGAAAAAATCACAGGAACATGGGAGGGAAGAATTTTCTTCCTCCTTCTGATAGAAAGAGGAAACTAGAGTCTGTTTATTGGTCACATTGCCAAATACCACCTTACTCCTAAGAACAGAAGAGCATTTTTCAAAGTTAACAATCACAATACAATCATCTCAAGCATCAAAACAGAGCTGCAAAAAGAAGGGCAGCTGGTTCGAGCTCAGAAAAGACGTATTAGGGCGGCTGAAACACTTCAGAGTCCTCACACCAGACAATGTGAAAAAGGCAACTGGCTATGGATCAAGTGTGAAGAAGGGAAAGACTCTCAGAGAAGAGAAAAGAAGCTCAGAATCTTTCAGGAGCTCCTAAGAATGAGATTTCTCGCAATCTGTTTCAATGACCTGTAGCGGGAAACAGTGACTGCCCTCCAAGGCGCGGAGCAGGTGAGCCTGCTCGATCATAAACCAGGGCTGTGCTGCTAGACAGCTCGGCCGCCTTTTTGCTTCTGAAGAGACACAGAAACATAAGGTATAGAATCAATCCAGCTACTTCCTTGGCCTGACAACCTAGAAGATTAAAGAGTGTAGAGAGATACCATCCTCATCATAGCTTCTTTCCAGAGCTGTTAAAGTTGAAGGCAGAGAGATGGGAACATCACAGCTTCCCCACTAGGGTATAAGAATTGGAAAGCATGGTTTGGGAGACTGTGTCATGCTGGGGAGTGAGGTCTCTCTAGGAATTTGAATAATTGGAGGGGGTGGCAAAGAGGTGAGAACAGTTCCAGAATTATAGACAAGTGAAAAAGCTCCAACATGACTGTCAGGTGAACTCCCCCCAGTCCTCCCATACCCAAGGCAGCGTGAGCTAGATGGAGACATTGTCTGTATTCCCACCTCACCTCACTCCTCCTCCCTGGCCCTCTCTTACTCTGGGAATGGCTAAGAACTCCCTCTCTTTCTCTCTTTCTTCAGTATGCACTCTCTTCCTCCCACGGATCAAGACTAATACCAATTAGCTGTGAGTTCTCTAACGCTGACTTATCCTTCATTCAGCAAGCATGCACTCAGAAACTAAAATGTGTCTGGTTCTGTTCCGTGCATATGGAATAAAGAGAGAAATAAAACAAGGGGCGTCTCCTCTAAAGGTGGAATATCTAAACTTAGGGACTCCTGGAAGGCTTTCTGCAGGAGGTGATACCTACCAGTGCCTTAAAGGAGGAGTAGAAGTTAGCAAGGCACAGAGGGTGCACATGCAAAGTCACCGAGGTAGAAAATAGTAACTGGCCATGTGAAGACACTGGCATTCACTAGATGACCCCAAGAGAGGGTTTTTTCACTGCCAATTTTCAATAAATGTTTCCCCAAAGAAAAAAGTAATAAAAGGAAAATCAATAACTAAGGGTTGCATCTCTATGAATTTATATTATAATGGATTCACTAAATCACCACTTAATCAACCTCATTTACCCCCTTTATAAAGAATTAATCCTATCACTCATGGAACAAGGCCTAGGCACAAACAAGCAGGAGTCCCCTTCTCAAAACAACCATAATAACACTGAAAATTCAAAATGGTCTATAAACGTCCCAGGAAAAGCTAACCAAAAGGTGGAAGAGGGGACTTCAGCATCTAAAACAGGCAAAAGTAGCTCTCCCCAGTTCAAAAATATCTTTGCCAGACATTCTACCAATTAGAGATCCAACTCTGTCAAAACACTTCTTTTTCTAAGAGCAGAGGCTAGAGTAACTGGGGTAATATGTTAAACCATTCACCCCTTAGTGTTTTCCTTGTTTCAACCAATGGAGGCACCATTCTCTAAGTCAAGCAAGCTTTTAGAAGCATTTTTAACTCCTGAATCACTCCGTGTTTGATTGGAGCAGATGCCAAGCTTTGGGTTACCACACAGTGTTCTCTGTGGAAAACAAGAGACTGATTCTGGTTGATTGAAGCAACACCAACAATGAAAAATGGTTTTCTCAGAATTAGACTCACAGACATAGAAAACAAACTCATGGTTACAAAAGGGGAAAGGGGTGGGGAGATGAATTTGGAATTTGGGATTAACAGATATACACTACTGTGCATAAAATAGACCTACTGTATAGCACAGGGAACTATATTCAACATCTTGTAATAACCTACAATGAAAAAGAATGCATACTTATATATACGTATAACTGAATCACTTTGCTGTATACCTGAAACATTGTAAATCAACTATACTTCAATAAAAAAATAAAACTTTTTTTCAAATTGTATATAAAAAAGTGGATTTTTTAAGGCTATTGCATAGCTCATTATGGTAGACAGTGTAGACTGCCTGTTGCTTTCTCAACTTATTTCTCCATTTCCCACTTTTGTAATTGACATTGGATACTCCAAATATTCAGTAAATACTCCTTTCCCTCCTTTGCCGCCTTCCCATACAGTTAGTTGGCCACATTGCTCAGCTCTGGCCAATAAGCTGTAAGCCTAACTCTGCTGGGACTTCCAGGAAAGCTCTGGCTTCCCTGGTAAAATGCAAAGACACACCTGCTGCCAACCTGTCTCCCCTTCTTCCTGTCTTGAATGGAGACTGTAGTCCAAGGGAATGGCCAAGAGAGGAACAGAAATCCTTGACACCATCAACAAATGTCCATAACTACTCAATTCCAGATTTCTTGTTTTATGAGGGTGGGGGGAGGGAATCCTAACGGCCTAAGCCACCATTAGCTGTGTTTTCTGTTTTGGCAGCCGAGAGATGCTGAACTGACTCACTGGGAAGACTCAAGTCTTAAGTAGTCAGCATCAATGCCCAAAAGCACACCCCAGATCTGGTCTAGTAAGGGCCACCCATCTATTAGATGTTGCTCTTTTCCTACTGCCATTTGTACACCAGAGGTTTACTCTTACTGCAGCCACCACCACCACTGTCAATGCCGTCACTTCTGTGTTAAGCACGTAATCTTGCAACACCATATGCCATTTCTGGTGGCTGTACCTGGTTACACCAACAACCATCTAGTTGGTGGCAACTGGGTCCTTTGGACACCATAACTGCAAATGAGGCTTAAGAGGTGAGTATCTGGCATTTTCAATTGTTAGTAATTTATAATGTAGGGAATTCTCTCATGCATATGAAAGAGGCTCATATGTTGGGCCAAAAGGAATGTGCATTTCTCCAATCCTGTGACCTCCCTAGGGCATTCTTTACCCACTATTGTGGACCAAATGTTCATGTCCTCCCAGAATTCGTGTACTGAAATCCTAACCCCCAACGTGATGACGTTAAGAGGTGGGGCTTTGGGGAGGTGATTAGGGCATGAGGGTGGAACTCTCACGAATGCGATTAATGCCCTTATAAATGAGACCCCAGTAAGCTCCTTCACTTCCTCGGCCATATGAGAACAGAGAGAGAAAACAGCCACCTGTGAACCAGAAATGGGCCCTCACCCACAACACTGAACCTTCCAATGCCTTGACCATGGACTTTCCGGGGTCCAGAACTGTGAGAAATAAATGTATGCTGTTTAAGCCATTGAGTCTATGGTATTTTTGCCACAAGAGCCCAAACAGACTAAGACACCCACCCATCTCCAGCCACTGCATATGAAGGCGTTTTAATCATTTGGAATCAAAATGTCTCTGAAATCTTAAATTCTAACACAGCCCCCTGTCCTGGAAGCCCCTCAGCACCTTACTTCCACTTCCTGGTCTTCTAAGAGGTGCTGGAAAATAATGAACAAACTGAAAAGCTATTAAAGATGTCAAGTGGACAGAATCTGGGGATAACTGGATGCAGGTCACATTGGAAGGAGCATCAAGGATAATTCCTGAATGTGAGGATGGACAGCAACAGGGTTGACGTTGGGGTCACTCACCAAGGGAACCAAGAGTGAGGAGAGGACTCAGAAAGCAAAACCACCATCTCTGTTTGGTGGCAGGCTGGGTTTCAGGTGCCTGTGGGCTGAATGCAGTCATCCAGTAAAGAACTGGAACAGAGGAGAATACAGATCTGGACTAGAAGTAAGGATTTGGGAGTCATCCACTTAGAGCTGATCATTCAAGTCATGAAACTGCCTCCCCCACCTGCATTTCCCACCTCAGTGAAGGAGACTTTCAGAGCCTGACGCCTTCCACTCGGCCGAAGCCTTCTCATCCAACTGCCGAGAACCAGTCACACCAGTCACTAAGAGCTACCTCCCTAAATCCTGTCTCCTCTCCATCTCAGCATCTGCTGCCTGCACCCAGCTCTCGCCATCCTCCACCTGGAATTAGCTCTGAACTAATCTGCATCCTGTCCATGATCTCACACACACACACACAGCACAGCACAAACACAAATATGACCGTATTAATCTCCTGATTAAAAACTCTGAGCGGTTCCCCGTTACCTGAAGGGACAGTCCCCTCCCTGGATAAGACATGAGGGCCCCCTAGAATCTGACCCCTCTTTCCATCTCCAGTCCCCTTTCCATTGCCTGGAGCTTCCAAAATATGCTAACCTGCATGGAGAGTGTGCCTGTCAGTCTTGACTGCCTCTTAGACACATTTTTAATAAGGATATGGGATTTAACAAACAAACACCATATTACATATCAAAAAAGGGAGAGTTTCTCCTCAAACCTAGACTATGAAAATATTAGACCCAGTGTGCAAAACTGCCATTTGCCGTTGTATTAATACAGCACAGAGAAAGGCAATTCAGCAAGTGGTCATGTGTTTCTTTCAAATGTGGGAATGTGCTCAAAACCATGTAAGAGAAAATTTTGTGATCCTGATAACGAAGTCCTTCACGGCCCCCTTAGATCCCCCTCATTTACCATCCATTTCCAAGACCTAGCAGGAAGGCCGGGGACACCTGCTTCTTTTCGCTGCTGTTTGTACAACTCCTCTTCCGCACAGCCAGGGTTCTACACAGTTGGTGCGTAAGTGCAGAGATCTATAGAGAACCTTTCTCCAAAGATCAGGAGCCAGCGGTCAGCCTGAACCAACTCATCCTCTGAGAGACAACGGGAGGTGGAAAGCTAAGCGCTTAAAGCAGAGGCTACGAGAAAAGAATGCAAAGGTTAAGCCGTTCGAATCAAAGACTCTGGGCTCCCATCTGCCAAGGCGGCTTGTCTGATGATGCCGCAGAGAAATACCAACTCCAGAGTGATTCTGTGAGCTGTACTGAAACCTCTTGCCTCCGTGCAAGATAAAACCAATGCAACAAATATTGACTGGATGTTGTGCCACTGATGTGCAATGTGAGATTGTTTCTGTCCTCAAAATTATGAATCATAACATTATTTATTATTATTAAATTGTTAACATATGTTGAGCACTTGCCATTGGACAGAATAAAATATCTAATCCTCGTAGCCAACCTAGGAGACAGAGTCTATCACCACCTCCATGGGCAGATAGGGAAACTGATGCTAGGTTTAAGAACTTGCCCAAAGTCACAAGAATGGTAAATGGCAGCACTTAAAATCTCCTTCAAGAGATGAACTAAAAATTGTAAAGATTCTAAATAGTTTCAATGAATAACAAATGTCTTTGAATGAATAAAGGAACCAGTGAAAATCCTAAAGGACAAAAACTGCTGTAGAAAAGCGCCAGGAGGAAGAGGCTCCTTCCACCTGGAGTAATCAGGAGGCTATTGCTCGAGATCATACTCGCTTTCTGTGATTGACAGGACAGGGATCTTGTAGAGACCACTGTACTTAAGATGGTACTTTATGCACTGGGCTGCAATTCAACCCACACCCAAGAGGAAGGTTCTAAACAGAACTTTTCTTCTCCAGGGACAAAGACCACTAAATAGAAAATCTCCAGATAGCACCAAGAGTGTGGAAGCGAGGGTGAGAAATGAGGATGCAAAATTCTCAGATGATTTTTTTAACTACCTGTTGTAATAAATAATATCAAGTTGAATTGAGAAATTCATTCATTTCTTCACCAGTTCCTACTATACACCAGAGTCCATGCTAGGCAACAGGGAAAAAAACAAATGCTGGCTACTTACAAAGAACCTATATTCATATAATTTTCTAATGTGTGTGTAACTGTAGCTTTTTACATTCACAGGTAATTTTGAAATTTAACCAGGTTGTTAACCCAAAGAGTTATACAAAAAACAACAGAGAGGAGAGTTACCAAAGGGTAAATGCCTGTCAGGCATCTTTGAAAGAAATCTCCAGATCCCTCAAACAGCAGCTTGAGAAATGCTACCAGAGGCAGAGAAGCAGAGACAGTTCCTCTTGCTAAGGTCATGGGCTGAATTCATCTCAGGTCTAACACATGGGTTGCCTCCACCATTGTTAGTTTCTTCCTCAAATTAGAAAGCCTTTCGAACCAGACAAAACGAGATCATACCCTCTAGCTTGAATAATTGTTGGAAAGCTTAGCTGCTCTCAGCACGTCTGTAAAAGCGGTTGCTGCATTTCTAATTAGCGTCTCTGAATTGGCTTGTTGTAATTCCAAACCCTCCCTGGTCTTAAAAGACATGACCTCTGTGAACAGAGTATACGGCCATCTTTCATATTGTATTCCTAATTATGCACCCACCAAAGGTTAAGAAAAGTGTTTTGTTTTCCTATAAAGTATTATACTGATCTTTCATAATAAGGAAGGACTCAAGGCAAAAATTAGCGTCTACAGCAAAAAGCTACTTGGTGTTGAGAGCTATTATTTTTTCTTAATTGTGGGTTTGTTTTGTGTGTGTGTGTATAACTGATTTTCTTTGCATTTTTCTCCCTTCCCGATGTGAGGCATTGCTGGGAGATAATGATTGGATTAAGGTTAGAGGTCCTCAACTTCTCCAGCTGTTAAGTATTTGCCAGAGGCCCTTCTTATGTGCAATTGTTATTATTGCTTACTGCTTAGGTCATTTTTCCTTGAAAAATGTATCTCTCTCACCTCAGGGAAAGTGGAACCCCTTAGGACAAGTGGGGCTTGGTGCATGACTTCCTTTAAGAATCAACAGAACCTAAAGAAGTTGATTTAAACAGTGGCATGTCATTCAGAAACAAAGGCAAAACCTCAGTGGAATATTTAACTGGTAAATGAGATCTGGACCACTTTTTGCAAATAAATACTAGCAAGCTTAGCAGCTGTAAGAGACCATCTCATAGCACTCAGTCCTCTGGTGATTTCCTATGCACACATCCTCATACATTCTCAAAGTGTGGGGTCCAGCCACTGACCACTGTTGCACCTGCAGGGTGAGCCGACCAGTCACACCACCGCCCCTCCCCTAGTCCACAGGGCGGCTTTTCATGAATGTTCACCTTGGAGGATGTCATGATGCTTTTTACTATGGGGGCTCCAGGCAGGACTTGGGCACATTTGGAGCAAAATAGCAGGCACACTGGAGATGCACAATAATTATCTAATGCAGGAGTCAGCAAACATTTTCTGTAAAGGGCCAGAGAGTAAGTATTTCAGGCTAACAGGCCAGGCACTCTTGGTTGCAACTACTCAACTATTCCGCCACCCTGCACTGCAGCCCAAAAGCAGCCACAGGCAGTGTATGAACAGGTGTCGACCAGTTTGGTCCACAGGCCAGATTTCACCCACCCCCGATCTACTGCATGAATAAATCATCAGAGAATTCATTTTTCTCTATAAATGAGTGTTCCAGATAAATGAAACTCCCTTCTTTTAAATCCTTAAAGGTTTTATTTTTGCTCTAAGTACCTTGTGAGTTTCATAAAGTATATTTATACACCAGCCTAACTTTTTAAAAAGCATACTCAAAATATAACCTTTTCCCCCACATAACTCAGGATCATTACAAAAGCAATTACTTTGCAATACCTCAATTCCTCACTAACTCCTGAGGGTTTGGTGCACTGGGTTATTTAACCCAACCCCAGAAGCCCCAAGCCTCTGTTGCTTTCAGTCACTGCATCCACTTGTACTGTTCCTGTCTCCTCCCTGGCTAGTGGGGTCTGAGTACATTCTTTTCCATTCTGCCAGTGTGCCCTTTAGAGGCATTACACTGGCTTTTCACAACATAAGTCCAAGAAATATCCCGTGCCCAACTCATGCCCCAATATTCTCTATGTCTTCTTCCCACAGAGCCCTGGGCCTGAACCTGCCCTTCCTCCTTATCCCGCCTTACCGACTTCATGCATTTACGGTTCTTCCCTTCCCCTGACCTCAGAGTTGGCCAAAGAGTAGGACACACCCTCCGCAGAACTCCTTCCCCTTCTTAAAGTTCTCTAGGGACCCAGCCACTCGTAGCATTGAGCTCAAAGTTCAGGACACTGGTAGCTTTCAGTAGTCTCTTCACTGGAAGGGAGGGAGGGACTGCAATGGTCTTTCCATCAGATCCTGACAAATAGCTCCCACTGGACACCTAACTAAAAAAGTTATGTTGACTGAACCACCACCCCATCTTCCCATCACAACCATCACCAGAGACACCACACACAGTGGTGGAACAAGGACCAGATGACCTCAATGATAATTCCCATTCAGAAAGGGGAAGAAGGGCCAACCCAGATTCAAGGTGTCGAGATACAGTCTCGCCTCTTGATAGAAGAAGCTACAATGTCATCTAGTAAAGATGTGGATGCAATAAAGGAAGACTCTGCGGCCATTTATACAATTTATCATAGTCAATATATGAGAAATAAAACAGAAAATATTGCTGCTGTAACAAATTACTACATGCTTACTGGCTTGAAACAACATGAATTTATTATTTTATAATTCTGTAGTTCAGAAAACCAAAACAGGTCTCACTGGGCTAAAATCAAGATGCACCCATTTTGGGAGGCTCCAGGGAAGTACCTATTTCCTAGCCTCTTCCAGATTCTAGAAGCAGCCTGAATCCCTTGGTTTGTGGCTCCCCTCCACCATCTTCAAAGCCTTTATCTGACCATTCCTACCGCATCTCATTTGTCTGACTGTAGCCAGAAAGTTCTCCACTTTTAAGGAGTCATGATTAGTTTGGGCCCACCCAGATAATCTGGGATAATCTCCACATCTCAAAGCTTGTAACCTTAATCGTATCTGCAAAGTTCCTTTTGCCATATCAGGTAATAATACATGCACAAGCTCCAGGGAATATGACATGGACATCTTTGGGGGTTCATTATTCTGTTGACCACACTCAGACCACAAAATTTGTTATGTCAAGACAAAGCTTCAGAGTTTAACAAATCAAAAGAGAGCTATATTAATCAGCTAAGGTTACCATAACAGAACACCACAGACTGGGTGGCTCAAGCAACAGAAATTTATTTTGTCACAGCCCTGAAGGCTGGAAGTCTGAGATCAGGATTCCTACAAGTCCGATTCAGGTGAAAGTTCTCTTCCTGGCTTGCAGACACCCACCTTCTCATGGAGTCCTCACATGGCAGGAAGTGACAGGAAGAGGGAAAGAGACAGAAAGACAAAGAGAGAGAGATCTCCCTCTTCTTATAAAGCCACAGCCACATCGGATTAGGACCCCCACCCTTTGACCTAATTTAACCTGAATTACCGCCCAAAGACCCTACTCCAGATAGAGTCACCTTAAACACTAGGGTTTCAACATACACATTTTGAGGAGACAGTCCATAGCAGGAGCTTTCACCTGGAAGTCACCAGGGATGGCAAAGCAAATCATATGGCCACACCTGAATTCAAGGAGGAAGCAAAACACTTCTCAAATATTCATGTGAGGAGAGGATATCTGAAAATATTGGTGAGCATCAGTTATACCTACCCAGAGCCATTGGTGGGTTTTAAGCAGGACTATGACACCATCAGATACCTGTAACAAAAAGATCTCCCTGGCATTGTTGTAAAGGATGGATTAGAAGGTTCCTTGTAATCAAGGAGACTGGAAGCTCTTGACATAGCCGAGGGAAAGGAAAAGATCAAAATGGGGCAGCTCATACGACTTAATAAGAAACAAACAAACAACCCAATCCAAAAATGGGCAAAAGACCTAAACAAGCAGTTCTCCAAGGAAGACATACAAATGATCAATAGGCACATGAAAAAATGCTCAATATCACGAATTATCAGAGAAATGCAAATCAAAACTACAATGAGGTATCACCTCACACCAGTCAGAATGGCCATCATTCAAAAATCCACAAATGACAAATGCTGGAGAGGCTGCAGAGAAAGGGGAACCCTCCTACACTGCTGGTGGGGATGCAATTTGGTGCAGCCACTGTGGAAAACAGTATGGAGATTCCTCAAAAGACTAGGAATAGACTTACCGTATGACCCAGGAATCCCACTCCTGGGCTTGTATCCAGAAGGAACCCTACTTCAGGATGACACCTGCACCCCAATGTTCATAGCAGCACTATTTACAATAGCCAAGACATGGAGACATCCCAAATGTCCATCAACAAATGACTGGATAAAGAAGCTGTGGTATAATTATACAATGGAATACTACTCAGTCATAAAAACTGACAACATAACGCCATTTGCAGCAACATGGATGCTCCTGGAGAATGTCATTCTAAGTGAAGTAAGCCAGAAAGAGAAAGAAAAATACCATATGAGATCACTCATATGTGGAATCTAAAAAAAAAAACAAAAACAAACAAAGGAAGCATAAATACAAAACAGAAACAGACTCATAGACATAGAATACAAACTTGTGGTTGCCAAGGGGGTGGAGGGTGGGAAGGGATAGATGGGATTTCAAAACTGTAGAACAGATAGACAAGATTATACTGTAAAGCACAGGGAAATATACAGGTATTTTATGGTAGCTCACAGGAAAAAAAATGTGACAATGAATATATATATGTTCATGTACAACTGAAAAATTATGCTCTACGGTGGAATTTGACACAACATTGTAAAATGATTATAAATCAATAAAAAATGTTAAAAAAAAAAAAAAAGATCAAAATGGGCTACGGCAGTAAGAATGGAAGGAAGCAGCAACTTACAGAGACAATGCCAGCAATGACTTTCTTCTGCAAAATGAATATTCAAGAGACACACGTTATATGTGCTTACCCACAATTATCAGGGAATATGCTTTCAGTTACAAATGAGTCTCAGATAACTGTGGATTAAATCTTTGACTTGCAAACATGTTTGTTTTAACTGTTTGAGGATAAAAATTTTTCTAAGCTCTTACAGAGGATACTGAAATTGTTTTGGGTGCTGCCAAGTCATCACTGTAAATGTCACTCTGTGTACTGAGCTTTAAATAGAAAGGTATTCATGTGCTTTCCCCTACACTTTTCTCCTTTTTCTGTATTTTCCATATTCTCATTCCATCAAAAGAAGGTGGTTGAGGAAGGTAAAGCACAAGGAAATTTCCATCAGTACCAGGAAATTCAGTAAAATGAGTCCCTGAGATTTGTAAACTCAAAATGCAACCAAAGAGACTAATAAGCAGATTTTGAAAATCAAATGGAAACTTTCTTGTATGTAAGAGAAAGCTACAGCCTAAACAGAGCAGAAGTTACTCACATGGACGTTAGAAAAAGAGGAGTCAAAGAGCAGGAATATCAGTCTATTACCAACTCTATCCAGAAGCAGAATGTACTCTGTCCAGCAGACATGAGTATTCTGGTCCACCTGATAGTATAGTCATCTTCATAAATTAATATTTGTCGTTGTGGTTTATACATCAATCTCATGTGAGTTTGGTTAGAGTGAGTTGCTAAGAGATTGATTCCCTCTGTGCTAAAAATTCTGCTTCAAGTCTATATAGATATCTCAGTTTGCATTCCCCAAAAGCAAAGTCTGAGGCAAGAACCTGGTGTGAGTAATTTATTGGGGAGGTAAATCCCAGGAAACCGAAATGAGAAAAGGCAAAAAGTGAGAAAAGGATGGAAAAGTCAATGAAGGGGTGCACTATTGACGTCACTGCTCTTAAGTACACTGGGACCCTCTGAGAACCATGCAGAAAGCCTTCTAAAATTACCTGCCTGTATGGATCAGAGGCTGGAGCATTTGTCATTGGCTCTCAGCCCCCACTGTTGGAGGTTGCCTCCCAAGAATATACATACATACACACACTCTCTCCAGCTGTGCTTTTGCATACTGAGTGGGCTCCTAGTCACTAGGACAGGAAGTGGAATCACGCAGCTTATGCTTTAAGCAGAACACTGTTAGCACAAGAGAAACAGAGCTCACACAGAGCGGTCCCTGCAACCACAGCTGAAAGCAAAGGAGGTCTGCGGGGCACCAGGGCACCAGAGCAGCCCTGCCTTAGCAGCCACCTGTCAACTTGTCTATCTCACTGCATGCTAACTAAATCATTAAGAGATCCTTTGTTCCCCAATCACACCTTCAACGCACAGACATAAGGTCATTTTGTCTCGGCTCTCAAAGCACTGTATTTAATTTTGAATCTAGAAGTTTCCTTTTCCACTGTAAAAATTGGCACTAGACTTATCAAGTTGTTGAGCTGACATTAAGCTCCTTTTGTGCTACAAAAACAAGTCTGCCAAAGAAGCCAAGCCTTGGATCTAATTAAGTCTTCAAAAATCCTTTAAATCACTTTCTCTTTGGGGGGGGGGGGGGACTAACAAGTCGTGGGTGTTAAAGTGAAAAATAAAATAAATAAGATCAGCAAAAAAGAATGTGCAAAAGCACTGAGGACCTGTGTGAGAGGCAGGATTTGGTTCCCTATCAGGGCAACACAGCCACGAGGCATTGCTGAACACACATGGTTAGAGCAGGACCTGGGCAGCTGGACTCTGCTCCTTCCATGTTATGTGCTCTTATTAACATAGACTTGGAAGTAAAGCAAATCTGACTTCAAATTTCACCTTCATCACCTGTTCCCAATGTGATCTTGAGCAAGTTATTTAACCTCAGAGTCCTCACTGGTAAAATACAGATAGTTAATTTCTAGCCTGCAGGACTATTGTGAGAATTAAATGAATAATACAGTTAAAGCTCTTTGGGTGGTACCAGACAGACTGTAAGTTTCAACGTTGGAAATGCCAAGCCATGGGGGCACCCTGGCAACACTTAACGTGAGGTCGAGCCCAGGGTAGAGGCTTCGTAGATACTGGTTCCCCTTTCAGTTGTGTTTTACAAGAGCTAAGAGTTTTACCAAAACTGTGCAAAGTAAGACATGGTCCATTATTCTGAAATAAATGTAGAAGATGGGTAGCTCAAGGGGTGTTTTAAATTCTCTGGAAAATTCAGAGTGGATATGACAAATTGTTTCCATAAGGCCATGTTTAAGACCAAAAACAAAATGCTGGAGTTCACACCATCTGTTCTGTCTTTTTGAGGCCAGCTGACCCCACCATGCCTCAGCAGCCTACACCCTCCCACCCACTTCCCTTGCCCCCACCCCTCCATGTGAACACACCTCTTTTCCGTGACTCTTCATCCCTCCTCTTGTGCCTTTGACCTGCTGGACCTGACTTCATTTCCCTAATCGGAGAACCTCTTCCCTACCCCAGCTCCAGCTCCATTTCTGACTCTTGGATTATGAATATGACAACTCTCTGGATTCTTCTTTTAACTTCTTTGGACTTCACATACCTCCTGAGTTCATTTGTCCATCATTCAATCATTCCACAAATATTTATGGAGAGCCTCTACAGATCCCACAACGTTCTGGGCACTGGGATACAGTGAAAAATGAAATAGACAAGTCCCCTGACCTGGATATTTTCTGGCCCAGGGCATAATAAAGTGATCAAATTAATATATAATGCCAGGTGCCCCACATTTTCTCGGTAGAGAAACTCATTCTTGCCTCACATCCTGTAGACCAAAGCAGGACTCTCCCTTGAACCCCAGGATGCAGACCCATATTTATACCATTCTTACCATTCACATTATGGACCACTTTTAAGATTATTTTCCGTAAAGGTTAAGGTTCCAGCATGCCAAAATTTGATCCACTAGTGGAAAAAATTAGACAAAGCAGGTATGGAATTTTATTTCCAAAGCCTATTACCACGGTCACAATTGCTTCATTTTCCCTAAAGAGAAACTACTAGCAGTTACAATAGCCCAATTGCGATTCCACAGATGGCTACTAATACCCTGAAATGATGTCCACGGGGATGCTTTACCCATGACACTGGATGATTTCTATCCTTTTTCGGGCTTAGAGGGAAGCACCTGAGATACAGAAAAGCTTCCTGTGAGAAATAAGAAAAGAGACCCATGATATGAAATCACGGCTCACAGCATCTCCCATGACACACAGGCCAGCCAATCTGAGGATTCCCTTTTGTGTTATGCCCGCACCTTTGAAGCTTTGCCTCATTTCCTTGCTGCTTCGACTGCCAAGGTTTCACTGCACCAGTCAACCCCAGACTGTCCATGATTCTTCTGCAGTCCAACTGTTAACCAATTTGCTAGATGCTTCCCTGCTGGCTCCCTGCAGATAAAGGAGTGACAACTTCTTCCCAGATTAGCAGCCATTTTAAATGATAGCCCCCAAACTCAGAAGATGCTAAAAAGGTGCTTTAAAAATGTATTTGGCATGGTCCAGGTGGAGAGCTGCATGGACATCTGACCTCTGCTCCCTCCTCTGATGGCACTCTGGGAGGAGGGACAAACCACATCTGTGAGCGGCCACATCGAGACAGAAGAGAGAGCTAGCCAGGAACACTGCATCGCCCGTAGCTGACCACACATATTCCCAGTCTGTCTGATTGAATACATTTATTTGTGTCTGTAAGGCACAGAGGTTAGGTCTGTTACTTTCATTTTAAGCAACAGCATGGTAAAACCAGCCCACATGGACTAGAGGTAAATTAGACCACAGAACCTGGGCTTCATTCCTTGGCAGACAACCAGACCCCAAACTATAAATCTGAAGGTCAGCCTTAACTCTTTTTTCATCATCTACATCCAATTAATGCCCGAATCCTCCTGACTCTGTGTCTCCACGTCTTTCATATCTGCTCCCCTCTCCAGCCCCGCTGATGGTCCCATTTCGCCTTCCACCTGGATCATTGCCACAGGCTCCTAAATGATCCCCTTACCACTAAACTCATTCTCAGTCCCTAACTCTCCAATATTTCTTCCACATTGTCACCAGAGCAACCTTTCTAAACTGCAACATTTTATTTTATTACTCCTCCTCTTAAAGGAGTTTGGTGACTCTTCAATCCCTACAGAATAAAGACTAAATTTAATCTTTAAACAAGCCTATGATCTCACCCCTGACCATTTATCTGATGCTCCCGGAAGACCACGCATGTGAACTACTTGAGATTCCAAACACACTCCCATGTGTCTACTCCTCCAGCCTGAGCTGGCCCCCCTCCCAAACCCCATCTCATATCTGCAGGGCAAACAGCTTACTCATCACTTGCTACGAGACAATAATGTTCAGGGCAAGGGCATTGTGTAATTTTTCTCTATCCCAGCACTTTGCTTGGCATGTAGTAGCCACTGAGTAAGTAGTATGTGTTGAAAGAATTAATGAGTAAGTGAAAAGAATAAATCAAATGTCTCCTGGCACTAGAGAGACAAATTCACAGAAAGAGCTTCCTTCTCATTACTACTATCACTTGTTACATAGACTCTTACGACGGCAACTGAATCATAACTGTGGCCGCACAGTCTCGTCCCTTCAGAGCCACACCTGACACTGTCTATCCGGCACACTGTGTCCACATCACTAGTGTTCCAAAGGGACAGCTCTGACCATGACATATCACTGTTCAAAACTCCTGTAGAGCTCCCCACTGTCAATTTCATGACCTGACATCCAGTGGCCTCCATGTTCTGGCTCCAACCCACCAATTCAGATTACTCTCTACTCTTCCACGAGCCCTCCTCCAAACAACCCACTAAAGTCATATAAATTCCTAATAAACATATTTCAGTCATGCTGTATCTTTTGCTAAAAATCCCTTGTCAACTGAATCATAACCATTTCCCTAGGTCTATCGGACAAAGCATCTCCTTCTAAAACTTTCCATGATCACCCCTGTCAAAAGGATTCCCGTCTTCTGAACTTGATAGCATTTTTTTCTATAACTGCTTCCCTGTGCATATCGAGTTGTATCTTCACTACAGTCTCGATGAGTATGCTTCAGCTCCAGTGCGCTATCACAGTCATTGAAGGCCATAACTCAACCTTCTCCATCATGTCATCAACAGCAGAGTCCAACATATCCCTTGCCATGTGGTAGATTCTCAGGAAGAAAGTTTAATTAGCTGTTCAGTTCTCCAGCCCACCAAGAGCACAGGTCATTCTGGACAATAACATCTCTTACTCACATGTATCAGTGCATCAGGGTACAAAGAGCTTTCTGGCCTGCTGCCCCGTAGGCACCTCACTACAACCCCAAGAGATACGGAAGGAGAACCTTCCTTGTTCCAGAGAGAAACCGTAGTTCAGTTAAATCTCCAGAGTGGCTCAGTTAGTAAATGCAGGAGCTAGAACTTGAACTCAAATGACCAAGCTTTCTATTCCACTGTCTTTTCCCCACCATCGGTACCTTGTGCAGAAGTTTGCCACTACCTGTGCTCCTCGTCCGTGTGGACCCAGTAAAAGCAGCCCTCCCCTGCCTCAACCCCCTTCCCTTCCTGCCCAACTTTCTCCAGGCCTCGAGGTGCTTTGAAGCAGAAAACAATGCCCAGCCCCAGTGTTCCTGGCTTTTCCTCAGCCATCCTCTGCTTGGGCTCATTGGCCTGTTGACCCAGGCTTATGCCTCACCTCGTATTTAAATCACTCCTTTCATGGAACTGGTCAGCGAGGTAGAATGAGACCATGGGCGGGACCCACTCAGAACCCCAGAGCTGCCGTAAAGATTATTTTAAGCTGAAGACATCTGAGATTCAACTGATGCAGAAAAGGCCTCCTCCGAGCTTTCCTTATCTGATTATCTGATTATTTATCCTTATCTGATTAAAAGCACCAACTTCTAAAAAAAAGAGGTTGCTATAAACGTCCTCTTAGGGAGTGGGTCTTGCTCCCAGGAAGAAAATGGAGTGTAAACTTACCACCAATCCCCTCTCCAGAGGAATTCCATGGCCATGAAAAAGACAAAAAGACTGCCTGCACCTGCATAAGCAAACATTATCACAAACATTCGTATCTCCCGTTTGTTCTCCTAAAACCTCTTTGTCTTTCCTAAAGAAACGTAGAGAAGAAACCTCATTTTCTCTCTTTCCCCTACTAAGTTAGAAATATAAGCCTCTCACTTTAATCATTTAAATAGCTAGCTACTTCTTTTTTTTTTTTTTAACTCCCATACACATAGGAATAAATCTTTTTTCTCCTGTTAATCTGATTTTTGTCCGTTTAATTCACAGGCCCCCAATTACAGAGCCAAAGAGGATAGAAGACATTTTTTCCTCCCCAAAATTGCCATAATGGGGATCCAGGAGCCAAAGGGTAACTAAATGCTGAGGGAAGAGGGAGGGGTGTACATCCAAAGCTGCCAGGAACATGAAGACAGGGGCAGGAGCCAAGTGAAATTTAAGCTAAATTCTCAAGCTGGAAAGGATCACAGGGTAGTAGCTAAGTTCACAGGTTCTTAAATCAGACTGCCAGGTTCAAATCTTGGCTAGCTGCGTACCCTGGACAGTTAACACCACTTCTGTGTGCCTTAGTTTCCTCGTCTATAAAAGATGGATGATAATAGTGTCTTCCTCATGGGAGCACTGTGAGCTTAAATGAACTCATCAGTGCAGGTCCAGCACGGTGCCTGGCATATAAGCAGCAAGAAAAAGTTTAGCTAAAGTAACAGGATGTTGAGTGGTCATTTTGGTTGTGACCCCCAAACTGGCAACAAAGGCCAAAAGCCATGAACAAAGAGTTTCTACAAACCCCACATTCTAAACAAAGCTGTCAACACCTGGGGCCAGGCATCTTAGTAACTAAGCTTGAACGTCCACCTTCCACCACCACCCACCACTACACATCTCTATCCCTTCCAAATCCATAAAGGAGAGTCCTGGAGGGGCCAGAGCCAGAGGGTACAGAGTCATCAGGGCCACGGGCCTTGTCAGGGCATGTAGGGTCCTTGTTGGGATGGTACTTCTGCATCTCCAAGAAAAGGAATCGGAAGTGTCAACAGAATCCCTCGGAGAGATTGAGTGCCTCCTAGATCGAAATGCTGGCATCTCACTCCTGGGATGGAGCTTTCAGAACTACGGAGCCCATCAGAGAGTTATGGGGAGATTTAACTTCACCTACAACTCTTGATGATGAGTGATATTCTTGACCATGGAAGTTAGTTAGCGCCTGTTTAAAGGTGTGAAGTTTGCCAGAGGAGCCCACTTCATCAGGGTGAGAAGGGACTGTGGACCTTAGGAGAAAAGGATGGGAGCTCCTGCAGCAAGGATCTCGATCGCTCTTCCATGTAAAAGGGCACTGAGGAAGGGCAGGAGCCCTGGGCGCATTCTGGGGGCCACCCAGAGAAGAGCTGCCTTCCTAGAAAGGAGACTGGGGCATGGATTGATCTCAGGGGCTTAAGGAAACATGGCTGGCCTCTCTAGGGGAACCTCAGTGTTGGAGAGGACTGGTAGAAACTGACCACCAAACTCACCACAAGGAGACGGAAGCACACGGAGCCTGGAGATAACCAGGGTCACGCCCCACCATGATATGCAGCTGGTCACCGTGAGATACACCTGCCTGTATCGTCTCCTCCCAGACTCCCAAAGCCCTCCAACCCAAACAAAATTAATCCCAAAAGAGAAAGAAGGAAGAGATGGCATCTAAACGAAGGCCATTCCCACCCACATCCAACCACATCAAAGTGCCGGTGGCAGAAGAGGTGCTCAGACCTCGGGCAACAGGTCAAACTTCTGTCAGGATGAGGCAGGGAGGGGTGTTGGGGAGAAGATCAAAATCATATTAAAGACTACAATTTAAACTGACCTTGACTTTTAACATTTAAAAATGGCCAGGAAATTACAGAATGTGTCATCAGGATTGGAAAAAAGAGACTTTTGTCATAGCATAGTTGAAGGTTTATAGAAGAAATAAAGCCATCTCATGCTCTGCCCCAACAGAGTAATTATGTTATCAGATACCTGGAGCCCCCAGGGCCTTTACTGGGGTTTCGTGTAAATGGGGATAATGTGAAAAATATTGCTTCCCAACAGCTTCCTGCTTCTCTGCTTTTGATGAGAAAAATGCTAAACCACACCTTTCTTCCTTCCTGTCCCTTTGAAAGGAGTAGGATGGTCATAGGGGAGGGAAGGTGGTCTCTTTCAACCTGCACTGGCACCATATGTCCAAGTCAAACTGGTCATTACCAGAAGCCTCTGCCACCCCCAGGAGGATGAAGCTGGGCAAAATTTGCCTGCCCTGCAATTTTCATTCTATGCAAAACCAACTCTGTGATTGCCTCTAATCGTCTCCAGAAAGTGGTGAGGTTCCTGGAGGAAAAGGAAACAGTGTGTGGATTTTAAACAAACTAGAATGCTACTCTCACCCCACAAGGCAGCTTCTCTCCTGGAGAAAGATCTGCAGAATGTGAGGTGGGTGGGTGTGTTTTCTGGGTGGTCCCACACACTGGTCCAAACTCCCAGGCAAGCAGAGCTGATGCAGTGCCCGAGAGAGGTCTCCACCCTGACCACAGAGCATGAAGGGTGGGAGCTATTACAGCTGCAGCCTTGACTTTGCTGCTAGGAAATCACCACATTTCCTTGAAGGGTTAGGCCCAAGGGCAGGTCATCGCTGCCCTCACAGAGCTAGTGTGCAAACCGGCCATGAGTTTAGCCGCCCTTGGGGAGAGGTGCCATGAGGAGAGCAGAGCTGACAGACTGCCACAGGCCGCCTGGGAACAAATGTCCCTGCGGCAGCAAGCGAGACTCTGGAGAAGAAAAAGTAAGTTGTTTTCAAGAAACTCTAGAGTCCCACCAAAAAGTCCCCAATGCACTGGGATAAGTTGTAATGTGATTCAATGTGAATTCAGCTAAAGAGCCGTTAAGGAATCAGCCCCAGGGTGGTCAACTTGTCACCTCTCCCCCTAGGATACACTCCACCAGGGACTCAGCTTCTAAAATATCCTCTTAGCTCACTGCTTCTCTTCCCATCACCTCCTCAATACGTATATTGTAAGAACTTGTATATAACTTCCAATAAAATATAATCCTTAATATAGAAAACTTGGAAAATATTAAAAAGTTTAAAGAAGACAAAAAAAAAAAAAAATCACCCCCAAGGCAGCCACCCAGAGAGAGAGACTGACTTAATATTTTGGTATGTCTGCTTCCAGACTCTCATGTTATGTTAGTTATGAATAAATATGTGTATATGTAATGTAATAGAATCTGGAAAATTAAGTCCACATTGCAAACTCTGGAATCAACTGCTTTGGTGTAACCCTAATTCCACCTCTTGCTATCTGTGTCTCGGCTGTAACAGGTGACTAATACAGAACCCACATCAGAGAGTTTTTATTAAGAATAAACCAAATAACATAGGAAGGCTCTTATAACAGGACAGAGCACATGGGGGATGAATAAATATGTATGTGAGTTGCTGCTGCTGTTGTTATTATTATTATTGGATGTGATCTGCTTTTCTATGCTATACAGACATTTTTCTGTGCCTCGGAGGCAGTTTGCAAGAATGAACACTGCTCCTGTGTCCCAATCAACACAGTAGTATCAAACCTAAGACACCGTCTGGATTGATCCCATTCTCCGCAAACACTCTGACCTTGCCAGCATCTTCCTGCAAGAGGCTGATGTGACAGGATGGCCGGGGCTGGCTCAAATACCTGGAGGAGCAAGGGAAGGTTGTGGAGGTTTCAGGCACGCCAGCATCACAGCTGTCCTCAATTACCACAAACAGATGTTGGCAGCTCAGCTCATTAGAAATGCAATCCAATCACCTTGGCAATCTAATCCTCTTACGAGAAACTCCGGAGCTAGGAAGACCCTGCCCTTCAGATTCCTGCAGTCAGGTCGGTGAAGGTTACTCTCCGTGCCCTGCGGAAAAGCACCCCCAAGCAAAGACTCCACACGGCAAATCCCCATGGGGATTAGAGCGGTGGTTCTCAACAAGGGCAGATGTTACTCCCCACCAGCTCTTTGGCGATGGCGGGAGACATTCTTGGTTGTCACAGCCAAAAGGGGGCTGCCACTCAATCCAGTGGATTGAGTCCAGGGATGCTGCTAAACCTCCACCAGGCGTAGGAGAGCCCTCAAAACAGAAAATTATCTAACCCAAAACGTACATAGTGCCAAGGTTAGAGACCCTTGATTAGAGACCCCAAACACATGCATTAAAGACCTTTAAGTTAAAAGTGAGAAATGGCCACCCCAATGAAACAGGCCATCTTGAGGGCCTATGACATAGATCACAGAGGTGAGCAGATAGGATATATTTATGAGATAAGGTAACTACATTCTCTA
Source organism: Camelus ferus (assembly GCF_009834535.1). Classification (NCBI taxonomy): domain Eukaryota; kingdom Metazoa; phylum Chordata; class Mammalia; order Artiodactyla; family Camelidae; genus Camelus; species Camelus ferus. The sequence goes on along the minus strand of NC_045701.1, from coordinate 75,672,853 downwards.
TGCCTTTTCGCTAGGACAGGCAGAGGGGTAACGGGAGTCAGAAGGATATATACTTTCCTAAATAAAGGGTTGCCATCCATAAACTGCCCGACTTCTCCTCATGGAAAGAACAGTGAGACTTCTACGAACTTTCATAATCAAAAATCTAAGGCCCAACCTCAGAGAACAAAACACTTCCACTTTGTGATGATTAATTCTGTAAGTCAACTTAACCAGGCCATGGGGTGCCCATCTACTTAACTCAACGTTATTTCTGGGTGTATCTGTGAGGGTACTTCTGGAAAGGATTAACGTTTGAATCAGCAGACTGAGAAAAGCAGATTGCTCTCCCCAGTGGGGTGGGCCTCATCCAACCCATTGAAGGCCTGAGCAGAACAAAAGGGTGGCGTGAGAGAGCATTCTCTCTGGCTCTCCGCCTGACTGTCTTTGATCTGGGACATTGGTCTATGCCTGCCTTCACACTCAACTCAGACTGGAACTTACAGCATGGGCTCTCTTGGGTCTCCAGCTTGCTGACTACGGATCTTGGGACTCCTTAATCATGAGCCAGTTCCTTATGATAAATCTCTGTAAGTATACATTGACATATATTCTGTTTCTGTGGAAAAGCCAGACTAATACACTCCTCATGCTACATGGATGCTTTGTTCTCATTCTTCACAACTCAAGACAAAACCTCCTCAGCCAGCCTTTCTTTTAGCCCCTAACCTCACCTCTGTCTTACAGTCTTCCTTTCCAGCCTTTTTCTTGATTTGTAATACACGCAGGGATCTTGACTCTCCTGCTCACTATGGCATCTCCATCACCCAGCATGATACCTCATACATGGTAGATGGTTGACAAACATTTGCTGATGGAATGGCTGGCTGAAAAGCTGAATGGGACACTGGTCCAGGGAAGTCTAACACATAAGCTGTTACGGAGATTAAGCTATGAATTTATTCATTTATTTAGCCTTCACTGTGCTAAGCACACTCGACTGAGGGAACCTAATGTGTAACGAAAACTACAACTTGCAAGTGCTTTCATTTCACTGCAGATCTCTGAGACAGGTATCATCAGACCCATTTCACAGGTAAGGAAACTGAGGCTCAAGAAAGTTAAGGCAGCTCTAGGCATCACCAAGCTGGTAAGACAGAACTCAAATCTAGGTTTGACTTGAGAATTCTCTGTTCTTATCACTATGCATGGTATACAAACACCTAGAAAACATATGGACCCCTGTCCCCAGGAAACTACCATGAGCTGAAGAGTCAGGAAATACATGATTAAAACCAGCAGGACATATTTCTGATCCAGCTTTATAGTGCCGTGCTTCTGTAGCATCTCTGCAGTGTCATTTCAAAAGTCAAAATGCTGAGGGGACATAGACAGGAGAGCGGAAAGAGAGGTGAGTTTCATCAGGAAGATGTTCTTGGAGCAGCTGGCTAATGGCATGGGCATTGGAGTCAGCTTGACAGGAGTTTGAATCTCAGCTCAACCACTTACCTGTGTGATCTAGTCAAGCTACCAACTTTGTTGACTCTAAGACACCATCAGCTTAAGACACCACTATTTACTATCCAGCTAACAAGGTATAAAGATGCTGACTAACACTAAGCAGAGGTCATGGCTTGTAAGATGCATCCTAATTTCAGAAATATTCAAATGTAAAAAAACATGGATGTTAGAAAAATGAAACATTGTACTTAATTTCAGTTCCCTCTACAGAATGGAGATGATAGCCTTGAAGCCATGGGGTTCTCAGAAGTAAGGCCACCCGGAACATGCAGCACAGGGAGAGAGGTCCTTCCTGCTTCTCCTCCCACCCCAGCTCCGTCTTGCACTGCCTGGGACCTCACATACCTGCGAGGGGCCGCCCCAGGCCAAGCCCTGTCCACACAAGCCTCCCCACTGCAAGCAGCCGCACCTCGGGCACCCCTTGGGCCTGTGGGCAGCACAGTCTCACGTCAGGAGGAAACTCCAGAAAGAGAGGTCCCTGCCAGCCTGGAAGTAGACTCGGGGATATCTGAGAAAGGAAATCGGGTCCCAGTTAGCTGGGGGAGAGCAGGTTCAGGAAGAACTGACCCGCTTAGGCCAAGGATCCTCAACCCGTGGGGAGGAGAGCAGCCAGGAGAGAGCAAGACCTGGAGCCCCAGGTCCCAAGGGTGGACAGGTTATGATGATCAAATATGGTAACAGATCCAATACACCTCGTTCCAAGACTGGTGTCTAGTAGAGAGTCCACAAATGAGAGTTTCCACACTCTAGTAGAAAAAGAGGGCTAAACAGATTACTGGATCCAGCAGCAGCTACCTATTACTCTGTACCTACTATGTGCAAGACAGTGAATTACATGCTTTCCATTCACTTTTTTACTTAATTAGAATTGGAGAGGTGTCTGAAGAGGAAACTGTGATCAGATCGGGGGAGGCCCTAGATGCCAGGCCGAGGAGTCTTGTTCACATGGGGGTCACTGCTGACCTGAGAGCATGGGACTCACACTGTGAAGATTATTCTGACCAAAGACTTCAAGAGCAGTAGAGGAAGGAGACTCAGAGAACTCAAGTGACAGATGATTACAGAATGGAAGTAAATGATGAAGACCTCAATTATGATGGTGGGAATGGAAAGCAAACAATGGCAGGAGAGAGATTTGGAGAATGAATCATTCAGGGTATTGAAAAGGGACAAGAGAAAGGAAGTGGTCAAGAACTACATTTTTCAGGGGACTGTGAACATGATGCTACCACTGGCAGATATAGGGTATCTGGCTTTAACATAAATTCAGTTATCTTAAAATGACGATTCCACTCTCTAACTTTTTTACAGCATCTACTCTATACTTTATATTTCTCTGCCTCTGCCCATAGCATCTGTCAGAAACTGTCCCCATTGGTGCCACCCCTGAGTTCCAATAACCCGTGAGACCATCATTTTGGTCTCATAATATCCAGCAAGGCATTATTTTTCAGTCAGTCAACGTAGCCAGCTATTACTGTGTGGCCATAAAATTACAATTTTGTCAGAGTCTAAAATCTAAACTAGGATTTAGGATCCAAATTAATGAAACATATACATTATATCAGCTTGTCTCCACCCTGCCCTGGTACCCACACCTGGAAATTGGCTAGTCCAATAGCTATAGTATCACAGAAAATGATACTCCTTAAAGCTTTTAATCCAGACTGGAAAATAGATAAAGTTAATACAACAGTGCCATCTAGTGAATGACAAGCATCTCAGAAGGGCAAGGATCCATCTTAAATTTGAGATTCATACATTTTTACCCCAATAGATGCAGTGCAGAATAGGAACGACATTAAATGAAGTCGCACTGTGTCATCATCAGCCCTCAGAAACATCCCTCCATGTGATCTGCTATAATGCAGACTGTGCAAACAGGATGAATAAATGAGCAGAAACCCATGGTTTCCTTCATAGTTGAATGTTAAATCATAGGAGCCTTAATACTAATTAGTAATAAGATTTGCAACAGATTCCCATCTCCTGAAGCTGAGCTCAACACTCTCTGTGTGACCTGAGGCTGATGGAAGCCCAGACGTAGCCTCAGGTACACCAGCATCGCATCCAGCTCTGTCCTTAGTGCTTGGGTGACCTGGGACAAATGAAACCTCTCTGACCTTCTGTTTCTTCATCGGCAAAATGGTGATGATGATATAATAGTATCCACTTGGGGTGTATTGTGAGCCCTAAATGAGAGACTTTAGGAAAAGCATGTAACACATAATGGTTTCCCACGACCAAAGGTAGCTCTTTCCTCTAGTCTGCCCCTTCTCCTTCCATGCTCATTTACCAACTGAAAATGAGACACCTAAGTATTTGTTTCTCTAAAAAGACGGCATTAAAATTTGTACTCAATATATATTGAGGCCCTACTGTGTGCCAGGTGCTGTTCTAGGCTCAGAGGACAGGGAAGGCTCCTCCCTGGTGGAACTAATCTGGAAGGATATAATACAGAATGACAGCGTAATGAGAGACTGTGGTCTGCTCCAGGTATGATGGGGAAGGAAAGCCCGTCAGAACTGATTTTGATTGAGTTGATGAGCGGACGACGTGGGACAGACAGAAGCTGAAATGAAGGAATGTATCCTGTGTTCTCCTGGAAGACAGGAGGGAGCAGTCACGAGGCTGCTGTCTAATCGAGTCACCTGGAAAAGGAGGGAGCTGAGAGCAGACGCTACCTGAAGGAAGAGGAGGTGTTTACCCTCAAGATGAGTACCCTCTGCCCTTGATGAAGCCCTCCACACCATTTTCCCTCTCTGACAGCGACCTCTCTGTCACCATTTCAGGGACGGGCTCCTGTCCCGGGACCACTTCTGAGTGAACTACGCTTCCAGATGAAAGAAATCAAAATTAATCACAATCAGGGTGCCCCTCCAGCTTTCTTCCTCCTCCTCTCCCATTTCCCTCTGGGACCTTGAGGTCCTCTCCTCACATGGTTCAATGTCTCACGTAAGGCAGCGACATTCTCAGTGGTTTATCTGAGTTAGGGGACATTCCCAGCCAAGAGGGCTGGTCTCCACTGCACTTGAGCATTACACGTCACGGCCAAATCTCAGCTGCCTGCAGACAAGATCTGCCTGCCAGTGCATCTAAGTTAGTGCCTTCCAAAAATTTTAATTGTTCTCTTAAAAAAAAATGTAAGCTCTATAATTCCACACTTTGGCTGGAAGCTACAAATTTAAACAGGTTTCTTTTGGAAGGGTTTCTACGTCCTCAATATCTTAATAAGGATTGTGAATTTCCAATATAGAATATGCTATATTTCACAAAATTATTTGGCAGCAAAACCCATTCTGCACTGATTTTTCTCTTAGAAATACACTTGGAAAGAGGCAAATTTCAGGTCTGTCATGCCTACTCTTACAGCAAACGTTGCTAGACCCTTCTTAAGACTTCATGAAGCCTTTCCTAATGCATCACAGCTGGCCTTCCCTCAGTCCATACCCGATGGACCGATGCTCCCCGTCTTCTCACACACGTCTGTGTGACCATTTCTGTCACAGCCTCCCTAACACTTTGGTGCTCCTAACTGACTTTACGTTTGTCTCTTTTTACTTGATTGTCCGCCCCTTGAGACCAGGAAACTTGCTTTATGTACACGCTTCCCAGGAAATGCGTGGAAGTCCCTGGTGTTGCACAAAGTGCGTGGCACACAGCAGATGTTCCACGTGGGAGGAAGGGGAGAGATCAAGGGGGACAAGGGCAGGATTGACTCTGATTAGAAAGACCAGAGTCCCAGTTCCACAATTTGACGTCTGCTCATTCATGACCTCTCTGCGCCTTGTTTCCTCCTAAAGCTGAACAAGGCGGAAAATATTTGCCCTGAGTTCCTCCTGGGGCTGATGGGGAACTCTAATGAGATTATCAGTGCAAACTCAACTTGAAACTGGAAAAGTACTAGGTCAACGAAAGATAGCATCATCCTTAGCATCCAGCCGACACACCTCCTTCACGTCCTCTCCAAAGAGGCAAGGGTACCACGCCCACAGTGAGATGGCCTGTCCCACCTGCGTGCGCTTCCAGCTAGGAAGATCCTCCCGGTTCCCAAAATAACACCTCTTTCTAAATTCTAATCTTTGAATTCCCGTAACACAAGATCGTTGTTTCCATCCACATTAAATATAACTTAAAATACTTTGAAAGTGCAAATTATTGGTTTCCTTCTTGAAAGAAATTTCAAAAAGGAAGAATTCTGAGTCTTGAAAATGAGGTGAAAGGAATTATATGCATAGCTTTTTAAAACAATAACTAAGTTGGGAGCCACAAAGGGAAATGCCACCTTCTTCAGAACTTTTTTAGGGAAATGTTCAGATTAAACTAGCCTTTACTGAATACCTACTGAATAGCAAATACATCTAACATTGGCGAACAAACTGCAAGCATATTCGCACCATCAGACTGGAAAACCAGACACCAGATCTAAGCCTGAATTCAACTTTTAAAAAATTGAAAAACTAACAAAGGAGGGACTTTGGTATGGGAACAGGAACAGGGTACCCACTTTGTAAAGCCACTCTAGAATTGAGGCTGTGGCTTGCTACCCGATTATCTAAACGCAAGTCATTTCTGTAATTATTTTTATGGTTAATAAATTCTACCCAGTTTGGATGAGGCCATCAACACGTTAATGTGAATTCAGGTTTTGAAAGAGAAAACTAGACAGCCGTCACAATCAAGGTGCCCGGATTTCTCCCAATTACTGCCCCCAATTATTTCCACACCTCCTGCTGACATGTTTAATCTCCCTCTCCTGGCCTGACCGTCAGCTCGCATGGAGAAAGAATGCTAGCTAATGCACTTCTCAGCAGAGAGTGTAGGTCCAATTTAAATAATGAGAAGCCTGTTTCACTTCTTCCCTCCCTCTTGTAAGTGCACTTGAAAGGAATACGCCTGCAGAGCCTCACCCGCCTTTAACTTGTCGGCAGATGACTTATTGACTTTCTTTAAGCCCCTTTCCTTACCAGCCCTTCTCTGTCTGTCTCCTAGGACACTGAGGATAATTTAAAGCCATTGGATGATAATCAATAAGCAAGGGTCATCTCTATTGCCTGATTAAAGGTCTCTGATCTAGTAAATCATCCATTACGGCTGCCTATATTAGCCTTCCCGTTAACCGTGTGACCTGGACTGGTCCTCTTATTCTTCAAGTAGATGAGGACAAGAGCCGCACGGCAGTTTTCTGCTGATGAAGTGCGTCTGCAGCTCACCTGAGCTTGGGGCCTGTCTCCAGTTTCTCTGCAAAGTGACTGCCCCCTCTCCTCAAGGGGTGAGAAATCTCTTTCCATTTGGCAAAGGCCTGAGGCATAATTTTGTTGCTTGACTTGGGGACATTCATATGCGTCCCTTTCATTGATTGCAGGCCTGTGAGGGCCAGACTTTGTGAGGTTCTGGAGACTCCAATGTATGGAACAGGAATCTCTGGCCAGAGGATCTTCATTTGTAACTAGTATCTTTGAACTGCACTTGGAGCAATACTGGGACAGTGATGAGCACAGGGGACTGTTCCCGGAACCTGCATTTTCAACAAACTGTGAAATTGGGTGATTCTTTTGCACATCAAAGTTTGAGAACCTCTAGTCTAAAAGAGATATAACAAGTAAACAACTGATTTCTTACTTAAGTAAGAATGAAACAGAGACTGAAGAAGGCTACAAGCATTTTGCTGTAAAACAGTAAAGAACAGGAAGGGATAGAGATTCACTGAATGTCCTTTACACTGCCCTGGAAGGTGACTAGAACGTGATGGTTAAGGACGGGAGGGATGACATTTCAGATAAAAGAAGCAGCATGGCCAAAAGCTCATGCAAATAACAGTGCAGAGTTTATTTGGGAATTTGGAAATAATCCAAAGAATAGGGACCTGAGATGGACACTGAGGTGGTGGGAATTAAAACTGACAAGGAAGTGGGCATCAATCACAACGTATCTGAATACAGTCCTTCTGACAGAGGGTAGGGATCTGGTCCAATGATTAAGAGCGGATTTAAATAATCAGAAATTAACAGAGGGATGGAAAGAACAAACGGGATGGTGGCCAAAATTGCTCAACACTCAAAACTACCGTTACCCACTGCCTACTTCATATTTATTCAACCTCATACTTACTGAATGCCTACACATCCCGGAATAGTAGGCGCTGGAGAAATCATGCTAAACAACATAAATACAGTCTCCCTTCCACTGGAGGGCTTACAGTTTAGCATTTACTATGTGGCAGGCACCGAAACCAAAATGGCACCTCAAGGAATCTACAGAGCAAAAGAGGATTAAGTCTCTCTCTCTCACACACACACACACACACACACACACACACACACACACATACACATACACACACACGTCACAATAAACCACAAGAAAGGTAAGAATGAAATGTTAGAGGACTAAGTGAAGAAAGACTACTTGTGAGGGGTCTTAAAGCTTAAATAAGATTTTTGGCCAAGGGAAAATGGAGAAATAGAGCATTTTAGTAAAAAGGAAAGAGGCAATTAAAGAGAAACAGAGAATGGAAACAATGAGGAGGATGACAATGGCAATAATTTGCCAGGAGAGAGGGAGGACTGAGTGTCGGACACTGCACTAGACCCTTTGTATATCCCAATCCTTCACCCCCAGGGTTAGCCTCTCAAAGCAGGTGCTATTTCCCTGCTTTATATATTTTTTAAAAAATCCTCAAGGGGTTAAATACATTTCAAAGACGGCAAAGCAAGGAGGTGAAGGAGCAAACACTTATTCACACTCATTTATTCAATTTATTCAACAAATATTTATTGAGCAGCTAGCATGTGATAGGCAGATCTATCTTACACTGAAGCGCCAGTAATTTTTCTCTACAACAGCCTAAAAATTAATAACATGAATAGAATTAGCACTAATAAATAGTAGTATGAGCAAGAAGAAAATGAGAGGATAATATTTATAGCGGGTTTTATGTTTTTCATAGCATTTTTACAAATATTTTGTTACTTGATCTCCACAAACACCTTGAAAACAAGGAAGAAAAAGAGCATAAAGACTAGCAAATATCGTATATTAATGTCTAATCTTTTGCCTTTATCCTGAACTCTAAAAAGTCTTCAATTCTTAAGGGTTTTTTTTTTTTTTTGGTTTGTTTCTTTTTTCAAGACTTTTCCCATTTTAATCAGAAACTAGTTCTATTGTTTTTAAGAGGAAAAAAATAAAAAGCAAAAATTATCCATTAACCCCAATGCCCAAATATCCCTTGTTAATATTTTTTAACTTTGTATTTTAAAACAATTTTAGACTTAATTTAAAAAATGCAAAAACAGTACAGAGTTTGCACAGTTCCTTCACTCGGTTCCCCCTAATTTGCACAACTGATATAAGTACAGTTAGCAAGCCAGGAAATTATCATTGATTGAATACCAATAACTGAACTACAGATCTTACTCAAATCTCATCGATTTTTCTCCATATCCTTTTTCTATTCCTTCACCCCATGCTGCTTTTAGTTATTCCGTCTCTTTAGCTTCCAATCAAAGTTACATCCTCAGTTTACACTTGTCTTTCATGGTGTTGGTACTTTTGCTAAGCACTGGTTAGTTTATTTGGTAGAATGTCTCTCAATTTGAGTTTACTAATATTTTCTCATTATTAGTTTGAGGTTATACATTTTAGGCATATGACAGAAAGTCACAAAAGTGATGCTGTGCCCTTCTCAGGACTTTGTATCAAGAGGAACATAATATGTCTCAGAACTTATAACGGTAACTTTATTTACATGGTAAAGGCAATGGCTGTTGACTTTCTCTACCATAAAGTTCCTATTTCTCCCTTTGTAGTTGACAGATATTTTGGGAGAGATACTTTGAGACTATGCTATTATACTATTTCTCTCCAACACTTGCCCACTGATTTTAGCATCCATCCACAGATCTTCCTGGCAATTACCACTGTGGTGTTGCCCAGTGATGATTTGGTATTTCCTTCATTCCTTCTACATATATTAATTGGGATTCTTCATAAAGAAGAGCTGTCTCTTCTCCCCATTTTTAAAATTTATTCAATTATTTATATCAGGATGGACACCTGGATATTTATTTTATTCTTTGGGTCATAATCCGATATTATTGTCACTTATATTACTCAAGTTGTCCACTCTTGTCACTGGGAGCTCTTTTATGTTGTCTTCTGTTTCCTTTTGACACCACCTAATCTTTTTAATTATTTTTTTAATACTTCTTTTCTTTCAGATACTAGAAGATGCCCAGACTTATCATGCTCTAGCCTTAGAATCAGTCATTTCTCCTCCAAGAAATTATCAAGAATGAGATTGAGAAACCAAGATCTAGGCACTCAATGTGCTCTTTGCTACTGGAGCATTACTGTTCCTTGGCCCTCTAAATGTGTTCTGATCCCAACTCCAATTCCCCCCCCATATTACCAAGTGATGCTCTGACCCCACCTTGGTGTCCTACCATTCAACTCAGTTCTTACACTATTTTCCTGGAGATCCCTCAGGTTAAGGGCTCTGTCTCACAGGACCACCCCAGCCACTCACTTCAGTCTCCAATCACAAGCCCAGCCTATTACCTATGCTTCTGACCAACAGATTGCAGTTTAAAGGTTCCAACAACCCCCTCCTTGGGTTGGATTAATTTGCTGGAGTAGCTCACAGAACTCAGAAAAACATGTTACTTACTAGATCACTGGTTTATTATAAAAGGATATAATTCAGAAACAGCCAGTGGAAGAGATATGTAGGGCAAACCATGGGGAGAGGGCGGGGAGGAGAGGGCGTGGAGCTTCCCTGCCCTCTCCAGGTGCATCACTCTCCCCAAATCCCCACACGTTCACCAACTGGGAAGCTCTCCAAACCCCGTCTTTTTGGTTTCTTATGGAGGCTTCATTAATATGGGTATGCTTGATTAAATCATTGGGCATTTGTAACTGATTCAACCTCCAGCCTGTCTCCTCTCTCCAGAAGTTAGTCCCATCCCTCTATTCATGGTTGGTTCCCTTGCAACCATCCCCCATCCTTATGGGCTTTCCAAAAGTCATGTCATTAATATAAACTCAGTTGTGATGGAAAGGGTTTGTCATGAATAACAAGACACCCACTTCACCGTTATGGCTCTGAAGTGATTTCAGGACCTGAAAACAAGAGGCCAAATATTTACAACAAAAGATGCTCCAGTTGCTCTTATCTCTCAGGAAATGTCAAGGGTCTTGGGAGCTGAGAGCCAGGAACCCTGGACGAAGACCAAACATACATGAGAAATACATTTTGGTCATCTGAATGGCCAAATGCATATTTCTTATAAATCACAGTATCGTACCCTCTAAGCAAACATAGTTGGGAAATATGTGTTGTATAGTAAGCCATATATATGCACCCATTTATATTTTTGTATCAGTTTATCTGCATACATATTTAAACACATGAGTTCATACTGATCCTTCTAGTTTCAGCCCAACACTGCAAGTGGATTCTAGCCTTCCCCTTTTTCTTACTTACAATATTTTTCTCCAACAGTGAGAAGCCTGGCTCTCATTATGAACAATATACTCACTTATTTGTTCAATCTTAGTATTGTGGCATAAAATTCATCTTATGGTAAGACAAGAAAGATATAAACATAAAAAAATTCCTCCCTGCCCCTTGGCATCCTGTCTCCCCCACTGTGTATTGTGTATCTGCATTATACAGCAAACAAACCTCCCCCATCGGCAGGAATACCAGCTCAAACATAAAGAGCAACGTCCTCCTAACATCAACAAGACAACTCCTTAAAAGATAACATTCCTCCTTGATCTTATAAGGGGTCACATGACCCACCAGGGTGACACTTAGATCGGGATTATGTAAACTGTCGATACTTCATTGATGTACAGCCCTCTGTCTCCAAAAACTTATGTAACTGTGCCTTGATTTCTAACCTGTGGAAGAGTTCTCAGAGCTTTCTGAGATGCTCTTCCCGGGTTATAATCCTCAAATCGGGCTCGAATGAAATTTTCCATTTCTTTCTTAGAGCGACTGATTAATTTTCTGTCAACAGGATAAACATAAAGGGTTTAGTTACAGAATTGCTAAATCATATGCCTGTGACAAAAAGATTTACTAACGAAAGTAAAGCACTTGGATACAGTTCTTTTCATCTCTAGCCTTACAGCATCCGGTCAAAATACTTTTTTCAAAGCCACCCAGGTTAGCTCTTATTTTCCCCATCCCCTTCAGAGTGGTTATGTTTTTCATCTGTAATACAATTGGGTTTATTTACTACCATTTGTGTTCTATTTTGGGTCTGCCCCCCTCAACACGCTGGTTGATTGTAAACGTGTATTTATTTTGAGAGGTATGTAAAACATTATCCATAATTTTCTTTTTAATCCATTGAGAGATACAGACCTCTTTGCTGAGTACCTACCATGTGCTAGGGACAGTCTGGGTACTCTTATTATATATGATTATAAAAACATAAAATGTAATTTTAATGATTAATCCCAAGGTTTAGAAACTTTATGCCAGGATGAAAAATGGATTTACTTTATCCACCAAAAGATGTTGTCCCCTTTCTCTTCTCTTATAGATCTATAGATTCTTTTGGCCTAATTATTTCCATAGCCTAAAAATACATTAGAAATAATGAGGCAAATATTGCTGTTTCTCACAAAGCACTAATGGAATGCTACTTGCTTGGGTTTTCTTAATTAGCTATCACTATTGATAACACAATCTGTAAAATGAAAACACTGGTGTTACATGTGTGAATACAAAGACCCACAGAGCACCCCTGACGACTCAAGTGATTTCCATTTGGGTCTTTAGAAGAAAGGGCTGCCCCTCAGTGCTTACAGGGACTTTCTGAAATCCAACCACAGATAGGTCTTTGGCTACACCTGAAGTAGACTCCGGTCCTCACACCGTCCACAAACGAATCAGGAGAACTGTGGACTGGATAATAGTGTCGTTTCTGGAGTCAAAAGAGCTGTGTGCTCTTAGGTAAATTTCTTCCTCTCTCTGAGCTGCAATTTCCTCATTTGTAAAGAGAGACAAATTATATGCACGTGTAAAAAATAAATAAATTATATGTGTGTGTAATTTATGTCTATAAATATATATCATTTATATTGTTGAAATAAATTTCTAGGCCCAAGATGGAGTCACTCCTGCCCGAGATGCCACATCAACAAACTGAAAATTAGATGACTTCATGTCCTTGTAAATGCTCCACGTGACCAGAAGCACAGCATATCCAATCAGCCAATCCCCAAAAACCAACCCAAATCCGGGCCTTCTTACCCCAAATAAGGTTGACCCTGTGGCCCTAGGCAATCAGGTATTTTTCTCTTTTCCTCTCCCTTGTTTTTTATCTTATAAAAGCTCCCTGCCCTCCACCCCATTTGGTGGCTCTCCAAAAGGAGACTGTCCACTTCATGAAGTGCTTAAGTTTATTTGTTTCACCTAAATTGTCTTTTTTAAACTATATTTTAACAATGTATTATATAATATCTATATTATTTATCCCTATTTACAAATAAGGAAACGGAATCGTAAAATTAAGTGAAATTTGGTGCCAAACTCTTAAAGTTTTCAGCACACGTAAAGTACTCAGAAAAATGTCAGCTATTAATAGTACTATTGTCTTTTAATTGGTAGTCAAAAGATAAACAACAGTAGCATGTGTTCTTCAATAACTAACACTGTTTCCCTGGCAAAATAAACAGTGGAGAAGAGTCAGAGAAAGAGAATTAACATTTACTAAATCTCATAACAATCTAATCCTAACAATAAATCAGTAAGGTCTCCATCAATAAGTTCATCTGTAAAACAAAAATAACCAACCTTGGACAAGTAATCAAGGTCATATAACTTACGACCTCCAGTGACTCTGGTCATCCAGTGACAAGGCTAGATACAGACTCAGATCCCACCATTAAAAAGGAATACGGGGAGTGAGTTCTTTTACAGACAGACATTCAAGCTTCAGAAAAGAATCCTAAATCATTGTCAAGTGGGCCCAGAATAGAATTCTACAATATGGCAGAATCAGTCCAGAGTCTAGGGCATGTACAATCGAGCAAAGGAGCCTTGGAACACAACCTGGTTCCTGGGTAGGACCATTCATCAATAGGGTCCTTTTAGGTAGGGCAATTCCATATTCTGTCATCTCCAGGTCAAAATTTACCCCAAATATTCTGTGTCATTATCACCATAGGCACTTTAGGGCTAGGTTACCATTCCAATTGACCCAAGATACTATGGAAGAATTCCTAAGAGCTTAAACCTGGCATCTCAAATTGGCCTCCTCTCTTTCCAGGCCTGCAAACCCATTTTGTTTGGGAGACATTGCTAAATCGAATCTGAAAGTTTTACACTGCTACATGCACACTCTCCATCCCCTGGAGACTTCATTCTTCTCTGTTATCTTAGATCACCCCTCTTCATCCAAAGACCTTTTGTGCTCACATCGTAAGTGAAAGCTTTTATGCTGATCAGGCCCCACTCTACACTGATCCACTCAGAAAATATCAGGAATGAGGCCAAGACAGGGATTATTTAAAGGCTCCCCTTCTCTTCCAGTGTTTCTAATGATCAACCAATGTTAAGAATCACTGGTCTTGGCCCTGTTCTCAATCCATCCATCAACCTTCTCTCCTTTGTCTTGTGTTTCATTCTTTTGTAGTGGGCTGAATAGTGTCCCTCCAAAACTCATGTTCACCTGGAACATCCAAATGTTGCCTTGTTTGGAAATAGAATCTTTGCAGATGGAACTAGTCAAGGATCTCAAGACAAAATCATCCTGAATTTAGGGTCAACCCTAAATCCAATGACTGTCATCCTTGTAAGAAGAGAAGACCCAGGGAAACACACAGGGAAGAAGGTGATGTGGTGATGAAGACACAGATCGGAGTGATACATCTTCAAGTCAGTGAAGGCCCAGATTTCCAGGGCCACCACTAACTAGGAAGAGACAAGGAAAGATTCTTCCCTAGAGCCTTCAGAGGGAGCATGGCCCTGCTGACTCTGTGAATTCAGACTTCTAGCCTCCAGAACTGTGAAAGAATAAATTTCTGTGCTTTAACCCACCCAGTTTGTAGTAATTTGTTGCACAGCCCTGGGAAACTAATACACTCTCCCAATAAGTCACCTAGTATCTGCTGAGAATTGCTCAAATGTCTATAGATGTGCTTGTGCCTCTAGAAATAAACCAAAAATATCCTACACTTAGAGGCACCAAAAGGATGATAGAAGGGAAGTAACTGCTCACAAGAGACATGGTCAGATAGACACGAGAATCTAGGACCTTCCAGGGGCCTATGGAACCTGTTAGCAGGAAGGAATCCATGATTTTAATCCTTAGAGCCAAAAACACTAAGAAAATGAACTCTCCTGTTAAGTTATTAAAGTCATACTGCCTTCTCTCCAATTGTCTCCCTTCCTTCCCATGGTCTCTGTGCAGGGCCCATTTTTCATGGCTTCTCTGTCTTTTTATACTCTGGCTCCCTCCTCTTTTCACCCAGACAGATGGAGAGGGAGCTCAACCTCTGAGAAGCTAGTCCTACTCCCCTCAAGGCAACAGCTGCTTCCACAAAACAGCCCTGTAAATGTCAGCATCAGATCAATACATCTTCAGGTGAAGTTGGTCCCACACCAGAAGTCATGGCTGAGTCATTGGCAGTGACACAGGGACCAAAGATACACTTGGCTGCCCCTTGGCTTTTCCAGCCCTCAGTATTGCCAGAGCATCTCTGTCAACCTCAGAGAACAAGTAAGTTTAATGATAAACACCCCCCAGCCACACCATCACAAGCCCCTGCTGTCCTCATTCATGTTTTGTAGAATCCTCTCCCCACTATGATTAAAAGGCCTTCAGCATCTTCCCTCCTTAAAAACCCACTTCACTCACTAGAAACCTATTACCCAACTATTTTCTACAAATTCAAAGCTATATATAGATTCCTAAGGGATGAATTTGTCATTGTTTTCTTTTAAAACTACGGTTATATGTTGATTTAATTCTCTTCTATCTGAAACTCCACCAAAGTACAATTACTGAAAGAAGACAGTGATCTAAGCTAACCTAATATTGGTTGGCGGACAAGGCTGAGGTCATCCCAATGATTCTGCTATTGGCTATATTCTAAATATCTCTCCTCCTTATTAGTAGGGTTAGTCAAGAATGAAAACAGCAATACGGATGGAGAACCCAGTGGGGAAGAAGAATCCTAACAGTTCCACCATCTGAAATGCCTCTTTCTGTTAACACTTCACGGAAATGGTCCAGACCAAACGTCTATACCTATGTGGTCCTAAGCTCTTCTGCACATTCCAATCACCTTAGGAGTTTTTAGAAATCCTGACGCCCAGCTCAGCCCCCAGAACAGTTCAATGGGAATGCCTGGGCGTGAGAGCCGGGCATCCATACTTGTTACAGCTCTCCAGGTGATCTCAAAATGCAGCAAAGTTTGGGATACAGATTGGTTACCAAAATAACCAAATGTTTAAATTCTACCACAACTCTAAGATTCTGTAAAATAAAAAGATTCTCTCTCCCTTCCTATCATAAATAGATTTTCAAAGACAAGGAGCTTTGAAATACTTGGAGAAAGACATTATGTAAATCCAGGCTATTATTATTGCAAGTTGGCAGGTGTCTAGGACATATATTTTATTCTCTTTAATCATCCAAATGAGGCCAAATGTCCCAGGGATGTGGAGTCAGCTCATCATTAGGCCTAATGATGGTACTGAGGATCCAAACACAGGTGTGTGAGCAGCAACAGGAGCAATCTTCAAGTTTCCTTCTGCCACGGAGACAACCTTCAGCTGCATGTATTACTGGAGGCAACCCCACCCTCCCAAGGTCTAGGACATACTGCTGTTCAGTTCTGACTCAGTAACAAGTATTGCAAAGCAAGTGGTCTTTTCTTCACTGACACCTGGGTATAAAAAGGAATAGACCTTACCCTTTATCCCAGGCACATACAGCCTCATCATGCAAAATGAGGGTTTAGTATTAATCCACTCATCTGAGTCTGATTCAACATAAAACGCGCTTCAATCCAACGGCAAAGTCTAGAACCGCTGACGTACCACACAGTAAACCTCCTGAGTCTTGTTTTTTTCTTCAGCAGTAACTATAGCCATAAAAGGTTGGAGGAGAGTATAAATATTTAAGGGCCAAAATAAATCTTTAAATGTTGAACAACTGGGTTATGTGATGGGTAAACTGGAGACTGGTCCTGAGATGGCAGCTCATCGAATAATGATAGAGAGAGCAAAGCCTTAGCCATTTCTCCCTCTCAGTATAGCATTAGTGTATGTCAGCTTCGTAAGGGCTTAACTGGCTAGAGCCAGCAGATGGTGCTTTTATGGCCCTATATAAATAGTATTAAGTCATTTTAACTCTTTCCCCATAACTCAGGTTTCCAATCTAGGCTGCAGTTGTCCACCTCTCTCGTCCTCTGAGATGCTCATGAGGAAGGGGACTAACATTTATTAAGCACCCATTATGCACAAGATGCTTCTCATAGGGATTTACTGACCCCAGTTTACAGAGATCAACTACCAGGGGCAGAGCCAAGATTTGACCTGACTGTTTAATTTCATGGTTCTGGCTCCTCCCACTATTGTCCTATGATTCTGAACCTCTATGTCCGTTGCTTAAAAATACACTGGAGGGGAAAAACAGCTGAAAACTGTCTGCAAAATGATTAGCCTCATAATCCATGACTAAGGGCATTCAAATCAGTATGGCCTGTTCCTTTTGGAATGGTTACTACTTTGAGTTTCTCATATAACTTGATCCATCAGTTATTCTGTCCTATACTTTCAAGACATATTTATTGTCTCTTCAGATATAAAATTTTATCATTGATTTCTTCAATCCAATTAATTTCACCAGGCATTGATTAAACTCCTACCTAAGCATTTCAACATTTTAAAACAGTTTTCATATAGGTAAAATCATGACTCCCATTCAAAATCCTGTATGTCAAAGATTTTATTCAGCTCATTAATTAATGAGGGAACAAGTGATATATAGAGCCAATTTAGTAAATGAATGTTAAGGCAAGTTTGCTAGGTTACATATAAAATTGACTAATGCCTTACAGGGCAATAAACCCATAACCTCTGGGGTCACCCCTTCCAATAGACAGGTATTATTTGCATCTCTGCTTGACAAAAATTGACAGTTGACCTATGCCAGTACAGAGCTGTGAAATACAACAGTCAATAGAAAAATCAAGCTCAGACATGGGCTTAAACACATTGTGATCTCTTTTGCTTATTTCCAAGTTTCTGATAATTTTCCTGACAGTGTTTAAGACACCAAAGTAGAAGAAGTACATGTTCAAAACTTGGATACATTCATAACTTGAAAGGCATCTGTGAGTAATGTGTAAGTAGTACACATCTGTGTGAAAATAAATCAAAGTGAGGAGAGGATTATTACAAGCGGAGTTAATTAAGGAAGGCAGGCATCTTGGAAAAGAAAGGTATCTTTTGAGCAGCACTTGATAGAAATTGTAGGACTTGGTTTAACAGAGATGAAAAAGCAGAGTGACCCAGATCAGCATGAGAGTAAAGGTGAGCGCAGAGATGAATCTGTTCAACATCGGTTCACACTGCTTTCACCTGGGATGCTTTTAAAACTCCCAAAGCCCGAGCTGTGCCAGGCCAATTAAAATCAGCATCTCTGAGGATGGAACACGAGCATCAGCAGTTTGTGACGCTCCCCAGGTGATTTCAATAGGCAGCATGGCCACTCAAGTGTGGCCCATGGATTGGCAGAACCAACAGCACCCAGAACTTTGCTGGATCTCGGCTTTCAGCACTCCTTCCCCATCTACTCAACAGAATCTGCACACCAACCAACCAGATCCCCACGTGATTCACTACGTCAAAACTGAAGATGCTCTGAGATAACCAGCTGCCATTCCCACCACCCTCGACCTAAGAACGACCTGGAGCATTTGACTGACATGCAGCAGTTCCAGGCCCCGCCCTCACAGTTAGTGATTTAGAGGCAGAGTCAACAGAAGATGGGGTTTAACAAGGGACGCTTGATATTCTTATCAA
Organism: Camelus ferus; assembly: GCF_009834535.1. Classification (NCBI taxonomy): domain Eukaryota; kingdom Metazoa; phylum Chordata; class Mammalia; order Artiodactyla; family Camelidae; genus Camelus; species Camelus ferus. The sequence goes on along the minus strand of NC_045701.1, from coordinate 75,654,300 downwards.
AAGTTTGGGAAACGCTGAAAGTAGGTCCTTATTTGTAGGACTAGTTCATTGATACCCTTGACTATCAGGCCAAAGGAAGTTTGGCTTGATCTGACAGCGGTTCTCAACTCTGGTTACACATAAAATCACCTGGGGATGCTTTTCAAAAACACAGCTATCTTCACCCCACCCCCAGAGACGATCTGGTGTGGCATGGGGTGTAAGCACAGGTGTTTTTGGGTCATCTGTTGGTTTGTTCATCTGTTTTGTAGCATCCTAGCTAATTCTAAAGTATAGTCAGAGTTGAAAAATCACTGTTAGGAAGCTACCTCCTCTTGAGGGAGGAACAAATGTGACGAAAGTGGTATTTTAGAAAGCGTTATCTGACAATAAAATATAAACTATAGATTAGGTATTTGAAGAAATCTAAAGATACCTACTAGCTATGTGGTAGTGACATGTATTGGGGATAGTGGTTGGACTGGACAGGAAAGGAAAGGACTGTAAAAGCAAGGTTCAGAAAAAAACTAATAACTAATTAGGATTATAGAATGGAGAAAATATGAGGATTATAGAAGCATGTCTACAAGATTGTGGAAAAGGGAAGGAATTGATGTGGAATCAGCTTCAAATTGGAAACTTGGCAAAGGGAATTAATTTGGCGGGGTATAATGGCTAATTTGATATGTCAACTTGATTGGGCCATGTGGGTACCCAGATATTTGCTTAAACATCCTGGATATTTCTGTAAGGGCTTTTGGTTGAGATTAACATTTAAATTTGTAGACTGGATAAAGCGGATTGCCCTCAAGGTCTCATCCCATGAGTTGAAGGCCTGAATAGACCTAAGTAAAAAAGAACTCCCCTTGCCTGACTGCCTTCGAACTGGGACATTGTCTTTTTCTTGCCTTCAGCCTCAAACCGAAGGATTGGTTCTTCCTGGGTCTCAAGCCTTCTGGCCTTCAGACTGAACCACACCTTGGGCTCTCCTGGGTCTCCAGCTTGCTGACTTCAGATCTTAGGACTTGTCAGCCTCCACAGTCACCTGAGCCAATTCTTAAAGTCATATTTGTAAAATATATTGCTTCTGTTGCTCTGGAGAACCCTGACTAATACAGTGGGTGAACATATTGTGTTTAGCTCTAGACACAGTGGCTGATTATTAAAAGCAAGTGTGGAAATAAACGAAGACTAACCGAATGAGACAGAAGTTATTTATTCAGAGCTTGCTACAGCAAAGGAGTCAGCCACCATCCCTTGCATTTGGCAGAGACCTGAAGACAGGGGAGTAGGAAAGAAAGAGAAGGCTTAAGGCATGCCCTCACTGGAGGCTGTCAGCCGGGGAGGCTGAGGGTTCTCTAACTAGAAGCAGGGATCCCTAGATGATTGGTTTGGGGAACATACTTGTCTTTCTCTGGTTGGTTTCGAGTTGGAGACAGGGGCAAAAATTAAGGGAGCTAGCAGTCATTGACCAAGTCCTGACTGTCCTGGGCCAGCCGCTGCAGAGCTTGTGGGTCAGAGTTCCACCATCATACACGGTCTGGCCCTGTCCACTTACATATTCACTCTCTCCTACGTTAAATGAATGCCCTACTATTTCAGGTTCCCACTTCCCAGATTCCTTTCACTGATTTTTTTCATCTAGTTCAATATATTCAATGCTACTTGGCCACATCCACATTTATACTTAACACATTTAGATCTTTCTAGGGCTTAATCTCATTGAGATTTGACTTTAGAAGAGGGGAAGTGTTTCAAAATGTAGGTTTTGTTATTATCTGTTGGTAAGGCCAACAGAGGAGGACACGACTGCCATTGAAAGGTAGTTTGCTATACTCACAGATCCCAGGGGAAGGGGCCACGACGCTTCATGAGGTGGACACACAGGAAAGCACAAGAACTGGTCAAGGGGTTAGAGGGCGGACCGCCCTGGACACCCTTTATTGTGGTTTCTCCAGGAAGGAGCAGGCAAACCAGGGTAAGCATGCTCAGAATGAGTCAGTTTGAATGATTTCAGTGGGCTCTGAGCTATAGGGGCTGTCCCGAGGTGTGTGGTTCCTGGTCCTGAGGTGATCAGGCAGGGAAAGAGGAGTCCTGAGTGCGAGAGCCTAAAAGAGAAGGCGTTTGGGGTGTGGGCTCTGGGTTGGTTGGTCTGCATTTGAAAAGCATGCTTGAAGGAGAACTGTTTACTGGGTCTCGGAGCTGGCTAGCCTGGGAAGGGGCAGTTCCTCCAAGGTCAGCAAATCCTCAGGTATCAAAGCATCAGAATGCAAAAACTTAAAGACGCGGCTACTACAGGGAGCATAATTAGACATAGAAATTCAAAGCCCCTGCTCTCTGTAAACTGCTAACACCACAACAGTCATGGTAGCAGCTAGAAGTGCTTAATGTGACATTTCAAACTACAAGAGCATTTGACACCACCATGAATCATCCGGGCTTTGTTCCTGGGGCATTAGCAGCAATACTAAGACACAAAGACCAGCAGCCCCCACCTAAGAAGGCTTTAGCACAAAGTTTTTCATTTCTGAGCCTTCTCCTTTCAGAGTAAACCAAGGACAGATCTCCGTTTTCCCTGGCAGCTGGGACACTTGAGAGCTCATTAAACCCTTGTCCGTCCATCATATTCTTTTCCATGGCCCTGGAGGTGGTGGAAACATTGTTCTGTGCCGTTTCCAAGACACCCCAGGGATTTTCCATTAAGGCAACACTTCCCTTGGTTACTTTATAAGTGAGAGTTGGGGTCGGCACACAGCTCATTTACCTGAAGCTTATTTTTTTTTTCTTTAATGCTTAGGAGATTAGCATTCCTCTTAGGACATGTTTTTTAAAAACTCCCTATAAAAGAAAGGCAGTGAACTCTTCCCTGCAGTGGGATGGAGGGCACGGAGCAGACTCTTAGACTCAGATAGGCTGGGATTTGGATGCTAATTCTGGGCAGTCCATGGACTTGATGTGCCCAAGCATAAAAACCCTGTTTTCTTTTCTAGAATCAGTAATTATTTTATAGTATAGTGGACTGTACTTGTTTGATTCCACCTATCAGTTAAAAAGCTCCTAGATGATGGAGATTATTAGATCTTAAATTCATCCTTTTTATCCTCTAGCTTGACCTTAAAGAATACTTGTTAATTTGCAGTGTGTTATACAACCCAGCTACCTCTGGGACACTTAAAACTCCATTGTCCTTCTGGCTGAGGGACAGGGTGCCCTGCTCCCAGCAAACAGGAAACAGGAGAAAGAAATTCTGAACCTCAAAAGGGACATTCCAGCACCCTGGACAGAGTGAAGGAAAGGAACCAATAATAGTAACAGCAACAACTCTTGGGCCTGATGTGTGCCAGGCATGGGTCTCGGCCCTTTACGTGAATTAACGACCATCACTGATCTTCCCTGGAAATAAACCTCCTAGGCATCCCTGTGGACCACACTGAAGTTTGAATCAGAAATCTGTCCTTGCTTATTTCGAGGCTCCTTTGTAATTCCTTTCTTAGAAGTCCCTTTGAAAAAACTGCAATTATGCCTAAACAAACAAACAAAAAACAAGCCTTTGTTTGCCCCATTTCTTTCTCACCTGACATGTGTGAAAACAGATGAAGAGGCAAAACAATCCGGAGGTCCAAATGTGGCCCAGAGACAAGGAGAAGGGAGTAGTACCCCAGGCAACAAAGCCTGGGGGTGCAGAGGAGCAGGCCTGGACCAGAGCCCCTCCAGGCAGCACTGCCTTCAGGCTTCATCCCTGCCTCCCAGATCCAGCAGGTTGTGATAATGCCTTTGCTTGTACAACGCCTGGCCCCTTCTCATCTACACCGATGTTCTCTCCACTCCTAAACTGGACCATCGCAACGCAGAGGGAAAATCATCTTTTAAGCGTGCGGTGCGGATCTGAGCTAAGTGATTCAGCCTCTCTTCAGTGCTTTGCTCTGAGCAGGGAAGTGCTTGGCGAACAATGCCTGGGTCAGCCTTACCACAGCATCATAAGGTAAGTGTGTAGTATGATTCGTTCCAGGTAAGAGAGGGGAAGCAGAGGGGCTTGTGGCATTCTGAATGATTCCGCCAAGGTCCCAGGCCAGGCCTGAGTGCCTGAGATGGAAACGGGGCCTTGGGAGTCTTATATCTGTGTTTGAATCTCCTACACACTGGGACATGGGTTTAGTACTGACTATTGAACCTGCCAACTGAAGTTCTTTAAAATCAGTACAGTGTAAGTCTGAAGAAAGGAGCTCATATTTGTCATTTCATACACAGATGCAAACTTCATGTCGCCGTACCGCTTGGTCAGTGTCACAAGATAAGATCCTTTAAATATTCAGCACCTTCATACATCCTATTCCATCGGTCCTGCGCTGTCAGGAGGTTAACAGATACAAAGGTGGCCGTAGTGCAGAGTATTTAATGTGACAGAGATTTCTCGTATCTCTGGATTCCCTTGCTGCCCCTCCTGGTGCTGATGCCTACCCCAGCTGGCACCTTCCGCAAAACAAAATATTTCAGTGGCACAAGAAGTATGCAAGTTGATAGTTGAAAATTTGCACCTGTTCTCCCCACACAGCCAAAGTGCCCAATAAGCCTCACAAAAAGAAATCCTTTAACTTACCGTGAAAACTCCACCAACAGAAGCAAACGGTCGCCCTTTGACAGAGCCCAGCATGGAACAGGAAACTGTATCCCCAACACCTAGAGATTTAGCTGATGTGAAACACAGTACTCAGGAATGGGGTGACAGACATCAGAAGACCAATGTTTGACAAGAGGCATAAATGATCTGCATTCTGTGAGGCAATAAAAGCTGTTTAATTCTGATCCAACTAGAGCCCCAGACTCTCCATTTGCAAATCATCATCACCATCTTTAGCATCGCTCTCATCAGAAGCCATCTGCACTCTATGCTGGACACTGAACAAAGGAGCTGGGTCCCAGTTTTGTGGGATCTTACCATCTTAGCTTTGCTACACTGACACCAATAGACTTAAAAATACATTAAGAGGAAAAAACTAGAGCAGCATAAACAATTACAGGAATACAAATTTAGGATCAAAAGAACTGAGTGAGACAGGATGAAGACAGAATCAAGAAATTCCATTTTCAGACGAATAATACTGCACAGCAGCAAATGTACAGAATGAATGAATACTGAAACCCACAGCTGACTATCCAGTGTTGCCGTATATTCAGAAGAGTGGCATCAAAACATCTGGATGACTGACGGACTGGTCTGGGTTTCATCCAAACATGTCACTTTGAATATCAGTTTTTTCAAAGAAGATTATGTTTCAGGGGCTTTTCAAATGCTGGGAAGAAGAAACGAATAAGACTAACCTCCACAAAGCAATGGCGGAAAGCAACATCCTCAGTTATCTGATAAGGAATATATGGGCCATAGGAATGAATTTAGGGGAAGAGGTGACAGGCAGGTACTTGAGGCACAGAATCAGCAGGACATATCAAGTTTTCAGATTAATCAGTGTTTATATCAATGCAAGTAATAAAGCTAAACTTGTCCAGTTCTGTTCCCTGCCCAAGGCACTATTAAGAGCCAGAGGGGCAACTGCACACACCGTGCTCAGTGAAAGAGACCTATCGAGGTGGACATTCAGTCATAGCCAACAGAGGAGGGGAGGGTATGGGGAAAAGAGCATGGTACAAGCCCAGACCTGGTCCATAATGCATCCTCTGCTATTACTGGGACAGAAGTAGTCCAGTCACCCCCGTGCCAGGGCAGTCTCTAGGAGAACCCCCCACACACACACACACACCTTACACATCATACACTTTAAATTTCTGGCTTTTGGTCCCAAGCAAGAATAGCTGAATGGAGAGGGGTGACTGTGGGCAATAAATGTCCTTTGGGCTTACATTAGCCAGAGCTGGTTTCTGCTACTTGTGACTAAGAACCCCGACACCATTACAGATTCTGGAATCTCCCACACGTTCCCCTCCTGAACTTTGCACCCGGCAAGAACCATTCCTGAAAGCAGCCTCTGTGTGCTGGCTCCCAGCCTTGTGGGAGCCCCATCTCACAAACAGCTTGCCCCGTAAGTTCTTCCTCCACAGTACTCTGCCTTCCGGTTCCTTTTCCCGTATACTTAATGCCTGAGAGATTTCTCTAAACTTTACCACTTGCTCCAAATATTCCTGCAACAGAGAGGCCTTAGGGAACGATCTTTAGGAGACACTGAGGAGTCTACAACCAGGCAAAATGCAAACTTTTCAATGCTTCAAATTCAGTGCATTCTCATCATGTACCAGAGCTATTTTATTTAGCCAGGTTTTCAGGGAATCCAGCTTCTATTTGTCAGGTTTATGGTGTTGATGCTTCCCGCTCGCACTGAGGTGTTCAGGGTCTTAATTAGATAGCGAGTTTTGTAAAGTGCTTCGACAGCATCAGATGAAAAGTGCTAGAGAAATCCTTGGGGAATTTCTTCATTTTGGCTCAAAAGACACAAGAAAATTAGAAAGCTTTAACAATCGAGCTAAGGTTTACAAGTAAACTTGCGAGGGGTTTTATGTGTCTGTGTGTGGTATAGTACAAAGACTGAGCTTGCTTTTTATGTTTTAATTTTTATTCTCCTAACTGTAAACGAGAGAGCCATGTTGACCGCCCCCACCCCCTTGCAGGATACATTAAATTTAAGTTCTCCGTGATGGGTCTTTGGGATGTAAATAATCAAATTAATTGTCTGCATACCTAGAATCTTTTGCTCGAAGGGGAAACCTGCCTAGACTCATGTATTGAGTCAGCACTTCTGAGGGGAAATCTGGGATCCAAATTTTAGCAGAATTATGATAGGAAACACCCCGTAAAATACACATCTTCTGTGCAGGGGGTCCCTTCCCTGAAACAGAGGCAAAATTCATTTGTTTCTTCGGGTTTGGACTTGGGGTTAATTTAATGACTTCTTAGGAAGCCAAATCCTCTGCTTTGAGGCAGACAAATAATGGTAAACAGCAGTAGGCTTGGATCAAAAGCCTTTTCATTTAGAACGAAAGGATGGGGGCAGAGGCAGCACCCTCCACTGAGCCAAACTCCACAGTCAGTGACTCCTGTGCCACCCTGGTGAGGGAGGCAGACGCTGACCTGGAGTTGTGTGCAGGTAACAGACTGGTGTGCTTGCCTGACCGAGGGGGAGACCCGATGAGGCTGGAGGGACACCCAGCAGGCCTGCAGCTCTGCCCCAGAATCCAGAATCCAAGCCTCTGCCATTGCCACCTTTCTTGTGAAGCTATTTAAAATATGAAACTCATTCAGTCTTTCTTTATTACCCAAACTGTTCATAACTACCCTTTTTACATCTCTTATCTCGTAGAAAAGGTTGGGCTTTAAAAAAAAAAAGAACACTTTGATTCCATACTTGAAAACAATTCCAAAGAACTCACTTAGGGAAACTGGGACAATTTATGTGTGGTATATATTTGGAAAAGGCTACATTGGTCTTCTTTAAATATTGTCATGTGTTTTCACAAGAAAAACAAGTATTTATTTGCTATATGTAATAAGGTGTCATTTCAAATCCATGAGGGAAAGATGGAACTGAGACAACTGGCTATCTTTTTGGATAAAATAAATGTGGATTCTTATAGGACTCTGTGCTAAAATATATTCCAGATAGATCAAATACAGTTAATAATATATGTTTTTTAAGTGAATTTTGTTTATAATCTTAAAGAGCAAAATCCTTTCCAGACATGACATCAAATTCAGGAGTATAAAGGAAAAGGCTGGTAAATAACTACATAAAATGTTAAAATTCTTCATGACAAAAATATCATAATTAAAGTCAAGGTAAGTGAAAAACAGACAATTTTTTAACATATGTGATGAAGAGGTAATGTGATAAAGAAACTGAGGTTCCTTGCAAATCCATAAAGAAAGAGAGAGAGGGAGGGAGAAACAGTCCAATAGGAGAATCAGTAAAGGACCTGCACAAGTAGTTCACAGAAAATAACATGAAATAAAATAGCCCCTAAATTCAGAAAAGGTTGAAACTCGCTCATAATTAAAGAAACACGAATTTGAAAAAAAAATATTAGTTTCTCCTATTATTCTCACAAAGATGAAAGCATTTGCTAATCCTCAGTGTTACCAAGGATGTGAAGAAATGGGCACTTACATACATTACCGGTGAGACTGGGAATTGGTGTCCTTTTTGGAAAGGCAACTGGCAAGATCTAATAAACTGACACCTCCAGAAATTTATCTCACAGATATACAAATCCAAACGTAAGTAGATATTTGCTACAGCATTATTTGAAATAATCAAGATTCTGTCAACATCTGAACACCCATCAACAGGGAACTGGTCAAATAAATTATGGCAAATCTACGCAATAGACTGCAGCCATTATAAAGGTCAGGGGAGGTCTCTATGCACTCCTATGAAAAGACACTCAAGATGGACAGTGAACTCCACAAAGGCTGGTTGCAGAAACGTGGATGTAGTATGATCTCCTTTGTGAAAATAAAAATAGGCTTGAGATGCAGACTCATTGGACATTTCCTGAAAGAGCCACAGGAAACTTCTAATAGTGATTTTTTTTCTCTGCATAGTGGGGATTTCATTCTTATTTTTACTCTCTCGTACTCTTTTCATTTGTACCATCAACTTGCTTTAATTTTACAATGAAAATCTAGTATTCAAAAATAAAAATAAATTAGGACTCATCTACCATTTGAAATTAATTAAATCAAAAATTCTACTCAACGAGTATGTTCTGAGGGTAAACTATTAACCAGACTCTGAAGGCGAGAGGGTATAGCTCAGTGGTAGACTGCATGCTTTGCATGCACAAGGTCCTGGGTTCAATCCCTACTACCTCCATTAAATAAATAGATAAATAGATAAATAAATAAACCTAATTACCCCCCTAAAAATAACAAACAAAAAAGCAAAAACAAAAAAGTAAACCAGACTCTGAAGATATAAAGACGTCTATGATGCCAGCCCTGCCCTCCAAGAGCTTACCTTACGTCTAGAGAGGCAGAGAGCGCCAGGCACCCGTTAGTACCGCCCACCTAGATGCCTGCGGTATAAGAGGCCCCCACCTCTCAGGACACCCAATACTTTCTCGAGCAGGACTCCAGAGAAGTTCACACTGGGTTCACTCACACAAACCACAGCCTTTCTTGCGATCTCAGACACCAGAATAAAAACCCCACCAGGAGACAGGGGTCTTCACAGCTCCCGCAGGAATTGGAAGACAGCCATCCTTTGAAAGGCCTTTGTCAGTCACTCGAAACATTAACCTTTGGAACTCATCCCTCAGATGGCCTGGGTCAAGGGATCCAGCTCTCAAATACGAACCCACACTCCACAGGAACCACGGGTCTATTAAGCCTTAGAAACGGAGCAATTACAAGGAAAAGGAAGGGTGAACGCCTGAGGCTTTCATGACGGCAGAGGGGTCTCGGCTACAGCTGTGTAACAAGTATTATTCGCAAAGCATCTTTGCCCCTTCCTCCAGCCCTGCTTTAGTGCTAATGGCCGGCTTGTCAGAAGAGCTTGTTTGATAGTTATAAGGAACCACTCAGAAGTAGAGTGAGTCCCCAACTCCCCACACTTCCAAATGGCGGGACTCAAAAGTCCACGTTCCTCCCCATGTGGCCCTGCTGTTAAGGGGAAAGACGGGTCAAGGAACAATCCAGCACATAAAGACCAATCTTGCCCTTCAGAGACCTGGGCCCCAGGTGGTCCCTCCACCCGCAGCTCCTGGGGAGCGCACACTTTGCTGCGCAGAGCAGCAGACAGGACTAATGAGGAGGTGTGGTCTGGTCCTGCTGGGAATATGGCCTTGTGCAGAGATCCAAATCAAAAGATTTCAGGTACTGGGGTGGAAATTGAAGAGGAAGAAAGCTCTGCTAGGTTGAGAGAAGGAAAATGTCAGCAGCCCCAAGTGAATAAGCTTTCAGGAGCAAGCTTGGACCCCTTTCCTTCATCCTGTGTTATCCCACCAGGCCTCCAGAGGGGTCCTCTGTAGGTGAACAGCACAGAACAGCCCCACCACCTTCACAATCACTCCCCAGAGAGCCACACAGAAATACTGTGAATGCCACAAGTCAAGGGGGAAGGGTCACAGCAAAAGACCCTCGACAGGTCAGGACAGAGGACAGGAGAGAGGGAGTCAAGAGTTCTGGTCTTCTGTACCAGTGCAGCCAGACTCTGGCCAAACCACAGTCTCTCTGGGACCCAGTCACCTAATCTGCAAAATACTGCCTGCCTTACAAGCGTCAGGGTAAAGTGAGACAACATTAGTGAGTGAGCTTCATGAGTGGAGTGGCATATGACCATGTACCCTCGCTCCCAGGGAGCTGGCTCACACGCTCCCTGCCCAGGGAGATAGAAGGAAACCTCTCCCGGATATTATCAAGTCACAGTTCAGAAGCAGAGAAATGCAGGATGTTGCACTCCTTCAGAATTTCTATGCAATGGCTGTGCAAGTTTTATCTATGTTTTTAATTTGGGAGGAGGCTCAGCAGACAATAAAAGAGAAAAAGGATGTATTTTATATCTGTCCTCCAAAAGAGATTAATTTCACAATTACTATTTTACCTTTCAAAGAAAATACGAAGTAAGGGGAGAGAGGAGTGTTACCATGACAGGACGCTGTAATAGTGAGATGGTTAAGAGGCTTGGGAAGTCACTGTGCCACTCAGTACCTTGTTCCTTCGTTTGTCATAGTTCCTACTTCACAGGCTGCAGGAAGCATTTAGAAGATGCCAAGGACCTAGGAAGCACTTGTACCTGCTCTGTTATCAGTGGCCCACTTTTGTGCCAGGGAGAATGAGGCAGAGATAACTCCCCCTTTCAGGCACAAGAAAGTGGAGCAGTTTCCAGAGAAGGACTGATCCCCAGTCTCTCTCCCTCAAACCTACCCCTTTCTTTCCTTTTCTACAACACAGGGATAAAATCTCCTTACTGGTTTCCCTACCTCCTTGTTATCCTCCAACCCTTCCTTACTGTTTTTTATCGTGTCTCTCTACTTCTCAATGGTCAGGTCAAACATATTTTCCAAAATGTACTTCACTTCCTCATAGCATTTATAAACACATGGCACCTCCCTAAGGCCTCCTCTAGCCTCAGGCTCCACCCACTCTCAGGCCCCTCCTACTCTCAGGCCCCACCCACTCCCAGGCCCATCCTACTCCCAGGCAACCACCCATTCTCAGGCCCATCCTACTCCCAGGCCCCACCCACTCTCAGGCCCATTCTACTCCCAGGCCCCACCTACTCTCAGGTCCATCCCACTTTGGGGAATCCTCCCACTCATACCCTCCTTCCCCTCTTGGGCTCCTCCTACTCATAAGAGTACCTACTCTTTTTTTTAATAGTTCTCAACCAAGGTGATTATCAATATTACCTTCATTTTCCATAACATGTTGGAGACCAAGCAGTAATATTTAACATGATTTTATTCCAGGTTCAGAGATAACAGAAAAAAATCAGATGTATGGAACAACTAGATTTGGCTATCTGAAAGATTCCAAGCCTAGCCCATTCTCATAAATCCCCCTTGGGATGTCTCTCCACAGGCAAGCCATGCTTCCTCTACCCTCTAGAGTGCTCCCAGTATGTCTAGACTAGGACTAGTCCATGACAAGACTGGAGAACAAATCCAGAGATGCCCCAGTCGAAGGCCCACCATCTAAGTTTTCCTTTCCTGCTGTTACTCAGGACAGATGAAAATGGAAATACATACTCTCTCCAAAAGAAACTCACCACTACCCAGTAGGATGGACTTGACCCCCCGGTCACCAAAAGAAAGACTGTTCCAGATCTGAGTCTGAGCAACATGCAGCGCTGAAGGTCCAATCCAGGGTGCACCTGCCCATCTCATCCTGGCTCCTTTCTTAGTGCCTTGCTCCAGTGCAAGGTGAAGATCATCTTGCTGTCTTTCAGCCTCTGCAACCTCCATACCTCCACAAGAACAAGTAGCCTCTTTAGCCAAAACCCACTCTAAATTAATACACAGAAAAGAGCATTTTTCTGAAAGAAATAGTCTTCAGAGATACAGGAAGCCGACAACATAAACATTCACAGTTCTGTTCCCTAGAGTCACAGCCTCTCAAACACATTTTCTGATTATCGCGTGTATTACATGTACCTAATAAAATTGTATATTAGGATCCTTTCTAGAACAAAGAAACAGGCTACTGTCAAAAGTATACTCCGGTCTTTATTTCATGCGAGAGAGAAAATTGCTTGGAGCTTTGAGATGCAGGTGTATCAGCTTCTGTCACTTCCCTCTAGGTTTTGAGACTCTTAGAGCCAGATTTCAGCCAAGACTCAGCTCACAGCCCTCCATGCTTTTCATCTTGTGGATTTCTCAGCTAAATGGAAGCGTGGAGCTTAGGAATGACAACTCAGACTCGACATCGTTGCAGCAGAACATCTACTTTCCTCCCCACAGCCTGCTCCGTTGATTGTTGCCTTTTCCCTCTGCCAGTGATAACTGAACTTTCTGGCAACCCCATACTTAGCCTCTTCAGCTGGAACTCCCTATTCTACCCTATGTAGGGGTGCAGAACAAGCCTCCCCAAAATGTGTCGCTGTTGTATGAGGATTATTTTGGGCTCAAGGCAGTTGAGACCTTGGGTTCAAGAGAAACTACTACCCCTTCCTTAACTACCTAGAAGAATTTAAATTGGAGGTTTTTCCCAGAAAAGAGTTATTAGTGGAAATAAATTTTATCAAAATGGCTCCATCTATACGGCAGGGCAAACAGCTAATTACCAAACATCGACTTTTCTTCTTATGGTCCTGTGAATGGCCCTCCTCTCCTTAGCTTGGATGGTATGTATACCTCATTTTATCTTTCTGTCTCTCATCCTTTCACATATGTGGGGTCTCTGACCCTCTCATGTATCTGGGATCCCGATATAGATTAAATTAAATTTGATTTTCTCCTGTTAATCTGTCTTATGACAATTTAATTCTTAGGTCAGCCAGAAGAACCTTCTAGAGTTCTTTCTTTATAAAGAAAAGTTTTCTTCCTCCCCAAAACCTACTTTGGATCCCAAGAAGTTTTGGTGATACCAGCCTTCAACGTTTCCAGATATTGGAAAGGGCAAAGTCTTCCTGTCCCCAAATGCAAAATGCCTTACAGAAATGTCCAAACTCTCTCTCTAAGCAAAGTTCTTATTTTGACATGAATTATATAGAAGGAGGAGGGGAAGGCCCGGAAAAACAAATGAGCAACTTTTTACGAAGCTTTCAGAATCAAATGTAAAATTCATTAAGAAAAGTAATGGAAATTTTACGGCTGTGTGCACAGATAAATTCACGGCTGCCCCTTAATTCATCAAGCACACATACAAGAGTGTATACCAAATTAATTGGAACTAAGAGCCTCTTAGAAACTCTAACCAGCTGCAGACTCAGGGTAAACTAGTGGGAACAAAACAAAGAGCCTCCTCCATCCTCGTCCTCCCCCCTTCCCCTCCTCCTCCTCCCCCTCCCCTCCCCCCCTCCTCCCCTACTTTCTTCTCCCAGTTGGTGATTGAATTAGAGGCGAAGCTTTCTCAACTCTAAAAATGTTCAACAACTTTGCTCTTCCATGACTGCCAAGCCCTCAACTGCTGTTCAGGCCCAAGAAGGGTCAGAACTAACACAAATGAGGTTTCTTTGGATGTTAGGAATCCCAACTCTGTTTCACCATAGCTATGAAGACACAACTGAAGAATTCTTGAAAAGGAGGATGTTCTAACACACTGATGTTAGCATTGCTCTGATCCATGTGCCTGGGTTAGGGGAAGGAAAGTTGAACGATTCACTTCCCATCACTTCCTAGGATAACTCGGAAAGGAAGTTCTTAACCTCTCTTCAAACTGATGCGTCAGTTCTTGGACAGGCCATTCAGCAGATCCAATAAGAGGACCAAAGCTACTCTAAAAGTCACTGCAATTATTTGTTTTAAAAATAACAAGGAGGCCACATCCTCCTGAAAATAAGTCAACACTACCTATCTTAACCTAAAATAAATTATTGTCTGACAATTGTAAATATTATTTTATAGTAAACAGTAACTATTTATAGTCAACAATTTAATACTATTTATTTGAGGGCACTATCCTAAGCAGCATACATGTATCATCTCATTTAACCATCACAACAACCTGATGAGATCATTACTATCACAATCCCCATTTTAAAGATGAGAAAACTGCCACTTAGAGAAGTTACATAATTTACCCAAGGTCAGACAGCTAACATGTCTGTTCCAACCCAAAGTCAAGTTGCTCAACCATCAAGTGATGGCCTGATAGGTAAAAGCTGAAGGCAGAAGCCTATAGGTTTTTGTCCTCAGAGAACCCACAGAGGATGGGGATGAGTTAACAGAGAAGCTTTATTTTAACAACACACGTAGCAGGTGGGTTTGGTCAGAAAGTGTTACGACTGGATTTCGATCCTCCTGTTTGGGATTCAAATCCAAACTCTGAGGCTTTCATCCTGCTACCGAAGATGTCTTCAGGGTCACCCACGTGGGAGAGGGGAGAAGACATCCACATGGTTCTCAAAGGTACTCATTTAGGGTTATCTGTCTAAGAAAGTAAAGACAATATGGAAGCTAACAACTCTTTATTGACAGTTATTAGAAGTGCTGGGCAGTTTCTGTGGGAAAGTCTCCTGAGGAAAACAGCTCCCTAATTTAGGTTGCCTATTCCTTTGGTCCCTCCCTCTTGGGAAGGTCTCAGAAAACTTCCAGAAGACATCTTTGGGGTAGTGACATCCTGACCCAATATTGTCCATGCACTGGGGCAGCCTATTAAAAGTTTCAGGAAGCTTTCCAAAAAGGGATAAAAGTGAACAAATACTGAATAAATTATTTTACTTGCATGATTTTATCAGTTTATCAATAGGATAAACATTTGCTGATTATTTTCTATAAGCCAGGCTCAAGGCACAATCTGGAGACCCAAAGATGATAATCTTAAGTGGCGTTTATTCCCCTTTAAATGAAGACAGTGATGATTTGAGTAAGAAATTATGGTCATTTTAAATAAGGGATTTGGGGGCTGGAACACAAACGTAAGTGATTTGATTAGTCTATATCTTTCCAAAGATATAACATATCTAATTAGGTCTCTGGAGAATTGGTAACTTCAGACTTGCAGCATTTTGTGTATTTGTTTGTTTTCATTGTATTTCTGGATGACTGTTTAATTAGCCACTTGTAGGTGTTATCACAGATGTAACCAGTGTCCAGGTTCTTGTCCCGTCCCAGAAAGAACTCAGAGACAAGATGCAGAGGTTAAGAAAGTACAGTGGGGATTTATTAAGGGATGGATAGTACATTCTCAAGAGGAGAGGAGGCAGCCTAAGTTGAGGAGCTGCCCCGAGTTTCTTTGGCAAAGTGGTTACATAGAGTGTAAAAATGAATGAGCGGAATATTCACGTGGGAGGGAAGGGTTGGGGTCATATTCCCTGATTTTCATCTCAACTCCACTTTCCCTAAGGGAGCAGGGATTTTTGTCCTTATTTAGTCTAGATCAGAAGTATTATGGCATCAGTGGATGATGGGTACTTCTAATCTGCAAGGCTAATTTTGTTTATTCAGACACTGGAGATTCCTGCCTTTTCTCACCTTTCTTTGTTAGCCTGGCCACCTGTCACCCCAAAATGTATGACTGCCTATCAGCCCAGATGTTCCTGCTTTTCTTTCTCTGCCCAGAGACCCCTGGTGGTTACATGATGTAGCGTTTCCTGCATTTGGCCAATGTCCCTCGTTTCTGCCCAGTTCCTGCCATTTGGCCTGTGTCCCTCTTTCTCTGCTCATATCTAGCTATCTGCCTGCTCTAACGCAGGGAGCAGCAAGAAAGTAAATGCATACCAAGCGTGTTTCATTGGTGGTTTTGGAGGGCCTCTGTATCAGATAGAAATTCATTTTTCTATAGGTATAAGAAAATCTAACTCACAGTGGCTTAAACATACAAGGTATTTGTCTCACGAAACAGGAAGTCTGAAAGTACTTCCAGGGCTGACAAAGAAACTCAAAACTGCCATCAGATACCAAATCTTCCATCTTTTTCTCTGCCATCCTCAGCATGTTGACTGACCTTCATCCTCATGCCAATTGCCTCCTGGCTGCCAAATGGCTGCTATATTGTCAACTATCATGCTTGAGTTCCAGAAAGGAAGAAGAAGAGGAGACATCAGCAGATTTCAGCTTATATCGCACTGGCCAACACTGTCACATGGCCACTGCTGACTTCAAGGAAAACTAGAAAATTAATGTTTGTTTGTGGTTGTTATCTTAATAGCCTCTCTAATAGAGTCAGAAAAAAAAGAAAAAAAGGAGAAGGTTGGAAATGAAAGGTTAGTCAATTAAAGTACCTGTCACTCCCCTCACCTATAAAGAGAGGCCATTTTTCAGGTTTCTTAGGTGTTTTTTTTAAGGTAGAAATACCAAAAATAGGGAAGTCCCAAGAAGCATGTAGCATAGTTTAAATGCATACGTTGTTTATACTGTTCAACAAATAAGCTCTTTTTTTAAAGGCTTGGCAGTACCAGCCTTTAAGAGGCCAGGCCAAGTGGTGCCCTGCCTCCCCAGTGCTCCCAGACCTCTATGGCAAGCCCTGGTTAAAGACTCCATAAGCTGTAAACAATAATCAATGTTCTCAAGAAAAATTTATCATGACCGTCTTTGCCACGTAGACCAGAAGAAAGGGAATCTGAAATCAAAGGACAGGGAAAGTTCCTGAAAAGGTCCATAAATTATAAAAGGAGATCATTTAATACTGTTCACAGAATAAGAAAGGATAACCCTAAAATATTTGGGGAGGTTATGCCTTACGTGTTATTTTGAAGAAAACTGCAGATTTTTGCTTTATGCCATTCCCAAATGAGTGTTTTTCTTATATTCATCTAGAACTGTAGCCTTAAGCCATCTGTGGCTTTGAACACTTGAAATACGGCTGGTCCAAAGTGAGATGTGCTGTGTGTATAAAATTCATCCTGGATTTCCAAAACTTAGTAAGAAAGAAGAATGTAAGCCATCTCTTTAGTAATTTCTTATATTGAATACATGTTGAAATGGTAATAGTTTGGACACAGAGAATTAAATAAAACATTGTTAAAATTAGTTTCACTTGTTCCTTTTTGATTTTGTAATGTAGCTGCTAGAAAATACAAAATTACATATGTGGCTTATATTTTTGGCTCACATTATATTTCTATCATACCACGCCAGTTGAGAAGTATGACATCTTACAAAAGTCTATCTGTAACAGATGTTGTTAATGTCCTGCGCCATGTCCCCTTGGCCCATTTCTGAGTTCAGCAGCAGCCTCCAAGGACAGTTACATGCATGCCAACAGGTTCCCAATTTCCCCCTCAAGGAGATGTCTTTCTGCTTCTCTGCCTGAAGACCTTCTCTAGGGCCTAGAAGATGGCTCAGGGCAGTGGGAAGTGCCGAGGACTTACTGCTCCCAGGAGCAACCCTCAACCAGGAGGGGATGGTGAATAAATGTGTCTCCAGCAGGACAACTCTGAAGTGTGTTCTCTGGTCTCTCAGGGGGTCCCCAGCAGGATTGAGCCCCTGATGCCCACAGCGATAGCTTGCTCATTAACACAGATTCTGTTGACTCTTCTCCCTTCCTACCTTATCTTCCCTCATTCATGCTTCCCGGGGTCACTTCCCAAATAAATTCCCTGACCCCCAGTGTTTATCTCAGCTTGGCTTCAGGGGGTCCAAACCAAGAGAACAATTCAAACATTTTCACAATCCCTCCTTATAGGACCCACGCCAAGTATCCTCTGACTTGACAACTCATGCTGAACGTTTCTTCCTGGGCTATTATGAGAGCTGTCTTTAATTACTATTGTTCTCCATTCATTCATTTAGGATTCCATTGTTAATGGCTTTCAAAAAAACAAACAAACAAAAAGATTCTGCTCTAATTAAACAAATAGCGAATCATTTGGAAGAGTTTGCTTTTTTTTTTTCCTTTCCAAGTAATTTGCTTACATTTAAACTGTGCTTATGCAGTGTTGTCTTAATTATCAAATCATTAAGGACACTGATGTGGCCCTTTGAAACATTTTGCTCAGCTTTGGAGCAAAGGCAGGTTGTTTTTAACCAGCAGAATCAAATTCCACAAGACTATTAAACGCATTTCTCATTTGATCTGCAAAAAGAGGCGTGACCAGCAGAGCAGCTGGTAGGGGACTGCCGCCACTCCCTGGGCTCTGCAACAAGGAGCAAACAGGAGGTGCAGCTGCAGGGTGCACTGGACGCCCTGGCCTGCATCACAGCCCTTGCCGTCTAATCTTGTGCTGCTTTGACAGTGTGATGTAGTTTTTGTTGTTTTTGTTTTTGTTTTTAAGGCTTTAGAGTCCAGTAGATCCAGGTTCAGTCCTGTCTCCACCTCTTACTACTGTGACCTTCAAATCACTAATTCTTTCTGAGCCTCAGTTTCCCTATCTGCAGGATGGGGATGGGGCTATCACACAGTGAGCATGAGGAGCATTTGGCCCAAATTTAAAAGATTAAAATAGTCCCACATTATGGGTTCTATCCCCAGTACCTCCTCTAAAAATAAATTAACCTAATTATCTATCCCCTGCCAAAATAAAATAATTAAATAATACAATATAAATTAAATAAATAAATAAATAATAATAAATAAATAAATAAATAAATAATAAATTTTTTAAAAAAGAGTCCCACATTAAAAGAGTCTTATGTTCAGGGGGAGGATATAGCTCAAGGGGTAGAGTGCATACTTAGCATGCACTAGGTCCTGAGTTCAATCCTCAATACCTCCGTTATAAATAAATAAATAAACAAACCTAGAAAGAGATGGAAAAAATAGAATAAAATAAAATGTAGCCCTTTGTCCTTCCAGGAATTTACAATCCAGTTGCCTCTAGTACAAAGAAACCTATCAGGTTCTCAATAAAACCTTGGAAATAAATAACAGATTGTGTTCTGATGAGGTCTGAGATGCTGTCAGACACCTAGCAATGCCCAGGTCCTGCCAGCCTCCCTTCCACATCCTGGGGTCCCTCACACAAGGGACAATGACAAATAGGAGTTGAAGAACTGCACTATTTTTAATTACCTAGAATTACGCTCTCAAGGCCTGTGAAGAGTTGGTGGGAAACCTGAGGGTACACATGCTCTACCTGAAGGCCAAATGGGCCTTTGCCATCTTCCTAAACCCAAACCCAAATCTTAGGACTGCACCACCCTCTGGCTAGGGGCACTGCACAGGGCAGTGAGCACCCACAGGAGAGGGGAAGACTGAGTAAAGCCAGCTGGATCTGTCGAGGGCCACCCGTGCAGGCACTGGTTCGGTACCGAGGTCACTGAAGGGAGGCAGGACCCGAGGCTTTTTAACATACGGTTGCTCTGACCACTAGTGAACACTGCCCTACTGGTGGACAGAAATTTCAGCTCTCTTTCCCCTATGCTGATATGAAGCAATATAGCATTGATTTTTTTTCTTATTGAAGCATAGTCTATTTACAATGTTACGTTAATTTCTGGTGTACAACGTGGCAACTCAGATATATATGTATATATATATTCCTTCCCATATTCTTTTTCATTAAAGGCCATTATAAGGTATTAACCACGGTTCCCTGTGCTATACAGTAGGACCTTGTTGTCTATTTTATATATAGGAGTTAGTATCTGCAAATCCCAAAGTCCGAATTTATCCCTCCCAACCCCTTTTCCCCACTTACGCCGTAACCATTTCATGCAAATGGAAATGACAAGAAATGGCCAGTACTCATATCAGACAAAATAGACTTTAAAACAAAGGCCATAAAGAAATATATCATTAATTGATAAGAAAATGGCAGATGGAAAACAAGATAAAACTCAAAGAGGAATGAATTCGCTCTGAGCCAGAATAATACAAGAGGTAACGGGATATTGCTTGACAGAGTGGCTCTTGCCTTAAGCATAGAAGAGTTCCTCCCATCAGGGAAGACCAGAGATCCCTCTGCTCCTCCCCCTCCTCCCCCAGAACCTAGGCATCCTTACAAGGGAGCCCACCCTGCGCTACTTCTCACATCTTAACAATCTCCGTAAACACTTCCTCGATGAACAGCCCATTCGGCAGTCAATTACCAGCAAGTTCACAAGCTGATTCCTCTTTAAAACATACATACAAGAGGAGAGCTACTTGTTTGTTTAATGAAATTCTTTTCACAACTGCTTTCTAGGTATTCTCCATAATTGAATTGTCTTGGACCAAACAAGGATTGCAGCTTCTAATAGCATGCAGCATTCCATAGACACATTTGAATGAAATGTAACAAAGCACTTTAAACAAATGTTCATTAGCTGTGGTGTTCTGTTTGAGGGCAATACACTCTACACTTCTTACATGACAGAGTCCCAGCAATCTAAACACACTTAAGAAGTACTGAGTAATTCTTGTTCACGAAATATGGAAAATGGTATCTTTTGACAAAAATGAATCTTTCAAATGTTTTATTTCACTGTATTAATTATGTATGTAGAGAAATACTACATTTCACATTAGCTAGAGAAAATGACTTAAAATTTCTGGGACTCCAATCCCGTTTATCTATTCTACCCCATTCTTTTATTTGCATGTCTTTCTGCTCCCTAGTCCAGGTCTACAGCCCAAACATGTTTTGCTCCCCCAACTGTGTTTTCATGGACTTGTAAACAGTAATAAATGTAATGCAGGTTGTGAAACCTATCTTTTCCATAGTCACTCAGCCTCTTCTTGAGTACTTGGGTCACACCATCAGTAGCCTTTGGTCTTGAAATTTTGATCAGAATGGCAAAAACAAATCCATAAAAATAAAAAATGAAAGTTATCTACATTTGTCATCTATTTGTTTCTGGAAATATTTTTGTTATCTCATTATAATGATCCCTGATTTCAAAAGAAATACGATGTATAAGAAATGGAGAGGAGGGGCATTGAGCCACTGAAAAACTGAGGTACTCCAGATGGCTCTAGCTTTCAATTCCTACCTGAGGAATTTGGAAAAATACCCAAAGGATGTGTATTATTCTGTATTTTTTTTTATATTCAAAAGGACCTTGAAGAGTTTTGGTATTTGCATATCTAAAGTATCACGCTTTGATGTCCCCCAAAACTGGTAGACATAGCATACAAATTTTTTCCAGGGATATACTGAATAGGATTCCAGTCTAGGAAAGCCAATTAAGCTAGCAATTGACAAATACGGTGACTGGGGACTTCCATATGTTTACCCCAATATTTGACTTATTGCTGGTACAGTAGTCACTTAAAATGGATATCTTAATCAGTTATTATGTGATTTTTTAAAAATTAACACTGTGCTATAGGTTACAGGGGGCAGGAGTGAGGGGAAGGAGACAAAACGTTCAACCTGAATAATCCAGACCATCTACAGAGAGCAAATCTACCAGCTGATTACTCAGCTCCCTAGCTTGGTTGTTGCTGTGATATGGCAAGAAAAAGATGACAAAATCAACAGCAGGCATGATGCTGGATTCCAGGATTCAAAGATAAATGAACTACAGCATTGGCTCTTCACAGGAGTCTATTGGGAACAACCAGAGAAGGAAAGAAGGAAGGATGGATGGAAGAAAGGAAGGAAGGGGGAAAAGGGAGGAAATGAAGGAGATGGAGAAATAAAAGCAGGGAGAGAGATTTTACTTGGAGGGCTAAGGAAGGAGAAGATGATATTTAGAGAAGACACATCTCTAGAAAGATGTGTCAGCATTCACCCAGGGGACAAGGTGATAAAGGCATTCTGGGCCATAGGGACTCCTGGGCAAGACATTTGCATTTTCTGTCCCATAAAATAGAGCCTGCAGTCTGAATCCACTCTTTGAATAATGAGAAGAAGGAAGACTGCAAGAGTAGTATGACATTCCTCAAAAACAGAAAAAAAACCTTTTAGCAATTGCCTTTAATAATCTAGAACAGTGGTTCTCAAAGTGTGACGTCCAGATCAGCAGCATGAACAGCACCTAAGAACAAGCTAGGAACAGAGATTCCTGCTTCACAACCCGCCCTCCTCCACTGAGTCTGAAACTCCAGGGCTGGGGCAGTGCTGTGTTTTAAGATGCCCTCCACAGAATGCTGATGCTGAAGTGTGAGAACAGCTGCCCGGAGCGAGCGAGTTCAAATCATCCCGTGATATGCTTTCTGCATCTTGCTGGTGGAAATAAGGAAAATCTTCTTAAACCTAATTCACAGAAATGCATCACATTACTGGTTCCTAAACTTCTGTCCGTGTACAGCATCAACATCCATCTTGACAAAATTTTTCACTGATCCCCAATGAAATAAGTGAAACAACCAAGAGTATTTCATAAGGCTAATTTTTTTATTCGTTGAATAAATCGAAAGACCTTTCTCGTGAGATTATATCCTTCCTTTTTTACTGTTAAATCTTCATTCTTTTTATGGAAAAATAGTAGTTTTTTACTGTTAAATCTTCATTCTTTTTATGGAAAAATAGTAGTAAAAGAACAGCTACTTTTTTCTCCAAATAAATTTAATTGGCAAAGTGGATTGTAGCCCTATGTTGGTCCTAAAAAGTTTTTTTTTTTAATGTATTACTCCAAATATCCAGACATCTGTAAACCATTGAAATTGACAGGTAATGCATAGCTTCGCCCGAAAAAAAAGCCATATGAATGTATTTTTCTACCTGAGAGTCAATAAAGTTTTACTATGATTTGTATCTATTTGTATTCCAAAAATGTCTAAATTAAGTTATAGATTCATAAAAGCAAGTTTCGGTAGCATATAAATTTAATAAATGTCCACCATTTCTAATGATTTTTATTCTAGGGTTACCATTTTCTTTATATGAACTGTCATTTGGAAGATTTCTTATCTGTGATAGAATATATATTACGCTATATCTCCTATGTATATATAGGTGTGTGGGTGTATTTGTTTGGTAACTTTTTTGAGATCCCCAAGCACCCTGCTGGGAGAATAGAAAGGGTGAGTAGAGACAGTAGCATAAATAAACTATTATTATTTATAACGTACATTCTTCATTCCCATGCACTAATGCACAGTGTTATTTATTAGTTTAATCACTGTTGTGAGGATTGTTATTATTATTTCATGACATAAAACTGAAAATGGAAATTGGAAAATAGGAAAGAGAAAAATACATTCTATCTTGAGGACATGTAAGATTTACTGCACCTCATCTGTACACAGACAAAGCATGTTTATTTCTATTCCAGTACCTTATCCATCAATGTATTCAACTGCCTTCTACTCCAGTAACCACTAGAGCATTTGTGACCATTGGAACACAAACCTCATTTCTTCTTATCATTGCCCACATCCTTCCCTTCTTGTAGTCTTACTATAACCGCCCTAGTCCCAGCTTATGGATGGCTCCAGTCCACACTACCCTCCTCCTGTGACTCCAACAGTGAGCACCTCCTGCACTAATCATGGGACACCGAGAACACCCCACATCCAGTAGTTCACATTTTTATATGCGTTTTCCCAGATGTCAATCAGACGTTAAACTCTGCTACCTGCTAGGATGCAACCTTGGAAAGAGTGAGAATGTCTCTGAGCCTCAGCTTCTCCATTTGTGTTAAATCTAGAACTTACTTATTTCTTACCTAATGAATATCTGAGCACCTACTATGTATCAGACCTAACAGTCCCTTTTTTCAAGAGTTGGGAGTAGGGGGTGGCAGGGTAAGCTTGTTGATGAAATCTTTAGCTCAGGATACGTAAGTCAGGAAGGCCAACGGACATGCCACAGCCTCAGGAGGACAAAAGGGGAACAATTTAAGGAAAAGAGAAATTCTGGGGAAAATGGGCCTGGAGGTAAGCAAACCCCACACCATACTCACCTTCTTCTGCTGTGACCAGCTTTCTCTGAGAGCCATTACTAATACCTGATGTCTAGAGCTACTGGTTTTAACCCAGTTCTCCCAAATCCCCAAGAACAGGCTCTGCCTTCTCCAAATATAAAAAAGTTCAGAGAAAAAAAAACGAAAAAAATATAAAGTCAGCGGGGAGGAAAGAATAACTTTGAGAGTCTGTCTTTAAGTCTG
The DNA here is from genome assembly GCF_009834535.1 of Camelus ferus. Taxonomy (NCBI): domain Eukaryota; kingdom Metazoa; phylum Chordata; class Mammalia; order Artiodactyla; family Camelidae; genus Camelus; species Camelus ferus. The sequence continues at coordinate 75,630,300 of NC_045701.1, read as the reverse complement.
TGCTAGTTCCTTTAGATTTTAGGACCTCAAGGCAATGAACATTTTTATTCCTAATTTTTTAAGCATCCAGCTCCCTCACAGGTGTCTGTTTCATTGGCTTCAAAACTGTGCCCTTAGAATGAACTTCTCCAAGGCTGGAGTAAATAAACATCCTTCTTCTATGAGATCATGTCTCCTTTTCATAAAGTATCTCTGTTCTGCTCTCCTGGAATTTCTAAATGTGTGCTTTCTTGATTTTGCAAATGGGTAGACCTTGGGGAAAGAAAAAGAGTGAGAAGAGGAGGAGGGCAGGGGGGCCTGAAGATAAAAATGTGGCAAAGCGCAAATCTCAGCTCAGTCCTGTCCAAGTGTCTGCCAGGGGCTTGTCTCAAAAGCAGCAGAAACTTCCAAGACACAGACTTCCAGTCCCACATGAGGAATCACGGTTGGTCAACTCCACCGACTGCAGGCTGAAGACCTGCATCACATCTAAGAGGTGGAAGAGGTAGTGATTCCTGCCTGTTTATTCTCTGCGCTATCTCATTGCCAGGGCTTGAAATTCCCCATGGCTTGAAATAAACCCACAGGCGAGACCTCAACAGTTACGGACAGGGACCCACCTTGCTTCTGACTGTGCTCCCTCCAACTCCCACATTGCCAATCGCACCTTGCCCTTGTCTCCTCGCTTCTGTGTCCAGGACAAACCCACGCGGGTTGGTAATTGGTCAATTTGGAAATAAAGACAGCAGTTTGGAAGACCGAGAGCACCTTTCAGTAACGGCTAGTCACTGGTCATTCCAGAGAAGAGGAAGAGGCTTTCCCTGCTCATCCACGTGCTCTAATAACAGTTACCTCCCTTGAACTAACTGTTCATTGCTCTACATACATAGGTCATCTGAATCAAACCCGACAAAGTGGGTCATAGGATCTCCACTTTCTAAAGAGGGAAACTGTAGGCAGAATATCAGGAATTTGACTTCAAACTTCATGCTCTTTTGACCTTGCCACGGCTGCCTGTCTCAGAGCACCAAGGGGAGGGCCAGACCAGCGTGGTTAAAGGCATTATGAATGTGCAGCTACTTTTTAGCTATATGGGTTTTATGCTTTACCTACTGTTTGGGCATCATAGCCTCTTCATAATAGTATAGCAAAATCTACTCCTATTTTTGGTACAAAACTTTTATTGTTTCACTAGTTTTCATTGATATATTTCCCTCTGTGTGAACACTTAATACATAGAATAAAATTCCATTACAAAATCAATGAAAAAATTAACACCTATGAGTGTTTCCAGACTTTACTAGATGTAAAGGGGAAAATTGAGTCATGGCATATTTAAGCGTATGCAGTGATGAATGGGTCTGACTGTTCTCTTGAAATTTCTATGATTCTCCTAGTGCCTTGAAAGAGGCTCCTAGTACACAGACACTGTCACCTTTCTCCTGGACCACCCAAGAGTGGCCGTGTGCCACAGGGACCCATATCCTGTGGCTTACTACAGCAGATCCTGTTCTGGCCTGCCAGTCTTTCTGTCAACCTGTCCTTGAATGTCTTAGGCGGCCCATAAATGACACCAGCATGACTGCTATTCAGTTGATATGAAGCAGATATCCTCAATTTATCCTTTTTATTTTTCTCTCCACAAATTTTTTGAAAATTTTAGAAGTACAGAAAAGTACAAAGAAAAATCTAATAACCATCCAATTTCCATCCTCCCATAGTTAGCCACTGTTGATATATCATATTGATTTCCACACTTTTCTTTGGTTTTTAAGTTTAAAAATCACTCATTTTTATAAAAAACGGCACATATCTATCATAAAAATGTAAAGAATGTAGAAAAATCACAAAGGCAAAGGTCAAAAAAGAAATTCAAATCCCATGTCAGGAATAACTACTCATATTAAGTTAAAATGGTCACGCATGTCTTTCTAGGCACAAATACAGACAGAAGGAAAGATAGAAGAGAAAGAGAAAGGCAAAAAATGTGTTTATTAAAATGAGTTTATTCTTACATATGAATGTCTTCATTAAAAAGAAAGTTTCAAATTTACTTCGATTTTACAAAAGTAAAAGAAATTATGGTGAAATAGAAGGAACTATTGAACTTCCAATAAATCTTTCACCACTTAAAAAAATTTTTTTTAAATCTCTCTGAGGTTAAGAAATGAGTTTATTAAAAACGTCAGAGAATTGCAGTCTTTTTTAAGGGTGCATATTTTGGTAGTTTCTCTTCACTCTGCTATTTCCTATGAAATATAAAGATTTCATAGTCTCACATTTCTTTCTCTTCTCTCCCCCACTTCTTAATATTTGCTAGCTATATTATTATTTTTACATTGCCCATGTTTATAACACTCCCATTTTATCTACCTATATTTCCCACAGTTGTTTAATGTTAGTTCTACATTTATACGAATTTAGTTTTCACCACCAGAATTTACCAGGGCTTCGAACACTCCTGTATTCTGCGTTTTGATTCACATGTTAAGTGGCTGGCTTTATGTGCATGCAGTTCCCCCCCTCCCCCCCCAAGAAGTTCCTACAGGTGCTGTTAATATCTCTTGTGTTTCAAAAATCCCTTTGCACCTGAACGTCACTTTAGACAAGTAAAAGAACCCAAGGTCAAATACTTCCCTTTTGGGATTTTAGAGCTCTGCTTCCATTGTCTTCTGCCATTAAATATTGTTGTGGGGAAATCTGAGACCAACCTCGTGCTTTTTTTCTCCTTATAAAGGGCTTGCTTTTTCTCTCTAGATTCCTAAAGAATTATTTCTTTATAATTCAATTTCCATTTCTTAACTAAAATATGTCTTAGTGTTGAGCTTTATGCTTCTAATTTTCCTAGAAAACAGCATGCCCTTTGGATCTACAGACTCAGTTTTGTCTTCTAGAGAACAGTTTCTTCATTATTTCCCTGAATCCGTCTTTAGAGATACCCCATACTTTTATGTAGAATTTTTTTTTACTTTATTTCTATTAGCTTCAATTTGATTGTTTTAACTTCTGTTTTCTTAATTACATTTACCAAGACTGCCTCAAGTCTTTCTTCTATATTAATGATTCAACTTTCAGCAATGTTTAAATTTTGTTCTTTGCTGTTACCAGTTATTAGCTCTAGAGTGACATCAGTTAGCTCTTGAATTTAATTCCATAGCTCTTCCATAACTTTTTGATTGTACTCTCTTGTTTTATTATCTTTGAGTTTTTTATTTACCATATTTGTTCTCTTATAACAAATTGTTCTATAACATAAAGTGACTGTAAAGAATTTTCTTCTGTTTCTTGAGTTATGTTTTCTTTTAAAACACAGTCTCTGTGATATACTTCTTGCTTGCTCGCTTCAGTTTGTGGTTTGCTTGTTGACTCTCTTGCTCTAGTAGGTTTGCGTCACCGCCATGCTGTTTATATCTTGCTCATTCTCAACAGCCCTGAGTAGACTTTCCATCTGACTTGACACAGTGGGCTGACTGCTTGACTCTCTTCATACTATTTAGAAACCAGTTTAGTTTCCTGTCCAAGCCACAGCTGGAAGAAGTCACCTGAGATGGTGGGCAGGGTAGAGCAGACTGGGTTGGGAAACTTAATCCTGCTCTCTGCTCCACTATGTGATATCTGTACTGTAAGATTCATGCACATGGCAATGTATCTCACTCCCATTGTTAGGTGACCTTGGGCTTCAGCAGGCAACCTTGGGCTTCAGGAGGCTTCTCCAATTCCATGCCTGACCATGGAGCAACCCTCATCATTTTCATTCAGTATCCACTCCTACCATTCCTCAGTCAGATGAAGAAAAATTTAGGTCAGTTTGCTCAGTTTGCTCCTCTTCAAATTTGGGGCTATTAGTGAGAATTCTAGCTTCTGAAGAGTCCAGGCAAAGTTAGGATTTTATCTTTTCCAGCATCTTCTGAGGCTCTCCACAGAAGCTAGTTTTTAAAGTTTATTATATCTTATAAGTCGATAGAAAGATAGATAGATAGATAGATAGATAGATAGATAGATAGATAGATAGATAGATGGATATAGTGTAGGTAGATAGGTGTTATATACATAGTTATCAGTTATCTATAAAAAGATATTATATATCTATAACCTTATAACTACATTATATCTCTTTCCTCATTTCGTTACTGTTTATGACTTTTTTCTGCTTTTATTTTTTTCTTATTTCATTAGGTTTTGGGGAAAAGATGCAGTTTGAGTCTGTTGCGTTAACCCAAAATCTTCAAATTTTTCTAGAGGATGGGAAGTTGTACAACACACTCCCACGTGCACTCAGGGTTGTGAGAAATTTCTGGCACACCAGCTGAACCTTGCTCCTCTCCTACTCAACAATACAGATAAGGAAAGCAGGTGAGAGGCACCCACTCATTCAGTAAGCACTGGTTGAGCGATCCTCTATGGTATACACGGTACCAGGCACTAAAATACAATGATGAGGAGAACGGGGCACAGTCTGAGTCCTCACGGAGCTGAGTGGCTAGTGGAGCATTAATCAAAGAATCACACAAATAACTTAAAAGGTTTCAGTTTTATGAGATGAAAAGAACTCTGCGGCTGAACTGGAGGTGATGCTGGCACAAAGATGTGAAAGTACTTAATGCCACTGAACTGTACACATAAACATGGTCGAGATGGCAAATTTTGTTATGTGTACTTTACTAGAATTTTTTTAAATGACATTAAGTATTATGAGAGGAGGGGAAACAATGCTATGAAAGCATAGATGAGGGAAGGTCAGAAGACCCTTCCCTGAGGAAGAAATGATTGAGCTGAAATCCAAAGGAACAATAGGATGGAAGTTATTATAGGACAACCTTGAAATCACTCCAATTTATAAAGAAGATAAATCATTCACAAATGTGGGTACTTTATTATTGGTGTGGCAGGATCATGTATTTGAAATATTAACCAATATTTTTTCCCTGTATTTCCTTTCACCTTTCTACCCTTCTCCCCACGCCCACCCGCAAGCAGCACGGCTAGCCTGCACTTGTTTTACAGGGAGATGGGAGGCAGAGAGACAGGCAAAGGGAAAGTCAAACAGCCTTTAAGATTCATCCTAGATTTGGGTTTTCCATAAGACTAGGAATTTAGGTGAAACAAACAGAATTTGGGGTATTGGTTTTTAGAGAGAAATCAATCATGGATAAAAGAGAAAGGATTTCTCCCTAGATTTAAAAGAATTTTCCAAGCTTGAGCTAGGAAGTATAAAGGGAGGCAATAAGCTTATAGAAGTCAGGGATGCTGAGGAAGGGGTACATGGGGCCAACCACAGGGAGGCATTAAGATGCCCAGGAAGGCGTGAGATGAGGCATTTAGGAGCAGGAAAGAGGATCCTCGTTCTCAGGGAAGAGCCTTGGGAGAAAGCAGCAAGATGCAAAGAAGGAATGGCTACCTGGTGCTTCTAAGACAGCTTGAAGGAGCCACCGTGGCCTCACAGAATATGACAGAGCAATTGCTGTGCCCCTAAAGGCATAGGAGGTGGAACAGTGAACTAATGAGTCTGAAACTTATGGAAGAGAGGATAGATGTCTCCTTGGCAACCTGAGTGAACTGATAACAAAGGACCAGATGAGTAATGGACTTCTCAGCAGACGCCTTGGGCCCAAATGACAGCAAGGACTTGGAGGACCGCCCCCACGCACTTATCAAATGCCTTCACATCGCCCCCTGCCCCCTGCTGCACCACCCACCCCAGAATTAGGGACATAAACTGACTAAGATGAAGTTTCTGCTGTCCTACCTAATGGAATCAGGGAACAAAATAAACTTAGAATGACTCACTGGAGGATAAAGCAGGTTGCAGTTTTTGCTCCCTGATTTCCAGGCTGAGATTCATTGCAATGAGCAAATTTCCCCTTATGTACTCCTTACAGTTCTGAGTACTACACCTGTGTGGCATGGCACAAAGGTTTAGAATCACTGATATACACGTTCCCTGCTGGGACATCACATTGGCAAAGTCCAGCCCGTCAGCCATGGGTGAGGGTCAGCGCTGGCCACTCCAACAAAGGGGTCTTCAACAGCCCCAGGCCCGGGTGTGGGAACAGGCAGCCCTGCCCTATTGTTTTAACACGTTGTGCTGCTTCTTTCTTGTTACTTTAATTTGCAAACCTGATAAATCTCATAAATTGCTTACTGACCATGATGATGTCTTAATTTGTCTTTTTTTAACCTCCTGCTGAATATTCAGCACCTAGAACAGCAGCTGGTACGTGCGTAGTAGGACCTCAGTAAGCGTCTGGTGAATGAAAGACTGTCTAATACGGGGTAAAGAATCTATACAAACTTCAAATGACTACCAGGAGGCCTGGGTTGAGCAGCTGGGCCAACTCTCCATGAAATTCTGCGTATACTCAGAGACAGTCTGATGCTTTTAGATAACTTGGCCTAATTTTTAAGACAAAAATTCAGAACCAGCTGAGTCCTAATTGCAAAAATATTCTCAACATCTGGAATGTAGAATATCTAATTGATCGTGCCTATCAATACCCAGTTGAAGAGAAGCCTGGAGGTTAGAACCTGCCACTTTTAAAATATTATACTAAGCTGTTTAGGCCTTTAAATGTTGCGTTAAACTCACAATATGAGTGTGACGCTGTGTTCAATGCTGGGAGCCATCTGCGTGGGGAGGAAAGGGGGTTCCAAACAGTGTGGCCATGCCGCCCTCTCGTGGTGAAATGCCATAGCTTCTGAAACACTCTGTCCGTGGAAAAACTTCCTACACTGACCACGGTCTGTGACTTTGCAAACTTAACAGATGTTATTCACTTCACTTAATCTTCATAACAACCCTACTGTCAAAAATGCCACTAATATCTCTACATTAAAGATGAGAAAACAAAGGCTCAGAGAAGTTAGCCTGCCCCAGTCCTCTCTGGAGGTCGTTAAGTGGAAGAGCTGGGACTCAAACCCAGGGTGTCTGATTCCAAAGTAAATTTGCTTCCCAATTTGCATCATACAAATTATCATTGTTCCTAGTTGTAGCTCCAGTGTCTTACATATAATGGATACTCATGAAATATTTGTTGGGTGTATGAATAACAGGAGCAGTAGTTATAGCTTTGCAACAGCAGTAATATATATATATATACATACATATACAAATATATGCACATGCACATATATATATACACATATACACACACATATATCATGGGTTGAGTGCCTGCCATGCACACTCATTATTTGAGTGTGCTCAAGCAGAGCAAAGTTGACTTGTTCTATATAATTTTTAGCTTCTATTTAAATAATTTAAGCACCCTCTTTTCACTGACACGTATTCATCATTCAACAAGTATTTATGAAGAACCTACTATGTGCTAAACACAGCTCAAGCTGTGGTGAGGCATGAGCGATGTGCCTCAAGCCTCAAGGCCAGTTTGCTGCCTTCACTTCGCTTCTCTAAAAGCTGGAACTGGACCACAACCCTGCATCTATTTGCTGTGGGCTGTTTTGGAGCACGAGCCTTCGTTATTAACATCCTAGACCATCTAAATTACTCAAGAGTCCACAGCACACAGTAGCTTTTCTAAAGGGGGAGGTGGGGGAGGATTGTGCTGTTTTTTTTTAATTGCACTCACCAAAACAGCCCCAGCAAAATTGTCAGTATTTGCGAATCTGAGCCTCTGGCAGTTTTTGTAACTGTCAAGGGGCGGGCTTCAGAAGTCATGAGCCTGTGGCAAGATGCAGATTAAAGCATAAAGACCCCAAAGCCACTGCCTGTTTCCCAGCTTAATGAGCCACTCGATAGCCAAACGTTCAGGAAGCATGAGCAAGGAACGGGGAATTTGAGGGAAGAGCTGTTTGGGTATCTATCCAACAGATATTCCATTCGATTCAAAAATGAAAATATTTGCATGTATGTTACTGAACCAAGGTTCAGGCAGCGAGACACCAAGTCATTAAATCCCTATTTGTATAACAACAAGGAAACAGAATAATAACTAAGATCCCTTTCATCTTCAAAATATTCTGATTGAAATTAGAGGAAAACTGCCTTTCAGTTTTCTTTTCTCTGAGATCAGAGAATCAATGTTAAACATACCCCACTGTGTTCTGAAATCTCAGTTGTTTTTTTTTTTTACCACAAATTTATTTTCAATCAACCAAGATCTGTTGAATAATGCTATGTGCGCCAGCGGAATGCAGCTCTGGGGTTGGGTTCGTCAGGGAAGGGAAGCTAACATCACTGATGATGACCCCTTCTGCGTGACTGCTCTGACCTCCCTGGATGTGTCTTTCTTTCCTGTCTAAGGGGAGGGGGGCACCCAGCAAGTAAGCAGCTTGCAGAAGGCTGAAAGGTCTCCGAAGTGTGGCAGAGAGGGAATGAGCAGGTGCTTTGGTAGCGGATTATATGCTGAAGGGGAGCTCCTGCCTGGAAAGGGGAACAGGCAGGGCGGTCAGTGTTGCGGACTCAGCTGAGCAGTTGCAGGATGCACTGATCTTCCCCTTCTCAAATTTGATGTCCGAGTCTCCAAAGCTGAATCCTCCCTTTCCCCCAGTGTCACTGGCCTACATGCGCATCTCTCTTCCTGAGAGATGCCAAGGGAAGAAAGTAGCACTGTGTTCTCTCTGTGTTCTCCCAGAGGCTAAGCAGCGGTGGCGGCAAGTACACAGGACTCACTCATCCTCCAAGGAGCTCTCTGAAGCCATCCCCGGGGGTGTCAGGGGCAGGATTCTCCCACAAGACCCACGCAGGGGGACAAGTGGGTTGAAGGATTTGAGGGCACCCTCAGGAGACCCTGCTGCCCAGTATGTCACATAAACCCCTACAGAGAGATTCCCCGGATTCCAGTCTTATCAGAGCAAGACGCCTTCAAGATCCTGCCTGACGGCCAGCAAGGTCTCATTATCTTTAGCAAAACTCTGACCCTCTGTGGGTCTGTTATCTTTTCTAAAGTGAGAAGATGAAATTAAATGATATCATAGGACCAATCCAGTCCTAAAACCTCTTAAAGAAGCGAAAGTAAACTGCCACCCTACGTCGCCCCTCAGTCTACAAAATCAAATGCTTCAGAAGCTGCAGATTTGCAAACACATTTCCACCTTCTTACCCTACTTCCTTGCAAAATTGCACAAGACATGTAAAATGTGCTTGGTTACAGGGCCACTGTGTCCCTGTGGTTGAATTTATTAGATCTCCTATGGTCACCCTAGTAGAAACAGAATCTAACATAAAATTGGATGAAGACGGGAGGGATAGAGCTCAGAGGCAGAGCACATGCTTAGCATGCATGACGTCCTGGGTTCAATCCCCAGTACCTCCATTAAAAAAGCAAATGAAAATAAACCTAACTGCCTCCCCACCACCCCCAAAATAAGATAAATAAATAAGGAACAGCTGGGATTCCCGATGTGCACAGACTAGCTTATGCAGATAACCACTGCCTGAGCCCCACAGAGCCTTATTTAGGTCATTTTGGTTTGTGTGCGGAGACGTTCCCTTCTAAGTCAACACTACTGAGCATTCACTCAAAACTCCACACAACCCTGAATATGCACCAGTGTTTCTTAAAGTTCAGATACATGCAATGCTCTTCCACAAGGCAGCCTGGCCTCCAGGCCTAACTGGCAAGTATTTTTGTACACTCCTGTAGCGATGGCTTTTTACTCACTTCCCTTCTGAGCACAAGCTGTTAGTTTTTGCCACCAGCAGCAACCAGTCAGGTGAGCTTCTCCAATTTCATCAGAGGGAAGGGCGGGGAGGAGGGGGCAGGGGCTCCTATCTGTATGCCAGGCGAGCCCCCACCCCACCCCTCACCACCGTGTCTACCTCCACCTCCACCATCTAATTTACATTCCACAACCACAAGTGGCAGGCTCACCTCCACCTGGTCACCCCCTGGGCCCAGCTACGGCTGATCCCCCACCCCCACAGTCTAACCCTAGACATCAGTCTGGCTTTGCTTACCCACTTTCAATGAATGTATCGTTTCTATTCTGTCACAACATTCATTCCGGGCTAACCCCATTTAGTTCTGTTCGCTCCCTTCTTATCTCTCTCCCAGTTCAAGGACCCTGGTGACCTCATACAACCTAACAACTAACCAACTCTCTCAAACCGTCTTATCAAGAGGGGTGAAAATTAAAGTCTCTTATTTATACCAGAGATCCTAGGAAGCCTGCAAGCTCAGGAGCTCTGGAATCTCAGTGACCCTCCCTCCACCCCTCACCCCCTGCCCTAAAAATCCATCTCCATCACCCTCTGCCCAACATGCTGAGAAAGAAGGGCCCAGTTGTTGGAGGAGGTCATGGAGAGGCCATGACCACCGGCTGACCCACGAGCTAGACCCGGGCAATCCGAGGTTTGTACCCCCTCCCCTGTACCTTGTGCCCTCTGGTCCCTCAGTGGGAGCCGTTTTCAAGGATACAGCCTTGAGAGAGAAAAGTGCTGTTGATACCATCTGCATGGCATACGTGACTGGATCCCGGTAAGGCCTCTGTAAAAACGTTAAGATTGTAGCCGGCGGGCGGTGCGGAATCTATTCGTCTTAGCCTCCTAGGTAAGTTCCCTTTGTTATTAAACCTGTCACCTACCAGTCCGGAGTGGCTCCCTCCTTCTTCAGTCTCTCCTTGTCCCCCACATATGGGGGCCAGTGTCAGCTCTCAACCGGAGAACTCGCCAGGTTGCAGACCAACACCAGCTACACACTGAAAACAGCCCCTGGGTTCGGCGTCTGGGTTCGGCGTCTGGGTCCGGCGTCTGGGTCCGTGTCCGCGTTCGCACAGGCGCCGTGCGCACACACGCCGCGCACACACATCCGCGCACACACGCCACGTGTACCCTCCCCGACCCTGTCCTGCTGCCGGAGCAGCGCCCCTAAGTCCTTCCTCTTGCGGCTCTACTCCCTGCGTGCCGTATGCTTTTTTTTTTTTTCTTTTTTTCTTTTTTTTTTCCTCTTCATTTAAAGAGATTGCAATTAATATTTTTAATCTCTGGAAAAGTTTACGATATCGCCTGAAAGAAGTGGGGGATGGGGGCTTATGAGTATTGTATATATCCTCCAAGGACTTAGTTGAACCTGCAAAAACTCAGGCATCTCTCCGTCGATGAGTAAGAAACATCCGCAGCAAGTGGGGTTGTCAGGAGAGTGTCATCAGTAACAAGGCTGATGTTTTTATCTCTGTCTGACTTCTGCGGTTTTTTTCTTACTTGATTCTGAACCCAGAGGAGGAAGGAGGTGGGATAATAAATCTCCCTCAAACCCCAACAAGGGAAACAAATGTTAAACAGATGATATAAAAATAAAAAATTAATTATGCAGTGGGTTAAGTGCCATGGAGTTGAACAGAGTGTGTGAGAGATGCCTCATTCCTCCCCCTGTGTCTCTCCCTTACTCTCACACCACCACCCTTACAACACGTCTGACACCGGATGTGTGGATTTTTTTCCCACACCACATAATTCTCTGGCATCAGCTGGGTGTCCTCCAATTTAACTCCTATCACAATCTACCTGGAGACAGAGTCAGATCCCACAGATTCAGGGCTCGGTGCCACAAGAATGCCCCCACCCCAATGTTGGATGACAGCCTCAAGTCCTGTGCTTCTGAGCGATCACCTGTAAATCAGACGTTCCTTCAACTCCCTCCTCAGGTTTGATTAATTTGCTAGAGCAGCTCACAGAACTCAAGAAAACTGTTTACTTACTGTTTACCAGTTTATTATAAAAGGATTTGATAAAGGACTCATGAACAGCCAGATGGAAGAGATGCAGAGAGCAAGTATGTGCGGAGGGCACAGAGTTTCCATGCCCTCTCCAGATGCCACTCTCCCAGCACCTCCACAAGTTGACCAATCCAGAAGTCCCTCAAGCCTGTACTTTTGGGATTTTTATGGAGGCTTCATCACATGGGCATAATCAGTCACAGCTCAATGTCCAGCCCTTCTCTCCTCTCTGGAGAATGGGGGGTTGAGGCTAAAAGTTCCAGGCTTCTAATTGTGGCTTGGTCTTTCTGGTGACCAGCCCGCATTCAGGAATCACCTTGTTAAAACCAAAGACACTTTATCACCCAGGAAATTATTGGGATTTCAGGAGCCCTGTGTCAGGAACCAGGAGCAAAGCCAAATATACATGTATTTTCTATAATCTCACACAGGGAGACCACAACCTGCTATTATGCAAGAGCTCTTTTTCATTTTTGGATGAATGGTTTTTGGATTACAAGTGCACTTTGGATTATAAAAAAACAGTGGGTGGTCAGGAAAAAACATGATTATCTCTTTCTTGACAAAAATGTACATAATGTTTTGGAGTTTCTGGTGGGGTTTGGGGGAGTTGTTTAGTTTCATTTGTTTGTTTTGAGGCTATTCCCCTATAAGTATTTAAGACCGTCTTTATAGTTAACTAACAATTCTTTAATTTTTAAAAAAGACAAAATGAATTCTTAACTCCAAATCTATTCTTCTACCCATACTGCTTTGATGTCTGATGTCAGATGTCAGTACTGCTCTCATTTGAGCAAAAAGAGAGCTGCCCTGGATGCTGTGTCTTAGGGTGTACACACACACACACACACACACACACACACACACACACACACACACACACACAAAGAGCCATGCACAAGCACTGCATAGCTCTTGCTCTAAGACCTTGAAACTGAAAGCATTTGTGTCCAGATGTCCTAAAAGGCTTGTATTGCTCTGTTGCCAATGTTGTTAGCGTGGACGCTGCTTTGGAAAGAGACAACAAATTAACTTATCCCTCTCAGCATAAATCTAATAGATTCTGCTACGGTTTGAATGTTCACATCCCCCTAAAATTCGTTCTTTGAAATCCTAACTCCCAAGGTGATGGTACTAGGAGGGCGGCCTTTGGCAGGGGATTAGGTCATGGGAGTGGATCCCCATAATGGAATCAGTATGCTTAGAAAAGAGGCCCAAGAAAGCTTTCATCCCTTCCTATCACATGAGGATACAAGGAGAAGCCATCAGTCTGCAACCCAGAAGAGGGTTCTTACCAGAACCCAACCATGCTGTCACGCTGATCTTGGACTTCCAGGCTCCAGAACTGTGAGCAATAAATTCCTGCTGTTTATGAGCCACTCAATCAGTGGTATTTTGTTATAGCAGCCTGAAGGGATTAAGACAGATTCTTTCAAACTAAACTATTATTCCTCCAGGGGGCCAAGCATTCATCTTTCCTCATTCACCCATATTCCAACTCACAGTTCTGGACATCCTCACAAATCTCACAATGTTCATAGCAGTTGCAAATGGCAATGAGGGGACATTTTGCAATTTTTAATAATTGATGTTGCTCTTTAATTTGTAGAAGTAGGTTTAGATATAACAGGGATGAAGCATAATACTGATTCTTTGCATTGGCAACTATATGGATAGTGAATGCTGATACTGCAAATAGTTTTATTTTTTACAAAACATTTAATGTGATTTTTTTCTTTTTAAGAAAAAATTTTTTAAAATATTAAATTGTTTTAACTTTCATTTTTATTTTAAAAGTTTATATTCATTAATTATAATTTATACATCACTCTAATTTTAACATTATCTTGAATAGTTCAAAAGAAAAATAATTTTTGAAGATATAAATAAAATTTATTTTTAAATTTATTTACATTTTACATTATTTACATTAATTTGTATTTAGATGAAAATGTGTCTAAATTATATATACTTTGAATTCTGTTCCTTAATGCTTTAGATTGTTGAGCTCAAGATAGAAATGATCATGACAGAAATATGAAAGTGGAACTCAGCATATTGCTTAAATATTTTTAAACTGAAAACCAAAAGAATAAGCAAATTTCCATCAAGCATGACTCATATAAAATGCCTGACCAATTTATTATATATTCTCTATTTAATGAAAATTCAATTGCTATTTTTAAGATGAAAATTAGATTATTCTCAGCAATTCACAATACGGATAGGTCAGATGAAATTCCTACAACCTCATATTCTTTACCAAATCAAGATACAATTACACATCACAAAACATAATTTGCACACACAAAAAATACAAACGTAATTATAGCACTGAAAAGAGGGATGAATAAAGAGTAATCAATATATTCAGTAAACATAAGTAAATGCCAGTTGAGACCCTTCCTTGATGTTCTTAGAAGGATGACATTATGTATCCAAAATTTGCCAACCATAATGATGCTTTTTGGGTCACTAAAAGCACAGTATTTACAGAAAACAATGGAAAGTGTCCAGGTTTAGTATAAACAGTTTCAGTTTGAGGTGTTAAAATAAATAAAAATAGAATATAGCACAGGGAAATATACACAAAATGTTATGATAACTCACAGAGAAAAAAATGTGCCAATGAGTGTGTATATGTCCATGAATGACTGAAAAATTGTGCTGAACACTGGAATTTGACACAACATTGTAAAATGATTATAAATCAATAAAAAATGTTAAAAAAAAAACCTGCAAAGCACTTTAAGATACAATTAAAGACCAATAATTCATAAAATAAAATAAAATAAAATAAATGGTTACTTAAAAAAATAGAATACAGATAAACATAATGAAGTAAATGATCACTCTAAAGGACAGAAAACTCAAAATGAGGCCACCAATTTTATGAGTTAGAAGGTAAGGAAAGAAAACATACATAAAGTTTAAAAAGTTATTATTACTCAGCTCAATCAGGTTGTCCAAGCATCAAAATTTATACTAAAAAATGTATTTTCATTACATGTATTGTTGAACTACCAGAAAAGGAAAACAAGTCAAAATTCATATATTTCACTAGTTTTACATCAGTTGGGAAAATGGATTTAGACTTTTCTGGAAAACTGAGAAAACAGCCTTTAATTTTAGGAACTGACAAGAGATTGATGAAAAAATCTTGAAGGCTTGCCTAATCTCACAAATATGGCTGGCAAACAAGAACATGAGTAAGCAAGAATTTTTACCCAAAGTCCAGAAGCTTTTGTTTTTGCTGTGTATGGAACATAGTTGGAATTCATTGCTGCACCAACAGGACTGCTATTCTTTAGAACAACTCCAGAGATGAAATGCAGTGTTTTTAGATCTGCCCAAAGATGGATACCAGGATGGAACGTGAAATTTGACCTTGGACCTAAATTTGACATGTAATAGGATGTGGACTACATGCTGTTAAAGTAATTAGATTCCACTTCGACAAGCTCTAAGATGTACTAGCAGAGTTCAGCAAAATAATATTCCCAAATAAAAAGTGAATAATCATCAAAAATGAAGTTAATTTTGAATTTGTGCTATCTGTAGTTACCTGGTATGAGCCATTGCTTACTTTTAACTTTAAAGAAGAAACAAAACAGATCTACTATGATATTCCACTTCAGAAGCATTAAATTATATATTTTTAATTTTAGAGAATTTTTCTCCAACTTGAAAGAAGCTGATATAAAATATGCAACAAAGTGATATTCAAACAAAATACAAAGAGTTTAGAAAAAGAAAAAAGTTTTCATTACTGTGTATAAATATTTTCCAAAACAAATTTTAGAAAAGCTATCTTCCAACAAACTATAGATCAGGGTATACTGTTAACTGAAGAGAGATTTTTAACAAATTGAATATCTAACTGCTATTTTAAGTTCTCTTTATAGCACCTCAGCATTGAAAAATTTGAAAGAAAATCCATGAATGGATCTAGAAATTACTCTGAGAAACAGTTTAAATTATGATATAAAAACAGCAATTATATCATGAATTAAAATACATAATATTTTCTGTAATAAATACAATTTATCACATGCAACTCTATCACAATATTTGAACATGTTATATAATATTGTGGTGCATTTCTGAATTTAGGTAATGCTTTAAGAACTTTATTGACAATTCAAACTGCTTCAGCCTCAGCAGAGTGATTTCCCCAAACTGGAATACAAAACCACCTAAGAACGTCAGTGACTCCAAAAAGATTACGTAATTTGGCACTCTTTGTCAATAGAGCAGAAATTTTGTGAAAAAAAACTTGATTAAACAACCTAATTAGAGACACTGCTGAAATTAAGGCAAGAAAAATAAAAATTTTGGAATAAATACGTAATTCGTACATTACATATGTCTTTACTTTATGACTCACCCAAACACGACCATCAATAGAACACCCAAGCATATGTGATAATAATTAAACTCAGCTGTCTTTGATATTTGCCGACTTGCAGTTACACGTCTGTAGCTTTGCAGGTTCTTGGTGAAGGGGTATTTGTTTTGGCAGGAGGATAGAACATATTTCAACACTTTGCTCAATTTATAACTTTTGGCTCGTTAGAAGCATGGTATCTAGGCCTCCATCTGCACTCACACCCTGAGCCCTGAAACGCCGGGCACCGGCTTGGCAGGTGTGTCTGTTGATGTCGGTCAGTGGAGAAACCGCGCCACACCGGCTCCGCATCCCTGGTGAAGACGTCCTTCCTCACTGCTTTGGTATCCAGCTTAATGCCCGCGTACGATCTTCTAGAGAGAAGGGCAGGGCAATAGCTTCAGAGAATATTTACCCGTGAAAATGGATCCAAATATTCTTCTGGGTTTTTGGTGTGTTTTGGTTTTGGTTTTGTTTGTTTGTTTGTTTTTTGTGAAGAGTAGATAATTACGTTTATTTATTTGGTTTTTCAGTGAAGGTACTGGGGATTGAACCCAGGATGTCGTGCATGCTAAGCATGAGCTCTACCACTTGAGCTATACCCTCCCACCAATTATTCTTTTTGAATGTTCTTTGTACCACAGATAATAAATTGCTTATGAAACGACTCTGAAAAACACAACCACCGCTGGAGATGCGGGCTCTTTTCATTGAAATTCAAAAGTGACATAAATGCTCCGCTGGGTGATTTCCTTCCTAAGCAAACAGTACAGAAAGAGAGGAGAAAACGAAAGAACCTCGCAAGTGGAGAAACCTGGCAAACATCACCTCCACCAGATGATCAAGGTCAACCTCCACAGAGATAAGTCATACTGATGTAGGTGGCCTTGTAAGAAGGGCCCTTCACCTCTGTGATCTTTCTCCCAAATCCCAGAACCCCAATCTAATCAGAAGGAAAACATCAGACAAATCCCAATTGAGGGACATTCTGCACAATAACCTGCCAGTCCCCCTCAAAATTGTCAATCTCAAAAAAACAAAAACAAAAACAAGGAAGATGTGAGAAACTCTCCGAACCAACAGGAGCCTGAGATAAGATTAAATGCAATATGGTTTCCTGGATGGGACCCTGGAGCAGAAGAAGGACATTCGGTAAAAACTAGGCAAAGCTGAATCAAGTTTGGATTTCAGTTAATAAAAATGTATCCATCCTCGTTCATTCACTGTGTCAAGTCCCACAATAATGTAAGAACACGTTAATACTAGGGGAAACCAGGTGTGGCGCATATATATGGGAATTCTGTCCTGTCTGCAACTTTTCTGTAAATCTAAAACTATTCTAGGATTTAAAGTTTATTTAAAAAAGAAATGTAATAGAACATGTCTGAAGGACAAAATGGCCTCAAATGAGGCCTCCTAGTGGAAAGGAGAACCTCCGAAGACACTCACCATGGAGAGGGAGAGGATGGGTTTGGACAGTCATCCAGGGCTCAGGCTGTCCTCGGACAGGCCTGGTCTGGGCAGAACAGGGCATTGCTTCTGGAATCTTCCTGCATCTGCCATCCTGACACCATGGACGTGCTTTGTAGGAAACAGTCATGTGTATGTCACCAAGATCTGTAACTCCCCCGGATCCTTAGACCGTTTACCCTCTGAGCCGCCTCTGACCTTACAAGGAAACACGGAGGGAAGGAGCTTCCTGCTTCCGACCCCAAGTGGGCGCCATATCAAGTGATGGCCACAAGGGGGCACCTGAGACTATCAAGAGCAAGTGCCTGCTGGACTCTGACCTGCGAAGTCAGGTCGGAGTTCCTGCTCCCCTGGAAGGCAGCAGGCAACGAAAGAACTACACGTTTGATTTCCAGGTCCCTGTAAGGACTGTATGGGTGGCTGGGAATGTACCAGGTGTGTGTTTTCATGGTCCCAGCAGTGAACAAGGTGCAGTACAACTCATTTTAATTTCTGATCTTTGTGCCACCTGCCTCTCTGATGGCAGACAACTTAATTCAGCCTCTTAGGGGTTAGGTCTTCTTCAGTCTAATAAAGCAAATGCTTTTTGCTGTTTTGGTTTAGGTTTTGTCACTTTCACTTTAAAACTGAACCAATCTAAGATCTATTCACCCCCACACAACACCACCCCCCCATCCCAGGAGGGCGTCTTGCACTCAGGAAAAGTTTAAATCACAAAGTGGCTTCCAGGTAGGGGAGTGGTCCTGGTCCCTGACCTTCCCCTGCTGTTCTCTTGGCCCACCAATGCCCCCTGACCTCCCCTTGCTGACCTGGCTCTCAGTTTGGCCCTGTGACATAGGGAGATTCAGTGAGACTTCAGCCATGTACTTCTTTGTCTGTCCACCCTCTCTGTTCCTAGCAACCAGTCTACTGGTCCTCATGCTCACTTTCTCTCTCCTCAGGTACACAGATCACTCAGAGATCACCCCTCTCCACGGCCCAAAGCCCACTCTGGCCCCTCCTGTGGCTAGACGTGCCATGTCCCCATTTTCACGGGTTCTGTAGGCCTGGTGATATGAGGAGATGCTTATGGACTGAATGTTTGTGTCCCCCAAAATTCATTTGTTGAAACCCTACTCCCAGTGTGATGGTACTAGGACGTGGGGCCTTTGGGAGGTGATCAGACTTAGATGAAATCAGGAGGAAGGAGCCCCCATGAATGGGATTAGTGGCCCCATAGGAGTCCCCGGATCGCTCACTTTCTCTCCCGTCTGCTCTCTGCCACGTGCAGACACAATGAGAAATCTGCAGTCTACAGCCTGGAAGAGGGTGCTCACCAGAACCCAGCTGTGCCGGCACCCGGACCTCAGACTTTCAGCCTCCAGAACTGTGGGAATAAATTTCTGTTGTTGATAAGCCACCCAGTTTATGGTATTTCACCATAGCAGCCCAGACTAAGACAGTGTCTCCAAAGGGCCAGGCAGAAAGTGAAGTACAAAATCTCTTTATTTCAAACCTAAGGAATTGCAAATTCAAGCAAGGAAATTTCCTCCTTTCCTGGACGTCCCTCATGACCGCTATCAGAGAGCGCATGCGCACCCCCCCCCCCCGTGGGTCTGTGAGTGGGGAGAGGGAGGGTGGGGTCGTGCAGAATACCCTTCCTCCTCTTCTCATTACAAGTCATCAGCGCTGCTGCTGCGGACTGGGCCTCCTCGCGCCTCTCTCTTCCTTCCTATTCCCGGAATAGGAAAATAAATTCTCTCTCTTGGTATCACATCAAAATGCATCCTGCCCCACATTAAAGTGGTAGAAATCAAGGACTTGGCATCTTTGTTTCGCCGTGTAAATTGTTTCCACAGCTGTGGATGCTCTTTCCTTTGGCTTCCAAATGAGGGAGGATGACAGTTATTCCTGGAGGCTGAGAAATAGCCCATCAAGTTATACTTTTAAAAACTTCAAAAAAAAAAAAAATCCCCATCACATTGATTTGGAAGGAAAGAATGCTGGAAAAAGAAAATGACTTTATGCTAATGAGGGAGTGGCTGCACTTTAAACATGTAAGAAGCTGTGCCTTTAGGGTGAAATGTACAGCATGGGAATACAGCCAATAATATTATAATAACTTTGTGTGGTGACAGATGGTAAACAGACTTATCACGGTGATCGTATTGTAATGTACGGGAATATCAACTCACCATATTGTGCACCTGGAACTAAAATAGTGTCCTAGGTCAACTATACTTCAATTCAAAAACAGAAAGGACATGTGATCACCGTATCCTAATAGGTTCTGCAGTGAACAATATTTACATTGTTACAATGATGCAAACGCTAATCATTGATATAATTTAAAATGTGGTAAAATTTGGGGGAGAGGATGAGAAAGGAGAGGTGAGGTATTAAATCTTAATCTCTTATAACATTTACAAATTTAAAAATTGCCCACAGGGAACTATATTCAATGTCTTGTAATAACCTTTAATGAAAAGCAATTTGAAAGTGAATATATGTATATACATGCATGACTGGGATATCATGCTATACACCAGAGACTGACACATTGTAACTGACTATACTTTCATAAATAAATAATTTTAAAATTGCTTTTTCTTTTCTTTTTATTCTATCTATATAAGATGAATTCTGCCAATATCTAAGTGAGCTTGAAGAAGGAACCCAGGTCTGAGACTCCTCGGTTACAATCTTGTAACCAGAGGACTCGTTTACACTCCTGACCCATGGAAACTATGAGATAATAAATGTATGTTTTAAGCTGCTAAATTTCTTGTAATCTGTTGAGCAGCAATAGAAAACCAATACAAACTCCAACAAAAAAAATATATTTTAGTAAACAAATTTTAGACTGGAAACCAAGAGATGACGGTTAATATCACCACTATTAACCCACTGTATGATCTTAAACAAGTCACTTCTTAAGGGATGAGGTTTTTAAAATATGTCATCTGAGACATAAAGGCTTGAAAATTCTGATTCTAAATCTTGCTTCAATAATCTCTCAGTTACTGTGCTTTTTTTCCTGTCTTGCTTATAATGGAGTCTTGTAGTACTAAAGATAAGTAGCCCATTAGTTAGATTGTCAAAATCTTTTCATAATAAAGAGATTCCCTTTATAACAGTATTTATTCTGCAAGACATGGCACTTGCCCCACTGCAATGCAATTATAATTTTGGAATGAAAATATGTAGCAAAATGCTTAAGATCAAATACGTGCAAACTAAAATAGCACAAAGGAATATTTTATGAAAAGGGAAAAAGGCCAACAAAAGAAGGATTAAACTTGATGTATGCTTCTTAGAATCAAGAATTCGTTTTTGGAAAGGAAGACTATCAGAAAATAAGGGCAAGCAGTCCAGCTAGCGGACGGGGCTAGGAAAGCCCTGGAGAACCCAAGCAGTACAATTGCATCTGAAGCAGAATGTATGTGCTAGGGACTGAATTACACCCACCCTCCCCCCAAATTTACAGGTTGAAGCCCTACCTGCCCAAGGTGATGTTATTTGGAGATGGAGTCTTTGGGAGGAGTTTAGATTTAGATGAGATCATGTGAGTGGGGTCCTAAGGTAGAATTAGTGCCCGTATAAGGAGACACATCAGAACCAGAGAGCATGCTTACTCGCTCTCCCTGCCATGTGAAGACACAGCAAAAAGGCATCTGTCTACAAAAAAGCTCTCACCAGAATCCAGCCATGCTGGCACCCTGATCTCACACTTCAAGCCTTCAAAAATGCGAGAAATAAATTCTATACTTTAAACCACCCAGTCTGTGATATTTTGTTATGGCAGCCCAAGCTGCTCGAAACATATATATATGACCAGGGGAAGTATAAGATTGGAGATGTAGAGGACAGGAGAGAGGAAAGATGCTTGGTGGTCACATGGGGGAATTTGAATTCATTGCTCAGGGTTATAGGAAATCCTTACAACTTTTTAAGCAGGAGATTTTGAGGAAAGTGAGTTTATGTGACATGATGTAATGAGGGTTATGACTATGATGGTGACCGTGGGAATAGGAAAAAAAATGTGGAATTTTCAAAAAATGTTAGGGGAGAAGAATTGCCAGGACTTGGAGATGGATTTGTTATTAAACAATGAACTCAGTTCTTAAGCCTGACAACTGAGAAATTCTGATGATGAAAATGGGGGAGACCTGGCTAAGCAGTGTGGAGGAGTTGCTGTCAGAACCCAGCCCTCATGACTGGAGGCAGCTGTTCCACAGGATCCTGGACTAACCTCCCAAGGTCTTCTGGACAAATCGTAAATAACTGAAAATGTTTTCTGATACTTTTAGTAAGGCTACTCAAGGACAGAGCACCCAGGTTGACCTCTTTCTTAGTCACCAGCTAATCAGTGCTTTAAAAAAAAAAAATGCTGTGAAGTCTTAGTGTTTCCAGATGGTCTCCAGCTTATTTCTCCCCTTTCTTTCTCCTGTTTTGCCTTAATTCCTTGACTTAGCACAAAACCCACCCCCTCATGTGCACTCCTTTTGCATGTATGTTTGTGTACAAACTATAGAGATGTCTCTAAGTGTTTCTGTGATACAAGGATGGCCTCTTTCTTCTCTGTGCTTGGTTTCTGAAGTCAGGTGCCAGGTTGAAATACCGCTCACATTCTGAGCTGTACCCGGGGAAGTTACTAAGCATTTCTATGCCTCGATTTCTCTGTCTACAAAATAGGGAAAATTGAAGTACCCCCCTCATGTTATTATTAACATCAAGCTTAAATGACCATTGCATATGTAAAGTGCTACCACAGTGCTAGGGACACTGTGAGTGCACAGGAAACCTTAGTTACTATGATTAGAAACTCAGCAAACCTGGTGTCCTTCTGGAATGCCAGCAAGAGCGGAGTAAGTAGAGAGAAACAATAAGAACCCTTGGAAAATGAACAGGGATGTATTTTGCAATGTCTTGTGGGTCTTTAAGCACTTCAAAATAAAAAGTTATTTTTAAAGACGTGAACAAGGACAGCCTGATAAGAAGTTCTCCACATGACCTACCTTTGCGCTTCTGTCTTTCACACGAGAGGTAGAATTCAAAATGCCCGATCGCACTTGGTCATTTAGGCATTTGTGCTGGGTAAAAGTCCCACATAAAAATAAGGCTTTACTTTTTGGTCTTCTGTTATCGGAATGCTTTCTTATTTTACTGATTGTAATTTTCATGACAGGTCTGACAAGTAAAGCAAGTTTAGTGTTTCTGACTTTGTAGACTAAGAAACTGAGCCTCGGGGATCTTGCGTAACTTGACAAAGGTTCCCTGGCTGAGCTGGCAGATGACTCAATCCAGAGTAGGATCCAGGTCTGTTTTACAACATGGCTTTTTTTTTTTTTTTTTTTTTGGTAGCACATGGGACTGCTCTTTAAGGAAGTGTATTTTTAATATATATTTTTAATTTTTTAATTATTTATTTATTTATTTTTAATGGAGATACTAGGAATTGAACCCAGGACCTCATGCATGCTAAATGTGCACTCTACCACTGAGCTATACCCTGCCCCCTTTAATACATATTTTTAATGAGTTATGTATTAGTTTCCTATTGCTGTTGTAACGAAGTACCACAAATATAGTGGCTTAGAGCATAAATTTATTCTCTTAAAATTCTGGATATCAGAAGTCCAAAAAAGGGCCTTCTAAAGCTAAAATTAGGAAGTTGGCAGGGCTGGGTTCCTTCTGGAGGTTCTAGGGGATAAACCAGTCCTTGCCTTTTCCAACTTCTGTCTGCATTCCTTGGCTTGTGACACCATTTTAGCAAAGGCCTCACTCCAACCTCTGCCTCCATCATCACATCTTCTCTTTCTGACTTGGATCCTCCTGCCTCCCTCTTGTAAGGATGCTTTTGATTACATTTAGGGCCATCTGGATAATCCAAGAGAATACCTCCATCTCAAGACCCTTCACTTAGTCACATCAGCAAAATTCTATGCCTTATAAGGTGACATATTCACAGATTTGGGGATTTGGACATGAACACTTTTTGCAGAAGAGTCCTTATTCTGCCTGCCACAAGGTATCATTCAAGTACTGTAAGATGCATGGATCGTAAGAGCATGGTTTTGAGTTCTAACAAATGTATGTACTCATGTGAACCACACACTAATCTGACTATAAAAGATTGATTGGCATTATCCAAAATTTCCCCCCACCCACTTTCAGTGATCCTCCCCACTCTCACCCCAGGCAACTGCTATTCTGATCGCTGTCACTATAGATTAGTTTCACCTGTTCTTGAGCTCCCTATGAATGGAAACATAAAGGACGTACTCTCTTTTGTGTCTGGTTTCTTTCACTCACCATAATGTTTTTGAGATTCAACCATGATGTGCACATATTAGTCATTATTTTTTTGGCTGAGTAATATTCCATTGTATAAATATACCACCACTTGTTCATCCATTCATCACAAGGTGGACATTTTAAGTTATTGTAAGATATTTCCTATTGTGAATATAGCTACTATGACCATTTTTGCACAAGACATTTTGTGGACATATGATTTCATCTCTCTTGAGTAAATACTTAAGAATGAAAATGCTGAGTTATAGGGTAGGTGTATGTTTCAATGTATAAGAACTACTATCAAACACCTTTACTCAGCAGTTGAAACCTTTTACAGCCCCACCAATTGTTTTTTCGTTAAACATATATGTACTGCAAATTTTTTTTCGGCTCATTCCTTCATTTTCTCGGAGGTTTTAACATACAAAAAGAGATAAATAGGTATAGAAACAAGTATAGATGTGTGTAGCTGTGTGTATGTGTGTTATGGGTATGTGTATGCATTCACATATATACACATACGTATATGCATACATAGACACACACATCTACACACACACACACTCCCAGCTCAATATGCTAAGAGATTTTAGAAGCATTAACATCACAGTAGCAATGAGTATTCCTGGAATGTAAACACCATTCTTCACTGAAAGAAAGCAGTCTTCCTTGAAAAAATACGAATAATTTATAACGTAAGGATATGCTCAAACAATAATGGGGACATATCAAAAAATTACTGGAGTTAGTTTGAAGGGGCACCCACTGACCAAATCTGAGATAATCTGAACATTAAATAATAATGACAGTGAGGATTATAAACTATTGAATAAAGGATGCATGAGTTCGCACCAATGTAAATTAATTAAGTGAATACATAAATAAGAAGAGAAAGCTCTGCCTACACTAGAAAGCTAATAATAAATGTAGAAAGAATAGTAGAATTATAAAATCATCACTTGGCAACCATTATAGGAATTATTGATTCAGACAAGTATCATAAATAACCTTGGTAAAACCAGTGGGTGAGTGTTTGAGGAATGATGAGATACTTATGTAGTCTCAAAGCAACCTTTACAAGATGCATATTAACTACAAAAGATAAATACAGAGGAAACATCTCTCCTAAACCAGTTGATCAATATTATCCTTGCAGGATTTGGACTAACCAACAGCATTGGCTCCTGACATAATGCACTAAGAAGAACTGAGCACCACTTCTGAGGTGTTCTTACCAAACATGCATAACCTGAATTCAGTCATGATGAAAACTGGAAATAGGGCACGTTCTATGATATAACCTGTTTATACACTTTAAAAATGTCAGTATCTTGAGGTTCAGGATCATACCCTTATGAACTGTTGCAGGTTTAAAGGATACTAATAAGACACAAAAAACTGGACACATTTCATGATCTTGGATTTTCTACTGTTAGGAAGGACATCATTGTGACAAATTGGGCCAATCTGAATGATGTCTGTAGATTAGATGATAATATTTGAATCAGTGCTAAATTCCTAACCTTTGATAACAGTTTTGTGATTATGTTAGCGAATCCCCTGTTTTCAGAAAATACACGTTAACATATTTAGGGGTGTAGAGTTACCATGTTTGCAACTTATTCTCAATTGTTTCAATCACATATGTGTGTGCCTGTGTATACATATGTCTTTCTTGCATATATGAATACATATTTATTAATGTATATTTTATATTGATATATATAACACATATATTTCTTTTTTGTCAATGTACCCCTTTGAGCTGGATTTACATGAAGTCAGCATGGCATAGATGGGGAACTATTCAAGTATAGAAAATGATCAAAAACCCTATTTTACTTTCAAGTGCCTTGCATTTACAATATTATTTGAATATTTTGAAAATCCTTATTTGAAGATCCTTCTCTTGATAATGGCTATTTTGCATGTATCCATCTCAATTTCTAACCAGTATATGAACTTCCTCTGAATCAAAAGTTTGAGTACAATTGCTTTAATTGGTTACTTTAGCATTATGTCCAAACAATTAGTAAAGAGGTTTGTGTAATTAACTTGGTCATTCAGGTGCAGCAGAAGGGAAATCTCCAAGCCATTAACCACGCCACACTTCAAGATAGCCAGATGCACAATATTAATTTATAATAGGTTCTATATAAAACCCCCTTCCTGAGACACTCTATGGTGTGTGTGTTCTTCCTCACTACAGTAAGTACTAAACCTAATATGCTTTACTACAGATGTATTCCTGATAGCATTGGCTCTGTCCCCAAATTTGTTGAAGCAATGAAAGAAGAAAGAAGGAAAGATTATCCTGTGAATATAATGTTCCTAATCCAACATTCACAAATTAAATACATTGCCATCTATGCAGGAGTTAAGTATTCTGAATCTAATGGGAGCTCCAAGCAGTTTATTTCCATCTTCTAAGTTTCACTTAATCAAATTCTTATTGAAATTTAGTTTTAATCCAGTGTCTCCTCAGAACTGGTAGTTAAATCCATGAAAAGATTGGACCAAAGTTGCCTGTCCTTTTTTTCTGGATTAAAATTATCCTGGTTTTTCCTTTATCTGATGTGAGTCAACACTGCTTAGAAAGACTACACACCTCCAAAGCAAATGTCACTTTAGGATGAAACTGATAAATAGAGCCTGACACTCACATACTCCACCCCATTCATCTGATCATTTACAAACTGAGGTAGTAGATCTGGGATCTACACTCTGACTTTCACGAGACTTAACTATAATCATAGAAAGTGATGCAGATAATAAAAGTTTATTTATTTTGATTACTAATTATGTACCTGCCATATGCAATCCTGGAATTCTACGTGATGCAATGAGATCTAAAACCATTGTCCATTTGCTTAAGGAGCTCAGAATGTACTCAAGGACACACCAGGTTCTATCTCACAATACAGTGCAAGGATTTATATTTTCATTCATCCATGAGAAAGAAACAAGCTTAATGACTTTAATTCACCACATCTACATCAAAGAAAGTACTATACATTCTTCTCCAAGCCCTGAGGGGAGACTATCCTGCTCCTTGCCTCTCCCTAACCCCGCCCTGGCAGATATGTTGATTCAAGTGCTGACAGCCTTCACACGTTGCCAACTCAGATAGGTCTCTAAGAATAGCACAAGCAAGGATACTTGGCTAGAGTTGGTGACAATCACTCCATTCTCAGGAAAAGGCCCTGAGGGTTATCTCACCTCCTTAGAAGAAGAGCAGGCTGGATTTATGTCCTCAACACTTTCAGGAGGTTCTCAATATTTGCTGATTGTTTGATCCATCTCAATGGGAAAAGGTCACATGAGTGTCATCTGCATAAAAAGGCACTTATTATCTATCTCCACTGGGTCCTACGCTGTGTTGTAACGGAGAGCAAACAGGTTTTCTGCAACTTGGATATCTGTGACAATGACCCAGAACACAGATATGAACAAGTAGAACAGAGTACAAACAGCTGAGTAAATAGTAAAGAAGTCTATGAATTAACAAATAATATTAACATTTTGCACGAGGAGACTGAGTACATAACTTTAACGGGGAATATTGGCAGGAAACCTTGAGGAGTGTATGCTTAGACCAGATAAGGCCATGGAGAATTCACAACCTTTTTACTAATTAATCATCATGCAATGCAGCAGGCTGACAACACAAACCTGGCTTTCCCACATCATATTCTGGACCTGCTTTGGAGACTTGGAATTTCCCCCAGGGAGTCAAAGTCTCAGAACACATCAATTACTCATTGCTGGGTAAAGACAACAGCTCTAGCAGCTCTAAACCCTTTTCAAATTAAGGGAATAAAATTAATTTTGTTAGTTTTAATAAAAACTAATTTTTAGTTTGTTTTGCTCCTTTGCTTCAACCAAGCAATCAATAAGAAATAATGTTTGTAGACCATTCTATAATGAAGAAAGCATTTTTTTCCCCTGTGTATCTCTTTTGAACCTCACAACAGACCTGGTGAAGAGGGTATTATTAACATATCCATTTTTCAGATGAGGTGAAGAGGAGTGAAGTAAATTTCCTGTATGATAAGGATGCAAGTGCTCCTTAATTTTCCCTGTAAGATAAAACTATGGTAGATATTTTCAGATTAAACTATGGTAGACAGCATGTGCTTTGAAATATTATTAAAATATTTCATAAGTAAGGTGTATCTATTAATCACCAAATAATTATCTAGTGCTAGCAAGTGGCAAATCCAATGCTATATATCTATACACTGAATTATAGAATTGCCTTTGGCCTCAGCAAGCTACAACCCATTTAAAAGGCAAGTTTGTGACTGTCCTACACACACTTAGAGAAATGAGGATTAATGAGGACTGGCGTGAGCAGAGAAAACTCAGCCACGACAAAAATGTAAGTGAAACTGGGAAGATGCCGAGGTTGTAGCTAAGAAGCAGCAGCGGCAAGGGCAGTGGGGTGAGGGTAGGGGAGCCCATGAGAAGGCAAGCTAGTGTGCATGCGGAAATCTGGAAAGCAGTAAAAGAGAAGTTGGAAATTTGTCATCACAGCACCTAGCACAGGGCTTTAAGCATAAAAAACACTCAGTAAAGTAAAAGATGAAAAAAGAATTTGGGTCTTAACCAGGCAGCAAACTTTGCCCAATATTATCAATCAGATAATCACTGCTTCTCCAGTGGAAGGCAGAAGTTTCCTTCCCAATACTTCCCCAAGAGAGTAGAACTGTCAGCACTAATTCCTATTTTGTCAGTAAAAGTGCTAACATTTTTCATTCTATGACAGAAGCAGCCATCAAAAAATTTTGAACAAGAATATAAAAGTGGTGTTTAAGGAAAATTAATTTGGACCTGGTATGTGGTTTAGGTTAGAGTGAAGAGAGAATGGCTTTGGTGAACATGGCTAGAAATCAGAGGCATCAGGCAGGTAAGGGAAAATGAGGGCCAGTAGGGTAGTATTCAGTGAGAAAGAGAAAAATGATCACATACTATACCAGACTTTATGACTTAAAATCAGAGGAACTCTGAAGAAACATTGTTAGTGACAGAAATAGAGATGCATGCCATAGAGGTAGCAGTAGAAAAGAAAACTCTTTTCCGT
This sequence comes from Camelus ferus, assembly GCF_009834535.1. Lineage (NCBI taxonomy): Eukaryota > Metazoa > Chordata > Mammalia > Artiodactyla > Camelidae > Camelus > Camelus ferus. The sequence continues at coordinate 75,601,429 of NC_045701.1, read as the reverse complement.
GGGACAATATTTTTCCTTCATCCCTGCCAGTGCGAACATTGAACAGTAGGTAGTTTTTTAATTCTCTTCTTGGAAGAGAGGATTCTCTATCAAAGAAGATGGAAGACAAGTGCCCAGAGTATCAAGATATGTGGCCAGTGTGGACTTCTCCAAAACACGGAACTCAGATTGTCTGGGTTCCAGACCTAAGAGCTGACTGTGGGTGGACAATAGGGAAAGCAGAATAACACAGTTTGATGAAGGGGCAGGAGTACCAAGCCACTGCCAAGCTACCTAGTGAGAGCATGCCTAGTGGGAGTTGATACTTAATACAAAAGACTATTTCTGCTTCTGCAGTGCAATCACTGTTACCTTTATCTCCAAATACATCAATCTGGACTCCTGAACCTAGTCAGCGTAAGACCAGGGCAGTCAATGAAGAAGGGAACACTGTAACTTACAAAAGGAGAGGCATGAGGACAAGTGTTCGAAAGGGTTTTGCAAAGGCTGTTGGCCCCCTTTTCCAGATAATTATTGCCTCGTGGCCCTCGTAAAAATGAATACTAGCTTGACATGATCTGTACTGAGTGGGGTTTATTTTGTTTTGCTTTGTAGAGGAAAAGAGGATGGGTAGTGAGTTCCACACTGATTTCTGTATATACAGTACTGTTTCGTTTAAGTTTAAAAAAAAAAAACTCGAATCTAGTCTAGCTGTTGTATTTTTCCTCAGTGCTGATATCATGTCTAATTCAAATTTTCTAAATAAAACAAAGAGGAAGGGGAGCTTAACACACTACAAACGGTTAACCTTATAAAGTGTGTTTATTAATACTTATTTGGCTCCAAAAAAAAGTCTATGAGTTCATGGCCTTGAGTTGGTGTCCAGTCCAGATGTTAGCTAAGTTCCCTTAATTTCAACAGCCACCTGCACTTTTAAATATTGCCCCAGGATGGACTACGTTTCCCAAGAGTGAACACTGAGAAAGGCCCATGAAGCGCATTGTGGGAATTGTAGTCTGGATGACGACTTTCTCCCAACTCGGCCTCATGCTCTGATTCCGGGATGGGTAAACCCAGGATCTACCAATTAGAGGGGGCCATGTCGGTGAGGCCGTGGTCCAACCGGAAAAGCCGGTGTGAGAAGCTCGCATAATAATTGGCCAATGCTTGACCCCGGGGGCGGGGCAATAAGGTGGGCGGGAAGGCCGCGGCGATTGGGTGAGGAGCCCGGGGCGGCGGGCGGGGATTGGCTGCGCGCTAGGGCAGGGAGGCCTGGGAAGAGGCGGAGGAAGGCGACCAGAGCAGGAAGAGCAGCGGCGAGGCGGCGGCGGCGGCTGAGTCGGTGGCGGCAGAGGCGAAAGCGACAGCTCCAGGGGGTGGCAGCGGCCCTGAGAGCAGGATGCGGGTCTGGGTCGGGCTGACGCTGCTGCTTTGTGCGGTGCTTCTGGGCTCTGCCTCGGCGTCCTCGGGTCAGTATCCGCCCCCTCGGACTGGAGGCCAGAAGCCACCGCCCCCCGGCCTCCATCCCGGGGCAGGGCCATGGGAACTCCAGCTGGGGACTCCACTCTCTGGTCATACCTCGCACTGGCCTGTCACTCACTGTCATTTCTTGGGCTTCAATTGGCCTGGGCCAGATTAGATGTTTAGGGGAGCAAGAGAGGGGAGGAAAAGAAGGGGCGGTCACCCTGCCCACACCTCTTCTCACTTGACAAACTTTATGTGACTCCTCACGAATCTGAAATTGACTCCATGGGTGTGAATCCCGACAGCTGGCTTAGACCCACAGTGACACAGGAGCCCTACCGGAGCTTCCACGACTCTCATGTAGGTTATGTGCTGCATCGGTTTTGAAACTCTGGATTTGGGATTTGTAAGTTAAATTAATTGGCACACTTGGAGCTGTCATTGGGCAGAGCCAGGTCCATCCCCCAGGATGTTGACAGTGGTTTGGTGGGTTTACTGAGATGGTCCTCATCTTTTTGTCTATTTAAAAATGAAGACTTTTGCTGTAATTGAGCCCTTGTAAAGAAATATCCCTGAGAAAGTGGTTTTTACCTCTGTCACAGTGTTTCTGAGTTACCTCATGTTTGCTGATAGTAACTTTATGATTTTTGAAAAAATCTTGGTCCTTATAAATGTGAAGTGGATAACAACTAGTTTTAACTTTTTATATACATATAGAAATTCATATGCTTTTGAATTGACTTTTCAATTAGCTGATTTATACTCTGGTTCTGAAAATTATTTTTTCTCATTTTAATAGTTTAATCTGCCTACGTCTGAAAATGCGTATTTTGAGGGTGTTGGTAAAGAAACAATTAATATGATAAAGCTTTTGAATCTTAATCAGTTTCAGTTAACAAAACAGCTGTTCTGTAGCTTTAAATTTTTTCTGGAACAAGGCAGGGTATAAATGTCAACTCTTTTTTTTTTTCCAACAGAAAATTTCCCAGATGGTTATTTGAATCCTCAAATTATCTGTCCTAGTTGTAAGTCAATGCCATAACGTCATTCTGCTTCTAAAATAAGAGGTCTAAACCTAAAATTCTACCCATAATGTGGTTTAACATACCATTTCAAAAGCAACAAGCATATGCCAGTTACTTTACTGCCAACACCATGCTTTGAGGTCTTCCCCCCTCCTTTCAGTGTTAATTTGTGTTCATGACCAAATCTTTAAAACTCAGTGCTACTCCTGAAGCACTGCTAGCAGGTATTTGATCAAAGGAAGTATGAGATGAAACCGTTGAGTGTAATGGGTAGCATACTTGATGGACCAAGAACCACTTGCATCAGAATTTCTCTTAAGGGTTTGTTAAAAATGCAGTTTTAGGTCTGGAACAGGTTGAGGCATCTGTAGTTTAGCAAGTTTCACAAGTGATACTTCACACTAAAGTGTAAAAACTACTAGTTAAAGAACACGATATATATCCCTCTGAATTCAGTTTGCAGAACTTAAAGAAAATTAAAGCATACAAACGTTTTCCTTCCTCTTCCTTTGACTAGATTTCATACATTAAAAGCTTGTCCATGGAGATGATCCTTGAAGAAGTTTTTTGATCAACAGTTGGGATTCTCAGTATATTATAGTAGAAGACTGCTAATGCTGATGTGTTAAATTTTCAGGTTGTGTTGATGCAAGCAGAGGGCTAGGTTCACAAAACATCTGCTCTGATTTCCATCATGATTAAATTGCCGAAACATTTCTCTGGTAGAGGCAAGATTCTTACTTAACCAGAGCTAAAACAATATAGGTGTGCATGCTGGCCAGTAATAGAGGTACTGCTATTCTCATTTGAAGTACAAATATCATAAAACACTTATATGAGATAAAGTTTTATAAATTGGTACATGGATTTTCAGTTGACTTTATTATTCACCAACTTAATTATTTATACAGGATGTCAACCTCATTTTTAGTTTGGATTTAAAGATTTGCTCCTATTTAAAGATCAAGTTTTGGGTCAGAGTTTTGTATTGACTTACTGTTTGAGTGTTGGTCGTTTCCCAGAGCAAGTTGCATTTACTACCAGGTAGAATATGATCAGCTTGCAAAGGGAATCTTTATCCTATCGTTGTCAGTAGGTATTACCTGATACCTTGTTTTACAGGCATGTAAAAATGTACTATTTTATTAGAAATGTTTTCTTTTCTCTCTGAATGAATAAGTTTAAAGGAAGAGATTAAAAAGATGTTTCCCCTTCATTTTCTGGAGGTAATAATGAAAAAATGCTGAAACTTTTCTCAGAAATATTACATGTTTTCTTATTTTTGACAGGTTGTGGCTTCCTGGTTAAAATGATTTACCTTTTTTTTTTTTTTTCTTTATCCCAAACACTATTACAGGGCCTTTTAAATTAGGTCCACTGCTGAGTATTTCAGGTCACAGTTATATTAACACCATGTATTCAAAGAGTAGATCTCGGATTGCAGAGGATGTTTAATTTCACTCTTCCTTTGTTCCTTAAAACTTTATTGTGAGTCAACAGAGCGGGTGGTATTATTCCCTTTTGACATATTGAGAAAAAGGAGGCAGAGCAGGCTTGCCATGTTGAACCACGTGTGTAACTGCAAATATGTAAGGAAGCCAGGTTTTGAGCCTAGCTCTCCAGGCCTTGGATTTGGAGTAATTAGGATTCAGCAGTGTCCTAGGGTCCACACAGATTCAGTGGCAAAGCCGAACACAGCGTGTCTGGTCTCTTTTCACTAAACTTTTAAGACTTCTTGTGTTTGAAGATAAATCAGTTAATATACATGACAGTGAATTTGTAATGATCACTTTTCCCTGAAAGACTATCCCTGGTACTTTGCAGTTTTGCTAGCTGATATGATAAAAATGAAAATTGGTCTGTTTCAAAGGAAGGTGTTTGATTACCAGAGTAATGTAAACCATGATTATTTCGGGGATGATGCTGTTGAGTTGAGAAGTCTGTAACTCTTCACTGAATCCTTTTGCATTTTTCTTGTTGCTTGATGTATGTGTTCTGATAAAAAGCATTACTGTATTCTTTTTGTTTATGCATGAATTCAGTCTTTTTAATCTTTATCTGATGACCTATCAGAAGTTTCTAGGTTATAAGAAACTTCTTTAAAGTTTTATGTGAATGGATATATCAGTTTGAAAGAGAAAATAGTTTATGCTTTAAGATTACCATCTGAAGTAGGCTTTCCCAGTTTAGCAAATGAGAAAGAATTTTCTTGTTTACCAGTAACCTTAGTATATATTCTAGTTTGTGAAGAGAGAAAGAAAAGAGGAGCATGATGCAATTCATATGAAATAACCCTGAAGTCACAAGCTCCCATGTCTCTGGGAGTTTAAAAGCACAGTCTACTGCTCTAATGCCTGACAGCTTGTACTGTCTCAAACGTCCATGTCTTAGAATTTATTTATAGGCATCTGTATTATTTATGTGTTAGGTACAAATGTGACCTGTTGTGAAACAGGGTACTAAATTGAATGATCAGTGATTTAAGAGTTCCAGCTAATCTAAAGTTTCAGTATTTTTGGATGTACCCTATGCATTTCACATTTACTGTCTGCTCTTGATACATTTACTAGTTAATGTTTGCAACTAATTAAATACATTCACACATATAACTTTGGTATATGATAGAGATGAATTTTTTTTCCTTTATCCAAAGATTTGCTGAGAATGGACCTTGAACCATATGTTAGAATTTGGGCTTTGGGTAATACTTGTGAAGAAGTTAGCATGAAGGATGATTGTCCATTCATTGACATCACTATCTAAATATTGTAGGCATTATGGGAATAATACATTTTATACCCCTCTCCTCCCACCCACCATCTGAAAGGTAATCTAAAAGTAGTGAATGTGAGAAGGGAGGGTATAGCTCAGTGGTAAAGTGCATCCTTAGCATGCATGAGGTCCGTGAGTTCAATCCCCAGTGCCTCCATTAAAATAAATTAAAAAATAAAAGTAGTGAATGTAAAAGTAGCTATAATTTTTCTTTGGATTTACAGCACTTTCATATATGACAGAACCTCACTAGCAGACTGGTTTTTGCAAATATTCAAAAGAAACAGATGTATTTGGCATATAATGAGTTGGTCATACTTCTTAAAGTAAACTAAGTACTTTGATAATACAATCTCCAAAACATGTTTTTGTTATACCTTAGAGAGTTACCAATAATATTTAGGATATAATCATATGAAGTAAAGATAAATGGTAACCATAACACCAAATTTTCTAGTAAAAAAAAATGACATGGTCTTATAGTGTTTTGTGTACTGGTTAATTTCCTCATACAATTTATGGAACAGGCAATACTGACATTCATTCCTAGATAAAATCAGGTAATTTTAAGAGTAAGAAGGAAACTTAGAGATCATCTGGCAGTTTTTGTTTTTTTTTTAACTGGCCGGGACTACAAAGATCAAATATTTGTGGATGGCTGTTGGGTTGAATAATGGAAGGAGACTTAATGCAATCAGACAAAGCCAGAACAGCTGATACGAATTTGGAAGAAAAATGTAACTTGTGGCTGGATTTATTGTTTATTTAATATAACCTGTTGATTTCTTAATAAATAGATTTCATGTAAGTGAGTACATGGTTATATCTTCAGTAAAGTTGAACACAAATCCTAAATATCTTTGGTAACTCTGCTGTCAAATAATAATAATTCTTAATGTCCAATTTTAGTAGTCTTAAGCAATAATATGCTAATTATCACTAAAATAAGCTAGAGTAACTCCAGATTCTGAACAAAGGAAAAGAATGGGTGGAATCCTGAACCACAAAACCAGAGCTCTATTTTTGTAAGTTCAGTAACTCACTCTGAGTAGTGCTATGTACAGAAGAACTGGATGGCATCTGAAGAAATGTCTGGTTTTGGTTTTGGGGGTGGTGTTCTTGGTCATCCTACCTGTGTAACAGATGAAGCTAATGTCTTTCCTAGAGAAAGTGGAAAAAAATACTACCCCCAGCACCTTTTTTTTCCTTTCCCTTGATCTTTTCTAAATAGTTGTTGAATACAACCAATTTTTAGATAATTCTAGATTTATTTATCCAGTGTCTGATTGTTATTTGTTGTTCTTATCAAATGCTTTCTTTTAACAATACCTGTGATTTCCAAACAAGAAAAATTACTCAATAGCCTTACATTTTCTTTACAGATGAGGAAGGTGGCCAAGAAGAATCCTTAGATTCCAAGGTGTGTACTCAAATTTGCATTGACCAGTGTTTGATATCCAATTTAAAAGCATGAATTATGTATTTTAGAAGGGATATGGAATCTGCATCTTTTGAGCAACAGAATTGGATTTAAAAAAAAAAGAGAGAGAAAGACAGCTGGTATCAATGTTAGTTCTAGTTCTTCTGGGGGAAAAAAAAATCACTGACCTATAGGAGAGAGAATAATATTTCTGTTAAGAGTATTGGTTATTAGGTTTGATTTCAGTTTAAATGTGCTCTGTATATGTGTGTGTGTTGAAGAGCCTTAAGGCAGTTATATTTTTACCACCTAGTGAGAGATTGATTTTCTTTTTTTTTCTTTAGTTTTTAAATTTGAAGATTTAATCTCTGCCATTTGTCTCCACTTATATCAGTTTTTTAAAAATATATATATATGTATTTTGAGTTACTGCACTTGAATTGATTGATTGAATGAATAAGATGGATTATTACATACTCAAGACCAATCAGTTATGATCCTTGATCTCTAGACTAGAAAGAAGGTAAAAAAGAAGCAGGAAGTTACAGTACAGGGCTACCATTCAGGGAAGTGTAAGATAAATTGGGAGCAAGTAGGGGAAGGCCCTAACCTAGACTTCAGGAATTACAGAAGGCTTCCTGGGGCAGGAGGTAACATCTAAGTTGAAATCTTAAGAAAGAGCCAGGGTTAGACATGTGATGAAGGCAGTGATGGGCACACACCAGAGTCTACAGAGGCGAGTGAGGATGACACACTCTAGGAGCTGAAGTAGATACATCTGGATTAGGTCAGATTAGGTTGGAGGGAGGCTCGTTACTATTGGAAACTAAAAATACTTTATATTCTCAGACTTCTTTGCCGTCAGATGAGTCAGTAAAGGACCATAGCCCAGCAGGCAGAGTAGTCGCTGGCCAGATATTTCTTGATTCAGAAGAATCAGAATTGGAATCACCTATTCAAGAAGAGGAAGACGGCCTCAAGAGCCAAGAAGGGGAAAGTGTCACAGAAGAAATCAGCTTTCTAGACTCTCCAAATCCAGAAAACAAGGACTATGAAGACCCAACGAAAGTACGGAAACCAGGTAGTCTGGACGTTTCGATTGCTTTTGCCTGATTTAGGAAGGAGACAACTGAAATTTTAAAGCAGGTGTAGAAGGTGCACAAATCTTATTTTACTGACTACTTACTGCATGTAATATATAGAGTGTAGTTTTACAGGATTTTCTAGATTTTAAGATATAAAAGTTATTCACTTAACAGATTTGACCCAAGTCATATAAGCTGAATTTGATAGTCAAAATTGCTTTTGTGTTGTATTAATATTCTAACATTCCTTTTTGGACTCCAGTATGTAACAGTCTGTCAGGGTGGTGCACAAAATAGAAGCTGAGACAGTAAGTGTTGTGTAACACACTGCTTTGGTTACTTTCAGAATTGTGTTAGGATTTTTACTACAATAACCTTTTCAATCATCCTAGGTAATCTGAGTTAGGTGTTTATCCCTCTCCAATTGAAGCTTACTTAAAAACTTTAATCCTCTTCAAGAACTTTCTTGACACAGTCTATTTTTAAATTTACAACTTGATCTTTCTCGCAATAGACTGTGCTTAAATACTTACCCTTTTAAAAATTATTAATGTGTCCACTCTGCCCTGTCCCACCACCCTTCTGTCATTTAGTTTATTATTTCAAAGATCACTGCCATACCCCCTTTCTCTGTTATTAGCCAATCTCAAGAATTGATCCAGATTTTACCTTTTAAAAATATATTTTTATTATAAATATTTTATACTAGAGAGTAGGAAACCATTTTTTAAAATTAAAAGTACCTTAATCCCATCAACTAGAAATAACAGCTGTTAACATCATGGAGGATACTCTTTCAGGCTTTTTTCTAGATATATAGAAGACTAAATTGGTTCAAAATGTTTATAAACTATTTTACAGCCTGCGTTTTGCACTTAACAGGTGAACATTTTCCCCTATCATTTAATATTTTTTTACAATTTGATGGTTAATGGCTGTAAAGAAATTTACATGTAAATATACCTTAACAATTTTTTTTTCCCCTGGGAGGTCATTTTTAATGCATCTTTGTGCAAATCTATGAAAATTTTCTGAGAATTCTTGAAAGGAAATTTGCTGGACTAAATATAAAATTTTAAAGGACAATTGATACATATTGCTAAATTGTTCTTCAGAAAAGTAAATCTGATTAGTTCCTTTGAAACTACTCCTTTTCCTCTACCTCAGCCAAGTATGTGTTACAATTTAAAAATGTTTGCCCAATATTACTATTTTATCCACTCCTTTTTTTTTTTCATTCTGGAGATTTCCAAACACGCACAAAAGTAGAGGATGTAATGACCCCCATGTACCCACCATCACCCAGCTTCAACAGCCACCTATACTCTGGTTCTTGTTTCATCTCTACCACTCCACACACATTTACTCCTATTTTTTTTCTTGGAATATTTTACAGCAAATTCCACATTGTTTTACCTGTGTACATATCTCTAAAAGTAAGAATTTTTTTTCAACTAAACAAAAAATACAACAGTATTGTAACACCCACAAAATTAGCTATTATTCCTTTATTGCCCAATACCCAGACTCTGCTCAGTTTTCCCAGTTGTTTTAAATGGCTATTTGGAATTGGTTTGTTTCAGTCTGTATCCACACTAAGATCTTAGGCTTTTAATCTGTAACAATTCTCCCCCCCTTGTTTTTAAGTGTCATTTTATTTGTTAAACAAAGAATGTCCTTTGTGCTATACGATTTCCCACATTCTAGAGCTAGCTGGTCATATCCTTGTAATCGAGCTGGTTCCACTATCTGCTGTCTAGTCTGTGAACTGGAAGTCAGCTCCGGAGGCTTGGGTAGATTTAGTTCTATATTGTATTGAGTGTATTCGTAGACAGTGTTGTATACTTCCCGCTGCACTACCTGGGAAGTATATGGTATCTGATGGTGCCACCTCTCGTGGTAGATCAGTGAAGTTGAGTGGTGTCAGCCTGATCCAGCCATTCGAAAGTTCCTCATTGACCTTTCACCTAGAGGTTTTGGAAACCATTTCGTTTGTTTTCTGGATCCATTAATTCAGTAGAAGTTGCAAAGTGATGACTTTCTAACATTATTCCTTCTGCATTTGTTACCTGGGGATTCATTTACAAAGAAGAACTTTGCCTCATTAACTATTTGGTTACCTGGAAATATAGTCCATACAGAGGATAAGTGCTTGACTCTTTCCCTTGAAATATTTTCAAATAATAATTTGGTGCCCTAGCAACCTCCAAAGGAGATCAGTGATTATGTTTCTGTTTTTGTTTGTTTTGCTTTGCTTTGCTTTTGAGCATCATTACAAATCCGTGGGTTTTATACATCTATGTCTTACTCCTTTGCAATCATTCTTTTTATTGCTCACGTTATTCCATTTTTGTCTACTGAGAGTCCCTTTAGGTTCATTCCTTTGTATAATCATAGGACTAATCATAGGATAACTTTTAAACTTTTTTCAGGGAGGATGAGATGTCCCAAATTCATCTTACACATTTCCTGACCCAAAAATGAATCTCAGCCATTTCTCCAAGAAACCCAGATTCCTTTTAGTGGGAAATTGTATTTAGATACTACAATGTAGACACCAGGGTTATGCATTGCAACTGAGTTGTCATTATTTGTAGACCTTTTTGGTGGCTATGGTTAGGAAATGTAACATTCATATTGATTATTCCAGTTCAAATTAAATATTACAGGTGAGATTATACAAACGGTCAGATTGACAGATTGGACTCACAAGAATGAGAGATCTTACCCATTATCAAACTTGACTAATATTTTCAAAGATATGATTATCACAAGACACAAGTCACAGCTCTGTGACTGCCAGAGCTGCTTCCCGGTCCTGTCTTGTCTCAACTGGGATGCACTCTGGCCCAGATTTTAACATATGAGGATACATATGAAGTGTCACTTCCACAAAAGGGAGCTATTTCAGTTATGAAACATCTCCAGTTTATTCCCTGATAACTGCATGTCTTGTGTGATATTTTCTAAGAGATCATACCTGATAAATAATTAAACCTTAGGTTTATGTACACTAAGCAGTCTAGATGAACCAGGTCCATCCTGCTAAAGCAGTCCCCAAGTAAAGACTCTCCAGGTGGTAGATACCGTGAGTGTGTTTGCAAGAGGCCTCTTGTTAGCATGTTTCTCAGATGATTTGATCATGTCACCGTTCTGTCTCTCTGTTTCTTGGACAGTAAAAGGAGAGAATGGTCTCTGCTTGTCCTTTCTATATGTTGGGGGTTTTGCTTCTTTTATGTTTGTGTCTCCTTGCCCTGATGCTGAAAATTATGGTACCTAATAATATGAATGTTATATTGTTTTAATCAAACAAACAAAAAAAATAAGGTATACATAGTTTCAAAATAACAATGGCAACCTTACCACTAAACAACAGGACAACTGAATGCAGTTTAAGATTTCTTTGTGGTTCTTTTTGTTCATAGTATATATTTTAGTGATTTATAATAATGTGCTTTAAGATCACTTCAGCAATTCTCTGTGTGGTCATATCAACCACTTTAGAAACATTTAGATTCTCTTGTTTTAGTTTTTCTTGTTTTTTTTCTTTTCATTTAAAGTTGTTTTTAATGTATTATTAATACATGAAAAAGCTTAGTACATGCATGTAAGTTGTACATGCATGACTTTGTGTATGCGCAGTCCCCACTGCATCAGAACTGGGGCATACCAGTTCTCCCCACCGCTGGGAATACCTTCCTCACCCCCTTGCCCAATCTATCCATCACATTTCTACTCATCCTTAAAGATAAACTTAAGTTTCCCTTTTCTGAAGCAGTTCCTGACCCACCCAAGGGCAGTTAAGAGTCTCTTGTACATAAGGACATCCTATTTGGTGTCCCTGTTTTCACCCTTTCCCCTGATGCCAGTTATCTGACAGTGGCCAGACTGATCCTCCTTCCTGTTCAGAAGCCTCCAGTGGCTTCCTGTCCTGTTCAGAATAAAATCCAAACAAGGCTTTATGTGAGCAAGCCCCTCTCTATCTGACCTCCTCTCTGTCATGACTCCAGCCCCACTGCCTTCTGCTGTTTGTTGGACATTTCACACTTATTCCCAGCTGTGTCAAGGATCCCCAAGACTGTACCCTCGAGATCCATGATTCTCTGGAAAGACTCACAGGACCCAGCACATAGTCATGTTTACAGCCATGATTTATTACAGCAAAAGAATACAAAGCAAAATCAGCAAAGGGAAAGGTGCATGGGGTGAAGTCTGGCAGAGGCCAGATGCAAGCTTCCAGGGGTCGTCTCCCAGGGCAGCCACAGGGAAAGTGTTTCATTTCCCCAGCAACAAATTGTGACAGTGTGTGTGAAATGTTGTCTGCCAGGGAAACTTGTTAGAGACCTAATACCTGGAGTTTTTATGGGGGCTAGTCACGTGCCAAAATAGCAGGCTCCCAGAAGGAAAGCAGGTGTTCGGCATAAACCGTATCGTTTGTACAATCGGGATGAGTCACTCGTAACAGGATAGTGGGAACCCTTCCAAATTTTAAGTTCCCAGACACAAGCCAAGGGCCAACCTTGGAAGGAGGCCTTTTTAAGGACAGACGTTTAGGCCTGTTAGGTTCACTCTTCTCTACATGGCATACTCCCTTGGTCATTGGCCAGATTGTTTTTATACTAAAAGTATTACCGATAAGACCCAGATAGATAGCAGAGTTAGAGTAACCTGCAGTTATGCTCTTCATGTGTCTTAACCACAGAACAAATCCCATTAATTAGAAAGGTCTATCTTAAAAAGTAGGTAGCCTAAAGTTTCTGTATTAACCACTGTTACCTGGCCCTAAGCATCAGTTCAGGCCCAGTACAAGTCTGGCCAGTAAGTTCAAGCTGACTTGAAAGCCTTTCAGGGCTGAGGCAGTGTGGTGATAATCGGGGTGCACACGCAGAAGTACAGTCCGAGAAGGAATTATCGGGGATTCCCAGAGGACCCCTAGAAACAGAATGTACAATCGCTAGGGCACCCCCAGCAAAGCATGAATTAGTTGGGAAGTATGATGTGGTTTTCCACCATGGGCGTCTTTTCCTACAGCTCCCAGCCCAATTCAAATAATTTAGGTCAGTCCTTGGTTTCAGAGGGACTACCAGTCAGTTCAGTTTCGTTGTCCTTGACAACAGTTCATCCACTCATGAATGTGGTCAGCATCTGGAGGTTTTCTGTGTGGAAGGCTCGGTCTTCTCCTGCTGCCCCACAGTCAGCCTTGCCAGGGGTGATCGTAGACCATAGGCTCAGCAGTCTGAATTCAAAGCACTGTCAACAGCTTGGAAAGGTGCACGGAGAGTTTTCCTTCAGGAAGAGGAGAAGCTTCCAGACATAGTTTCAAAAAACGAAGATCGTAATGCCCTCTCCCCTCCCTTGTGCCTCTCCAGGTGCAGGGGTTTTGGTTTATTTTCCTTGATTGTTGCAAAATCTGTGTTTCCATTCAACAGTCATAATTTTGTATTTTTTCAGTCATCCCCTGCTCTCATCCAGACCCTTTGTCTTGAGCAATTGTGTGAAAGAGGTGCAAAACATCTTCATAGGAAAACACCATTACACAGCTGAACCTGAAAAACATCGTATTCACAGGTCGGTCAGGACAAAACTCCAGAATTTCCAAAAAATTTCAGGATGGTTTTACATAACCTCCCATCCCTTTCACCCTGATCTCTTATCCAGTGGACAGCCTAGAGAAGATCAACCCCTTTCTGAAGACAGCTCATCAGTTGGACTAAGGTGTGTGCAGCAGGAGAGAGGCGAGGAAAGCAGAGGCAGGTATCAGTTCATTGTTGCAAACGGCAGCTCCTCCAGAGACCCAGGCACAGGGAGTCGACCCCAGTAAGACATGTCCTAGAGGGGATGGGGAGCTGGCCCAGCCTGTCCGGGAGGAAATCAGAGGTCTCAGTTGCTATGATGTACCCTCTCCCCAGTTGCAGCTTTCAATGATAGTCTCAAGTGAAGAATTGTGGTCAGTCTCTGTATCAGAACTCTGCAGGCAGTCAGCCGCTTTTTGCAGATGGTCCCATCAAGGAACATCCTACAGGCATTTGTAGGGGACCCAAACAGTCCTGCCAGGCAGCTGTGACTTACTCACAGGGTGAGCCCCACAGAGAGGTGGCTTCACGTACAGAGGTCAGAGTGTGAGTTATGTTTACAAGCCTATGCCTGCTTTCAGTTCTGCACAGCTCCCACTGAGGCTGGAAGCCTATACTGGATGGCATCAGGCTTTAGCTTAGAATAAAGTCTAAGCAATTAGGATCTGTGAATTCAGAAGTTTAGAAAAGCCAGAGGTTTTTCTTCAGCAGTGAAGCCTAGATGCTGGAGGCCAGAAAGTCCAAGTGGCAGACGAGACTTTCCTATGACTGGTTTTGTCAGTCTTCGAGTCTAAAATCAACCCGCTCACAGACCTGCACCTCAGTCTTTAAGGGACAGACCTCTGCTTCCACAAGCTCTCATTAGCCAACTAAAACCTGCTTTTTAAAACTCTAAAAGTGTATCTCCATCTGTAGATCACCTCTCTTTCTCATTGTCTCCCTTTTTCCAGAGGCTCCAGTAAGCAAAAATCCTTATCTTCCATAGCAGAGCTCATCAGTTACAGTCTTGTTCTGTTTCCAGTACTCAAAGAGTTTAAATTCCATCCCGCCCACTGGCAACAAAAAGCAAGGAAGTTGTGTCCCACTGACACATTTCCTTTTTTGCAGCTTCCCCTGATCAGGATGATTCCTCTGGCATGTATGGAATTACAAGCATTTAACATTTTATATTCATTTTTACCGTACATCCGGATGTCACAGCCACACAATATGAAGTCACTAAAGAAATTTTCTTTTTTTTTTTTTCTTCTCATTGCAAATATACTTAAACTCCTAGCAATAAATTCAGTGTTTGCAGTGTTAACATTAGAGCCACCAGGGAAGAGCCAGGCTGGAATGCAGAGGAGGGAGGAGTGGGGGAGGTACTATAGCAGCAGCTAGGCTGAAAAAAAAAAACTGTGTTACCGCCCCCCCCCCCTTTTCTTTTCCTTTCTGGATTATCTAAAATTTTGCTCCAGCCCTGGGACCTGGTTTAAACCCCACCCCTACCCCACTTGAAGAAGAGAGCAATGCAAACAACAGGTTTGGCCTATTCACCTTTGGGAATTTGGGGGCCCTTTCCTCTCCCATCTGGAGGAGAAAGCAAGACCCAAAGGCATCATGCTAGCCAGCATGGCCAAAAGCATGTGGGGGATCCAGCAAGCCTTCTCTCCAGGAGCTGGATGTATTATTTTCAGATTCCACAGGTAACTTTCACTTCTCACAGCAGAGAGCAGCTCAGCCGCCACTGCATACCGTGCATAACTCCACAATCATCTGGGCAGCAAAGATACGTCATACCTGGCCCCCTAACCATCCTCTCCCAAAATTTCACCATCTTTCAGCGAGTCAGGGTTATTCTAAGGAATCCCACTTCTGATCCAAGTGATGTTGGAAGTCCCTAAGACCATCCCTGGGCTCAGTGCTTTGCTGGGAAGACTCAGCATATGGTTGTACTCACAGCTATGATTTATTATAGCGAAGGGATACAAAGCAAAATCAGCATGGAGTGGGTCTGCAGGAAATAAGGTGCAAATTTCCCAAAAGTCCTCTCGCAGTGGAGTCATACAGGTCACACTTAATTCCCCTAGCATAAGTGATAGCACATAGGAAATGCTATCTTAAAAGAAAGCTCATTAGCGACCCAGTGCCTGGAGCTTTTTGTGGAGACTAGTCATGTCATCACTCTCTGCCTGGCATCTCCCAAAATTGCAGACTCCCAGAAGGAAAACAGATGTTGAGCATAAACCACATTGTCTGTACAAGCAGTTTAGGCCCAGTGAGTCACTAGAATTAGGGTGGCTTGAACTCTCCCCAAGTCAGAGTTCCCAGATGCCAGCCAAGGGCCGACCTTTCAAAGGATAATAGTCATGTCTGTTGCCCCAACTATTTTCTGCGTATCATCTCAGTAAACTAATTTGTTGAAAATGAATGAATAAAAGGCCACCAAGAGGGGAATGATTACACTATGGTATTCCTGACTATAGGATACTCATAGTCACTTTAAAAGGAACAAGTTTTGTTGCAAATAACAGAAAAATCCATCAAACAGTGTGGCAGGAGCAGAGGTTCATTTGGCTCATGTACCAGAGCTCCATAGATAATGTGGTTCAGGACCTGTGCCATCAAGGACTCCAGCTCCTTTCTCTCCTGTTCATTCTCCTTAGTAAGCTGGCTTCATCATCATGTTTGTCCCAGGTGGTCACACATGGTAGCTACACCTCCAGGTCCTAGGTCCTTGGGAGGAAGCAGTGCCTGCATCAGAGGAGCAGGAGCCTCCTGCAGAAGTCAGGAGTAGAACTGCCAAAACTACCACTTGACCATCCCTAGCTCTACAGAAGGTGAGGAAAGGATTAAAGAATTGATAGCCAATCTGCACTGATTGCCACCTGGAGGGATGTCAGTGTTAAATGAAAATGTCACATTGTAAATAATCCACTTAGTAGGATCCTATACTTCAGGGTTCTCCAGAGAAATAGAGCCGAAGACCATCTATTGGCAGAATTCCCGCTTGCTTGGGGGAGGTTAGTCTTTGTTCTGTTAGGCCTTCAACTGATTGAATGAGGCCCACCCATAGGTGGAGGCTAATATGCTTTACTCAGAGTCCATCGATTTAAATGTTAATCTCATCCAAAAAAACACCATCACAGAAGCATCCAAAATAGTGTCTAACCAAACATCTGGACACTATGGCCCAGCCAAGTTTATACGCAGAATTAACCATCAAGATCCCTTATGTGAAAGAGCCATTTTTCCCCCATATGTTTGCACACGGAAAAAAAGATGTATTCTTTTCCAGTAACAGTCATTACCTCTGGAGAAAAAGAGAATTTTCAGTGGTAGCTAATGATGACTGATTTTTCATTCATTTTTTTATACTTTCCCAGTGCTTGGATTATCTTTTCTGCAATAAACACACTATCCTAACAGTCTTAAAAAAGAAGAAGAAAAATTAAATCAAATAACCAGCATCTTGCTCTGTTTCGAATGGCACAAAAGAAACTGAGTTTAAACTCACTAAACATGCTTAAAATTGGGTTCTGAAGTAAGAAAGTTGGTTGAGTAATAGGATGGCATTTTGGTTCATCGTCACATGCATGAGGGTGGCAGGGAATAAACAAACTGAGTTTAATCTTCAGACTAAGAAGATAGGTGGTTAAGGCACCATAGGCCTTGGCCTTCTGATTTGAAGGAGAAGATTTCTTTTGTTATTGTTATTTCTTTTCTTTTCTTTTGTTGTAAAGAAGGATACTCCTTTAGGAGAACATCCTTGTGGAGAAGCGCTTTACCAGGGCTTTTGAAACTTGAAGAACTCGTTTAAAGCCATTATCAAAAGTCACTGTTCTTAAATAGCAGTTTCCCTGAGCAGTTTTCACTCTGTATGGCTTTTCACAGTGCCTGACACCTAAGTGTTGTGAAGCTTGTCGCTTTCTTCTGGGCACATGGGCCAGTGCTTGCTTCTGTTTCTACTTTTAAATGATTAGTTATTTCTCTCAGAACTGAGTTTGTATGAACTCTTATCTTAAGGTTTTGTTCCTTCTCCATAGGACTGCCTTTTGTTTTTCTTCTGCAAAATACATCTTGATCCTTAAAGCAGTACCTTCCTTAATATGGTCCGTGTGTCTGTCTGTCCTTCCTTCGTTAACATATGTAATTTCTCAGCTGTACTTAGTATTTCTCAACCTTGGGTAAAAGCATTCTTCTTGTAGCAAATTATGTAAAATTGGTGTTTTCACTTGGAGAATACTATACCATATTTCTCAACTGATGGTAAATACGTCTTTATTTGACCTACAGCATTTAGTTTATCTCAAACATGGTTTGCTTTAAATCATCTGTATTT
Organism: Camelus ferus; assembly: GCF_009834535.1. NCBI lineage: Eukaryota > Metazoa > Chordata > Mammalia > Artiodactyla > Camelidae > Camelus > Camelus ferus. Next base: position 75,583,790 of record NC_045701.1, on the reverse strand, counting down.
GTGTTTCGTTTCCAGTACTATAGGGATTTGTTGGTTAGTTGGTTGATTGAGTTTTTATCTTCACGTTTGCTAAAATTACTGAACACTGTATAACAGTTGTCTTGGGGTTGATGCCTTTTTAACATTAGATAATTGTGTTTCAACTATTTTTGACCACAGATGTATTTGACTAAAATGCTACTTGCTGCTGTATGTTTGGAAATACAAGATTGCTTTAAACAAGCAGCATGATTAAATAATCTTCTTATTAACAGAATACCCATCTAAACTTACAGATACAATTATCAGTCTTAAATAGCAGTGTAAAAGCTCTTAAAACAAGAAATTTGCAAAGCTAAATTCCCTACTTCTGTCTGTATGGATCAAGAAGTTGATGTTTTTGTTTTTCTTTTGTTCTGATTTTACAATTAAAAATAAGAAAAGATGTGAGTATTCGTATTCCAGGACATTTAATTCAGTACCTGTTGAACATTCTAGCCACATTTATGTTGTTTTCTCAACTGAAGGAAAACACACAACATAAAAATTGCAAGTTATGTTTTATTTGGAGACCTTACTGAGAATTATACTCCAGAGATAGCTCACAGAAGCTGTTCCAAAGAGGTGAGGGAGGAGACAAAATATATATGAATTTTTTCTGGGGGGGAAAAAAAAGCTTGTAGTCAAACATCAGAAGATTGCTGCTAATCACAAAAAGACAGACATCTCAAGTTAATAATTGTAGTGCTTTTCTATGTTTGGGAAGATGCAAGAGTCTGGGCTCATTAAAATTATTATTCCTTAGATGTACATCTTAACTATCTAAGGCCAGTATCCTGGTTTTCTCCATCCTGAATTCCCCTCCGGGCACACCTTTGGGGAGCTGCAGTGGCTGATGGCTTGGTGAAAGGCAACATTCTTTGTTTACTGAATGGCAGGTGACATTCTTTGTCCAGACTCTTGATTTCTTTCCATCAACATTTCAAACATAGTGTGATATCTGGTATTCAAAAAAATAAAATAAAATAAAGCCTGTCTCCAGATGCCCCTCCAGTAAGCACCTCACTTCTCTACTCGCCTGTATAGCATCATTCTTCGGAATAGTTGTCTCTGTTCACTGATGTCACTTCCTCTCTTCCCATCCTCTCATCTGAGTCTAGCAAGGCCCTGGTCTCCTCCAGACCACAAAATCCACTCTCCTCCAGCACATTCTAATTGCTGAATCTGGACAGTTCTTGGTCCTCACCTAGCGGACCCCTCATGCAGTTTTTCCCTTTCTCTGAAGAGGCTTTCTCCTCTGGGCTGTGGCTCCTCGGAATCTGCCTGATGCTGAAATGTAAGGTTGCCCCCGAGACTCAGCCTTTACCCTCTGCTCCGTCCACGCTGCTCTCTAGTGACCTTTGAGTCCATCTGTGTTGATGCCCAGGTTCCTGTGTAATGACTGCTCTGTAGTGGATTCAGCCAACCTACTCTTCATGAACCTTGGAGTTCTTTTTGGCTTTTTTTTTTTTAAATTATGATAGTTTACAAATACTTTCTTGGATTTACCTCTTTGTATTCTTGTGGGAGCATTTCTGTAAGTAAACAGCCCAAAAGTGAAAAAATAGGATCTAAAGATGTATGGAGCTTTTCAGTTCTGTCAGATACTCCTAAATGTCCTCTTTTCACTCCTGCTGACAGTATGAAAATTCCCATTTACCCATATTCTGGCCAGTGCTGAAGGGTTACAGGTTTCGGTAGGGTTTCAGTTCGGTTTTTTTTTTTTAAAAACCTTTCTGGCTTTCTTAAACTTTGCAAGAGCAAATTTCTACTAGTTTAAATATAAAGCAGTCTGTTCATCATTTTAAGTTCTCATATACCACAAGTCAAAGATCTTACACCCAAAGTCTAAGTAGACTGTGACACTAGGTCATTATTTTTGAGTGAAAATATGATTTCTCATATCTATAAAATGTGAATTTTTACATGGAGGTGCAGAATTGACATAGTGACGCATTTTTTTTTCCCCTTTTCATTTTAAGTGTCAGATTTGATTACTGGCTATCATTAACTTGAATTGCATAATCAGTCAGCCTCATTATGTAAGAACAGTGATTACCATTGTTTTTAAAACTGGTACTGTTTTCATGGTGGTTTTAAAATAATAGCTTTGAAATTCTTACAGAATTCTTCCATGGAAAGAAAATTAACTGAAATTAATGCTATTGTGAGGAATATCAACTTGAGATAATAGACTTGAAACTGGCAAGTCCCAATCAGTAATTTTTGGAAGACTTTAAAACAGGTTTAAAAGCTAATAGCAGTTTCCCTATGGTGATTTTGCCTGGAGAAGATAGCTAAGAGATGCAAGTTTTCTTTCTACTGACTTACTAATGGACACATTATTTTGACCAAGATTTTTCAGTTTAACTAAATTGATGAAACAGGTGTGCCCTGGGGATTCTTCCTGCTTTAAGTTAGAGCTGAATCAGCAGTGGGTGAAAACCTTTTGTTGCCAAAAACTTTTGGGTTCTCTCCAGTTTCTTTTTTACTGTGTAGCTTCATCGCAAGAAAGATAATTCTTTCATGTATTTGAACAACTTAGAAAGGATAAGTTTTGGCAAACTAAAATTTTTATAACAAGCTATTCCTTTTAAAACAAAAACTTCTGTTATTGTAGAAAAATCAAATATTCGTTTAAACCATTGTATGTTATTTAATTTGAAATTCAAATTTACAAACAGCAGTTGTACAGGTATTGTCTTTCCAAAGCAGTGCATCAGAGTGCCTTTTTCAGATTCTATAGTCAAAATGACCCTCTGAGGTTGTTGCTAAAGGATGCTTTGCTTAAACATTGTATTAAAGATCATTTCTTGAAAACATGAAGAAGTTATTTGCCTCTGGTTAGTGATTACCAAGAGGGTGAATGGCGTTTACCTGGTGGTAAACCATTTGAAATTCATTTGCCTTTCATAACTTACTGAAACTAATTTTTAAATTAGTCTTAGGATGTATTCTTGTTCACACTGGAAAGAAGGAGCATACATTTTCCAGCCTTTCAGAGCAGATGTGCCGTTAATAATAATAGAAGTTGCCATCTCTTAAACTCTTACTACCTTAAGTGCAAGCATCATGATGAGTCCCTTGTATTATTTCAGTTCACCTTTGTAAATAAGTCTATGCAGAAAGGACTGTTATCCCTTTTTGTAGATAAGGAAGTTATCTCCAGATAATTTTATGGATAAGGAAAGAGATTAAGTAACTTACTCAAAGTGCACAGCTAATAATCAGTAGGGTTTGAATCAGGTGTTCTGACTCCAGAATCTATACTCTTATTTTCTAAGGTCTGTTGCCTAATTTAATTCTCCATGTAAAAGCAACCAATGGACATTGTATGTGTGTACTTACTCTTAACCGAGTATCGTTGGAGTCTAGGCTCAGGCCTAGCTCTTTTGTTTCCTCATACACCTCTCGCTCGGCATTCTTATGCATGCTCTTGGCTTCAAATATATCTGTAAACTGGAGAACTTTCTCTTTGGCTACAACTGAAAAGATGTCTAAGACATCTTCGCTTGTTTTGTTTTGTCTAGCCACCTTGAATGTGGCAGGAGCAAAGCGGAACTTGTCTCTCTCCTGATCCATTTCATCCCTCCCCAGTAGCCTGCCCCTGCTTTAGTGTCCTCTGTCTTAGTAAGGACAGCTGCCTACTCACTTCCTGAAGCCTAGTGCCTGGGAGCCTTCCTTGACTCCTCTCCTCTCATCTGCACATCTGAGTCAGTAAGTAGCACCATATCTACCACCTTAGCATCACTTGAGTACATCCAATTCTTTCACTCCATTGTCCTCTTCAGACCACCATTACCTCTCAGTTAGAGTACTGTCACAACCTTTAAACTGCTCACCTTGCATCCGACTTGGCATTCCGTTGTCCACTCTCTTAAGTAAAATATAAATATGAGCATGTCACTCCTACTTAAACTCTTAAGTGAGTTTTCATTGTTCTCAGAATGAAATCCAAATTCATTAGTAAGATTTGTCAGGACCTCCCTAGTCTGGGTTCTTCATGATTCTTTAGCTTCTTCTCTTGTCCACTTTGACACTCAAACTATGTATTCTGAGATACCAAACTCTTTTTGTTTTCTCTAATGTGCCATGCTCTCTTTCATTTGATTCTTAACACACGCTTTTCCTTTTGTCTACAGTACTTCTCACCACCCCACCCTGAAGCATTTCATACACCATCTCCTCCTACACATCCATGAGGTTCAACGTAAATAAACTTCAGTTCCGATGGGGAGGCTTTCCCTTCCATAACATCAATCATACTTTTGTTTAATGTCTCTCTTCTTTGCTAGGTAGTAAGTTCTGTATAGCAGAGACCTCTGCTTCACCTCATTTCCAGCACCTGACATAGTTCCCAGCACCTAAGAGATATTCAGAAGGAACTTAAAGAACAAATTAGAGATACGGTCTCTGCCCTTAACAAGCTCAGAGTCTAGTGAGAGCTGGCGTATGGTAAAGAAAAAAGCTCAGTGCCTATGATCAGTACTGTAATAGAATGCTGTGGGATCACAGAGGAGTGTGTGAGGGATTAACTTTGCCTGGGGGAGCATATTCCCCATATAACTTTGTATTAGCGAAGAAATTGACTTAACAGCATTCAGATAGAAAAAAGGAGAGTTGTGCTGGAGCAGTGGGATTGATTCAGTTGCATTTGCCTTATATTTTGCTCATTAGTTGGGCAGGAGTTTTACAGTAGACTTTTAACATTCAAGACCTTCAGAAATTCTGAGCTAGATATAGAGCTGGGTAGTCAGCTCCCCATGCTCAAAGTTGACTCACCTTCACATCGTCCTTGAAAATTGGTGCTGGCTCTTTTATGTCCCCCATGCCAAATCATATATCTGTGTCTTCGATTCTGGTAGTTGAAATTGACAGTTAAAGCCATGAATACCAGAGATGCTTTTCATGTTTAGATTTTTTTTCTTATCTTTCCAGCTTTGACCGCCATTGAAGGCACAGCACATGGGGAGCCCTGCCACTTCCCTTTTCTGTTCCTGGACAAGGAATATGATGAATGTACGTCAGATGGGAGGGAAGATGGCAGACTGTGGTGTGCTACAACCTATGACTACAAGGCAGATGAAAAGTGGGGCTTTTGTGAAAGTAAGTGTTGCTCAGAAGGAGGCATGTCCACATTGTTTTTTGTCTCCGGTTGCAGTTTTTTTAAAGGCCTTTTGTAGCAATCCGTCTTTCATCTTGATCAGAAATGGTCATCATTGATGACACAGTTATAGCCTTAAAAAATGGAAGTAAGCATGGGAAGCACACAGGACACTTACTTCCAGGCAGTCACTCGGACAGCTCATCACACTCATGCCTTATTTAGAAATAAGTTTTCCATTGATATGCATGAGTTGTTCTCAAAACCTTTGGGCAGGCTGTTAAATTAATTAATGTAAAACATTCTGGCAATAAAGGAAACAGAACATTAGGGTGAAAGTTAATAGTGGTTTAAAGAACAATAGGTAATACCTTTTTTAAGTACTCTGAGCAAAATGCACCATGCCAGGGTAACATTTGACAAACATCGTATGTTTAACTGTCCTAAGTGTTCGTGTCATTACTGGGGGCTGACCTCTAAAGGCAAGCTGTGTTTTTAGGAAAAACTTTCTAACTAATAAAGAACAACAGGTAACTTTGAACATACTTCATTTGATACCAAATAACACTTCCAGAATAATGGCTCTAATATATAGGCTTTCCTAGAAGATAACATCATATGTAGTCCATCTTTGGATGTAGGGCCAGTATGATTAACTACTACAATTTAATACATTAGATTTGTTTTCATATTACAAGAAGAACTCACTTCTATTTCTATAAATACCAGTCCTAATGAAATACTCAGATGTCTCTTGATGAGTTCTAGATTTCTGTTAAAATGCTACATATTACAGTAGCAAAATATTTTTGAGACTTGTCTACAAGTCTGTGATTCTTGTTGTATCAGTGCAAAGGGAAAAAGTGGAGAACTTGAACGTTAATTCAGGATCTTTAATAAAATTCAATTTTTTTTTACTAATTTTTTTGTAATGTAATTAATCGAATACTTTCTCCTTATAGAGATACACAGCATTTCAGGTGAGGCTGAAGTGTCCTTTGACCACATCAGTATTTTTCTGAGTTTTTGTTACTGTCCTTCTGTTTTTCGCTGACCTTGGCCTATATAACATAAGCTCCTACTGAAATTTTAGTTGAATTATATAAAAACTTAGAATTACTAGCAGAAAAGTACACCTCCAAAAGCAGGTTGATGTTGCGTTCTCTGAAAGAAAGTGATTTCAATGAGTTGGTTTTTTTTTTTTTTAAGTCTTATCTTTTGTCAGAAAAAGGCCACACTTAAAACCATGTGTCTTTAGAGTCACATTTGGAAATGGTAAAAATTTGTGTTCACATGACCACCCAAAAGAAAAATTACATGCTGATGTTTGATAAATAATTAGCGCAGAATTATCTGTGTAAATGCAACTGACATTTTGTTTTTAGCTGAAGAAGAGGCTACCAAAAGACGGCACATGCAGGAAGCAGAAGTGATGTACCAAACTGGAATGAAAATCCTCAATGGAAGCAATAAGAAAAGCCAAAAAAGAGAGTAGGTAGCACGCCCAGCCCCATCCTCCCCCCAAGACAGGCCATTACTGAAAGAAATGGATAAGTACTTTTTTAATTTAATGCACTGCTAGAGACAAAGGATTTCTTAAGTTGCATTATAAGAAAGTTTAATATGATATATGGACATTAGGAGCATTGCTTTTATCAGATTTTAGCTTGTTAGGATACAAAGGTTATAAACACCGATCAAAAGAATGAACAGTGAGCAAATGGCAACATTTGATTAAGTTGTAGTAGTTTCTCAGAGCCAGGAATACATATCCTACTCATAATTTGAAGTGACACAAAACAAACAAAAGGAATTGTTGTCAGGTGTTTTCTGGGCTTTGTTTTTGCTTTATAATTTTCTTGTAGACAAAGTCTAGAATTTAGGAATGAAAGAACATAAAACATGTCATTGTCCTCTAACATTTTATGTCCCTTTAATCTCAGCTGACTTTTGTTACCATCTGTGCAAAGATTTTAAAAGACAATTGTAGTGGTTATCATTGAATTATTTACTGGACACCATATTATTATGGTTCCAAACAAAAGTTGGCAAAATATTTTCTATGTATACAAGTAACACTAGTAAAAATAAAATATCAAGGATATTCTATAGAATAAGGAAATTATGCTGCATTTTAGTAGATCTTGAAAAAAAAGTTTAATGGCAGTTCCAGTATATTGCTAATTTGTTTTTTCATTACTTATGTTTAAAGAGCATACCGGTATCTTCAAAAGGCAGCAGGCATGAACCATACCAAGGCCCTGGAGAGAGTGTCGTATGCTCTTTTGTTTGGTGATTACCTGACACAGAATATCCAGGCAGCTAAAGAGATGTTTGAGAAACTGACTGAGGAAGGCTCTCCCAAGGGACAAACTGTAAGTGTAGTTTCGACGAAGAATCTCTCCACACTCAGCATTAGTTTATTTTAACAACATGGTGTTCTCGTTGCCCTGACTTCTTTTAACAAGACTGGAAGGTAAGATACCTGTAAGTATTAATTTCATGGCAGGTCATTTTACCAATCTTCTTGGACAGTCTTTTTCCTTGGTTTCAGGACATTTATAGTCATTTAAGGCATCTTGCCAAAATTACATTTGTAGTTTTCCAAATTAAATCTGTAGAGAATGAAACATGCGGTGATTGTTTTGTTTTTTAACCTGAAATTACTCAGCATTGCATTTTTTCCCAAAGGTCAGGTGCTCCGCTTTTGTTAATCTTGGTGTTTTTTTTTAAAAAAAAAACGTTTTTATTATAGAAGCAGTGCATATCCATTATGAGAAACTAGAAACACAAACTGAAAAAACTAAGAAAGTAAACATCATATATGTACCCCCCCCAGACATAAGCACTGGTAATATGTAAGTGCATGTATACCTTTCTAGATGTTACTCTTCATGTAAATTCTTCATTAAAATAAAATATCAATAGATAAATAATAAGGACCTACTGTATAGCACAGGGAACTATTATCAATATCTTGTAATAACCTGTAATGGAGAACCTGAAAAAGCATAGATACGTATGTTTATAACTGAATCACTTTGTTGTACACCTGAAACTAACACAACATTGTAAATCAACTATACTTCAGTTAAAAAGGTATTAAGTAAAATACCAACCTTTTATTAAAAAAAAAAGTCATTGCCTACTATTATGTAACTTGCTCTTTTCAGTCAACAGTCTTTACCTTTCCATTCCAGGGAATTTCTACATCATAAAATACTCATTTTGACCCAAAATATTTTCTTTATACCTGTTTTGTACAAACTAGTATCTGGTCCAGGACTACACTTACATTTGGTTGTTATTTCTAGCATAACCCCCACCTTTCTTTTTTTTTTCCCCCTATATTAGAGTTAGGGCCAGGTTTTCTGCAGTATGTTCTACCTCAGTTTGTCAGTTTGCTTCCTCATGGTGTCCTTTAGTTTGTGTCTTCATCATCTATGTTCCCAAAAACTGGATCTCACTAAAGGCTGATGAACTCAAGTGAAATATTTGTAGCTAAACAATGTTCTGATTCCATATGGCATCGCGTCAGTTGGTGCATAATACCTACTTGATTCCCCATTAGTAATGGTAAGATTGACACTTGGATTTTTAGAGGCTACCACATTTATTTAAAATGCCTTCAGTAATAAAGATTTATCAAAGGTGTGGGATTTACTTGAACTTAAAAGAGAATTTCTAGTGGAGGAAGCCTGTTTTCAGACTATGCAAACAATAACAGGCCAACATTGTGTTCAATAGGACTGATACCTAACCAGTCTACAACTCTTATGTAGTCTTGATTTTGGTTTATAAAGAGGTTATATCTTAATTGTTCTTTGTTTTCAAAGCGTTTTCCCCCTCTTCTTTACATAAAGCAGTTTCTATAGAATTCACACATATATTCTTTATCTTCAGACACATTCTGCTCTGAGGAATGGTTTTTACTTTTAAGGCATCTTTTCTCTCTAATAATAGAATCTTACAATGCCACAGTGCTTTATACACTACAGAGCACTCTCTCCCCCTTAATTAATTCTAGCTGATGAAACAAAGCGCCGAGATCACAGTGGCTTCACACAACAGAGTTATTTCTTGTTCATGCCAGGTTCCCTGCAGCTCTCCTGCCTGCATTCCTCTCTTCCACATGGTGACGCGGGGTCAGGGGCAGCTTCCGTCATGTAGCTGTACGATCTGGAGCACGGGGCTTCCAAGCCATCATGAAGGGAGCAGGGAAGGCTGGAGGATTCCTTGGGGTGTTTTAAAGGGCCAGTCCTGAAAATGTCTTGCATGCCTTCTGGTCACATCCAGTGCACATGGCCCTACCTAGCTACAAGGGAGGCTGGGCAATGTAGATGAGCTGATGGAATAGAATAGCACCTGCCTTTCCAGCTTTAGTTTATGCGTTCACGTCATCAGGGATGATGCTCATAGGGCATGGGTAGAACCTTATTGATGCATTGTTTGGTAAGTTGGGTTTTTTAAGGAAAATTGTGTGAGCTCTAGCACAGTAAAGTGACCTTTCTCCCTCACCCCTTCAGCTTGGCCCCTTGCTGCCTCTTTTTATCCGTGGGATAGTTTTTTTTTTGGATATTTCTTACCCATTTTCATTGTGTATCCCCCTTGACATAGATACATACTGTGTTAATGTAATGACATAGGAGATTTTGTTTTCATGGTAGCTGTTCATCAAGAATCAAGTAAAAGCCATATTTAAGTGTGCTCAGCTTTGGTTTTCTAGTTAATGTTCTATTAAATTGTCTTTGATCTTCAAGCTAAACTTTTTTACCTGTTTTAAGTTAGGATACAACTTCACTGTTTAATTTGTAAAACTTGAATCCATTTCCGAGGCTTTTTAATTCCACGGTTGTGCATACTTACAGCCGTTTCTTTTAGCATTTAAAGATTGTTGCATCTTTTCATGGTTCATAAAACTGTCTGTCTTAGATAGACTTATACCAAAGGAAAAATTCTGACTTTTATCATTTTATTTCAGGCTCTTGGCTTTCTCTATGCTTCTGGGCTTGGTGTCAATTCAAGTCAGGCAAAGGTAATGCTATTAAAACTGTATCATATACTACAATTTGATTTGGGTAAATATGGGCCTATGTTCAGTTAAGCACCTTTTGTTCTTTCACAGGCCCTTGTATATTATACTTTTGGAGCTCTTGGTGGCAACCTAATAGCCCACATGGTTTTGGTAAGTAAGACTTAAGTAGAAAGCTAATAGCATTGAGTAGCAGAAGAATTTTTGGTTTATAAGTGGCTACAACTTTTCTAGCTTTCATGATTGAAATTTACTTATATTCATTAAGACCAAACATTTAATAGAATGTCCTTCGAATTCTTCTTAATGGATACAACAATTGAATCTACATGTGGATGGAAATTGGTAGAGACCACAGTTGTTCGTTAAAATTAGTTTGGCTGGTTGCCCTTAAAATAGAGATCCAATAAATGGCTCTTTTTCAGTTTTCTTTAAGTTGGAACTGTTTGTCAGAATTATTTTTTAGATCAGTTTATGACAGATTTGACATTTAAATTGATGAAGGACTAATTATACAAAGACTCAGTGTCCTATAAAATCCATTACAGAGTATCTCTTATGTGTTATCTGATAGCATTGATCACTTAAATGGCTTAGTGGTAAAGTATAGACTCTTTCCACCAGATTCTTTCCTGCTGAGGTGTTTAACCTGCCTTCTATTTTATAAACTGACTTTGGGTGAATCATCTGACCTCTGACCCACATTACTATGTTCCTAATAAAGAGTAGATTGAGCAGAAATGAGCCAGAAAGCAGAGAACCAGTCCAAAATCTGGGAAAGAGTCTACAGGCCTGGTCATTGATGGGATATGAAATTTAACAAAGAGGGAAAACCTAGTTTTCTGGCCAACTGGGTAGATCCCGGATAACTTTCCCTGTGTGTATTCCAAAAATACTTACCAAATACTTATCATTGGGATTCCAAAGATCAGTAAGATACAGTGTGAGGCCACAACCAGCCCAGCTTTCCATCTAGAAATGGAGACACAAGTAAGGAGATTATTACAGCACAGCATGAGAAGGTCAGGGAATCACCTAAAAGGCACCTGACCCACCCTGGCCTTGGAAGGAGAGAGATTGAAGGAGATATTCGTGAGGGGAGCAGCAGCTAAAAAGTTTGGCGAGTACAATGCCGGGTAGTTGATCAGCAGGACAGGGAGACAGGACTCACGTAAACAGCTGTACGTCACACCAAGGAGCTCGGACTTTGTCCTGTTACAGAGATAAAAGGCTGAAGAAGTTTCAGTAAGTGAAAAACAAGGCCATTTCTCTGATTTTCTGAAACATTCCTTGCTAATTTTGAGGGCTTTTCCCCCACTTGTTTGTTTAATCTCCAGAGACGTTTATTCCTCAAACAGTAATTGAAAGGTTCCTTTCCAATGAATTTTCAAGAACTATGAAATATTTTTTGACAGAAATCATTTGTAAACTATTTACTAGTCTTCTTAAATAGTGGCTTCTTAAATAGTGAGAACATTAAGTGTTGTACATGTTGTTATTACAGTTACTCCCTAAGAATTGTTAAGGTTTGTAATGTTATTTGAGTCTGTGCTAAATGACTCCAGAGAGCTCTGCTTTCTGTTTTCCTTCTCTTTATAATTAGCTGTCTTCCCCCCTATTCTGAAGCCACTTATTGTTGGTATTACTGTGCTCGTTTCTGGTAGTCTCCTGTCTTCCCTATACTGCTAATCTGTGCTGCTTTAAGAGCTACTCTGGAAGAGTAACCTGTTTTTGTTAAAATTGTGTCTAAGGTAAGACTGGAATCTGTTTGAAGCAAGATCGTAAGTAATTTTCTCTTACAGGTAGACGTGCACACTGCACACGTAAAGTTGGTGGCATCTATTTTGATGGCTCTCGAACTTTATTTCCTAGTTCTTAGCTGTCGTCTGGCTGTTGAAGTTGCTAAATAAATTACCTCAGAATGTAAAACTCTGGGTGAATGAGGTGGTTGTGTGCTTGGATCAAAGGACAGCAAAGCAAAGTCTGCATTTGATTAGATTTGTTTGTTCCCACAAGAATGCCCCTGAAGCATGTAAGACGTCTTCTTCTCACTCGGAGTTGTGTTACAGGGTTACCGATACTGGGCTGGCATCGGAGTCCTCCAGAGCTGTGAATCTGCATTGACTCATTATCGTCTTGTTGCCAATCATGGTACCTATTTTTTTTTTTTTTTTTTTTGCCTTTCCCTTTACCAAAAACAAAAACAAAAAACCCAGAATGCATTTTTTATACATCTATTTTTATTGTGCCACTTGAAATACTTTGGTTCTCTCAAGTGGAATTATATTTACACTAATTGATTAAGGAAGTACTTTTTAAAACTTTGCTCTCGGTTCCACTTACATAGGAAAAAAACTGAATTGAGTGTAGATTTGATTCTGTACTCTTTGGACTACCACAGAAGCAATTTCCTTTAACATGGTGTCTCAGCATTTGGCAGCTGGAATTGTACTTCCTTGGGACAATCCCTCTGACTTTCATCCCCATTATTACTTTGTCCCCGTTTCAGTTGCTAGTGATATCTCGCTGACGGGAGGCTCAGTAGTACAGAGAATACGGCTTCCTGACGAGGTGGAAAATCCGGGAATGAACAGTGGAATGCTAGAAGAAGATCTGATTCAGTATTACCAGTTCCTAGCTGAAAAAGGGGATGTACAAGCACAGGTATGTGTTTAAACATCTCATGCAGGATCTTACTGGCTTGTATATTACAGTGTCCAGAGGGCAAGCACTTATGCCTATAAGTAACATTTTCACAGGGCCCTTATTAGCTACCAATTAGTCCCATACTTTCAAGACCTTTCATTTGGATTTGTCTGGGATGTGGCCCAGGCATTGATGGTTCCTTAAGAGCTGGCCAGATGACTCTGCTGTGCACCATAGTTGAAAACTGTGGCTCAAGTGAAGCAGTGTCACAGTGATGATGAAGGCTCTAACTGGAGTCACAAGGACGAAGACTGCCACCTTCTCTGAATGAAAAGTCTCTGGAACATTTGGAATTTCAGATGCTCTTCAGAGCTATTTACTGTTCATGTTTCCTTTGCTTATCTTAGCCTGTAAGTTCCTCAAGGTCAAGGACAGAAGTAGGCTTGTTTAATGTAAACTATATGACACACATCAAAGTATCATGTACAATTTGTTGTTTTGTGGGTTGTTTTGATTATATTAAAATAAAAAGGAGAATTTTCAATATTTGTCTTTTTTTCTATTACATTTATAGTTCTTTCTGATTAGATGAGCAATAGATACTTTTTAAGAACAATTAATTTTAAGACTAAAAGAAAAGGAATCTTTTAAAAAAAAACTTAAGTGAATGATAGAGCAAAATCTTAGCTCATAGACATTACAATAAAGTTGTCTCTTCTGATTATACATCTTTCTTTAAAATGAGGCCAGTTAAAATTCGTAACAGTCTAAATGCTTACCAATAGGAAATTATGTAGTTCAAATTATGACACTCCAATATCATGGAATTCTATGCAGTCATTAAAAATTATGGAGAATACTGCTTAATGTAGAAAGCGGATTTCAGTGTATTAAGTGAAGATCTCAAGTTTTAAGTGTGTGATGGTATAGTGTATTGTTTTCTATCTTTTTTATTTACTGAATTATGACATGAATACAGAAGAGTACACAGAGCTGAAGTGTACAGCTCAGTGAGTTATCAGCAAGGGAGCCTCTTGTGTGGCGTAACTAGACCCAGAAGCCCCTCTCAGACTCTTCATCACTGACTCTTCCCTCTTGCCCATAGGTAACCCCCTGAGCTGGCTTCTAACACTACAGATTAGTTTAGCCTGTTTTTGAATTTTCTGTAAAAAAAAAAAAAAAAAAAATATATATATATATATATATATATATATATATCGTGCAGCATTTTTTTTTGTATCAACTTCTTTTCTCAGAATTATGTTTCTGAAATCAATCCATGTGTTTTCACATAGCTGTAATTCATTCATTTGCATTACTGTATAGCGTTTCATTGTATAAAACTACCATTGTTTATCCATTTTATTCTTCTCAGATTTGGGCAAATAATGTTGTGTGTACATGTCTTGTGCAAATACTGTCTGAAATTTTCATAGCTTTATTGGACTTGGTAACTGGTATAATACATTCCCTCACCATATTTTCATTATATTTAGCTCTAAATTTCATTGTGATTTCTTTTGACCCAAGTGTAATTTAGAAGCAAATTGCTTAGTTTCCATATACAGTCAGTCCTTCGTATCTGCAGGTTCTGCATCCACGGATTCAACTAACCATGGATCGAAAATATTTGGGGGAAAAATTTTTTTTTTCAGAAAATTCCAAAAAGCAAAACTTGAATTTTGTCACACAGTGGCAACTATTTACATAGTATTTACATTAAGTATTATAAGTAATCTAGAAATGATTTAAAGTGTACACGAGGTTGTGCATAGGTATATGCATATACTGTGCCATTTTATATAAGGGGCTTGAGCATCTGTGGATTTCGGTATCTGTCAGGAAGGGGTCCTGGGACCATTCCCCCATGGATACCAAAGGACGACAGTACATGCGAATTTTCTACTTTTTTGTTGTTGATTTCTAGCTTAATCCACTGTATTCAGAATATGCTCTGTATGATTTCATTTGTTTGAGATTTCTTGAGACTCGCTTGATGCCCCATCACTAGGCCTGTTTGGGCAAATACTCTGTATGTTAAAGAGAATACGAATTTCTACGGCTGTTGGGTGTAGTGTTCTATAGGTGTCAACTGAGTCATGTTTCTTAATCCTGGTATTCAGATCTTTTGAATCCTTACTGGCAGTTTGTCTGCTTTTTCTGTCCAGTGCTGAGACATACTATTGAAGTTTTTCATTCCGATTATGGATTTGTCTCTTTCTTCTTTTAGTTCTATCGATTTTGATGTATATGTTTTAAGCCATGTTAAGTGTATACACACTTAATATTGTTATCTTTTTGTTGCACTGACTTTTATATTGTGAAATGTCCTCTTCTATCTCCAGAAATATTTTTTGCTTTGAATTGTACTTTACCTGATACTAGCTTAGCAACACTACTTTCTTTTGGTTAGTATTTACACAGGATATCTTTTCTGTCTTGTACTTTCAACTTTCTAATGTTTAAGGTATGTCTCTTGTAAGCGTCGTATGACTAGTTTTGTTCATTTTTTAATCCATTCTGACAGTCTTTTAGTTAGAGTAATTAATGATATATTTGGGGCTTAATTTTCTATCTTACTTTTATTTTGTTTTTCCATGTTTACTTGTCTCTCCTTTCTTGCCCTCTTTTGGTTTGAGTTTGTCTATATGTGATTTAATCCCATATATTTTTGAACCCTACAAGATACTGTTCTTTAATATGGTTCATACAATTTAGATTGACTCACAAAGTTACCTTTCTGTTCTTTATTTTTTAGTGTATCTCCAAGCTTCCTAGGATAATTTTCCTTTTTCCTAAAGAACACCCTTTAGTTCAAAAGATGTGAATTTTTCATTAGTTTATGTGGAAATGCGTTTATTTCACCTCTGTTTCAAAAGAATGCTTTGGAACTAAAAGCAGACATTTTTAGTTTTTTTTTTAATGTAGGTTAAAACTGAGTAAAGTCTAAAGGAATTAAGACTAAAGGTTTAATTTTCTGTTACGAACAGAAACCTTTTTGTGACCAAATGGTCTTGCTGGCCTAATTTAATTACAAGCCAGATGCAGGTGCTCCTGTTTACTTTGGTCTCCTTTTTGTTAATTTTCAGGTTGGTCTGGGACAACTTCATCTGCACGGAGGGCGTGGAGTAGAACAAAATCATCAGGTAACTTGCTGTTCTTGGGGCTTTGCATTTCATATTGTAGCAAGAAATGATGCTCCAGATGTCTTTCCTGCAAAGTCAGTGGCAGTACAAGCTTTGTTCTTGAGACAACCATCACAGACAAGCTTTCAGGCCCTCACCCCCAAGGAGACTGAAGGACAGAAATGTGATCATAACTCATAGTGGGGGGAAAGGGTTTATTTATTCTGAAACCTAGTTCTCAGTACTGCCAAAAATACATAAACAATGTCTTGTTTTCTGTAGGTATGTGATAGAAGTATGTCTTAAAACTCCTATTGGAAGATATTTCATAGAACTGAGGAAAATCCAGTGTTAAATCTGTGAGAAATCAGGAATACACAACTCTAACAGTCAGGTGTATATCCAGTCACCCGCCTATGTCAGCTTTTTGTCCCGAGCATCGCTCATCTCTTGCCTTCTTCCTGTCAGTACACCTGTCGCTCATGTGACTCATCTCCTGCTTGCATTTCCTAAGCAGTAGCCTGTCTTCGTAAATGGTGCATCTGATTGTGCAGTTCCCTTGCTTAGAACTCTTTTGAGTGGTCTACAACTTCTAGCAGCTTGAAAACCAAAACCTTTCAGCTTTAGTATGACCTCCAAGGCCCTGTACCAGTCTCTGTTTACCTCACCAGCCCCTTGCTTTCTGCTTTTCTCAGGTCTTTGAGAATATTAAGAACCTCAGGACTTCTGGAAGGCTATTCCCTCTGCCTAGAGTGAATATTATTATCCTTTCTTCACACAGCAGTTCCTCCTCATCCTCCAGAAATCAACTCCAGTATCTCTTCCCGACATGTCTCCCCTGACCCTGACCACTCAGACCACTCACCCCACTCAGAGACTAGGTCATGTACTACCACAGTTATGATTTCTGAAAATATGTATTCCTATGGCCTCTGTCCATTGTAAATTGGTTAATTATATAACTGAATTGTTTCCCCTGCTAGACTATAAGGTCCTAAAGAGCGTGAACTATGTCTGCCTTGTTTACCACTTCATTCCCAGCACCTGACAGTGCCTGGCATGTAGTACGTCCTCAGTAAATGTTTGTCAGGCTAATAAAGTTCTGTTTTTCTACTGTGCCTGTTAAATATTCTAATTAAGGTTATTTCATACACCATGTTGCTTCAACTTTATGAATTAGATTGTAACAAAATACACTTATCACTAAAACTATATCAAATATCAGTGCTTTTTAAAAATTATTATTCAGGTGGCATCTTGACAGCTTTCGATATCTAGGTTATTAAAATTGTATGTTATTAGGCCAATGAAGCATCAGGTGAACTGGTTAGTAGGAATGTCAAGTGCGAGAACAGAGTTCTGTGTAGGAGTTGGCTGCATACCTTTACACCACAAGTTTTGGGATATTCTTGGTGGTGTATGCTGCCTACCTGTGAAGCAATCACACAATGATAAATTTTCACTGAAGAAAAGGAGTTCCCAGTATGTAATTGCATTAATTCAACCAATATTTGAGTACCACTTGTCCCATTCATTACAAGACGTTCAGGATACAATGCTAGACAAACCAGCTTTGGTCCTTACCTTTACAGAGCTTCACGTTTAATAGAAGCATTAGGTACTTTTTAAATAATCACAAATATAATGTAATAAATTGTGATTGTTGTTACGAAGGAGAATTAAAGAGTCCAGTGATAGGTTAATGAGTGGGAAGGGCCACTTGTCTCTAAAGGGATGTGGATGACATTTAAGTTGAACCTTGGAGGTAAAATCATTCCAGGCCAAAAAAAAATCAGCATGTATATAGGTCCTGAGTCAGGAAGGAACATGGCTGGTGTACCCAGTGTGCAGGGAGCAAGATGAAGCAGTACTGATATTAACAGTGTCTGATCACGTCAGTATATTCCCCCCAACACTTTAAGGGCTGCAAGGACCATCATGTTGAGGTTTGGATGACCCCATGGAAAGCAGAGATCAGGGAGGGGAGCGTTCCAGAAGTTCAGATGAGGGATAATGCAGCTTAGACTAGAGTGGTGGAAATGGAGGATAGTAGATGGATTCAGGATGTACTTGGTGGTCAAAGTACCAGACTTAGTGATGGTCTGGATATGAGAGGGAAGCAGGGTGGGTACCTTGGGCAACCAACAGGTGTTATGTTGCCATTTACTTAAACTACTATACTGCAGTTTAACAAGATTTTTTAAATGACCTGAAATAAATATCTGATTTAAAGCCAAGGGCAGATTCTACTAATAACTAATTATTTTCATAAATTCTCTTCTCACAGAGAGCATTTGACTACTTCAATTTAGCAGCTAATGCTGGGAATTCCCATGCCATGGCCTTCCTGGGAAAGGTACTGTACCTCCTGTGAATGTGTTCTGTGATAGCAGGTGGTGTTTGCACAGCAAGCACATGTTGTGTTCATCACCTGCAACTTACCAAAAAAAGGCTGGAGATAAAATTTCCAATGCAAGCGTATTATATCTTGCCTGAAGGTAACTGCTATTTCGAGGCATTTTCTTAGGTAACTTAAAAGTAACATAGCATTTACTTATCAGTAGGTTAATTCTCCATTGAAATTAGCTATTACTACATGCACTCCTACTTTTTGTGTATCATATGCAATAATAAGGAAATTATTCTTTACATTGTACAGTTTTTCCTAAGTCTGTCATAATTGGCTGTTTACTTCCATGCTGAATAGAGGCAGAGTGTATTGAAATTTGTCCGCAGACCTTTTAATTGTCTTAAATATGATATCCATCACTCACCTCAATGCAGTTCTTTTCTCAAGCAGGGAAACATTTAAGTCTAGGAACTTAATGAAAGATTCCATATGTCATGATATAATCTCAAAACTTCTTTTTCATTATTTTGAAAGCTAACACAGTGTAAACCATTGGGTATTTTCATGTGTAACCAAGTCCTAAGATTAGGAGGCTCAGGTAGAATATATCACAAAATATTTTACAAAGACAAAAATCTAGTCAGTGTTTGCCGCATGATCACAACTAGTCAGTTGGGGCCTGAAAACTTTACATTTAGACACTCTGTTACAGCACAGAAATTGATAGTGCCTGTCTATTTTTATTAGCAGTTAAGAACTTTTCATTCCAGCCCTCTTAATTCTTGCACTGACTTACTAATTTTCCCTATCTCAAAAAAAGATTTCCTTTACTTATTTCCTTAATATGTACATGGATGAAAACAGTACTAGTCATTCTGTTTTTCTTCTTTCTTAACCCTTTTATCAGGTTCATACCTGATACTCAAAAATCATTCAGTGCTTGAAACCTAAAACAACCTTCTAGTTCTCTCTCTTCCTGAACTTGAGACCTCCCCTTTATCTTACCTGGGAAGGCAGTGATAGAGGAGGTGGGGAGGTGGACATTGGCTATCAGCTCTTCTTTTCCTGCTTTGATCTCTGATCCCAAGCAATTTATCAGCCCTTTGACAGCCCTGGCACAGAGTGAGAATAAAGATTTGTCTCAGGGTTGAAGATTTCTTCTCCTGAGTTTGATCAGTGAACTGACTTTATACATTCATGTGTATAGATAACATTGTAAATTTGATGTGACATAGAATATATAATAGTTTAAAATGTCTACTGTTAAGGCTTTGCTTTTATTTCTAAAGTATCCTGCAGGGAATTTTAAACTTTGTTGAAAGATTTCACGAAATCTAACAAAACCCAGAATGAGAAGAGATAGGAGAAAAATGTGATTGGTGAGAAGTTCACAGCTCATACTAAACTCGGGGTCTGTTTTCCAGATGTATTCAGAGGGGAGTGATATAGTACCTCAGAGTAATGAGACAGCTCTTCACTACTTTAAGAAAGCTGCTGACATGGTAAGACTTCATGACTCAGGGTATTGAAATGTGTACCATATTACTCTTATAATGGATAAGTTAATTATATTAAAGGATTAATCATAACCAACTTATGCCATAAATTATTGAAAGTGCTTCTGTAAATATGGTTCATATGAATGAATTGACTAGAAATACTTCTCAATAGAAAGTTTTATATATATATATATATATATATATATATATATATATATATATATATATGTTATGTGTGTGTGTGTGTATTTTAGGGACCAGATTATTGAATTTTAGGTCTCTGTTGCAATTTCACTGAGAAGTTTTCTGATCAGGGAAATAGTGATTTTAGTAATGGAACTGGGAGTTGTATGCTTTACCCTATTTATATTGCAGCTTGAGGTTAAAAGCTTATACAACTGGGCACTTTAGATAATCATCATACATAAGTTAGGGTTCCTTGGGCCCAGAGAAAGCTACATATGAATACTTATGACCCTCTGTGTCACCAGTATGTACACTTATCTCCTTGTCAACCTAGTACATGTTACTGATGTCCCAAACGTCATTTGAGTGTTTCTCAAAGAGGCACTGTGACACTTTTTTAAAGATGCCTCTGTCCCTCTGAGTTTAGGTGAATACTAGATTTTTCTCTTTTAGGTCTCAAAACAAAGATTATCTTTGCTCTTCAACACTCTGACACACTTAAGCATATCCTTGCCACCTGAGCCCATATTAATTTGTTGATTCTGCCCCTTGGTGGCTTCTTGTTTATTGAGTTAGGAGGTTATCAGTGAAAACCTGCCCCCCCCCCCCAAATAACCTACTTATAATTTTTATAAGGTAAGATACATGTCATGTTGTTTTATATCACAAATTCATCAAACAGATAGTCATAAGTCACCAAAATTTAATTCTAAGTGAATTTACTGTTTACTCTTTTTCAGCAAATTATTGAAAGTCAAATCTCTAAAACTCAGTACCATGTTTAGTCTGATGGGAAAGAGAAAATTTTGTTTGAATTGAAAAGGACTTAAGACATGTTTTGAATATGCTTATAAATGATTTCTTTTGCAGTTGTTTATTCTTGCCTACTTTTTAATGAATCCCTTCATTGTGCCTCTGGTTTGCAGGGCAACCCAGTTGGACAGAGTGGGCTTGGAATGGCTTACCTCTACGGGAGAGGAGTTCAAGTTGTAAGTTTTCACTCTAACATTCTGACTTCAGCAAACAGTCAGCTGGTGAGGTAGGGAAGTATTCCATCAGCCCAGGTGAGGTTTCGTTATAACCAAAGCTGAGCCTGTGCTATTGTCTCTGAGTTTGGTTCCTCACCCCCCTGCACCCCATACCCTCCCAGCACTGCCTTCATAGGATGCCTGGGTCTCTGACACCTTCTGAAGCTTTGAAGCTGTTTCTCATTCTTCCAGCTAAGCTCCCTACCCCCATCTCTCCCAGACTAAAACATCTCCCTGCTACTTCTTCACTCAAGCCTAAGAAAATTCTTAAGTCCTCTCGTGTAGGAGGAGGAAAGCTTTCTGTTCTACTCTGCTTTCAGCTACCACCTCTCTTCTCTCCAGCCCTTTTCTGCAAAGCCGCATTTCTACAGAGAATGGACAGTCTTAGATGCTACTGTTCACTCTTTAGCTGTCAGCAGTCAGCTCACCAGTAACCTCCTAAATGTCAGCCCTACCTGCCATTTTTGGTTCTACCTCACTGGAACTCTCTCTTCCCTGGGGCTCTCTTGGATTCCCGGGGCCGTTGCTCCTCAGTCTTCTGTGCCACTTCCTCATGTTGGATGCTCCTGGATCCTCATCGATGTCCTCTTTGTCTGATCTCTATGAGCAATATGTTCTTTTAATTTGGGTATAAAACTAAGAGTTGGGTATAGAATTCTAATCTGTACGTATTTCTTCACACAAAAGACAGTGTTGTAGTCTCATTTCGATTCCTTCTGGTCATTTTAGGGTACTGAAATCCAGAAGTGACCTTTGTTTTTTGTCTGGGGATATTTATGATATTTGAAATCTAATAACCACATAATGTTTGGCAAGCTACCAGGGAAGGAACAAACAAGGAGAGAATCATTCTTCTTATTTAATATTAGAAAAATTGAGGTTTGAGAGTATTAGTTGGTTAATAGAAAAGATATGAGTGTTTCTTAATTCCTAGCCTGATGTTCTGCTAGTGTTGTTTATGCTTTCTGAGAGGAGACATGCACATTGTTTCACAAAATACTGTATTTGCTTTTCTTCACACTCTTAAATATTAATCCCCCATGACTTAAAAAATATTACCATCTGTATGTTATTAAAAAATCAGGTCATTCTTTTAATGACTCTTCAAGAATATTTTATGTGTGCTATGTTAATTCTTTTTATGAATGAATCTCCTAACTTCTGAGCATATCAGCCTTTTGTGCTTTCTCATCATGTGATTATGTGACCTATTTTTCCATAGAATTATGATCTGGCACTGAAGTATTTCCAGAAAGCTGCTGAACAAGGCTGGGTGGATGGGCAACTACAGCTTGGCTCTATGTACTATAGTAAGTAACGCTGGAATTAATGATGAATGCACCAAATCCAAATTACTGTTTTCCACTAGAGGCCACTATGATACGGAAATGAGAGCCATCGAATTTCTAGCTGATTAATGTTCTCCCAATTCAGTGATCTGTGCATCTTGTATTTCACTGTAGAGTATATTAATCTGTATTAATATACAAATCTATTTTAATAAGATTCACGTCTTTCTGGATTAAGAATTCTGAATTTGATTTAGTTTTATTCCTGTGCAAGGCTTCTCTGATGCCTCAACTACATCTTATTTAAGACTATTCCTGACCTTTCATGTGATTTTCCTTACAGATGGCATCGGAGTCAAGAGGGATTATAAACAGGCCTTGAAATATTTTAACTTAGCCTCTCAGGGAGGCCACATCTTGGCTTTTTATAACCTGGCACAGATGCATGCCAGCGGTACCGGCGTGATGAGATCATGTCACACTGCAGTGGAGGTAAGGGCTTGTCTGCCAACTTGGATACAGGAAATTAATTTGTCAGGAAGACAGTCTGCCATTTTAATGCGGGTTTTCTTTGCATGGTTTCTTCTAGAGTAGAAACAGGCTCAGTCTACTAGCGTTGATACACTGAAGGAAGACTCAGAGTGTGTGTGTTACTGTCACACTTATTAATGCCATTTATCCCTCCCTACTGGAATCAGCGTTTACAAGGGCAGATATTGTTGTCTGCAATCTCTCTGGCACCTAAGACAGTATCTGAGACATAGTCAGTGTCAAAAAAGCATATGTTAAATGAATATTGCAGGGAAACGCTAATATTGCCTCGTTGGAACTTTTCCTCTTTAGCTTTCTCGTAACTGGCACTTTATAGCAACATTGTTAAATGCAGAGCAAAGTTTCTAAACCACGCTATGCTTCAGTATCCACGCATGTAAAATGGGGCTGTTAATAGGACTGACCTCATAAGAGAGTGGTCCCTCCTGGGAGGAGTACATGAATTAATATACGTGCTGTACATAAATCACTAGGACAGGGCCTGGCCAGAGTATATGGTATATAATTGTATGCTGTTATTTTTATAAACCTGTTCTAAAGATGTAAGTGAAAGCTTCAAATAGCCCAGACTTACATATATATATTTAATAAAACTGCCAGAGATTCAAAGAGCAAACTTAATCACTTGTAGCCAAAGTGCAAAAATGATTTTCAGACATAACTTTCTTATTTTTTCATTGATTTCTTCTTCCTGTTCTCACAGTTGTTTAAGAATGTGTGTGAACGGGGCCGGTGGTCTGAGAGGCTCATGACTGCCTATAACAGCTATAAAGATGGTGACTACAATGCTGCGGTGGTCCAATACCTCCTGCTGGCCGAGCAGGGCTATGAAGTGGCACAAAGCAACGCAGCCTTCATTCTCGATCAGAGTAAGGTTCCTCTGAGTCCCGCCTTGGGTTTAGAGTACAAGGGTTCACATCAGGTTAACCTGTTTAAAAAGAAAAACCACAAAGATATTTCTTTATCATTGTAACTAGAACTTTACAACACACAGAGTTAAGCTATTTTACCTCAGATCTCTAAGCCATGAAAGTTAGTTTTATAGAGTTGACAGTAGTAATAGATTTGACATTCATCATAAAACTGCTTTCAGTAAATATATTTTTCAGAATACAGGAGATATAAAAACATTCTTTTTCCAGTGATATGCAGATCCTTAGTAATTAAAATTATTGTTAGTTCTGTGCATAAAACATGTCTCAGGAAGTAGTGTTGTCCCGAATGCAATGATTCCTTCAAACTGAGTATTTTATTTTAATACTTGTTTAATTTCAATAGTTTTTTTCATTTAATATTCATTATATCCCAGTCCTTGCTTAACTTATGCTCCATGTATTCATCCTAGTTTATAGATGAAGACTAAAAAGTCTAGGGCCTTTCCTTAAATGCCTGATTTATTTTGTATTTTGCCTTTTCTTGTAGGAGAAGCGACCATCGTAGGTGAGAATGAAACTTACCCCAGAGCCTTGCTGCACTGGAACCGGGCCGCCTCACAAGGTGAGTGGTTGGTTAATTCTAGGATAAGAATTTCAGCCGGGGACCTTTCTTTATTAATTTTGTTGTTTGTTTCTAATTTTACATAAAGATTAAATCATGTCATGCATGACTTTAAAATTAAGTAGAGATACTAACTATTGCTTACCTTGTTTGCATTCATGATTGGTATTCATTCTTAAAGTGGAAATTCTAGTCCCAGGGTTTCTAAATTGCACTGCAAGGTCTTTGTACTGGACATTTATATCGTGCTATGGTTTACTCTTTGGTTTTTAGTTTGAAGCTAGTATGTTGTGTAAAATGAGAATTAAATAGAGTGTGTAATAGAATATCGGTGTAAAACATGAAGCGTTAACCTTTCCCCACTCTTTTTCAAAATATTTCTTTCCCACACATGCTACCCTCAGCATGGTCTGCCTGTCCCTTCTGCAAGCCTAAACAATGGTCCAGTGGAACTATTTTAAATTAGTAGTTGTAGAGGAATCATTTGAAGAGTATTATTAGTGAAACAGAGATTACCACCCTCTTTGTTTTAACTCTTCCTGTTACAAAAGCCTTCTTCAGAAGAGCAACACTTCTGGTTTTAAATTTTACTGAATTTATAGCTTGGCTGAAGAATTTGTTAGAAAGTTTGTGTGTTACAAACTAAAATTCGGTTTTATGTAAGCGTGTTATCAGGAAGAGAGGTAAGAGTTTGGTCTGTTTTGAACACTGTTTATTGCCAGTTTTGCATTTAACTTTTGTTTAAGGCTATACTGTGGCTAGAATTAAGCTTGGAGACTACCATTTCTATGGATTTGGCACTGATGTAGATTACGAGACGGCATTTATTCATTATCGACTAGCATCTGAGCAACAACACAGTGCGCAAGCCATGTTTAATCTGGGATATATGCATGAGAAAGGACTAGGCATTAAACAGGTGAGTGTGACTTCAAAGTAAATGTTTAGATAATGCAGTTGTGATTTGGGGGAAGCATCTTCATTTTTACAGGAAACAGGCTTGCTCTGGTATGTGTTCAGATTTTAGGTTCCAGGTTAGGAGACAGTTTTGTAATATTTCAAAAGACTGCCCTGCGTCTCTCTTTTCCTCGAGCACCCACATACTGATTTCCACACCTTAACATGTAGGGCATTAAGCCAAAGACAGATTCATGAAAATGGAAAAACAGTGCCACCGCTATTGATAACTCTTGTTTGAGAAACTCTGTTCTTCAGCAGCCGAATTCTGTCTTTTCTAAATCATTTTGAAATGAAGTAAGATGTTTGCTACTGATAAACTATTTTCATTCTTATACCTTTCTAATGAAGGCTAACATTCTTTAGACCCACAGTCTTAAGTTTTTGCCTGTGTACCCTTAAAAGAATTCTGAAAAACTGTATCCTCTTGCAAATTTTCAGTTTGGTATTTAAGACTTTTCATCATAAGTTTCAAAGGGCCTAAGTTCTAGGTATTTTAAGCACTAACATTTTTATAAATAAGATGACTAAATTATTTTAAATACCAAAATAAGTTGATAACTGCATTAACTTCTTAAAAATACACAGCCAATTTATTAAATGAAAATTGTATCTTTTCTCCCTGAATTTATATTTTCAATCCATTATTCCCACAGAATTATATTCTGGTGTTAAAGTTAATCAGTGTGCTTTTCTCATCATAATTTAATTTGTAATGCAAAGTTTATTTAAATTCTTGTGAATAAATACTATGATGAAGGTGTTTCTTTGATAAGAATTAGAGGAAGGAACTCTGGTATTCAGCTGTTAAGAACAACTACTCATGTATAAAAATCAGGATAATTAGTTTTTGTAAGACAAGATCACCTTTTCCTGTTTTTTCTT
Source organism: Camelus ferus (assembly GCF_009834535.1). NCBI lineage: Eukaryota > Metazoa > Chordata > Mammalia > Artiodactyla > Camelidae > Camelus > Camelus ferus. Next base: position 75,557,622 of record NC_045701.1, on the reverse strand, counting down.
GTTCTTTTAATGAAAGAGATACTCATACTCTTAAAAACTAATCAGTCCAGCATCTAGTATAGCTAGAAAAATATTAAGTATTAAATAAGATGAAGATTGGTTATAGTTTGAATAAATACTCAGGGTATGTTTGATAGATAAAATTTAATTACTTTCTTGAATCATCCACACAGTCTGTGGGTCACACAAAATTTGATCCATGATCTTGAAAAATATAGCAGTACAAATAAAATTTGTTACATTTTTTTTTAAATCAAAGACCATACTGATTTTATTACTGGCCATACTAGCCATACTGTTACTGTTGTTTGAAGGTACTCTTTTTTAACTAAGGACACACCTTAGGAAAGTATATAGAAAACAGCTGAAAATAACTGCTTATGTTTAAATACATGCAAAAAGTCAGTTTTAATGTTTAGTCTTTCTTTCCCGTGTCTTGTGGAATTCTTATCTAGGGGTTTGGTATTCTCTGACAGTAGTCAGGGCATGGAACAAATACGGTTGTTAAATAAAAATTTTGCAACTCCCATCATCCCATTCTACCTTTTATCTCAATGCATAGCATTCCAGCCAGGGGCAAAGTTAGTTATGACTTGTTTCGCCCTTTACAAAGCACTGAGTGTGAGTCCCTTAACACTGTTCATTCAGGCACCTTTGAAAAATCTTGAGTATGTCTACCCCAGTCTGAAGATCGCTGCTCCAGGCTGAAACCAGGAATTGCTCTCACTGACTGGTTTTGATTAGGAAAAAATTAACTTTAGACTTACAGGTCTCCCTCGATGATGGTGTTATGCAGAGATACTTAGCTGAGTCCAGCGTGTCTGCACAGCAAGTGGGATGTCAGATCCGGGGACCATGAGTTAACTTCTAAATTTTTTCGATTAAATTTTTCAAAATTAAGCAGTTAGATAATTAAAGAAGTTTCACCTAATTAAAGCTTGGGTTTTTCCTTTAGGTAAGGGAAATTTTAAAATGAAAATTGAAAGGTAAAATAAACTTTCCTAATATGTAAACTAAATAGTAGTTATTTTTACTTATTTTAGCAAGAAATGTATTCTGATTTATTACCTATATTATAGGATATTCACCTTGCAAAGCGTTTTTATGACATGGCAGCCGAAGCCAGCCCAGATGCACAAGTACCAGTCTTCCTAGCACTCTGCAAATTGGGCATTGTCTATTTCTTGCAGTACATAAGGGAAACAAACGTAAGTGGTCCATGACTTTTAATTAAATTACAAATGATGTAACCTTCTCAGTTCACAGGTTTGTTTTTGAAAAGTTGGGGGAGGGGGAGGAGGGACCTGCAAGTGTCTGGTCTCTTCCCCTCTTCCCCGCCAGGTAAGGTGCCGGCAGACCTCATCAGGTGAGAGATGAGTGTGGCCACAAAGCACTGAGGGTTCTCAGGTAGCACTTGACAGTGGTTCCCAGTGCTAAAGCATTTTTCCTTGATGCAGATGTTTTCTGGTTTGGGGAAGACTGAGACTAGCCCAAGGCAATTTGAAACAGTAGTTAACTAAATTCAGTAAACCTTAAATCAGGTGACTGACAAGCAGTGACTTAGACCAACCCCTTAAAAAGAGAATTTAAAACAGGGGAAGAAGAAGTAGAAACTGAGAACTTGCCCAAACTCTTGTACTTCAGATTCTTCTGATAGTGAAACATGTTTTTTAAAAAATCACCACATCTATGCTCTCTAAAAATATCTTGAATTATTTAAATACACTAATGGTAGGACCTAGCTTGGAGACGGGTGCGTTTACCCATTCTCTTCAAAACTACCAGCTTTAGTTGCCAGTACGGTATATAGGTGTTTTGGGGTTCTCCAGTTTTCTGTTCTGTTTATGGTACCCATTGTTCCTCTTAATGGATTCACTAGTGCAGTAATTAGCTCTGAAAGTCCTAAAATATGTGCAGAAAGAAGGACTATTTAACTTTAATTTTCTCCAGGCCAGAAAAGGATGATGTTTCAACCTTTTGTGCACATTTTTCAGAACAAGTTGATGGAACATTTCAACATTAGATTCCCGAACGGGCTTTCCCTCTTTCTACACAGACGTAAATGTGGTCCTTGATGCTTCAGCATTTATAGAGAGAAATTGGGCAGCTTCTTCCTTTTGCAGCCCTGGCCCATGTACTGAGGTCCTGCATGTATAGGGCTCCAGAGGGCTGGAGATGTTGTCCTCTGTCCTCCCAATTGCTTATATATTTGTAATGTCAAACTTGTAATTGTTCAGTGGCATGAGCCAGGGTGTGCTGTACACTCTGCTAACTGAAAGGATCTTTGTTCCTTTAACTACAAAGCTAACAGTGTGGCTGCCTGCCCTTTCTCTGTCAGGACTATTTCAGACCCTTCTCTCTCACAATTTTTATTACTAATAAACTATTGATTATCTTCTAGATTTGGTCATGCAATACACCATATGCATGCATGCATAAAGTTTTTGTTTTAATATAGAAATGTCAAGAAAAAAATAAAATGCCCCATAGTCCTACCACCTAGATATTCCAACTAAAATAAAAAAAGAGAGAGAGAGAATAATAAGTATTGATGGTAAGAAAGTCAAACAGTACAGAAAAACAAAATCTCCTATTACAGGTCCCGCCCCAGGGAACACAGTTAATAGTTTCTTATAATTTTTTTCTGTAAAAGTTTAGCAACTATACCTACAAATATATATTATGGGAACCTTTTAAATGTAATTTTATTTAAACCTAAAGGATTATACCCCATGTTTACTTTCTTTGTGGGTAAGTAGCAGTTGGAAAATATCAGGAATAACTTAAATGACATTAAAACAATTAAATTATCATAGACGAAGAACATAATTTTTAAGTTCAAATTCAGCTGTTAAATATTTAGTTAAATTCTAACTAAAAAGTATTATTTGTTCATCTATTAAATTTGAATTGCTCCATCTTCAGTTCATGAGAGAAGTTATAAAGTGGCCCTGCTTTCATTAGAAGAGAGCTTTTTAGCTAGTGTGTCATCACTGTAAATAGGTTATAGGTGTGCCAAGATACTGTTTTTTTTCCCCCCTTGGTCCTCCATTGTCCTCCAGTGTTTGTTTCAAATATTTTCTGTGAAAAATGGTTAAAAATTAGTATATTAGGTTACTAATGGAAAGGAACCCTATAAGACACTTCATATAATCAACTGTTAAGAATTAATAGCTCAGGTCCTCAGACATTATTTTGAGTTTTTGAAACTTTTGAAAACTTTTAAAACCTTTTTTTTTTATTTGAACTCATTGTCTTTATTTTTATTTGTTGGTTTTGTTCTCAACTTTATTAGATTGAATTCTTTGTTACAGTCTTGGTGGGTTTTTTGTTTATTTTGGGGGAGGGATTTAGTTTCTTTATTGAAGTATAGTTGAAGTATAATACTATGTAAGTTACAGGTGTACAATATAGTGATTCACAATTTTTAAAGGTTATATTCCATTTATAGTTATTATAAAATATTGGCTATTTTCCCTGTGTTATACAATATATCCTTGTAGCTTATACCTAATAGTTTGTACCTCTTAATCCCTTATCCCCCATAGTGTCCCCCGCTTCCCTCTGCCCGCTGATAACAAGTTTGTTCTCTATATCTGTGAGTCTGCTGCTTTTTTGTTATATTCACTGATTTGTTGTATTTTTTAGGTTCCACATATAAGTGATATCATACAGTATTTGTCTTTCTCTGACTTATTTCACTTAGCATAATGCCCTCCAAGTCCATCCATGTTGCTGCAAATGGCAAAATTTTGTTCTTTTATGGCTGAATACTATTCCATTGTGATTCCATTGTGTGTGTGTGTGTGTATACCACATCTTTATCCATTCATCTGTTGATGGACACTTAGGTTGCTTCCATATCTTGGCTACTGTAAATAATACTGCAATGAACACGGGTGTGTGTATCTTTTCAAATTAGTGGTTTTATTTTTTTCATGAGTGGAATTGCTAGGACGTATGATAGTTGTATTTTTAGTAAAACCTTTTGTTTTTTTAAACACGTTGCCAAATGTAGCTAAAATCTATTATTTTAAGAAGTCTGTATTTATCTCTAATTTGTGATATAACTTTACTAGCTCCTTCTGTTACATTTTAGTGATTATAATGTTTTTATATTATTCTCATTAAGATTCGAGATATGTTCAGCCAACTTGATATGGACCAGCTTTTGGGACCTGAGTGGGACCTTTACCTCATGACCATCATCGCATTGCTGTTGGGAACAGTTATAGCTTACAGGCAGAGGCAGCACCAAGACATGCCTGTACCCCGGCCTCCTGGGCCACGGCCGGCACCACCGCAGCAGGAGGGGCCACCAGAGCAGCAGCCACCACAGTAACCCACTGTGTCCAGCCTTGATCAGTGACAAACAAGGAAATGGTTTACTGAGAACACTTGCATTTGATTTAGGACTTTGGATCAGTGACCACCTCCTGGAAGAGGCACAAGGAAGCATTGATTCCTAAAGCTGCTTAGAATCTGATGCCTTTATTTTCAGGGATAAGTAACTCTTACCTAAACTGAGTTGAATGTCTGTTTCAGTGCCGTATGGAGTAACAGCTCTCAATGGCTCCCCCCCCCCTTTTTCTCCCCCTGGAAACATATGTGAGACACTCAAGAGTAATGTCTGCTGTATCCAGCTATCTTTCTTGGGTCCTTTTGGTTACTCTGTCAATGTGCATAAGTCCTGTCTACCATCTTTAAGGTCTTATGCATCGACACTAAAAACTGATCAGTGCAAAAAGGAAGACCCAGTTAGTTGCAAGTTTAACTTCAGTATGTTTGAAAGTCTAAAAATAGAACTTGCCTTTTAAGTTAAAAAAAAAGTCTTCAAAGTGTTTCAGAATTTCAGTAGCTGAGGAGCTTTCACAGTCCCCGTGCAAGCACACGTACTCAGCATGTTCGTTACTCTAACAGGGAGGGCTGGGAGGACTCTTACTGCTGGTGATTGTCATGCTCTATACTCACCTCTCTCCTCAGAGACCGAAAGGCCTTGTTAAAGAGTTCTGTGCGAACTTCATTTCTTTGGAATGGAATAGGTAGGATCTGTTGTGAGCTGACTCCTTGAGCTAACCCGTAAACTTGCCCCACCTACTCAGTGTAATTTGCTTGTTTGTTATGAGTATACAAAGCCTTTATTCAGCAGCCAGAGGATGGACTAAATGGGAGAAGTTAGAAATCAGTATTGAAGAACTCTGGGTGGGGTACTAGGATCATAGACACACGTTCCCAAAAATTGATGCATTTGTTCCCAGGATTTATTTTACTTTGCATTTCTTATTGCAAAAGAACAGACACCTACCCCCCCCAACTCCCCCACCCCCCATCTGCTGAATTCTTTAAATATGAGATATCCTTGCCAGGCTATGGCCTATGGTGACCACCGTCACAATACTAAACTCAGAGACTTTGTGATGCGTTAAACTCAGTGGCTGAGGAGAGCCAGAGCCTGTTTGTACTGTTCTGTACTGTTGGGGAGATTTTTATGTCTACAGTTTGATGTTACAATAGAAAGTCAGCCACTTGCTTAGCTATTGTATTCACCACCCTCCCACTGTTAACATTAGGAAAGTCAAGGCTATTACACTTCAGGATTGTCTGGTTAAATAGTATGGAAAACACAGCCACCACAGCAATAGCGAAGAAAACAGAACTTCACGTATCACACAAATGAAAAACTTAAAACCTCAACCGAATTTGTATTTCTTTTTATCATCAGATGGCGGTGTTCACCAGCCTACATCCGGTCTGAGACTCTCTTAGTATCTATGCCTGCTGACCTCGGTCTGTTCATATTAATCTTTATACTCTTTTCTCTTAATCCCTCATCTGCCAGAACACTTGAAGAGTTTATTACCTGTAGAGTTGTAAGACTTTGGTTTTTGAAGTGGGGATTATATTTAGAATTAGATTTACTTAGTCTGTAATGAACATGAAAGCTCTAAATGTGAAGTTGTGTGCTTTTTTGGTGTTTAGAATATTATGGCAAACCAGGTTGCAAACTTTCCTCCCAGATAATTGCTTCTAAATTTGAAGAGGTGGTCATGGCGAGAACAGGTATAAACGCATATCTGAAAGGTAGGAAATTTTACCCTCAGAAGTATAATGTCGCTTTGGGCAGCTCTTGTAAATATTAAGACTTGTTCGATCTCTTATGTTAGAGATTTGAGTGCAGTTGGTACAATACGTTGGTGTCTTCACCCCTGCCTCTTGTCCCCACCCTTCAAAATGAGTATGATCCATGCTAGCAGCCCTGCTTCATTTTGAAGCAACTGTTCTAATTTATTTAAAAGTTTAAAGGCTAAACTTCCCTGTTTTTCTACCATCTACCTAATGTCTCCTTTAGCAATATTTTTACCTCTATCTTTACTTCCCTCCGTTAGTACTTTGAAAAAAAAAAAACATTTCTTAAAAGAGCGTGCCCTGCCCGGAGGCCGACGGGAGAGTGCAGTCTTGCTCTTTATGCAATAACTAACTTCCCAGTAGTGCTCCACTTGCCATGTCCTTTTTATTAATATTCCAGGTATCTTTTTCTTGGCTTTTGTCCACCTCCTGTTTTACCCTGGGTCATTTGCTACTGGAAATTTGAACAATAAATTTAGAGCAACTTGGTTCCTATGGCTTCATTTAAAGACTGTCTCAAAATACTTTGCTCCCTTCTTCTTTCTGTCCAAGGGACATGATACCTAAGCAAATAGGAACTGGGTTTGGTGTTTCTCCTAAAATAATGCTCAATACTTACCTAATCAAATGGCATCCATTTGAATAAAATGACAGTAACTAAAGCTAGTTAATGTCAGTGACATTAAACTAACTCCAGGATTCAGGAGTTTTAATGTTAGAATTTAGAGTTAGCGATAGAGTGCGGCTTCATTTCTCCGTGGTAGCCCATCTCTCCTGCCCCCTTTTATAGTCTGTCTTCCTGCCTTCCATGGTGGTGACGTTAGTGCTCTGCTCAGCTTCTGTTCTCTTGTGCATTTGGTTTGTTGGCTACTCAGCTGTTCCAGAGTCTTGAGGCTATCTGTTTTGCTTTTGTTCTATGTTACAAAGGTAGCATTGGTGTTTGGGGGTTTCGTGTTGTGTTTTTGGTTTTGGTTTTTTTGACTTTTTGTTTTCCATTTTTGACGTTTTTCTTTCTATTTTCTGGGTAAGGCTTACCTTATTTTTGGTTACTATTCAGTGGCACAGGAAAATAAATCAAAAAGTTTTCTTTTTTTTTTCAAAATTCATTATTTAACACTTAAGTGAGATTAACGTGTGAATCATTCATCTGAATACTCTAGAGGATGTGTTACCCTTCTGCATTTAAGGTTAATCTGTGAGAGTTTTACTGCTAAGCTGTTTTATCTCTGTACCATTGGGAAGTTTTAGAAACTTCTGCCCGTGATCTGGCCATGATCTGATGCTTTATTTAATTAAGGAGCTGCTGTCGCCTCCAGGAAACTTACATACTGGAATTTTTTTTTCTTTTTTGCTTTCTTTTCTCCTCCTTTCTTTGCTCCTCTTGTTTGTTCTTCAAACCAGTGTTTTGAAAGTATGCATGCAGGCCTGTAAATGAAGACCACAGCTCTTCGTGTGTGCAGCATGTGTATCAGATTGTCTAGCTACATCTGCAAAAAACTTCTTTTTCAGAGGTTTGGACTAACATTTCACATGCACATTTCAAAACAAAATGCTTCAGATAAACAACCCCTTTACCCACAAAGAAGAGCAACATGGGCTACATTTGCCCCAATTACAGCTAGTGTTTGTTTTAAAAATGAGTTTAATTATATGTTGTATAATATTATGACTACAGCTGTGCAAGAAATAAAGCAAAAGAAACTTCTATTTTCTTGAAAATATTTTTCATCAGTCATTGCTCTCAAATGTAGATGAAAATACACAATTTCTGAATACCATATTGTCTGAGGCACTACCTGATTTTTAAATGTGTAGTAGTTCTTGAAAAGAAGCTAACTTTCTTCTTCCACTTGGTATTTGAAGAAAATTGAAAATATCCCAGGTAAAAATGATTTTATTTTCAAAGTGACCATTTGCACAAGTGAAAAATCTGATGTGTGCATAAGAAGGATGTCTTGGTTATGTGCAGGGAGTCATCTCAAGTACACCATTTTTCCTGTTTGGAATGACAAGATGACACTATTCTCTTTGATTAAAAAAAAAAAAGAAATTATAATGTTGATACGATCAAGGTATAACCACTATCAATATTGAGGAGACATTTGAAAAGACCACAAGTTGGCATTGGAAGGAACACCATGGTAGACTTTTTGTAAATTTATTTTGTATTTAATTAAATGCAGTATAAAGGCTGGTGAAGTGTAATATAATTGTGTAAACAAATCCTGTTAATAGAGAGATGTACAGATTCGTTTTGTACTGTATCTTGAAACTTGTGAAATAAAGATTCCACCTCTGGTTATCCCGTATGCTATAATGATTGTACCATGGCTAGGCACCTCTCTGGGCAGACTTACTTTAAAACCTGGATGATTCAAGTTGGAATTTCAGAAGCTTCTGGAAAATATTCATTAGGGGCCATTTGAATCCATCTTAAATTTACTTTTAACTATTGAAATTCAGGTTTCTGTAAGTTGAATTTTGTCCTACGGAAAATATGATTTGCTAAGAAATTCATTTTTAAATCTCTGACCTGGATCAGCCTGTGATATGTAGTAAGCATGATTCACTTTAATCCTGATTATAGTAAAACTTAGCTAAAATTTGTTTGTGCATTGCCTTTTCCCAGAGAGTTTCTAAGAGGACTTAACAGAGCTACATACAACACAATGAAATTTGCATAGGGTAAGTAAAATCTAAGTAAAGGGGAAACAAAGGAGAAAACAATATTAAATCAGGAATGAACTTTGTACACAAAATGCATGTTGGAACCGGGCTACAAATCTTGCCCTAAATTCCTAACAGCCAACACAAGAGAAATGAGCTGCAATGTTCAGCTTGGAAGCTTCAGATCCATTAAAAAAATTCTGGAAGATGCAGACTGTGGCAAGTGAGAAATTGGATCACAAATATTACTTCTGGGAACACAGCCAGCCACTCAAGAAGACCTGACTGACCTTGACTAAAATGAAAGTTGTGAGGAAGTTTGACATCAGAGCCGGAACGTCAGCAGTTTGATCATTCAACCTGGAGTTGGGTGCAATGCCTATTTACCAATTACCCCTTTCTGACAAGTCATTAAAATGAGTCCTTGGTTGTCGTTGGCTACAACTTGGTAAGAAACACTCTCCTTTACCTTTATGGCACTAATTTTGATTGGTTATTACTAGCCTTGAAATATGCATATCCTGTGTCAAAGCATATACATGAATATATGCAAGTAAAAAAATAGAAATAATTTCTGTAGTAGAAACTGAAAAAAGAAAAACAGGATAAGGAAGTTGTTTTGTTTTTTTACATTCTGGGTATTTTCCAAATACTTGAAGAGTCAAATAAAAAATAAAATGAGCTCTTGAATCTACCAGTTCAAAAGAAGGTGCTATGTGTTACGGGTCCTGTGTATTTCTTCCCATGACATTTCTACCAGTTCTTAGAAGGCCATCAGACTGAACAACCTTATGGGACCCTGAAAATTCTGCCAACTTTGTAATTCTTTGTTAGTATTACATTTTGAGCAAAACTCTGGTTTTCCTACTGGCCAAATATTTTCAGCCTGGATTAATTTCTTTTAAACACAACCTACTGTTCATGCTGAATTGTGTATTAAATCCCACTTATAAAAACCACACACGATTTTTTTCTCATTAAGCTGAATATAATGTGGTCAGTTAATTGACTTCAGAATATTCATATAAATATTTTCTGTTTCTTCTCAATGCAGTTTCCTTTTGCCTTCTCTCTGCCTCCCAGTAGAACTTTCTTATTTAGCCTCTCAGGATTGAAAAGAATTTCTCATAAGTCTGGGAAGTATTAGATTTGAGATTCAAGAATCCTAAACAAGGCTTCTGATTCTGACAGTAAAGACGCCATTGAGTTTTTACATGATTCAGGATTTACATGTGAACAACAGAAACCTCCATTCTTGGAAGCAGATTTATTTCAAGATGTGAAAACACAGCTGTGGGTTTCAGGGTTTGTGCATCTGGGTTTCACCACCTATGCCTTGCCTATAATTTTTTTTTACTTAGAGAAATTTGATTAATTGAAATTTTGTTTTGGTTCTAAATGAAATTTTTTGAAACAAATAGAAACTAATCCCAATTTTGCAAGGGACGAGGGGGAGGAAGAGGAGGGAACATCCAGCCGGTCTTGTTTCCCTTACGTGCTAGTAAAGAATTCACTTGAATTTTTTCATCGTACACAGATGTTATTTTCTTTTGCATACCCCTCGGACAGTGCTCTTCGGCTGGTAGCATCTTACACAACGCACGGAAATTTCCTGCCAGGACAGGATTTGAAACAGCACACTGTTTTCCCTACAGCCCCTGTTTTGACTCTAGATGAGATAAATGCTGTGAGTAGCACTGTCCACACATCAGTCTTTATTTCAAAGGCAAGGAAAAAAGTAATTGAAGAAGCCTTCGATTTGTTAGTTGGTATTTATATTTTATCACTCATTTAAGACTCAATTAAAACTGTGTGACTAAACTCATGCTTTTTGTACTCAAGTCCATTAAACCAAGGAAGGAATCTATTAGGTCACACCGGGCACTGTAAAGTAGGTTAGGAACAGGACATTAATACCTTAAAGCAGTAAAGTAGAAGAAAGGCCTATAAACTGGGATGAAACTCCAACCTTAGCCTCGGAAAAACTACACTGCATCACATTAGACTTATTACCACTAAATGAAAGGGACTTTTAAATCACGTGTCACTGTTCTAGTGCGAGAGTCATTGTGACCAATGGGAGAGTTGCATAAAAAAAGGACCCACACACAACCTCCATGGCCTATAACTGGGTCTTGCATTCCCAACAAGTTCTCCCACTGACCCTCCTGAGTTGCCTAAACCTTCATAAAAAAGATTAGTGATCAGTCCTGATCCCACGGAATGGCCCTGAAACGCCAAGGAAGAAAGGAAGGCCGCCTTAGTAAGAGAGAAGAGAGTTCTGGATGGGGCTCTAGTCCCCACAGTGGGTGGACGGCCTTGGGCAACCTGCTCACTTTATCATGAGAGTGATTGCCTTGGATGGTCATTAAGGTCCTGCCCAGCCTTGAAGGTCTTAAATGCCAAAAGAATTGATTAGACAGTTTTCCAATAACCAACTATCCTCAGAAAACCTTGCAGTTGGCACTCAGTTTTACATTTAGAAAACTTAGGTCACTATGAAGTCTGTCTGGATCTAGGTGCACTCCTTGTTCTAATATCAAATGCCCTAAATATTAAACCTCAGTTTGAGCAAACTGTAACTTTTCTTTGGTGACTTTATGTCCCTTTAAGGCTAAAAGTGGATGCTGTCTGCCTGTGGAGAGACTGAGGAGAGCAGAGTATTTCAGAACCTAAAAGAGGGATTCTGAGGCCTTGAGGCTTGTAATTCTTCTATTGTGGGCTTTATGCCTTGAAGGGCGTCTTTACTTGCAAGACATTGATCGATTCTAGGCAGAAGTTTAGAAGGATCTATTTGAATCTTGACGGGAGGTGAGCTGTGAATTTTGCCATTATCAGTTGGAGATTTTGTCCACTAGGGTGTGGTAGCAGATTCAACAGGGACAAGTGATCCGTGTTTCCAGAATCAGTCTAGTACCATCAGAGATGGAGCAAATAAAAGATGTCATAGGGTCATTTAATTCACTGGTTGGCTGTTTTGAGGGCTACTGTCAAGTTCTAGAATTATTTCACCCTTTTGGGAGAAATTCCAACATGATACTTCCCTAACAAGTCTCAGCGAGTAAATGGATAAGGGCAGGGGAACTAAGAAGAGAAGGGTGTGTGTGTCTCAAAGGGCCAAATGGAAAGGAACAGATTTAGAGACAGGAACCTCTTGAGGTTTATTAGAGATGCCCCACTATTTGAACTGTTTACTCCGAGGTGGGGGCTGCTTTATATTGTGGGTTTGAACACTGAGAGTGTGGCTCCAGTGTCAGTCAGGAGCAGAAAAAATTCATCCCCAATCTGGAGAAATGTTTCTCCAAACTGATTAAGAGGAAGGATTGGGAAGAGCCCCTGTGGTTCTTCAGAGCTTCATCACTGAGAAGTGGGAGATGTTGGAAAGGCTAGTGAGAGGGCTGAAGGTGCCTAAAGTGCTTAACTTTGTAACAATCTCTTTCCCAATGTCCTGGCTCTTTCTTTGCAATAACAGCAAAACCTAGGAGGGTTTTGAGTTCATTTAGGAGCCTTCATTTGTTGGAGTTGAAGATTAAGAATTTTGGCAGTCTTCTTCTTAGGTGACCATCTAGAGTAGGAGAGAGCTGGTTTGCTGGATGAACTAACTCTGGCCACGATTTCCCATTTCATCCTGGTTCAGCCCATTTGGAGTTAAAAGCTACCAGGATGGAATCAATATCAGAAGGAAGACTAGAATTTTCTTTTAAGAATAATCTTAAGCCGATTGTAATAGTCATGAACAGGGTCATCAGATTTTTGTGTGCAAACCTGAATTTTGTTCCAATCGAGAGGCTTTGGAAGAGCCCTAGGAACTACCGGATGACGTCACCTATGGATTTCCCGGGCCTGATCATATAAAAAGGAAGCAGGTTGGCCTCCCAGTTATAATTCTAGAGACCTTTCAGGATTTTCCCAATTAGCAGTTTTCAGCCAATGCTGGGCCCGGCCTTCAGTGATACGAACTAGCTGGTGTACGTCAGAGAAACCAGGCTGAAAAGTCTGGATGACTGTATTAAGTTCCTCAGCAAATCTGTGAGGATCTTCAGGTGCTTTGGGAGACTCTTTGACGATGGCTCACGGTTCAGCTTTAGTCCAGGGAATAGAAGACATTAAAGCTCGAGCCTCCAGACCCTCGGAAGACTTGCCTTTAAAGGGGCAGATTCTGAGAAGTTCAGAGGAAAAGGGGTCGGGGAAGAGTTTCAGAGAAAGGTGGAAGTTTGGCAGGAGAATTCGTTTGAGGGATCTGAGGGTGTAAGGAGCTGTGGGCATCATAGGAGGGAAGGAGGAGGAGGCGCCAGAGGGGGAGCCAAGGAGGAAGAGCTTGAGGTTCGAGAGTCGTTTTCTCTATTTATTCATTTGTTTGACTCACTTAATCTTAAAACCTTATTTTGCAGAGAGGCAATTTTAGACTCCTGGCGGTGTCAGGAAGCCTCAAAATACCAATCAAAATATGCATTTCACTCAGCTCTGGAAGTTCTAGAGCTACCGTGGTCCAATTTGTTTTTAAGATAATTAAGTTTGGGAGTTTTCTAAGTTCCCTATGATGGCCATTGAGATCCCAAATGGCCTTTGGTCAGGTCGGTGCACTTAGTTGGAAATGCACGTGAGGATGGACTCTGGTTTTTAAGTGTAAAGTCAGCCAGAGTTTCTAGGGTCAGGGGCACCCTCAAAATATTCAGGTAGCTGGGATCCCATTTCTCAGAGGTTTTTCTCTAGGGTAAGCGAGTAATTTTCAAACAGCTTAAACAATTCAAAACGGCTTAAAACAGTTCATGTGTCTTAAACAGCTTGCGACTCGAATAGCCCGCAGCCCTGATACAAGCTGGTTCTAAGGGAACAGGTTGGTCCCAGAGGAGCCAGGCCAAAGGATTTTCAGCCTGTTCCAAAGGAACAGGCCAAAGGCTTCTCAGCCAGTTTCAGCGGAAACAGCCTGATCTCAAAATCAGGCGCAAGTGCCAAATGAGTGCTTGAGTACAGAGCAAAGCCTTAGCCAGAAAGGACAAAACCTTACAACAGATCGCGAATAAAGCCTGGAGAGTGTCACACCCCAAGGGGGCAGGCAGACACTCAGGTCCAGGAGAGACATGTCTCCGCATTCCGGGGCTGGCGAGCTCCAGGCGGGCTCCTCTGTGGGCACCATACCTGTTTGCTCGCAGCCCCGGAGCCAGCAGGGGTCTTCTCTGGTCCCCTTACGGGCCACCGAAATGTTAACCTAAAACAAACAGACTGCCATTTATTTCTCCAGTGAAAATGGGCTTATTTAGGATCAGCAGAGAACTGTAATTTGGAGTCTTGCAACCATGGTGAGGCAAGTGCAAGTCCCTTGAACAACAAGGGAAGGCTTTTCATTGGCTGAGTCCTTGCCAGGAAGGAAGAGGAGACTTTCTTCTACGCGTTGGGCTCTGCTGTTGTTGAGGGGCATGAGAGCTTCCCCTCTGGCTCCTGACTCTTTAACTGAGGCTTCTGTTCATTAACAGTTTACAAAGGCATAAAAACCATCTAGAGCACCCCGACATTGGCTCCTCCCTTCTCCACCATGTCTAGGGCCTCTTCTGGGGTTGCTTGAATGGCTTGAGAAGCCATATGGCTGGGACCTAAGCCTCTTTCTGTTGGACATCTTCCAGGGACAGAAAATCCAAGACAGGTCCTTCACTTATGCCTGGTCCAGAACAGCTGGGTACTAGCCAGGGTTGCCCTCTCCACGTCTCAGGGTCCATAAAACTGCTCCAAAGCGAGCATTCTAAAAGCCCTGATGTAGCTGCAAGGCTTCTCAGGACCTGGCCTTGGCAGTCCCAAATGTCATGTGCTCTGCCTCCTATGAGTCAAGAAGTCACTTAGGCCAGCCCAGATTCAAGCGGTGTGGACAGAGGAATCCTTCCAGTGTAGCATCGGCATAGGTGGACAGGGATGGAGGGAACTGATGGTGACCATCTGGGAGACAGGCTGCCACAATCATAGTTTGTTTTTCTTCACAGCATCAGCAAACTCTGAAACTAAGAAACAGTCCGTTAGTTATGAAAACCATCAGCGTTTGACCTGCTTCTAGATAACATCCCTGTATACAATTCCTGCTGTTAATTGTGAGAAGACAAGGGCAACGCAATAAATCAGACATCAGCCCCATCCTCAAGGACTTCATTAGTAAATGGCCTCCAGGAGCTTTTCAAGACCAAAGCTATTTCCATGATTTCAGTGCTTCTAAGTTAACCCCAACTGCTATCAACCCAATTTGTCCATAAATTTAGAACTAAACCTCCCACATTAACGCACCTGAAATAGCTGAGCTAATGAAAAGATTAATAGAGCTAACGGAGGAGTATGTGCTTGTGCTGTGTTAATTACACCTGGCTTTGTTCCATTCTCAAACTGCCTTCCTGCCTTCCCTCTGCCCCCTGGCCCGGCTCACTCTCCTCCAGTCTCTGCTCAGACTTGCCTATCCCTGCATTAAATCAGGTGTGTCTGTTAGGCACCCTTCTGCATTTTTCCTTGATAGCACCTGTTATCACTGATTATTCACACTATTTGTTTAATCTTGGTCTCCCTGCTGAGAAACCCCTAGAGGACAGACAGCGTTTCTGTCTTTTTCACCAGTGTGCACCCAGAGCTTGGGACGATGCCTGACATACAACTCAATTTGATTAATGTTTGAATTAGTAGATGGACTTAAAAGGAATATTATAAACGACAGTTAAGATCCAGAGTCAGCTCTTGAGAAAATCTGCCTAAATGCAGATGTACTTGAAGGATTTATTACTGTGTGATTTACCAGCTTGGTGTAAAGATTTCCCTGGTCTCCCTGCCCTGTGCTTCGGATCCCCACAGAGGGAGCATAAATCCCTCCTGGAAAACAGCTTTTGAGAAAGCAAGAGGAAAGGGAGTGTGTCTGACAGTGGAGGGCCCCGGAATGACAACTCCTATCCCACAAAGGGACGGCTGTGCCCCAGAAACAGGGGCAGGGGAGCTCTACACTGGAGGCAGCTCTCGGAAGTGACAATGCCCTTTGCAAATCGAAAAGCAGGAAACATTAGGACTAAGCCACCACTGAAGAGAAGCCAAGACAACCTCCGAATGGCAGTTCCACTTAGTGCCGCCTGGATGCTTACTATGTCCAAGACCCTGTGCCAGGAAGGAGAAGCCCTTTGGTGGAGGTGGGGGTAAACTGGACTGAGTCAGTGTTGGGCTTGTGCACAGTCATCTGGGAAATGGGCCTTATCACACGAATCTTTCTTCGTCTGGTAGATGGATGCTGTCCTGAAAACGTGATGGTGAAAAACTGGCAAGGAACATAATTAGGGGATCCTCTTAGGGGTTTTTCAGAAATCTTTCTAAGTAATACAAGAAATTAACACCCCTTTCTTGGGATTTTGTGATGGGGGAGATACCGAGCCATTTTCATTCTGTTTCACTCCAGCTGGCAGCCTCCCTCGACTAGTTTTCTTTGTGTAAAGGGGAGGGACAGTATGAACCGGAATTTACACGCAGGCACCCCTATTCTGCCTGGCATCGCTCCTCTCGAGGGTTGACGGTAAATTGTCCTGGGTTATAGTATAGACGCTCCAAGTTATGTTTGTTGTTGTTTCATTTCTATCGTACATCTCACATAGCTCATCACTTTAAATCTGTGAAGTTTCCTCTGAATATTAACTTAGCAGTTCCCACAAGTTCCACTAGAGGGTGCCGGAAGGCTACCTCTGAGGGAAGAAGGAGGAGGGGAAAAAAGTCTTTCATGGGCATAGGCGAGATCTGAGGGGCGTCTGCTCCCCACGCTTTGCCCAATAACATCATTGTAACTGCTAGGAACAGTACAGAACTTTTTAAATTCTTTTTTCTCCCCATTTTTTGGTGAGGGGAGGTAATTAGATTTATTTATGTACTGTAAGTGGCGGTACTGGGGGTTGAACCCAGGACCTCACCCCTGCTAAGCCCGGGCTCTACCACTGAGCTCTACCCTCCTCCAGCACAGAACTTTAATAGTACACTGGACCTGCAGTGTGAGTTGTGACTCTTGCAGGAAGCGGGGTCATAGGGACATACACTGAGGTCCAGGCCCCAGGCTGTTCCTAACGTTGTCCCCTCGTCTGGCTGTAGCTCGTTGTCTTTGGAACCTAGCGCTATACTCCGCTGACTCGTGGTGCGTTCTTTCCATGAAGCTCCTGAGACAAGGCTGGTTCTCGGCAAATCCAGCTTAGATTCTCAAAGCGAGGCCGCTCCTGCATCCATATATCTGCTCACCCCCCACCCCCCTCAGGCACACGGCCTGACCCTCCGAGAACCCAGTCATTTTTCCAGCCTCTGAATTCATTGCATTTATCACCTGGGCCTCTGTGCGGCATCATCAGAGCTGGCTCTGGGCACCTCCCGTGCGTCTTTGTGTGTGTTTGTTTTCAGGCACTGAGAGCGGAGGACAAAGGCTGCCTGAGAGCACCTCGACAAGTCATCTTGTCTCCCCAGTTGTCCCATAGTCCCATCCATGCGACGCTTCCCCAGACCTCCTTGTCTCCCATCTTCCACCCGTGCTCCTTCCACACCCAGGAGAAGCGGAAAGAAGCAGGCACTTGATGTGGGAAAGTGATGGTGTGCACAGTGTCTCCACTGCAGGTAACCCAGAACTGAGCCGGGTAGGGTGGGTGGGAAATTGCTACATACGTGATCCCACCTTCCCAGTTAGAATTTCCGGGGTTGCTTTGGTTTGTTTTCTTTTAAGAATCGGGTTGTTTTCTGTGCACTAGAAGTCATAGTTAATCATGTTATTTGCTCACTTTTCCTATTAGATTGTCGACCCTTATTGATTTCTGTGAGCTTTTATGTATTAAGGAAATTAACCTCTTGCTGTAAAATGAATTGCTGTATTCTCCCAGTTCAATGCGTGTTTTTTGGCCACGCTTACTTTTTTTGTTATGTAGTCAAATTTATCGATCTTTTCCTTTATGGCTTCTGGGACTTGAGGAACAATTAGGAAACTTTTTCTTTTTAAACGTACATTTCCAACAAAGAAAGAAAGGATACCTTAGAAAATATGAAAACTGACTGTAAGGATAGTCTAATATTGGGTAGACTCATATTGAGACTTTCAAGCTAATGGTCTAAATATTTGCTCAAATTCCCTTAGAGAACCGGGTGAGAGGTGAGGAGGCAGGTCAGCTCTCGCCCTGAGCATGCATGCCTCCCACGGAAAAGGAAGGCTCCACGTTAACAAGACCCAATTCCTGGAGGGCAGCTGGCAGCCAAGCAGGGCTCCTGGCAGCCCTCTGGTGGGGGACGGGTCCTGTCCCCTCCCCTAGACGCACCAGAAGCAGCCCTTGCAATCATGTTTGTACTCTCCTGGAGAGGAACTCTTGTAAATTCAGTTTTCTTCATCTAGTTGTGTTTCAAGGGTGGTCCTAGATTTTAGTGACATTTTCTTGTCTCTTGTGTCCAGAGGAACCTGCCCAGCTGGCTCTGACCTGATGAACAGTGAGCACAGGCTCTGGAAGCTGGTTCAGCCCCAGGAAAGCCGGGCCTGGCTGGCAGTCGTCTGGGGGCAGAAAACCAGTCCGATGGGCTTTGTGAAAGGAAGTAGCTGGGCATGGTGAGGGAGCTGGCCTCCAGTCCCCGTCCCCAAGTGAGCCGCATGCAGAGAGGGTTCTTAGGGACGAGGAGCTATGTGAGCCCCATGTGTCTTCAGGGGATAAAACACTGTGTTAACCAGCCCTGAACCAGAAGAGGACCCACAATAATTTCATTTTTTAATTTGAGGGTTCTTTGAAAATTTTTTCATCTTTATTGAAGTAGAATTGCCATATAAAATGGTAAGATATTTAAAGTGCCCATAATGGTGATTTGTTATAAATATACAAGAAGGGGAAAGGATTCCCCCCATCTAGGTAACTAACACGTCCATCACCTCACAAATTTAGCTTTCTGTTTTTTCAGGGTTGAGGGGAGAACATTTGAGTTCCACTCTCTTAGAAAAGTCATTACCCTTTCCTGTGTCTTTTCCTCAAAGAGTGTCAATTATAATTACAAACAAGGGAGGGTAAGAGTGATTCTAAACTGTCATTGGTGCCAAATGAGTAAATGAGTGGGGAGGAAGGAGCAGACTTTCACTGAGTGAGGGTTTTTTAAAATGTAGATAAATACTCTAAAATCAAGAGAAAACTGTTGAATATTTCAAATGTTTCTCAGTAAGTCAAGAAAAAGGCAAGCTTGTCACTGGAAGGCTATATTCACTCATTCATCCCCTGTCCTGGGCCACACATGGCAGCAGAGTCTGAAGGAGGCTCCCAGGGCCCCCTGGGCTCCTGGTAGAAGATGCCCCTGGACCGAAGCTGGAGTCTCAAGACCACAAACCCTGGGAGATCTCTGACAGTCGCCCTCTTCCTCCTGCCCCCAGCATCCCAACTTTGCTCCAACATCAACGTGCACATTTCCAGGGGAGGTGCCAGGTCCAAGCCAGTCACTGCATCCTGTATCCTGTTGACCCTGGGAACTGGACTGATGCAGCGTTAGGGTTACTCCACTTGTTCTCATTGCTGGTGTCCTATTCAATCATTTTAGATACTTTTTCCCTAACTGCACCCTTCTACCCCATAAAAAAAATTTTATTGAAATATAGTCAGTTACAATGCATCAATTCCTGGTGTACAGCATAATGTTCCAGTCATGCATATATATATATATTCATTTTCATATTCTTTTTCATTAAAGGTTGTTACAGGATATTGAATATAGTTCCCTGTGCTATACAGAAGAAGTTTTTTTTAATCTATTTTTATGTATAGAACCCTCATAAAATTTGGTACCAGAGATACAGTCATCCCGCAGTATCTGTGGGGGATGGGACCCACCACCGACACCAAAATCCGAGGATGCTCAAATCCCATAGTCCACCTTCCGTATCTGCAGTTTCTGCCAACTGTACACTGATAAGTGTTTATGTACTGTATCCACAGCTGTGCTTCATAAGTAAAAAGAGAAGGATTTCTTTGCCTCTGCCAAGAACCCATTTTCCCCATGGAGATATGATTCTGAGAATGCAGGGCGGAAGGGATTGCAACACTGTTAATAAGAGCAGAAGACTGGAAATCACCTAAAGGTCCATCAGTAAGGACTATCTGAATGGACTGTGCTACACTCAAGGAAAATGATACTGTGCAGCTCCCCTCCACACACACACAAATGAGGAGTCCTTCTATGTACTAATGGAGAGATCCACAATATATTAAATGCAAGGAGCAGAACACCATTTATAAAATGATGTCCTTCTTGTCAAAGCGTAGAGGAAGAACGGCTGTGTCTGCATGTGCCTGAACTATCACAGAAAAGATACACGTTGCACTCGTGACACTGGTGTGCTTAAAGGGAAGAAACCTGAGCGACGGAGATGGAGGTAAACTTTTGACTGCGCAGAACCACGTCATTATGTTGCCTGTTCAAATGTTAAAGTAAAAAAAAAAAAAATCTGAATGTAAAGTTAGCATTGAAGCTTTTTGGTGTATCTTCTTAAAATACGGGCACCAGCAAGATCAGTCATTTCAGTTTCATATCACCAGCTGACAGACTCAGCAGGACTTAGGGACCTGATAGAAGAGAAAGAGGTTATGCCTCCATTTTCTGTTTCTACAGCATTAGAGCAAGTTTTTATCACCATGGAGCTTTCCATAGAGCTCCACCACTGCAGGGCACTTCTGTGCGGAGCTCAAAATTGGAACTTCCTGGACTCCTTATTTTCATCTCTCTGCTCAAGCACACAGGTAACTCCTGCATAGCCGCGTGTTGATTACCCCCTGAAGGAATCATTTTAGATATTTTTTTCCCAACCGCACCCTTCTGCTCTCATGAACTTTTAATATCACAGATACAGTCCTCACCCGGCACCCACGGGGGATGGATTCCAGGACCGGCCACAGACCAAAATCCACAGATGCTCAAATCCCATAGTCCTCGCTCTGTATCTGTGGGTTTCACCGACTGTATACTGAGCCTGTGTTTATGTGCTGTGGGAACTGTGGTTTCTGCAATGCCTTTTCACACCTGCTACAGTAACCTTGGGCAGTGTCCTTGCCTGATTTGGTGAATGTTCTGTGGCCACCATTTCCCCTAAACATTCCTGCCTTCAATGAGTCATTGTCTAGGCATGCAGAATCCTAAGCCGATGAGGAACCCTTTACAGGTTCAGTTTCCAGGGTCCTTCCCCTTCCTGTCATTAAGGTGGTCACCTCATTGGATGAAGCTTCATTAAGATCTTGTCTGAACTTAGTCATCAGGTTGCCATCGACAAGGATTAAGCAAGTGCTGACTGTGGATTCCTGGACTCAGCACTGGTTCTGCTCCTGACAGAACCCATGGCTTGAGTCCAGAGGCCACTGCCAGGGTGCACTGGTGATGATTAACTTGTGCAGAATCATGGACAAAAGTCAAAAAACCACAGAGGATCACGAGCGTTCTTTTCATAGGGCGTGGAAGCCCTGTGAAAATGGTAGCACGTCTGCAGCTGTGAGCAGCCAACAGCGGTGACAACATTGTGCTGGTATTGTTTTTACACCATGAATTCATCAGTATTCAATTTCTTAATGCTTGCAGATATGATCTTCAAACGTAACTCAGCACTGCCATCTTAGCTTTGGTGGAAGGACCCAGATTTCCCTCTGGTCAATGAAAGAGTGGCCAAGAATGGGGATGAAATCTGAAGATCTGTGGGTGAGGAATGGTTTGGCCCTTCCTGTTGAGTGTGGGGGTGAGTGGGGGTTGTGGTGGTTTAGGAGCATGGGGCTGATAAGAAGGGGACATGCAGGGGTTGGAGGGTGATGGAGGACCAGTCCCCCACGTCACTACTGCAGTCACGGTTAATGATGGAAGGGCATTCGATGTGGGGTTCCAGCACCAAGAGGCTGAATTTCTCGTCTTCCTGCTTGAACAGAGTTTGAAGCCATTTCACTTCCTTTACCAGAGGCCTCTCTATATCCTCACCGAACCACTCTTGCTGGTGCCCCCAACACTCAGAGATCACCAGCCTGTAGTGTAACATTTTCCAAAGACAATGTCTTATCAGATTAGTTGTTGGTTGCCATTTAGCCATCGAGGGAAAAAGAGCTAGTTGTACATTTAACATGTGAAAGTCTTCATTCCTTTGATGCTTATGAGAACTTGTTCGAATCTCCAAATTGAAGCAGAATTAAATTAAAATGTAATATATTATATTTTAGGTTTATCCTGGAAATAATAAAAAAAAAGGAATTTATCATTAAGATATGGGGTGGGTCTCAGAATCACACAAGCTGAAGAAGCAGACAGCTCTAATGGTCTAGCTAATTGAAAGTATTAGCCCAAATGCTGGAGACGATTCAGATCTCAAGGCTGACCCCTTAGCCAGGGCAGGACAGGGCACTTGATTGACAGCCTCATTAAGGTTGTGTGGGTTGGGGGAGAAAGAGAAAAGTATTCTGAGCAGGCAAAATCAATAGATTCCATTAAAACACCAGATTTATTATGTGCTCTTAATATTTTTTAGGCAAACAGTAATGCTCATTCAAGGGTCCTGAATGTCCACAGCCTTCAATTAGGGGTTCAAATCTTTCCCCTTGAAGAACTGACAACTTAGCTGGAGAAGAAAAACACTAACACACCCACTAGGAAACTTAGAAACTGAGATGTAACCAATTACAATCACATATGCTTAAAAAAAATGCACATACATATATCTATCCCATGTTTACTGCAGAATTATTTACAAGAGCCAAGATGTGGAGACACCCTTTATGTCTATCAATGGATAAATGGACAAAAAATTATGGCATATATACACAATGGAATATTATTCAGCCATGTAAAAGAATAAAACCTTGACATTTGCAACAACATTGGATAGATTTTGAGGGCATTATGCTAGTGAATGTAAGTCAGAGAAAGATAAATTCCTTATGATATCCCTTATATGTGGAATCTAAAAACAAAACAAAACAAAACAACCCCAAAACCAAAAAATAAGCTCATAGATACAGATTGGTGGTTGCCTGAGGTGGGAGTAGTGTGGGTGGGTGAAATGGGTGAAGGGAGTCAAAAGGTACAAAGTCCAGTTATAAAATAAACAAGTCGTAGGGATGTAATATACAGCGTGCTGACTATAGTTAACAGTACTGTATTGCATATTTGAAAGTTGCTTCAGGAGGGTAAAAACTTAAAATTTTTCATCATAAGAAAAAATTGTAACTGTGTATGCTGATGGATGTTAAAGAGCCATTGTGGTGATCGTTTTGCAGTATACACAAATATTGAATCATTGCACACCTGAAACTCAGATAATGTTATATGTCAATTTAAAAAAAGATATCTGAAGCAGAACCTGTGTCCCTCTGACAGTCTGAGATGGAAGAATCTACTGCAATGATTCCCAATTTTTCTCAGTATGAAGAGCCCCTCCCCACTTTTTTTTTTTTTTTTTTTTTAATTTCAAGGACCTCTGTGTAATTGTCAAACGTTCGTATACAAATTCAGTGGAAGAACTAGGAAGGCCCACGAATGCATTTACCAGGAGTTTGCAGTTACCCC
Source organism: Camelus ferus (assembly GCF_009834535.1). Classification (NCBI taxonomy): domain Eukaryota; kingdom Metazoa; phylum Chordata; class Mammalia; order Artiodactyla; family Camelidae; genus Camelus; species Camelus ferus. The sequence continues at coordinate 75,534,306 of NC_045701.1, read as the reverse complement.
AACTTCCACTAAGGGGCCACCAGCTCACATGTTTTTGATCAGCATCTACAAAATAGCAAACCACTTAGATTAGATTGACCAAGTGACTTCTATTAATTTGCTTAATTTGTTGCCAGCTCTCCCTGACCCACTAATATAAGGGCGGACTTTGAATGACTGTCTTGGAGACATCTGTGGGTTAAAGAGAAAGACATGATTCCAGTTCTGCCTGTGTGTGTGCTGGCTGTGTGGGCTTGGCAAGTGACCAACCTCAGACTGAAATAACACGTACCACAATAACCCACACCTTGCCCTCCTCGAAGAGTTGTTCTGAAGAGAAAATGTCTTTAACCCAAAGTATCATTCAGTGTAATCCTCTACAGAAATCTCACCCCTCTCTCCACCAAGCTTCTTTGTGAGCACTTAACAGTAATGGATATCAAGTGCTCCTCCAGGGACAAGCAACCACAGTTGCTTGCTCCTTGTCCCCCATAAATATCTCCCAAGTAAAAGAGACATTCAAAAAGAAAAGAAAAGAAAAACTTTTAGATCTGCACTGTCCAATACAAAACCATTTGCCCCATGTGACTACCAAACATTTGAAATATGGCCAGTCTGAGGTGAGGTGCACTGTAAAGTATCAAATTTATACTAATTTTCAAAGACTGAATATGAAAAATAGATGTAAAATATCTCATTAATAATTTTTGAACATATGTTGAGATGATAATATTTTTGATAATCAGATTATATAAAATATATTATTAAAAAACAGTTGGCTCCTGAAAATTTAAAATGGTGTATGTGACTCACATTGTATTTCCATTGGGCATTACTGGTCTTCACTATGTAAGTTTTCAATTTCTGTCCTGCTTTCAGGTTCCATGATTCAAATATGAACCTGCTTAGGGGGAAAAGAAGTTCCAGGTAAGCCTGGGACTTAACTCTTCCACAAACCACCCTACGGAAACACACACACAGGTACCTGGACAATGTGTGTTATGTTTGTAGTATTGTTTGTAGCATGAAGAAAAGAGCTGAAAAAAACCTGAATGTTCAATAACTGGGATCTGGCTAATAAATTATACATTCTTATATGAGACATGTACAAGTATTAAAAGGCAAGACATTTTCCATAAGAACCACCCGAGACATCATACACCTAAAACTAATAAAATGTTACATGTAAAATATATCTCAATTTAAAAATTTTTAATAAAAAAAAAATGAGCCACCTGAGGCACTTATTCTGGTTTAGCAAGTCTTGGGTGAAACCTGTCAATCTCTGTGTTTAAAAAGTGCCCTAAGAGCCTATAGCTCAATAAGATAAAAATTTTAAAAAATGCCCTAAGAGGCTCCATTTCCAGATGTTTGAGAGACACTAAAATAATTTATATGTAAATGTAACTATGGAAAAGATATCCATGAAAGTGCTTAGAATAACATTACATGATAATTTTTGTTTATAAAATAGTATGACGTATGTGTGTATGTGTGTACAAAGACACGTAATTATGCATAGAAGAAGATTTGAAAGGACAAGACCCAGGACTGCTACCTGTGAGCAGAAGAGAAGACGGATTTTCCATTTTTACACATATACTTCACTATTTGTTTGTTTACACATCATTTAAAGGGAGGAGGAGGACCTGTGATTTCATCAGCTCCCAAGTGTCTGGGAGGGAGGCTGACTGAGGCTGTTAACTGTGCTCAGAGCCAGGGCGACGAGGCCCTGGGGGCAGGGTCCCCCCACCCCCCAGGGGTCAGGCCCTCCCCAGGGGCCCCTGCCCAACTCTTCCCTGGCCCTGCAGCTCCTCTGGCCCCACGGCTCTTCTCCCTCCACTGCCCTGGGGAGCCTGAAGCCGACTACAGTCAATGACTTGGGAAAAGGGCTTTCCAGATCGCAGCCTGGCCCGTGGCAGAGCCAGCACCATGAGGTCACCCGGCACAGCTGCGAACTATTTCAAGGAAACAGGTGGCGGCTCTGTCCTCTTCCTAGGCTGGGAGTTTGCTGCGAGAGGCCTCTTCAAGGGCAACCTCAAAGGCCAGCCCTAGACGCCTCTGTGATTGGGAGACAGGAGCTCAGGGTGGCCTGGTGTCCTTGGGAGCCTGCAGCTGTTACTTCCCTCCAGAGCAGCGGTCTCTGCCCTGGTGACACAGCCATTCACGGGGAGGTTGAGAATTTCTCTGAGGGGGCTGCAACCCAGACCTACAAAACCAGAATCCCTAGGACGCGGTCTGGGCATCAGCATTCTGAAGGCTCTCGGTGATTCCACTGTGCAGCCAAGGTGGAGACCACCGGTCTCTCTCTTGCAGCTAAAATCCCTGGATCTGCAGCGTCCTTGAGAAATTCACTAGAAATGCAGGGTCTTGGGTCCCAGACCTGGTGATTCAGAATCTGCATTTCTATAAGATCCCAGGAGATTTGTGTGCACTTGAGGGTTTGGAAGTGTTGCTGCAGACAGGGGCTAGTGTGTTTATCTCCTAGCTCTGGGGGCTTGTAAAAGGAGCAGAGCGCCTTACTCCTGTGTGCCCCGGGAGACCTCCTTGACCTCTCTGAGCCTCATTCTCAGGTACAATAAAGATCAGATGTGCTCCTCTCTGATTTTTGCGATGATTAAGCTTGATGATGCTTATGGCAAGCTGGTCCTTAGCACCAGTGAATGTGAGCTCTGAGTTTGTCAGCACTGGGCTGTTTTTCATCCTGACATGCAACCTGCTCGGTTGGCCAGCCTGCTATGAGCATGTGCTGGCCATACTTCTTGTCCAGCTCATCCTCCATCCCACCAGCATTGAATATCTTTTCTTTCCAGGGGCCCAGACCCAGGGACCAGAAAGTCCGTGGCTCAGTCCAGACGGTGTCCGATTCCAGAGTTGTTTTTCCTGTTGCAATCATGTGATTGCTCCATCGTTAGGAAAAGAAAAACAATACAAGGGAGTAGGTTCTCATAATTGCCATGGAAGCTGCAAATGTGGAGCGTCTCTGTGCCAGCTGGAGAGGAGAAGGGTGTGGGGAAGGGGGTTTGCCAAGTCCCCGCCTGCCTGTGCTTCTTGACTGCAGACCAACCTCAGACAGAGAGAATGAGAAATTGGGCGAAGGCCTCCGGGACGACGTGGGGAATGGTACCCTGGTCATGGCACGCGGTGGACAACATGAAGCGATGCTGTGCTTCCAGGGGTAGCACAGCCTCATCCAGCAATGGTCCTGGGTTTTTTTTTATAGCCCTCTTTATTCATTTAACAAACATCAAGCATTTTCTAAGGGCCAGGCATTGCACTATTATCTCATTTCATTATCAAAATTACCCCTAGGGGCCGGTCTTACCCTCATTTTATAGGTGAGAAAACAGGCTCAGAGATGTTTGGTTCAAAGGTCAGACAGCAGCTGAAGGACAGAGCTGGGATACAGACAGGCTGTCGGGGTCCACAGCCCACCCTGGCAGCCCACTCCACCGCAGGGCTTCTCCCCAACCCCGGAGGACATGGCCAGGGGCTAGAGCTCTTTCTTGTTGAAGGCTGGATTGTTATTCTTTGTGTTTGCCCTCCTAGTGTTGAGAGGCCCCATCCCCCTGAGTCCTTTGCTAAGCCCTTCATCCTCCGAGAGAGAGATGTGGCGTCCACTATGAACCACGGTTCTGCATGTGTCTGCAGCCTACAAGAGTTTAAAATCACCCCCCTTACTCTCTTCCACCTTTCCACTGAAAAACTTATTGAGGAAGCTAGGAAATACACAGTAAAATGGAGACATGAGTCCCATTTGAGGGACTGGAGCAAGAGAGAGTGAGCCCTGGCCCTGGGGCAGCAGAGCATGTTGCGGTTTTATGGGCCAAAAGGAAGGGATTTCAGGCAAAGGGAACAGCATAGACAAAGGCACAAAGACATCGAGCCTGTCTCTGCTTTTTCCCCTGATAGCCTTGAAATAAAAGCCAACTGGAATTTTTAAGAACACACTTTATTTTGAATTTTAAATGAATTCAAAATAACAGTAATAATATCTAATAATTCCTAATACTGTATGCCAGCCACCACCCTAAACACTTGATTTTACTAACGCGTCCACTCCTCACAAAAACCCATTTTAGAGACGAAGAAATTGAGGCACAGGGAGGCTAAATAACTTGCCAAGGGGATTATAACTATTAAGTGATGGAGCCAGGATTCAGACCCAAGCCTCTACGCTCTTGTCCACCTGCTATATTGCCTCGCAACTGCCAGATACTCTAACACATCACTGTAGCCGCTGGCAATCTCCCATTGAAAATGTTTTCTCATAACTCATTTTTAGTGCAGAGCAGGGCTGAGATGCAGGAGCTCTGTAGCTCTGCTGCAAATATCTGTGGAGTAAAGTAGTAACAATACTGAGTACTTGTCAAGTACGTGCTATGTGCCAGGCACAGGGCTAAATTCTTTATCAGCGCCTCCTCATTTAATGCTCCCCAAACCCTCTGATATAAGTGTGGTATTATTTTCATTTTATAAATACGGACTTGGGGCTCAGGAACTGGCCCAGGGTCACACTCAGGAGGTGGCAGAGCTGGGTGTCAATCCCCAGCCGTCAGAAATCTGCTCTCCCTCTCAACAACAGTCCCATGGTGCCTCTTTATCTTGGGGGCATCATTTAACTTTCCCCCTTTTTAGCTTTCCTGTCAAATGAAACTAATAAAAATAAGCAATATCTCTGTACAACTGTGTGGATTATGAAGGATTCGTAGGTGTATAATCTCATTTGAATCTCAGCCACCTGATCAAGGTGGAATAATATGTCTTCCAACCAGGTCTGGGAAGTGCCAAAGTATGATGCTCCCTGGCAGCAAAAGGACCCTAGCTCCTTCCTTCTGTTTTCCCGTCCTTGGCTTGTCGACTTTCTTTTGGGCTTGCTACCTTGTAAACGCAAGGTGGTTGCCACAGCTGTAGGTATCCCATCTTCAGAAGAGCATATTCACAAAAGGGAGAAAGTAGACTGGACTGGGAAAGAGGCTTTCATTTATATTAGAGAGGAAACTCTTCCTCAGACACCCCTTCTCCCCATCTGGTAAACTCCTCTCATTTCTCATTGGCTAGAACTAAGTCACATGGGCATCCGAGCTGCAAGAGAGGCTGGAGGAACTAGTCCATATATGACTTTTCCAGCCTCAAAGGTGGAAGAGGTGTATTACTGCAGTATGGTCCATAGACAAGGCAAATGGGGTGCCAGCCCAGGCTCTGGGCCCCAGGGTCTTTTGTTTTGGAAATCTTTCCTCACAATTACCATTTTTTACGCCTGAGACTGGTGGGGCTGAAAGTGTTGTCTGGGTGGGGTGCCCTGAGCCTGCCTAGGTCGGGCCCCCGGTGTGCTGCTCCCCACCTGTTCCCATTTCTCCCCTTCAAAGCACTCTTGGACCTTCTACCTACACATGGAATTTATCAGAGTCCCAGGATCTCCTCGATTCATGCCTCTGGGATCTTTGGTGCCCTGTAGCTGGCTCCTCCATCCTGGGGGCTGGCCTGGAGCATGGATTGTCTCGCTGGCCTGGACACTATTTCTCTTCCAGGATCTCACAAGATGGGTTGCCAGAATGGTGCAGGCACGCTGATTTGGGATGACTCACTCAAATCATACGCAGGGTAAGTTCAGGGCTCTGGGATACTGACAGTTCACCACCGAATTTTGGCTTGAGCTGCATGCAAGGGCCCATGCATTGGTCTTGACTGGCAATATCCCAACGATGGTGCTGCCTCTGGTCTACCTGAGGCATTCTCTTCTCCGTGCTGGCACCCAGGGCAATTACCCCCTCCTCTCCATGGCTTCCCCACTGGTCCTCTGGGGTGGTCACACCTATTTCCTCCCTTGATGTTCCAGCCCATTGCTCCACAATGCCCACAGGTTTTTCTTGTTGATGTCCCCTCTTGCCTCAATGTGGTGACATTGTGCTCTCCCTGATCAGTCTTAAGCTGTATGGATGAAGGATGGACATTCCTTGTGAGAATGGATTGCTCTTCTCGTCCATCCTGTCCTCGCCCCAGGTGGTGGCATGTGGCAGGTGGGGTTGTGATTGACCCTGAAAGAGATCACATTTAAGAATGCAGTGATTAGAACCTACAGTTCAAGAGGAGACCTGGTAATGAAGAGCCATTGAGGCATTTTGGGTAGGAGAGAGAAATGATAACATCCACATGTTAAGTCGTTCTGACAGCTGTGAGAGGGATGGACCAGAGCAGTGTATATAAACATGTGGTACCCAGGGTGAACTGACTTTACCTGATGCAGGCGCTGGTTTTAAGAGGCGTGCAAAAGGGGTATTGAATTCCATTGGCTCACATAGTGAGAGAGTTATTCTTTTTTCAATTCTCTTTCAGTCTGATTTACCCAAGGAGAAATGATCGGTGTGATGCCAGTGTGTCTTTAACAGCCCTCTAAGTCTTAATACTTTTCCTTTTTAGCAAAGAAAGAGCAGGGCCTCAAGCTCAGAACTTGTAGCAGCCAACAATTTCCAGCTAAGATTAGATAACATGGTTTTATTTTCATTGAATGGTTTTTGTCATTAACATTCTATTTATGGCAAGTGATACTGTTTTTTCATTGATAATAATGATATAAAAATTCCCTTTCAATAAAGTCGAGCAAAATGAGATTTTAGAATTTAAAGAAACAGCTGGGAGGGTATAGCTCAGTGGTATAGAGCATGTTTAGCATGCATGAGGTCCTGGGTTCAATCCCCAGTACCTCCACTAAAATAAAATAGGTGAATAAATAAACCTAATTATCTCCCCCACAAAACAAAACAAAAATAAATAAATAAAATGAAACATTAAAAATATTAAAAAAAATAAAGAAACGGTTAAGTATGTAAGAGTGCAGATGATACTTGGAGAATCATGTATCATTGGCAAGAATGGTGACAAACAGTGGGGCACAGATGGCTGAAATTTGGAGTACACTGGAATAGAAGAAAATAAGATTAAACTGAAGAGACCAGAAGGAAGGATATTGGAATAGTACAGGGGAGACATTTTAAACTCCTTGAGATCAGAGAACCTTATATTTATTTTATCTTGCTCTTGGGAATAAGCCTGGAGGGCAGCAAGAGTGACTGTCCAGTTAATACCCTTGTTAGCAATGCAAACTCTTGTCACAGATGTTGAGTCAGATTTTGATGTTAAGGCATTCTTTCAAACATTGGTCCCCAAAGCTTCTCCTGAAATAATGCTTCAAATCCAATTTTGGAAGGTGGATAGTATAAATGAATTAAAATTTTTTTTAAGTTTTAAATTAAAAGAAAAAGCATCTTAACCTAAAAATATGATTATCATTTCATAATAGATACAAATGTAAGATCATTATGTTGTACACTAATTTATAATGTTGTATTTCAATTATACCACAATAAAAAAAATAAAGAAAAAATAAAATAACATCTTACATTTTAAAAAATGTTTTGAAACCTCTTCTTCATCTTTTAAGTTCCTTCAGCTCAAATGTCACCTCCTCTGAGAAGCCTTCCCTGATTTCTCCACATTCAGTCATCTGCTCCTTGCCCTCTGTTTTCAGTGAACCTTTTCATATGTCTAAGCCAAACACTGTAGAACAATTTCATTGTATGCCTTTTCACTGAGCTCTAAGCTACCCAGTGACCCTGTCTTTTTATCCTTGGCCCCTAGGACTTTTCTGGCACAAAAATAAGGAGAAGTTCAATAAACATTTGTGTAACAAATGAATCTTGCTGTGGAGACACTACATTACAGAAGAATACTTAGAAAGTCATTATGGTCTACTGATTTCAAGTTCAATGAATATTCACAAAAGGGAAAGAGCAACATGAATTAGAAGGTGTCTTCAAGGAGTTAAGGATATTAAAAGGCTTGAGTGGGAAACAAGAAATCTAAATAAAGATGCTTCAATATCACTTCAGCATCCTAATAACAAGATTCCCCCTTGGAAGCATGTAAATGGGAGATGCTAGAGGAAAGGAGAGAAGGAATCAGATCCTTGGAAGGGAGTTCTTATGTCCCTTGTCCCTCTCAGCCTTGTCAAGATCAACCCTTTGGAATTTGACTGACATTGTCCACAATCCTTTCTTTTCCCAGAATTCCACATAGTTCTTGATCCATAAATATTTGTGGAATGAAAGCACCTTTATAAAGACAAAACTAAACACTGTATTATTGACTGAAGTTCATTACAAGCTCATAGAGAAGAGAAGGGTGGGAGCAGTGAGATCTTATGGAAGGATTTCTAGTGGACGCAGGGTTGAGCTGGGCTGTGTGTATATGCACTATGGGTCATAAAGACCAAGTCTCTCCCACTCCCATGCCCTCCAGTAGTGTTCCAAACTACCAGTGAAGATGGCTCTAGTTCTCCAAACCAGCAAAAGGTCCCCTGCCAGTAAAGTAGCCACTAGCCGTATGTAGCTATTTAAATACAATTTAAAATTCAATTCTTCAGTTGTACTAACCACATTTAAAGTACCCAATAGCCACATGTGCCTCGTGGCTTCCGTAATAAATAGCTCAGATAGAGCACATGTTCATTATCATCGAATGTTCAATTGGACAAAGCAGATCAAAGGAGTAAATCTCCTCCCGGTTGTTGAAAGCTGGAGCATGATGGGAAGCTCAGCTGACTGCTAACTGTTTTTTACAGGCTTTTCTGTTTCTCCACACTTTTATAGTTTTAGCTACTGCATTTTGGGACTTAACTGACATTTCCTTCATTGACAGTTTCTACATTCTCAGAATGCATGCTGTGGACTTTATTTCCCCCTCAAACAATTCAGTGGTTTTTAGTATCTTCATAAAGTTGTGCAACCGTAACCAGTATCTGATTCCAGAACATTTTCATCACCACAAAAGGAAACCCCAGATCCATTAAGCAGTCACTCTCCATTTCTCTTTCCCCCACTCTATTGGCAACCACTAATCTGCTTTGTGTCTCTATAAATTTCCCTATGCCGGAAATCTCATCTGAATGGAATCATACAATATGTGGCCTTTTGTGTAATGTCTGGCCTCTTTATCCTAGCATAATGTTTCCAAGGTTCACCCATATTGTAGCATGTATCAGTATTCATTCCTTTTTATAGCTGTATAATATTCCATCATAAGGATATACTACATTTTGTTTGTCCATTCAACAGTTGACAGACATTTGGGGTGTTTGCACCTTTCAGCTAATTAGGCTGCTGTGAACATTTGTGTACACGTTTTTTTGTGCACATATGTTTTAAATTCTCTTGAATAAATACATATTTATTTAGGAGTGGAACATATGGTCATATGATAATCAATGTTTAACTTTTTGAGAACTGCCAAACTGTTTTCTAATCAGCTGCACCATTTTATCTTGCAAACATTAAGAGAGATTATTCTTTTCTTTACCTGATAGTGCTTGACAAACAGGAACTCCCTATTCATTGTTGGGTTGGATGAATGATCACTTTGACCCATACCACATGTCCATCCAGTTTGAAACCGGAGAATTGCCTGTTGACCAGAATAGGGGTGTGGCCCCAGTCTCCTTAATGCCACCCAATTAACCAGTCAGGGATTTTAGTCAATCAGTTCATTTTTGTTGAATATCTACCACTTCCTACTGGATGGATGGCCATGTAAACTAGAATGCTGAAATGAGAACGTAACACAGGTCGGGGGGTCACTACCTTTGCCTGGGAGAGTTAGTGAAAGCTCGGGGAGGAAGGGATATTTTAGTTGAGTCTTAAGTGCTAAGTAGAGGTTGCCAGAGAAGAAATGCAACACAGGAAATAGAACTAAGTAGAGCATTTTCCTAGATGAAACAAGGCATAGATGGGCATACAACAGAAACAGTTCCTGCCCATAGGAAGATTCCAGATTGAATGTGGTGGGATCCAGATTCTTCTCTCATTTATCCTTTCAGAGGGCTGAGTTTAGTGTGATGTGACCAGGTTTGATCAGTTTAAGTAATCTTTGTGGGTCAGCCTAGTTTTCTGGCTGAAGTAGCTGTCCTTCTTTGGGGTGAGAGTATGACCAATCCAAATGGAACTTCTGCTTGGGCAAAAGCCGCAGCCATGGAAAGTGAGCAACTGGTATGATGGGATTGTGATGCTTGGAGACAGATGTTGGTGAAAGAAACTTCCTCATACAGTCTGTTGTGCCCACATGTTTTTACCAGGTGAGGCCCCATCTATGCCCAGTACATCTTTCCTATATAAAGTGAATTGATTGTCCATTGATAAAAACTGGGGAAACTGAGCTAATTTTCTCCCAGAGTCTGGGGCTCCTCAAAATAAATGACTTTAAACTCACTTTAGGGCAAAAATCAGGATGTTTACAGTAGGTCAAGTTGGTTTTCACTAGTCTTTATTTCCCTTCCCAACTAAATTTCTCACTCAAGAGTTCTGTCAACATAGGAGAATAGAACTAGAGGGAAAAACCTGTAGGAAAATGGTTACATATTTGCTTTCAGGAAGACATTACTGCAACCAAAGTCAAAGGTCCTAAAATATAAACTGTACTGTTTGTTTCTACTCATTGTCTATCTGGGTGTTTTGGGGAGGGTCCTTTTATGAGTGGTAGAAAAACGTTCTGAGGGCACCCTGATTTATAGTGATCATTTTTATTCTCTAGAAAGGTTCATTGCAGGTGGGAAAATATGTTGCGAGGAACAAAGACTATGGGAGAAGAAATGGAAGATGGGAACAATTTTAATTCCCGATAGTCCCTCTCCATTCTAACTTGTGCCTCTCCATCTCAGTGTGGAGTGACTGAGTATATCTTCCAAATGAAAACCTCCCAATACTAGAGCTGATATCACTTGTCCACACGGGACATGCATACATCCTTATGACAGCTGTTTCCAGTGTTTCTAAATATGTGTAAAGTACTTGGGAAAGAGGCTGGCAAATAATATGTGCCATGGAAACGTTAGAGTTGTTGTTGTTGTTGTTGTTGTTGTTGTTGTTGTTGTGTTGTTGTTGTTGTTGTTGTTGTTCTTCTTCTTCTTCTTCTTCTTCTTCTCCTCCTCCTCCTCCTCCTCCTCCTCCTCCTCCTCCTCCTCCTCCTCCTCCTCCTCCTCCTTCTTCTTCTTCTTCTTCCTGCCTCATCTCTCTAGCTAGGTATTAAGTTCCTTGTAAAGGAAGATCTCACCGTCTTTCTCTTTCTTAATAAGTTGACAGAGTGATTAGGACCTTGGACAAGTCGCTTACCCATTGCAAGCTCTGGTTGGACCACACAGAGGTTGTGTCAAGTACGATCTGCGTCCCCAACACAATTTGGCGCTCACTATTTACAAGCCACTGCCCTGTGTCCTACGCCCTTTTTATAGTAAAAGTATTAAATGAACATGAAGTCAAAACTCCATTAGGAGTGAGACGGGAGAAGCAATGATCCCCAACGTCCAGCCTTGGCACGGGGTGTGGGAAAGACTCCAAGGCGATCCCTACTCCCCGCCACCCCCGTGCTACTCTCAGCGGTGCTTTCCGTTCCTCCCGGTGCCTGGATTCCACTCGCTTGGAGGGGCAGGATCCCGGTTTCAGCGTCTGGATGGGAGACTCGGGGTGCAGTGAGGACGCGAGGCTGCGGTGCCTGGGTCGCGGAGAGCAGGTCCGGGCGGCGCCGGGCCCGCCCCACGCCCAGGCTCCGGATGCCCAATCAGGGCGCGTCTCGGGCGCTCGCTGCAGCCAATCAGGGGCGGCGGGAGCGGCGCCCGGAGCCGGCGGGCGCAGAGCGAGCTCCGAGTCGGAGCCGGCGGCGGGTCTGCCAGTAGGGAGCGCGGCTAGAACAGCGGGGCGGACGGGGAGCTCCGGGACAGCTCTGCGGACTCTGCCGCGGCGACCTTCCGGCCGACACTCCGGACCCTGCGGGCGGCGTCGCAGGTAACCGCGCCCCGCAGGGGGAGAGCGAGCAAGCCCGAGGAGAGGGGCCCCGCAGGTGGAGCGGGCGGGGGGCGGGCTGGCCGCGAGGTCCTAGCGCCGCGGGTGCTGCCCGAGCCCCTAGCGCCCCCGCGCCTGCCTCGGTGGGGCCCCCGGGAGACGGGTTTCAACCAGCCGTCGGCGTCCAGGGGTGAGAGGGAGTGAGGTGAGTCCGCCTGAGGCGGGCGGAGGTGGAGTCGGGGAGGACAGGACACCTGAGACCCCCGCACCCACACGCAGGCACTGCCAGTGGGTGTCTTCCCCGAGATCTGGGTTCCCGCGACGCCTTCATTGGCCCGAATGGTGAGGCGACAACAGGTGTCTCTGCGGATGGTGCTTTTCTCCCCCACCCCCCACGCCTGAAATCCCGGCTCTGGCGTTCTGCCCCGCCGTCGGGGTGTCCGGAGACAGGACCCCAGCCTGCTCTCAGGCGCGCTGCCCGCTGGACAGCGCCCAGAGACGGCCTGGACCCGGCGGACCTGGGCTTTGGATGGAGTTTCCTCTGCGCGTTGCCAAGCAATTTGCCGGACACCCGCCTCTCGCTGAGATGAAGAGAGTTTGTGTGTGTGTGTGTGTGTGTGTGTGTGTGTGTGTGTGTGTGTGTGTGTGTGTGTGTGTGTGTGTGTGTGTGTGTTGCAGCCGCTACTCTGTGTGTGTGTTGCAGCCGCTACTAAAAGGAGCTGCCCGAGGGCTGTAAGTGAATCATTAATTGTGGTCTTGTGCGGCTAGTAAGTGTCCTCTGCCTGTCTCTTGCTTTCTCTTAGGCAGGTCCTTCATGCTCTCTCTGCCTCACTCTTCTAATCTGTAGTGACGACAATGCTTTTTACCTGCCTAATAGCTTTGTTTTGAGGATTAAATGAGCCAATGCTGAAAAACACAGAGGACAGCGCTAAGTACTCAATACATGCTGGTTCTTACTATTTAATATGCGGGGTGGATGGTCTTATAAAGAGTAAATCAGACGTCCAAACTGGCCTTGTAACTATTTGGATCTCCGAACAGCTTTTTACACTTAAAGGGGAAAATACTGTTATTAATGTTACTGATAGTATCATTTGAAGGTAATATATCCTTTGAGGTATTAAAAAAGAAACCTGCTTCATTGGAATGGTGAGAGAGATAAATGGATTCCAACTAGTAACTGAGAAAACCTTTGTAACCCTTGAAAAAATTGGTATGAATGCTATGTGGAAAGAATATCATGGTACTTTGTTGAATCTGTCGTTAGTGTGGCTGATTTAGGGAGGAAATTTGAAGGTTCTTATACTTCCTACTCCTCCCTTAAACAAATAAGTGAAGTTTTAAAAAAGGGAGAGAGAGAGAAGAGAAGAAAACAAACAAAGGCCCAACCACACAACAACATGCCAGCAGCTCACAGAAATCCCTAAATTGCAGTTCCCACTTCATGTGATTTTTTTTCCCTGTTTCTGACCTGGGTGGTCTGGTTCAATTCTTTGCCACTGTGTCACTTTCCTTGTTTAATTTGAAGGGTGAAATCAGTGTTTCACCCCATGAATTTATCTTTTTAAAACCTAAAATGTCAAATATGTACCAGACTTGCTTGGAGTTCTCAGCCCTCTGCTACTTGCTTCTTACCCTCTGACAAACCAAACAGGACCTTCCCAAAGATTCTCTAGGGGGATGTTAGTGGGACTCTGCCTGTGTTTTCCTGCACATTACCCCCAGAGCCTGGGACCTTGGGACAGGGCCCAAACGAAATGCCCTAATTCTCCAAGGGTCTCCAGTACACTTGCCAGGAGCCTTAGAATAAATACATCCACTTAGAGAAAGTGATTATCTTCTTAGAGGGTAAGAAGCCCACTTCCAGATGCAAATCTTTCAAGTGTCAAATTAATTCACCAGCCCTTTCAGTTGTTGGTAAGGAGACTTACTCTCTGCACCGGAGTGGGAGGATCTGAAGCTCTGTGCTGGAGGAGGAAGAGAGCATGTGGGGCAGGAGAGAGATTGCTGAGTTCACAGCCAGACCCACACCTGGTGAGAACTCGGTCTCTGTGGCCAGGAGACTTGGGCAAGTTGCTTTACTTTTCTCAAAGTGTCTCACGTTGTAAAATGAAGATTCCAAAAAAATTTTTGTTTTAGAGGATTTGTTCTAAGGATGATGCTAATGAATAGAAAGCCCCCAGCACCATTCCAGGGATGTAGTTGTAGACCCGTAGCATACAGAGGAGGTCCACAAGGTGAGAGTGATCACTCATACCTGGGAAGGAAAAAAAGACTTGATTGAGGGGATACATCTGAGCTGAGTGTAGACCGATGAGCAGTTCTCTTGTGTTGATGGCGTTCAGGTGGGATTGGAAGGAAGAGCAGAGCAGAGGGGAGAAGTTCAAACAGAGACGATATGGGAGATCAAAAGCAGTGTAATAATCATCCTAGGCCAAGTAAATCTCAGTGGCTTACAACCACCAAGGTTTATTTCTCATGTCTGGTGCGCGTCCAGCATAGGTCAGGTTCTTCTCCTCATCTGTCTTGATTTTGGGATCCATCAAGACTTAAGAAATAGCCTCTCTCTGGGACAATACTAATCTTGTTTATGGGAAAGGGAAAAAAAGAGAACATGACAGAACAAAACTATTATGGCCCTGAATGTCTGCTTTGAAGTAGCAGATATTGCTTCAGCTCTCATGTTGTTGGCAAAGTAAGTCACCTGGCCAAAGCTGATGTCAGTGGTACGGTGAAGGACAAGCCTCCTGCAGACAGGTGTATTCGATTAGGAGGGAAAGTGCAAGAGGAAACAAGGCCAGGGCGGGGTCCCAGAGGCAGGTGAGGCAGGGCCCTGGGTTGTGTGCCAGGGGTTTGGGACTTTATCCTCTGGGCAAGGAGCAGCCACTCAAGGGTTTTAAGTTGGGGTTTGATAGGATCAAATTTTCAGGCTGGGCACACATCTCTAGGAGCAGTGCAGGGAGACTGAAGTAGGTGAGACCACAGGCAAGAGGTGATGAGGGCTCCCTGTCCCATCAGTGAGCACACGCTCCTTTGCCTGGTTCTAGACTTTGTACTCAGTTTGTCAATGTATTTCCAATCCTGATCCATCACACTTCTTGTCATCCTAGTTTTAATTTCTTCTGAAGCTGGGTTTGCTCACTGGGTGGACATCTGGCTGAATTTTAAAATAGTCAGACCAAGACATTGCTCACTTCTCTTGAGGTCACCTTCATAAATAAACATCTGAACCATATGATCATGCAAATTGTGATCAACCCCCAACCAAGATAAATAACCCCCTGAGAACCCAAGGTCATCCATGGTTTGGCTTCTTACTAATGGTTGGAGCAAGTTGTGACAACTCCCTTAGCTGTGACTCACTGCTCCTATCATGAGAGAGCATTCCAAGAATGGACGTTAAGGAGAAAATATGTTGGCATGTACAACATGACACATAAAATAAAACATAGTGAGGGTCTGTTTTCTTTTCACTGCATTTTTCCCCATCCTGGATGCAGCAGAAGTTTGAACTCTACCAGGATCTAGATAATGAGTGATATGCCTGCCCAACAGGCACCATGCGAATGCATGAAATACTTCCAGGGTCAACATTTTAAGTGCTGGCTAGCATATGACAGTATTTGTTTCAGGGTGGCATGGCATGAGTGTAAAATGGTCCATTGGGGTGTTGAATAAACTGGAAATTCTATGCATGTTAAATTTGTATTAAGTAAGAAATGTCATGGTGGACCTAAGCTATGAAATGAAATGAGTGAGATTTGACAAGATCCTTTTCCTAATAGAGATTTGACAAACAAATGACACCTTAAAGTTGTGCTCTTGAAGACAGGAGAATCCCCTAGGATTCTGGGTACCTGCAGAGGGAGATGTGAAAGCTTGGAACCATAACCTCTGTCCAGGAGGCCTGAGGCCAACTCTGTTGGTTAACTCTTGTCTGTTTCTCTGTCCAGGTAATTTTGGAAAGCCAGCTCTTTCCCCTCCTCCTGAAGGGTTGGCCTTAGTGCTCCGTCCCTTGGTCAACTCTACAGCAAACTCCCACAGTTCCCTTAACCTCTGGTCTCCAGGAAACTTGGTCTAAAGTTTCAAAAGATGTAGCAAACAAAACCCTAGACATGAGGGAGAGCCAGTGAGGAAAGGGGCACTTAAACTAGCCAGGAGGGATTTAAAACACTGAACATATTCTTTAGGAAGTGTTACCGTTCGCTGTTGGATAGCATTAATCCAGAAATCTGATATTTAAGAAATGTACGTATTAAATAACTAGATAAATAGTATGCTCTCTGTATGTTTATACTGAATAAATGCTATGGTATATATCACAGAGATGTTTCTCCATGTCTAGCAATTTCAGGTGGTAGCTTTCGAGTGCTACTGCTGTCTTTCTGAAATATAACTGTCAAAGAAACAGCCCAAATTCTATAGACAGATAATAGAAGGGCAGGATTGAAAACTCAAAGTCCCTTGAATTTTTTGCTCATGTATATACCTCTGTCAGTCCAACTAGCCTCCTACTAACCCAGGCTTGCCTGCTCTGCGTGGTCTCACTACCAGGCAGGAGATGGTCAGTGTTCCTTACGATATTTAGTCACAGTGAGGAGTGTGAGGCTACTTTTCAGGTTGCTGAAGGCCCAGTAAAATCTTTGGAAGGTGACTTCACATGAGCGGCATCGAGCATCTTGTGGGTGCAAGGCTATAAGGAAGATGTTATGAGGAATCCAGAAAAGTGTAATACTTTGTCCTCTGACACGGCCTCTAACCTGAGAGAGAAAGGGCATAATATTCATGCAAAATTGATAATAATTCCATAATAGTGAGGCAGAGAGTAGGCATATAATCAAAGGAGCACCGTGTGCTGTGAACGCAGAGGTGGAATCTTTCTGAGGTTGTCCTGGGCTGGGAAGGCTCAGGGAGGAGCAGTCGCACTGGAACGGAGGTAGAAGTGGAATTTAAGTGGGAGCCTCAGGTTTTAGGGAGTGGATGGACCTGAGTGAACTGTGGCTCTGATGGTCAGCACAGGCTTGTTTAGGTCTGTGACTTGGCTTTTGTGTCTGGAGTCAAGGGGTCAAGTAAGAGAGGAGCAGGGAAGCCCGAGTTTCTCTGCAGTCTGCCTTTCCTGACCACCACCCTACCATCTAATCTGAACACTCTGATGGTTTGCGTTGCTTGCATCACCTCCCGACAAATGAAGCCACTCCGTGATTCATTAAAAGATGAGTAACATTGGCCTCTAATTTGACCTTCCTAACATTTCATTTTATTAATAGGAAAGCACTTTGGAGTGAAGGATGACAAACCTCTTTATAAATACAATCTAATCCGATCATAAACTCTGTCAGGCTGGCAGGCAGTTGGTCTCTCTCCACTTGCAGAATGACTTGGGAAGGTCAAGTGATTTGTTTAAAGTCATGCAGGAGCCCCCTGGCACTTCTGCGTGTCCTGATGCCACCTCCCTCACATTGGTGGTGCCCAGCTTTGGTTACTCCGCCGATCTCCATAGGGCTAGTGGCCCTCAGAACTTGGGCCCTTGACATCTAGTTAGGATTTTCTCCATCTATTATTGTATCCCATGGAGGCCCTCAACTGTAACCCCAAATGTCCTCATTAATTTTAATTTGGGCATGAGATAATTACACCCTTCCCTTTCAGGCTTAACCCTGGCTCTCACTGAAAGAAAGTACCATTCCAGTGCTGTAGGTCTGTGCAAACACACCATCTGAATGAAATGGCAGCCTCAGCACTTTTCATGCCAAATGCCAACTAGTAGAGCAGGACTATCAGTGGCTTTCAATCTGCCCGAACTTTGAAGTGAGACACCAGACCCTTACCAGCATGATGGAATCACTCCATTGGCTGCCTTTCGAAGTTAGCTAATTGCTTTAAAAAAAAAAAAAAGTGAGATGCTTTAAATGAAAACAGATTTTATTTCTCTGCTTTAGAAACTGAATATGTTTGTCTGTCTTTCCTGACTCAAGTTTTTAAAAGAGAGAAATTAAAATCCCGTGGTTATGTGGATGAGGCTGGGGTTTCCCATAGCCTATTCACTTACACGTTGTTTAAATGTTGTCTGTTGTGTGAACCCAGTTTTACTTGTATCTTTGCCAAACATAAAGTATTAATTTTTTTTGACATTACTTCTTGTCCCTACATCTCCCTCCACCTCAGACTGAGCAGTTGAAAGGTATGTAAAACTTTTTTTTATAGAATTATCAAAATCACTATCAATAGCTATCATTCATTGAGTTTTACTACTTCCAGGTCCTCTGCTGGCAGTTTACTCCATATTATCTCACTTAATTTCTATCTCAGCTCTGTGCGTTCGGGAGGAGTGGGACCTCATTTTACATGCGAGCAGAGCCTGGAGTTGAGTAATCTGTCAAAGGTTGCAGTAGACCTGGGCTTTGAACCCTCTTCTAATCTCTTGGCTCTAGAAACTGTGCCCTTAGTCACTACTGTATCTGGAAACAGATGGAAGAGTGCTCTGAAGAGTTAACTGGGGCTGTCTGTCCACACTGGCCACACCCACAGAGATCCCGGTGGGAGGAAGACAGCCCTTGTTTTTGCTCTGGCAGGCAGTTCCCACTATCAGCAGGGCTGTTGAAGCATACTTCCCTCTCTTCTTTTCCCTATCTCTCCCTCCTTAATATTTTTGTTATAAAGTATCATCCAGCAAGGGAGTGAGCTGGGGAATGGGGATCTATTTGCATAAATTCCGCACAGTTCTGTCACTCACATCAGCCTAACTGGCGCAGGCAGCGGGTTTGTCTGCAGCAGTTCCTTCAGCTGCTTGGTCCCTGGCACTTGGGGTCCCTGAGCTCACGTGCTCGGCTGTGGGTTGGTGTTCAGTTCCTGAGCCCTGAGCAGGCCTTCCGGAGGCCGCTCCAAGGAGTCAGAGTCATTTGCTGTCACATATAAGACTCGGCCAGGTGACTTGGCCGGTCACAGCACTGTGCTCATGGGGCCAGGGGCTTGATCCCCTGTCGTCTGGCTGCCTCCCTCCTGTGCAGCCAGTCCTGGCGGGGCACTTGGCAGATGTGAGTCCCAGCCGTAAGAGAGCCAGATGAGGGCAGGTCGTTTATGCAGACTCTGCAGCCAGACTGTCCAGGTTTGAATTGTGTAATTTTGGGCGTTACTTAACCTCCCTGTGCCTCATTTTCCTTGTCTAAATAAGTGGGATAATAGCTGTACCTACTTTATTGAGTTCTTAGGATACGTGAGTTATTTAGTTAAATGAATTGTAAAGCACTTTGAGATCAACGTCTTGGAAATAGGAAGTGTTACGTATGCGTTTATGAAATAGCACATAGAAATAAAGTGGTAGGTGAACCTCATTGTTTGTAGGTAGACATGGTGGATAAAGCCCACCCAACTGCTTTAGTAAAGGTACTTATGATGAGTTGCATGCAAACGAGATAATTATCAATTGTGCTAGTGGAGTTTGCTATTTTAAAGAATCATATGAGAAATACGTTTGTTGAGGGGAGGGTATAGCTCAGTGGTAGAGTGCATGCTTAGCATGCACAAGGTCCCAGGTTCGATCCCCAGTACCTCCATTTAAAAAATTAATTAAAAAAAAAACTAATTGCTTTCATCCCCCTAAAAATTAAAAAAAAGAAATCTGATTTTTTGTTAACTGCCTTTTTGTGAAATGAACATGAGAGAAACCATGTAAGAGGAAGAGGGAAGTCCAGGACGACTTGTTCTGGGGGGATGACCGGGGCTACTGGGAAGACAGAACTGCTACCATCTTGGGTGGGGGAGGCTTCTGGTGGAGTAGTCTGGGGGCACCAAGAGTACTTGTTGAATATGTGAAGTTTGAGAGGCCTGTTGGACATTGAAGGTGCTCAGTGGGTATTAGCGAAGTCAGGGCTGGAAACCTCTGTGTGGGGCCCTCGCTAGAGATGGGACCCAAAGCCCGGGAAGGAGTGGAAGCAGATAAAGAAGAGAAGGGGTCCCAGGGCTGGACCAGGGGGTATTCCAGCCCCAGTGGAAAGATCAACCTGGTGCCTGTTTTCTGGTTTGTTCTTTTCTTTGCTTTGCCAGTGTAAAGTGAAGTATGAACCTATTTGATGCTGGTGTTTTCTCTGAATGGTTATCATTTGAATTCTGTAGCGCTTGGACTTCAGAGTCAATAGACTAGGGTCAGATACTGCGTGATCTCTTCGCAGCTTTGTGCCCTTTGGCAGGCTGCTGACTGTCTGAGTCTCCGTTTCCTCGTCCTGAGATGGGAACTGATAGTAAAATCGCCCCTCGCAGAGACTTGAGGGCTCCGTATAAGTGTGGCTGTATTAATGCTATGAAGCAGTTAATCGCTTCAACACCGTAACGTTCTCCCAGCTCATGCCGATGTGTGAGAAGTTAGGAGCGGTGGCAGCTCACACATTTTTAAAGCCCTTTGAATTTTCTCTGAACGGAAAACCACATTTTAATTTAACCCACACTGCTACTGTTTTCCTTCTTTTTATTCAAAATAAAAGAGAGGTCAAGGAGGTACCGCAATAAGTTCTACACACATGTATCAGCCACTTAAGCTTCCTCTGTAACTGAAACACTGCACCCAAGTTAAAGTCAGGCCTGTGGATGTGGCAACTTGTTCATGAATCACATATGCACAAGCATTCAGAGGCCTGAAAACTGAAACAGGAAAAATGGGTATCCCTGCTGATGTCAGCGTTTCAGTATTACATACGCTCACCTCACGTGTGCTCTCTCTCGCTATGTGCCGGGAAAGGAAGTTCTCACTCTTTTCCAATAAATAAACTGATCCTCCCTACTGTCTTTGTTTCTTATTTATTTGTTTTTATTTTTTCCCTCCCTACTTGTTTTTAAATGCAAGTTTTATACTTGGTTGGAAAATGCATCTAAGACACTTGATTTCACTCAGCAAATAACACAATTTTGAATTTTTTTTTTTTTTATAGTCTCACTCTCCAAGCTCAGTTAGGACCAAGAGATGGAGAATGAAATTCTGAAGTCTTGTCTCTCAACTCTCTAATTAGAATGCCTGCTGTGTTTGCATATGTGGTTTATATGCTTCGAATTTGTGGCTTTTCTGTTTTGCAAGAGTTACTGTCAGTGAAACGTCTACCAAAAGAAATACTACTATTAGTGGTGACGGGACCAAATCTATGTGACAGTGTGGTTGGTTTCTAAATCCCTACTAGAATTTTTGAGAAACCTTCTCCAGATGGAGGTGGGTGGTGCGAGGACTGAATGAAAACATTAGAAATACCGAAGCAGAAGAATTAATAGGAAAGAGTTTCCAGTGATTAAATTTTTCTTTCTGTTCTTTCAGGTTGAGGAAGTAAGAAGAATAGGCATAAACTGTGGGAAATTTCTTTCAACTTGGAAAAAAACAATAGAATAAATAATTCTTAGCTACAAGGTGAGAGCCAGGCAGTCACAAGGTCAAAGGATTCTGTCCCATTTGTCTCTGGTGACAGCCTCTGGCCCCGGCCCCCCACAGAGGAACTCTACCCTTAAACAATAGCAGCGTCCCTGGGAAGCTGGAAAGGTGCATGCAAAGGGAAGTTTTAGAATTCGGATCATTTCAGAAGCATACCAGTCGTTATACTGGTTTTCCATATTTTCCAAATTTTCTTCAGTGAGAGTATTCCTTTTTGAAAGCAAGCAAGCAAGCAAGCTTTGAGAGAGAAATAAAAATTAGAAAAATTAATTTAAAGGAAGGAAATACACTAGGTGTGGAGATGGATGAGCTGTCACCATTTCAAGGTGCTGAGTTGCTCAGATTTTATAACATGAGGATGATTTTGTCTACGAGCCGCGACACTTCCTAACATATCTGCTCTCTACATTTACAATCCATAAAAAAGCGCCAGGTGTCAACAATGCATGTCACCCATCAGAACCCAAGACCCCGCTCTACGGAAGTAGGGCCAGCCCTCAGTGAACAGATATTTACTCAACTTTCACACTGTGCCAAGGCCACCCAGTGGGCCCCGTTTCTCGCTGCTGTCCGTGGCAGTTGGAGACACCCACGTGCCCCTGCTGTCAGCCAGCAGACGTGAACGGGGATGTTTCTTGTTTGCGAGGGGTCTGCTTCACAAGGATAACGCCCCGGGCCCTGCTGCAGCTGCAGCCCGAGGCCCACAGCCTCAGCCTGAGTTTGAGTGTTTGGCTGGGTTGTTTTGGTTTGATGCCTATGTGTCTGTTTTGCTGGGGGGCAGCGGGAGAGGAGGGATCCTGAGAAAAGGGAAGGAGATATCCTCTGCACTACTGAAAATGGAAATAAGGAATTATCAGTTCAGGGTCAGTAGAAGACACAGTGCCTGGCTTCCTTCTACTCTGCTCCTCTGGGATGGTTTTGCTTTGTTTTAAAAGGTCTGAAAGCGACTTGAGCTAGATAAATTGTTCTATGGTGGAGCTTTTAAGAGCGAGTGCGGAGATCCCTAGGGGATTCATGGAGGGCCTTTATAGAAAAGAGATCTGGGAAGTGCCTCCAGTTAAAACTAATGTTGCATGTATGTGTATTTACCTGGAGAGGAGGGGCTCTGGCCTAAATTAGATCTCAAAGAGATCCAGAGAATTATACTTTTTTTTTTAAGAAGACGAATAACCAGTTCTAGGGGGGAGGCCTTCATGTTTGAGTGCATCTTGGCCTAGAGAACTCTTCCTGGTGGATGAAGTGCACAAGTAGTGGAAGTACCAGCTTAAGTGTGTGAAACGTCTTAGCTGCACCCACAGAAGCCCGAGCTGTAGAAAGGTGAGGGAGGTTTCACTTCCACCAGGGCTGGGAAGCTGGAAATCCAGAAACGTGCCCCTGCAGTTCTCTCTAACGCTTCCTGTTTTTCTCCCTCTCTGTCTTAAAACTTGAACCCACAGAGCTCCCTTATCTCCGTGTTACCTGAAGAGCTCACTAGTTGTAGCGAACACTAGTATCTCTTTTACCTGGTCTTCCCCTTGATTTAACTGAACCAGGTTGATTTTCCCGGCAACGGAAGGTTGAATTTGGTCCGGGCCTCCACAATGTGACAAGAAAAGGCATCTGGAGTGAATTCCCACGTGGCTGTTTCTCCCCGTGCCCAGCACATAAATGTTGACCTTCCCACCCTCGGTTCTTGTTTCTCTCATATTATACATTCTCTCTAGGTGACCTAATCCAAGCCCACGGCCGACCTGTCAATCTGTGTTACCAACACTCATCTCTCCCCTTCTGAGCTCTCGACGGGTCTGTTTAACAGAACCCGTAGACAGCTCAGTGGGGTCGTCCTGCACGCCTGTCAAACTCACGGGGTCCAAAATTGAACTCATCAGTCCCTGCCACCCTCGCAACCATTCTTCCCTCTGAAATCCTTGTCTTGGTGAATGACGCAAAAATCTATCCAGTTTTCCAGGACCCTTTTCATCCACCCACCACGTCACAACCCCTTAACCTAAATAAGCCCCAAATAGACTTTATCGCCATGTCTCGATGATTGTAGTCTTAAATGGCTCGTTAAAAACATTCCCCCGCTGTATCCCTCATCTTGCGATGCCTGATCGCTGTAGTTACTAGCTGGTCTTCCCACCCTCCAGTCCACCTTCCTCGCTGCTTCCAGAATGGATCTTTCTAAAATACAACTGAATCATGCTATTTCCTCATTTAAACATTTTTAATTGCTCTCCATTGCCTTTATGACTAAACCCAACCTTCTAGGCATGGCCTACAAGGCCCTGTCTGACCTGACTCCCCATCTTTTCAACCTCCTGGCTTACTGCTCTCCTTCTGGCTCATTGCTTTAGTCAGACTGAATCATCTATAGTTCAGAAAACACAATGTGCTTTTATTCATCTCCTAGGCTTTACATGATTACGTTTTATTAACAGCTATTTTGAGTGGGGGGCTTATCAAAAGACTATTACACTTCAAGGGTTTAAGTCATGTACAAAACAGACATCATCACCCCATCCCTGCTTCTTGCCCCATTGCTAACACTGACCATCTCAGGCCATCCCTGAACTCAAACCTCATTCCTTAGCCCCATCTTCCCCTCACACGGTGCCTTACCTTACCTCCAGATCTGACCCCATCTTCGATATGTACTTTAGGAGTTGGGGTAAGGGATGAGTGATGTTCAGGGATGGGGTTGGGTAGGAGGGAGGTCTGGGGGTGAATGTAAGAGTCAGGGATGTCTGCTGAACAGACTTCTTGGTAACAGACAGTGGTTTTGCATGATAACACAACCATTTTAACCTCGCTACGTAAAGTGGCACCCTCTAATTGACCATATTGCATTGTCCTGCTTTATTCTTATTGATGCTGTACTGACAGCTTGGAATGTCCTTTTCCTCTACCTCCAGCTGATTTCTGTTTGTCTCTCGAGCCCCTGCCCAGGTGTCATCTCCCCACAGTTTTTCTTCACCCCAAGATTGGGCTAGGGGCCACTCCTCGTTGTGCTTGGCACTGCTGGGTTTTCCTGGGGTAGCCCGGGTCACACTGCATTGTGATTGTCTTTTGTTTGCCTGTCTCCCTCTTCCAGGAAGGGTCTGGGTCTTAGCCCTGTCTGTCTCCCTAGAATTTCACTAAAATGTGCCTAACAATAGGAGATGCTGATTGAATGCTATGAATGAGTGAAGAAATGAAGAAATGGATGGGTGGTAACTTATGACAGTTAGAATTCTAAGACCCTACAGAGCACAAATAGCCCAGAGTTCAAAAACACCTATGAAATCATCTCTGTGTTCTGTGTGTGGGGGATTGTGTACCACCGTTGATTCCTATCCAGGTTTAACCTTCCTGTATTGGCTCCCGCTTAGGTACCACCTCAGATCCTCTTAGCCCCACCTGTTTCTGGGATGTAGTGGTGCCCATCTCCACTGGCCTCTACCATCCTGCCATCCAAGGCCATGCTGGAGTCCCTCCCACCACTTCTGGACTCAAATGAAGCACCACCCTATAGGGTATGGAATCTGGCTTCCCCACCTGCTGCTGAAGGGGCCAGACAATACGTCCCAAACATGTGGAGAAGTTGGGTCACCACAGAGTGAACTTTGACCAAGGGGAACAAGAAATCAGCAAGAGCTGGCAGATTCATTCCGTCTCCTAGCACCACTTCCTCTGCTGGAAGCTTTTGAGCTGCTGCAGTTCCTAACAGCCTCTCTGGGGATGTCCCGTAGGACCAGGCAAGAAGCTATGATTCTTGTGAAGCCCCAGCCAGTCCCACTTCATCTTATATTTGCTTTTGCTGCCTCATTTCTCTTCTTCCCTCACTCTGGCTTCCCTGGGATTGCTCTAAAGCACTGGCATAGAAGCTTGGTCTTAGGTTCTGTTTTCTCAGCAATCCAGCCTAAGATACATTCAAACCTACTATCATTTCTCTAGAGAAACAGAGACCAGTGAAGGTGGAAGAGAGAGGAACAGCACAGGCCAGGCAGTCTCCAGTGTGTGTATCTGGCAGGAGTCTACACCTTCAGTCATGCCTCCCCTGTCCTTCCTTGTCTGTGCTGCATTGGGCATCCTCATGTAGGGAATTGGGCAGGTGGGTTCATTAGTAGAAAAAGATCTGTCACTTAGAAACTGTGATCTGGTTCCTGTGCAGACTGGCCATCTGTTCCACGATTTCCTATTTTTAAAAATCTTTCTAATTAAAAAAAAGAAAAAAATCAAGCATGTATCTTTAAATGTTGGTGATGCAGTGGAATATTATAAAGTGATGAAAATTGATCCTTATGAGAATCTGTGATATATTCTGTGTTTAAAGTAAGCTCCACTTATTACTTGTGTGGCCTTAAGAAGGACTCAAGCCTTAGTTTCTTTATCTGGAAAATAGACACTAACAATAGCACTTCATCTGTGGAACTGAAGATTGATGAGATAATACATAGAAGGCCCTCAACACAGTGTCTTACAGAGGAAGCCATCAAAAGACACTTGCTATAGTTATTATTCTATTTTTAAAGTACAACTTGGGAATGATAGAATGTTCTTCTCTGTGTAGAAAACAAATTTAAGGTGAGATTTTGTAGTTCTTAGGATTTATTTGGTTTGTAAGAGGTGTTTCCTTGGTAAATCTCAGGTCTAGTTTTAATTTTGCTAAAGTGGGTAGAAAGGCCTGGTAAAAATCTTCCATGGAAGTAGTGCTTACCTGCTAGGTATTTTGTTGGAGAACATGTGGGAATCACACAGGGTTTCCTAAACATTCGACATTTCCCTGCTTTTTCTAAAATGTGGATGGAGGGTTGGGAGGGTGTGCGCTGTCTGGGGGCTGCTGGATTTTACACCCCTGGGGCAGCATTCTCTCCCTTGCATCGTCTGTGGCTGGCACCACCCAGAGTTGTGCAGCAACTCTGGGGGAGTATTAGGGTAGGGGGCCATGGTGGAGTGCTGCGGAGGGCGTCTGGGAGGGAGGGATGCTGAACACACTGCAGTGGAGAGAGTAAAGAGGAGTTGATAGTTCAGCCCAGGAGGGAAGTTTCATTTCTACTGAAGAGGGAAGGATGGGAAAATAGCTTTCCTCTTTCTCATCTGCCTGGGGGGATAAGCGCTGTGTTTTTCTACGCAGATCTGTATTGAGCTAACTTTATGATAGAGCCGCCCACCAAGCTTGAGATCTGTGGCCTGGAGCTCTATTTCCTCTAATCCTTGTCATCCTGGTATAGGGACCATTGGCAGGAGCGTCTAAATTGAAAGTTCCGTGTTCCTGTAGCTGGGCTGTAAACTGGGATAAGCCCAGTCTCTTGTCACAGCTGGACTCCTTTACGTATGGTTTCCATAAAGTCCAAAGAGGTTGGTGACGGTGCTGGTCACACTGCTGCCCTCCATGGACTGAAATAGCCCAGATGGTCGGGACACACCAGAGGTGGACACCTTGGCTGGTGCCTGCAGCAGCCAAGTCCTCTGTCCAGGGACCAGTGGAGCGCCCGCCTGGGCAGGCTGCTGCCCTCAGCATTGGTTGTGTGATATGCACTCCGCAGACGCTGCTCATGTAGGTGACCATGTAAATGGGGCCCCAAAGTCATCTGACTTGGTGTCCCTGCCTCCAGTACCTCCTCTCACTAGACCTTTCCAGGCCAACTAGTGCCTCACATCCAGCCAGCCAGGCTGTTTCCTGTCTCAGGCTGAAGCTCACACCACGACGTCCTTTTTTCCCTGAATTTCTAAGATTCCCCCCACCCCGCCCCCACACTTTCGCTTCCTGAATGCCATGACCACAGGAGTGAAATCAGCAAGTTCTTGCCTTTGTTTCCTTACCAGGCTGACTCCTCCTCGCCCTTTATTAGCGGAAGGAATGATGGTAATAGGTAACGTCAGTGCAGTACTTAGCGTTCGTGGTGCTGGGAGTCTTCCATGCAGCGGCTTTTTTTATCCTTACAGGAAGCTCTGAAACTGATGTGAAATTCAGGTTTCAAGAGTTTGAGAGACATTCCCATGATGACACTTAGCAGTGAGGGGACTTGGCCTGCCTGACTGCAGAAATTGTGCTGTTTATCTTCCCAAGAGCCAGGTTAGATATAGCCTCTTCCAGGAAGCCTCCCTGGTTGCCCCCACCCCACCCTTGAGACCTTTGGTCACTCTCCATAGTAACCCTTGCTGTCAGTTAAATTCAGGGCCTCTTAGAGTTGGTGGAGAAAGACCTACATTCCTTCTTTATTCTGAGGTTCCCATTATAGTAAAGACTGAAAAAGTTCCAAGACAGGGTAAGAAAAATATTAGGACCTTTTTTGTATATTTGCATTTAACCAAAGTCAAACTCATACACATAGAAACAATATAATTTTGCTACACACAAGGTGTACCTATACGAGTTACGAATGATATTCATTGAACTCTCTGTGCAGAGGGTTTCATAACGGGACATGAATTTAAGGTTGTAGAAGGCATATCTTTAGGTCCTTTCAGTGTATTTCTGTGACTAAATGTGTGCTTTCCTTCTTAATAGTATTTGAAGTGCTTCATGAGTAAGAGGCCATTGGCTAATTGGCCTTCCTGGATTCTGTATTATCGATTTCTCTACCCCTCACCTCTAGCCTAGACTCAGGGATTGGCACACTGTAGGCTCTTAATCCTCGTTGGCTGGTTGAACAAATGAGTCAATGAATTGTTTGAGAAAAGTCTGCGAAGTCAGGACGGTTTTGGTTGGGGTTCCAGCACTGTTTTGTACCAGCTCTCTGGGTTCAAGCAAGTTACTTGACCCCTCTGGCCTCGGCTTTTGTCATCTCAAAAATGGTGCTATTAGTAATGGTACCTACCTCAGAAGGTTGGTGGGAGGAACAAAGGAGATGATCTGTAGGATGACAGAGGGGAGCCTGCAGGTGAGAGTGCTTGGGTCCAGGGCGAGGAGGTGGCTGACGGGTCTGTGGGCATCATTGTTAAAAAAGCAAGAGCCACTCCAGCTGCTTCCTTTGCCCATGCTTTTGCTTCCCTGAACGGCCACGGGGAAGGATGATTGGCCGCCCTGGCGAGGCTCCAAAGCACCTGACTTTGTTTTCAGGGCCCCTGGCCCTTTCCACACTCTGCTACTTGATTGACAACGATGTGCTGAGCTTACTTTATGAATCCTGCTCCGCAGTCTACAGAGTGCTCTCACCCACGTTCTCTCACTTACTAATTATTCAGAATTGGAATATTCCCTGTGGTTTCAGGAAATTCCTGCCCTTGTTATGACATGCCTGGTACTTGCCCCTCTCCTGCTGATAAAGTTATCACCAAGGACATTTGTTCCTGTATTTACTGAATTGTCTAGCAACGTTTTCATTTTTTTCCCCCCAAGCCTGAGACTCAAAGAATCTCAAAGAGAAAAGGCTCATTTCCAACCTGTTTGTAAACAGCCAGATATAGAGGGGCCTGCTTGGTCCAGGCCTCCTGCCTCCCACACGCCCTTGTACGGAAGGGCAGAGCATGGCAGCTTTCCCTCACTCAGGCTTCCTCTTCTTTTCTGTCCATTTGGAGTCATGGGGCCTTAGGACTTGGATGGAGCATCATGGTGTTAAAATACGTATAACATAGAAGTTACCATTTAACCATTTTTAAGTGTGCTATTCAGTGGCACTGAGTACATGCACCTTGTGCAATCATCACCACCATCCACCTTCATAGCTCTTTTCATCTTTCGGAACTGAAACTCTGTACCTATTAAACAGTAACTACCATTCTCCCCATCCCGCTACCCCAGCCCCTGGAAACCACCATTCTACTTTCTGTCACTATGAATCTGACTACTCTCAGGACCTCATGTCAGTGGAATCATACAGTATTTGTCTTTTTGTGGCAGGCTTATTTCACTTAATGTATGTCCTCACCTTTCATCCATGTTATTGCACGTGTCAGAATGTCCTTCCCGTTTAATGCTGAATGACATTCCGGTATATGTATACACCACATTTTGTTCATCCACTCATCTGTTGACGGGCACTAGAGTTGTTTCATCATCTTTTGCCTCGCCTATTACAGTAGCTTCCTAATTATTCTGTTTGCTTCCATTCTTTCCTCTTCCAATCTGTTCTCCACTCGGCTTCTGAAAAGGCACATTGAATTTTGTTGCTCCTCTTTAAATCCTTCACTGACTTTTCATTGTGCTTAGAATACAATCTAAACACCTAAATCTGGGCCACAAGACCCCATGTTTACCTTTATAACCTTATCCCACGCCCCACGCTCCTTGCCCACTCTGTGCTCAGTTCAAGTCTTTTCTTGTTAACTTTTTCCCATCTCAGACTCTTTGTGGCTTCGATTCCCTCTACCGTGAATACTCACTACTTCTGGTCATGGTTGGTGTCTTCTCATCCTCACAAGTAGTGGTTAAATATAACCTCTTCAGAGAAAGCTCCTGTCACCACATGCGTTACAGGATCTCGTGTTACTCCTTGTCTGAACCATTTGTCGACTTGCAGAAATCTTGTTTATAGTTGACTTGTCTCACCCCTGTTTTTCTCTCTTAGATAGAAACCCCTGGAAGGCAGGGTCTCTGTCTACCTTGTTTACTTTTGTATCCTGACTGTCTAGCAGGTCTTTACTAACAATTTGTTGGACGAATGAATACATAGCCTGTTTTTAGAGAGAGTTTGAGAGAAGATACCACAATCGATTCTACTTTTAAAACTTTTCTCCTTCATCCCATCTCCAACACCTTCCAAAATGCTAACACCCCTCCTTGAAAAGTCACTGGTTATGACATCATCATTCCTGTTCTAGAAAACTGGTTGAATGTTCATTGGCCTCTGGAGGTTCAAAGGAAAGTTACCTCAGATTTGTTGTTTAACTTCTTGCACTGAAAATGATCACCCTTCCAGCCTGGCTCCATGTCTCTGGAAAGGCAAGCTAACTTTGCAGTGCCCGAAGTAAGTGAAGCAGAAAAAGAAATTAAACCTTCTGGAGAAAGAAATCCACGTAATATGTTCCAGAGTGCTACATGGAAAGTTTAGTGGGGTTTGCTACTTTCTGTTATTTTTTATTTACTACATACTATGGGTAATAGTTTATTTTAGTTGAAGTTCAGTCCCTTATCCATATTGGGAAATTATTTAAAGAAGTCTATGTCCAGGCCCTCAAGATTTTGAGCTCCAGAATAAATTCTCCCCCCACTTTTAAACTACAGTGCTAGAACAGCATGAGTAGATTCTCTGACCAGAGTATCACAGGATGAAATTAAGGGTTGGCCACTGCGTTCCACCTGGAACTCAGGATCCCCTCCAAGCTTATGCCTGTTACTGGGAGAATTCAGTTTTTGTTTTTGTTTTTGTTTTTTTGTGGTTGTAGGATTGTAGTTCCCTTTTTCTTGCTGGCTTTCTGTTGGGTACCACTCTCAGCCCCTGGAGGCTACCCTCAGATCCTTGCCCTAACCTTCCTCTCACACTTTGAATTTCTCTGACTTCCTCTTCTACTACCAGCCAGAGAAAACTCTGCTTTTAAAGGGCTTGTTGATTAGGTTAGGCTCACAGGGAAAGTCACCCTGTCTTAAGGTCATTTGATTAGTAACTTTGTATCCACAAAGTCCCTTTTGCCATACAGTATGACATAATCACAGTAATAACACTAGGGTGTGGAGATCCTGGAGGTGGGTCATTGCAGAGATCTGCTTGCCACAATTTCTGTCTCCTATTTTATTAGTTAGAATTGCATTTACCTGCATGTATCAGAAAGCTTGATTATAATAACTTAAACAAATTTTTTTTCACATAACAATAAATATAAAGATGAGTAATTGTTGATAGTGATTCAGTGGCTCAGTGACATCAGGGCCAGTGACTCTGTGGTTCTCTTAGCCTTTCCTCATGGTTATGGTAGCTCCAGCCATCATGATTATATGCAAGACAGGAAAAAAGAGGAAGTGAGTAGGATTAGGGCAGCATGAGAAATATCTGTTACCTTTATTGCATATGCAGAATAAACAAAGACAAAGAACACTTCCCAGAGCTTTATTTCTGACCTTACTTCCATTTATGTCTCATTGGTCAGAACTTAGCCAAGTGGCTACTCCTAGGTTCAAAGGAGGCTGGGAAAGTAGGAATGGGAATTATTGTGATTGGCTCAACCAATAAACGCCCATCCTCCAGTGCTGGATGATAAGAGAAAATGGATGTTGGTGATGTGGCTAACATATCTGTTACACTTATTTTCTGGAAGGCAGAATGTGGTATAGTAGAAAAAGTGCAGAATTTAGAGACTTGTGATCCTGTCCCAACTTTGTCGTGGTTAGCTGTGTGACCTTAGAGTAGTCAAGCAGCCTCTCTGAGCCAGTTCCCTTATCTATCAAGTGAGAGAAATATCTGGTTTACTTATCTCAGGGTTATTATAAAAATGGGTTGAAATTATCTATGAATTTCTTTTCATCCTGGAAATATATACTAATTGTAATTTTTGGTAAGTATTTGCTATAAAAATAAGAATATATTTCATTGCTTCTAAGAAATATATGTATGTATACATACAATTTTAAAATATTTTATAATCTCTGAAATCGGATGCATTTTATAATCTATGACATCTTAGTTTCAATGAAATATAATAATAATATTTTGTTAAGCTTCTCGGAAAGGCTTAGGATTGTGCCCAGGAAATATGGCCACCATTGGGACCCATAAAGCTCCTATAGACTCCTAGGGAACTGACAGTCTTGTAATGCAATATCCAAAGTGACAGACTCATGGCTTTAAAATATAGGTGAAAAGAAATCATCCACACCAACTCCCCTACTTGCATACAGGGACATGTTATCTCTATTCCAGGTATAAAACTGAAGTAAACCAAGATGAGTTTACAAGAGTAAGCCATTTTCTAAGAGTTCAAAGTACTAGAAAGTATTCTGCAAACTTTAAAGCGTGATTGACCTCCTACCAGGGTCTTTCACTGAATGTGACACAGTGTTCAGCTACCTAGGGATGTTATTCAGGGTCACTGCCTCAGGAATGCACCGAGATCAGTGGTAACTTGTTTTTCAAGTCAAGTGTGACTTAGATCCTTGACTCTGAATGCAGAGCCATGGAGCTGTTAGGTAGCACAGCCATCAGGATTGTTTATTTTGAAGAAAAATCACACTACAGTATTTACAACTATATATAAATATGTAAAATATATAACTTATAATCTTGGGGTATACCTATATGTATGCCTGTACAAATATATGTATTTATATGTGTATGTATTTGTATATCTGTGTGCATGTATACACACACACATAATGTGACTTTCGATGGGGCAGAAACAGACTTTAGGGATAAGGGATTGTGGTGTATATGCTTGAAAGAGAGAAATAGAGGGGAGTGAGTTTATGGAGACTGACTATAGTTGAAATATGACATTTGTTCCTTTTGGAGTTCTTTCTCCTGTATGCCTGACTTGAGGCTGCGATGTTCATTCTTTTCACCAATTTCCAATGGAAGACTAGTGATCATTCTCTTTATATTTTTTAAAAAATAAATACTTAAATGAAAGAATGAAAGAAAAAATGGTAACAAGATAGGAAGAACAGACCACCAGGGTCACTCTATTTTTCCCTTTTAGGAAGATCAAGTCACCTGTTAATTAAAGTGCATGTGTGTGCGTGTGTTTCAGTGAACTCTGTTCTCACATAAAGGAAAAGAATTTGAAAGAAGAAGGAAGAGAAGCAGTGTTCCAAGTCCTTAATCTGATTTAGGTCTTTGTCATAGGGTAATCTGGCCTTCCAGGCTTCTGTTTATTTGGAGAATTTATGAAGCAAGCAGCCTGGTTACTTTTACTTCCTGATTCAACTTCTCTGATTTCTGTAGCCCACTGTGACAGAGGCTGCAGAGTATAAAACCATGCTTGACATTATTTTGCATCACTGTACTGAGCACATTTCTGAGTGCATGGTCGATGCTCAGTGTAAGTTTGTTAGATGTCTTATTTTAGAAGAAAGCTCTGAAGAAACACAAAGAATTCATGCAGTCTTATTTTCCCCATTCATCCTTTCTTCCCTGTTTTCCTTTTGACCTTTAGTTGCTTTTCCTTGATCAAGAACAAGCTGAGGCTTTACTTTGGGTTTGGAATTGGCACCAGGATCTAGTTTAAGATGTTTCTGCATAAACCCTTAATAGCTGACTGGCTAGCACTTGCCAGTAACCTCAAAACCCAACAAGTGGATGCAGAGATTTTTAAAGTAGCTGTCTGGTTGAATACATATGACAAAGAGATGAAAGGAAGATCACTAAGTTCTCAGATTTAAATAGCCTCTAACCAAGCAAGAATTATGTTATGATGTTATGTAGCATAGCTAACCTAACAAAATAAAACATTGTCCCAGCTCTGAAGGGGTAGATTTAATCCACATGGCTATACGAAACCCTCCTTTCCTTCTCATGTGATTTATGAAAGTTCTGTAAAACTTCTAGTTAATATTTCCAGGACATCAGTATAAAATCACTCTAGTTTAGGACGATCTGAACTAGTCTTTTTTTTTCCTTAAAAGTGGGCACAAGTCAGTTAGGAATGTTTCAGGGGAGGACTTCCAATTTTTGCTATAACTGGTTAACAAACTAGTCCTTCTGCAGTAAACAATCACAAAACCAGACAAAAATGTGTAAGGTAAACCATTTGCAGATATTGGTCAACAGAAAGCACCATATTTCGATTCTGAGAGAAGGAAAACTCATGAGGTGAGCCTGGTGACCCCCTTGGCTCTCTTCCAGGGGGGAACTTCCTGACTGCATAGAATGCTAGTCTCCGCTGAGCACAGCAGTCCTGCTGAGCTAAGGAAGCAGAGATCAGAGTTGGGGGCAACTGAAGCATCTGGAATCCGCAGGCAGGGCACTGGAGAGGAAAGGGTTGCACTAGGGAAAGGGGAACAGAAGTGTATCTGGGTGTACCCAGGGAGTCCTTGGCCAGGCTAGAGTGCAATGGTACAGACTGAAACCATATGTGAGATTTCCCAGAAGGGATGGCTCCAGGGTTGAGAATGGGACAGAGACACTAGAGGTCAGGCAATACTGAGGGATGCTGGTGGTCCAGCTCAGCCACCTTGGAAAGACCTCCTTAACACCTTATTCACATCCCAAGCATTCAGAAAAGACACAGAAAGTCTGTGTCTTAGGGCAAAGTTTATGCTTTTAAGCAGGGGTTATTATTTTTTTTGTTTAATAAAGGGCTAGATGGTAATTATTTTAGGCCCTCTAAGCCATACAATGTCTCTCACAAGTACTCAACTCTGCTGTTGTAGAGCAAAAGCAGTCATAGACAGCATGTAAATAAATGAGCATGGTTTTGTTCCAATGTCTCTCTTTTTTTTTTTTTTAAACAAATGAAAAAAAAAAAAAGCAGAAGGAAGGCCAGATTGGGTCATCACTGCAGAGCACCCCTGCTCTAGAGTAGGGCCTAATTTAAATCCACCCTAACAAAGCCTAGAACCAAGTACTGTCAAGGGAAATTGAGTTTGGAATTTGAGTCCTGCAGTAGTTAGAGCGCCCTGGGAAACACCTTTGGCTTTTCACGAATTTCATCCAGCAAGGAAGAGTAAGCCTATGCAAGAGCAAGGTGAGCGGGCAGTTTGACTTCTGGCAAAAACCAGCTCTGTAGAGGAAGATCAAATCCAGACTGTCTTTATGTATCATCAACAATTGTTAGGTATGTAACGAAACAGGAAAACATGACCCATAGTTTAAAAAAAGGTCTATAGAAATTAAACCCCAAATGGTCTAGATGTTGGATTGGGCAAACAAAGCCTTTGAAGAAGCTATCATAAATATGTTCCAAGAACTAAGGGAAAATATTATCAAAATGAGTGAATATAAAAGGCATCTCAGCAGAGAAATAGAAACTATAAAATAATCTAATGAAAATCTTGGAATGAAAAAGTTGAATAATTGAGATGAAATATTCGCAGAATGAGCTTAAGAGGAGAATCAAGATGACAAAAGAGTCAAGGAACTTGAAGGTAGATCAATAGGAGAAGCAGGAGAGAAAGGGGCAGAAAACATATTTTGAAGAAATAGTGGCTAAATTTTTCCAAATTTAATGAAAATATTGACATACATATTCAGGATATCACACAAACTTAAAGTAGGATGAGTTATAAGGAAACTACATATAGACATAGCCACAGTTAATTGCTGAAAACTGAAATCAAATCTTGTAAGCAGTTAGAGATAAAAGATATAATAGTGAAATGAGAATTATAACTAACTCCTCATCAGAAACAATAGGGGCAAAAAGATGGGATCCTGAAGAGAAAAAAAGTCAACCTCAAATTCTATGTCTAGTATAAAATAGCCTATAAGAACAAAGATGAAATAAAGAATGGATTGTTTAAAAGCCATGTTGTCCAACAGAAATATAATACAAGCCACATATGTGTTATTTAAATTTTTCTAATTGCCCCATTAAAATTTTTTTTTTTTACTTGTATTTTACTTTTTTAATTGGCGGTACTAGGGATCGAGCCCAGGACCTTGTGCATGCTAAGCATGTGCTCTACTGCTTACCTACTACCCTCTCCCCCATTAAAAATTTAAAAATTTAAAACAAAGAGGTGAAATTAATTTTAACAATGTATTTTATTTAACACAGTATATCCAGAATATTACCATTTTAACATGTAATCAATATAAAAATTATTAAATAGGTATTTAACACATTTTTATACTTTTTGAAATCTGGTGTGTACACTTAAAGAGCAACTCAATTTGGACCAACCGCATTTCAGTAGTTACCTGTGTCTGGTGGCTACTGTACTGGAATTGAATAGTACAATTTTAGATCAGAGAAAGGAGAATGGACATGTTGCCCTGTATCCAGATTGTTTCCCAAGCTATCTTATACATAGTGTTTAAATTAACCTTTCTAAAGCATTTACCAGCTCAGGAGACCTAAAGAGCCTACCTATTATGTGGTAAAACAAGTTAATTTGTTCACTCATTCATTTATTCAGATATTTACTCAATAAACATTTGCTAAATATCAGACCCTGTTCTAAGAGTTGGAGACATCCACAAGAGGAAAATCCAGTCCCTTTCCTCAGGGAGCTCCCAGGCTAATTGACACAATGGCCACATTAGCAGACAGGTTCATTATAACCGGATAAATGAGTAAGATACTATCAGCATACAGAAGACATGGGGGATAAGGAACAAGTGGGATTAGTGGGAGCTAAGGAAGGGGACTGTACTTTGGAGTTCTTCACTGCAAGCGACAGAAGCTGACTCTGGCTAACGCAAGGAGGAAGGGGGTCTGTGGCTGTGCGGAGCCTCTGAGGAGTTTTTAAACAGAGCTGTGGCATGGACATTTTCAAGTTCTAGGAAGACCCTGCTGGCGTACGAGGTTGGGTAATAGGTTAGAGGGGGATGATGCTGAAGGCAGGGAGACAGGTAAGAGGCTAGTAATTGTCTGAATGAGAAACGATGCGGACTGAACCAAGGCAGTGGCAGTGGGAACAGAAAGGGCAGTTTCGAGAGTTCAAACTCTCTCTGAAATTTAGAGCTGTCACTGTTCCAACCCCTCCTTTTCCAGTGCACTCATCTCACTCCCACCCTCTTCAGGTAAACAGGAGATAAACTCATTGTGATCTAGCTGTGCCATCTCTGTTCTCTCTTCCCCAGATGCCTTTGCCCCTCCTCCCTTTCACTCAGAAGCCTGCCTTCCAATTTAAGATGCAGCTCATGACCGTCCACTGCTCAAGCCCTGGGTAGTCTCTTAACACCCTGACTCTCTCTCTCTGCAAGGGTGCTGTCGTTGTGGTGGCTGACCGGTCACAATAGGTTAGAGAGCCTGTTGTGTTATTATGTCACTGTCATACCTCCCTGCAATGAACTTTAAGCTACTAGAGACCAGTGATGCTGTCTCATTCTTCCTTGTACTGTCAGGGTCTAGAATGGTCCTAGCACAGAGTAGCCAGTCCTGTTTCTGCTGATGCTGGCCCCTGGCTTTGTGGGACACACTGAGGCCCTGTCGTGGCTGATAGCTTCCATCACCAAACTCCTGGCTCAGGACAGTCTGAGGAAAGTTCCTTGAGTCACTCTCCACTCGTAAACTTTCAGCAGCTTCCCATTTCCCACAGAACTCTTCTCCTCAGCTGTTCAGGTCCATCAGCCTTTCTCTCCAGGAGATACCTCAGCTCTCATCAGACTGACCTCTTCACTGGCCCAGGAACACGCTCCCACAAGGTCTGATTCTCTTAATCGTCACTTAGGCTGATCCCCCGTCCCAAGGATGCCTTACTCTTCCCTTCCAGTGGTCTAGAACCAAGGGCGTCCTTCAAATCCCAAAACCTGCTCGGTCCCTTATGGTTCCAGCCCTTACGATCCAACTGTCACAGCATTTCTGGTATGTCCTCCAGTGGGCAGTTATTCCCAGGTTTGTTGTGTTCGCTGTTCTGAGCATCTCCATCTCCCTGCTAGATGGTGAGCTGCTTGAGGGTCAGTATCTTAAGGGTGCCTGGCACATTTCTACACACACAGGGCTCATGACTGCATCCTAGAAATAGATACATCTTATGTCGGTCTTCTAGGTCTCCCATCTTATCAGCCAGCTGCATTCTCCACCCCCCAGTTTTAGTGTGTAAGGTGGGCTGCGGAAGAAGCTTCTCTCTGAAAGGGCAGCCCAGAGAACTTCAGTGAAATTTTTAGTGTCTCTTGGTCAGCACTGTGCTGATTGTGAGTCACTACTCATTTGTGGTGATTCCAAGCCTCACTTTATGATTCATGTTCTAAAAATGGGGTGAGGTTTTTATGGAGAAACCCATTCCAGGGTGAACTTAGCCTCACAATGATCGGGTTTCTCTGTGGGATTCCAGCTGCTCGCCCAGCACTCCGTAGAGTCTAGCATCTCAGGGTCTGCTGCATGTGGCTGTTTCATGGCAGGTTCCTAGAATCCATTTCACAGGGTTGTGATGGAGGTTCCCGGTAACACCTTTGTTCCACCAGGCTTTCCTGGGACCACTCATGGTCTGTTACCAGCCCATGCCTGGATCTGGGCTGGACAAGCTGAGGAAGGGTAGGTAAATCTTTCGGGCTCTTCTTTTCATTCATACTTCCTGAGTCTTTATCTTGGTCCCTCAGCCGAATGCATCTGTATCTGTAAAGAGGAAGTTGCCTGCTTGACTCCACTTAGCATCTGGGAGAACCACTCTAAAAAATGACTGTGAAGGGAAATCACTAAAATCAGAATGTGGAAGTAACAGAAAGGGAGTGGTTTCATGAAATTTGCATTCTGGTCCCAAGATTTACGCGGAGGCACACCGCTTGTTAGTGTGAGTCGTTTACCCGGGGTCGAAGGCCAGAGCGGACATTTATCAGGAGCTTGGAATGGGGCCTGGCACACAGTAAGCCGTCTGGAAACTCAGCTGCTGTGACTGTCTTTGTTGTTACAGACGGTTTTTCACTCCCAGGACTAAGCATTTGGAGTATATTATCTTACTTAATCCTTAGAATTATGAAGTGAGTTTTGCTGTTCTTGCTGCACTGGGGTGAGCTGAGGCTTAAGGACTGTGCAGGACTCACATCCAGGCAGTTGAACTCCTGGGTCTGTCTCAGTCTCTGCTGTTGCTACACCTGATCTCCTTGGGCCTCACATTTTTCATCTGTAAAACTTGAGAGCTGGACTATTCATCTTTAAAATTTTCGAGCTCTAAAATTTCTAGATGTTTCCTCCATTATCTTCACCCTTTTCCTTCTCATCCCCCTTCCCCTCCCCCACGCACACTCATTTTGCTGGATTCATCATCATGGGATGGGTGGGATGCCTCCCCATCTAGCTGTGACTCTGCACATGTCAGCTCGTGAGCTTGTATTGTGGCTTTGTCCTTGTTGGAGCTGGCTTACATGCTGCTGTTGTTGGGAGAGGGGGAATCTGACTCTTCAATTTTACCATCTTCTCTTGGCCTGCAGCCATTTATCACATCGATGGATGCCAACATTTGATGGACTTGAGAAAGGCATAAGATGGGAGAAACCCACTAGATCAGCTCTTTGGGTCTGTGGGCTTTGCCTGGTTCTCTGGTGAGATCTGGTTTGGAGCCGTCACTCTCCAGGCTGTTTGCACATGTCTGGTCCTGTGATTGGTAAGAATCTTAGGAGAGGGACTTGCAAGAGAGATTTCTGGGCTTTCCCATTCTCTGTACAGCTTGGATACCCTGGTAGATTTCTGTTGAGGAGTTTCACTGATCATTTCATTATGGTTCCATTGTAGTTGATGTTTGTGAAGTACTTTAGCTGGGGGCTAGTCTATTTATAGTCTCTAGTTTTTTTGTTTGTTTTTTTTGTTTTTTTTGTTTTTTTTTTTTTTTATGGCTGTGACCCAAAGATAAGAGTGTTTCAGCATCAGAAGACCTGGGTTCAAGGGTTACATCTATCACTTCCTAATGTGGTGCATCTAACACACCTGCTTGTTATGGCCTCTACTTGATTATTCTTTGGTGGTATCTCATTATGCAATAAAAAGAGTCCAATTGTCACTATCCTGGGACGTGTAAATTCTTCCACTTAGATGCCTGGAAGAAACATCTTAGGAATCTTAGGACACCAAACAAAGCCCCTGGAAACAACAAAAGTGTTGGATAAGTCACTTAACTTCTCTCTAACTACAGTGACTATTGGATCAAAGTATGGTATGAAAATAGGTTTCTGAAAATTATGAATTCTATACAAACATATTTTTCTATACAAACTTATTTTTAGGAAGTATTGGTCAACAAGACTGATTGTTTTAATTCTGCCCCCCAAAGTAAAAGCTACTAAATGTTTCTATTCTGATTATCCTCAGCATCGATTATTTAATGCAGTTAGTACCCTATAGTAGAATTTCAACATTTTCTTTTTATTATGCACCAGCTAGAAGGCTATGAGTTAAATTGTTCTAGACTAAAATGAATATTATGAGTATTCAGTTAATAACTGATACTGTTCAAGGTGGATGGTAGCTCTTATGTGGAAACATTAATTTTGCATTAATTTAGATTTTACTAATTCATTCTAAGATCAGGAGTTAGGTTCAAGTTGTAAAAAGACACTAATGGTACAAACAATATTGTAAGTCTATTCATTAGCCTTACATGGAACATAATTGCAATGTGACTAAAGGCTAGAGTTTTACGTACGAATTCAAATTGGCCTAGAGTAAAAATGTGTTTCTTTAACTCATATTTTTCTCTGATGCAAATATGCCCTACCCCCGTACTCCAAGTGAGCAAGATGACTCCATTTCTGTTTTTCTTGATTGGTAAGTTGTGCTTGGAGATACCATCTGGAGATGGTTGGATTTCTGCCAAAGATTTAAATCAGGCTTGCAAAGAGCTACCTGCCTCAGGCAAGAAACTGCACTGATTTGATAGGAAATAACGTGCATTTATTTTGCCATCTGGTAAAGGAAAGTGAAAGCACTTTGAAAAGTTTCAATACTTGTTTACAACGATGGCATTGTATTATAGATAAAAGTATTTCTAAAATATAATAATTGGGAAAATTTGGGAATCTAATTGCTAAAATTTGTGTGATTGTAAGTCTGATATGAAGGCACATACAGAGATCTCGATGCTAAAGGCAGATCTTTCCCTGTTAGAAGTGAGGGCAGGACAGGGCAGAGAAAGGGAGAGCAGAAACCACCCAGACCTCCTCGTGGACAGTATTGACAGCCCTAGACCTGTGTGGATTGGTTATGTGATGGTCATCCCTTTTAATTTTCATTATTTTTTTTAAACAGATTTCTGCTTGGCAGATTCACCAAAGGCAAGAGAGGCTAATCTGCCTGTGTTCTGAGTGCCACCCTCTGCAAAACCCCCATAGCAGACCCCAGGCCCAAGTCCACTGTGCTACCGTACCTCCACCCCAGACGTTGCTCTGGGGTCTGCCTGAGGTCAGCAGCGTGAAGATGACCAGCGCCTTCCCAGCATGACGACCTTGGACCATGTGATCGCTACCCAGCAGTCGGAGTGGGTCTCCTTCAACGAAGAGCCCCTCTTTCCTGCCTCTTCGGAGGGTAAGGAGTGCTTTCACTGCCTAAGGGAAAAGGTTAACAGAGAACCCCGCCTGCTTGTTATGGCTTCTCCTCGATCATCCTGTGGGTGAGATCTTGATATGGAGAAAAAAGAGCCAGTTTGTCACTTTTCTCAGGTGCAGATTCTTCCACCTAGAAGCCTGGAGGAAGCATCTTAGGAACCTTAGGGCCCGAAACAAGGGCTTGGAAACACCAAGCGTATTGGCTGCTTCCTTCCAAGGAACATAAGCTTCATGTTTTCAAAGTCCCTTCAACTCAGTCTTTTTGGTTATTACTCCCAACAGCAATTTGGACTGTCCCAATTTTTAACGCATAGTTGTCAAGAGTGGTGGGTGTTGGAGCTGGATCCCTTGGGCTCAAACCCTGGCTCTGTCATGCATGAGGGATGTGCCCTTGGGTGGATAATTTATTTAACCTCCCTGGGCAGTAGTTTATCTGTGCAGTAGGGGTAATCACAGTACTACCTCAGCGTGGTTGTGAGGATTAAATGAATTCACAGGTAAAGTGCTTGCAGCAGTGACTGGCACATGGGAAGGGCTCAGTAATTTGTCACCCCTGATCATGATGAAGGTGGCTAGATTGAGTTCTGGGGAGCTGCGCTCTGGGATGAAGATCAAGGTAGGTTACGGGAGCTATTTACAGAGACTTGTCAGCTGATTCTGTTCCACAGCAGCTGCTACTGCCCCCTGAAATCATCTCAGCTTCATTTACAGCGCCTGGAAAGTGTGAGTTTACAGGTGTGCTGTCCAGTAAGGGAGCCACGTGGCTACTGAGTCCTTGAAATGTGGCTAGTCTGAACTGAGACGTGCTGTAAGTGTAAAATGCCTACACTGAATTTCGAGGACCTAGTAAAAGTTAAATGTTTCATTAACAATTTTTTATCAATTACATGTTGGAATTAAACATTTTCAACACAGTGGGTTGAAATATATATTCTTAAAAATAGTTTTACCTGTTTCTTTTCACTTTTTTTAAATGCGGCTACTAGAAAATTTTAAATTACATATGTGGTCCACAATTTATTTTTTTAGGACAGTACTTGTCTAAAGGCTTTGATTACATTTGTGTGGACCAGTTTGTTTGGCTAGCGATGGGAGAAAGGAGTTTCATATCAGTACTTTCATTTTTTAAAAAAGTTTTCATACAGTAAAATTGACCATTTCTGATCTACAATTGATGAATTTTAACATGTGGATAGATTTGTATAACCACCATCACAATTGGGATCTAGTACCTTATTTAATAAATTTTTTGGAAGGCTATTAAATATTCCAGGACCAATGAAGTGATACAAAGCTAGAGGAATGGCCTCGGTGCCACATTCAGCTGGTCATTAGTGCTGGGTTTGCATGTGGTGGCCTGCAGACATGTGTCATTTGAACTGCATAGAGTCGGAAGTTTGATTTTGAATGTCTCTAGTCCAGACGGAAGCTCTCCTGTTGAGCCACAGTCTTCACCAGTCCCTGCTGGGGTAGGTGGTGGGATAAGAACAGGGAACAAGGCTCCCAGTCTCAGCCTGCATGGATACTGCTATGGACATCCTAGGTTTTAGGAAAACACTCCTCTAGCACAGAGGCAGAGAGGCATGGCTGTCTCTTTGCCCTCACCCACTGTAGTGGTGACTCCTGTGATCACCCCTTGCCTACCCTTTGTTTTTCCTCCATGAGACAGTTCCGAGACAGGGGTCCTGTCCAGTGGCCTTCCTCCTGTGATGTCATGTTGATGTCTTGTGTCTGTTTCAGGTGACACCGAAGAGCACCTCCCAGGACCGTCATCGTCCTCAGACCAGTCTGAGAGCTCCTCCGGAGAGAACCATGTGGTGGATGGAGGCTCTCAGGACCTTTCCCACTCGGAGCACGATGACTCCTTTGAAAAGATGGGCCTCATCTCTGAAGCAGTCTCGCCT
Source organism: Camelus ferus (assembly GCF_009834535.1). NCBI lineage: Eukaryota > Metazoa > Chordata > Mammalia > Artiodactyla > Camelidae > Camelus > Camelus ferus. The sequence continues at coordinate 75,491,222 of NC_045701.1, read as the reverse complement.
CCTGGGACCCCTGAGCAGCCCCTGCCTGACCTGGCCTCGGCCATCAGCAACTGGGTTCAATTTGAAGATGACACCCCCTGGGCCAGCACATCACCACCTCGTAAAGAAACAGGTAGGTCCCGTGGGACAGGTGGCGGGCTGAGAAGGGTTCTCTTAGGTCCGTGCTCACCAGGGATGCTTTTCCATGAGAGAGGCCTGCTGGCTGTCAGAATCCTATTTTGTTTGCTTGAGAGCCCTGAAGCACTGGTCACATAGGCGAGAGCAGAGATCTCATCTGGTTTAATTCTGCAACTAGTTTTTGTTAGCATCAGCATATGGAAGGATTTATGTGTTTTGGGCCATTTCCAGCCTTTTACCCTTGTCCCTAGCTGTTGACCTGTCTCTGGAAGTATGCATATTTATTTCTCTATTAGTGATTGGAACTATATGTAAGCTCTTGATGAGTGTAAATGAATGTCTCTGAGTGTGAACCACCAACCATCTCCAATACAGTCACTGTTTTCATCTAGATGGTCTTGTGTCCCAGAGCTCTTGAATCCAAGTCTTCAGAGGTGGAGACTGTCATTCGTGGTCAGTCTCTTACTTTGTGGGAGAGCTGGGTGAACCAGGGGAGTTGTCAGTCCCCACCCTGGTGACCTGGCTCCTTACTATGCATGGAAACAGACCAAGGGTGAATGGGATAACCTTTAGGACTGTATTAGTTTTCTGTTTGCTGCTGTAACAAATTACCACAAACCTAGTGGCTTAAACAACACAACTTTATTATCTTAAAATTCTGTAGTTCGGAAGTCCGACATGGGTGTCACTGAGCTGAAATTCCTTTCAGGAGGCCCTAGGGGAGAAACTTTCCTTGCCCTTTCCAGCTTCTAGGGGCAGCCTGCATCCCTCGGCGTGTGGCCTCTCCTGTCTCCAAAGCCAGCAGTGCTGCCTCTCTGTGCCTTTCTTCTGTAGTCAGATCTGCCTCTGACTTCTGCCTTCCTCTCTGTTTTTAAGGACCCTTATGATTACACTGGGCCCATGAGGATAATCCGGGATTTCCCTGTCTCAGGGTCTTTAATTTAATCGCATCTGCAAAGTCTCTTTGCTGTGTAAGGTGACATTTTCACAGGTTCTGGGGATCAGGCTGTGCACTATTTTGTCTACCATAGAGACCTATTGGCGAAAAGCCAGTTTGGTTTTCGTTGCTGGGTTAACTATTTTGCTACTTTTGATTTTTGAAAACAATTCCTTTGTTTTTCAAATGTGTTTTCAATATCAGTAAAAACAATTTTAAGGAAATATAAAGCATAATTCTACTGTTTAACAGATATTCCCATTTTTATATAACAGTTTGCACGTTGATGTATACTTTTTGTGTTTAAGCATCAGATCTCTCAGTGAATTGTTGGTGGGAAAGCCACTCAAAGCCATGTGGATGAAATGACAGGGCCAGACAGGCTGCCCAGTCTGGCTAGAGGGAGGAAGTAACCCTTACTGAATACCTAACACTGGCAAGACAGTGGGCTAATTAAGCATTTGTGTATGTGGGGAAAAATTACTGAATGCTGGGTAGTGAATCAGTACAGAAGTATGTTTTATTTTTAAAAAGATACATTCGCTGACTATTTATTCTCTTGGACACTGTGCTCAATGCTTAAATTCCATCATCTCATGAACTCTTTGCAACAATCATATGAAGAAGGTATTAATATTATATTCATATGACACATGAGAAGACTGAGACAGACAATGGTTTGGGAATTTGCTCACAGTTGTATGCTAGGAAGTGGCAGGAGAGAGCTTTACCACCCAGCACTGGCCCCAGGATCTTTGAACAGCCCAGGGATGCTCTGTGTGGTATGTTTGTCTGGATCTTCCTGCTGCTACTGTAGTTTCCTCTGCTCCCTCATTCTTGGGGTGCTGGGGAGGCAACGGATGGATGGGGTGCTTTCTCCACTCAGTTGCCCTAAAATGGCCATGCCTTCAGATCACTGATTATGTTCAAGGCATTCAGCTTCTTTCATATCTTGTTCATACCTTACCTTTAGCCTCAAAGATGTCCTGATTGCTCAGAACTGTTTATATGACAGATGGATCAATTTGCTTTAACTCTTTACCACTTATTTTTGCAAAACAAACTTTGGAGTTAGTCATAATTATGTTGCCCCCATTGGACTGAGGATCTTAGCTTGTTATTGATAATGGTTTTGACTTTTAATGAGTTTAACTTTACATCATTAAAATGTTACCCTTTAAGGCAGATCTCTGGGGTTTTCTAAGACCGTCTCAAATGGTGTGTGGAACCAAAATTATTTTCATAATAATTCTAAGATTTTTTTGCTGTTTTTATTGCATTGGCATTTGCATTAATGGTGCAAAAGCAATGGCAAGTAAAACTTACAGCTTCTGTGTACTCATAGTTTAAAAAAAAAGTTAATTTCACTCAATAGCATTGATGAAGTAGTAAAGATTATTAATTTTATTAAATCTGGATCCTTAAATACATCTTTTTGATATTCTCTGTGACAAATTGGGAAATATGCAAAAAACGCTTCTGCTCTATGCCATGATATAATGGTTGTCTTGAAGAAAAATGGTTATTGTGAAAAAAAAAATTGTGTTTGAAAACTTTTTTAATTAAAATGAAAAAAACTTAATTAAAAAAATCAAAATTATTTAAAAATTTTTTTGAAAAGTCAAAACTGTGAAAAAAAATCCTTGATTAACAAAATACCAGCATTTTAAAGACAAGATCCTACCAACCCCTGCCTGTGGCAACACTTCACCCTAATCCTAGCCCTAGTCCAGTAAAACTCTACTTCCAAAAATAGGTAGCTAGCCTGTAGGCCACAGTTTGCTGATTTTGTATTTTTTTAAATATTGCATTTAAAATGTTATTTAATTACTGAGTTTTCTGGGCATCCACTTAAACTTTGCACCCAGGGCAAGTGCCTGACTTGCCTCACTCCAGTGGCAGCCCTGCATTGTACTAAGGATATAGGATTTATTGATATTACTAGAGAACACATCAAGAAATGGCAACTTTCAAGCACATGAAAGCATAATGTTGGCTTGAAAACTGCTCTAACATTACTAATTCCATCTGTTTCCCCATATGAAAATTTAATTCAGCCCTATAGAGAGGGGGCTTTCTACTGAGGGAGGAGCCTGTCGGCTGATTTCCCAGCAGACTTGAGACCCGATGTATTTATCCAGCCCCACTTTGGCCAGTGTGTCTAACCTGGGGATCCAGAAACCATGGAGGACTTTGCAGAGCATCAGGGTGGTAAAGAAAATGGTAATAAATCCAAGGGCCCTATCCCAACTCTCCTGTCGATACCCAACTGCCCATCAAGGAACCTACCAAATAAAGGAGCACAGGGTACATCCCTATTAGCTAAACTAGCCTTGCTAAGCAGGCCAGCTAGCTCATGGGTTTCCTCACGCGGACTGTGTTTAACAGGAAGAAAGAGTGAGTGGTTGGTAGAAGAACTAAGGCTAGGTGATAAGGAGGAGAACCTGGGCTTCAGCCCACTCAACACGGGTAATGCAGACACCCCCCAGGTTAGACAGTTCCATTCTGGAAACTGTTGGGCAGCTCACATTTTTAACTTGAATCCAAAAGGTTTGGATATATGTGCCCTGTCAGTGACATCACATACATTAACTGCAGGCATTACACCTGAATAGCAGTGTGTACAGCAACTGTCTTCATGGTGATAGAGACGATCTGAGGACATTTGTAATCACTGTTGCCTGCTCTATGTAGAAGGATGTTTGCAGGTGTGATAAAGTTAAGGATTTTGAGATGAGGAGATAGTCCTGGATTACCTGGGTGGGCCCTAAATGCAATTATATGTATGTATATAATAGGGAGGCAGAGAGAGATTCTGCCCACACAGAGAATGAAGGCAATGTGAAGACAGATCAGAAAGGGATTTGAAGATGCTGGCCTTGAAGACTGGAGTGATGAGGCCACAGCCAAGGCTGCCAGCAGCCAGCAGAAGCTGGAAGAAGCAAGGAACGGATTTTCCCCTAGAGCCTCTGGAGGAAGCATTGCCCTGTTGTCATCTTACTTTTGGCCCAGTGATTCCGATTTCCAACTTCTGGGTTCCAGAACTGTGAGAGACCACATTTCTGTTGTTTAAAGCTACCAAGCTTTTGGTGTAGCAGCCACAGGTAACCAACATACCAAGTCTCCAGAATCTTAAAGTGGAGCCAGGCTGGGAACAGGTCAGTATGGGCTAGTGGAGCATCTCTAACAGTGCGGACCATTTGTTAGGCAGCTGTTCTGTGTTGGCCACTATGCTTCCCCTCCAGAGGGTATAGCCCTCTGCACACTTTTTAAAGTTTACACCACCATGCATGCAGGTGGTGAAGTTCAGTCAGAACAGAGATTCCATGGAAACTGATTTTTGGCTTCAGCCCTCTTCCCAGTCATGTGGGTATTACCAAAATAAATACTCTTTCCTGTAATGTAGTTGCAGTCTCAGTTTATTCCCATTTTATTCCTCGTGTCTTATTTGCTTCCATTAAGTGCCCAGCACTCTCTGATTGGATGTCTTTGTGTCAGGAGAAAGGGAAAAATTGTGTGTCTTGGACCTGTCCCATGCAGCCTCTCTATGAATATCCTTGTATGAGAAAATCATGATGTTGGCCTCAGAGAAACAGGTGGGAGGATGACAAGGGAGGACTGGTGAGTGCCGTTCCTAGTCTGGATCCCTGGAAGCAAAGAGTGGAGCCTTACTCAGCCAGCTTGTTTCCTGCCAGCGCGTGCGCACACACACACACATACACACAAACACACACACACGGAGTACCTAAGTAGAGAAGTGTTATCCGGGATACTCTTTTCCCCTCCCCTAGTCCCCATGCCTCCACTCTTCCAGTTTTTCTGGCAGATAAAAAGCAAAAAAACCAAAAACAAAGAATTGATCTTTTAAGCTGTGCCATCTAAGAATAAAGCCAAGGAGGGCATTGGGTTTCAGCCTGGAAGGGGACTGCGCTAGCTGCCTTCATTAAAATGCTGGAAGCTGGAGGCATGGTGGAGTAAGAAACAAAGAGACTGTCATTGGTGGTAAATCTCTTAGTTTTGTGGCATTTAAATGCCACAGGCTGCATTGAGAAGCCAAGGAGTTGTTAGTCGCCACCCTGGTGACCTGGCCACTTATTTTATTGCGCACTGAAGCAGGCCAAGGTTGACTGGATAACCAGGAGCAACAGCTAGTGGGGAAAACAACTCCAGAAATGCTTAAATCCATCAAGGGAGCAACGTTCTTTTGGACTTCCACTAGGGCAGGGTTTGAAGCAAGTGCCATCGTGGTTGGTCTGGGGAAGAGGAGATACATGATCTCCCTCAGAAAAACAGAAGTGAAGTCAGCTGAGTGGCAGAGCCTTTCCATAACCACAGACATAGAGACGAGAGCCAGCACCCGTTCTTTGGACCTGAGGATACTAGGAATGAGAGGGTATATAAGACCATGCCTCTTGAACGTTTCGTGAAAGTTGTTTCCTCCACTAAAAGACCTGAAATGTGGTGAAGGCCAAATGTGGGATTTGGATCTCTGACCCAACCAGATCACATCGATAAATGTTCTCTTTAGAGAGATTTTCACTGGAATCTTAACTGTCAAACATTTAGACTTTGGACTTACATTAGCACAAGAATACCATTCACATCTCCAGTTGGAGAATGTGGTGTGGTAGATCTAGGCTGTGGTTCTTTCAGAAGCCCTAACAGGCCATCCCTTTAATTCACAGTGTGCAGGTTTGGTATGTGTGGCTATTTATTTTTTGGCTTAAGAATTTCACAGGTTGTAAAGTTTCCCTGGATGTCTACACTTGCAGAATCATAATTCAGCAACTGTTGATCACTAATGAGATCTGTGGAACCTGCCCAGGAACTTGTAGAATTTACTCCGTGGAAGTGTCACTCTACTCCATTGATACGCGTGTTACATGTGATCTGCTTACCAAGCATATTAAGAACTTCCCCTTAGGTAATAGCAGTGGTCTCAGGCCAACACATGCAGGCCAGCTACTGCCGGAGCACCCTTAGTCCTACTTCCTTGCACACCTTGGCACTGCAAGCCATCCTTGTGTTAGTTACTGTGGTGCTCCTCAAGCTTTATGAAAACCTTCACTTCTTTTCTCCTTGAATGACACATCTCTGTCCTGTTGGTCATGGAAGCAGTTCTGCCAATTCAAATGTGAGTATGGTAGAAATAGTAAACTGATTTAAAAATGAAAAGAAGGGAAAAAAAAGCAGGGATGAATGGGGTGGGAGTGGAGGGGGCAGAGGGACACTGGATATGATCACAGCAGCCAGTGGGTGATTCTCTTGGTGCTCTGAGGAGGTCATGAGACACTGGCCTCATGTCACCAAGAACTGAACAGTGAAAAATGTCAAAAAATTTAACTGAAAACTTGTTTGCTGAACTCTGAACTAAATGCATAGATATTCTGTTAAACCATGAGCAGAACCAAAGTGTTAAAAAAAAAAAAAAAACCACACACACAAAAACTTCTGGTGAATCTGTTCAAACCAAAATTGAACCTTTATACTGTTCCCTTAAAGAAAGACTTTTGAAAATGAATCTGAACCCAGGTGTATTTTATTCCCATTGGGTCCTTTACAGTAGTGTTTCTGAGTTTGCCTCGTTGCACAGAATTTTCCTAACGTCGTATGTTGCCTCCTCTGACTTTAAAATTCTACCTTGCACCAGAAAGACTGGAGCTGTCAGCTTCCCGATCACCTAAAATCTTCATAAAGATTCTCTCAGAGCAAGGGCTGATTTCACAGATGTGCATTTTACAAGTGAGCTTAGAATGTGTTTGCAAATGCATGCAGACAAATGGACTGAAAGAGCGAAGTTCATCCCCCAAATTAAAAAATATATGTATTAAGGCACTATTAACAGCGTGAGGCTTCCTGTTCACTCATCATGTTACGGGCTGACCTTCTTCCACGGACATGGCAATTTTGTGGCGAGGCCAAGGCTGAATTGGACCCATTATGCAGATACTGCAGGATATGCATAATTACAAACATAAAAAAAAAAACTTTGATTTCCGGAACATTTGTCCCACAGCCCAAGCGAAACACTAGCATTCCCTTGTCCTTCAAATGTCTCCCCTCCCAGCTTGGACTGAGGCCTTCCCATTGTGTCTGGGGAAGCTAATTATTTGGGACGAGAGAAAGAGCCATTTGTTTGGGGGAGGACCAGAAATGATGTCAGCCATTTAAGAGGGAGGCAGGGGTGACAGCTGAGAGACTTAATCCTGACGAGCCTGGGGTTAATTTCTATTATGTTTTTCATTCTGGCTACGGGGGATGGGTGGTGGGTGGGAGTCGGGTAAGAGGCCAACCACTGGGTGAATATGGAGACCAGGCGCCCTGCATTTGGCATGCATAAATATTTCCCTCCTCAACAGAGGAGGTCTTATTTTCTTTTAATACCTTGAATTGTTTTTCTCTGTTTTGAAATGTAATGAATGACCTTTCCGGAATCCAACTCGGACAGTGATGCACTCAGGAACGAATTTTATCAGAGCCCTTCTTCCAGGGCCCGCCTGGTGCCCCTGTGCCCCTCTCCACTGGGCTCCAGGATGCTCTAACCGCCACCTCCCCTGCTGTTTCCCACAATTTGTTTCTGCTCTTGCTGTTCCCTCAGCCTTAGAGCTCTTTCCCCACATTTGCACTCAGAGCTCTGCTCAGCCTCCCCTCCCTCTACCATCTCCCTGCTCTTTTCTGGCTTTAAATGTCTTTACAACCCTGAAATGGGGTTATATACTTACTTGTTCATTGTCACTCTTCCTCACTAGAGGGAAGGGACTTTGTCTCATTTACTCTGTATCCCAGAGCATGGTGCATGGAACTTAACAGGCGCTCATTTTGTACTTGTTGGATGAATGGATGAAAAGGGGAGAGATATCTATGAAACCTGCTGCGGACAGACTGCTGTTTATGTGAGTAATGAGCTGTTAGGAGGAACTTAAAGGATGGCTTCCTCAGTGAAGTGATTTTTTTTTTTTTAACAAAGTAGGCAAAGAAACTAGACCAGCTTCTTCCTCATCACTCCCTTTTCTTACCAGTTGATTGTTAGCATCAGTTTTTGATTCCCCATTTTATGCACACAGTATATATATACACATGCCACATGCATACACATAGATACATGACATATATGGACATAACATATGCACATACCGTGTACTCATGCCCATATAGCGTACATTTACATAGGCACACATATAACATATACACTTACATATATACCCATATAACATAGACACCTAACATAACAAATACATATTTTACTAAAACTCCAATATTCTCTTCCAGCTCAGCCTGGGGGCCATGTGGCCTGTTGCATCCTCACCCTCAGCATGGGACACGAAGCACAAAAAATTGCCCAAGCGTGCATTAATTAACTAGTTCATTCATGCAAAAAATATTAGGTGTTGGGAATGCAATTATGAGAAAGTTGGACACAGTCCCTGTTCTCCCCAAGGTTACCTAACAGTCAGGCAGTCTTGTTGCCATGAGGCCTTCTGGGGTGAGAAGAGCATCTCTGAACCGGTCCTGGGACAGCTGCATCATATTGCCAGCTATGAAATAGCACGTGAGCCACAAATGAAGCGTCGAATCAGATCTATTTTGTATTCATGGTTGGGTGCATTTACAGCGTTGGAAAAATCATTTAGCTCTAGTGAGTAAACATTGAATCATAAATAAAGGACATGGCATCAAAATGTGTAAGTATTTGAAATTTTTGTCTACCCAGGATTCCAAAGGATTAAAAGGGAGAAAGGTATTTTATTTGCTATATTACCTGTTTTAGCTGACAACTTGTAAGTTTATTATTTATTCAACCAATGGACTATGTACCGGTCATTGTTCACGGCACTGGGGATACAGTGGGATATTCCTGCCTGATGGAGTATACATTCTGCTGGGGAAGCCATACCAAAAACACGATCAAGAAGTAGATCCAGTGTGTGTTAGATAATGTGTTAAGTGGGAAGAAGTGAAAAATGAGGCAAAGAAAGGGTACAGGGTGAGGGAGGTTATGAAAATTAACCAAAGCTCAGGGAGTGAAGGCACTTTTGAGTGAAGACTTGGGAGAAGTGAGAAGAAAGCCTTGCAGAAATTGGGGAAGGAACCTACTAGGAGGAAGGAACTATAAGTGACCAGACCCTGGGGAGATGGCCATGTTTGTGGTGTGCGATTTGAGTGGAGTGAACTGGGGAGAAGTTCAAGAAGGAGATGTACCAGAGAGGTTGTGAAATCCTTGAGGGCACAATGAGCAGTTTGATCTTTATTTACTGTGGGAGAGATGGGAAGCTATGGGACGGTTTGGAGCCAGTGGTGTGAGCCAACTAGTCTTGAAGAGAGAGTTCTATCAAAACTGTATGGCCGCTCTGTTGAGAGCAGACTGAAACGAGGACAAATGGAGAAGCGGGGAGGCCACTGCATTGACCCAGGGGAGAATGGTGTTTGGGACCAGGGTGGTAGCCAGGAGATGGTGGGAGTGATTGGATTCCAGGCATGTTTTGAAGGTAGGACTAACAGAAGTTGTGATGGACCAAATGTGAGCAGAGTCAGGGTTTTGTTCTAAGCACTTGAAAAGGTGAAGGAGCTGCTGTGGAAGGGGTAATAGGCACTTAGTTTCCTACTTGTAAAGTCAGCGATCTAAAGCAAGATTGCCAGTAGATCTGGACATAAGCTTGGGTCTGGAAGTAACTACCACTTCACCGTTTTTGAGTACTTCCTTCGCACCAAGCACTTTTCCAGGTGCTTTTTCACTATTAACCAAATCCCTTTAAGAGGTGGGCACTATTTTCAGCTCCATTTTACAGGTGAAAACAGAGAAAAACAGAGGTATTGTCACTTGCCCCAGGCTACAGGGCTGAATGTGGGACATGAACCAGGCAGTCTGGATCCAGGGTCTTACACACAACCTCATCGGAAAGGAAGGAAGGCAGATTTTTTAAAAAAATTAATTTTTTTAGTTAATCTCTTTTGGGGAGAGGTAATTAGGTTTATTCATCTATTTATTTAATGGAGGTACTAGGGCTTGAACTCAGGACCTTGTGCGTGTTAGGCATACACTCTGCCACTGAGCTACATCCTCCCCACCTTGGGAAGGCAGATTTTTATCTGTTTTCCATTTTATTCCTTGCTGGATGGATGTGGTTACAAGGCATCGTGATAACAGCAACCTGCTGCTATCTGGCCCAGCTATAGAGGTCTGGCCCTGGGGAGAAGAGTCGGCTCTGGACTCAGTACTTTGTCTCACTTCTCAACTGGCCTTATGGCCTGAGGATATTCAGTTCAGAACCTAAGTAAAATGATTTACCTAAGATTTCTAAGCTGGTAAATAAATAAAGTGTATGAGACCAAATGAGAGCAGTTTGTCCCCCACAGTAGGGACTGTGCCTCTCGTAGGCACATTATACTCTTAGTTTATCTTTCAAGGGGAACTTGGGAGTTTTATCTAACAACCGTGAAGAGCTAATGTGAAAACACAAATAGTGAAAATAGTTTCCTTTCTCGGATAGTCTTTTGATATGTGGTTTTAATAAGCTTTATTAACTATCGAGTAAATACAAAGAAACATATCTAAAATGTATATTAAATTACGAAGAATGACAGTGCAACCTCTCATCCAGTTTAATAAATAGAATTCTGTCATCACCCAGAAGCTCCCATGTATCCCTACTGATCACGACATCCCATTTCCAGGCATCCTCTTCCTTCCTCCTCCATCACCACCTCCCTGGGTTTTGTGATAACTGCATTGCTTTTCCTAACAGCTTTCCTACCTACACATGCGTTGAGAATGATATAATTGAATTTCATGTTTTTGAACTTTATATAAAAGGAATAACACTGCATGTATTATTCTGTGGCTTGCTCCTTTTACATAACGTTATTTGTGAGATTTTTCCATGTCATTACCTGTAGGTACAGTGTTTATTTCATTATACACACACACACACACACACACACACACACATATATGTAAAATAATAAAAAAAAAGATATTTTTCCATTTCCAATAGTGGTGTATTACATTTCAGTGATAGACCTGCAATTCATTTACCTTTCTGTTAGTGGTGGATACTGAAGTTATTAAGGACATGTTTCTATGAGCATGCTTTTTGTCTTTTCTATGACCATTCTGAACACACATCCTGGTGAACACATGCAAGTGATTCTCTTGTGTAAAAGCATCAGAAGGGAACTGCCGGGTTGCAGGGTGTGTTTATCCTCCACGTTATCAGGTAACTTTAGCACCAACCTGTTTTCTGCAGTGGCGGTTTACTCCTACTCCACGCCCCCACCTACACTGGGATAGTCAGATATCTCTATTTTTGTCATTGAGAGGCTGGAAGAAGGGGAGTGGGGGAAGACTAATGGCATCTCATGTGGTTTTCATTTGCATTTCCTAGATTACGAATGAGGTTGCTTCTTTTTTTTTTTTTTGGTTTTTGCTTTCTTTCTGTTTCTCTTTCTCTCTCTGTTTCTCTCTCTCTCTCTTTCTTTCTTTCCCATTTTGATTTTTTTCTTTCATAAAATGACCATTCAAGTACTTTCTTGGAGGTGTCTCCCTTTTCCTTGCTGATTTCGAGGCGCTCTTTGTGGATATCCTTCTAGGGTTCCTTGTGGATGTGAAGATGTTATCTCCTTCCCGGTGGGTGGTCTTTTCACTCTTTATGGTGCCTTTCAGTGGGAAGAAGTTCTTAATTTTAATGATATGAAATTTGTTTATTTTTCTTTTATGCTCAGTGCTCTGTCTTGATAAGGAAAATATTTCCCTACCCCAAAGTCATGATCATATTTAGCTGTATGTCTTCTAAAATATATCTTGTGTAGCCTTTCACACTTTGGCATTCAACCCACTTAGAATTGATTTTCCTGGATGGTGTGAAGTGGGAGTCTAATTTCATTGTTTTCCATATAGTAGTATTTTCCCAATATTATTTCTATAATTTATTTTAATGAATATTTATAAATATATTTATATTATTAAAATTTGATTCCTTTCATGTCTAAATAGTGTGATTTTGCTTAATACGAGGGAAAAAACATGCTAGGATTTTGGGAGTGCATAACTCTATAATCTAGTTTAGGGGGACTTAACATCTTTACATCATTAATTCCTTCAATCCCTAAATATAGTCTATCTCTTCACTTATTTAGGCCTTCTCTATGGGTCTGTTAATAAACTTGAGAAGTATCTCCTCTGAGGCCTTGCACATCTTTTGTTAGATTTATTACTATGTATACTTCATATTTTTTGTCGCTGTTGTAAATGCTATCTTATTTTAAATTTCATTTTCTAAGTATTTTTTGCTGGTTAAAACTTTTCAATACCTTTTCTTTGCAAAAGACCCTGTTCAGAAAATACAGACACACTCATGTGTGCTGGTGGGAATACAAAATGGTACAGCAATTTTTGGAATACAATTTGGTAGTTTCTTATAAAACTAGATATACAGTTACCATATAACTCAGCAATTATACTCTTCGGCAAATGGAAACATGTTTATACAAAGACTTGTACATGAATGTTCATAGCACGTTGATTTATAATAGCCAAGAACCGGAAACAACCCAGATGTCCTTTAGCAGGTGAATGGTTAAACTGACTGAAGTACATCCATACCATGGAATATTACTCAGCAATGGAAAGGAAGTAATTGATACCTTCAGCAACTTCAGTGAATGTCAAAGACATTATGCTGAGTGAGAAAAGTCAATTCTGAAAGGACACATACTGCATGATTGCATTTATTTAGCATTCTTGAAATGACAAAATTATAGAAACGAAAACAAATTAGCGGTTGCCAAGACTTAGGACCCAGGCATGAGGAGAAGAGGTGGGAGTGGATATAAAAGGGCAACATGAGGGATCCCTGTGGCAGTGGAACTGTTCTGTATCTTGTCTACGGTGACGGATACACAAATCTACACATTGATAACATTACAGAGAGCTAAATACACACAGAAACACATGCACAACATGTAAAACTGGGGAGATAGGAAGAAGATTGGCGGATTGTATTAATGTCAGTTTCTGAGTTGTGATGTTCTACTGGTAAGTGGTGGGGATTCAAAGGAAAGGATGATTAGAGGGGGAAAAAACGTGTAAAAAGACTTCTTAGAGGGGCAGTAGTTTAAAAAAAGTTGAGACTGTGTTAAGCCAAGCTTGTATTAGACAAACTCTAGTTATGATTTAATTATCCCTTTTCATAGATTACTACATTCTCTCTGATAATTTGTTTGGGATTCTTATATCGATGTGATTGAGATTGGTCTGTAATTCTTATTTTGAGGATATAAATATAAAGAGGTGCACTTTGTCAGGTTTTGATATCAGGAAATGCTAACTTCATAGAATGAGTTAGTGAGTGGTTGTTTTTTGTGCTTTGGAATAGTGGAAGATTGAAAATTTTTTTTTCCTTTAAAGTTTAATACAGCTTTACAGTAACCACCTGGCCTGACATTTTCCTTGAGGGAAGATTTTAAGGACTGATCCACTTTATTTAGTGGTTATTGGATGTCAGTGTTTGTTTGTTTTGGGGGGGAGGATTAGATTGATTGATTAATGGAGGTACTAGGGATTGAACCTGGGGCCTCATGCATGCTAAGCATGTACTCTAACCATTGTGCTATTCCCTCTCCTGAAGTCAGGTTTTTAACTTATTTCTCAGATCAGTTTTCGACAATTATGCTTTCCTACAACTTCTGTAATTTTACCTGTATTTTCAAGTGTATTGGTGTAAAGACAGGCATTTTCCCCTCATTGCCTCCTTAATCTCTATAGCACTTGCATTTTATGTATCCTTTTTCATTCTTAATGTTACTTATTTGTGCTTATTTTTTTCTTGACAAATTTTCAATTCTGTTAGTCTTCTCAAAGAATCTTTTACCCACGTGTTTTTAAAAATTTCAATAATTTATGCTTTTATGTTTGTTATTTCCTTTTTTCTAACATCGTTGGATTTATTTTGCTGCTCTTTGTAACTTGATAAGTTGGAAGTTTATTACATTACATTTAAGTTCTTTTCTCATAGAAGCAGTACAACTTTTTTCCCCCATGAGTTCTTTTTTATTATTATTTAAAGAATTTTTTAAATTAGACTATAGTCAGTTTACAATATTGTATCAGTTTCTGGTGTACAGCATAATGTTTCAGTCAAACATACACATGTATATTCGTTTTCATATTCTTTTCCATTATAGGTTACTACAAGATACTGAATATCATTCCCTGTGTGATGCAGAAGAAACTTCTTGTGTATCTATTTTATATATACTAGTTGTTAGTATCTGCTTATCTCAAACTCCCAATTTATCCCTTCCCACGCCCTTCCCCCCTCACCCCCATAATCATTACTATGTCTGTGAGTCTGTTTCTGTTTTGTAAATAAGTTCATTAGTGTCTTCTTTTTTCTTTTTTAAGACTCTACATGTGAGTATTGGTATTCTTTCATATGGTATTCTTTCTCTTTCTGGCTTACTTCACTTAGAATGTGAAGTAAGGTCCATCCCTGTTGCTGCAAATGGCATTATTTTATTTTATTTTTCATGGCTAAGTAGTATTCCATTGTTTACATATACCACAGCTTCTTTATCTACTCATCTGTCACTGGACATTTAGGTTGTTTCCATGTCTTGGCTATTGTATATAGAGCTGCTATGAACATTGGGGTGCATGTATCTTTTCGAATTAGAGATCCCTCCAGATATATGCCCAGGAGTGGGATTGCTGGATCATATGGTAAGTCTATTTTTAGTTTTTTGAGGAATCTCCATGCTAGTTTTTATAATGGCCACACCAAACTACATTCCCACCAGCAGTATGGGAGGATTCCTTTTTCTCCACACCCTCTCCAGCGTTTAACGTCTGTGGACTTTTTAATGTTGGCCATTCTGACGGATGTGAGGTGATAATTCATTGTAGTTTTGATTTGCATTTCTCTGATAATTAGCGATATTGAGCATTTTTTCATGTGCCTCTTGGAGTTGCTTGTTTAGGTCTGCCCATTTTTGGATTGAGTTGTTTGGTTTTTGTTATTAAGCTGTATGAGCTGTTTATATATTCTGGAAATTAAGTCCTTGTCAGTCTCACCATTTGCAAATATTTTCTCCCATTCTGTAGGTTGTCTTTTTGTTTTACTTATGGTTTCCTTTGCTGTGTAAAAGCTTGTAAGTTTAATTAGGTCCCCTTTGTTTATTTTTGCTTTTATTTCTATTGTCTGGGTAGACTGCCCTAGAAGAACATTATTCAGGTTTATGTCAGAAAATGTTTTGCCTATGTTTTCTTCCAGGAGGTTTATAGTGTCATATCTTATGTCTAAGTCTTTAAGCCATTTTGAGTTTATTTTTGTGTATGGATTGAGGGGAGTGTTCTAATTTCACTGATTTACATACAGCTGTCAGTTTTCCCAGCACCACTTCCTGAAGAGACTGTCTTTTCTCCATTGTATATTCTTTCCTCCTTTGTTGCAGATTAATTGACCATAAATTTGTAGGTTTATTTCTGGGCTCTCTATTCTGATCCATTGATCCTCATGTCTGTTTTTGTGCCAATACCATGCTGTTTTGATGACTGTAGCTCTGTACTATTGTCTGAAGTCTGGGAGGGTTGTTCCTCCAGCTTCAGTTTTTTTCTTCAGTATTGCTTTGACAATTCTGGGTCTTTTGTGATTCTTTATACATTTTGGGATTATTTGTTCTAATTCTGTGAAAAAAGTCCTGGGTAATTTGATAAGGATCACATTAAATCTGTAGATTGCTTTGGGTAGTATGGCCATTTTAACAATATTAATTCTTCCAATCCAAGAGTATAAGATATCTTTCCATTTCTTTAAGTCATCTTTAATTTCCTTAATCAGTGTTTTGTAGTTCTCTGCATATAAGACTTTCAGCTCCTTGGTCAGATTTATTCCTCAGTATTTTATTTTTTGGGTGTGATTTTAAGAGATTGTTTCTTTACTTTCTTTTTTTGATATTTCATTGTTAGTATAAAGTAAGGCAACTGATTTCGGTATGTTAACTTTGTATCCCATCTTTCCCTGATAGTACTGTTTACCTGCATTCTTAAAGTTTTCCCAAATAGTGTTTTCATTATTCTTTGGTTCTGAATATTTTCTAATATTCATTAAGATTTCTTCTTTGACCAAGGAATCATTTAGAAGTATGTTTGTTAATTTCTAAATTTTAAGTTGTCTTGTATCTAGTTTAGATAAATAGATACTAGTTTTCTAGATAACTGATTTAGATAACTAGATACTCAACTGTATTGTGATCAGTATTCATGGTCTGTTTGATAGCAATTTTTTTGAAATTTGTTATAACTTGCTTCATGTCATAGCTTGTGGTCACCTGTTATAAAAGTTCTAGGTGTGATTATAAAGACTATGCATTCTTCACCTGCTGAAGTGCAGTGTTCTGTGTATGACCATTGGATCAGCTTGTTCACTTTGTTGTTTATGTATCTTCTGTTTCCTTGCTGATTTTTTTGCCTGCTTGATCTGTCAGTTACCAGTAGAGGTACATTTTAAAATCTCCCATTATGATGATGGGCATTTCTTGTCTTCTGTAGTTCTGTCAACTTTTACATTAATAGTAAATAAATTTACTATTAAATATATGTAAATTTAGAACTATAATTATATATTTCTGATGAATTAAAAATTTTACTATTTTGTTGTAACATACTCTAACAATGCTTTTTACATTAAAATCTATCTATGTTCTCTAATATATTGTTTCTTTTCATTAATATTTTATCTTATATGGCTTTCTTATTCCTTTAATTTCATGATTGATGAATCTTTATATTTTAGATATGTCTTTTATAAACACGCATTGGATTTTATTTTTTATTTAGCCTGGCAGTCTTTTTCTTTTAACTGGAACACTTAGTCCACTTATATTTATTATTAGTTACTGATATAGTTTTGTTTCTATCATCTTCTGTTTCTGTTCTTTTCTCACCTTACTTGCTTTGAGATTAGTTGTCATTTTTGTTTGTCTGCCCTGTCCTTATTTTATCCTTATTCTTTGAAGATGTCTTCACTGAGTAAATGGTCCTATTTGATAATTTTTTTTTTCTATTTGCACCCTGAAATATCCATTGGTTTTTCTTGCTATTGAGAAAGTGGCAGTCAGTCTAATCACATTCCTTTGAAAGAAATCTTATTTTCTCTCTGGTAGCTTTTAGGATCTTCTCTTTGTCTTTGGTCTCACAGCTTTGATATCTACTTGTGGAGTTATTTTTGGTTGCCATGTTGAGATACCTTGGGACTTCTAATCTGACAAGTAAAATCTTTCATAAATGTGGGGCCAACTGATGTCCTTCAAAGTCCGATGGCCCCCATTCCTGGGCTCTAGGATGTCTGCCTGTGATCCCTCAACAGATAAAGTACATTCTTTACTGGGTGTGTTTGCCCTAACAAACTAATAGCCCTAGGTAATGCCTAATCTTGTAATAGCTCAGGCTGGTTTGTTTCAGTCCACATCTCCACCTTATGAGTCATAAAACCCACTGCCCTTCATGGACCCTAAATTCTTACCTCACCTCACCTACAGCCAGTAAGAGACTTGCGCACAAACCAATCAGGCACTTTGTGACCCAACCTTATGAAACACCCCAATAACTGGCCCTCGGTGCTCACACAAAGCACCTCTCAACTCTGTGGCCCACTGTTGTCTATGGCAGCGTACCCCTAATAAACTCTTTTTCTATTCCATATTTTTTCTCTGGTAAATACTTTTACCAACCTGTGTGCGTCACCATGTTACTGACAGGCCGCCCCATTCTGTCTCACACAGTGAATTCTGGGAAATTGTCAGTCAGCATTGTTTCAACTATTGCCTTAGGAACTCAGGTTAGATGTCTATGGGAACTTCATACTCTGTCCTCCATGGGTTTTAATCTCTTTCATAATTTCATCTCTTTGTCTCCCTATGCTATCCAGTCAATTTTGTATTTATAGTGTTACTGAACCAAACTTGGGTCTGCTTGTCTGCTATACAGCAATGCCAATTTTCTAATGCTGGGTTGTGGTAAAGGAAAGTACAGTGTTTTGCAGGGTGCCATGCAAGGAGAATGTGCAGCTTATGCTCAAGAGACCCCAACTCTCCAGTGGCTTTCAGGAAAGGGTTTTTAAAGGCAACAATTTGGGTGAGGGTTGCAGCTCATGGACTTTCTTCTAATCAGTTGGTGGTGGAGTAACAAGGTGATGTTTTTGGGAATCTTAATCACCAACCTTCTGCTTCCAACCAGCTGGGGTCTACATGCTTGTGGTCAGCATGTATTTACCATCCTCCACTTGAGTGAGGGCCTTAGTTTCTACAGAACAACTCAAAAGATTTGTGTCAGATTGTTATGTATATTTCTTGAGGAGGAACTAGGACTCTGTTTTCTGCTGAGCTATTGTTTAAGCTATCATTGCTTTTCTGCTTGACTGCTTTTCCTTTGTTTCTGCATTCCCTCACTTCCCTAATTAGTAACTGCTTGAGTCTGCTCTTTGGTACTCAGGGAAGGCCTATGAGACTAAACCCTTTTTCAATAAACAAGGAATGGAGGACAAAGAGGGGCTTTTGTATCAGGGAGGGACCTGAAGGGTCCTGCTCTGTTTTAGTAGTAAGTATTTTAACTGAGTCTCTTTGCATACACCTGAAACTAACATTGTAAATCAATTACAGTTCAATAAAAAATAAAATAAAACAGCATTTTTTCTTCCAAAGTTCATTTAGTTCTTTTTGAATTCTATGTGCTCCTTTCTCAATATTTTCTTTTCTTAGTTTCTTGTTTTCTTAAACGTATTAAACATACTTATATTTTATGCTTAATAATTCTAGTGTCTGAATTCTTTGTAGGTCTGATTCTGTCTGCTTCTTCCCTCCAGTCCTCCCTCCCCTCTCACATCAATTCATGGTAAATTGATTTCTTATGTATTTCGTGATTTATTTATTCATGATTTTTAAAATTTTAATTTTAGTTTTAATTTTTTTACCATGTGCTCTTCCAATTGAGGAACATTCTTTGTGGAAAGGCTGGTTTTAAAGGATCTTTCTCCAGAAAGGATTAGTAGTTGCTTTTCCCTGGTTTCTTGAGGCCGCTATCAACTTGGAAATACTTCAAACACTTTCTCAGACTGGCAGCTTTTCAGACCACACAAGTAGCTTTAGCTGCAAACTCCTATATGTGACAACCTGTGGTTATAAAGTCTCAGATTTTTTTTTCTCTAACTTACTCCCAGGCTTAAGGCAGGCAGTTGCCTTTCCTATCCTTAGCTTAGGGTTATTAGTGGAGGGATGTTCCTCATTTACCTTTTAGCTTAGCCCTTTGAGAACTCCAGCTTTGTGCAACAGATCTTCTGTTAAATTTTCCATCTTGAGTAAGCCCTAGGATTTTTTCTCCTTTGCCTTTGTTGGCAGGAAGAAATTTTCCCTCTCCTCTTCTAGATTCTTCTGACTGGTCTAGGAATTAAATTAACTGAGACAGATTAACAGAAGAAAATCAAACAAAAGGTTAATAACATGAAAACATGGGGGAGACCCAGAAAAACTGAGTAACTTGTCATAGTGACTGAAACCCTCACCTTTTATACCATCCTCAGCTAAATACAAAAGAGGATGTTGAGGGGGAGAGGTTACCAGAAAAAGCAGAGTAAACAAGGGTGATTATGATACTGGTTTAAATCCAAGCCTTCTCCGCTGATAAGAGTTTCTAGAGATTTGGTCATCCTTCTCTTCTAGGTATGGCATGAGGGAGACACCTTTACAAATGAGATTTCTGTTACAAATGTAAATGTTTTTTAAAAAGGGTAGCTTCTACTTGGTTTTCAGAATTTTTCCATGTCTTCTGTTTCTTAGAAAATAACCAGCTTAAAATAATTAATATGCCAGAGACATCTTTTAGGGTGGCAAATTCTGCTCCCCTACACCTTCTTCACAAGAGGTTGAAAAAATTGAAACTTAGTTTGTACTGGTTTGTACAAAATCCTCAGAGTGTGAAAATCAGGTTGTGCGCTCTGCTTATCATTTCTGGGTTCCAGCTTTCACTTGGCCTCTCATAACTCTTTACTTTCTTGCCTGCCCTGTAGTGTATTTTAAATAGTGTTGTTACGTTTATCTAATACTTTAATTATATTTCCACAGGAGTTCAGCGTCTATTCCACAATACTGTAGGAAATGGCAGTCCTGTGATAAAACTTTTACAAGTTCAGTTTTGCTTTTGCTTTTTTTAGTTGTTTCTCTTTCTTTTCTTTTCTTTTCTTTTCTTTTCTTTTTCTTTCTTTTCTTTCTTTCTTTCTTTCTTTCTTTCTTTCTTTCTTTCTTTCTTTCTTTCTCTTTCTTTCTTAGTGTTTTATTGTTTTTCTATGTTTGTGTGGGAGTTTTATAGGTAAAATTTCAGTTTTAACAATCTAATATAAATTGTCTGTGTATAAACTGTTATGGAAAGATTTGTGGTACTTCTTTTTTGTTTGTTTGCTGGGGTTTTTTGGGGGGGAGGTAATTAGGTTTATTTATTTTAATTTAACTTTTTTTTCTTTTTTTTTTAATGGAGGTACTGAGGATTGAACCCAGGACCTCATGTATGCTAAGCATACACTACCGCTTAGCTATACCCTCCCACCATGGTACTTCTATTGACATAACCAACAAATACTTATTGAGTGCCTCCTTTGCACCAGGTACTATTCTAGGAATGGGGGCTTGAGCAAAGGAGAAATAATTTTTTCTGTACCCTTCTAGTTGAGAATCCCGTATAATAAAAAATTAATAGGAGAAAAAGAAACAGAAGTTTAATAGCATGTATACTCCTGTAACTGGATAACTCCCCAAAATAACCCAAGCCACCACCAGCTAAAGGCAAAGAGGATGCTGGGGGTAGGGAAAGGCCAGTTTGGGGAGGCTTTTAGGAAAAGCCCAGGAAACAAGGGTAAGGCTGTTATGCGGATTTAAGTCCTTCTCCACTGATAAAGGGTTTCAAGAGGTTTGGCCCTCCTCCTTTTCCTGCTACAGAGAGGGAGACAGCCTTACAAATGGAGATTTCCCTTATAAATGTGAATATCCCTTATGAAGGGGTAACTTTCACTCAGTTTTCAGAGCTTCTCCCTAGTCAGCTGTTTCTTAAAAATAATCAGCCTAAAATAATCCTTAGGCCAAAAAGACATATTTTGGGGTGGCAAATTCCGCTTCCCTTCAGGGTACAGAAGTGAACAATAATAGACCAAGACCCCTGCCACCAAGGAGCTTGAGTTCTAGTGGGGAAGACTGGATATTAGTATGTTAGAGATAACACTGAGGAGAAACAAAGCAGAGGAGGGTTCATTGCCTCTTCGGAGAAAACAGCTCAGGAGTATCTCACTGAGAGGGTGACATTTTTAAAAGAAAATGGGGTGTGAGCCATGAGCACTCCCGAAAGAGAAAAGACCTGTATGTCTTATAAATGCCTAAGAGAATACAGAATGAAAATTCTCTGTGGCTTCATATTTATACTGTGTCACAAATATTGCTATTTATTTTTTTCCCATCTTAAATCTCAATTTCTCTTCCTGTTTCTTAACTCAACACTGTAATTTTGATTCTCTAGCCAGGAGACCTGACTCTGTCTATCTTTTTGGACAAGCTACTTAACCTCTTTGAGCCCTGTTTCCTGATGTATAAAATAAGACCACTGCCTAATTCAAGACTGATGGGCAGTATGAGCTAACATTTGTAAAAGTTCATGTCAAAAGACATTTCATGGGCACTCAATAATTGCTAGTTTCTTTTTTATTCTTCCTTCCGTGTCCACACTCTTCTGAGCACTGGTTTTCAGTACTTGTCAGTAAATTTGCAGTAAGATTCTTATGTAACACCATGGGGAAACCATGTGGTAGGCAATTAACTAAAGACAAATTAGAAACATTAGAAGATTTGACTTCAAGAAAAAAAAAAAAAGAAGAAGAAGAAACTTTCCAAAGTGGATTTTACTGAATTTGATGTTCAGGGTTAAGGAGATAAAGCCAAGCCCTGTGCATTTTCCCCTTAAAGATATTTTTCATTGTGTTGCAGGTCAGCAGCCCCAGTGGATCTCAGTTTGCATTTGTAACAGTCTGCCGATTCTTATTACAGTCAAACTCAAAGCAAGCAGTGACGTATCACATCCATATGCGAATACGTTAATATTCACATATTTTTCCCTTAACTCAATCTAGCTCTAATTTTGCAGTGTAGATTGCTGAGGTTTCTTCAGATTGTTGGCGTGCCACTAAAAATGGAGGAAATGTAAGAGTAAAGATGAAACTGCAAGGCTCATGTAGTTTGGGTCTAAATGAAGTGAAACCAGGATTCAGAAATAAAAGCAAACCGTAAAACCACTCCTGTCCTTTAGTGAGCTTTTCTCTGATTGGAGGGTCATGTGACCTTAGTTAGTCCCTGTTTTGATGCTGACTCATAGTGGGGTCTCAGTCAATTAGTTTTCCCCGTCGATATCATGAACGATACTGCATACCCTTCCTTGCCTGGTATGGCTGTTGAGATTTCATAGGATCTGAACAACATCAAAGTCAGACAAGCACTAAATATTAACAAAGTACAACTATTTATATTGTATGCTTTTGGTTTTTGGTCTGTCCCCAGCCCTACCATTGACTGTGCCCTGCTGGACGTGCCCTTCCTTCGACTCCCTGGGGAGATGCCCTCTGCCCTCTGAGAGCAGCTGGACCACACATTCTGAAGATACCAGTAGCCCTAGTTTTGGCCCCTCGTACACAGACCTGCAGCCCATCAGTGCTGAGGAGCTGACGAGTGGCCCAGCTTCCAGGGCTGACTCGACTGGTAAGATACAGCCCTAAGCCAGAGGGCTCTGCAAATCACTTTGGTGACCTGTTGCTACTTCTCAAATCTCTGCAGCCTGCTTTGTTTGCAATGAGTTCAGGAGTATTCATCCAGTTAAAAAGCTAGAATCCTAAGTGTTTCAGAATTGCACTGGGGAAAAGAAAACATGCATACAGACTGGCTGGTTGGTTGGCAGATTATTAATACTGGGAAATCATTTGACAGTATATTTAAGGTGTTATTTTCTGACTGTTCAGTACAAGTACTGTTCCCTGGCAATTTATTTTCTCCTTGAATAACTGAACTATGTGTAATATGCACAAGGCTGAATCTTTCATTCCACCACCCACACATCTTCTCTGTTCAGCAAGAGGGAGATTAGATTTAAGCAGAGAAAAAGTAGATGTTATGTGAAGTGGAATGAGAATCAGGACGCAGCCACTGCATCTAGAGTACAAATCATTTTGCAGTTATGTTTATTTGGTGGTGCATGAATTGAGCTATTCGCCAGTCTATGGCATCCCATGTTCTCATTTGTTAAATTTCCAGTAGGTGTAGGATGGAATGCTGGCTGGCTCTGCAGGTGGAATATGGGCCTGTCAACAAGCACTATATTGTGGGTTGGTTTTAGGTTGGCACTGGAAAGATGCTGCGTGTTCTTATGTTTTGGTTATTTGGCCCTAGGGATTGTTTTCCTTTGAAAGTGACAGAGTTCCTGATTGTTTCTCAGATTTTACCCAGCGTGTCCAACAATACTTGTTTTTCCGTCTCAAAGATGTTGTTTAGGAATTTGTCTCTGGATAATTTTTCAAATTTGGCTAACATTTGCCCTCATGCTGTGTATTTCTTGGGGGGGGGTTCTACAAGTAGAAAAAGGAATCTCTCTTGCAGACTAAAGGGTTCAGGCAGGATTTGGCTTGGTATTTGATAATATTGTAAGGAATCTTAGTTTATGACAGTCTCTCTTTCTCCACGAGCCACAGTTCTTTGTAGCATTTTGTTTTCACCGACACTCTCAATTCTGCTTGGTTGTCTGTGGCTGATGATCTCAGTCAGTGGCTGATCTGTGCTCCCACAACCCCATCTCCGCCACTGGGAGCATTTTGTGGATGGGGAGGCACCGTCAGGAGCTGAGGCAGCGAGGAGGAGAGGCTGTGCCTACCTCCCCTTCGCCTCTTCTTTCTCCCAGCCTCCCTGCCAACTCTTCCCATGGACGAGGCAGACGACGTGTTGGCTGAGAGCACACAGACACTGGAATCAGACTGCTTAGGTTCAGATCCTCCTTCTGCTATTTGCCAGCTGTGTGACCTTGGGCAAGATTCTGAATATCTTTATAGCTCAATTTCCCCACCTGGAAAACGGCCATAATAATAGTACTTACCTCACCAAGTTATTACGCACTCCAAGGGAGACAGTTTACGGAGAGCAATGTACATACACAACGCCTGACACAGAAAAAGTGATCGTCAGCGTGCACTTTCTTCCCTCTCCTGCCCCAGTGTTCTTAAGCCTTTAGAGATGCGGACGGTGGGCTCCTAACTGCAGGAAAAGTCAAGGTCTCTAGGCTCAGGCTGTTTTTCCAGTGGCCTCTCTACTTAGGTGAAAATTGCCTTAATTCCTAGAGGTTCAAATGATGAAAACCAGAGTCCTAGCCTGAACTGGACATTATTAATCTGTCTCCAAATCTTGTAATTATTTTTAGTATCTTCCTTTTCATTGAAAGCCTTCTCCCCCGTTGCTTTGGTCAGGGTCCTAGGCAGGTAGCAGATGGTACCTTCAAAAGGGCTTATCTGAAGAGAGTTTCATGAATGGACTCTTACAGAGGCAGCAGGAGCTAGAATCATGGAAGAGGGGCTGCCCCCCCCCCCCACCAGGCGCTATGGCTGTGATGGGACAGAACCACTGCCGGACACTTGGCAAAGAGGGGAGAGAGAGGGGAGTAAATACCCAGATCTTGTGCTGCTGCTGCTTTTCATCAGATGCTGCTGGAAGACAAAGGGCCCGGAGCCCTGGTGAGGCAGCCCACCGAGGTCAGCCCCCAGGCCACAGAGCAGGTGGGGAAGGGTGCAGAGTGGCTTTGGGTGAGGGGAGGTGATGGAGCAGATGGAGAGGAGCATACACACTTCCGTTCCCAGCAGGAACTAAATGGCCTGTAGGCTGGGGTCACTCCAGAGACACAAATGCAACCTAGGACTGGAGGATGATGAGTGATGCTTTTGGTTCTCTCCTTCAGCAGGAGGTGGTTTCTGTAGCTTCAGGGAGGCTAGAGGTCTGGCCTCCTTTGCAGAAGGAGTCGTATTCACAGCCCGGAGTTCCTGAGCGTATGCTTTGTGCCAGATGTGGATTGTCTCCGCCTTTACAAGGATCCTGTGGGCAGGCATCATTTTCCCCACCTAGTTGACCTGAGTCTGTGGGAGGTTAAGAAACTTATTTAAGAGAGTACTGCTAAGAAATGCATGAATCTGCATTTCAATTGATGTTCCAAAGCCTTTTCCAGTGGTTCCCAAGCCTGGCAGTGCACCAGAGTCATTATGTTATCAGTCACCTTCTAGACCTGCTGTACAGACAGGTATAGAGGATGGAGATATAGATATAGATATAGATATAGATATAATTTCATTCATTCCAGCACTCAAGGAAAGAGCTTATGTTTCCTCAACAGACGTGAGTGCTTACAGAGAACTGCTGTGTGCCCACACTGTTGTGCTGCACTAACAAGTTTCTGAACACTGCATTTTGAAAAGAAATATCCTAGTTCTTTAGTAATCGGACAAGGGATTGGCCCAGGTGCTGGCAGTGTGTCCATCTGCTCATGATGGAGTGGTCTTCCTTTGCATCTCACCTCCACCCACTCTCCAGGCCCAGAGGTGGCACTGGTGTGCCTGCAGGGCCCCAGAAGTAAGGTGAGTGGCTCAGAGAGCAGTTGCCCAGGCCAGGTGGACAGTGTCCAGATGCAGTCCCAGCATTGGGAAACCCCTGAGGCTCTTCCTGAACGTCCTGACCTGTGCCTCAGGGTGAAGTTCTGGCTTGGAGAAGCCTTTAACTCATCCTGGGTCCCAGGATAGAAGAAGGACCAGGGAAAACCAGGTGTAGGAGAATGACCAAGTATTTCTAAGCCTGTGGCCCTTACGCTTCTTCCCCAGCAGTGGGGAATTTATAAATGCTTCTGTTGAGCTATTGAGAGCTTCAAAGACATCGATACACACTGGAAAGCCCCCCAGCTGGGTGGCTACCTGTCCTCCACCCGGCACCAGGCCTGTGGTAGGGGCCGACCTCTGGGAGAGCCCTACTTCAAGGCTCGATGGTTCACTTGGCATAAACTGAATCCCTGCAAGACTGCAGGGCAGATTCCCATAAGTCTCTGTGTCTTCTGGGCACATCACTCCCCAAAGCTTCCCTTCCTCATCTGTGAAATGAGGTTGGACGTCCCTGCCCAGGCCAGGCAATAGGGTGTGTGCAAAGGTGCTTCCTACAGTGCAAAGTGCTGTAGGTGTGAAAAAAAAAAACTGAATTTAAGAGCTCTGTGCCTCATTTCCCTTTGATATGGGAAATAAGGATAATTACTGCCTACTCTTTTATTGCCCCAAAGAGGATTGTAAACCACATGCCTGTGGATGAGATGAGAAGGGCTTTGCGGTCCTCAGCCATGAGCCATGGTGAGTGCAGAGAGGTGCTGTGAAGGGTTCAGTATGATTGGTTCCTGTGCCGAGGGCTTGGGGATCCTTGGGAGGAGCTGCCTTGGGGACACTTCTGTCGTTCATCTGCCCACCTCCCACCTCCCACCCCCATGCCTTATAGCTTTGTGGAGGGAAGGAGAGGGTGAAGAGAGGTCGCATATTTACAATAGCCAAGACATGGAAACAACCTAAATGTACACTGACAGATGACTGGATAAAGAAGTTGTGGTATGTTTATACAGCTGTAAAAAAGAATAAAATAATGCCATTCACACCAACATTGATGGACCTGGAGATTGTCATTCTAAGTGAAGTAAGCCAGAAAGAGAAAGAAAAATACCATATGATATCACTCATATGTGGAATCTTAAAAAAAAAAAAAGACAAATGAACTTATTTACAAAATAGAAACAGATTCTCAGGCATAGAAAACAAACTTATGGTTACCAGGGGCAGAGGGGGTAGGAAGGGATAAATGAGGAGTTCAAGATTTGCAGATGCTAACTACTATATATAAAATAGGTAAACAACAAGTTCAACAAATTCATACTGTATTAGCACAGGGGACTATATTCAATATCCTGTAGTAAATTATGGTAAAGAGGAACATGAAAACTAATGTATGTTCATGTATGATTGAAGCATTATGCTGTACACTAGAAACTGATGTAACATTGTAAGCTGACTATACTTCAATAAAAATATATATATACAAAAAAGAAAAAGAAAAAAAAAAAAAGAGAGAGCAGTTGCAGACTGCAGCCTCCCCCGGGAGCTCCCTCTCCCAGCCGGCCGGGCTTTTCCTGGCAGTGCACTGTGTGAGGATGTGGCCAGGGCCGCTGCTCCGTGATTCAGCTCCTGTGTGGAGCGGGACTCTGGTAGCCCAGTCCCGGCCTGTTTACCTTGGCTCTGTTGCTCTGTGCCAGGCCTCAGCCCACCGTGCCTCCTCCTTGTCTTCTGTGGCAGGGGTTCTGCAGGGGTTTGGCAAACCCAATTCCCAGTGTAATTGTGGAGGGAAAGACTCTGTGATCAGCCTATACTTTCTTCTCATTTTCTCACCAAGGGGATAGTTAGGAGGAGGAAGGCAGACAAACCCCTCCACCTTGGTTAAATCACAGGGTGTGGGGCAGAGCTGGAGGGCGGTGTCGACGTTTGCCCTGGGGTTCAGCCTTCCAGTGCAAGTGGCAGGAGTGGGAATAGGCAAGATCTCTAACAACGCCCCTGTCTCCCCAGGGCCCCCATTCCCTACGTCACAGGCACACCCTGTCTTCATCAGTCGGAGTAGCTCTGGAATGCCGGTACTTTGAAATGAGTTGATAAACCTTCCTTGGAAGTCCCTTGCAACCAGGGAAGAGGAAACACAGAAATGTTTGCAGGAGCACAAGCTGCTGTTAGGCAGTGGCCTCCATTTTGGTTTTCTTTTACACACAAGAAAGGTGTCGATTTAAGTGTGGGATTAGAATGCTCAGGCATATATACAAACTAAGGCACGTCGAGACTGAATGACGCTCATAGCAGGTGTTTAATAACTGTTGAGTGGATCCTGGAGTGAAAGGAGTGGGCTTGTAGGTGGGGAGTCAGCTGCATCCCAGATGCTGATAACCGATTTGGGTTTGAGTCCAGCATTTCTCCCAGGTGTACGCCATGCTGCAGCCCGTGAAAACCAGGATTCCCGGGGGTGCCAGTGTGCTAGGGCATGCTGGGCCACCGTTGTTGGAGATTCATAACATGTATTAGATTATTAAAGATTTTGAAAAGTCCTAAAACTATGTGTATTTCTACAGATACATATAATTTATGTATGTGTGAATATACATATACACATGTATATATTTAGATACATATATAAGTAAATTTAATCTTTCATTAACCTATAGTGCCTACCTGGTCACCTGGTCAGGTCTCAAGGTACAGAAACCTAAACATACATATCTGAGATGGAAGTATGTGCTGTTGCAAAAGTGTTGGGGAGCCAGAGAAACCAGAAAGAACTGTTTTGACAAACTTTCTTGGATTTACTGTTATGCCTATTCTGTATGTCTCATGCTCTGCTATACATCTTGGCATTTTTTGTTTTTTTTTTTTAAACTCTGGTTCAGCAGACTCAAGACTACATTTTGCCAAACATTCTTTGTATTTAAACTCTCATGGGCTTTAAAACAAATGTAGACCAGATGTTCTTGATTTATTTGTATTTCACTGATCACACTGGAATTTTGCCAGAGCAGTAGGAAATCCTCAGGGATGTGGGACTCTTTTTTTTTTTTTTCCCCCTCAGAAACTGGTGTTTTTCATGGGTAGGAAGCTATGGACTCAAGCTCAATTGTAACAGGAACTTTGTAGATGCCCAGAAAGTTTCTGCTGTCAGTATTGGACAAAATGGTATGAAAGCATCACCGGGGCTGCATGCCTCTCTACAAGATGTAACTTGTTGCTCTGTGGCCTGTTTTGCCATAATCCTGCTGCAGCTGGTAGAGCACTGGACCAGATTCAGGGGCCCAGATTCTCAGTAAACAGTAATTATCATCATGCACGATGGAGTTACAGGGGATTCTCGTTGGCACATTTGTATTTTGTGATTTTTTTTTTCACCTTGAATATATTTTGCTTGGAAGACAAAATAAGTTAACATATTTAAAAAAATTATTTTGCCTAGCTACAAATTTCAGTGATAATTCATATTCCTTCTAATAGTCCCCTCCCCAAAAGAGAAGAGGAGAAAATGTTTTTAGAACAAATCACACCGTTTTTCTCTTCATTCGTAAATTTGGCCCCCATTAAGTTGCATATTTTGGGTTTAAATCAGCATTTAAAAACTCTGATGACTGCTTTCTCTGAAAGTGTCTCCAGAGAGGTTCAAAAGTTTCTCAGAAATGGAAGTTTATTGAGTAAAACTGGTATTTTACCTGTCATTGCAAATACAGAAAAGAGACATCTTGAATACAGAAAAGAGAAAATATATGATATCTGCCTGTGAAGAATGGATAATCTGCAAAGAAATTTTTGCCATTAAAGGGATTTTTATATGGAACTTAAAAATAGTTTTTATTTATAGAACATCTACTATGTGCTGGGAATGTGTTCCACACAAGCACACACACATTTAATCGTCACAATCCTAGAAGGAGATATTACTATCCCATTTATGGATGTAGAGATGTGACTAAAGAGACGAAATGATTTGGCCAAAGCCACACAACTATAAAGGGTGGTTGGGATACAATCCAGGTCTGTTTCCTCAGTTTACCCGCCTGGTGCCTGGTAACGAGAGGCTGGTGTTTATGAGCAGTGAGTTGTGGGAAGCGGTTACCGAGAGCCTTCTGGGTGCCCAGGGCTGCTTCCTCTGCACCCCGGGAGCTGTGTCCAAGCCTCCTTTGTGAGCTTGTCTCATTGGATGGTAGTGACTTGTTCAAGAGTCCCCAGCAGACTGAGGTCTTCCTGTAAGCAGGAACCACATCATTTTCCTTTTATATTCTCAGAATGCTGCCTGGCATGTTGAAATTACACGGTGGATCTTTGTGGAATAAATTATTCTGATAGACGGCTGGAAGGCCCTTGCTCTCAGTCCTGTTCTCCAGTGATCTTGGCTTAAGTGTATTTGCTAATTGAAATGTAGCTTCATGACAGGGAAGAATTAGGAGAGTGAATAGGTGCAGCCAGTGTTGAAATAACTTTTTTCCCACATAGTCTCCTTTCATTTTGTCTTCCTGTTTATAGTTTACTATAAACTTTTGAATTTTCTTTAAAAAAATTGATGTATGTGGTGGACGTGTGTGGCTGCAGTGGGGGTGCTTTCTATGTTTGGGTCTCTCGGAATCTCACTTATCCTATATGTTCTTTGACCAAAGCACCCATATTTTCCTTTCCTATCTGTTTACCTCAGAGAATGCAAAGAAGGTGACTTGGGGGAAGCTTTTCTGTCATACGGAAATGGGTTCTTGTGACTATTGGACCATCTGTGCAGAGCAGAATTGAGAAGGAGCAGCAGAGTCTAAGATGCTGTGTTCCAAACAGATCATCTAAATGATCTATCTTGGAACCACTTAATTAAAAAAAAAAAATCCAGTGACCTCCAACCAGAGATTTTGCAAGTCCCTTTTAGATTTGCTAATGAACTAATCCTGAAGAGAAGGTGACAACTGTGGTGCCTTTCATTGATTACCGTCTGTGGTGTTCTTTTTAGTGTTAAGATCTTCCTTTTATAGACGGTAACACCAATGCCCAAGGCCACACGTTGGTTAAGTGACAGAATTAGGATTGACGTCCAGGCTCGGTGACACTGTGCAGCTCTACCCCTGCTGCAGCTGGGCTTTCTGGAAGGACGACTTCTGTGCACCCAGTCCTACAGGGCAGAGTTTGAGAGGCTTTGTTCTTGCAGCGCCAGACAAATGATCAGCACTAGATATTTGGAACCACTTAGAAGCCAGAGGGTCCATGAACTTGGAGGATAGGTCCTTATTGTCTCTCACCGCTAGGGAGGTTAGTGAAATGGGCATCTCCCTCAGCTGTGGGTGAGGTCACAAACCACAGCAGTATTAGCAGTACCTCCCACTTAATCATCAACAGAAGTCACAGATGTTTCCATAGCACGTTATAGTTCTGACAGAATAATCTCAAAATATCATTTATCTTGTTGCTACTTAGAAACTGTGGTAGTTATTGGCTGTGTTAATGGTTGTGTTAATAGTAGTACTAATATATTGCAGTAATCCAGGCAACACACGCGTGGCCTGGACTATGTGACTGGACTCCGTTTGAGGAGACTGGACTCCGTTTGAGGAAACTGAACAGATTTGAAGGACATTTGGTATTTAGAATGGACAGAATCCAAATTATACCGTTTCCCCCATTGTGCCTTAACATGTTCCATCTCTATGCCTCTACTTTTGATTTTTACCCTGAATAACTTTCTCTCCCCATGACAAAGTCCTACTGACAGTTTAGATGAAACTCAATCGATGTTTTCTCACAGGAAATCCTTTCTTTGTGCCAAGTGTGGTCCTGAAGATCGGGCATTCAGAGTAAGCTGCCCTGCGCAGGTTCCCTGCTGACTTTTACTGCAGGTTTTACTGGAGGGGCCTCCACCCCCTGCTCTGCCGTTGGTAGGAGGGTTCTTTGTGTGGAAGTCATCTCTCTACCCAGCTCAGGTCCTCCAGGGCAAGGATGATGTTTTCATATTTGGATTGTCCACACAGTCTGGACTCCAGCACAACGCCAGGAACTAAGGAGGTGTCCAAGGAATGTTTTTAGTTATGTCTTCCCTTTTTCACCACATTGCGTCAACATTATGCCCCTGCCTCCTACCTCAGAAAAAGGTAAAAGCTTCCCTCAGAATACCTTGGTCCCAAGTACTCGAGTCTATAAAAAGAATTGAGAATAATAGAAATGAGTTCCTCTGGTCATAAGTTTGAATTATTTTACTGACAATTTTAAATGTAGGCAGCTTTTGGAATAGTCATGGAATTCACCTGTGAAGGATGGTATCATCCCCTTTAGGTAGCTTCCCAGGTGAATGATGTAATACCATTGATTTATTTTTAAAATTAAAAAAATTATACAATTTTTAAAGATTACTCTCCATTTACAGTCATTATAAAACATTGGCTATCTTCCCCATTTTGTACAACGTATCCTTGAGCCTATCTTATATCCAATAGTTTGTACCTCCCACCCCCCCACCCCCCATCCCATATTGCCCCTCCTCCCACAGTGGTAACCATTAGTTTGTTCTCTGTATCTGTGTGTCTACTTCTTTTTGTTATGTTCACTAGTTTGTTGTATTTTTCAGAATCCACATGTAAGTGATATCATGTCTTATTTCACTTAGCATAATGCCCTCCGAGTCCATCCATATTGCTGTAAATGGCAACATTTCATTCTTTTTTATGACTGAATAGTATTCCATTATATATACACACCGCATCTTCTTTATCCATTCATCTGTTGGTGGACAGATGAATGGATAAAGGTTCTTCTATATCTTGGCAATTGTGAAAAATGCTGCTATGAACATTGGGGTGCATGTATCTTTTCACATCACTGTTCTTCATTTTTTGGGATATTATACCCAGGAGTGGAATTGCTGGGTCACATGGTAGTTCTATTTTTAGCTTTTTGAGAAACCTCTGTGCTATTTTTCACAGTGGCTGCACCAATTTACATTCCCACCAACAGTGCACAAGGATTCCCTTTTCTCTGTATCCTTGCCAACATTTGTTATTTGTATTTTTTCTGATGATAGCCTTTTTGAGTGGTAATACCACTGATTCAAATAAGATTAGAAATTGCTCACTAAAACTTTTGTGCAAACCATTCAGTGTCCAGCAAAGTCGAACTTCAAAGAGAGTTATGAGCTATGTTTTTTTCTGGTAACGAGATGTTTACTTGAACTTGATAAAATATCAGTGGGCATGAAAGGCTCCGACCACAGTGGCTGGCACATAGTGCCCTCTCAAGTGTGCATGGTCATTAACCCTGAGCCTCTGGAGGTAGACGTCTTAGTGTTTGGTTTAGAATTATAGTGATTGGTTTGGGTTCTTCACCTTTAAAGTTAGAAAAAATTTAAAAGATTATTTAGTAGACTTTCTCCCATCTTATGGGTGAAAAAACCAAAGCCTACAAAGTATCAGTAGCAGAGCCAGGCTTTGTAACTCCTTGTCCCTCACCTGTTCTGTGAATCATTAAAAACCTGAGAGACTGGCCAGGTATAACGGGTTATTTAAAAATTTTTTTTCTTGCTGAATGTTTTATCATTAACTCCCTCCCTCCCTCCCTCCCTCCCTTCCTCTTTTCCTTCCTTCTCTCTCTTTCTCCTGAATGAAACAGTGACCCCTCTTTCTTGAGGGTTCAGTTCACTCATGAGAAAGTTAAATGCAGTGGAACCAATGGAGATGAGAGCCCTCAGGTCCAAGAAAACATTTTTTCTCTCTTAATAGTAAGCGTGACACTTTAATGGGAAGTGGCCGTAGAAAGTCTCTTGACTCACAAGCAAATGTGTCCTGGTCCTGAAGTCTGGGGGTGGGGGTTGGGGGCAAGGTCTGGTCTTTGTCGTTCTCTTTGCAGTGAGCTGCAAGCTGTCGCCTTATTGAGATCTTCTTAGAGATCTGGTCTCACCCACCTGACTTTACCTCAGGGCCACCTCTTCCTTTCTGTTCTCAAATCTCTCAGAGCGTAGAAAAGCTCCTTGTTCATGTTACGTTAATATAGGCTTTCTTCAAAAATGGGAGTTTAAAAAAATGGGAGTTAATTTTTCATGTTCTTTTCAAGGGAGAGAATGAGTTCACAATTTATCTTGGGTCAAGTGAGGAAACAGATCGTACTGCTATAACAGGGCAGCTGTCTTTGGTAGAGTTTACATCTGCCACGAGCCTCAAGAACAAATTCATGTCACCACCTAGTGATGCATATGGAAACACAGCGGAGTGCTGTACCCAGGGTTACAGACGTCAGCAAGATGTCAGCCCTTCCCGGTGGCAGCACCGAGGGTGCTCGTTGGCTCTTTTTCTCTGAAATAGACAAGTACCTTTTCTTTAGTCTTGTGTGGGTTGCTATGTGTATTAGTCCTCTAGGGCTGCCGTGACAAAGTACCACAGACTGAGTGGCTTAAATGACAGAAATTTATTTCCTCATGACTCTGGAGGCTAGAAGTCCAGGATCAAGGTATTAGCAGGGTTGGTTTCTTCTCAAGCCTCTCTGCTGTTTCTTTGCATGATCGTCCCTCTGAGTGTGTCTGTGTCCTGATCTCTTCTTATAAAGATGGTCTTACTGGATTGGGGCCCACCCTAATGACCTCAGTTTAACTTGACTACCTCTGAAAAGGCCTGACTCCAAATTCAGTCACATACTGAGGTACTAAGGATTAGGACTTCAAAACAGGAATTTTGGGAATATACAATGCAGCCTATGACACCATGCAAACGACTTAGAAGTCCTCTCCCTTCCCTGCCCAAGATAGGCAGATTGACATTACAAACCTGTCCTATGTGGTCTTTCTGGAGTCAACACGAGCAGTGACACTTGCTGTGTAAACTGGTCTTTGGATCTGACGCTCCATAGAAAGCCTACTTCCCACAGTTAAACTAAGGAAAATTATGCTTAATGAACCCCTCACTCAGCCTTTTCACCTGCTTGTCCATAGAATGACTTGCTTATTCACCAAGGGGCTGGTTTATCCTGCTGGACTCATTGGCTTACGTGCCAGTGCAAAAGTAAACACGATAGTTCATAAAAGAAGAAATGCAAAGACTTACTATGGAAAGATGATAATCCCCATAGTCAGTTGTCCATATAAACAATGATGTCTATCAGCTTGGTAAAGTTTAAGTGATTGAAAGTAGCCAGTGTTGGGAGTAGAATTGGGAATTTGCATGCAAGGATTGCAGAAAGACCTTTCTGGAGGGCATTCTAGCTATTGGTGTCAGTTTAAACGTCACTCTTTAACAATTAGTTTATCTCAAGGAAATAATTAGACATGT
This sequence comes from Camelus ferus, assembly GCF_009834535.1. Classification (NCBI taxonomy): domain Eukaryota; kingdom Metazoa; phylum Chordata; class Mammalia; order Artiodactyla; family Camelidae; genus Camelus; species Camelus ferus. The sequence continues at coordinate 75,456,240 of NC_045701.1, read as the reverse complement.
GCCTGGGTGTGCAATGCAGCACTGTTTATATTAGCAAAAGCACACAAAACAAAACCTGAATGTCAAATAAAATGGAATGCTTTGCAGCCATGGAAAGTGTCCCAATTATATTGTTAATTGAAAAAGGTAGGTTACAGAGTAGAATGTATCATCATCTTGCTATGTTGGCCTATCTATAATTTTTCTGTATTAGTGTTTTTGATGGAAGATATTCCAGACTGGTTATCTTGGGGTGGAAGCCTTTCTTTTCCTTACTACATTCATTTTTATAGGATCTGAATTATAATGATCACAGATCACTTTAAATATCAGAAAAAATAAGCCAAACGCAAAATAATAATTTCCATTTAGAGAATTAAATATGTTACTGAAGCATTTAAAGTTTTCTTTTATGATAGATGTGTTTTGGGGGGTTAAGTGCTCTCCTGTTTGCTTTGAGAGGGGCAGATATTTCAAATATGTACTTGTGTTTGACTTTTCACGGGCATAATGCTAGTTGCTTATTCTTTGCAGGAAGTCGATACAGTGTAATGGAAAGCCGTAATCTTCTGAGGGTGACAGATCAGAGCCGCACACCGGCTGTGCTACTCCCCTGCTCTGTGACATTTGGCAGATTATTTAACGTCAGTGACCTTTGGTTTCCTCAGCTGTAGAATGGAAATAATGATAATGGTTTGAGCTTTGCAGGTTGATCCTGAGGGTTAAATGAGACCTGGTACATAAAGTTTCTGGATTAAAATAAGGAGTAGTCATTATGATGAGAGCAACATAATGCAGTTTCCAGAATTCTTCATGTTTTAGAGCTAGGACTTAGTCTATGGGTGGAAAATTTCTTTAAGTTGTGGAAAAACAGCTAAATGGAACTCAAAAGAAGTTCCATTCTATGTCCTTGGCTAGCTTTGGTAAACCGCTTTTACAGAAAGGCAATTTCTTTTATCCTTTCTGTTCTCACTGACTGAAAGGTGGGCTCACTTCAGTGTGCTTTGTGATACCACTTGTGTCTGTGGCATTTTTCTGCAGAATTAGAATCAGGAAGAAAAGCTTTCCCGAGAAGAGGTGGGGGAGAAGCCGCTGGGGTGAGAGGGAGGGCTGGATGGGGGTCAGGAGCAAATGCCAGGTTTACTTTCATGAGGTGCCTCCCCCCTCCTCCTCTTCTGGATTGGTTTGTTTGTACAAATTGGTTGCCTCAAGCAACACATTATTCGTTTGAGCCAGAATGTATCCCGGGAGACTTAACTGCTTTCCCTTTGCCAAGTAATTGTCCTTTTCCCAAAGAGGATGCCGGGAATGTGGGGCATTTTCCATTTTGGCATATTTCTCTCCAGTCCCCCCACCTCCCCCTTACTCTGTCTGCTGTCTGCAAAGCACTATGAATTTAGAAAGCAACCAGTTGTGAGCTGTTAATCTTTATTTCCACTCCTGGGTTTTTGTCCTCCTTCCTTAAATTTGCACTACTAATACTTAAGGAAAGAAGAGGATACAGGCATACCTTGGATATTTTAGATTTGGTTCCAGATCACTAAAATAAAGTGAATATTGTGATAAAGCAAATTGCACAAATGTTTTGGCTTTCCAGTATATGTAGTCTATACTGTACTCTGTTGTATGTGCAGTAGCATTATGTCTAAAAAACAAGATACATGCCTTTATTAAAAATACTTTATTGCTATATAAAATAAATAAACAACAAGAACCTACTATGTAGCACTGGGAACTATGTTCAATATCTTGTAATAACCCATAATAGAGAAGAAACTGAAAAAGAATATGTATACACATATATGCATAAAAAACTGAATCACTTTGCTGTACCTCTGAAACTAACACAACATTGTTAATCAGCTATACTTCAATTAAAAAAAACTTTATTACTAAAAAATGCAAACCATCATCTGAGCCTTCAGTGAATTATCATCTTTTTCTGGTAGAGGGTCTTGCCTCGGTGTTGACTGATCAGGATGGTGGTTGCTAAAGGTTAGGGTGGCTGTGGCAATTTCTTAAAATAAGACAACAATGAAGTTTGCTACATCAATTGAGCCTTCCCTTCACGAGCCATTTATCTATAGCATGCAATACTGTTGGACAGCGTTTTACCCACGGTAGAACTTCTTTCAAAATTGGAGTCAGTCTTCTCAAACCCAGCTTCTGCTTTACCAACCAAATTTGTGTCATTTTCTAAATCCTTTGTTGTCATTTCAACAGTCTTCACAGCACCTTCACCAAGAATAGGTTCCTTCTCAAGAATCCACTTTCTTCGCTCATCTGTAAGAAGCAGCTCCTCATCCGTTCAAGTTCTGTCATGAGACGGCAGGATTTCAGTCACATCCTCAGTCTCCACTTCGAATTCTAGTTCTTTTGCTTTTTCCACCACCTGTGCAATTACAACAGTAACATCAACAATCACTGATCTCAGATCACCAGGACAAATATAATGATGAAAAAATTGGAAGTGTTGCAAGAATTACCAAGACGTGACACAGAGACACGAAGAGAGCAAATGCTGTTGGGAAAATGGCACTGATAGATTTGCTAGATGCAGGGTCACCACAGACCTTCAGTTTGTTAAAAATAAATAAATAAATATATACTTGTGCAGTGCAGTAGAGTGAAAGGCAGGAAAGCCAGGTAGGCCTGTGTTACTGGTCAGAGCATTCCCTGCCCCTGCACAGGACGCAGGTGGCCCTTGCAGCAGGATGATATTCCTGCCCTATTCACGTCAGGCTTGACCGTGTGATTTGCTTTTTGGCCAGTGAGATGCAGGTGGAAGTGACACGTCCAGCATAGATTTCTGCCCTCAGACCCTGGCTTGGACCTTGTTTTGGCTCATCTCTGGCTTCTCTTGTCTCCACACCCCACCTTCTAGACCACAGTCCACGTACCCAGGACTCCTGAATCCTTTGTCTAGACAGCCTTGGGCCTGCTCCCTGGCCTCTCCCTGGATCTGTGCACCCACATGTGGCCCATGCTGTGGGTGTGTGCAGCCTTAGGCCTGCAGGGGCTGGGAAGACAGTGCAGGCTGGAGCAGGGTTGGGGAGGGGAGTGAGTAGGGAGCAGGCCTCAGGTCAGGGACCACTTCTCTGCACAGTGATGTTTCTGCATGGAGCTTTAAGGAGTCCAAGGATCACAATTCCGTTTGGCCTTCTGGCTTGGTATGAACATATATTGGTCAAGGAGAGTAAGACACTTCAACAGTTTTTAGTGTGGTCCCTACTTTATAATACGTGGCCATATGTCATGTGAGCCTGCATCTGAACTCCTAGGGCCACGCCCACGAATGCTCAGATTTTCTGACGTTCTAGACACGGGCTGCTTATTCAGCCTGGGTCCCGGCCTGATGTGCACAGAGCTGCAGCTAATTCCTGATAGACGTAATGGGAGACAAATCTTTCTAACTGTAGGCCACAGAGATTCTGGAGTTGTCTGTTACTGTGGCATAACTTAGATTTAAGTTCACTAATTCCAAAATGAAAAATTGACACATGTAGAAGGTGTCTGACCTCTCCCGCTTTAAATATGATATTGGCAAGACTTTTTGTTATCAGTTGCACAATAGTGCTACCCAGAACCGTCTGGAAGAAAATCCTGGGAGGTGACTGGAGTTCTGTGATGGGCACGTGTGTGCGCCATACACACTCCGTTGCTCTCATTGCTGTTCTTGAATTGCTAACGTTCAATGCACTTTGAGGCCCCTTTTCCAGTAGTAGTGGTTTGGCTCATCCATATATCTGCCTTACTTCTTTCCCTTGTGACCCTCCAGAAGTAGAATTCAGGGCCAGATCTTGAGAAAAAAAAAAAAAAACCTTCTAAAATGAAAGAATATAAATAAAGCCCCCAGTGTGAAGAAGAGCAGGTAGTACTTTTACTTTTAAAAAGGAATCCATCATCTGTGAATTTATATTTGAACGTACGTACCCACCCGTCTCCCATCTTGTACCAGACAAGCTATCCCAGTGATCTTTTCTGCTCAGATCATATCAAATATGAGGCACTTGCTGGAGCTGAGAGTCTTTCTGACTTGGAACAAAAGTCACCTGGTCCCCACTGGTTGTAATACTCTAAACTTGGCCCAATGATATCAAACAGAGACATGGGTAATGGCAGTTAAGGTAACTATATTGTAGGCGAAAAACATACTTGTTTTCAAAAAGCTTTCAAATACAGAGATAATTTTATTCACTCTTTATTATAGCCCGCGAGATAAGCAGAAGGAAGCCCTCCCTCTTCACAGAGGAGGAAGCTAAGGCTTATTAGGTTTCAATGATTTGCCCTCTGTTTGGCTACCAATATTAATATTGGTATTAGGAATCTTAATATACCAATTAATTAATATACGAATATGTATTATATAGTATATATGTTAATTATATACTTTGTTATACACATATATATTTTATATACTTTATACTATATATTAGTATCTATTAATAATATTTAAATAATCTATGTAATGTCCTTGTCCCGGAGACTGCCTAACTGCTCTAACAGCTCCGTGATTTCAGTGGCTCAACACAGTTCGGGTTTACTTCTCATTCACGCCACTGTGAGTGCAGGGTGGTGACAGGGTACTGTGCCCCACAGTTCAGGGACCCGAGCTACTCTGTGTCGTCAGAGTTTCCTCCAATCAGGCGGCGGGTGGGACGTGGAGGTGCACATTCTGTTGGCCGGAGCACAGGGCCTGGCCATACCTTCCTGCCAGAGAGGCTGGAAAATGGGGCCTTGCTGCATGCCCAGGAAGCACAAATGTTCATGAACGCAAGCAATCTGTGCCTCAGAAGTTGCAGAAATGTGTAGTGTTTATCTCCCCTGATTATAGGGGCCCTGTTTAAGATCTGTAGACCATTATGTTTTCTCCCCAGCTTTATTGAGGTTTAATAGACATACAATAAACTAAACGTATTTAAAGGGAAGAGTTTGATGCACTTTGACACATGTCTGCATCAGTGAAGTCATCACCATAATCAAGATAACGAACGTATCTGCCACCCTCCGAAGTTCCTGGTGTCCGTTTGTAACCCTCCCTTTCTCACTGTCCTCCCCTACCTCCTGCCCCACGCGCCCACTACTCTGCCTGCACAGATCTGTTGGCATTTTTAAGAATTTTGTATAAATGGAACCATGCACTAGGTTCTCTAACTTGGCCTCTTTCTCTCAACATGATTATTTGGGGATTCATCCATGTTGCCTGTATCCATAATTCATTCCTTTCTATTGCTGGGTAGTGTTTTATTGTACTGTTACACCATAGTTTATTTTATTTTTATATTATTTTATTTTATCTTTTTTTTAAAAAACGAAGAAATCCAACTTTTCTTAAGTTGGAGAACCTTCTTGATACTTTGCCTTACAGGCTGAAAACGCTCAGCCTTTTTCGGGCAGGTTAGAAATACCGCCCCCCCCCCCCCCCAGTCTCTCATTCATAACCTGAGTCACAAGGAAAGGAGGACTTGATGGAGCAGGTGCTGTGCTTTTCTTGTTTTTGAACTTAGAATTGGGTGGACTGTTAATCTAGTACTGGCAACCTAATACAGACCCAGTGTTGTGCCCATGACCTTGGGGATAGAGTCGTCCCTCAGTATCTTCAGGGATTCCAGGGGCCCCTGGGGACACTAAAATCCAAGTCCCTCGTGTAAAATGGCGCAGTATCATGAACCTTGGCTTCTAATCTGTGGGTAGGGAGGGCGGATTATATAAAATAAACAAGATGGTTAATCCCAGAAGTCTGTAGTCTGAGATCTGTACTGTCCCTTGCTTGTCCCCGACCCTGGAACTGCAGTCCAGGCCGTGTTCATCCCAGGGTGGCACAGGGCTGCCCGTGTCCACACGCCTTCCAGGACTTCCTTGCCTCTGTTACTCGGCATCCACGACTCACTCTCGGGTTTAACCATCTTTAACATGAGGCTGACAAGGTGTATTGGGAGCTATTTACTAAAGAAATACTTATTTTGTTTAATGAAAGAAGTGATTATTTACTGAAATAAATAATAACTAAGTGAAGTAATATAAAGTACCTATCCCCACGCCTGGTGGATGGTTCAAAAATCATGTTTCCTTCCCTCCCGCTCTTTCCCTCTCCCTCTGCATTTTGGTCTTAACTTAACCTTTCCTGCCTGATCGTCAGCCACTTCCCTCTCTCAGATGTGCCGTCCATCCACACCGAACACTTCTTTGTTCCCCATGCATATCCTTTGCTTCCCTCCCTTTGGGTCTTGGCTGACAGTGTTCTTTGCCTTGGGTCCAGATGGTCGCTTCATCAAGGTCCACCTCAGATGCCAGCGCCCCCAGGAAGCCTGCCTTGATTTCTTGTTCTTCTTCCCCAAATACTCCAGCGCCCCAAGGTGGGAGTGACTTCTCTATCACAGCGGCTCCCCTGTATCACATCTTTATCACATCCTTACAGAACTGGCCCACTTGCTGTTCTTTGCCTCTGGGCTTTTTGTTGCTATTCCCTCTGTCTAGAAGGCTGTTCTTCAAGACCTTCACACATCTCACTCCCTCACTCAATTCAGGTTCTGCTCAGTTTCACCTCCTCACAGAGGCCTTCCCAGATTACTCCATCTGACACAAGGTCTCCTGTGCCCTATATTCTGTCCCCTACCCTGCGTTGTATTTTTCCATTGCACTTAATCCCACCTGATAATGTTTGTCTGTTGCTGATTGTCCGTCATGCCCACATGAATTCCCTGTGCACGAGGACTTTCTGTTGTCCCTGGTGCATCACTAAGTGTCTGGCACATAATAGATGCTCAGTGATTATTTGCTGAACAAGTGAATAGTCACCACCAGCTTACATTATGGTCTCTATCAATGTGCCTTGAGGGTAAAAGCAATGTCAACGTCTGATTCATCATTAGATCACCTCAAACATGTTGTCTGTGTTCGTGTACAGTAAGTGTTTGGCTGAAAGACAAAAGTCAACAGTGAGGAGAAAATTTCCCAAGGTCCACATGACTCCACTTCAGTTTCAGCCGAAGGCTGTGGAGCACCTGCTGTTTGCCGGGTGCCATGAGATACTTCTGTACGCATCGTCTCGTCTAAAGCTCACAGCAGTTTTCACATCCTCACACATACATTCCAGTTAGAACCTGGGGACTAGGACTAGGAACTCTGGGAAAGTCCCACAGCTTCTGCAACAGCTACTCCTTTCCTGTCACTATTACAGCTCCAGCACCTTTAGTCCCAAGGTCTCCCTCATCCCCGCTGTTGCTCATCATTCGTCCAAGGCCAGAGCCCCTCGGCCCCGCTCTGGCTTTCCTTCAGTCACTCATTCCATCCTGAGCCATTCTGTATCTTTCAAACTCTTGTTGATGGTGAGAAAACAGTCTGTTTTCTCTGTCTGTACATTATACTCCTTATAATTTCTTGTCCTAAAGTAGTCTGGCTCCCCCATCCCACCCATGGCCCTAATTTCCTCAGCCTTGGAAGAACTGACACCATCCCTTCCCCTCGGTTATCTTCCTGCCATTACTGAGCTGCCGTCATTCCACATTTTAAAATAAACCTCCAGTGTCCACTCCGTGCCTCTCTGCCCAGGTCGTGCACGTGCATTGCTGACTCTGGCCCTTGACCGAGCCTTCTCCAAGCTCACCCTCCCCTTAATGTTATTTCCTGTGATCTGGAGCCACAGAGTAGTGGAACGAGCATTGGACTGGGAGTCAGAAGAGCTCATTTGGAGGCCTTGCTCTCCCACTTGGCAGTGATGAGACTTTGGGAAATAAGACCGCTGAGCCTCAGTTTCTTCATCTGGAACATGGCTGTAGTGATACACACTCATCTACCTGCTTCAGGGGGTTTATTGAGAACAGAATGAGGCAAGCACTGCCAGGTTCACCCATAAACCAGGAGCACTGTGGAGGTGTCAGGCGTTATGGGGCATTGTCCTCCTGGCTGCTTGGTGACATGCCAGACTTTGGGTCTCATTTCCCACATGGAGCTTCTCTCAGTGACCCTTGGGCTTCACTCGCCTTTCTATAAGCCCGGACCCCAAGGGCAGCTTTTTCTTCAGTTTTCTTCCAACAGCCTCAGAATCTTTAATTCTTTGACTTTCCACCAAACCCTTTTGGCCAGATCTCAGTCCTTTCCATTACGACACAGTGTTGGCTCTTGGATAGTGTCTGGGAGAGCGTCTCTGGTCAGTCTTCAAGCAGAGAATGACACACCGTTTTTAGTGCTGACTCTCATAATTAAAATCGGCAGCAAGTATTTACTCAGAAGAGCCGCCTGGCTCCCTGTGACGGCGCACTAGTTGCCTGGAGGGTGTTCCCGCCCCACCTGTCCGGCTCCTTCCTGGTCTCCCTTCTGCATTATTGCTGACTTAGACTTGCCAGCAGTTCCTTGCACCAGCCTCACTGTGAAAGTCACATCAGCTGAAAAGCTTCAGGTCCCAAAAAGAAGACATGTCCTTTCTTCCTTCCAGGTGCCCAGAAACCGTGCTTTGGCAAAACTGGCAAAGAACTGGGAGTCGAAAGAAAGGAAGACATGAAGAGCTTGCTTGAGGTCTAGAATCCTAGCTGTTGGCCCTGAGAATAACAACAGGTGGTGGCTGTCACTGTTTCAGAAACTTGGTCAGGATTCTCATCTTAGCTATTTCAACGCTGGGTGATGAACTTAGTACACTACCCAGTTCCTTGGTTTTGAAAGCTCCGTAGTGTATTGTGGGGTTTGAACTGTGGCCTAATATTTAAGTAAATGAAGTGAAGGAAAAAAGTGGTGAAGGGAGCCAACATGAGCAGCCTTTCAACGAGCCTCGTATTTCACGTCTCACGTTTATAGATGCTTCAAGACTAACACTTCCAGCAGAGGGGACGTGGGTACTGGGTCTGGCCGATTACTCATGCCCTGGAAGTGGCACGGTGACTTCCCAGAGGCTGGTTTGATGGAATCTCACCTGGCTTTCAGTGCCAGCATCATCTCTGGCCTCACTGCCACGCTTGAATCTCGACGTCTGTTCTAAGTGGGGCTTGTTTAAGAGCAGGACGAGCTGCAGGTGCTGTGTAACATCCTTCCCACCGATGGGCTTCTCGGCTTTGGAACAGGGACTTATGACAAACACATATTTTACCATCTGCTTCCGAGAAGGAAGGAAGGGAAGCAGTTTCGACACAGGTATACAAACCTGCCTCTTTTCTTTAGGCAGAAATCTGAATGTCTTATGTGATGACAGATTGATCCTCTGCTTTTTGAATGACACATGATCTTCCTGACAAATGTGGAACATATAACTATAGAATCCTAGAAAATAAAAGTATGTCGATACTGAGCAGCTCAATAGAATGGAATGTGAGTCGCGGAGCATCACTGGGGACCCGAGGGGGTAGTTTTGCCAATATATGTCCCAAGTGAAGCTTGAGTTCTCAGTACAGCAGTCACTACCTGAACACCTCGTTCTGAAGGATGCGCTCACTACAGAGGCAGCCCCTTCCACGCTCAAGTGATGTTTACTATCTACCCACTAGTCCTTTGGCAACTAACTGCCCAGTTTGAACACTGGCTTCCATACTTACTAGCAGTTTGACCTTGTACAAGACACTTAACTTTTCTGAGCTTCAGTTTCTTTGTCTACAAAATGAGAACAATCACAGTAATCACTTCACAAGGTGATGGGAAGGTGAGTGCAAAATATATTTAATGCTGTTAGAAAACTGTTTGATATTATAGACCTTTTTAATAGATGTCAGCTCTTCTAGCATAATAATAATAATTCTTATTATCACTGTGCCTTGGATCTACGAAGGATAAATCCAACCTTTTTTCTGTACGACAACTTCTTCCCTATTTGAAAAGAGCTAAACACCCTCAGTCCTAGAAACAGTTTATTTGTAAACTGTTTGCTTGAACAGGTTACAACTCAGCTTAGTTCTGCAAAGATGACAAAAGAAATTCAAAGCACTGAGGCAGGTTTAATGTACTCAAGCCCTTTTGGAGACCTCAACAGTAAAAATATTTTTAATGTCTGAATAATGATGCCTTCTTTCCTGGAATTTATATCCCCAGGAGAGAGATTTCGAAGGGTATAAATAAAATAAGTCTGACAAGGAAATGGTTCAATTTTCCTTGCTGGATTGAAAAGTAGTGCCTGCTGATGATATGTACAAAGTAGTTACTTTTTTTTTTGGTCATTTATGTGCTAGAGTCTTAGACATTTTGGAGTGTGAATGTGACTTTTTTTTCAGATTCACCCCACATCTGCAAAGCAAGCTGGATATCCTCATTTGCTAGTAGACAATATCAGACAAATACGCCCATGACTTTGAGACCACAAGGGACCTGGGCTAAGAGTGCTGTCCACAGCAGCCGTGACCTCCACCAACCTCGCCCCTCCCCAGTGGTGACATGAAGGAGATTCCTGGGACTTTGGTTTTGACAGGCCTGGGGGCTGGGAGAAATCCAGCCACTGACTCTTCCGGGGTTGTAACCCTGTACATGTTTATGATCTGTTTTATTGCTGACTTTTGGTTTCAAAGGAGGATCTGCCGTGTTGTTCGAGAATAAAAATTGGTGTCTGTCAGACAGCTGTGGAGTTGGTTCCCTGGGAAGATGACAGGCCAAATCTTCATTAGGCTGTTGAAGACTGGAGGCAGCAGGGCTCCCTTTTCCCCTCCCACGGTGGCTGGCCCGCAGTAGAGGATGTGGGCTCCAGGGAGCCTTTGGTTTGGTCTCTATGTCTCTCACCTCCATTAGCTGCTTATGTGGAGAGGAGGGAGGATGCAGCTTATGCAGCTTTTAACCCTGGTTCTGCAGCTTCGACCAGGTGCTCTTTTTCTCCTCTGTCAGAGGATGGAGAGATGCGTCGAGGCAGCTTTGGGGAGTCATTTGAGGGTCTCTCTGGTCAGAGTTCATTGCTCATGTTGGTGAGTGATGGATGCACGTACAGGAGAAAAATGGCTGGGGACTAACAACTTATTATCGCTCTCCCCCCGCCCTCCCAGTAGTGTTGAACTATGTTCACGCAGAAAGTCTACACTGGAATCACTGAGACAGGAGATGCATCCTGGCTCTGCCCTTTTTGCAGTTTCCCAGCCACTGAAACAGGGCTAGTACTATGTGGTAGAGCCTCTGAGTGGGATAGAGGGGCAGATATCAGGGGCTTAGCATGATGTCTGGCACGTAATACTCCTATCCCCGCATTTCCAAAGATGTACGGGGTTGAATTGTCCTGTGCTTCCCGCAAGCATCCAAAGCGTCTGTGGCAGTCATGAAGAAGCAGTAAAATTCCAGAAGCCACCAAGAAGGCCTTTATTTGCTTTAGCCTTCCAGTGTCATACATGTGCCAATGCCCACACACACACGTGTACTCACGTGCACACACAAACACACCTGTTTCCTGGTGCTGGGGCCTCACGGGTGGCTCTCTGAGTCCACCTGTGTGTTTGCCCTGTGGTCTCGGTGGTTCCACTTCAGGGTGAACCAATGGGAAATGAATAAGCAGACTCTCAATATGAGCAGAACTCTCAGTTGTAGTCCCTCTGCTTCCTTCCTTGTCCCAACATGATCACTAGACAGCTTGTTGTGGCTTGTTCTCCAGGAAGGTCCAGAGAAGTCTATGGCATCGTCCCATCTGTGAGGCCAGCTAATCCTGGGGCATGGTGGGTTTTTGAGCAGGTGCTAACAGATGGTGTGAAAGGAGGTAATTCCTGCCCTGGGGGAGCCAATCCAGGGAAATAAAACTAGCACACCTGAAATAATTAGCCACCAATTAAGTGCTAAGTCATGTGCTACTGACCCAGTGTTAGAGTGCAGTGTGGGTGAGGGTGAATCGGAGGGTGGACAGTCTCCCGAGGTACCTGGTGCTGTGCCTTGATGAAAGATGGAGCAATGTAGGGGGGAATATATATGTGTGTATATATATATATACACACACCACGTATACACACATGCATACACACATGTGGCAGCTTTTCCCACATCTTTTTTAAAAATTTGATCAGAGTTTTAAGTATTTCATTATAAAACATTATTATAAAATTAAAAGACTTTTTAAGAAAAAAAAAAGGAGCCATCTCTAACCCCACATCCCTAACACAATTAATTTATCAAAAACTGTAGCTCTTTCTTAGTCTCTCCAGTGTCAATGCAGGGCCTGGCCCACAAAGGGGGCTCAGTGAACGTTTGTGAGTACCCACACCATTCGTTACTATGACAAGCATTCAGACGATGGCTTTATAAAGGGTGCCCAAGCAGCACCGCTCACACGCCAAGTTCTCTGCTGCATCACTGCGCTGACTTCCTCTCCCAGCATGAGGGGTGGGAGCCGAAGCTCCACGTGGTTGGGCAAACAGGGGAATGCTGCACATCTTCTCCTCTAGACCACCATCGAGCCTCCCTAAGATACAGTAAGGATGGAGAGGTGGGTGCCCGGGGCGGAGTGCGGCCCCCACCAAGCCTGGCTGTGGAAGGAGATGTCAGTGTTTCCCCTGCTGAATTTCACAAAGAGCTTTCTCATTCCTAAGGTACCAGTGCCAACAAGTTCTGTGGCTTCTGTCTACTTGCTTTTCAGGTAAAGCCGGCTTGCCTGTTGGTACTTGCACAGCTTTGAAGAGTCAGTCATGGGCCCAGCTGATGTAAGATGAATTAAAACTGGTTCAAGTTCACCTGTCTAGGACCCCATCCCCTCTCCTCTCCTCTCTCTATCCCACTAAACAGTTTGAGCCACAAGGAGGCTGACTGGTCCATACCTTTTGTCTGAGTTCACTGGATGTGTTAGTTTCCTGGAGCTGCTGAAACAAGTTGCCACAAACTGGGTGGCCTAGGACAAGAGAAACTTACTGTCTCATAGTTCTGGAGGCTAGAAATTCTAGGTCAATGTATCAGAAGGGCCATGCTCCCTCAAAAGGTTGCAGGGAAGAATCCTTTCTTGCCTCGTCTAGCTTCTGGTGGTGACTGCCAATCCTTGGCATTTCTTGATTTATGGCAGCATGACTTCCATCTATGAGTCTGTCTTCACACGGTCTTCCCTGTGTATCTCTGTGTCTCCCTGTCCTTTATGAGGACACCAGTGATTGGATTTAGACTCCACTCTAATTCAGTATGAATGTGTCTAATGTAGATTATGCTTGTAAAGGCTGTATTTCTAAATAAGGGCACCCTCACAGGTTCTGGGGTAGGATGTCAGCCTAACTTTTAGGGGGATACAGTTCAACCCACTACGTTAGGTGAACATCTCAGGCCAAGTCAAAGGTAGTAACAGTATAGGTTTATCTTTCTTTTGGAGAATACTGATGTCTTCTCACGTCTCTGGTGATGTGGTTAAGTTGGTCCCACTCTCCCCTCTTGCCCCAACCCTCTGGGTTACCAGCAGTACTTATTTTCAAAATAGCCAACTGAGATAATTAAACTGGGAGCAAATAATGGCCTTTTCCATTCCTTCATATAATTAAATGTAAATTCATGAGCAGAGACTTCATTTTTTCGCTTTTATATTCTCAGCATCTTGAAATATTAAAACCATCATCTGTTTGAGACAAAGCAAAGCCAGCAGCCTTTTATTTATTCACCCAGCATTTATTGAGCAACCGCTGTTGCTAAGTAGGGAGGAGACAGTGCTGCAGCTAGCAGTAACTGCACTTTGTTGAGGGTCTACTCTTTTTTGGACACTGTTCTTTGCATACTTTATCATGAATCCTCATAAAAGCCATAAAGTAGGTATTATCATCCCCATTTTATAGATGAGAAAACTGAGGGTTGGAATGTTTAAAACTTCGACCAGTGTCTTAGAGCTCACAAGTGAACAATCAAGTTTGAATCTGAATGATGTACTGTGGATTTGTCTTTCTTTACCCTTTGAACGAAAGTTTCTGAATAATGTTTCCCAGTTGTTTCCCCTAGAAATCTAACCGAGCAGTTTTTTTTTTAAACTAAATCATCTTTTCAGTATAATAGGTTTTAATAAAATAGGTAGGTAGAAAGGAACTGATATAGTGTGTAACGTGACAGCTCATGGCCAAAAGTAGAAATGGGAAATATATGCTTTCATTTCAGGCAAATATCAATCTTTAATATTCATAGCTTCCCAATTAATAAGTAGAGAAATAATGGGAGAAAATCACCATTTTCCAGTCCCTATGAAGTAAGACTTGGGCATTGATTCTCAGTGGCTGCCAAGCGCACAAAAGCAGACATAATCAATACGAGCTGCCTCCTGGTGGAAGCACACAAGACCACCTGTCAGTTCACTGTTCTATCCCCAAACCAGATATGGATTTTATCAAGTTCCTCGATCTAACTGTGAGTTCACAGGAAATACAGGGCAGAGAGAAACTAGTTAAATCACAACATCGTCAAAATGTGGATTGTGGGACAATCTATACGACAAAAGAACCAGGTTCTTTAACAAATAAATTGCAAGGAAAAAATAAAGATGGAAAAAGAAATTTTATATTAAAAAAGACAGCATTTATCAATTAATTGCAGGATTCATTTGAATAACTGCAAAAAAATCTTTGAGACATTTGGAGAAATTTTAATACTAACTAGATATTGGATGATATAGTTTATTTTTGGATGTTATATTTTGCTTGTGCTTACAAACAGAACCTTAGCTTTTGGATATACATGTAGAAGTGTTTTTGGATAAAATAGTATGATACTGGGAATTTGCTTCAAAGTAATGCAGAGACGGTAGGGATATGAGTGAAACAAGATTTGAACGCATTGATAATTATTGAAGCTGGTGATATATATGGGAGGTTTGTTACAAATTTTTTTCTCCACTTTTATATATGTTTGGAATTTTCCATAACAAAACGTTTAAAAATAGTTTCATCATTATGCTAAAAGGAAGTTGTTCAGAAGGTCTGATAAAAGAAGAGGAATGGAGGATAACAATTGTGTCCACATGAAAATAGGCTGGTCCATTTTCTACTGCATGGTGTTCACTTCCTGGTTAGCGCTCTGATGGACCTGCTCTGGAACAGCAGCCGAGCAGGCTGTGGGCTGGGCGATCACAAACAACAGAAACGACTTAGTTTCTCTTCTACAGCAATTGTCATGCTCCACCGCCCACACATTTAGAGAGCTGAGAGCAGGGACGGCCCCTATCTGCTTCTCGTGCTGGTCCCCGGAACTCCTCCTTTACAAAATGTTTTACATACTTTCTGTAGTTAATCTTCAATCACAGCCTCAGGAGGTGGATGGTATTATCCTCACTCGAGAGTCGAGGAAGCTAGAGTTCCGACCTGTGACCTGACCAGAGCGTCCAGAGCAGAACTGGGACCCGGTCTCGGATGCCATCAATCACTGCCGTTCCTGCCCTACGCCTGACTGCAGGGCGGCCCAAGCCAGCACATGTGTCTTTTAAACGTGTGCCTATGTCAGGGCTGTGCTACTGTGCCAGGCGTAGGCTTCTTGGTGGTTGGATGGTTGTTGCTGAATATAATTGAGAATAAGAAATAATGCATTGGGCATGAAGATTATGCTGAATTAGAGGACAGGACAGGGGACAGATACCCCCCCCAATGAATAAACTCCTACCATCTTGTAAGCGCTGTGCTGAGACTTACAGCCTAGCGTTGGGGTGGGGGTCAAAGTGGAGGAGGGAAGGAGTCAGGGTCCCTGTCTTTTCTCGTGGCATCCAGTCAGCTGTAGCCGCCCTGAGGGAAGGTGAGTCTCTCCTCCTCCTGCCTTCTCTTGGTCAGCCCCTCTATGAGGTAAACTCACCTTCGAGGCTTTCCTTGTTCAGGATGGTGGATGGGGAACAAAAAGAGAGAGGGAGGGACTGGCAGGAGGATCAGGTCAAAGCACGGGCACCGCAAACCGAGCTCAGGCCCTGAGCGATGTCCCAAAGCGCAGAGGTGCTCCTGCAGCTGTGCTGGGGAGAGAGACCCCATAGGCTGATGTTGAAGGCCTCGGGCTCTCACAGGAAGACGTATTGAGAGAATAAGAGGGCACTGATTCCCGTTATCCCTAGACGGTTTTCCTGAGAGAAATGAGTCAGTCCAATCTTGTCTTAAATGACCTTTTAAGTCCTAAGAAGGCTCGAAAAGCTATTTCTAATTAAGTATTTGATGCCTGTTCTAACGTAGGTACTAATATTATGTCAGATTTGTGATACGGTGTGTTCCGTGTGCACATACAGGATACATTGGAGTCCTTTGTGCAGCCAATCATGTGGGGTTCAAATGTTTGCATGTTTAAAAATTGTTTCATGACTGAGGCAGTGTGACACGGTATGTGCCCAGAGGAGACCCCCACATTTTCTGGATGTTATTTCACTGGTCAGTAAAAAGGAAGGGTTGTTGGGGCTAATCTCTTAAAATCTGAGTCATGGAACCTCACCTTGCTCTTTTAAACGAGATGTGTTGTGTCTCTGTTTTACAAGCTCTTATTATAGCTGGAATTTGTAGGAAGTCAAGGTCAGGTTTTGGAACAGAACCCCCAGTTACAATGTTATTCCTAAGGGAAAATGGGGCCCACTTTCTAGTGCCACTTGGAGGATTGCATCGTGGGGCGGAGATCAACAGACATCATGTTTACTTCACTGATAGAACTTTAAGCATTTATTGTGCACTTGTTGTGCGCTGGGCGTGCACTCAGAGATGGCTCTCTCAATCTGAAAATGGAGTTAGTAAGAGCATGACTTCATAGGGTTGTTGAGAGTAAGGCTTCATCGAATGAATATGTCCAAAGTGTTAAAAAAAAAAAAGAAAAACTGTAGTGGCTGAGGTGTCATTGTCATCACCGTTATGGGTCCTGTGTCACAGTGACTGGCGGTGTGGTTCCGGTCTTAGGGTCCTCCCCAGCCTGTACGCAGCGTCAAATGTGGAGGGTGGGCAGCGGCGGGAAGGGCAGCTGGGCACTCTGACGTGAAGTTAGCAAGCACACTGTGACCCGTGTAGGGGACCCTTCAGTGATGCAGGAATCTCACATTAACAGACCTGCCTTTTACCTTTTTTGACTGACTTGCCAGCTGCAGTTCTCTTTGCTGATATGGAAGAATCCCAACTACATTATAACATTTAAAGAAAAAAAGTGCCAGATAAATAACACACCATGGTTACACTTTTGCCCCAGTTGTGCTGTTTTTAAAAGGATGTTCATATTTGCTTTATATACATAAGAATTTCTGAAGCAGATACATAAGAAATTACTAACAGTGGTTACCTCTGGGGAATGGGACTGGTTGGCAGAGAGAATAAGTAGGTTTTTACTTTTGATTTTATATCCTTATATATACTGTTTGAAATTTTTTATCATGAATTTTTTAATAAGTTCAAAAAATTAAAAAAAAAAAAAAAAGGAAGGTGTGTTAGTCCGTTCAGGCTGCTTTAATAAAATACCACAGACTGGGTGACTTACAAGCAACAGAAATTTATTTCTCGTAATTCTGGAGGCTGGAAGTCAGGGTGCGAACATGGTCAGCTAAGGGCCCTCTTTGGCATCACAGACTTGTATCCTCACAGGGTGGAAGGGCTTCTTTATAAAAGCACTAATCTCATTCGTGAGGGCTCCACCCTCATGACCTAATCACTTCCCAAAGGCCCCACTTCTTAATACCATCACATTGGGCATTCAGATTCCAGCATGTGAATTTGGGGACGTAAACATTCAGCCCATAGCAGAGGGGGAGAAAAGTACAATAGCCCATCTCTGTGAGTGTTTCCCAAACCCACATGATCTCCTCCTCCTGAGAGGAAAACCTTTGGGAAAGGAAACATGACACTCAGTAAGTCCCGAGCTTGGAGATGCACAGTATAAATTAGCACACTGATACTATAGCACACTTGTGAGGGGCTATAGTAAAGAAACCTTTGCGGCACATTTTTTTTTTACCTTTATGACACCTATTAATATTCTGCAGAATTATGTCTCATGGCATATCGGTTTTGGAAATAAAAGTTAAGAAAAGGCGACTTAACTTTTGGTCAACTGCAAGCGGAAGAAAGGTGAGTGGTAGGAGGCGTGTCTGGTGCAGATTCAGACAAACCCCGGTGCGCTTTCCTGTGTTCTCCACCCACAAGCCGGCTGAGCTCTAGCGAGGGTACCTAGCGTCCGGGTCTCTGCGTGCTCACCTGCAAGAGGAAGAATGACACCTCCCTCCTGAGGGTGTTTTCAGGAATGAATGAGATTAAGTACCTGGTCCACAGTGGTACTCACAGGTGTTGGCTCTCCGCATCCTCCCCCATCTCTCTGTCTCCACCCACTGCAACACTGCTGTGCCTTTGTTCGTGAACGCCCACATTGACCAAAACAAATTACTGAAGGGTCCCTCCGTTTCTGAAAGGCTTTATTTCACAGTTTATCAAAGGCCAGGCTATCAGGTAATAAGTTTGTGGATTTTCAATGTGAATCCATTTCTAAAATCTTGATTTTCAGATACATACTTCAAGACTGTGCCTCTTATACAAGGCAAAGAAACTTAGGGCCTAAAAGAGAATTTCATTGTCTACATTGCACCCGGGTTTGCCTGCTCCAAGCCCCTCACTGCACGAAGGTTGCCCCTTACTCTCATTTTCTGTGCCAGCACTGATGCTCAGACACAGTGGAAACAAGTTTCAGGGTTAAACTGAAAAGTATGTTCACTAATGCATTGCCCTTTTTCAAAGTAGCCTTTGCGTTGAGCCCTTGGAATCTAATTCCGCAAGTGTTATTTGCTTCCCCAAAGTACCCATGCTTGTGCGGATTGAGTTTAAAGTTCAGGAAGCATTAACAAACGGAATGAGAAGCAAGATCTCACGCCCAGCCTCTGAAGAATCTCCCTGTCTGCGCTTTGCCTCTCCCTCCTCCTGGGTATGCCCGCCCCGCCTGGGAAGGCCAGTGAGTAACCTGCACATTTTTTTCAACTTGGCCCTTCCCACCCAGACGAGAGGACGGAGTGGCAGACAGGCAGGCAGACGGCGGTGAGTCCTGTTCAAGCATGCACGGATCATACCTCTACCCGCACCCACGTGCGGGACCCCTCGCCACCCCTAACCCACCCCTGGAGGAGCCAGAGCCCCGGCAAGGGTCCAGAGGGGGCCTTCGCCCCCAGTGGTAAGGACGGCCTGCAGCAGGACCACTTCATTCATTTTATTTGCTTTGGTGTTGGCTTTTCTTGTCCATTGTGCTCAGATGGGAGGTTTTCTGATAGAATTGAAGGTGTTCTGTTTGGTTGATTGACTAGTTCTTAGTGGTCCCAAGACAAAGACAAAGTCTTCTCCCAGCAGGGTTTGTTAGAACGTGTAACCTGATAGCCTGGCCTTGAGCAAAATTTAACATTCTAATTACCTCTGGGTAGTACAGTGTACCCTTTGGCCCTGTAGAGGGGGAAAAAAACCCCCTACATTGCTTACCAAGGTTTTGGAGAAGGAAAAGTGCTGAGGACTCTGGGCATTTTAATACATGCCCACCTCTGACTAATTGAAAAGTAGTTTAATTGTTACCATTGCTTTAAAATAAACCAAGATGACATTTTGTCCCCCAGCAAAACAAAACTAGCAAACAGAAAACCCTATTTAAAAATGAAAAATACCAACGAAGGGTTTGAGTAAAAGAGTTAAAGATAGGTTGGTCTCATTAACTATATTAATGTTAATATTACGTGGAAGTATTGAATTAAATCTTTGCTGCTCTGGGAAGAAAGAAGTCAGATGTTCTGTGTGGGATTCGTGTGGTATTTAAGGGAGAAAACTAAGACCTTTGTATGGCGCGTGGAGAATTCTTTGAGGGGAGGGTCGGAAGGCAAATGGAGGAGGCTGGGAAGCAGGTTTTTTGCGTGGAGCTGGTGCCAAGGGCTTCTCCCTCAATTGCTGTGAGTGAGAGAGTAATTCAGAGGCATCAAATGCTGCATTGTTAACAGGCTTCTGCGTTTCAAATATTTGTTCTAAACACAAGCCGTTGATTGCACTGG
The DNA here is from genome assembly GCF_009834535.1 of Camelus ferus. Lineage (NCBI taxonomy): Eukaryota > Metazoa > Chordata > Mammalia > Artiodactyla > Camelidae > Camelus > Camelus ferus. The sequence continues at coordinate 75,436,421 of NC_045701.1, read as the reverse complement.
CCTGCAAAGGAGTAAAACTGCTCCCTCTGGGTCCTGGCCTCCCCCAGACATTAATCCCTAGGGAGCGTTCAAGAAAAATGTGGTAGGAAAGAGACCATTTGTGGATGTGCCACGTGGATTGGATACTAGTGTAGTGGATTTGAGACGGCCCTATCCTTTTAACAGCCATGGGGAATTCTGTCCTGATTACCTGAGCGCATGAAGGTGATGAGCTGAGCGGTTTTGTAGGAGAACAACAAACCAGAAGGCACTTCCAAGAAGTTGCCCAAGCCAGAGGCACTTCCAAGACACAGGTGATGGTTTGGCTGGTGCCCAGGTGTCTGCGAACGCAGCCCAGGTTCCTGCCGTGAGGGGCAGTGGAAGGATTCTCTTGTCAGGAGCAACCTGTACTTCACATGCTCCTCTTCTAAGTTTCAGAAAAGTACAGGATAGCTTTTGCTGAACAGAAATCAGCAATTCCTCATCACTCTCATGATCAACGTTCCTGCGGTGATAATGCCAGTAGTTTGCTTTCAGCCCAGATGTCCCCTTGGCTAATTAATCAAAAGTGTGGACTGACTGCAGCTCAGTCAGCCGGCTCATGAGAAGACAATCCATGAACGCCACTTATTTTGTTGCCAAGTGAGCAAGAGATGGGGGTGGGAAGCATTATTATGATGATCCTACCTGGAGATGCGAGGTTTACATTTTTGTGACTTTTTTTCCGTTCTGATTGAAAAACAGATGCGCCTCCAAGCCACCCATGGAGTTAACAGCATTGAGAGCGTTTCTGGCCCTCATAGGCATTTGCACTTTGGATACTAAGGGTTATGGTATAAAAACATCACCATTCCTACCAAGCCTCCTTCCCCCCCAGATCCAGTGCCCAGGGTTAGGATACAGTTCCGAAGCATGTGGGCAGTGTTTCTTCCTATAGGGTCCTATTCTACACGTTTTCAGAACTCCCTAGAATTTCTTCATAAACTGAGTGCAATATCTTCTTGAATATGGCTTTTTGGAGGCTTCTTTATGGTGAATTTATCATTTAAAAAAAATCTCATTGTGGTTTTCATCTCCCTCTGTTTCTTAGTCTTTGAAGCAGTGACCCTACCAAGCAGAATGAAAGCTCGCTGTATTAAGTAGGAACCAAACCGTGCCCTTAAGACAGCCTTGCATTTGAGCAGTTTCTGCTTTCTCTTACACTGTCCAAAGAGCCTTCAGGCACAACCCAGCCCTGGCCACTTCTCTGCCATCCTGTATTTTCTGGTTTCTGCAGTTTGTTTCTCTACCACCTCCTCCTGTCCCATGTCTCACAGGCAGGTGTTTAGAGACTTGGAGTGGAGTTAACCAAAAGGTCATGGTCATTTTTCTAAACACAGAAAGCAGCACCGTAGTGGCATGCTTTGATACCTGCTGCTATGTCCCAGTCGGGCTGCACACATCTTAGGGCCTGAGTCAGGGAAAATAGTTGTGGATTCAGCCACCATAGTTAAGTGTATTTCCTGAATGGTCACAGTCAGGGCAAGGGTGAGAGAGGGAAGGAGGGAAGCGAAATGAAGAGGGCTTAGCCAGCAGCTGGTGGCTAAAATATAATTAGCCTCAGCCTGTAATCTTCAGTGAGCACCACTTTCCTGCTCCTCAAGGTTATTTGCTGCTCTTGTGTGCTGTCTTTTTTCTGTACTATTTCTTATGTGTCGCTGCTCTTCGTGTTAATGCTGTGGTGTCCTTTGGAGGATGTAGCCCTGGTGATCATGCAGTCACACTGCATCTGTAGGCACATCCTAAACCAGGAAAAGACATCACAGAGAGATTTGCCCTGAACAGATGCTCATAAGGGGTGGCATGTCATCCTTATCATCTTTAAAAACCTCAAAGGATAAAATAAAATGTGCTGAGAGTAAATAGATTTCTCTTGCTTTGGTTTGAGACCAAGATCTTGAGGATTAAGACGTGTGTGTATGTGTGCAGGCAGGAGGAGAAATGAGGACTAGCCAATGAAACGTCAGCCTGAGGATTTGGTAACTTCATGAGTTTCGGGTGAAAACTTTGGCTCACACTTAGAAATCACATTTGGCTGGAGCTGATATATATATTTTTTCCCATTAAGCTGTGTAATAAATTGATTGCAAAAACGGCCCCAGTTATTTCCCTCTATGAATCTAGTCCCTTGTGATATGATTTTTGTAGCTTCTCTCATCAAGTGGAGTCTGTTTCCCCAGCCCTAAAATCTGTGCTTGGCCTCATAACTTACTCTGGCCAATAGGATGTGCAGAAGTAAAGGAGTGCTCGTGTACTGGTCCCCAGCGCAGGTCTTAAGAAGCCTTGCCCACTTCTGCTTGCTCCCTTAGAATCCATAAGTACACTCCTGGACCCATTTGCTGTGGCCCAGAGACGCTTTTCACCCCCGCTGATAGTGATCTCATACCAGACACGTGAGGGAAGCAATCCTAGACCAGCCAGCTGACCTTAGACACATGAGTGGGTCCAGCAGAGATCAGACAAACTGATCCAGATCCACAGACTCATAAGCAATGATTAGTGCTTACTGTTTTAAGCTACTGAGTTCTGGAATCTTTTATTATGCTAATAGTAACTAATGGATACATGTGGGCATCTGGAAACAGTCCCTCTGTGTTCACTTTTGACTCTGCTAATGTCATCACAAGTACTTAGTGCAACTTAGCACGGGAGATTCAATAATTGGATAGAGAAGTTCTATTTGATATGGGGAGCGGTGCTCAATTCTTATAATTCTCAGCATTACTTTGAGACACTTTAAACAACATAGACACCTGGGCCTTGTGCCAGAGTATTCAACTAAATATCTATAGATGGGAACTAGGAATCTGTCATTTACAAAGCTCTGGTGGTTGGCTAAGATTGAAAACCAGTAATCCAATGGTTTTTGTCAGTCCCTTTCATTAACGAAAGATATGATGATTCCAGTTCATCTGACTTAGGCAAAGAACACTCACGTGGTTCAGAGTCCATTACTGACTTGGTATCCTTCCAGGTGTGTAAGTAAACTTCATAATCATCTTTGGACAAAAGCACATTGACTTGATCCTGGATGGGAAAACATTCACAGGTGCAGACTGATGGCTGCAGTTGTGTATTGTTTACCATCGTATCCCTTGGGATTCAGGACATGGAATGGATCTCATGAATAAATCTTGGGCATTAGGGATGTAATAGGATGCTGCTTTGAAGACCTGATGGTCTCACTTGGGGGGTCTAAAGGAATGACTCCACCCAAATAATGCCCATCCTGGAAATAAACAACCAAACCCAGTGACTCACACACAGAATGAAAATGGAGGCATTTTGTCAGAATTCCAGGGCCACCTCTGTACCTATCAAGAGAATCCACTGCTTCTTATGCATTAAGAAAACAAAGCAAAACAGTGTTTTAACTCATAAACTATAGGTGAATTTTTACTATGGTGGATACATCAGTTAGTTGTTGCTACAGTAATGCTGCATTACAAGCAACCACAAAATCTCAGTGACATATAACAATGTGCTTTTATTAATCTCATGTCTGCAGGTTGAGGTGGGGAGAATCAGCTGATCTTGGCTCTGCTTGCTTGGGGGGTGACTTTACTCCACATGTCCCTCATCCCCCTGGGGCCAGCTTTTAGCTTGGGCATGTTCTTCTCATGATGATGGCAGAGATACAAGAACACAAGCCTCGATGAGCAAGCTCATTTCAAGCTTCTGATTATGTCCTTAATCTGTTAACATCCTGTTGGCCAAAGCAAGTCAATGGCCAAGTCCATTGTCAAAAGGAAGGGAGATAAATGTTTGCAGGGAGAAACTGCAAGGTCATGTTTCTGAGAAGGGTGAAGAATTTGGGCCACTAAAGTAAGCTTCCATAGTGGAAGAGGGGCATGTGAGGGGGCTGTACTTTTTCCTGCTTAGAAAAGCTGGTGAAGTGGTAGTTGGATCCCAGAGTAACCAAGCAGTAAAAAATGTCCATCTTCTGGGACTAGCCTGTTCCTTGTAATGTTGAAGTAAGCATCAGACTCTTTGCTACTATGATCTAGCAGATGGAATTTTAAAGGGAGAAGATTTCCACAGGTACCTCAAACTTGATAGGTACAGAGGTGGCCCTGGAATTCTGACAAAATGCCTCCATTTTCATTCTGTGTGTGAGTCACTGGGTTTGGTTGTTTATTTCCAGGATGGGCATTATTTGGGTGGAGTCATTCCTTTAGACCACACAACATCTCTGCTATCATCAGTTTTTCTCAAGCAAAAAGAAACCAGTTTCCATCTAGTCTGAACACTTAGGACCTTTTCCCTTTCCTTTGAAAGAAAAACACACAATATAAATGTTGTGAATTAAATTTTATTTAGGGATCTTACTGAGGACTATAGCCTGGGAGACAGCCTCTCAGCTCTGAAGAAGGGGTAAGAAAGGGTAGGGGAGGAGCCAGGATATATATGATTTTTTTTTTGGTTGAAAAAAACTTGTACTCAAACTTCAGAAGATTCCTGCTAATCACAAAGGACATCTCAAGTTAATGACTTTAGTGCTTTTCTATGTAAGGGAAGATGCAAGAATCTGGAATCACTGAAATTTTCCCTTAAATATGCATCTTAACTATCTAGGGGCTAGTATTTCCAAAGCACAGAATGCATCCTGTTTTTTCCATCCTGAATTCCCCTCGGGGTGCACTGTTGGTGGGTGACTGCAGTAGCTAAGGGCTTGATCCTTGTAGAACTGGAATGGCAGGCAGCATTCTTTTCTTTTCATCCTGGCCCAGCCAGTTGCTGTGGTTTAAAGAGATTTGGGTGAAACCCTCCCTGATGGCCCCTCTTGCCCTGATGTGGGTTTTTTTGTTTGTTGTTTGTTTTTTCGTGAAAGCCTGTGCCTCCGGTTGAGATGGTTAACCAGTGTTCCAAAAGGTGATTGAGGTTCTCAAATATTCTCCAGGGCAGAAACCCGTGTTTTACAGTGTTACTAGGAATAATAATGGAGTACTTGATTTCAGGCCACTGACTTATAGGCGTTACTATTGATCATTCTGTACCTTTGGATCTATGTGGTGTATCAGATATACCTCTAAGGAAACTGAGGGACAAAGGATTATGTAACCTTCCTGAGACCTTATCAACTAGCCAACCAAGATTAGCAACCTGTCTTCTTGGTTTTTCAGCTTTTGTTTGGCAATCTGATTGATACTGCCTTGTTTCACAAAAAGCATGTAAGGATATCATTACCTCCTGAGTTTATCCTCCTGAGAAACCTCGCCCTCCTGGTATTCATGCTCCATGGGAAACAAGGAAGTCTAGCAGGAAGGTATTCAATAACATGAGATTTCCACACCACAATGGTGGGGAAAGTAAGCTGGATTATAGGTCATTTCTACATTGTGTTTCCTGAGATTTCTTCATTACTGTCTTGACCACAGAAATAAATTGGGGTGAGGACTGTGTAGAAGTCCTCCCAGGGTCCTCAGGTCATGTATTTTCTGAGCCCTCACCTACTATTTCTTTTCCCTGGTGTTCAGCAGTTGCTTGCAATGGTTCTCCGACAAACAAAATGCTGTTGCTATTTTATGTGGACCACCGATTTGATTTAATGCTTTGCAGGAGGCGCGATATGATCGGAACAGGCATTTTTGTGTGTGTGATATTTTTGTCAAATTAACACATGGAAACAATCAAATAATTGCAATGGCCCCAGATAAATAGGATCTGTAGCAGCTAATGTACAAGCTGTTTATCTTGGATAGGTTGTTTCCATGCTGGTGATGGCTTTGCTGAAAACCTCATGTGTCTCCCATATAATACTGATGCTACATGATATACTGTTATTTGAACAGTGATTTTGTATCCTACCCTTCCTCCTGCTTAACATCAAAGGCCATGTCTGAATTGTCTGCCACTGAAAACCTAGCACCCAACGTAACAGAATGCCATTAAATAAATAGCCATTGGATGAATGAATGAATGAGTGAGTGAATGTTAAAACAATCTCCAGCTCCTCAGAAAAATGTAGACTTCTTCCCAGGTGTTTCTGCCCTGAAAGGGGGCAGGGAAGGGTTAATGTTCTCTTTGGGAGCTGGTGGGATTTGGATATGGATCTCTGCAGAGCTGCTGGAATCACATTCTTTCTGCTACTATAGCAACAGGTTGAGAATTCTGCGGCATTGTCGCCTGCCTACATTGGAAATGCCTGTGTGCAGGCGACTTCATTGTCTGGGAGACAACTGTTTTTTTCTATGATGTTTCAACGAAGCAGCTCCTTTGCAGAGACAAAGAGGCCAACACAAAGCAGGGGCTAAGAATCACGGAAAGGCAGAGAGAGATCTTGTTTTGATTGGAGAGACATTTGCAACCTTTTATCCCCTAAAGAGGTGTGAGGAGAAGAAAGGAATTGAGGTTTGATCTGCAGTCAATAGAATCTTTTTCTCCCTTCTTAGGAGGCATTCTGGTAACGTGCTCTTACTACCCTTGCTTAAGGAGCAGAGTGAGAGTTCATTTCTTCGATTATTGCTCGTGTTCACCCCTTAAGTATGGAGATGCCAGAATGGACCAGGATGTAGTTTTTCCCTCTGCATTTGCCCGCCCTTCTAATCAACTCTGTGCCTCCGTTGTTCACTCAGAGGGAAGGACTAGCTCACCAGGAGAGAGAAGTTGAGGTGCTGGCTTTTAACTTGGGGCAGCAGTGCCGTAGAGGGAGGAAAGAAAATGGGAAGCTGCTGAGAAAGGTGCTCCATGCTGCTGACTTCCTAGGAGGCTTCCCAGACACTTAAAAAATGCCCCGCCTGTCACTCAGGGCTGCTGCTCTGTGTCATCTCAGGGGTGGTGATGAGCAGAGTTTAAGGCTAATTGTAGTTCTCGCTGGGCTAATGGATGAAATCACTAGACCTTAAACACCACTGGGGATTGATTGATCACATCGCCACACTGCTGTTACCACTTAGCACTTCTACATCTTGTTTTCGCTTTGCGTGTAGATGGGGATATCTGCCTGGCTCACTCTTTGTTCCTGGTTTACAAATACATTTGGGTCAAAAATACCTTGTACGGGATCGAGCCATTCTTCACAAGCAGCATTGAGTTCTTTTTATTTTTTAAAAAACATTTTGTTTTTTGTTTTGTTTTTGTTTGGGGGGAGGTAATTAGGTTTATTTATTTACTTAGTTATTTTACTGGAGGTACTGGGGATCGAACCCAGGACCTCATGCATGCTAATCATGCGCTCTGCCGCTGAGCTACACCCTCCCCTCCCCCAGGTTCTTTTTATTGAAAGCTCAGTTTAAAAACCTTTATCCTTAACTAGATACATACTATTTGAATATGGGATAAGCCCTGGATCTTTATGTCTCTGAGTCCTGTTGTCACTGTTTTTCTGTCCGTTGTGGCCACTGAAGCTGCCATGTGGTCCACAGTGTGTCGTGGGAGCTCTGGGCTGGGAGCCAGCAGCCCAGGGGCTAGTCGTAGCTGGAGAGGCCTGGGGCAGCTCACACAGGGATTTCCATTCTGTTGCATATAAAATGAAAGATTTGGATGACATTTGTAAGACTTCTTTCATGTCTCTCCCCACACACAAAAAGTAGTACTCCAGTTGTTTTAAAAGTAGAAAAACCCTTGGTTTTGTTGAAATCTTAGAATTTGCAACCCCCTTAACTCCTCCTCTCTCCCTGAGCCTGAGGGCTCTTCGAGGCAAGCACCCAACGGTTCGTTCCCCTTTGGTTCTGCATGTATAAGCCACTCCATGAATGCTTGCTGTCTGGGGCTGCTTTGGGCTCTGTGGGGGGTGCAAGAGGATTTCATCACAGCCTCTGCCCTTGGGGGTCTTCAGATCTTTGCTCCCTTTTTCTCTTCTCTACCATCCCACTCCACACCCAAGATATGCTGCAAGAAATTAAAACAAGACCAAAGCCCTGGGTGGTTCTTGTCATTGATCAGATCATTAGATAGCTCTTCGTCTTCCTTGATTGGACTGGTGAGTCTTGTGTATCGGAATCCATGAAATGCAGCCAGGCCCTGGGAGGAGATTTTTAGAAGATGGTATATAGAATGGAAGTGGTGGATGAAAGAAGAAAGAAAGAAAGTGAAAGAGAGAGAGAGGGAGAAAGAGACCAGGAGGAGGGAGGGAGGCAGGGACAAGCAGAGCAGTGAAAGCGTGGGGCTGTGTCTTTTTAAATAATTTGCCTCTAAGTGTCCTTTTGGACTGCCAGGCTTCACAAGCAAGGACATGTTTCTTAAACAGAATCCTTACTTGAAGTGCTGAGTAATGGTACAAAGAGTTTGCTACCAAAAGGTGATGACAAATACACAGAAAGTTGACTGGAGGCCAGAAACCTCTTTGCTTTCCAAAACCAGAGAGGGACTCATTCTCAAAGGGATTGGCAGATTCCTGTCACCCAGTGGTTATGATCAATACACACCAATGCATCATGAAACCAGAGCTAGCCATTACATGATTAAATAGCCGGGGGCAATTTGATTTTAAACAGCAAGCCCAGTCTGGGTGACGCCAGCTGGGCAGAGGAAGAATTCCTTAGGTTGGAGGTGTGATGGCTGTTCCTCAGCCAGATGCAGGAGGCGTGGGGGGAAGAGACTGCATTAGAAGATACAACTCCTTTTGGTCCCACTGAATCTGCAATTTGTAGGGGAAGTGGCTTAGCGGAGTTTTACTAATTAAGTTTCAGTAGAAAGCATGAAATCTGTAGCTTCAAAAAGCCACAGCAGCTTCAGTTTATCTTGAAAATAGGAATAGAGAGAGTATGATGGGCAGGTGAGATGGGTCAAGTTTCTCTTCTGATCCTCTCTCTCCCTAGGGAGTTCAGCTTTAATGGCAAAGGACAGCCTTTCCCTGCATAGCTGTCCAGGCTTCCCTTTCTCGCTGACACGCATGGACACAGAGGTGTCAGTATAGCCCACCTTTATGCTTGGCCAGTTGGGAGCTTAAACCCCAGCCAGACTGTATCCCTCCCAAAGCCATTTCAGGAAGAGAAGAATGACTAAAACAGTCACATAATCTCTCTTCTTTATGGGGAGGAAGGGATGTTAGCCAAGAATGCAAGGTGTGCCTATGGGCTTTGTGCCTACACTGCATAAATCCTACACACACACACACACACACACACACACACACACACATCCATCCATTCTGCTAATTCTCTTACCTAGGCAGAGACAATATGGTATGCCTTGTTGGCCAAAGACCAGGAAATAGCTGTATTGGGTTAACAAGCAGCTAAGCCATAAGGCTCCTGTGTCTCACCGGGCAATGTAAATTGGCCTTTCCAGTTTCAACAATATGCACAACAAAGATGATATGTGGGAATATGGTGCTGTCCTATCTGATGTCCCCTGGCTAGTGAGTTCCAGAGCAGGTCAGCTATAAGCAATTCCTTGGTTTCCTAGTGATTTGCCTTTTTCTAGAGCTGTCAGGAACAAATGAACACTTAAATCCTTATAAAGCAGATCCCTTTGTTTTCAGTTTCAGTGTTTTCAGCCCCTCACATCTCAGCTCTACTGCCTCCTAACTGGGCACCTTGGGCACATTGTCTAACCGCTTTGTGCCTCATTTTCTTCCTCTTTATATGGAGTTAATGATAACATTTCTCTCATAGGGTTCTTGTGAGAAGCACGTGAGATCAACTAAAAAAAGTTTTTTTCATAGTGCTGGGCACATAGTATGAATTAAAAAATTGTTACTGTTTTTATCATGATAAAGAGATAGATAGTTCAGCCTTTTCTTTTCTCCTTTGCCCCTTGACACTTGGCACTTCTCAGTATCAGGGCAGGAGTCCAGGGCGGCAGAGGGGAGGGAGCAGAGCAGAGGTGGTCGGGCAGGAATGGGGGCAGTGGAAACCTGCGCCCGTGTTCTTCTGCGCCCTCCTGTCCCCTTGCTCTTCCCCGTGTGCCATTCTACTTCTTTACCTGTTGATGGTGGGGTACAAAACTAGGTGTAATACAAAAAGGAACACAAATTCAGCTCCATCTCCCAGGAAGTGGTCATCTAGGTTCGAGGCTCGCTTTCTTCTGTCCCCCAGGTCCTTTACATGCACTTGTTGCTGTTCAGCTCCAACCCATGAATCATGCCTTACACAGAAGAAGCGCTCTGCTGAGAATCAGTGGTACCAGTTGACTTGATCATGGAAGACAGAGGTAGCTGTCAAACCATTTGGTGCTTAGGGGAAAACACTTCTAAAAACATTACAGAGCAAGTCAACTATCAAATTTTTGGAGCCGTCCAGTCTCTCAGGACTTTCAGGAAAGGATGTCCTCTCTCAAAAAGGACTTTTTGAGAGAAAAGGATGTGAGTTACTGGACCAGGAAAAAAGGCACAGGGGAAAGGAAACAGGAGATTTCCTGTTCTTCTCCACTGTGGAAGGGCTGTCAGCACAATCTGACTGAGTAGCACGGCCAGGACCCTGAGCTGCCATAGCCCTCGTTTCCTGACTCACAGAATAGGCATGATAATCAAATATTTAATGAGACTATATGTGTATATATATGTGTGTGTATATATATGTGTATATATATGTGTGTGTATATATGTATATATATGTGTGTGTATATATGTGTGTATACAGAACATAGCATTAAGGCCTGGCATGTAGTAAGTACTCAATAAATGTTAGCTGTGATTAGCTCATGAATAATACCTGGATTGTCAGCTGTTTCGAGGCCAATTAGACTTCTCAGTCCTGTGTAACTTAAACTTCTCCACCGGCCCCTGAGGCTACCTATTGCTCATTTGTTGACCACAGTGAGTGGGAAGGAGGCACTCTGTCTGCAGCTCTGGTTAGTCTTGACAGTTCGTAAGTTGGAATTGTTAGAGCAGGCAGATAGCTAGATATGAGCAGAGAAAGGGGGACGCAGGCCAAATGGCAGGAATTGGACAGAAAGGAGGGGCACAGACCTAATAAACAGCCCCTACATCATGTAAACAACAGGGGTCCCTGAGAAGAGAAAGAAAAGCAGGAACCTCTGGGCTGATAAGTGGTCACACCTTTTGGGGTGATGAGCAGCCTGGAGGCCAACAAAGAAAGGTAAGAAAAGGCAAGAATGTCCAGTGTCCAAATGTAACCTTTTTCTTATTATGCCCTCATTTCAATAATTTTAGCCTTGCCAGATTAGAAGTACCCATCATGCCATGACACTTACGATCCAGATTAAGGACAAAAATCTCTCCTCCCTTCGGGAAGGTGGAGTTGAAAAGAAAATCAGGGAATATAACCCCAAATCCTTCCCTCCCCAGTGAATATCCCACCCATTCATTTTTATACTCTATGTAACCAACTTGCCAAAGAAACTCAGGGCAGTTGCTCACGTGAGCCTGCCCATTCTCTCCTTGAGAGTGGACTATCCATCCCTTAATAAATCCTCACTTTACTTTCTTAACATTTGCATCTTGTCTCTGAATTCTTTCTGTATGGGACAAGAACCTGGACACCAGTTACATCTACTGGCAACAGAATTAAATGACCCATTTTGAGGATTCAAAGGTATTTTTCTATCATTGCCATAGATGAGAGAGAAAGAGTGTGTCAAGGCGACACATCACACAGCGAGCAGACAGCTCTCTGGTGATGACTGCAGGGTGGCACTGTATGTATTTTTTATCTTTAACTTGAATTCTTATTTCATCATTTCTTTCATTTGTGTCTCATCAAAGCAATGTTGTATCCTTGGTTCTAGTGAAAGTGAGGTGGCTTACACTGTTTTCTTTCACAATAAAAAGGTAGAAGAATGGATATGAATTACGGGGTTTTAAAGACAAGACAAATTCAGGATCATCTAATCCACTCCCTCCCCACCCCCGACATCTTAAATGAATTCTCAAAGTGGCAGAAGGACAGGTCTTCCAGCCCCAATTCAGGGCCCTGAATATGTGGTCTCTTGGTTTATTGCTCCTCCAAAGTGACCATGGATGTAAAATGATTTGTGAGCCATCGTTTTGAAATGTGAGGGGGTCATCAATGTGGGAGATTCTCAAACAAGACAGTAACACCTTTGACCCAGTCTCTTCCCATCTTCAGCACATTTATGCCTGACTCTCTGTAGGAAACACACATTTGCCTCTTATGTGAAACAGGCAATGATGACAAAGTGAATAGTTCCTGTTTTTCCCTCTGAAGGCTATCTCGTCCAGACTATTCCTTCGTACAGTCATGATCAGAGCAGATCCAGATCTGCAGAGCACAAGACCTGGATGTTTATGAATAGATTTTCTCAAGGATAATTGATTTTTTTTTTTTTGGTTCTCTTAACCAAGTAAAATTCTAAGATAGATGTAGATAAACAAGAAGGTATAGAGAATGTATTTTGAGAAAGTATACATTCAAGAAAAAATAGCAATTACTTAAACCAGGATTTAGCAAATTCTAGAATTTTCCAGACTAGACTAAATTTTTCTCTCAGTCTATAAATTATTATCTTCTTAATAGTTCAGATTCAATATTTGGCATCTCTTTTTTGTTTAAAGCCAACAATAATAATAACTGTTATTTATCAAGCAACTCCTATGTGCCAGACACTGTAATAAAAGCTTTTCATGAGATCTCATTTAATTTGGATAGGACTATGAGTTTCCTCATTTTACTGATAAGGACACTGAGGCTCAAGGGTCAAGGTAACAAGACTTCGTGGGTGTTTTGACGACCTATTTATGTGTGCACAGAAGCAGGGCAGAGCAGGGTTTTAGTCGAACACCAAGGAAAGGCTGTTAATACAGTCGCTGAACCATATAAAGCTTTTTTATCAGAACACCAGTCTGTTCTGCCTGGCTAGCACTACCCTAGAAACTAGCCCTTCTGAATTTTGAAATTCTGGTTTTTGCCTATTAAAGCAGCCTTTCTGTCCCTAATCCTCCCGCAGTAAGTCCCTCAGTGTATCTATGGGTAAAACATGTCTCTGGGTGAATCTGGTTGTCCCTTGGGAATTGTCTATTCCCTCCACCAGTTCTTTCATTTTTCCCTGCACCAAAAGTCACCCTGTCCTCATGGCTTCCTTCACCTCCCATGAATTGCTAGGAAGGAACCCCAAATTAGAGCATGAGTGGCTAGCCCTTGCCGGACACCAAGAAACACATCTGTGACGCAGCTTTAGTACATGGACTCTGTGTTTGTGTTTTGTGTGCTCACCATCTTTTTAACAATGATTTCTGGTTTTGAGCTGGATTGCGTACATCCAGGAACAGCTCAAGTCTTGACACTCACAAATGACTATGCTAGTGCATAAAGCTCATAAACTTCTGTTTGGGAAGTCCTTTCAGACCCAATTTACATTCCACAGACAAAAGTCATTTTCCTTCCTTAGTCATAATAATGAAAGCTAAAGATGTAATAGTTTCAGATAACATTATCTCATTTACAAGCTACACCCATCAGATAGACTGCCAATCCCTTTTTTTTTTTTAAATTGGTGTATAGTCAATTTGCAATATTAGTTTCAGGTGTACAACATAGTGATTCAATATTTTTATACATTCTACTCCATTTAGTTATTACAAAATATTGACTATTTATCCCTGTGCTATAGAGTAAATTCTTGTTGCTCGTTAGTCTCTTCTTAGGCATAAGAAAACTGAGGCTCAAATAGGCTGTCTTGTGTTCAAGATCATACAGCAGCAAGTGTCAGTTAGAATCTAGATTTCTCTAAAAGTCAGTACTCTTAACTGCTATGTTTTATTGTCTCTTAAAAAAAAAAAAAGGAATACATTTACACAAATTTACTCAGTGGCTTTGACTCTGAGTTTTGACTGTTTTGAAAAAAATCAAACCCAGTCAACGTCAAGGGATAAAGATTTGCCACCACTCAGGCCATGCTGAAGACAATGCCGCAGGTTCTGAAAACACTTCCCAAAGATGTAATCCAGAATGCCTCATGTTATCTTTGCATCCATGTGATAATGTGTGTGCCTCCCTATCTTAGATTCATTTGGAGGTGCATAACTTCTGTTTCTTTTTAAAAAATCTTTCTTGTTAATGTTGGCCTCTGCTCATATTTTGTGAAATGTGAAGGGTCTAAGAGAGGGATCATTGAGATGATTCCAGGCATAGCAGCCAGTGTTTCTGTGGATTGGCTTTTCAGGATAAATTTGATTTTTAGAAGTGCTCCTTATTTGAACAATATTCCACCCAAAGCATTGTTTGCTCTTCCATTTAAATTATCAGTGCTTGTTATTATAGCTGCCACCTAAAAAATATAGCAATTATCGTGTTTAGGCACAGCTGCAGAGCTGTCTTTGCTTGATAATTTGTTAAGGGGTTCATGCCCTATTGTGCCTTTTTATTATCTGCTTTATTGGAAAAAGTCCAGTTTTAGCTAGATTTCCCCATCTTCATTTCTCTAAAAGCCAATGAGTTGAAAATGCCATCATTTGTCCTAATGTGATGAGTGTCAAGGCAGAGCCAGCTCTGGGATATCAGGAAGCTCATTGTTCTTAGAAATTATACTGAAATCATGAAAGGATAAGGACTGAGTTTCAAGAAGGTGACATTTCTTGTTTGTACAGTGTGACTGATCAAGCTGTATTTCTGTGCTTAGTGCCATATGTAAAAATAGAGAGAGAATGTCAACATAGAGAAAGTGAAGGAAGGAATCAATAGGATTTTTTGGTTGCAGGCAACAGAAACAGACTCTAGCTAACTAGAAATAAAAAAGGGAAGTTTCTTGGAAGGGTATGGGGGTTGGAGAGGAGGGTGTGCTCATGATATTGAGGGGAAAGCTGAGAAATCAAGCTGAAAAGCCAGAAGCAGAAAGGACAGGAGCTAGAATGGCATTTGGTTCTCTGGCAAAGACTTGCAGATGGTTTCTTCCAGTGCTACCAAAGTGATGAGTGAATGATAATCATTTTCAATTTTATTTTAGAAAAAGAGTCAAATTCCAGGGCAAGAGCTTTACAGGGGCTAAGCTTAGCTCATGTGGCTACCAGAAGGCAGGGAACCTTAACTGACAGTCCCAGCATTGAGTCTCTAATAAGACAGTCCCTAAAAAATGCATATTAAGATCCCAAAAGTATTAACTATAAAGGAAAAAAACCCCTGATGAATTAGACTATATTAATATTATGACCCTTTGCTAATCAATATGTACTATTAAGAGAGTTAAAGATAAGCCACAGTGTGAAAGAAGATATTTACAATAGATACATCTGACAAAGAACTCATATCCAGAACATATAAAGAACTTGGACAAATCAACTTCTACAAAACAGCAGACTACTCAGTGGGCAGAAGACTTGAAAAGGTGCTTCACAAAAGAGGATGTCCAAATGACCAATAAACATAAGAAAAGATAAACAACTTCATTAGTCATCAGTGAAAGCTCAGTTAAAGCCACAGTATGATGCCACTGCACACCCACCAGCATAGCTAAAATGAAAACAACAGACAATATCAAGTGGCAAGGATGCTGAGCAACCAGAATTCTCAAATACTGCAGATGAGAGTGTAAACTGGTATAGTCACTTTTGCATACTCAGTGACAGAACAAGTCCGTGCCTGGATATGTACCCAAGAAAAATACATGCAGACGTGTACCAAAAGCCATGTATAAGAATGTTCACAGAAGCAGTAGCTATAGTTACCAAATCTGGGATCTGTCAACTGTCCATCAACACGAGTGTGGATAAATTATGTCACATTCACACACCTGAGTACAACACAGAAATTAATATACCACATGCAGCAAAATGAATGAATCTCGTGAATATAAAGTGGGCATACTGTATGATTCATTTATGTAAAGTTTAAAAACAGGTAATCTAGTGCATAGTATTAGGAGGCAGGATAGTGAGCACCCCGAGGGGAGGGTAGTTAGTGACTGGAATGGGGCGTGAAGGGGTCTTCTGGGCTGCTGGCCACGTTGTCTCTTGATCTAGCCATGAGTTACCTAGGTATCTTCACTTCGTGAAAACTCGTTGGACTTTAATTGTGTGGTTTATGTGGGTTTTTTTCTACGTGTGTTTTATACTTTAATAAAATATTTATAAAAAGAACAGAAGAATGAAAGGTCTCCAATCCATGCATGCCCTGGAGTAACAGTTTGAACCTTACTCCATAAATTTGAACCTTACTCCATCCTTCCCTGACTTGGGCAAGTTACTTCTTTGTGACTCAGCTTTGTCATCTGTAAAAGGAAGATAATAGCAGTGCCTACCTCCTCGGGTTGTTGGGAAGATTAAATGAGACCAGGGAAAGTGTTTAAAACAGTGTCAGATAGGCAGAAAGCAGAAAATAACTATTGGGTACATATATTATAGAGTAATTGCTCCATACTAGATGCGCTAGGGGACGGTAAAGAAATGTAAAACCCTGGCCTCAAGGAGTTTATAATAATAATTAGAAAGACAAGATATTTGAAATAATAAATAGTTGACGCTACAGGATAGTATTGGGAAATTCCAGATGGGTGGTACGCAGAAGAAAAACCCAAGGATTCAATGGGAGAAGAGATTACTGTGGGCTAGAGTGTTCTGGGTAAAGCTCCTAGAGATGGGAGAAGTCAGAATAGTGGCTACCATTGGGGGTGGGGCGGGGAGGGATGAGAAATGGGTACAGGGGACTTGTTTCTTGATCTGGGTGCTGGTTACGTGAACGTGCTCAGTTTGCAAAAATTTACGGAGCTCTACTTATGTGTGCCTTTCTGTATGTGTGTTGTACTTCAAGTATATGAAAAGGCATTGGTTTTGAAAGCTGGTGGATATTTGGCCTTAGGCAAATTACTTAACCTCTCTGAACTTCTTTTTCTTCACCTGTGAACTATGACTGTTACCTCCCAAAGGGTTGTCATGAGGATTAATGGAAGCAGCTTGTGTAGAACACACAGTCCAGGGTGGAACAGGGGAATATCTCATGCACCTGATCTGCTCACTAGGGTAGAGGGTGACAAAGTGGGCAGACCTTTCCTGCGTTAAGATTTGGAGCCTCCATTCGGGCTTTATTGCTTTGCTGGGGGATTGACCTCGTGTCATTGCTGTTGTGAAGGGAACCTGTCGCAGCGGATCAGTGTGGTGGTGTAGTGACTCGACCGCTGGGACAAAGGGCACTTCTGCTTATCAGAGCCACTGCTTGACAAGTGTCCACCGCCACCACTGCTGTTTCCCTTTCCTGTGTTTAGTCACAGCCACACCCGCAAGTTAGAGTGCAGGGCTGGTCCAGGAAATGTTTCCTGAGTGCCTGCTGGGGCCAGGCGTTTCGGTAGACTCTGATGGAACATATAATAGTGACTAGAAACAGGGCTACACTACAATAGAATAAAGCATGGGCCTTGCCTTCAAATAGCTTGTAGTCTAGTAACAAGATGTGTGCGTTTATTCAGGAAGCTTTTCTCTGCTTCTCTTCTGATATCCTCCACTCACCCAGTATAGATTCTCCCATTTCCTCATTGTCTCTCTCTCTGTGTCATACACACCCTTCACTGAACTCCTCTCCATGTACACAGGCTAAAAGCCCTTTAACATGGCCTCTACCCAACAAAACAATCAACAGTCAACTCTTAGCATGTATCTTTTCCTTGACTCCCTGCAAACTAGAGGTGGCCCTGCCTTACTTCAATTATGACAACAGAAATAACCATTTACTAGGTCCCCATTACATGCAGACACTATGCCAGGCACTTCCTACATTCTTTCACTCTCACAACATGCTGCAGAGCATCATGTCCCCATGTTGTCGGTGAGGAACCTGAGGCTTCGAGAACTTAAATAATTTTCGCGGCCTCACCCCCAGCCTACCTGTGGCGAGCCAGCTCTCCCTCCGTGTGCCGTGCTCCTTGGAGAGCTGTTTGCAGTGTTTGCTCTGATGATTAAATCTTGTAAATACCCTTCTGCGTCCGTTTGTCAGTCAACTGTGCACACATAAACCCAGGTGGTTAGGAGAGGTCAGCACCCTGGTCACTCTCACTGTAATTATTCTACTTTGCCTGGAAATGTCAATAAAGAGCCGGGCAGCCTTGCGAATAACTTCTGAGCTCCTGTTTCGTAAGCGCCTTAACACGCAGCAGCACCGACCTGCTGTGCCGTCAGGAGGGATACTGGGCCTATTTCAGTATCTACGTGAGAACCTTGGATGCAGGCGCTACAGGAAGGGCCTGTGTATACGGGGGAAGTTCTGCCGCTTTGGTCCTCCCTTACAGAGCTGCCTCTCTCAGATTAATTTAGTACTTACTGCTAGCCCCTGTTCTGGAAATTTGTAGGCTGATAGGGGGATCTGATGCAGATTAAAGTGAGCATCGCTGTCAGCTAGGCACAGCAGAGGCAGCTGAGTAAGTGTGTGTTCTGAGTGGTTTTGTGCAAAGAGGCACACAGCAGAGTGGCTGCTGCTCCCACTGGTCCAAATGTCCTTGGGGCCTGGCTTCTAAAACCTAAGCCACTCAAACTGAAACAGTCAACTCTACTTAACCCACAGTCTCATGGTATATGTTGGGGCTCGGGTCATGTTCAAAGGAAGAGGAAGGTCAAAAGCCAACAAATCCCATGGGTTTAAGAGCTAGTCCTAAGGTTTTTAGACTCAGAAAGTGAATCATATTCTTGTATTGAGAGGTGAGACTTTATGGACTTGACACAAATTTCAAGTAGGAGATGTATGCTGACAAGATGAACATCACCAGTTATTTGTTCAAAAACTAAAAGCTCCTGTGAATTGAGTTTCTTCTGCATGTGCTTACATCTTTACAGGTATTTATTTCCAGTTCTTACAAACACCCTTCAGGTTGTTGGGTATTCGTATGTCACAAATGGCATCCCAACCAGGTGTATTTAGCTCCAAATCTTGAACTCCTTCCCCTCTTCTCAGAGCCTGAAGGCATTCTGTCTACTGTTAAGTTCCCAACTCAAATGTTTGCCAGTTTGGCTTCAATCAGCTCTGCAGAATTATCTGTCATTTCCCTTTCTGGGGTCACACAGCACTTTATATATACCTGTAATGGCACTCTGTGTTGGTTTGTAATTGCTTTTACAGCACTGCAATTAGTTATTTATCTGCCTGTTTCTTCTGCCAGACTCTGAACTTCTTAAAGATAATGACAGTGTCTTACTCATTGTTTGTTTAAATGTCAAGCCCATCACATTACCTGGCAGTACTGTGTAGAGGAAGCCCTGGGTCTAGTGTTGCTAACATTCTATCTTCAGCACCTGCTACACTGCCTGTCGGCAAACAGTATATGCCAGTACGTATTGAATGAATTAATATAATCTTGGATATAATTTTTCTTCTATGAATCTTTTTCATTATTAAAACCGAGGGATAATAGTATCTTCTTTATAGAGATTAAATGCATGAATGAGACCTAGGTGAGCGATGATGTGATAGTGACTTTTGAGATTCAGATAGCGGCTTAAAGATTCATTATCTTGCTACATGTCCCATAGTTCACTTATGTTTATCACTATAGTAGTGTTTTATTATATGAATATGACACAATTTGCTTCCCCATTCTCCTATTGATGGATCTTTGGGGGTGTTTCCAGTTTTTAACTATTAGGAATAAAGCTGCTATGAACATTCTTGAAGAGGTCTATGTGTGGACATATTTTTCATTTCTCTTGTGCACAAACATAGGCGTAAACTTGCTGGGTCATAAGGTAGGTGAATGTTTAAATTTATTAGAGGCTGCCAAGCCATTTTTCAAAGTGATTTTATCATTTTATACTCTTATTAGCAATATATGAGTGTTCTAGTTGTTCTGTGTTCTATAACACCTGATATTGTCACAATTTCTAATCCTTAGCCATTCTGGTGGGGGTGTATATAGCATCTCATTGTAGCGTAAACTACATTTCCCTGGTGTCTAATGATGTTGAGCACCTTTTCATGTGCTGTATAGTCATTCACGTGGCTTTTATGAAGGGCCTGTTTTTTTTTTTATTGGGTTATATATCTTTTTATTAATGGATTTGTGGGAATTCTTTATATATTCTGCATACAAGTCTTTTATCACTAGCTTTCCTTTTCACTTTTTAAGTGATGTCTTGATAAATACATTGATGAAATGTAATTTATTGTATTTTTTTCTTTCATGGTAGTTCTTTTTGTGTCTTAAGAAAATATTAACTACCCCAAGGTCAGAAAGATATTTTTCTATGTTTTCTTCTAGAAGTGTTATAGTTTTGGCTTTCATATACATCTATGATCCTTCTCAGGTTAATTTTTATATGTATATATAGAGAGGAAGAGGTTAAGGTCATTTTTTTCCATGTGGATGCCTAATTGCTCCAGCTGAGCTTTTTAAAAAAAAATATGTATATATACCCTTTATCAGATGGAGAAATTATCTTCCATTCCTAGTGTGCTGAAAGTTTTTAATCACCAGTGGGTGCTAAATTTTACCAGATTATTTTTTCATTTATTGAGATGGTCTTACAGTATATTCTTGTACAACACCATTCTGTGCATGTGTGGATAGCTTCTGTCAACAGAAATAAATGCGCAGCCTAAAAGTTGAGAGTTATGTTTTATTCTGCGGACATTTCTGAGGACTCGAACCCCTTTGAGCCCAAGATGACAGCCTGTCAGATAGGTCTGAGGGACCGCGCCGAAGAGGTACAGGAGGAGCCAGGATATATAGGAGTTTTTACAACAAAGGCCAGGTAGTCAGAACATTAAAAGATCACTGTTAACTAAAGAAAACCAGACATCTCAAGTTAAAGAATTTAGCACTCTTCTGTGTATGGGAAGGCACAAAGGTCTGGGCTCATTGGAATCATTCCTTTGACATGCACCTTGCAATCTAGGGCCAGTGTCCTGTGCTTTCATGTCCCTCAGAGGGCACCCCTGCAGGGGCCAGGCTGCCTGCTTATTTGCATCCTGAGATGACTGATGACCTGATGGTCACAGCATTCTTTGTTTACTGATACGGCTTGCAGTATTTTTCATTCACACTTCCATAACAGTCTTGCGAGGTACAGAACTGTTGCCTAAGAGGACAGAAATATATATATATATATATATAACCACCAAATCCTGGTACCATGCATGGTTTAGTATCACATGACAGTTAACTTCTGAACACTTTGGGCCATTATTTTCAGTCTCTCCTTCATCAGCTGTCGTAACGGCCCAGATGCCTCATATTTTGGTGGTAAAGGTGGGACTTTGGGTGCTTTTTATTACTTCTTTCATTTTTCTGTATTTTCTCAATTTTCTTCAGTGAACATGGATTACATGTTTAAAAAAAAAAGCTTTTAAACTTCTATGTAATTAGATTATGAGTAGTAGACTTTAGACCCATTCCTAGCAAGTCTTTCTGAAATTATATCCAAGTCACCTTTGATTGGATTTGGGCATTTCCTAAAGCTCTGAGGGCAGCACATTTACAGACCATTTAATGGGGGATGACTGAACTCTTCTCTGTGGACCCTTTAATCATTGAATTTCAGAAGATGTCCATTTTTTCCTTCTGTCCCAACTTTGGGTTCCTAGGTGAGGTCCTCCAGTGCAATTCAGTTCAAAAGGCTTTTTATTGTAGCGTCTCTTCTCTAGGAACTTACTGGCTGTTTCTGGAAAAAAAACACAAAGAGCTCATGCCCATGTGTGCTGGGACAGGGGTTTAGATCAGGGGCTTCAGGCCTGCTTAGGACTTTAATGACTTCCCACAGATCAGGCCTGCCTGAGTCCAGGGTGTCTTTGCCAGGAGGTAACTCTTTCTAACCTTGGCTTTTAATGCTAGCACTGTTGTCTCTGAAACAGTGAGGGTTTATTTAGAAGCCTGGAGCTGAAGAAGCCTCCCCTAGACCAGACCAAGAATGGCAGCTCGAGGGTGTGGAACAGAGACCAGAGATAGGCTGTGATTTCCAGCTGCTATGCTTTGTTTTTGTGGAGCAGGAAGTCCTTATCTGGAGATTTACAAATCCGTGAGAGTTCATTTCCATTTCCAGAAAGGGAAGTGTCACCTGCCTGCCAGCAGTTACAGCCACTTTGTCACCAGAGCTACAGTCCCCCAAGGAGCCCAAGTCTCTGTCCTGTCAAAATAATCACTGTTTTGTTTTGTTTCCTTCTAATCACAGTTTCCTGATACATTTTTTCTCAATTTTCTCAAGTGTTTTCTGCTTTTTCTCAATACCTAATGTAGCTACTAGTGAATATCAATTATTTTCATTGCCTTATGTTGATTATTAAAATGAAAACTTTTATACTATGCAAAAAAACCCCTCAAAATGAAGAAATAAGTGCCCTCTTTCTCTTCCTTTCATCAGAAATAGTGAAAATAATTTAAATTGTAGAGCATGCTGTATTTGACAAATGGCACTCACATGATTCGTTTGGTCCTCACAACTGTTTCGTGGTAGATAGACCAGATTGTTGTTATCCTTTTTATAACTGAGGAAACTGAGATTTAGAAATTGGGTAACTTGCTCTAGATGAGAGGGTCCTAAAGAGGGTCCTAAAGAGTGTCCTAAAGGGTCGAGCTGCAGGCTCAGAGCTGGGGTCAAGCTGAGGGTTGTGGCCTCGGCCCTCCGGGGTTCAGGCCCTCGTGCCACCACTTACTTGTCTGTGATGTTGGTCGAACCACATAATCTGTATGCCTCAGGGTCCCCATGGATGAAATATGGGTAACAGGAGGAACTACCTCATGTAGGAGCCTCCAGGATCAAAGGAGACGGTGGGTCCAGCCCTGGGCAGAGCACCTGGCATGTGA
This sequence comes from Camelus ferus, assembly GCF_009834535.1. Lineage (NCBI taxonomy): Eukaryota > Metazoa > Chordata > Mammalia > Artiodactyla > Camelidae > Camelus > Camelus ferus. The sequence goes on along the minus strand of NC_045701.1, from coordinate 75,413,831 downwards.
CACGTGACTGGTGAGCGTCAGTTTTGCCGCTGCTGCTGTCTCGGAGGGAGGTGGCGGCCATGGTGGGTAACTATCCCTCTCTCCTTCTGGCACCTCTCCTGCCCTGAAACCTGAAGTCTGTTCCTGAAGCTGGCAGGGTGCTCCAGACACACCCCAGAAGTAACCAAGTGCTCTGGGGGGTTAGAGAATCCAATCCCAGATCAAGTACTTCGAAGAAAAGCTAACACCATGAAGATCTGTTTCCCTGGCTCAATTTTGCGCTCATTCTATAGATATTTTGTACCCATCCCCCCGGCCTCCACCACCCCTCTTAATCTTAATCAGAAATCTTAAGGATCTAGAGTAGTTGCATTCTTCCTCTTTACATATTTTTGGGACTATATAGTCTTTATTTGCTCACAACCCTTATCAAACTCATGCTGCTGGTGTATTTGCCACAGTCTGCTCTTGAAGATAGGGTAGAAATTCCTGTGCTGTATGGTGCATGCTCTTAAAAAGTCTTTGAGGAAGCAAACCTCTGTGGTTTATGTTGTTTGTGCACCCCACCCCCTGGTGTAACTGAGCTTCTGGCTTGGAGGTGGGCAGATGACTCTGGTTTTATGTCTTTCACTGGACTTCTCCTTCTCTCATATATGCAAAGAAGAAGAGGCAACAAGTGACCACACGTATCAATCTGCTGTGTGTCCAGCTGCAGAGGAGATTCAATCTGACCCCCAGGAAATGTCCTCAGTGAGGACACAAAGGTTATTGTTTTTACAGAATAGAAGGCAGCATGTTTGTCAATATTTCAGTGTGTCACAGCCGGGCAAAAAGCTTTAGATTTGAAAATAGAAGTCCTGATGCCATTACCTCATCTCTGTCTAATGAAATCCCTGACTTAAATGTCAACAGGAGTCAAATGTACTTCATGAAACAGATCATCAGCAATGGTCATCTTTTGTCCAGTATCACACTGTCTTACTACTTTTCACATCTCCTGCACGTCCCCACTGAGCTGGCCAGACATTGCATACATGCACTGGAGTTAATATATTGCATACTCTGCATTCCAAACTCTTTTAGCAAACATAATACTCATACTAACAGTTCGGTCAGATCCTGCCAACAACTACTGGCACTTCCTGTCTTCCCCATGGCTTGTTTTGAATGTTGTCCCATGAAAATTCTCATCTAAGAATATTAAGCCAAAAAACCTAGGCTCTAAAACTGCATATGCAGAAAAATGCCTACTTTGCAGAGAGGTGTGTGTTCATGAATGTGCATGTGCAGAGTGAGACAGCTTGAAAGAAACACACCGTGATGGTGGCGTTGATCATCTCAGGTGGCAGCAAGATTCAGGTGCTTTTAATCGTCTGTATGTGTTTCTGCATCATCCAAATTTTCTAAAATACAACTTTTTCCTTAAAATTATCAAAAAGTTTCATCTTCTTTATATTATAGAAACAAACCAATATTTATCTTAGAACATGGTGACTGGAACATTTATGAAACAGATGTGCTTTAAAATGAATCCACACGTGAGTGCATTAGATTGAGCAGGCCTTAAACCTTGAGTTGTCCCCCTGCTGAAGCAGAGAACACTCAAGCCCGGTCCCAGGGACAGTCGGGGGGGTGAGTCAATTTAGGGACATCTGTCAGTTCAGGATGTGTAAACATATGAAAGTGTTCTTGCCTTTCTACTTTCTCCTGTTCTCTGGTTATTTGATTTCATTTCCTTTTTCAGAAACACTGAACGGTCTCTGGGAGACTTTTGAAAAGGCCATGGCCTCTTTGATCTGATGTGCAAGCAAGCCTCTCGATACACAAATTTTGGTTTAATATCTCTGTAACTAAGTCTTTATTCCAAGACTGCATTCTGCATTTTTATGGTCTTATATCTTTAAAATATAGTAACTGCCCACCAAGGACCCACTCACACAGCGTGAGAAATTGTAGGACTCACTTGGAATCTAAAACTACCTCACTATCTGAAAAATAACCCTAGGACTTAACAAACAGTGGCTGAGCGTGTTTGACTGTTTAGAAGCATGTTCACATGTATTATTTCATATGTGCTTCCAGACTAGAACAGGGATGTTGGTTACCCCATGTTAAGTGGGGAAATGGCATTGAGAAATGTGCCCAAGACCACAGGGAGTTTGTGGCAAAGCAAGGGCTAGAAATAAAACCTTCTGTTCCATGGCTGTATCAAAGCTCCCACAATGCCAAATGTTTCTTTCCAAAATCTTTCCTGAAGGGTACCTGGATTCTAAGGATTAATTGTGATAATACTACTAAATACTTGTATAATGTTTGCTATGTAAACTTGAAATACATTAACTCAGTCCTCACCACAACTTAGGAGGTAAATACCATTATTATCTCCATTTTATAGTTGAGGGAACTGAGGTCTCATGCATTTGTAAAGTAACTTGCCTCAAGTCACAGAGCTGTAGGTGGAGTAGCCGGGATAAGAACCAGCCTGGAGCCAGAGTGCATCCTCTTGACCACGTGACAATGCAGTCAGGGCCTATCCACTTCCCACCTGTTGATGCCAGGGTGACCCAGGCCAAAGATGATACCTCTTGGGATAAGAGTCTTAAAGCTCCTTCCCTCCAAACTTACAGGATTTGAAGTTTGTGCCTTGTATTTTTTAAGCAAGAAGAATACTGTTCTATTTCCTTGTGGAAAGAGCAAGGGAGAATAGAGAGGAGCACTGAAATGGAAATATTTTTGCTCAAAAACCAGACAAGTTTGGAAGGTTCTGGGAATTTGCATGTGCCCATGGTTCCTACAAAGATCTTTTCATTTATCTCCTGCCTGACAGCGGAGGAGCTTGATTGCAGGCAACAGAATACTAACTTTAAGCAAAAGGAATTTATTTTAAGGGTATAATTGTTTACAGAATCAGAGCGAAAGCTGAAAACTCCAGCTTCAGGAAGTTGATGTATCAGCTTCTATTGTGTTACAAACCAGCCTGAAAATTAGTGGTCCCCCAAAACAACCATTTGTTTATTAGCTCAAGATCCTGCAAATCAGCAGTCTGGGCAAGCTTGAGCAAGTCCTTGTCTATGCTGGCTGAGCTGATCTCCTTAGGGGCTCACTCACGGGTCTGCTGCTGTCAGTTGCCTGGTTGGCTAGGGTATCTTACTTCTGCTTCATGTGATCACTCATCCCCACCCCGCCGGGCTCATTTGCATGATGGTCCTGGGGTTCCAAGTACAGCAAAAGAGGGCAAGCCCCAGCACACAGCACTTTTCAAGTTTCTGCTTGCAGTATATTTGATCTTGACTAAAGCAAATCACACGCTCTTGCTCAGAGTCAGTGTGGGAGGGGACTGCCCAAGAACATGGATAGAAAAAGGAAGAATCTGGAGAATCTGGCCATTTTTGCTATCTCCCACAGATGGGCAGGAACCTTGGCAGCCTTAAGGCTCAAGTCAGCAAGGACCTGTGTGCACGCTCTTCAGGGAGCCTCCGTCTGAGTTAACACAGCTCCCACCATTTTCCTATGCTTGAGTTAGTCCTTTCAAGATTTCCAACACAAATCTGACTTTGCCTGGAATACGCATCCTGGGTGGGCTGACATTCCGGGAAGACCTGAAATGAGAAGAAGAAAATTCAGTTGTGAAGTTCTTACCCACAGTAGCAGGGGAAGGATACAGGACAGGTAATGGACTATTCCTTCCCTCTATATTCTTCACTATATTGACTTTCTGCTTCCCCTCTGAACAATAGGTTGACTGTTGCTCTAAGACTTTATTGATAGCAAAAGTAACAGTCTCAACCTGTTGTTTGAACAATAGGAGATTTTTAACATTTAATTTAAAAGACACTTGCTATAAAGCTCACGATGACCCTGGTGTGAGTCAAGATCTCAGACAGCCCCTCTTCCTTTCACTGCTATGTATTTATTGGGCACCAAGGTTATAGCCAAGAAAGTAACATCAAAAGACCTGTGTTCTGATAGTGAGGTCACATAACCCTTGGCCCCAGCAGCAACTCCAACAGTTATTTGTGTAGGTCGGTTTTATAATTTTTGCAGAATTGGAAGACTGGTTTTAAAACTTACTAGAGAGCAAAGTGTGTGGTGGTGACGTCACGTTTAGGTAGATTCCAGGCAACAGGGAAAGCCTGAAACAAGTTGTTAGCATGGCCACCAGGGAGCTGGAGCAGTTAAGATTCAGTTATTGCCCAAATAATAGGAGAGTTTAAGGGAATAATAGATCCTTCTTGTTTGCCAAAATACCTTCCCCTTGGACTGACAACGAAGACCATTTTTTTCTGGTTATAATAGCCCACTATTACAGAGGACAGGGAAGAGGAGATATCTTTGTGTACGTGTGAACCCCTGCTACACATTTGGAATATGCCTAGTACACTAAACTGGTCTTTTCCAAATGTTTGGTCATGTTTCTCTGAAGGTTTGATCATGAGCCTTTAATATTAGTTTATTTATTTATAAGTATACTATATTGTAAATGTACCCATAAATTACAAACATACTAGATATTTTAGTAAATTTTTTTAACATATAAACACAAATTAGCAATGTTTAAAGGCTGGGTTTAAATAGAACAAAAATAGAAGTTCTGACATTTTCGTCCCACACCACAGTGGATCACCTTGTATACCTCCTTGGGTGTACTCCTCTGCTATGGGGACTGCTTTTCTGGAATGCTAAACCATCTTAGACCTGCTCAACAGTTACAAAGGCAGTTCTTAGTACCAGAGGGATAACAGAAAGTTGGGTGTTCTGTCTCGACCAAAGTGTGCTCATGACCTAACATTTCCCTTATGCTAATCACAGTGGCTTTGTGAATACAGACTCTCACGTCTCTTCTAATTCCCAAGCCTTTGCTATAATTATGGGAAGATTTAGATTCATGGAATTATAACTTGAGACAAACATTCTTCTTGCTTTCTCCATCCCCCTTTCCCTTGATAATAATAATAATAAAACTTCAAAGGCATTTTTCCCTCCCCACTTCTTTCCCTCTCCTCTTTTTTGCTTCCTTAAGAATTCTGAAATAATAATATATATATTTTTTTGTTGTGGTAGTTAATGTTTCTTGAGCTGTGGGCCAGTTAAACCCAGTGTGCATTAATGATCTCACGTACCTTCACAGCAATCTTATGAAGTACGTACTGTTATTATTCCCCTGAAGAGCTGATAAACGCTGAGGTTTAGTGGTGGCTAAGTACTGTGCCCAAGGTCACAGGCACAGTTTTCTAATGGCAAGGCCAGGTCAGTCTGACTCCAGACCCCAAGCCCAAGCCTTACCCTCTACTGCCTGCAGTGGCATAAAACAGGTGGTGAAGACATGGGGCCAGGAACTCAATCCAGTGTTAGTACAAGCCACTTTCAAGCTACATCTCCCTTTATGGGCCTTGTGTCCCAGGAGACACTGGTATATGTATGCTGGATGGCGAGGGTGCTGTAGCAAGTCAGGAAAAGTACTGAATGTATGAATCATCCATAATAGCTTTTCACTCAGCGTTTGCCTGCAGATTACCTACCTTATGAGGTCTTCTGAAAAATTGGACAGGTTCAGGAGTACAGATAGATTGCCACCTGCTAGACTAAATCTATTGTCATGCTAGAAACTAGCTGTTTGCTGTTTTTCTGATAAATTATTTTAACTTGGTATGTTTACAGTTTATAAATTGCACCTACCGTCAGTCTGTAAGAATGTCTCCTTTGATCTTGGTAACTAAAAGGGAGCTAGACAAGTACTGAAATGAAATCAAATTACCAACTCCAAATTCAATTGCAAAGAAGTGGCTTGCTGCATACAGGAGCTGTTTGGTTATTTTTGTTGTTGTCATTGCTGGAAAATCCACATACAGAGCAAGGAGCTTTGGGTGGTCGTCATTTGTACAAATACTTTCAGTTTGCAGGAATTGCTCCTAACCTTCTATGAGTGGTCTTAGCCCAGCTGATTGTACCCTGTATCCCCAGCAAACCTTTTGACTTTCTCCTGAAAGCTGTGTTACGGTCTAGCAGATTAGCAAATGGAAGATAGGCTTGATACAGACTCATTCAGAATGCCTGTTCTCATTCCCAGTAAATACACTTGTACACAAGCACATGTAGTAATTCATGAGAGTCCCCAGCTCTGTTTCTCTGCCCTCTGACCACATTTACAGAACCAAATTTGGAGAAATAGCACTTCTCATCACTAAAGTTCAAAATGATCAGACTTTGAATCTGGTCTACAGTAGAATGGCTCTACTCTATAACTGTTTCAGGACTGTGAAGGGAAAGAAGGCATTGCTGTGTGTGCTTAAAGTGTACCAGCTCATCAGGTTAGATACTTCTAAGCAGGTGAGACTGATAACACTCTCAGGCTCCACCCCCAGAATAAGTAGGCAGGGGTCCATGCCCATAGTGCAGGCGCTCCATGACCCATGCAATGGAAGGCAAACCTAGCAGAATTATACATGAAGAGGATGGTGAGCCCCTGCCTCTACTGGGGCATCTACTGATTGGTTGGACATTAGTACCAGGTAAAAATTAGACCCATGTATTGAAGGGGGCAGAGAGGGAGATGACAGCCATTGGTGAAGCTGAAATCTCTAGGTTAATTTCATTTGACCACTTTGACATCCTCTCTGAGACAGAGCTGCTTTCTATTACTCACCAACATAACCAGTAGGATAGTCCAAACCTTATCCATGGCTGCTCCCTAATCCTTCATAAATCTGACCCTTTCTCTGTTTCTAACTGCTGCAGTTGAGATAGTAAATGTAGTGAAGTGTGTCTTTACTTTCCTCAGGAGTTCCAGGATTTAGGGATCATCTTACAAAACCCGAAACCTGATTTAACCTGCTCACCCAAGAGTGATGAGGAGCTTAGAAACTGAGATCTCTGACCAAAGGTAACAGCAGAAATGAGTCTCTTCTAATCCTACTTTAAGATGTACCCTGTTCCTTCACTGAAGTCCACAGCCTTGACTGTTCCCCACCCCTTAGGGGTCCAGTGGTTCCTTGGAGCTTACAAGCATCCTGGGTTGTTGCTGAGGTGTATCCTACACGGTGACCAGGTGAATAGTAAGTGCGGACGTTGGGGCATACACAGATGAGACTCCCACTGTGGCAGTGGGAAAGGCAGTCCTGATCAGAGTGACTTGTCCTGGTCACAGTTAAGGGCATGGGAACTGTAGACCTGCTACTGTTTGGGGAGCTTGCTCAATGCCCCTTCAGGCAGTCCATTTCCTGGGCATAAAAGCTATGCTCAAATCAGAGTCAAGATGGAGGCCCTTTTTTCCCTTGCCCTACCATACATTTTCTCTGACAGTGACATCTGGATGTTACTCCTTGTGTTTTAAACTCCTGAACCACTATGTTGTCACATCATAGAAGAGTTTGATGGTCCATTAAGCAGAGAGCTTCACAGTCCATCCAAAAGGGCTCAGGGCCTAGAAACTCCTCTTTGTTCATTCTTCTTTGGTGGGCTTGGAAAATAGTGGAGGATGGGAGGGCTTTTTGCTATGGCAATAATAAATAAATAAACACAGGTCAGGTTAGGTCAGCAGGTATTAAATCTCTGAGATGCCCTAATATATAAAATGTTAAGAGATTAATTTACAAAATGGAATGCTCATTTTTCAGTTTACCATAGATATTGGAATCTAGCTCTGTCCCCTGCCTATGACCTCTGCTGGGGAAATGAAGTTGGCCCCATCAGACAGCAGTAAGGTATTATACAGTGGGATCTCTGCCCAGGTGAGAGTTAGAGAATAGAGCCTTCATCTAAGACAATATAAGCTTATATCAGAAAAGCAAATTAAGTCAGGGAACTAGTAAGCCAGTTGAGTGGAAATTTAGTTGTTGGAGGAGGATACCAGAAGCAAGGATCCAAAGGCTGAGTATTGAAGAAGGCCTGGAGAACTGGGCAGTGGTAAAACACAGGCAAAGGTTTAGAGCCAGAGAGAGCAGATTGATTAAGAATACACAAGATGTTGGAGATGTTCCCAGGCCATTCATCAAACTTAAAGTCTGATGCTTACTTTTCTAAGCAAAAAAGGTGATGAAATGTGTTGGGTCAGCCCATCTTGAAAAGCAGGGAGGGAGTTGGCAGGGCGAGCTGGACCAGTCATTTGAGGAAGGTACTCAGGACTGCTTCTTAGATCATCTTGGCAAAGAAAAACCAGAACGTGGTGTAAAGATGTCCTTGACAGGGATTCTGTCAAGTAGTGGTAAGTGGTAGTTTGATGAATTGGCTTCATCACTTTGGGGATATCTCTGACCAGCATCAGAGCATCCCTTCTTCAGGACAAAGCTAAGGACAGATAAACAGACTCAGACCCTGCAGCTCTCCTTTTTATCAGTGTATTATGATAGCTGAGTAGGTCTGAGATTATTTTATCCAAGTTAGAAGGTCCCTCGATAAGATTCAGATGACTAACTCCTTTCTCTCACCCATACACATTCACAGATGAGGAGATACATGCCTTGATGCCCCAAAGCTTCCCTGTATAAATGTCAATTCTTGTTTAGTTAACTTTTCTCCCACTGAACAACACTCCTAAAAAAAAAAAGTTCTTTGTCAAGATAACTCTTGCCAGTCTCAAAGGTAAATTAACAAGATTTTAACTTAATGAACAAGCATTTAGAAAATAAAAGAGTTGAAACATAGAGAACAAACTTATGGTTACCAGGGGATAAAGGAGGTGGGAAGGGATACACTGGGAATTCAAAAATTGCACTTCTTGGGGACGGATGGAAATGTTAGCTGTCTTGATCATGATGGTGTTTTCATGGGTGTATACAGCTATCAAAATTCATCAAATTGGACATCTAAAATACATGTCGCTTACTGTACCATACCACAATAAAGGTATTAAAAAAAAGTTAATGAATATTAAAAGTAGGGCTTGATTTTTAATTTCCTCTTGGGCAGTTGACCTAAACTCATTGAGACTCAGTCTCCTCGGCAAAATTGATGCAGGAAAATGGATGTGGGGCATGAGGAGGGCCCTGTCTTCGTGGTCTTGGTGGGGCCCCTGGGACCTGCCCCACCAGGTGGGGGTCCTTGGCTTCGCACAGGAAAGAATTCAAGTGCGAGCCACAGTTGAGTAAAGGTAGATTTATTTAGAAAGATACATACTGCATAGAGTGTACGGCAAGAGAAAGGCAAGGAAAGAGGTGTGGGAATTGGGTGCTCAGGTTAAAGTAAAAGTAGGTACACACTCCATAGACAGAGGGCAGGCTGTCTCCGAGGGGGAGGGAGTGAGAAAGGACGGCTAGGTGTGGTGTTGTGTTTTTATGGGCTTGGTAGCTTTACATGCCTACTGGTGGGACCATTCCAACTACCCTGGGGAAGGGATTAGGATTCCCAGGAATTGGGCCACCACCCATTCTTTGGCCTTTTGTGGTTAGCCTTGGGACTGTCATGGCACCTGCGGCATGTTATCATGCTGTTACAATGAGCATATAATGAAGCTCAAGTTCTACTAGAAGTCAAACCTCCCACCAACTTAATCCTCAAGGCCAACTGGAAGTTGAATCTTCCACCATTTTGGTGTTAAATTGCTGTCATTCCTTGAGTGGCTGTGCCCTGCCCCCTTCCCTCCTGTCTCAAAATGAAGGGGTCATGTTTTAGTATTTCTAAAATCCCTTCAAGGCTGAGAAATGCCTACCATGCATCCAAGGCAGTAATACAGTTTTAAATATATGCATTTATGTAACAGTGACTGATGAGAAAGCTGCAATAACGCAAGGATATTTTGTTCTTGCCACTGCTAATAAATTCTGACAAAGAGCTCTCAGTAAGTTCTTTGCATTTTTCATTGCATTAACAAATTAGGTTAACAAAGGGGGGAGGAAAATGGCAGAGTATCTTCCTTATTCACAATATCATAGAAGATGTGACTCTTTTCCCCCCATAGTGCTAACTTTTTCATCAGTTTGGTGGCTTTGAATACCATTGTAATCATTTAATTTAATCTTTGGGGAACTTAAAATAGGTCGCAGTCTCACATTAGCAGAATCCACCATTTCTCTTCAGTTTGCATCAGTAAAGGTGCGAAGGAAGCTCTTAGGTACAGGAAATTCTCCTTGTGATGTAGGAAGAGAAACTAATCTCCATGCATGGCTTTTGTTTGGCAGCAGCCCAGCTCATAATACTGCAAGCAGTTTGGAGGTAGCAAGTGGAAGAGATGGTAATTAAAATAATGCTGGATTTTTGGTTTTATTCTAATGAGTCAATAAATTGGAATTGTCGATGATAGTTAATGTTGTTCTGAGGATAATTAGTTTTGCCTATTTCTTAGTGGAGACATTCACCAGCCTTTTTTCCCCTCCATGTTGGTTCCAGTACCAGCCACACCAGTCACAAGCTTCTTGGGAAAGATCTAGCTGCCGCTTTATCAACACAGACCACAGCTAAGCTGTTGGTTTTCTTTCTCTAAGGTTAATTAGTGGGAGGAATAAAGATATGTTTTGACCTTTAAAACTTCTTTGTAAGCAATACAGCATTTTTTAAAAGGAGAGAATACAGATTCAGAATTTTAAAAAGCACCTCTTGCCCCACATGAAACACTTGTTTTCACTTCAAAAAGCTTCTTAGTACATACATGCTTTATATCCTGAATATGTATCATTCTAGCAGCCACAGCAGTAGTTACAGCCACGGACATCTGCTGAACACTTTGATTTGCCAAACACAGTTCTAACATCTGTATTAAATCTTTCCAGCAACCCAATCGTGGTAGGTAGTGATGCAGGAAGACAGATGTGGGGCATGAGAAGGGCTGTGTCCCAGGTCTCGGTTGAGCCCCTGGGACGTGCCCCACCAAGTGTGGGTCCTTGGCTTCGCACAGGAAAGAATTCAAGAGCGAGCCACAGTTGAGTGAAGGCAGATTTATTCAGAGAGATACATTGAAAGGCAAGAGAAAGGCCACAAGGTGTGGGGGTTGGGTGCTCAGATTAGAAGTAGGTACACATTCCATAGACAGAATGCAGGCCGTCTCCGAAGAGGGAGAGAGAAGGGGGCGGCCACAGGCGCTGTGTTGCTAGTTTTTATGGGCTTGGTGGCTTTATATGCTAATAAGTAGAAGGACCAGTCTAAGGGGAAGGGGCTGGGATTCCCAGGAAGTTGTCCATTTTCCACTCTTTGACCTCTTGTGGCTAGCCTTGGGACTTCCATGGTGCCTGTGGGCATGTTATTCACCATGTTAATATATTACAATGAGCGTATAATGAAGCTCAAAATCTACTAGAAGTTAAATCTCTCATCATCCTGAGCCTCAAGGCCTACTGGGGTTTGAATCCTTCACCATTTTGATGTTAATTTCTGCAGCATTCCTTGAATGGCTGTGCCCTGCCCCCTTCCTGTCTCACTAGGATTTCAAATTTTCCTAGTTTCATAAGATGTGAAACGTGAGACACAGAGACATTAAACAGCTCACCCAAAGTCACACAGCTAATAAGCTGCAGATATGGAATTGAAACCCACGCAGTTCGACTCCACATCATAGGCTCTTGTTCACTTAACAATATATATCATGATCAGTTTCCATGTAAATAAACATACAGAAACAGCATTGTCTTGATTGTTACATGGAATTTTGTTTTAAGGGGATAACAGTTGATATACTCAGTCTCCCATTGTTGGACATTTAGGTTGTTTCCAATTTTTCCATGATACAAACATTACCATGGTAAACATACCACCATATACATCATTGCATGCCTGTCTTGTTCTTTCCTTAGATAGACTCCTATAAGTAGAATTCTTGGCTTCGTTTTTTTGAGACTTTTGTGCAAATACTCAAATTGCCTTCCAGAAAGATTTTTTTTTAACACTTAGGACATTTGAGTGTATGTTTCCCTGTATCACCAATAATGATGATGATTCTTTTCAAATCTTTGTCTCTCTGACACAGAGAGAATGATATTTATTGTTTTATAAGGTTAAGCTCCTTTTTCCAAATAGTTAATAGATATTTTATTTCTTCATTAGTGAATTGACTATACTTATCCTATTTTTTTTTTTGTAGTCATTTTTATTAAGGATACAGTGTCATTCTGTATTAAGGACATCAAGTTTTCATCACATATGATACAAATGTTTTCCCCCAGAAATTTTCCATACAGGTAAGTTGCTTTTTATATGTGAAAGTCTCAAAGAACATCCTTTAATGAAAGGAGGCTCAGAAAATATATGACCTAACCTTTATAAAAACAATTGAAGATGTCCTTCAGTGATAAAAGAAACAGAATTAAGAGCTCACAAATAGGGAATTCAATATTAATAGGGGATTTTTTTTTTAAAGTAGTATTTGGCAGTGCTTGGGTTCACCTCAAGAAATGCTTTATTTTTCTATGAAAATATGAACCACTATGACCTATGTGCACTATGGACCACTGTTGCCTTTCATCTATAAAAGTGTCTTAAGATTTTTTTTATTTCTTTTGTGTAATTATATGTGCAAGTATGATTTTGTAGAAAAACAAGTTCTCATTTTCAGAAATTTGACCTATATCCCACTGCCATCCCAAAGGATGGATTTTTAAAGCAGGTTGTAATCATGGAAGATGAAACTGCCTAAGGAGAGGTAATTTGGTAACAAAGTTTTCCAATACTTTTTATTGGCTATCAAAGAGAATATAGACTCTTTAGAAACAAATTCAGAAAATTTCCCTCCAAATTTAAAGACACTGCACTTAAATTGTGTTATGAGTCTAATGCTTCAAAACTGTCTAGAACTTGGTGTGGTTTCAAGTAACTTGCTTTAAAAACAGATTTATTGTAAGCAGACAAAGGCCTTTTTTCCCCTTCTTTTTTGGCTTAGAAGAGGAAGATGAGAAGTGCTGTTGGGGCGGGGGGCGGGGGGACAAGATTCCCAACAGAAGAGAATCCTTTGGCAGCAAGAATAAGCAACTTTGGCAGAAAGCCACCCTCCAAAGGAAAAGGACTCAGGGCACGTTTTAAACTAGGGAGTGGCAATGAGCTCCAAGGCAAAAAGGAGATCCCTGGTACAAGGGATGGGTCAGTGCCAGACTGTTTGGGTGGAAACACTGCTTACAGAAACTCCGTAGAGCTGCCTTATTAGAAAGTGATGCATTTTGAGATACACCCCTCTCCCAGTTCTCTGGGGAGGATTAGTTACCATTCCAAGGAAGTGATTATATTTTACTCCGGGCCACATTGTTCCCTGTAGTCTTCATTACAGTAACAACAACAACGCACGCCGTCATGGTGGCAGTAGTAATAATAAATAAAATATAAGTATTGCAAATCTAGGTTGTTTCCTGACCCCTTCCCTCCATTTTCTAGAAGATAAATCATTTATGCATCTACAAAAGTGGATTAATGATTAATTTGAAGAAGAGTCTCATCTTTCATTTTAAAATGCTGTGAAGTTCTTTTGTGGTGCTGTACATATAGAAAATACCTTTTGCTTATTCTATTTCTGGGGTGAGTGTGGGCATGTATGCATGCATGCTCATGTATTTAGCCTACATTTTCAGAATGACGATTTTCAGTAGAGGTAATTGCTATTTGTTTGAATAAATATTCTTTGAAAGATGGATGACAAGCCAGCCATCCCACCCATGTGTCATTACGTGTGCAGTTCTGTGTGACATTGCTGATTTGGTGTGGTTGGATATGATATTCATGAAGGTTTAGCAGGATGGTCTGAAAACTCAACCATCTGACTTAACCATTTGCATATCCATTTCTCTTTGATTCCAAATTTCTGGTAGTAGAAACCCTGGGTTGAATGGTGGCAGAGATCCCCATACACATTCCTCCAGAGACAGAATAGAAGAATTACTCCAAAGCAAAGTTTCTTTTCTCACTTACTCAGTCAACAACCCTTTACTGAGTATTTACTATATGCCAGGCACCTACGTGTTTCCTGTGCCACTTCTTCATCAGAATCCACTCCTCCTTGACTTGAAGGACTTCGTTCCCCTTCCCTGCCCATAACCCCGGCTGACACACAGGCTCTTTACTGAAAAGGTTTGGATATTTCCTGCATCGAAACTCAAGTCCTGTGTCTCCTTCCTTGAAGGCCCTGCTCGGGTGGAGTTTTATTTGTAATAATCTTTTTTCTTCCATAAAATAAATAAACCCCAAGATGGAAGTATTTTAGAGAAAAAAGAAGAAATTAATTTCATGAGCATTTTCTCATCTTACTACATACTTTTTTTTATGGATTTATGTTATTTATTTAACATTTTAATGGCGGGGTATTATTCCATTGAATGCCTGAGTTTCTGAACATTCACTCAAAACTTGGTTTACAATTTGGATTTATTTCCTTAGGGGGAAACTACAAGTCATTGTTCATGAACATTTGTAAGACCCTTAATACAAACTGCCAAACCATTTTTAGAGAGTTTGTAGCAACTCTCTTCGAGAAACTTCTATGAAATAAAGGGAGAATGTATAAGAGTTAAATTGCCAGGGTCCTAGTGGGACTTCTGTATTGACAGACCCATTTGTATTCTTACTGCTTTTAACGTATGGCCCTACTGGTGTGCTTCTTACAAAACCAAGCACTTGAGACAGGTAATGAGCTGCTTTGGAATTCACTGGATTCCAGATAAAATTCTAGTCACCCCTCATTCCCATACCTCTAGAGGCCTTGAATAGCAGCCCCTCACATGTTCTCCTTTTCCTTGTAGACAATTCTTCCTCTCTTCAGGAAGATGAAGAGGTAGAGATGGAGGCCATCACCTGTCAGGCTAGCAGTCCAGCCATGAACGGCCATCCTGCCACTCCAATGACCTCTGCTCGTTTCCCCACCTGGGTCACTTTTGACGACAATGAAGTCAGCTGCCCTTTGCCACCAATCACCTCTCCTCTGAAGCCGAAAACACCACCTATTGCATCTGTGATCCCAGAGGTACCTTATAACTCAACTGCGTCCTTTAAGAAGAGGGAGCGTCCCAAGAGCACGTTGATGAACTTCTCCAAAGTTCAGAAGCTGGACATTTCCTCCTTGAACCATCCACCTTCCGTGCCTGAGGCTCCACCGTGGAGAGCAACCAATCCTTTCCTGAATGAGACTCTACAGGATATTCAGCCCTCCCCTATCAACCCGTTCATTGCTTTCTTTGAGGAGCAGGAGAGGCGCTCCCAAAACAGTTCCATTTCTGGTACCACGGGCAAAAGCCAAAGAGATTCCCTCATTGTCATCTACCAGGATGCCATCAGTTTTGATGATTCAAGCAAAAACCAGTCACACTCAGATGCTGTTGAAAAACTCAAACGACTCCAAATCGAGGATCCTGATCACTTAGGTAGTGCGACACTTCCTGATGATGACCCCGTAGCCTGGATTGAATTAGATGACCACCCATCAGGCTCTGCACCGTCCCAGCCCAGGGATGGGTGGCCCATGATGCTAAGGATCCCTGAGAAGAAAAACATCATGTCCTCTAGGCACTGGGGACCCATCTACATCAAACTGACGGACAGTGGTTACCTGCAGCTGTATTACGAGCAGGGCCTAGAAAAACCATTCCGTGAGTTCAAGCTGGAGCCTTGCCATGAGATCTCAGAACCACGGCTCCAGAACTATGATGAGAATGGCAGGATCCACAGCTTGCGGATAGACCGCGTCACCTACAAGGAGAAGAAGAAATACCAGCCTAAGCCTGCTGTGGCCCACACAGCGGAGAGGGAGCAGGTGATTAAGCTGGGTACCACTAGTTACGATGACTTCCTGAGCTTCATCCGTGCAGTTCAGGACCATCTCATGGTTCTGCCGGTGTCATCCATGGACTTGAGCACAGTTGGCCTGAACTACCTTGAAGAGGAGATTACAGTGGATGTCAGAGATGAATTCTCTGGCCTTGTGAGTAAAGGAGACAACCAGATTCTCCAGCACCATGTCTTGACACGGATCCACATCCTGACTTTCCTCTCTGGCCTTGCGGAGTGCCGCTTGGGTCTCAATGACGTCCTCGTCAAGGGGAACGAAATTGTCTCCCGGCAAGACATCATGCCCACCACCACCACCAAGTGGCTCAAGCTGCACGAGTGCCGTTTTCACGGGTGTGTGGACGAGGATGTGTTCAACAGCTCACGGGTTATCCTGTTCAACCCTCTGGACGCCTGCCGGTTTGAGCTAATGCGGTTCAGGACGGTATTTGCCGAGAAGACCTTGCCTTTCACGCTCAGGACGGCAGCAAGTGTCAATGGGGCCGAGGTGGAGGTGCAGAGCTGGCTGCGGATGTCCACCGGCTTCTCCTCCAACTGCGACCCTCTCACTCAGGTTCCCTGTGAGAATGTGATGGTTCGCTACCCGGTGCCCAGTGAGTGGGTGAAAAACTTCCGCAGGGAAAGCGTCCTGGGGGAAAAGTCTTTGAAAGCCAAAGTGAACCGGGGGGCAAGTTTTGGCTCCACTAGTGTCTCTGGCTCTGAGCCTGTCATGAGAGTAACTCTGGGAACGGCCAAGTACGAACATGCCTTCAACTCCATTGTGTGGAGGATAAACCGACTGCCTGACAAAAACTCAGGTGGGTAGAGATTTCTCTAATGTGAAACAGCCGCCTGGTGGCCAAAAAGCTGGGATCAAATTTCCACATTCTGTTCCCCCATGAAATGCTGGTGTTTGTTGTGTCAGGAATGGTGATGGGGAGGGTGGGGACGGGGTGGGGGGACCAGAAAAGCAACGATAATAGGCACAGTAAGTAACAAATATGCATGACCCAGTTCACTCCATCTTTTTACTCCCTTATCATCACACTTCTTCCATAAAACAATGCATTACTCTTCTCAGCTGAGCTACTCTGCAGATTTCCAGGGCAGCTTATGAATTTGTATTATTTTCTGACTCATTAAAGTATTATCTGGTGTTGGAATCCTTTCCCAGATCCTAGAAGGTTTCTGGGTTTTGTCTTTCTAACTGTGCCCTGAGTATAGATAAAAGGGCCAGTTTATGGCCAATCATGTGTATAGTACAGGTGAGGAGTTAGATTTATGGTTCCAGACACCCTGGGCAAGGCCTGTCAGTCGCAACCTCCCAAGCTCAGAGCTGGGATTTGGGGATGGGGAAGGGTCCTCTGATCAGACTGATGATCCATTCAGGACATGAAGGTCCAAAAGGGCTGAAATCCTATTAGGTAAAAAGGGAAGGAATGTTTAATTTAAACAAAAGAGACAGTTTATCAGCCATAGCTGGCCTGCTCACAGCTGTCAGGGGTGCTCGTGTGCATGTGTGAGCCCAGACGGCAATTGCATTCCCCATGGGTCTGCTGAGATTTGGTGAAATGACAAAACTAGGGAGTAATCAAGCCAGTTCTAACAATTTTATTTCTTAGGGTAAGTCTGGGTGAGCCCAAGGGCAGGCAGTAAGCCGAGGATCCTGTGATCCCTTAAACCACTTCCCTTCTTGTTTATAATACACTTTGCCCATCTATGAACAAAAGTGGATATCCTGACCAGCCAAAAAAAATTAGGTTTGGAAAAGCACTCGATTGAAATGTCTTTCTCATATGTAGATATTTTCCTTTCCACTCTCACTGTTAAGTCCTAACAGTATGTTTAGAGTCTTCATGTCCTGCTCTGAGCGTGGAGTGGCCGTGTTACCCGACGTGTAACACGAGGCGACGGCTAGAGGCAATACGATCCGGGCAGCTCTCCGGGCAGGCCAGGCAGTGGACACACAGCAGGGCTTGCTGTGTCAGACACGGAGTGTAGCGGTGCAGACTGGAGAGACAATTGGACCTCTGTGTTTGAGGCTGGGTTTGCCTCCCCCCCGTTTCTAAACTGACAGAATTTTTAAGACAAAGTCTCCTCTCTGTGCTTGCTTATTCGTGTCCCTGCAATCAGCACTGTGTTCTCCTGGTGATAGCATGGTGAGTTCTGCCTCCGCCCCAGGGCCCACCTGAACTGATGGCAGAAAGGAGAAACCCTCAGTTGTCCTTTGGCACAGATGCCCTTGAGAAGAGGACTGAGGTGACTGGGAGAAAATTACCATTTAACCTGGTAGAGACTTGACATCAGAAAAGACAAGGCCTCAGGTTTATTAGAATTTTTAGCTCTTCAATTTACTAAGCACGGATTCAGATCGCTTTGTTATGGAATAACTGGGTTTTTAAGCTGGAAAGGATCTTGGGGATAGCTTAGTCACTCTTCATTCCACGCATGAGAAAATTAAGGACTGGGAGTGACATGACTTGTCTGAAGTCACATCTAGGGGTCTTCTTCCTCAATTGCACAGCTGCTTCTTAGTAGATGACACAAAACAGACACAAACTTGAAGTTGTTCCCAGTATAAGAACAGAGATCTGCAGTCTTCTCAGGGTGTACACACAGACCTCATGTGTTTCAAAGTTCTTTCTCTCAAATATTTCAAAGTACCATAGGAGGGGCTTTTGATTATAAGCAGCAAAGACTGACTGGCTTCTTTCAGCACAAATAATAAGAAAATAAATTTTTGGAAAGATTAGGTAGCTCTGAGAACTGAAGGCACAAGCAGGCTTCAGAAAGCCCCGCTCTTGACAGCAGGAACTGGGGACGTCTCCTCAGGATGCCGCCACTGGGACAAATCATCATGAGCCATTTTCTGTCCTTGTGCCACTTGGCTTAAGAGCTGAAGCGAGGACGGGCATTTGACCGACATGACCACCAAGATGTCATGCAGTGCTGGGGAAGATTCTTTCTCCAAGGAAAAAATACAAGTAAGATTTTTAACAGAAGAAAGGGGGAATGGTTGCAGGGTAGGGAATGAATAAATAACAAGTCCTCAGCAATCACTTTCCGCACTTCTCAGCGGGGCAGTGTTCAGGAGGCTTAAGGCCAAGTAAATGAAGTTTAAATACATACGTATTTCCAGATTACTGGAACCTTATTTGTGAACGATTTTTCAAATACAGGATGGCATAAGGATATCTGGGGATGGTTCTCAATTAATCCTCCCTCCGACCCATTACTGTTTTTGCTGTCATGGTTATGTATTTTTGGAAGTGAAACCCCTCAAAAGAGCTGCTTATTCTACTTATGGCCAATGGTATGTATTTCTGTATCGGTTCAGGAAATTAATAGCACGTTTTTCTGGAAACCCAAGATGTACAGGATCCGAATTCCAGGCAGACTGCAGATTCTTACCATTGCTGGTCTTCTCTGTGCCCAGTCTCCGCCCTCCCCATCCAGTGCTCCATCCATGAAACCAGAGAATTGACGATGATCTGTTATTAATTGCTCCTCCTCTGAGCTCTTCTGTCTTGGTCCTGAGACAGCCTTGGGAGGGTGCCTTTTACAGGCTAGTTTTCATAACCCTAACAGCTCCATTTACAGTAAAAGAGGACTGCACATCTACTCCCGCCTGCAGTGGCCCTACAACCCTAGCCCCCAGCAGGCTGGACGGTCAGACCGCGGGGCAGCCCAGGCCAGCAGGTCGGCACCCTTGGCTTGGCCAGCATCTCAGTCCTGCAGCCACAGCAGGTTGATCCCAGTCAAGCCACCGAAAGACTAACAAACTGCCACTGGATTCCAACATGGCTCCTGCCAGCAGGGCCCTCTGTCTGTGCTCTCCCAGGACCCCTCCCACCCTAATCCCAACAGCTTTCCTTAATCCTAGAAGGCACCAGAACAAGTCCTCCCTGGAAACAAAACATTCTATCCTGCATAGGTAGCTTTCTTTGCTGGAATTCCAGTTCTCATTAGACCAGGTGAAGAGAAAACAATTCCAGTATGATTCCCCTCTTACGGAAAACAGAAATCTGAGTTAATTTTTATTTCTTTAGAAGTATAGTTGATTTACAATGTTTCAGGTGTACAGCAAAGTGATTCAGTTATATACATATATATATATATACCTATATATATCTATATCTATATCTATTCTTTTTCAGATACTTTTCTGTTACAGGTTATTACAAGATATTGATGACAGCTCCCTGTGCTATACAGTAGGTCCTTCCTTGTTGTTTATCTATTTTAGTTACTGTATGATCCAGCAATCCCATTCCTGGGTATATATTTGGAGAAAACTCTAACTTGAAGAGAAATCTGAATTTTAATGTTAAATTTTCTCAGCTTTATCAAGGAAGATGACACAATGCATGGGCTCATTAGTTCGCTACCATGAATTAAACTTACTAGGTTTCAAAAACTGCATTTCCCTGTCTGTCCACCAGCTCTACACATGCATTACTGATGCTCGGATTCAAGAAAGAATTTCACAGAATACGCTTTGGTGGAGTGAGAAAAGGAGGGAGGTCAGTTCTGTGGAAAATAATGGTTTCTCAATATTCCAACAATGTGTAAAAAAAAGGTAATTAGATAAAAAATTTTCAGGTTGCTACTGAATTAAATTAACAAACTCCTCTATATACTTTGTAGTGATCTAAATCTATAGCAATATATTGAGAGGAGTCTAGTCATAATTTGGAGCCAATGAGATGACTTTTATTCCCAATACTATAATTTAATGGCTGTGTGACCTCAGGCAATTTACTTAAACCTCTCAGAGAAATCTGTTTCCTCTTTTATAAAATAGGATTATTAATACCTAGCTCATTAAGAATGAAATTAGATAATGCTTTTAAGTAGTTAGCACCGTCTCTGGCCTGTAATAAATGTTCAGTAAGTGATGGCTATGTAATTATATCTGTGGTACACAATTAAAAAAACAAACTGAATGGGTTCATTTTCAAACAGTGTAATTTTTACTATTACATGTATCTAACTTAAATTCCTTTCTAAAATCACTGCAATTTTTTCAATTAATTCACCGAAGTATTATACTTTAGAAAGAACCACTGAAATATGTTACATTTATGAAACAGAGCAAAACAAACACTTCACTCTGTAATGTTTTCCTTGGAGAGCGGGTGTGTATGTCCTCACTCTCTGAGATTAAAAAGTCCTGCCCAGACCAATAAAGGAAATGGGAATTGTTTATTCGGGGAAAGTCAGATAACTAAGGGCTGTTGCAGTTACATAATGAAGTCAGAGCCATGTCACGTTGAGTTGACTCCATATTGAGTTGCTTTATGGGGGTTCTTACAACTTCCTTTCTCTCCACCCCTGTCACACTGCAAACCTTAAGGTCTGAGGACTGTGAGGTTATGACTCAGATAAATCAGTTAAGAACATGAGGGAGGTCAGACTGCTGGGTCCAGTTCTTAGGGCTGCCACTTTCTAGCTCTGATCTTGGGCAAGTTCACCTTACCTCCCGAAGCCTTTGTTTCCTCATCTGTAGGATGTTAATAATTAGGACCTCAAGGGACTGGAGTGAAGATGCAGTGAGAGAATCTGCATAAAGCATTGAGCAGTCCTTGGCACAGAGTTCTCAACAAACGCTTCCTGCTGTATCTGATGAGTGATGAAGATGCAGCTTCAATGGTGACAGTCATAGAACTAAGCTCTGACTCGGATAATCTAGTAGAAATACTCAAAGGAAGATCACACCGTACATTTGCCTGTGGAATATAGTAGAACTAGCCATAGGTTTATGGAGTCAAGTAGCAGTAAAGGGCGATGCCTGGCACTGTCCAGCCCACCCTTTCCTACCACCCCCAGACTCCCCACTTCTCAGATGAGGATCTGAGGCCTGGAGAGAACAAAGGACTTGGGTGGGCTCTCTGCCACCGAGGAGAGCTGCAGCTCGAGCCCAGGTGTCCTATTTTCTGTGTTCTCTCCAGCGTTCCCTGGGCTTCCCTCATGCACAGGCGCTGTTTAGTCTAAGGGCTTTGTCATTTACATATGCCATTCACCCAAAAAGCATTTTTCTAAAAAAAGTATGACATTCTATTAAGAAATTCCCATTCCTGGGGGGAGGGTATAGCTCAGAGGTAGAGTGCATGCTTAACAGGCACAAGGTCCTGGGTTCAATTCCCGGTACCTTCATTAAAATAAATAAATAAATAAACCCAATTGCCCCCCTCCTAAAAAAAAAAAGATCAAAAAAAATTTTTTTTTTCAACCTTCCTTCAGTTCATCTTTCAAAGGAAATGGATGACTTTGTTCCAGGCGGCTGTCTTTGATGTTTTATTAGGTGCTAATAGGTACTGATCCATTTTATTCCTTTTGTCAATCTACAACCTCCATTTCTTAGTATTTGTGTTGTGTTCACACAGCACTCTGATCTGAGCAGGCAGAAGGACCTGTTTCCCAGGCCATGGGTTTTACTGCTAGGATACCAGGCTACTGTCATCAGACAGCGTGATATCAAAGGGTCTGAGGCACATGGAGTGTGACTGCTGCTGCAACAAATCCTCTGCTCAGCACTGGACCCTCTTAAAGACTGCCAGGCCTCTTTTATTTGGAGGCTCTCCCTTATTGAGGCTTTTTTCCCCACCTTCCCCCCAAAGAACCTGAATTCCTGATTCTCTACCTTTCTTTCATAGCCTCTGGTCACCCACACTGTTTCTTCTGCCACCTTGAACTTGGCTCTGACCGGGAAGTGCCTTCCAGATTTGCCAATCACGTGAATGTCGAGTTCAGCATGCCTACGACTTCTGCCTCCAAAGCTGCCGTAAGATCCATCTCTGTGGAAGACAAGACCGATGTCAGGAAGTGGGTCAATTATTCCGCACACTACAGCTACAAGGTAGCCTCTGGAGGCATCTGGCTGATGCTTTCAAGTCTATTTGTTCACCCCATACCCTCCCCCCTCTCATTCCTTTCAGCAGTGCCTGTCCAGGGTGCAAGGTCTTCTCTCACCTCCTCAGAGGCAGTTCACCATGCATAGCTGTGATGAATCTGCTCTGAGTTAAACGAATGATCTCGCTAGTGGGCAGGAGAAAGGCTAGAAAAATAATAGAGGCTGATGGAAGAAGAGAATATAATGGCTTTCAGTCATCATGAACAACAACAACAAAAGAGTAGTGGGGGGAAGGATTATTTTACTCATTCATCGTATAATTCACGTTGCAGGGGAGTGGAGGGAAGGTCAGGAAAGTGCTAAACCGAAGTATATACTGCCACAGGCACTGGTGAAGTGGATCTGAGTGAAGTTAAAGACACATGTGACCTGGTCACTGGGCTGTAACAGGACAAAACTCAAAAGCCAAGCAAGTTTCTCTAACAGTAATGGGATCAGGGCTGTGAAGGAGGAAGTGAAGTTGCAAAGTTCTGACATAAATAGTGATTATATCCTAAGGAGTTAGAAATTCAACAGGAGAAGATTAAATGCCAAAGATGGAAAATGGGGGTTTACTGAAGAAGGGTTTGGCCAAGTGGTTTAGTAATTTTCTACTCATAATAATACCCTTAGAATTATACGGTTATTTATTGTTCTTTAAATATTTCCTTAGTTGTGTGATCTAAAACATTAAACCACCCAAAAGAACAAATACTCCATCTTGTGGCCAGGAAAAAAAAAAAAACCACAGCACTTTCCTCAGACTTGACCCTGTTTTGTCGTGAATTGTTCCCCTCATCATAAAAACCCAAAGTGGTACTGAGAGGAGCAGCTTTAATTATGAAACTGCCTAGCTCAAAGGATTCCCTGCCTGATTTATCAAAAGCTTCAGGTGAGGTGCGTCCCATTCAAGGCAAGATTAGTTTATTAATCCTTTTATTGTTACAGCTATAGCATTTGGCAGAGGATGCAGGTAGAACTGTACATAGCACAATACTTACCTGTTTGGAGACTTTTTAAAGAAATAAGGTAATAGAGAGTGTCAACAGCCAATTTCAAAGAAATCCTTTTTATTTGCTAAACCTTTGTGCTTGCCTGTTGTGTGCCTTTTACTGGGGTGCAGCAGTTAACCAGGGCGTGCCCCGTCCTGCAGGGCCTGGTGTAGAGGAGCCAGGTGGGAATACAGGGCACAGGGGGGCACCTAACTCCACCTGATGAGTCAAGAATAGCTTCACAGAAGAGGTGACGTTTGAGCAACTGTGAAAGGCCAAGAATAAGAATTTTCCAGGTGGACTGAGGGGGAGAGGGGATTCCAGACTAAGCAAAGGGCATGTACAAAGACAGAGCCATAATGTACCACGGCCCTAGCTTCATGTGGCTAAAGCCCAAAACATTAACCAAATTACAGGGAATCTCAAAGAACCCAGTGAGGTAGTCTCTTTCAGTTTACTTATTTGTTGGGATGTTTTTCTGATATTTCTCTCCGACTTCTATTCTTGACAGGTGGAAATTGAGCAAAAACACAGTTTGAAGCCAGACCTTGAAGGAGATGAAATGGAAAATCCCAGGGAGTGTGGGGTCCAGTGACAAAGCCCTCCTGCAGGGGGGCCCGACCCAAGAGTCACGATAGGATGTCTTCTTGAATAGCTGAAGCTCAAGTCAGTACCTACCATGGCTACTCCATGCTGGGAACAGCACGGTGGACCTTCCTGTTTGTAGCTACCTGTATTTTAACAGGATACCCTGAGGTGGTTGCTTTGGAGAGGCTCTGATCATGCCCGAAGCACCTGGGTCACCTGACTTTGGGGGCTTACAGTGTAATTAAGCCTCCGCTCCACTCCGCTTGTCTCACAGCACTTGGGTGTGGTTTGTTGTGACTGATAAAGTCAGGAAAAGAAACTCCCACATCAGTGTGGGGACATCCCTCTGATGTTCACCTGTCACTTAACATCAGTTTCTGGAAAACAGTCCTGAGAACTTAATTAACTCAGACTCCATCTCTGCCACTCCCTCTAGAAAACGCTGAGAAAAGGCACAGAGTTGATCTCCTCTTTGGGTGTGCTAGGCCTTTCTCCACTCTTTAAGTGTTAACACTATGCGACCGAAGTTTTTGAGTTGTTTCCCTCCTGGTTCTAGATTGTTTTGATTGAAACACTTTTTTTTCCGAGTCACACAGACAATGGAAAAAAGGCTCAATAGGACACATATGAATTCTGTGGTTAGCCCCACATTCTGCAAAGAGTGGCTGCTGAAGGGAAAGAAAAATTGAGCTTATTTTTCTTCATTTTGGGGAAAAGGGACATTCATTGTAAGATCATATTCAATTCAGGA
The DNA here is from genome assembly GCF_009834535.1 of Camelus ferus. Taxonomy (NCBI): domain Eukaryota; kingdom Metazoa; phylum Chordata; class Mammalia; order Artiodactyla; family Camelidae; genus Camelus; species Camelus ferus. The sequence goes on along the minus strand of NC_045701.1, from coordinate 75,388,966 downwards.
GACAGCTTCAATCTCAGTCAATTTCTAAATTCACACTGAAAAACGTAGGCCATTTCTGATTCCTGAAACAAATGGCTACATTTGTCAGGGGCATTTGGGAGCTCTCTGTATACCTCATAGCCAACAGACAGCTGCATGTCTCTTTAACTCAAATATACAGGAAATATAAGTTGAAAAGGTCATTTTAAAAGCTGTTTCAAAACTAAGCTTGTATGAGCTTTTCAGAGTTTGATAATCACAGTATTATGCTAGATCTAAAAGGCAAAAGACTTCAGGGTAGTGGGGGGGATATTTTTCCTAACGTTGGGAACTAAGTCCTGATTCCAAGAATTGAGGACACTCACTATTCTTTCTCTTCATCTGTTCCTGTTCACAGTCTGTAAATCTGCTTCTTATTTGTACCTTGTGTTTTCTTAGCATGCAAGGAACCACATCGGCTGTCCCAACGGGGATACCAGTTCAACAATTTAAAGGCAGCTTTTATCTGCTTTCCTATTTCTCCCATGAAGAACAGAGTAATGGGAACAGAAAGCATGCTAATCAGATGACACAGAAATAGACATATCTAGTCTGCTGACTGGCAGATTCAGGGTTAATTCATTCAGTGAATATTCATTACATTCTATGTGTGACACTAGGATATAGAAATCATTACAATTTTTTGAGATACCTGAGCATGAGACTGAAACTAAAAGGATGAAACTGAATAAGCATTAATGAGAAACTCTGTATCCTGAGTTTCTTAACTGCAACCCCTAAGTACAGAGTGGTGTACCTATGCGTGTATGGATGTGTGTGCTGGTGTGAAGGATGTTGCAAAGTCCTGATTTCACAGTTTTTGTAGAAATGTTTTCTTAGGGAAATCTGAGTTCCATCTTGAATCAGAAGTATATCATGGGTATTCACAAAACTAATGCATTCAACCTGTGGTAACAGAAGCCCAAGGAGCCCTGCACGCTGCACTAATCAGTCCACATCTGGCTAGAGGGTTGGGTTCAATTCTGGGTACCACATTTTAAGAGATTAATAAACTGTGTCCAGAGTCAGGTGGCCAGGGTTTGAAGAGTCTGATTATACAAGGAACAGGGGACTGGTTCCCCTGAAGAACAGAAGGCAGAGCTGGAAAGGGAGTGCAGAAAAAGAGGAAACAATATAATAGCTGCCTTGAAATCTCTGTTGAGCTATAAGAAGAGAGAGGAACTGGACTTACTCAGTGTAGCTTCAAAGGGCAAAAAGAGGAATTTTATGGATGACAGATGTTTACTTCAATATAAGAATGAATTTTCTAGTAAGAGTTGTTCTAAAGAATGGAATCAAATAGTAAAATTTCCAGTTGCTGCAAATGCCCAAAGGCTAAAATAACCCATCTATCCCAAATGCTATGAAAAAGGGACTTGGGCTAGACAACTATTAAGATCCCTTCTCCTCATAGGTTTAGTCTCAAGAGTAATAGGATTCTCTATTCTAGTTGTTTTTAATTTGATAAGCGGTTTTTCCTGCTCTCTGAAGTACAGTGGGGTTCCCTAGGGGTCCTTGTCAAGTGAGGTCTCCAAGACAGAGCCCTTCCCTGTTGTGCTAAAAGATTCCTCACAGAAACACCGACATGGGCTGAAGAGATGCCAAGGTGAAGGTCATCCTGGCACCTTCCGTATGCAGTGTTAGCACCCAGGCACCCTCTCGAGACCCCTGCCTCACTTGCTAGCATCACAATGTAAGCATTGCTTGTTGGACCTTTTTTTCCCAGTGGTTAATTCTCACTGCCTTTGTGTTTTCACCTGGACATTGTTTTTTAAACCAAGGGTTGGGAAAACCTTTCCCATGCTACCTACATTCAGCAATCAAATTATCATTAATTTTTAAAAACAAATTATTAATTTTTAAAAACCTACTACCTTGATTTCATCAGTTTTGCCTTTCCTCTACTGTTTTTTAAAAACTGATTATAGGTAACATTTAGGAGTTTGGGAAATACTATATATTTTTAGATGTAGTTTCTATGTAGTTTTGTTAATAGCCTACATAGAAAACACGGTTGGGCAAATACATTTTGATGTGCAGATTCTAAGTTTGCCACCCTGGACCTGGATTTTGTGTGTATGTGTGTGGCCACAAATAATCCCTGTCTCTGTTATCAGTAATGCAAACCTGTTAAAAGTGTATTCATTTTACCAGTACATAGTATTACTATTAGAACATAAATTAGATGTCCCATGATATTAAGAGCTGTGCTTTCTTTTGGCTCTAGTGGCTTGCTTTGTGACTTTATACTAAAGGAGGATAAGAAATTATAATATTTCTAACAAGAGAACATGAGGTGCTTTGTGGGGGTATCATTAAACCTCCTTTGCCACTCTTATAAACATAGTACTAGTTATTCCTTATCAAAAATCTGCATTTCACTTATATATAATCTGGACAGTTTTTTTTTTTTCTTTCCTATTTGGTTCCTGCATTATTGACCAGGCTTGTAACCCTTGAGAACATTTTTTACATAAAATATTTATTTGAAATGAGAGTAATTTCTATTCAGATCCACTGGATGACAGCAAGAGTTTATTTCCCTACAAATTCACATTCCCAAAAAACATGACCCATGCAGGCAAGAAATGTATCTTATTCTTTGTTTCCAGTACTTAGCGCCAAGCTTGGAACATAACAGGTTTCTGCCAACTTAAATCCTTGCTGATAGGACAAATACATATTAATGAAATAAAGGGAAATGATTAGGTACTCAATAAATCTTTGTTGAACAAATACTGACCCTGAGACTCTAAGACTACCTAACCCTTACTTACCATCAATACTTACATTGAAGCAAGCAAGCATGCTTTTATTTTCTGGAGCACTTAAATACTTTTTCTTTCTTTGCCTCCACTGTTGACTGATGATAACTGTCAGCACTTGAGCACTTCATGTGCAGCTGAATTTAAACTACAATGTGTCTTATTCGTACTGGAAAACACTTCTGTGCCCAAAGACAGCAGTAGCATAGATGCTGTCCATGGTCCAGATCATTGATTCTGTTTTGTTCCTGCAAGTCAGACAGATCTGTGAGCCTGATCTTACCCATTTGAATGGTCAGTGGAAGAAGAAAGCACTTAATAGGGTATACCTGGCCCATCTTGGTGTGCTAGGTCTTTTGTTTTCCTCAACATTAGCCACTGACCTGTGTATTTATTTTGTCACCATAGTAAGATGGAGGTCTGAGGTAGGAAGGCCAACACTTGAGAAATGACATCATGATTCCAGTGCTGCTTTAAGTCTCAGAATAAGTTTAGTGGTGGGAAAAAGAATGAGCTGATACTTCTTAAAAGCCTTGAAAATACTAAGTTGATTTGAGTAGGAAGTACTGCTGTCTAGCCTACTTTTAGAAATTCTTCCAGTGAAGAATGGTAACTTTAACTCTTCTATGAATGATGATGGTAAGTTAATTCTAGCATATCTAGAGTTCACGTCATGATAAGAATGCAACTTAACATGAAATTCAATCAAAAGTGACCAAAAAACTAAATCTACAAAAATATCATCTTGTAAAGGAATTATCCATAACATTTCACTACCAAGTTCCATCCAAACCATGACAGCTCTTTTATATAAAGTTATCATAGCATTCTCACCAAGTCCTAAACAGGTTTTCTAAACATTACCAATGTCTAAGTGCCAATTCTCTGCAAGTTACCATTTCTTAATTATGTTCTTTGTAAATGAAACTTGCTTTGGATATTGTGACTCATATTTATCTATTTAACAAATTAAAAATGAATGCGATGTGTAAGGCAGTCACAAATGTAGAAAATAAATATGTGTATCAGTAATGGTTTCCCATGTATTAACTAAGCAGGAATGTGGAATTTCTACATTTCTTCCACTGTGCCTTAGCAAATCTGATTGAGTCTATTCCTTTTGTTTCATTTTAACAGCTAAAAAAAAAAAATGTATCTCTGAATTTGCAATTCCAGGCCCGTAAAGGCAGAAGCTATCCATGATGATGTGTGTGCCTGGAGAGAGGCAAATAATAATTACATGTAATGAAAAGCTATAAAAGAACAGAATCAAAAGGTAGAATTGCAATATGAAAAAATAAAATGCAGAGAAGTAACAAATATAGCACTGGCCACGAAACTTCAAAACACTTGAACGTAAGGAACTCAAGAAAAAATAAAAGATTGCCTAACAAGGATGAACAATAGAATTGAGTTCAACAAGTATTTATCTAGTGTTTACTGGTCAAGGTGCTGTCCGAGCAGTCAGCTTCCCTAAAGGGAGCTAATAGGGCCAAACCCAAGGACAATGAGGATTGCTGATGCAAAGACATTGGTGGGAATGCCCTTTATCAGAGGAGAAGTAGGGTTTCTATGAGTCTTTAAAGGACACAGTCATGGAGACAATCACCATGTTAACTATCTTCCCAGTTGGGCTTCAGTGACCTCAGCTAAAAAAAGTGAGGAAGCTGGACTAACTGTTCCATTAGGTCCTTTCCAGCTCCAGTTTTATGGATTATTTTATAAAATATCCTCTGGTGCCACTGTCAGTGATACTTCATGTCAACTGGACTCTTCATGTAGTCTTAAGAACCAAGAAATTTAAAATTTGAATATTGGGAAAATTAGCTGGCCCATCTTTGCCCTTGGTATGTCTCTATCCTTTTCCATCTACCCAGTCAACAGAAAAACACAAAACCCTGCAATCCTCTATTTTGTAGTTGCCTTCAAAACACAGATAAAAATGCAGGATCAAAAGGATGATGAAGATCGGCTGGCACACGCTCTGGACGTTTCCCTGGCATCACCTAGCACAGCAGTGTGTGAGTGTGATGAGGAACAGATAGGATTTGGGTACCACCTGAAGCAGAAGTAGGTTTAAGCCTCCAAGGTACTGAGGGGCCATGTTGGGATGATCAATGATTTATAGATATACAAAGGACTGCAGAAATTGAGGGTAGAAAAAGCAAACCTCCTGGCTCTGCTTTTAATATAGTTACGGCAAAACGAGATGAGAGGAAGGGTCAATCCTCCCTATCTAGCTTTATTGTCTCTCAGTAACATGAAACTGTAGTTAAAAAAATTTTTAAAACATGTACAAGCTACAAAATAGCACCCCTTTTGTGGTATGTGTTAGTATGATTTTAGTTTCCTGTACTAAGAATTGGTCAAATGTAATGGCTCAATTCCAGCCGGACAGAGCAAGGAATTCCAGCATCCTCTTCCTGTTCAGTCCCATCTTCTGCCTCAGAACAAACCCTCAGTGCTAGCTGTGGACACCGTCTAGCCACACTGTGACTGAAGCCTTAAGCACCACTCACTGTCTTGCCTCCCTGTGCTTCAGGGTCAGCGTCCCAGGTGGTTTCCAATGGGGGCAGCTCTGGGAAAGCAGATGTGCACACATCCCAACAGCACCCTCTGGGACCAGAGCATCTAAGGGTTTTGAGGTATGAGGGTGACAGAAGGGACAAGTATCAACTCCTCTGACCCTAACTCAGCATTCACTTAACCTTTGTGTCAAGTGGCCAACAGAACCTGGAGAAAACTTTACCGTATTTAAGAAATTGAACAATCAGTGTCTTAAGCCAGTGAGTGATAAAAGAGCACCCCTCCTCACTCTCCATTTTTGTAATGCCCACAGTGAATTTCAGTGTGTTAGGACGGATGGACCCAAGATCGAGTGAATGAGTCAGCTGATCGGGGCCTGGATTTTCCTTTCTTCACTATCCAGCCTCATTCAGTGCAATTTCTTGTACTATTGTGATTAATTTTATGTAAAAACAGTTTACTTATAAAAATAATATGTGCCTATGTAGTAAAGTCTACACACTGGCTAACTCTACAGAGGTAAGGTTTTGTTTTTAATTGTTTTGCTGAGTATCATCTGTAACACCTTTTTTTGAGCTATGAAAAAGCTATTAATAAAAGTTTTTAAACAAAATGTGTCACTATGCAAGATTTAATGAGGTCAGGCATAATGAAAAATGTTTATTAAGAACACTCATCACCCACTTAACATGGTTAGTGATCATAAGCTGACAAGTTAACAAGTGACTTGCATCCTAGTTAAGTTTATCATGCAGATACTTTGGTTAATTCAAGATACATTTACTGCATTCCTATTTTGTGCCTAATTCTGTGAGAAAACAAATGAAAACAATAGAGTCCTTAGGGTTTTGGGGGGCAATAAGTACACACACATATAGTAAGTGAGAAATATAAAAGGGCACATATTCAATTAACATAGTATTTGCATTATGTTCCTGGTATATTGTCAGCACTCGACAAATAACTGTTCAATTGATTGATGAATCCAAATGACTAATGTCAGCATAAATTCAGGAAAAAAAATCAACATGGACTAGAATACTTGGGAGGTTTTCATAAGAAAGATGGCTTTTCAGTGAGACCTGGAGGTGGGGGTAAAGTTTAGCTCAGTGGCAAGAGGAAGGGAGTTTAGAGTTGGGAGGAGGCCGCTGTAAGAGGGGTATGCTGGTTTAGCAGATGAGCCTGACCTGGGCAGAGGGGGTCATGCCCATCAAGAAGTAAGACTGACAGTAAGGCCTGGCGGTGGTAGAACTGGCCTCTAGCCTGACACTGGATTCAATCTAATAAATGCTGTGAAGCCACTTCAGAATCTTGCCAATGAAGCATTATTCTAGAAAGACTGACTCACCTGTCTACAATGTGCTGGGTATTTTGGTCTACGGGAAAGATTAAAGGTAAGGAAAATAATTTAAAGGGTTTTTTTGGAGTAAACAAGGCAAGAAAGAAACAGAGCTTTGTGTTTTGTTTAGTTCAAATAGAGCATAGACATCTTATTGCAAAATACAATTACCTACCAGGGGAGAACTCAGGCCAGTTCAGTGGCCAACCTGCCATCAAGAGAACTCTATCCTGAACAGAACACACAGAATTATATAGCCTAGTCAGCATGAAATTAACTGACGTTAGTAACTTATCAGGTGCACAAAAGGATTAACAGCCAGATAAGAGCATAAAATTTTCTTAAGTTGGGGATTTCTGAAGCATATTCTATTCCTTCCCACTATTCCTCCATCTCTATCTGCCCAGGGTCCTCTTTAACAAGTTTTGAGACCTAACTGCCCAGGTCCCACGTTGTCACAAGGTTTTAGCCTTCTAGAGTCCCCCTTTCATTTGTGTCACTTTAACAGCCAAGTGGAATAACTGCTCAAGTAACTATCCAAAGCCAAGTATAGTCCCTAATGTTCCTCAGGACTTGGGGGAGGGGGAGTTGAGAATGAGAAGTGAAGATGAAGATTTAAATGTCCTCAGAGTCATCTGTCAGCTCTTATTCTAAACTCCTTCCAGCTCCTCTTTGATCACCTCCAGCTATCTCCTCTGTATTCCTCTATGCTGGGCAGCTTTCTGTATTCCCAAATACAATAATATAAGCTAACATTTATGTAGTGCTTATACTCTGGTACAAACACTTAACACTAAGAATTTTAGATGCATTATCTTATTTAATGAAGGCAGCCCCCCTCGCTCCCTTCTGCAAGGCACTAATAATTCAAGGCTGGTGGTACAACTGATGTTTACTGAAGGTTAGCAATCAATGGTGAGTATTTACAGCACAAAACAGGAAAGAACTTAAAACTGAATATCAGACATCCCTGTTTCTAAAGTTCATTACCTATACTCCACAGAGGGAATCCTTATTAAACATCTTTCTCCCACAGCTCTAGCCTGAGTAAATGGAGCCAGCCCCTCAAATCCCCAAACCACTATGTCTCTGACTGCCAAGGAAAAACTGAAAACTCTTCTTAAAAATCTCATCTTAAGTGGGAATTAAGTTCTAAAGTTTAGCACCCTTGAAAATCAGTTAAACTGTCTATAAAATAAAGTAGACTAAGGCATAAATCTTCTTTAATAAAAGTCACTCTATGACCCTCAATTTAATCTTCAATTTCTCCTTTGAGGATACAGACATAGAGTCATCACAACCCAAAATCCCAGCCACCTGAACAATGCCTCCCAGTTCATGGTCAATCTGGGGGTCATTAAAATGAGTCACACAATTATTCCCTGAGTTTTACTAACATGAATTGACCATTTCAGGCTTGAGAGCATCTTTTATCTGCCTCACAGACCCACTGAGTGGAATGGCAAACCAAATGGCTTGAATAAGAAGTTTAATGAGTCTCCACTATACTTCACTTTATTATGCAAAGCAATTTTTAGTTCCACTCCATCACATCCTGTTATGGACCTACTGAAGTATCTTCTCAAACCAAAGAGAAGTGTACCTTCCATTTCTAAAAAAGAACTTACATAAACTCACAGTTTCTCTTTAGAGGTCTCAAAATTACCGATTATATTTTTCAGAAGGAGTTAAAGTCAAAATATGTGTACTTTCCTCCCCAGCACAGTCTAGGTCAACAGAAAAGAACAGGATAAAATGTATTCTCCACCTGTTGGGAGACCCCAGGGGTCAAGACTTTTCTCTCATCTCTCTCTCCCTGTCCTCCGCTCTCTGCTGTTCACTAACAGGCATAAAGTCCTGAATGTCTACACTAATCTGGTGGCAGTGGCAGAGAAAGGGACACATCTCAGAGACTGAGACAGTCTCCAGTTATTTCCTTCCACGTTGAACTCTTTTTGAGTAAACTCCTATTGCACATCTTCTACTACCTTTAACTCCTGTGTGCTGCCTTTTAATGTTTTACATTTGTTAGGTTTATCCTCATTAAATAGTTGACTAAGAGAAGTGGCTTTCTCAGTATGTGGCCAAACTGCACCAAAAGCAACACGAATCAGCAAGCATAAATCAACACGCAATTAAAAATGACTAACGTTCACTCTGTATTTTAGTTAACACTCTCTCATAATCCCTCGAAGTCAATTCCCCTTTTCACCTTTGAGCCTCTGCAGTCTGGAAAGTCTTCTCTCTACTACTGTTTTTCTTTCTCTAAGCAACTCAAAGAGGTTACTGCTGTGAGGAATGCGGCAAGAATGTTTAATTCTCCTGATTTCCTAGGCAGTGCAAAATTTATCTCCCTTTTACTCTCTCAATACACTTCTAATAAGGGGATGACAGCTGCAATGAAAAAGAAAGGCTCAGGGCAAAGGACACAAGTATTTGGTGACCAGACTGAATGACGGGGCAAAGATGAAAGAATCAACAGTTGAGAACTACGGAGGCTGGTTATGTTTATCCTGCAAGCTCACAAGTAGCCTATTAGAAATTAAAACAAAACAAAACAAAACCCAACTTGCCATTTCTTTTGATACCAAAATAACAAGTTGTATACCAGTACATTCTCTCCTGAGATTTTAAAATTAATAACTTAATGAGTAAGCAAGACATCAAGTTAAGGATCAATGTGGGAAAAGCTAACAAGAAAGTCTATGTGATTTGTTAAGAAAAACATAAAAGAAACTAAAAACGGCACAATCAAAGGAAATGTAAGAGCAAAACACCATGACACTCTACAAAGGTGAACACTTACTTCTAAAAAAAAAAAAATGAATAGATCTGGTTTGTACTCAAGGTCTGTGACCCCTTTTCATAAAAATTTCCGTGGTGGGATTCTTACTTGCAGGTAAGCAATGCTTCTGTTGGGGAAATGTTTTCTGTGCCAAGGAAGGCAGTATGATCAAGCAGGGGCTGGAACTTGAAGCCAACATGCTCCTCACCTCTAAAACCTAGAACTAAGTTCTTTGTGCTCTGAGACCTTCTGTTTATAAACTATTTGGTACATCAATAATGGCAAAGCTAATTTGCTTTCCCAACCCTGGGCTGTCTCTGGAATCCCACTTCAGAGAAGAGAGAACTAAATAGAGCAGCAACTAATGAATCCAAAATCCTTTAGCCTGTGACAGTAATATTTTCAAGTACTTGTTTCTGATTAGAAGTATTTTTTTCATTTCTGTGGATTCGTTTACTTTTTTTTTTAATTGAAGTATAGTCAGTTTACAATGTATTAACTTCTGGTGTACAGCAGTGATTCAGTTATACATACATATATTCCTTTTCATATTCTTTTGATTAGAAGTATTTTTAAATTTACAGTTTAAAATTTTTTTTCATTGTTTGGGTTTTTTTTTGGGAGGGGGCAGGTAATTAGGTTTATTTATTTACTTTTTTAATGGCGGTACTAGGAATTGAACCCTAGACCTCACGCATGCTAGGCATGCACTTCTACCACTGAACTATATACCCTCCCCCCTGATTAGAAGTATTTTTAATGTGCCCTGAGAAATGTGGAGACAATAATTCTAAAAGTTGGCCCTTCTGAACAATAAGCATCATCATTATCATCACAGTAATTTGCTGACCCTCCTTTTACCTAGTCTCTCCTAACACATTCAATTTCTATAATTAAACATAAGACATAAATACATATTTCCCATTATAAAACCTCTCATCAAACACATTTCACTTGCTTATTAACATTTAACCTGTAAACCCCTTGGCTAGCTCAGTGTGCTTCCCTCTACATTACCCAACAGTAACATCAATGGCTACCACTCTGCTAGGTGCTTCATATGCATTACTTCATTTACTCCTCACAGCGGCTCTAGGAAGTAGCCATTGTTACTGTCCTCATTTTACCGGTAAGAAAATGGAGGCACAAAGTGGCCATTTAACTTGCCCGAGACTTACAAAGCTGAGAGGTGGTGGAACGTTTCTGACTTGAGTCCAAGCTCTTATGTATGCTACTCTGCCACCTACAGGAAAGTTGTGAGTGGGTCAACTCAGTTCCAGGGGACAGCAATGATGAACACAACTTCAAAGTACTCTGTCTTCTTCGAGAATAACTGCTGATCAATATAGTAGTCCTCCCAGAAACGTTTTGAAGCACCCTCTCTGTGTTCTATTAAGTTCAAAAGGTACAGAGGTAAATGAGACATGGTCCAGCTCTTCAGAAATACCCAGTTCAGAAGATGATTTTCATAGCCATAAGGGCCAAGAGCAGCACATCTGCCACCTTCACTTGAATTACAAAAGGGCATCATGCTTTCTAGGCTGAAAAGCCCTATATAAGAACACAGGGCATACTGTGAGTAGGGGAGGGTATAGCTCAATTGGTAGAGAAGAAGCTTAGCATGCACAAGGTCCTGTGTTCAATCCCCAGGATCTCCTCTAAAAATAAATAAAGCTAATTACCACCACAACAGCACCCCCCCAACCCCGGAAGAAAACAAACAAAAAAAAAAAAAGAAAGAAAGAAAGAAAGAAAGAAAGAAAGAAAGAATGCTTCAAGTAGATTGAACTGGATTTCATCTCTACTTCTCAGAAGAGTCCTTTTACGCAATGTAAAAACAACACAACAGTACATAGCATCCTCAGCTCCATAGATGGTACCCAAATTATGTGCTTCTGGAGATTTATTTTTTAAACATAAACATGAAAATATCTGAAGCCACAAATTTACAAAAACATAAATATATATGTAAGGAAATACAGGAGTAGTAACTGAATATGTTAAAATTTCACTTTAATCCCCTATCAGCAAAAGGTAGCAAAGGAGGTGAACCTGTAGGACACAACAAAGATGTATAAAGGATTGGAAGGGAAAAAAGAGGAGCAACAAATGGAAAACCAAAGCCAATGAAGAGGTGATGGTAGAAGGACTTACAGAGAACGAGCACATCCTTAATCTTGAAACTTCAGGAAAATGGGATATGCATACTTTAAACAAGCACACACAAAATGCTTCTAAGAATGGCTTTTGGCGGTTGTGCCATATTTATACATGCTATGCAGCAATGTGGTTTTACAACAAGAAATATTTTATGTCTACTTTTACATACTTGCATTTACCATGAGACCACAGAATATTTTTGTCCACCATCATCAACAGAAACTATAAACATTTAGGGAATTCTTAAGATTAGCAAAATAATTTGTTTTAGCAACTTAAGTACATTAAAACTTTAAAATATTGTCATTCTTACCCTCAAAAAGAATTACGCATAGGATAATGTACAACGCAAGGTATATACAACAAGTGCTAAATAAGTTGTGCTGAAATGATGGATTTTAGAAATTCAGGGAGGAAATCAAATAAGCTATTACAATTGGTGGGGGGGAGGACTTGGAGAAGGGATGTGTTTTGAGTCAGCTTATAAAGGAAAGGGTACTGCTTCAAAAGGTAAAGTAGGGCACAGCAAGGAGGGCAAGTGCATACCAAGGAGGGGGAACACAATTATGTAAGTAAAGTAGGCAGAATTCACTGCAAATAGTGAATTTAGACACAATCAGCATATCTATTCCATGAGGATAGCAGAAATAATAAAAATGACTAAGTATGGCAGATTATATTTTCCCAAAATGAATGCAATGGATAGCCACCCTTCCAGTCCCACTTGCTCTTCCAGAACTTTCCACCCTCCATCATATAGTGGAATCTATTTCCCAGCCCTAGAATCTAGAGCTTGAATGGTGAGCTTATGACTAGTCCAACCAGAAGAGCACAGTGGAAGCTATGATGCTATTTGACTTCCAGAGTTCAGCTTTGGACCTTGGCTACCATGCTGTGAGGACATGCCCAGGACACATGGAGAGTCCACATACAGGTATTCCAGTTCACAGTCTCAGCTAGGGTCTCAGCTCACAGCTGGGATCAACAAGACACATGAGTACAGGAAGAGTCAGATGATTCCAGCCCTCAGACTGAGTCTTCCAGCTGAGGCACCATTTCTGGTGTACTGAGAAGAGACAATCCATTTCTGCTGTACTGTGTCCAAATTCCTGATCCTGATCATCAGTGAGCATAATAAATGACTGTTTCAATGCAATAAGTTCTAGGGTAATTTGTTACACAACTAAAGTACCTGGAACACTGACATTAACTGATTTCCAACTGCCATGTACTATATTTGATGCTTTATATTTTATATCAGTTACCTACTTCTGTGTAACAAACCACTCCAAACCTCAATGGCTTACAACAATGGTTCTTTATTATTATAGCTCACACATCTGTGGCTCTACTGACGACTGGCTACCCTAGGCTGGGCTCTCTCATGTGTCTAAGTGTTGGCTGGGAGCTCTGTCCTATGCTGGGCTTGGCTGCGGCATCTTACCTAAGACAGATCTGCTCTGTGTGCCTTTTATTCTCCTCTTGGAACCAACAAACTTGCCTGGATATGACATTTTCATGGAGAGGCAGCAGCGTAAGAATAAAGGTGGAAATACATATGACTTCTTGGGGCCTAAGGTTAGAAATGGCACACATTACTTCAACCCAATTCTACTGCCCAAGTTTAGTCACATGGGCAGGCTCAGACTAAAAGAGTAGGAAAACAGACTCCACCTATTTATTGTACTGCAAAGTTATAGGCAAAGGGTGTGCATATAGGAATGGGTGAAGGACTAGAGCCATTAATTCAATCTAACACATATTTAATCTTCATAATTATCACGTAAGTAGCATTATTGTCCCCATTTTATTGACAAATAAACTGAGGCTCAGACACTTCAAATAATGAAAGTTAGCAGAGTTCTTGGAGCTTCTGGGCTCCTTTGACTGTCTCATCATCGCAAACTGTCTGAGACACCAAACTCTCAGAAGATGTCTTTACTCATTCCTTCAGCTGCCAGACCACAACTGGCTGTAAGTGTGCTGGGTCACCCTTCTTCCTTTCTTAAACCAATTCCTGATCTTCCTCTAACTGTCCCTCCAGATCACTATACCAATATGCTTCATGTTTCCATTTGCCTCAGGCACCACTAGAAGTCCAAACCCTTTTCACCATACCACCCCAATTCATTCATGAATATAAGCCCCTCTCCCATTCCTCCCTAACTCCCTGAACCCTTGCTGTGTCCTCTGAGACTCATGACTTGTCATCAATACTCTATCCATGATATCCTCCCTGAGCCTTCCCTGCACTTCCATGCCCTGACTGAAACCCACTTATGCCCTAAGGACACTGGCTCCCCTGCCCTACAGTCCTCTCAAAAGGGTGCAATTTGTTCTCTTATACCATGAACCTCTGGGCTTGAAGATGAGAGATAAGAGCATTATCTTCCTTGCTTCCTATTGCAACTCTAAAACTTATTCTATTTCCCTCTCTCAAAACCTAGATCCTTTGAAGTTGAAGTTATCAGACACTGCAACCCCAAATACCACCATCCCACTAAACTCCAAAGTCTCCCTTCATTCCACGGGTTTTAGCACCTGGCTGTCAATCTTCTTCTTTATCTCTGCTCCTGTTGCCATTCTGATGTCTGACCAAACCAATGCTGAAGCCTCTTAGCTCCTTCTACTCCTCAGTTATGATAATTTCCCCCTTATCTCACTTTGGCTGCCAACTCCTACAGTCATATGCTTGCCCAACAATTACAAGTACCCAACTTGCTAAGCACCATCCCTATCTTTCAAGCGCTCAAGAAAATTGGGGCAGCAATACTTCTATCAGACAAAATAGACTTTAAAATAAAGTCTGTTACAAGAGACAAAAAAGGATGCCAAATAATGATCTAGGGATCAATCCAGGAAGACGATATAACAATTGTAAATACACATGCATCCAACATAGGATCATGTAAATATATGAAGCAAATAAAGGGAGAAATCGACAATAACACAGTAATAGTAGGGGACTTTCAATACCCCACTTACATCAATGGACAGGTCATCCAGACAGAAAATCAATAAGGAAATACTGGCCTTAAGTAATACATCAGATGCGATGAACTGATACACATAGAACATTCCATCCGAAAGCAGCAGAATACACATTCTTTTCAAGTGCATGTGGAACATTCTCCAGGATAGATCACATGCTAGGCCACACACACAAAAAAAGCCTTGGTAAATTTAAGAAAACTGAAATCACATCAAGCACCTTTTCTTTCTCTTTTTTAAATTGTGTAATATATTTTAAAAATCTTTTAAATTGAAGTATGGTTAGTTTATAATGTTGTGTTCAAGCATCTTTTCTGACTACAATGCCATGAGACTAGAGATCAATTACAAGAAAAAAATACAAACATATGAAGGCTAAAGAATATGCTACTAAACAACCAATGGATCACTGAGGAAATCAAAAAAACATCCAGAGACAAATGAAAATGAAAACATGATGATCCAAAACCTACGGGACCTGGTAAAAGTAGTTCAAGATGGAAGTTTAAACTGAAGAGCAAACAAAGTCCAAATCCTAGGAGAAGAAAAGAATCATAAAGATCAGAGCAAAAATAAATAAAGACTAAAGAAAAAAAAAATGAAACTAAAAGCTAGTTCTTTGAAAAGATAAATAAAGTCAACAAAACTTTAGCCAGACTCATCAAGATAAAAAGGGAGAGGGCCCAAATCAATTAAATCAGAAATGAAAAAGAAGTTATAACTGACACTACAGAAATACAAAGGATCATAAGCAACTACTAAGAACAATGAAATGCCAATAAAATGGACAAATCAGAAGAAATGTGAAAATTCTTAGAAATGTACAATCTCCCAAGACTGAACCAGAAAGAAATAGAAAATATGATCTGACTAATTACCAGTAATGAAATTGAGTAAGTAATTTAAAAACTCCCCCAAAACAGAAGTCCACAGGTGAATTCTACCAGCATTTAGAGAAGAGATAACACCTATCCTTCTGAAACTATTCCAAAAAATTGCTGAGGAAGAAACACTTTTGAAATTCTATGAAGCCAGCATCACTCTGAAACCCAAACCAGACAAAGATAACACAGTAAAAGAAAATTACAGGCCAATATCACTGATGAATAAATATAGATGCAAAAATCCTCAACAAAACATTAGCAAACTGAATCCAACAATACATTAAAAGGATCATACAACATAATCAAGTGTGATTTATCCCAGGGATGTAAGGGTTTTTCAATATCCACAAATCAATCAATGTGATAGAGCACGTTAAGAAATTGAAGAATAAAAACCATTTGATCATCTCAACAGATGCAGAAAAAGTTTCTGACAAAATTCAACACCCATTTATAATAAAAGCTCTACAAAAAGTGGGTACAGAGGGAACATATCTCAACATAGTAAAGGCTATATATGACAAACCCACAGCTAACTACTCAATGGTGAAAAGTTGAAAGCATTTCCTCTAAGGTCCAGAGCAAGACAAAGATGCCCACTCTTGCCACTTTTATTCAACATAGTTTTTGGAACCACAGCAATCAGACAAGAAAAAGAAATAAAAGGAATCCAAATTAGAAAGGAGGAAGTGTCTCTTCAGCAAATGGTGTTGGGAAAACTGGACAGCAGCATGTAAATCAATGAAGCCAGAACACTCCCTTACACCATACAAAAAAATCAACTCAAAATGGATCAAAGGCTTAAACGTAAGACAAGATACAATAAACCTCCTAGAGGAAAATATAGGCAAAACATTATCTGACATACATCTCAAAAATTTTCTCCTAGAAGAAATAAAAGGGAGAATAAACAAATGGGACCTAATGAAACTTAAAAGCTTCTGCACAGCAAAGGAAACCATAAGTAAAACAAAAAGACAACCTACGGAATGGGAGAACATTTTTGCAAATGAAACTGACAAAGGCTTGATCTCCAGAATATATGAGCAGCTCATACAACTTAATAAGAAACAACCAAACAACCCAATCCAAAAATGAGAAGACCTAAACAAGCAATTCTCCAAGGAAGAAATACAAATGATCAATAGGCACATGAAAAAATGCTCAATATCACTAATAATCAGAGAAATGCAAATCAAAACTACAATGAAGTATCACCTCACACCAGTCAGAATGGCCATCATTCAAAAATCCACAAATGACAAATGCTGGAGAGGCTGTGGAGAAAAGAGAACCCTCCTACACTGCTGGTGGGAATGCAGTTTGGTGCAGCCACTGTGGAAAACAGTATGGAGATTCCTCAAAAGACTAGGAATAGACTTACCATATGACCCAGTCACCCCACTCCTGGGCATACATCCAGAAGGAACCCTACTTCAAAATGACACCGGCACCCCAATGTTCATAGCAGCACTATTTACAATAGCCAAGATATGGAAACAGCCTAGATGGTCATCAACAGATGACTGGATAAAGAAGATGTGGTATATTTATACAATGGAATACTATTCAGCCATAAAAACTGACAACACAACGCCATCTGCAACAACATGGATGTTCCTGGAGAATGTCATTCTAAGTGAAGTAAGCCAGAAAGAGAAAGAAAAATACCATATGAGATTGCTCATATGCAGAATCTAAAAAAAACCAAACAAACCATAAATACAAAACAGAAACAGACTCATAGACATAGAATACAAACTTGTGGTTGCCAGGGGGACAGGGGGTGGGAAGGGACAGACTGGGATTTCAGAATGTAGAACAGATAAACAAGATTATACTGTGTAGCACAGGGAAATATATATGGGATATTGTGGTGGCTCACAGTGAAAGAGAATGTGACAATGAATGTATGTATGTTCATGTATAACTGAAAAATTGTGCTCTATACTGGAATTTGACATAACATTGTAAAATGACTGTAACTCAATAAAAAAATGTTTAAAAGAAAAAAGGAAGAAGGATGCATGATACTATATACAGAAAATCCTAAAGATGTCACCAGAAAACTACTAGAACTCATCAATGAATTCAGCAAAGTTACAAGACACAAAATTAATATACATAAATCTGTTGCATTTCTATACACTAACAATGAACTGTCAGAAAGAGAAATTCAGGAAATAATCCCATTCACCATCACATCAAAAAGAATAAAATACTTAGGAATAAAACTACCTAAGGAGGCAAAGGACCTGTACTCTGAAAACTATAATACACTGATGAAAGAAATTAAAGATGACACAAAGAGATGGAAAGATATACCATGTTCTTGGATTGGAAGAATTAATATTGTTAAAATGACCACACTACTGAAAGCAATCTACAGATTCAATGCAATCCCTATTAAAATACCAAATGCATTTTTCACAGAAGTAGAACAAATAATTTTAAAATTTGTATGGGAACACAAAAGACTCCGAATAGCCAAAACAATCTTGAGAAGGAACAGAGCTAGAGGAATCATGTTCCCTGATTTCAACCTATATTACAAAGCTACAGTAATTAAAACATTATGGTAGTGGCACAAAAACAGACACACAGATCAATGGAGCAGAACAGAGAGCCCAGAAATAAACTCACACACTTACGGTCAATTAATCTCTGACAAAGGAGGCAAGAATGCACAATGGAGAAAAGACAGTCTTTTTGACAAGTGGTATTGGTAAAACTGGACAGGGACAGGTACACGTAAAACAATTAAATGAGAACATTCTCTAACACCGTATACAAAAATAAACTCAAAGTGGAAAAAAGGAGATTACATACAAAATTTAGGAAAGACAGTATTTCCAGGCCTTGGAATTAGGGACAGTTTTAGTCTTTCTCTTCATATGAAAGAAAAATAAGTACCAGAATAAAGAACATTGGGAAAATGCTTGCCTAATTTTCCCTTTAAAATATATGTTGAAACAAAATATACAAGTATTATATCAAATAGTATTACTTTCCAAATGATTAAAAAAAAGATGATAGAGAAATAATGGTGGGGAAATGATGGAAGGAATTAAGTTTTAAGAGCTGATTTCTCCAGAAAGGAAGAAAGGATAAAGATACATGGAGAAAGACACTGTAAGTGTGTAGTATGAAAAAAGATACAGAAACAAATCTTAAAAGACAAAAAACTTCTTTTTCTGGATGAATGAGAAAGGCAATTCTATAAGACAGTTACACAGGACCTTTAAAAGGTCAAAGAGCAGGAACAACCTATTGCATGGGTGACTTGTGACTATGGATTAATACTTAACAGGTGGAAATCCTAAGACTCATCAACTCCACTTCTAATAATCTATGCCACGAAGATGATAACAAAAGTATATAAAGGGGCACACACAAGAAATATTATTGCAACTGTGTTTGAAATAGCAGAAAAAGAAATAGCCTAACCATACCTTCAAGGAAATAAATTACTGTTTACTTACACTATGAAATTCCATGTAGCCTTTAAAAACACCTGAGACAGCTTGAAATTTACTAGTCTAGAAAGAGGTCTGTGGTAGACTGGGTCTATGAAAAAAGCTAAGTTGCATATAAAATTTAAAGCATGAGTCCATTTTTCTATTTACTTACCTAGATGTCTTGTAAGCATAGGAAAAAACACAGGTGTAAATGTAAGGTGTGAGCAGAGATGGGAATATAGGAGTTTCATTTTTTAATTTTACATTATTTTTATTTGATTGCTTTTAATAATTTAACTTTTGTTTTATTGTTCCCCCACAATAAAATATTTTTTAAATGTTATGATTGGCTAAGGTTAAAATTGAGATGGCTAAGTATGGAGACTAAGAACACAATGAGATTTTGAAAATGGTTTGCATTTGATAATTATTATCCAATCACATTTTTAAAAAGTCAGACAGAAATTCTGGTTTAATTTTTTTAAGCCAATATTGGAAGGATGACAATACACCAAGGTCATTGAACAGAGGCTATGTTTGGTATTTTGTAACTATCGTATTAGAAAAGAAAAATAAAAGCAAAGGAAAAAAGGAAGACTATGAAAAGAGAAGAGGGAGGGAGAAAGGAAAGTAAGTTAAGGGAAAAGGGGAGAGAGAAAGAAGGGAATTGGACTTCATTGTGTTGTCATTTGTTAAAATTAGAATTAAGAGGCAAATATGTGATGAATTCTATCCTTTGAAAATAAAACCATTGTTAGTGAGAAATATTACTCAAGAGGCAATAAAATACATGAAAAAGAAATGAAACATCACTGTAGGGATTGTGGTTTCCTAGTCTTGTACTCTACCTGGGCTCAGGTGTATTTTGCCATCCCGTGGCCACATAATAGTACTGATCTTTATCACACACAACAATATATCTGAAGGCTGAAAATCTATCATTTTGAGATTTATTGAGGAATGGTAATGCATTCCACACTTCACAAATGAGCAATTCTCTCTCTTGACTAGAGATTTATATAAAGCTTCTAGTTTTAAGCAATCTGAGTCATTTCAGGAAAGTGATGATTTTCAACTGATGTAGAAACAGAGAAATCAGTTATTCAAATGATCTGTCTTCAAAGAATCAATGAAAAATGTACTAATCTAGAGTGCAGTATGTGTTGTATCTCAAACTTGCAATTGCTTTCTTTGATTCTAATTTTACAGATAGAGAAAAGTTAGAGGTTCAAAAGATAGATATGAGTTCACTTAATTGGTGAACTCAATTCAGAGTGTGTTCTGATTCCTAATTTTTTGCTCCATGCCACTGCTCAACATGATCTAGACAAAGACAAAACAGAACCTACTTAATTTTCAGTACCATCAACATTATTATTGTTGTTCTGGTCACTAACCTTTACTGAGGACCTACTTTGTGCCAATCATTGTGCTAAGAGGCTCTACATGGATTACTGCTCAATTCTCACACGACCCTCTAAATAATGTTACTAACTGCCACTACCCAGATGACGTAACTTGCCTATGGTTGGGACAAGGACAAACATCATGGTCTGTGATTACAAAGCTCATGCTCTGGGTTACTGCTATACCGCTATCCCTGTCAATATACAACTGCCTCTTCTAATTTATTGTGCAATGACCTTGGCACAGGCCCAATTTATTTTTCTACCTATACAATGGCAGTTATACCATTGGCTCACTAGGTAAAACAGAAAGACTTCCTTTCCCCAATGTTCTATCACTGAAAATGGTCCACTTTCCTGTTTTATGAAAGCATTTCTAATATAATTACAAAGTTAGACAAAAATATTTTGATTATAGAGACTCTTGATAGAAAATGACCATTCCTGCCAAATTCAATAATTGAGTAGGTGCTATTTGGAATGGGAAATGGGTGATTTTCAACTAATGCAGAAACAGAGAAATCAGTTATTTAAGCGGTTTAATAAATGCTTCTTGATGATGCTCTTACAAAGGCACTTAGAGTTTATTGGGGCAAAATCTTCGTTTCAAGTCTCAATTTTGTATATGCTATCAAGTTTCTTCTCCCAAATGAAGTTTTACATATTATATAATTAGTATATATTTGACAAACTTAAGGAGCAATGTAATTTGATTCAAAACCTTCACATTCTTCTAGATTAATAACTTCTTATTTTTAAGACACTTGGAAAGAGCCTTAAACTTGCACCTCTAAAATTTCACAAGTATATAGCAATATGAGCTCAGGCAAGTCACTGCTTAACCTGTTTCCTAACCATAACAAAGGGTTACTATTACTTACCTCATTGGATTGTTACTAACTTTAAAGGAAGTACCATGTGATTAAATCCTTTAGAGTAAATCCATTATTATTATTGCTTTTCAACTTGGCAAGGAACATAAAACAGCAAATTTATCATCTTTTTTTTTTTTAATCTCCATTTTTCCTGTTTAAAATCCTTTCTTTTTGCCAACTCTCCTTACTTTGACAAACCATCCTATAACATTAACCCAGACCCTTGTTTGCAAGAAGGTATTTGAACTGTACCCTTTGATTTTTCTCTCAGAAACCCCTCTTAAAAGAAAGAGCAGCCCTTGGTATTTATGCAAATTCCTTACTTCCATTGTGATCTGGAATCTACAATAATCTTTCTGTCACCTCCCCTTTTATAATTTTAACTACTTCTACTATTAGAGGAAGGTAGGTTCTGGAGAAGAACTGAAACTGGCCCATCTAGTTCTAGTTTTAGTAGTGATTCTCTAAGACATAGTTTTAAGATTAACTACAGATTTAATTTACCTGCTATGATGTCTTTCACTACAAAATTGCCTATGTAGAATTATCTGTCATATTAGAAGTCTCTACCAAGTTGAAGATACATAAGTTAAGAAGATAAGTTGGCAGAAAAAGCAAAGATAAGTTGGCCATTAGAAGAATATATTTATAGAAACAACTGAAAAAAACACTTTATTTTCCACCACTTTTAACTGTCCCAGATCACAGCTATTCAAAGTGTGAATCAAGATAAGGCATACGTAGCTGAAATCCAAGAATTAGAGAAAGAGGAAACCCATGTAATTAAATGCAGTGTTTAATATTAATTACATTTATAACACAATACCAGGCCTTCTTGGGAATACCAACCACCTTTCAACTGAAAGGAAGCTGTATGGATAAAGAACCACTACTGATTATAAATAAGGATTAACTAGGTTTAGGTTTATTTTTAATGGAAAATTTTGTTTTATTCCAGTATGTGTTTGAATTTCCAACTGTCTCATAATTGTCATATTTCTTTTACAGTTTATTTGAATTAGGATCCAAATAAGTTCTACATATTATGACTGGTTGATATGTCTTTAAGTGTCTTTTAATCTGTAGGTTCCTCTCTGAATTTATTTGTTGAAGAAACTGCATTATTTGTCCAACAGCTCCACGGGTCTGGATTTTGACGACTGCATGCCTTATACATAGTTTAAAATGTCCCATCATCCTCTGTAATTTTTGAAGATTGTTAGTTGGATTTAGAAGCTTGATCACATTCAGGGTTCCTATTTTGGGCTAGTGGGGGTGAGGCTAGGACTAACTTATAGGTGATAGCATGTTCATCAGGAGGCTCATAGTATCTGGGTATTTTCCTTTTTATGATATTCACAGATGTCAGTACTTAATATCTCCATCTCTTAACTCATCAGAGGTTGCAAAATGGTGATATTCTATCATTCCTTATTCACTTACTAGCAGCAATACTTCTTTAAAGAGCAACTTCTTCTTACCTACTGTATTACTTTCCTGAGGCTGCTTTAATAAATAACCACAAACTTGGTGGCTTAAAAACAACAGAAATTTATTCTCTCACAGTTCTGGAGGCCAAAGTCCAAAATAAAGATGCTGGAAAAGTCATACTCCCTCTAGAGGCTCTAAGGGAGAATCCATTCTTTCCTATAAAAATGTGTACACATGCAAGTTCACATTAAAACTTAGAAAAGGAAAGATAAACCATCATTTTTTTAAAAAGAGAGTTATCTATAAGCACAAGGAGAAAATAATGTGAAGAGGAAAGGAACAGAGCTAGACTTATTTAAATATACTTTCTTGTTTAGATTCAACTCTATGAATAGCCATATACCAACAAATTGGACAATCTAGAAGAAATGGACAAATTTCTAGAAACTAACAGCCTGCTAAAACTGAATCAAGAAGAAATATAATTTGAACTGACCGGTCAGTAGAAGTGAAATAGAATCCATAATAAAAAAGCTCCCTGCAAACAAAAGTCCAGGACCAGACAGCTTCATTGGAGATCTACAAACATACAAACAACAACTCATACCTATCCTTCTCAAACTATTCTAAAAGACTGAAGAGGAGGGAACACTCCCAAATTCATTCTACGAAGCCACCATCACCCTCATATCAAAACCAAAGACACTACCAAAAGAGACAATTACAGGTCACTATCTTTGAGTTATCAAAAATCCTCGACAAAAATATTAGCAAACATAAAAAGGATCATACAGCATGATCAAGTTGGATTCATTCCAGGGTTGCAAGGATGGTTCGGCATACGCAAATCAATCAATTTGATGTACCACATTAACAAAAGGAAAGACAGAAACCATACGATATCATCTCAACAGATGCAAAAAAAACCCATTTAACAAAATTCAACATCCATTCATGATAAAAACTCTTACCAAAGTGGGTATAGAGGGAACAGACATATCTTAACATAATAAAAGCCATTTATGATAAAGCCAACATAATACTCAAGGATGAAAAGCAGAAAGTTTTCCTCCTAAATTCAGCAACAAGACAAGGATGCCCACTCTCACCACTTCTACTCAATATAATACTGGAAGTCCTAGCTACAGCAATCAGACAACAAAAAGAAATAGACATCTAAACTGGAAGTGAAGAGGTAAAACTGTCACTGTTTACAGATGACGTGACTTCCCTATATAGAGAATCCTAAAGTCTCCACACAAAAACTATTAGGACTAATAAATGAATTCAGCAAGGTAGCAAGATTAATATAGAGAAATCTGTTGCATTTCTTTACACTAACTACGAAATATCAGAAGTAGAAAGTAAAAAGAACAATCCCATTTAAAACCACATCAAAAAATAAAATACCTTGGAATAAACTTAACCAAGGAGGTGAAAGACTTATATGCTAAAACTATAAAACACTTGATAAAGGAAACTGAAATGATTCAAAGACATGGAAAGATATCACATGCTCTTGGATTGGAAGAATTAATATTGTTAAATTGCCATATTATCCAAAGCAATCTACAAATTTAATGCACTCCTTATCGAAATACCCATGACTTTCTTTCCAGAACTAGAATAAATAATCCTAAAAAATTTATATGGAACCACCAAAGAAATCTAGGTAAATATTACTTGTTGTAATTTAGAGTTTGTAAAGAGAGGCTGACTCAGAGCCTCCAAAGAGTCTGAAGGTCTTAACGAGGCTAGGACTGAGTTTTCTGCCTTTTTAATCCAATAAGTATATCCCATTATTTCATAGGTCACACCCAATCAAAACATACCTGTCATCAATCCCCTCAGGAATAATTCTGTGGAGCGTAAATCTCATAGGTTCTTTCCCCTGTCCTGTTTGCAATGATCTTAATCTTAACTGATAGCAAAACATTTGATCATTTAGTAATAATATCAAAAGGAAGAGAAGAAAATGAGGTGGAAGGTGACGGATTCCATGTACAAACAGTAGGTACTCATACAAGGTGGTAACCAATTCTCTTAAAATTATATGAAGCGAAAGCTGTTTACTACAACTTTCCGGGCTAACAGTCACCAGAGTATTAAATCAATTACAAATGTTGATAGAATGGTAAGTTTATATAATAAAGAAACACTATGATTTCGTTTGTTTGCTTTTCTCTTTCACTGTCCCCAGCCCCCGCAACATCCCCACAACATCCCACGGTGCAAGGAACTGAGAAGCAACCGATAGTCCTCAAATCTGGCTTCAGAGGCATAGAACTTTGACATTTTGTTTTGCTTTGACTTTTGAGGGTAAACTCCCTCACTTGTACCGACTACATTCCATGTCTCTAGAAATTCCTCAGGACAAGAAAATTAGGTACTGTGAGTTCTGCCTTCTAAACAGAGCAGTCTCTGTTCTGCGAGAAACACTGATACAAAAGCGGGATTAGCAGAGCAGGTCAAACGCCTATTGAATTACACTGCAAGACATGGACGTGTTCTGCCTGCTCTTTTCGCAAGGAGAGGCCATGTGAGTTGGTGAGTCAAGGGAAAGTATTTCAGAGGTTAGTCAGAACGTGCTGGCCACATGAAGTCACCGAATTTTGGCATTATTTTAAAAAACCAGGGAAAGTCGTGCTGTCATAAACTCGGTGGTGGTTTGTTTTTTGTCATTTCTACCACCTTAAGAAGTCATTTAGTAGTTCTTCAGGGGAACGGAAACCAACAGATTCTGTAGCTGTACTGGTGGAGACAGATAATTCAGCTGGCTTCAGGGATTATTAATTTTGTGCTAATGTGCTAATGGGCGTCCCAAATCAGCTTCCATCCTTCAGGAACTCGTACGCAATTTTGCAAGCAAAAGGCCCACCCTCAGCAAGAGGCACTAACGCCTGGAAACGCGGAGTCCGACCTGAGCGGTCACGGATGACTCCGCATTTAAACCTGCCCTTAGTCCGAGCGCGCCAGGGGCCGGAAACTGTGCCACGTGACCGAGCCTCCTCCGCGGCCATTCCTAGCGAGGCTGTTGCCACCACCCCTTCCACATTTACTAGCCCCTCTCCAGCCCAGGACAGCAAATAAACGCCCCATAGGAGGCGGTCCCAACTAGTTTTGGCCTCAAGTGTCACAAGAACTCACGCCTCTTCCAGCAATGCTTTGCAAGTTCCTCATCCCAAAGCAGTGGCAGGAGACTTCCGCCTGGGTGCCAACCACGTGATCACGCGAGACTTGGGGAGGCGGCCGTCAGACTTCTCTACTCAAATCCATGGCCCCGCCCACCCAACACTCTCCACGGCGCGTGATGACGCGCTCCGCGGCAGCCTCCGCCCCGGCGCGCCTGCGCACGCGGTTCTCGCGGTGTCTCGCGCTCAGCCCCGCCCACCTCTGCCCCCGCCCTTTCCGCCCCTCCCTCCCCCTCCGCCCTGTCTCTCGGCGGCGGCGGCGGCAGCGGCGGCTCGCGCAGCTCGTTGGCTCACTATATAAAGGGGAGAAGCGGGCGGACCGGACGGCTGGAGCTGCAGCCGGTGGCGGCAGCGGCGGCGCTGGGAGCGGCGACCGGTGGTGGTTTCCCTCCTTGGCGCGGGGTGGGGAGCGGGCAACGCCCCCCGGACCCCTAAAGGGTCGTGGCCTTTTTTTTTTTAAGGGCGATTCTCGAGTTTTAGCTCCGGGAGGACTGCCCCCCTCCTCCCCTTCTTCCTCCTTCTCTCGCCGCTCCCCTCTCCTCCGTCAGGATCCAATTTTGTTTAAATTTTTCCCCCCTTAATTTTGCGGTGGCTTGGGTCACCCTCCGGGTGTTTTGGTTTTTTTTTTTTTTTCGTTTTGTTTTTATCTTGTTTTCTCGGGGTTGCCCCCCTCTTGTTTGTGTTGTGTGTGGAAATGGCGAACTCGGCAAATACAAACACCGTGGTAAGGACGTGGTTCGGTGGCCGGCGGGGGCTTCGTTCAGGCGGCAGCAACGGCCGGACCGGGCGGGGGCGGGGACGGCGGCGACTCTCGGCCTCGACTCTCCTCAGCTGCCCGCGCGGCCACCGCCGCTTCCCGCCTCGAGCGGAGCGGGCCGGGGCGCCGGGCGCGGGGGGGCGCCGAGGGCTCGCGGCCGCGGCGGCGGGGAGGGCGGGGGTGCCGGCGGGGCCTGGGGCCGCCGCGGGGCGGTCCGGGCCGCGGAGGCGGTTGGGCCGGGGCGAGCGCGCGGCCCGGGCCCCAGACCCCGGCAGCCAGGAGGGAGGGCGGGAGGGGAGCCGCCGCTTCTCCCCGAAGCGGGCCCGACCTCGCTGGCTCGAGAAGGGCTCCCCGAAAAGCCTCAAAACAAAAACCGCGTCTGGGGAGTTAGGCGAATCCCCAAGACCCACCGCGATCCACTTTAATGCAGTGGAAGGTTAATGTCTACTTTGGGGTTACTTGGGGGTGTTCTGGCGGCTGTGCTTAGGGAGCGTTCACTGGGGCCATTTTACATTTAAAAAAAAAAAAAAAAGGACGAAGGTTGAAAAGCACTTATCTTGGCTCCTTCCGAATCGGTAAAATGGCGAAGGGGAAGCAAACCCCCCATCGTATCTTCGACTAGCAAAAGCACCAAAACAAACAAAGGCTACAGTGGTCAAAGTGCCCCGCTTTCGCCTTGAAATTTGCCTACTTCTCACCGTTTGTCCCTTTTTGGTTACTTGCGATCATGTAGGTTTGCAAAAAGCAGTCACATAAATAACCTTTTCAGTCCCCAACGCAATGTGATCACTAGTCCACCCCACTCTTATTTTTATTATGACAATAAAACACGTTTTTGCCCGGTCCCAAATGCAGCCCGAGGCCGCCCGACTCCGTACCGTTGACGACTCGGGTCGATCCATCATGGCTGCGGCCGCTTACCCTGCTTTTCAGTCCCTGAGCCTTGTGGTCCTCCTCCCTTTGGCTGCCCTGTTTATATAGAGCCATTGCCGCTCTCTAATATAGACTCTGCCAGGATGGGAAGGTGCTTTTCAGGCCTACGTCACCGCCTCTCCATTTAAACACCAGATCCGGCTTTAAATAGTGAGAGCTGCTGAGAGCGGGGCTGGGAGGTGCGTGCTCCCGAGGCTAGAGGCTGGCGTGTGCAGAGCTCAATTTATTTCTAGGTCCCTTACGTACACTGTAATTTCGTACCCATCTGGGGCTGCTTTCAGAGCCCCAAGTTTTTGTTTTGATGAGGCGGCTGGGACTTGCCGTCTTCGTTAGGGGAAAACAGAATTGCTGTCATTTTTAATTTTATTTTTATTTTAAAAAGAATTTTAGCTCAGATGTCTAATCGTTCTCGTATTAGAAGATGCGTGCATTATTGTCGGGAATTTAAAAAAAGGCTTTGTACATTAACTGTTAGCTGTAGGGGACTTGACTTTGGTAGGGTTTTGTTCTTCAACTATTCAGGTAATAGGTTAAAAATGTAGCTCCTAATACTTCATTATGTTTTGCTATAGTAAATGTCGGAGACACAGAGCTTTACAAAGAAATAGTTAAGTACCTAAAGCTTTGACATGTAGGATCTTATGCCTGCAGTACATTTATGTGTATGAGAATTGTGAGTAATGTGAGAAGGCTTAGTGCAAACTGGGTTTTAAAAAATTAAAATTCTTAAGTAGATGGCGTTTCTATTGCATTGGATATTAATATGATATCCGATATAGACATTAATCCAATGTATTTTCCAGTTTTGCACCAGGGACTAAGACTTTGGAAAGAAACCCTTTAATTAATCATTAGATAATGCCACCATTGGCCCTTTGATTTACCACTTTTTAAATTTGGAGTATCTGGTTTCTGAAAACCAGGGCAAACCTCCTAAATTACTATGTATTTCATAAAAGGCAAAAACTTTGCCTCAAGTAAGGTTTGGGTTTTTAAATGATGATTTTGAGATTGCTTATTTCAAATAATGCCTGTGTACTTACACTTTAAAACAGCAGTATTTTGGACGGAAATGCACATTTCCTTTCCATCAACTGTAGTGCTTGTAAACCCATTAAATGGTCAAGTTGTGGGTTTATTAAGGGACAAAAGCAAAGTCTTAAAGCAGGGTTGATTCATTAAGTAGGGAGTGCCAGAAGAAAGCAACATTATACCTACAAATATCTGGATCTCCAAGCAGAATATTTTTAGGGGTCACTGACTTCAAAAACATCGAAACATCTAGTCTGCTGAAAAAATAACTTACGTCACCAATTTAAGATTTATACTGCCAGTTTAAATTTACATTACCTCTTTATAATGCCTTGAAGAGTCATTGATTTTAGAAAACATTTTATAAATGTATTTTTGTAATTCAGTAGTTAAATTGCCATAGATAAGGTGATACCTAACCTTATAGAATCAGAATGTTTAAGGAGGCACAGTAGAGATGAACATTTTACACATTAATTTTAGTTCACAGGGATAGATTTGGCAAAATAAAAAAGCAAGTTAGTGGTTGAAACAGCAAAGGCAAGAACCTAGGTACATGAATTGTTTTTCTGGTTGTAGTGAAAAGAAATAAAGAGTTTTTAATGGTTGAAGTAAATTGTAGGGATGAACTCATTGTTTGTATTTTTGGCTAAGCAAGGACACACTTTCTTAGAGGGTTTCCCTATAATAACAGTATTGCTCATAGAGGTGCTAATGAAACAATCATTTTTGTTTGAGATTTGCTTATGAGAGCAAACCCTTGGTTTTATTGAGTAAGCAGTAACTTTTACCTTAAGCAAGATATAAAGCAAATAATGACACAGCATTAAAAGAAAAAGGCTGTTAACTCTGTGATAATGGATAGGATTTATAACAATGCAGTTCTGGTTTTACACTCTGACATGCAAACTTTCTTTTGTTTAACATGTTAAAAAGTAGGATGTGGGTTGGGTGAATTCTGGTTTTTCAGAAATACTTTATATACTTTGAAAGTGCTTTTATATCTATTCTCATTTTTCTGGCAGCCTTCTAAAAGCAAGCTTCTCCTCCTTCCCCCCAAGGAATGCCAACAATAAAATAAAATACATATCGAGGCTATTCTTGATTCTGCTCCATAGCATCATCTGGGCAGTGGTAGGAGAGAAGTCCTGGGCAAGAATCATCGTGTCCTGTTCCTCTGGGAGTTTGAGACCTGTTAATTGTGGGTATATGAGCAGCATAATGGTGTGGGTGAAAGGTACAGACTGGCTAACAAAAAAACAGAAATTAGGTGATTTTTTTAAATGTGAATGCTCATTGAGTTGCAGATTATTACCAGGGAAGACATAAGGTTCTCTAAAGGCTACGACTGAGTGGTGAGGTTAAAAGATATAACAGATTAAAACCAAGCAAAGGAATAATAGGAACCAGACATAGCAACCCATAAAGCTATATTGTTGGATCGCATTAAATGTTTTGGCTATAACAACATAAAAAATTATAACTGGAAATTGTGTGGACCTTGTATGCTTAAGGATCTTCTGGATATGAATTGCATTAAATAGTTTAAAACTTCCGTTAAAACATGCAGTCTAATAATTTAACTAAAGCAAATCATGATTATTAGGATGGCCATATCTCTAAAGTTGTATCTTCTAAAATAAGTTTTTGATAGTTGGAAAAATGACTATTGTATTACATTTAGTTTGCTTTGAATTTGTAAAAACTTGTTACACATTTTTCAACCGTCTTTTATTTTTTCCTTTAAAGCCTAAATTGTATAGATCTGTGATTGAAGATGTTATTAATGATGTGAGAGACATCTTTTTGGATGATGGAGTCGATGAGCAAGTTCTGATGGAACTAAAAACTGTGAGTCTGCCCCTCCTTTTTTTTTAAAAACATTTTCTTCAGCCAGAGACTAACCCACAATTTCTGTATACGGTGAACATTTGACTTTGTTACAGGAGGCAGTATAGTTAAGTGAAGTGTGCTGGTTTTAAATCCCAACTCTTCCCATCCATTCTTCCTCTGACCTTGGGCAAAATACTTACATTGCAGTTTCCTTATTTGTGACATGGAAGTTGATGGTACTTTCCTTTTAGGTTTGTTTTGAGGAGTAAATGTAGTAAATAAATAAAGTGCTTACTTAGCCCAGTACCTGGCAGTAGCATTAACTATTATTAATGGATAGTTAACATCCATTTATGGTCTAACTACTTGACATACCTGTAAGTTGTTTTCCTTTTTCTTTATTTGTGACCTTAATGTACCTGTGTTTTAAAATGTGTTTATGCTGTAATGTACCTATGTGCTAAAGTGTGTTTATGTTGTGGAGATTGAATAAGTGCTTGATAAAAGAATTTCATGTTCTGGGGTCCAATTCTCTATGTGGGCCAAATATTGGGTTTATAATAAATTTTACTTTGGGAGCTCGTTTTCTGTTTTCTTAGATTTACTTAGATTTAAACATACTTAGGTTACTTAGATTTAAGATAATTTTATTAAGCATTTGTGTTTTCCTAGTGTTGTAATGACTCAGAGAATCACGAAATATTTTTGCTTTATTGCTCAGAACAGTGGTTTTCAATGTATGGTCCCTGAAGTTCCCCACAGGCTCTTCCAGGGGGTCCATGAGGTTGGGCTTGAGTCTGAATAATCATAGCATGTCTGTCGTATTTCCAGTGAATGTGTGTTCTATGGAAAAAGTGACCAGTTAAACTTGCAACTCAAACACACAAGTGTTTTTCCTTGAGATTAACTGCTCATATGCAGCAGAAGTGCCTTATGCATGCTTCCCATTTTGATGCACTGAATATTAAAAAGATGTTTTACTTAAGGTTTGAGATGAGATCAGTGTTGATATTAAGACCTGTGATTGTTTGATATTCTGTAATGAAATGTGTTAACATTTGGAGTATCTGCATAATTCACTGAACTCATATTCTCCAAATGATGAATGCATGATGTTGCAAAATGCCTTCAGAGTGAAAGATAAATTAATGGATTTTAATCGAAGAGTATGAAAGTTCACTGGTATATGGTTTCAGATTGTACACTGCAGCTAACTTTTAAGAAACATAAAATACTTTTTCCCTTCCCAACTACTTGGCTGTGGGAAGGCAGATTTTCTTCATATGCTTCAACCAAAACAACAAAGTGAACAGCAGAAGCAGATATAAAAATCCAGCTGTTTTCCTTTAAGCCATTTCTCACTAGATTTTATTTAGAAAATATGGTTATTTTCATTAAAAACATGTTCTTTATGTTAACATGTAAAGGATATATTGTTATTTTTAAATAATTAGTAAACATTTTTTTAAAAAATCTTAGTTATAATTTCATAAAAGCTCTTTGAGGTCCTCATTAATTTGTGAAAGTGATAAAGGATCCTGAGAACAGTTTTAAAACTGCTGGCTTAGAAATTGAGTATTGAGCTTCTTTCGAGGTATATACAAATAAGTAATCATAGTTCATGAGAATGAGATGATAAAATACTTATCTACCTTGAGAGAAATGTAATCATTACTGAAAGTGAAGATTAGGTATCTAAAAATACAAATGAAGGAATGCCAACTCTGAGACATGAGTTGGAAAAACAGCAGTATAAACTACTCAAACACATAAAGTATCCCCTCCAGAGATATGAGTAATAAGAGAACAAGTTTATTTTGATTCCTTAGTATTATGTGGAATGAGTATTTTACAATTTGTTACCCTCTTATAATGGTTGTCCTTGTAGTTCTGTGACCTTATGTACAAGGGACAACATTTTTCGGTGTAGAATATCAGTCCCAAAGACTTTACTCTAGGTCAAACTAGTGGTCAGTCCAAGTTGTTTGTTACCTTACCTGCTTTTGCTTTTCGGAATCTGGAGTTGATCTTTCCTGCTGGTCCCAATAGAATTGAGATATTCTTTCTAAAGAGAATGAATTGTTTTTGAGACCAAATAGCTCTACCTGCATTTTTATTACATATGACTTTTTTAGAAGAAGTATACGTATAAAAATTTGTTTAATAGGATATGTAAATAATATATGTTTTATAGGTTACACACTAGTTTTTGCTTAATGGTTGGTTTTAAATGACAGAAATTGTGACTTAACTCAGCTTAGAATCCTCAGCCTCTACACTAATGCCTGGCATATGTAGTTGGCATTCAGTAAATAAACTGGTTAACAACAAATGTGGCTCCAGAATTTAACTGAACAAAGTAGTTTAAGGTTTTTGTTGTTTTTTAAAAATGGGGCATACTCTTCTATTCTGAGTTGTAGCTGGATTTAAATTTAAAACTATTAAATTGAAATGAGTTTATGTTATTTTAATTCTCTGCACTAAATTTCTTCAGGATCTCATTAGAATTTCCAGAATGTGCCCTAGTTTTAACAGTTTGACAGTTAGCACTATCCAACAGAACTTCCTGTGGTGACGAAAATGTTCTATATCTGTGTCCTCCAGTATGGTAGCCACTAGCTACATGTTGCTAGTAAACATTTGACATGTGGTTAGTGGAACTGAAGAACTGAATTTTTATTACAGTTAATTTCCGTTTAAATCACCATGTGTGGCTAGTGGCTACTTTATTGGACCCTATTTAGATAGTCTTGTAATGAAAACTAACATTAATTTCATAGTTTGTGGTTTTTAAAGGACTTTGTTATTAGCTTTAGCCCCTATCTCCTCTCTTTTTGGCTCTTTTACAAACTTATTGAAAACTTACATACAGCTGTGAAGGATACAGTGGTGAGTTAGATTATCCATTAAGATGAGTAATGAGAGTGCCTATAATTTAAAATTTACCTAGATAACGCTGGAAGGAAGGTGATTCCAGAAAATTGAACCTGATTCTCGAAATTCTCTCTTTATACTGTGGGCCTCCTTTACTGTATGAATTGTGGGGGATAGAAAAGACACATAAAATAGTCTTGATTTCCTTCCTTCCTTCCTTCCTTCCTTCCTTCCCTCCCTCCCTCCCTCCCTCCCTCCCTCCTTCCCTTTCTCTTCTTTCCTTCCTTCTCTCTCACTTTCTTCCTTTCTTTCTTTGTATAATTGACCTACAACACTGTGTTAGTTCCAGGTTAATGATTTAGTATTCATACACGTTACCACTTGATTTTCAATAATCTGTATTTGAATGTGAATTGTGTTTTGGATAGGTAAATAGCTATAGGTGGGAATGACAGCCTAGAAATCCTTTTCAAAGTGAATGATAAAATAATCCTGATTTCTAGACTGTCAAACCTACCGGTATCCAAATAGTGAGTACTATGGGAGATACAAAACATGGCCTCTTTTTTTCAGTAAAATAAAGTTACAAAAATTTTCTCAATTGGAGGCAGATCTTAAACTCGGTTAATTTGTCTCAAGATCAGGTTTCTCAGCCTTGGCACTGTGACATTTTGGACCCGTTAATTCTTTGTTGTAGAAGGCTGTCCTGTTCATTGTAGAATGTTAGCTGCATGACTGACCTCTGCCCACTAGATGCCAGTAGCACCCCTCAGTTCTGACAGCCAGGAATGTGTCCAGACATTGCCAGATGTCCCTGGGGGGCAAACCCACCCCTGAATGAGAACCACTATTCTAAATATGCTCTAGTTGTATATAAATACTTGGATCATAAGTTGAACAGTGATGCATTATTCCACTTCATTTGCCCTTGGGGAAACTTCTGTCCCTCAACATCATTTCTAGGAAGCCCAGAAATGCAGTAGTCTTACATTTTATCTAGGAACTAGATGCTTTGTGAAGGTAGAGTCCTTCAGAATTTCTAGCCCAGCATAGTGCCAGGAAGCAGCAGACCTAATCACATTTTATAGATCAAAAGAGACTCAGGGAATATGCTTTGACAAGGTCACTTAGCAAGTAGCAGAGACTTGAACTTTTGTCTCCAGGTAAGTAAGGTACCAGAGTTGTGACTAGACCTGCTCTGTTAGTAGCAGTATAATTTAGAGATTAGAAACTGGACACCCCAAACTGGGGAATTGGGGTGTGGCAAGTGAGGTGCCTAGGGTCCAAAATTTAAAAGACATTCACTCTACACTCTCAGGGTTCATCTCTAACTGGGAACTCTGGAGTCAGGTTGCCTGGATTGTATCTTGGTTTTGCCAGCTATTAGTTGGTGATCTTGGATAAGATACCTGACTTCTTCCTCAGGTTCTTTTTCAGTAAAAAGGAGATGATAATAGTAATGTCTATAAAAATGAAATAATAATATTAAAGAATGTTTGTGAAAAATGAATCTGTACATGTAAAGTACTTAACAAGTGCATGGTAAGAATCGAGTATTAGTCTAGTAAAAGTGATGTATAGATGTAGATCTGATTCATTTTGGGAACAGAAAATGAATTTTCTCCATGTGTAATTTCAGAGACCTGCCAAAGATTGCTGAAGTAAGACTGCCAGAAATAATAGCTACTGTGTTGGGGGGAAAAGAATACTACTATAAAAATGAGGAGAAAAAGAGTTCTCCCTGTTTTTGAAGCAAAATAAATAAGTAAATCACAATTCAGTATTCTTGGTAGTCTTCAGGGGTATTAAATGATTATTGTTTCCAAAACAGTATTACATTCTTTGTTTATTTTAAACTGATATTTTAAAAAGAATATTTTGATAAATAAAATTACATAAAAATGAAATTGGAGAGAAACAAAATATGCAACTAATTGGAACTTTACATTATTTGATAATATAAGCTTAATGCTAAATATTTGTATGGTACTATTATATTTTTCACATTACCTGGAACAGTATTTGTTACTTTGTAAATATGGATTATCAGTGGACTGCTACTCCAACACCCCCTCCTCCTACTCCCCCGAAAAGCCGCTAGAGGTGTGGGGGGGTCTGTTTGCTCATCATAATGACTAGTGGGCATTTTTGGTATTTAGTAGGCTAGAGCCAGGAATATTGCATTTCCTCTACACTTCTGTAGTAATACCCTGTAAATAAAGAGTTGTCTTGCTTAAAATGTCAGTAGCATCCTTATAGAGAAACACTACCCTAGAAAACAGTAGTTTGTTTTCCATTCTCTTCTTTGAAATTAATGTTTAATGTTTGGTAAGTTCTTAGTGATTTTGTTAGTTCCTGAATAAGACATAGTCTCTGACCTGAAGGAGTTCATACTTTAGTAGAGAAGGTAGACTTAGAGTGAAAAGTGTACCAATAGAAATGTTCCTAAGGTATAGAGCCAGTGAGTGATTTATTTGAGGCTGTGTGACTTTGCATTTGCATTGTTTGGGGAATTGTGTGTGATGACTTCCAATCATAAGTATTTTACTAAGATTCAGACAGGAGATATGTATACTATATTCAGGGAACTACAAGTAGTTTGGAAAACAGAGTGCAAGTTATAGTAGCCAAGAGTTAACTTACTGTGTTAATGAGCTTGGTCTTTAGCGTGAGAAGGATTCTCTGAGGTACTAGTTAAAAATGCAGATTTTTTGGGCTTCGGCTCCCAAGAGCCTCACTTGATAGGAGTACAATCTGACTTTTTTTTTTTTAATTTGATTGCATTTACAAAAAAAAAAACCAAAACCAAATTGCTTGAACCCACTAATGGGTTACATTCTGCAGTTTGAAACACAGTGGCTTAGACTTTAAAGCATCAGTTGTCACTTTAGTGTGTGTCAGAGTAACCTGGACAGGTTATTAAAACAGATTCCCCAGAGTTGCTGGCTCGGGGCCAGTGGGTAGGGGTGAGGGAGCTGAGAATTAGTATGTCTAACAAGTTCCCAGGTGATGCTGGTTCTGTTGGTGCAGGACCACATTTTGAGGACTACTGATTGACAGAGGATAGATTGGAAGGACAAGTTTCCACTAAAATGTAAGCTCAGTTAGGACAAAGGTTTTTGTCAGATTTGTTCACTGCCAGTTGTGAATGCCACTAACAGTGTCTAGTATAGGAGATACTCTAATTATTTGTAGAATGAGTGACTCGATGTAGGAAGTTCAGTGAGCTCTGTCGTTACCTTTTGCAATAGTACTCGGGAAGAAAGGACTTAAAAGGGGCAATAATAATAGGGATAGATTGGAACAATTCTTCTGAGGGAAAACTGACAATATTGATTGGGTATTGTGGTGGATTCTGATTCATAGATCATGGGCTTAGGAGGCTAGGTAGGTGAGTTGTGGTATCCAGCACTTAGCACATAATATGTATTAATTAATATTTGTCATTATCATGGAAGCTTGGTTGAAGTGATGAGTCACATTGCAGCAGGTAGACCAATTGGAGATGATAAATCTGAAATACTAAGTTTAGAAAATTATGATCTAAAAAACTGTTTCGTAAGGCATTATTAGTATTTTTTTCCCTTTGATTTTTGGCTTACAAGAACTAGGTTTTCTTTTGTTTCAGAATAGGGGAAAGAATTGTGGAAGATTCGGATGATAGACTGTTTGGGAGCTTCACTATATAATAGTCTGAATGTTTTATTCAGTGCATAAGCCTATTTTGTACTATGTGCTATGCTAGGTGCCCACTTTACAGAGATTAACCAGACAAAACTTAAGCTCTTAAAGAGTAGTCCTTTGTTACCCTAGGGAGAACCCTAGCTGTTTTTAGACTGGGATATGCAGAGACTTAGACTTATTAGCTGGAAGTGAGTTTAGAAGTAATCTAGGGGGGAGGGAAATAGTTCAGTGGTAGAGTACCTCCAATCCCCAGTACCTCCATTAAAAAATAAAAATAAAAGTAATTAATTCAATTTATTCCCTTTTGAGATGAGGAAAATGCCCAAGAAAGATAAATGGTTTGTCCATAAAGCTGATTAAAGGCCAAACCAGGGCTAACTGGGTTCCTGATTTCTGGTATAATGCTCTATTACACAATATCACCACCATCATAATTATAGTAACTAGCACTTACTGATAACTGACTTTATACTAGACTCTGATAAATGTTTTACAAGCATATTTACAAGGATTTGAATGTTTAAGGAACACTTTGTTACTTTCTTGGGCAATTTTCTGTAGATTGAACACTAAATCTGGTAGAGAGGAAATGTGTTAGGGAGAAAGATGGAATAGTTGTAAATATTATCTTTTCCTTCTTTCTTTTGCCAACTTTTGATTTTTTTTTTCCCTCTTCATCACAGAAGCTGTCCTAGGGTGAGATGAGAAAATAGAAGTTGTTGAGCAGAAAAGGGATTGTCAATCCTTTTCATAATAGGAGGGGGAGGGGAATTTCAAAAAGTATGAAGGGTTGAGAATACCTCGAAAAGCATTAGACAAAGTTGGGTTATTCTAACTTGAGGATTGCCTCTACATATTTTTCATTGTGCAAATCAAGAAAAATGAACTTGTTTTATATATGTTATTTAAAAGTTAGAAAATACTATATTAAAGATTTCCATGAAAATAGTTAATAATGGATTTGATATGATGACTTTTGATTACTGAAAAAAATGCTTATATGAAATTCTGCCTCTTAACCAAGGAATACCATAGAAAGTTTGTTGAAGATATTAAAAATAAAAACAAAAAAATTATTCAATACTCTTAGGTAGCAAAAATGAGGTTTGATACTTTAAAACTTAGTGTTCATTATGCATACAGTTGGATAAGAGAGATTGGTAGATTTTTGGTTGTATTCATTTTGAAAATGGAAGAATTTTATAAACAGACTAATAAAGTATATTTTGTCCTTATGTCCAGCATTATCTTCCCTGACCTTCACTTAGAAATCTTTAATGTTCTTTGCCTTAGTTATGGGAGAATAAACTCATGCAGTCTAGGGCAGTGGATGGATTTCATTCAGAAGAGCAGCAGCTTTTATTGCAAGTCCAGCAGCAGCATCAGCCTCAGCAGCAGCAGCACCACCACCACCAGCACCAGCAGGCTCAGCCGCAGCAGACGGTGCCCCCGCAGGCGCAGGCCCAGCAGGTCCTCATTCCCGCGTCCCAGCAAGGTGAGACTGCGTGTGTTGTCCTGCTTAGAACTTGGACATGAAAGTTGTCCTTCTCAAAGAAGAGAAAATGAATTTCTCCTTTCTATTGGTTGAGGAGGGGGTGAGTGGTGTATATGTGTGTATTTATGTGTAAATTTGTATAAAATGTGGATTCTGTTTGTGTAGTAATGATAAATAATTCACTAAGAGAAAGCCTAAAATGATACTCAGTTAAGTATATTAACACTTTCTTTTGAGATAGCTACCTAATAGTGGATTTCCTAAAATAAGTTAAATCTGTAAAGATTTATTTACTAAAGATTTCATTATTTTAAATGGTAGAGTCATTATCTACTTTCTTTATGGAACTGATTTATCCCTTCAAAGATATGTTTGAATTTAGCTTTTATAAATATATCTTAAACATTGGAGAATTTTTGTAACCATGTTTGGGCAATTTGAAATTTTAATTCCCTAGTAGTTTATGTTAACTCTAAATTGACTTTTAGATTTTGTTTAAGGGAAGAGTGGATCTATAACATCTTAATTTATATCGTGTGCTTCAAAGGTAAGAAAAAAACAAGTATTTATAGACTGTGTCCATAGTATTTTGTACTGTGCAAGTCATTTTATAGGTTTTCTTTCACTGAAGCCTATTAAGAGGCTCCTTGAAGTAGCACTTAAAACATCACAGCTGAGGAAAATCTGGGTCCTGAAAAGGCTTGATCCTTTGCATGCAGTATTTTCTGTCATAACAAACATCTTTTCAGTTACAAAACTTCCTGGACATTAGAGTTTTGTACATTTTGTTATCAGAGGAAAATGAAAGTAAATGAAAGCTTATTTTAAGGTAACTGTTTATTTACCCATTTGCTTCACCTGAGAGTATATGTAAGACTTAAAATTGATAGTGATGCATAGTAGAAATGTCTCTTTGGGTTATTTTACTTTTATGTCAAATAAAACTCTTAGTATTTGATTTTATTCTACATCTTGTATCTAATAATTTTATCCTTTTTATCTGTTTTGATGGCTGTTCTTCCTATTGCCTTAAGGCCTGGCAGTAGGATTTTAGGTCATCATAAATTAAAATTTGATTTTCTTCACTCAGAGAATGTTAGGATAATGGGATTATCTGTTTATTCTCTGAAATTTGCGGAATCAAACACAGTTCCTTTTACACTTGAGTAACATTGCCATTATTTCTGATTTTTATTTTTTAAAAAGTTAATGGAAGTAACTTTAAATTCTGGCAACTGTTAAATTGGAAGAAAAGGGCTCTGTATATTAAAAAAACCTGTGTAGATTTTTGAGCTCTTCATGAGTTAATAACTCATTCCAACAATATTATTAAATCAGTAAAACAGTTAATGTTTAGTTGGCAAGACAATTTTAAATTATGTTTGAAAATTTCTAGTTTAAGAATTCACAGAAATGTATGTTTAGGTGTTAGGTCTCTCATTACTTTGTGTTCCCACATTCTCTCGTGTCCTTAGGTATTATTACTCAAATCTATTTTTTTAATTGTGGTTTTCCTGTATAAGGTGGGTATATCACAGCACTTACTTACCTTAGAAATTTATAACATTGTGAAGTATCAAATGGTTGAGTGCATTTGCATGAAGAAAGTGTGGAAAGCGTGAAAAAAATTTTCAACATCGTATATTCTAAGAAATAGCCTCATGGTTCCTTGCTTTTATGTATGCTTGTTTGTTTTTTTTATAGCTGCAGCACCACAAGTTATTGTTCCTGATTCTAAGCTGATACAACATATGAATGCATCAAACATGGTAAGATTCAGAAAATAGTGCTTTGCTTGGTTCTGTTTATTGTAACCCAGATTGTGATTATGCTTATGTATGTTGTATATTAACAACTTGAAATTTATATGAGACTTGAGCAAAATAGCTGTTTTATTTGGTTTCCTAAATATTGGATTTAGCAGCAAATCTTAAGTTTAGCTTAATATTTAGACATTTCAGTTAATAGAATTATGCAACCTTCTATTGAAAATACCAAAAGGATGGTGCTTTGGGAGTTATTTCATCTTCTTTTTTTGAGGAAAATAGGTTTAGGGGACCTACCAAAGATATTATGCTAAATATAATTGTTTCAGAAGACCCATTAACAGCAAGAGTTTAGGAATGCTAAGAATTATAAACTTTTTAAAGATGAAAATGAACTGTTTGGAAAATTCAAGATAACTGTTTCTTATAATATGTCAAGTGCCACTTAAAATGCATTTTAATCAGTTGAGTTTTATACATCCAGATTTTTTTAACAAAAAAACCACTTTTTTTTTTAAAGTTAGATTTTGTGAGCGATGAATAGTGAATCTGAAAGCTCATTTGTAATTTATAAGCCATATAGGAAGCAGGGCTCACCTACTAGACAAATGACTTCTTTTATACCAGCCTTACAAATCTATAATGTCACAGAATTGTACTTTTCTATATAAAAGTAGAAATTGAAATTTTTTGATTTATAAGAAATCAGGGATCTCTTCTAGCAATCCCATTTCTAGGCATGTATCTGGAGAAAACTAATTTGAAAAAATACATGCACCCCATTGTTCACAGTAGCATTATTTGCAGTAGCCAAGACATGGAAGCAACCTAAATGTCCATTGACAGATGATTGGATAAAGAAGTTGTGTGTACACACACACACACACACACACACACACACGAATACTACTCAGCCATAAAAAAGAATGAAATAATGCCATTTGCAGCAATATGGGTGGACTCAGAGATTATCATACTAAGTGAAATAAGTCAGGTAGGGAAAGACAAATATCATATGATATCACTTATATGTGGAATCTTAAAAAA
Source organism: Camelus ferus (assembly GCF_009834535.1). NCBI lineage: Eukaryota > Metazoa > Chordata > Mammalia > Artiodactyla > Camelidae > Camelus > Camelus ferus. The sequence continues at coordinate 75,347,716 of NC_045701.1, read as the reverse complement.
ATGATACAGATTAACTATTTACAAGACAGAAAGAGACTCAGTCATAGAAAACAAACTTATGGTTACCAAAGGGGAGAGGTGGAAGGGATAAATTAGGAATTTGGGATTAGCAGATATGAACTACTATATATAAAGTAGATAAACAACAAGATCCTAATGTGTAGCACAGGGAACTACATTCAATATCTTGTAATAACCTATAATGAGAAAGAATGTGTGTGTGTGTGTGTGTGTGTCTGTCTGTCTGTCTGTCTATCTATCTATCTATCTATCTAAATCTCTATGCTGTACCCCAGAAACTAACACAACAAAATAAATCTACTATCCTTCAGTTAAAAAGAAAATCAAGCATTTCTATTTGTACTTCCAGTTCAGGTTGCTAGAATCAGTTCTTCTGCATGAAAATGACAAATTTCCATGCCTGTCATTTCTCACAAGAATTTTTATTATTCAGAAAAAAATTCATTTCAGTTCGTAGGCCCCAGGTTTCTTTTTACTGTCCACCCTTAAAAATAAGTATACTGTAGAATCCACATTGCAGCTGGTACTATTGAAATTGTTTCCTAGGGAATAACTTGTGTCGTTTTTAAAACAGGAAGTTTGATAGAATCACTTAAGAGTAGACCCATCTTGTTTTGAAGAATTTTCAGTGTTGTGGGAGACAATTTTGAATTAAAATTATGTTTAAAGAGATTGGAGCTAAGCTTATGGCCTGTCTCTTACTGATTTGTTACATCTCCTTGATTCTAAAGAGCATGTGTATTTAAATAGATCATAGGTCAGACTTCAGTGAGTAAAATGTATGAGCGTTTACGTGTATTTCTACATTTTACTTGTATTCACTCAATGTGGTCTCCATGTCTTTTCAATGTTCTGGAACAATATAAGTCTCTTTACAAATAAAAGGTTTTTTTTGATTTTTGTTTGTTTGCATTATTATTCCTTATTCAAAGATACTTGTTTAAAAACAGTTTTTTTTAATAGCTTTGTGTACTTTGGGAATGAACATACTGAAAAATGATGTGATTGCATATGAATATGGAATAGTGATAATATAATTGGTAGAAGGTTCAGGGAACTTATGAAATAGGACCTTACATCAAACTAGTTTTGCAGGTTCTCTTTATGAAATTATTGCTCTAATGCATTACCCATGTTGGGGCTATTCATTTCCAGCAGACATTAATAAAAGATGGTTTGTGTATGATGCATCTCTCAACAAATATTTATGGCATCTTGAATGTGCAGAATTATGTAGGTGGTTATTGTGTCATGTGTGCTATATAGAAACTGCCGTGTCAGTTTGCCAGTAGAGGGAAATCTTTTAATCTTATAAAATATGAATTATAGGCACTCAGTATTCCTAAATAGTAAGTGGTTGTTAATATGTTCCTTAAACTTAGATTACCTTTCATTTGCCTCTGTGGACAAGATTTATGTAGATCTTTCATTTTTTTTTTTAAAACAAACAAAATGCAAAACTTGCATTTACAAAGAGAACCTCGTGGGCTATAGCTAGATTCTGAGGACATAGTGGGAATTTCAGGCTTAAGATTTGGAGATTACTCAGGCCTGTCAAATGGCAACAACAACTATATTTTCTTGGAAAGCTATACCTTGGTAGTTGTTGTATCATTAACCCATTTGAGTTTAAGTTTTGTTGACTTCTCTGGCATTACCATCTGCAAAACACATTATATTTGTTTCTCGAAGTTTATTCGAATAGAGGTGTTTATAAAAATGTATAGGTTGGATTGAGTATATGAAGGCTTGGTACCTTAAAAAAGATTTAAGGGGGATAGGGGAAAAAACTACCTACATATAGTTAGTAGTGAGATACATGGAAATACTTGGGGTTCAGGATAAAAAATGCTTGTAAAATTGTAGTTAATTCTTTTGGAGGAAAGGAAAGAAGTCTTCAGAAGCAGTAAATCAAGAATTTATCCTGAGTTTAAAGAAATCCAGAGTATAATTCCATATTTATTTTTATAATTTAAGTGTCAGATACTGGTACTAACTCCACTTTAAAATGTAGAAATAAAATCTTAAGAAATACAGGAAAATTTAAAGGTATTTTTTGTACTAGTAAAACTAGTATTAATATATGTTTTACCTAGAGATCATGCCAGTATTGTCAACTTATGGCATCTTAGAAGAATTGCCAGCTATACTTTTAAGTGCAGTCTTCTGATACAAGGTTTTCTTTAGAGACCTGTTGATTATACTATAATTAAAAATATTAAGGTTACTAAAATGAAGATGCTTATACTTTGCCACAAGTATATTAATTGACAACAAGGAATTCAGAGTAAGGAAACAATAAGAGATGAAATAATGGAATGGATATTTCATATATTGTACAGCATTGTTATTGTGGGTGAGATTTCCTTAGAGTACATTCTCTAGGGGAGAAAAATCCTCTCAGTTTTTTTATTCTACTTAATTGCTTGAAATAATTAGGTAAGATGTTTAGACTTGGTGGTCTTTATTGTACCATTTCATAAAACGGGATTTAGTCTTATTGTTAAGACTTTTCGTTTTAGTGTAAACTAAATGATAAACTCCAAATACTGTTAAAATATGCCAGAAATAAATGAGGTTCTGTTACGCACGTACATGGGTTTGATTTTTTTTTTTTTTCCTTTTTTCAGAGTGCTGCTGCCACAGCTGCTACCTTGGCACTCCCTGCTGGTGTGACTCCTGTTCAACAGATATTAACAAATTCAGGTGATTAGAAATAACTGAACCATTATTGATATCAGAAAGTTGTATCATCTAGCCTTTGTTTTATCTTCATCAAAAGACAGAAAATCTTAATATTTCAATATTTCTTTTACCACTTGGCTTAAGTTTTTAAAATAAGATTATTTGAGGACTATGGCACATTAAACCATAATCATTGCTGAGGTTGCAGTAAAGATGAGAATTGCACTTGAGCTTTTGATCTGTAAATGAGAATCCTATTATTGAATGAAGTATGATTATATGGAAGAGCTTATTTACTTAGGTTTTTGCTTAACATGTTAACCCACCAAATAAGTTAAACATGACTCATTTGAACTAACTCGTTATATCAAACTAAATACTGTAGTATCTTAAGAGCAAATGACTGGCAAAAATTTACATTTGATTTTTGGCATATTAATGTTTGAAGAATTTTTTATGTGGATTTAAAATATCCTTAATGTAATTTTAAGTATATAATTTTTTGTTACTTTGTTAATTTCTAAATTTGTGAAGAACAAGCTAGGGACTTACCTTGCTACATATTTCAATAAGATATAATTCTTCACTTCTAATTAATTCAGGATTCTGGGTCATCCAAAACAACATGAGAGGAATTCAGTTGTGTGTGTATAAGCCAGTCATTATAGTTAGTGTTACGTCACAATGGTAATTGATTCAGCAAACTTCTATTGTTTTTAAGCAGTTTTGAAGCCATTGTACTTTTGTTCAAGATATTAATGCATTATTATACTTCTGTTTCTTTACAGCTTTAAAAACCAATAGCCCCTGAAATATTTCATCTTAGTGCTTTCTCATGACTCCAGACATGTTACCAAAGATAATTTAAGCTTTTGATTGATTCTCAGAATCTGCTGAAACTATTGGAAAACAGCTTTGTATGGATGATAAATAAGATAAATAAAACATTTTAAGTAATGTATTCGAACATGGAGGGAAGTTAGAGAAGTTAAGAATTACAGTTTACTGTGTATGGATGACAACCCTTAATGAGATTGTTAGTCTTCTAAGATTTCTAGGTTTTTTGGTGGTTTGACATTTTACTATGAATTTACTTATTTTGAGATGATCACTGCTAAAATGATAACTTGGAATATCTTTTTGCTTTTTGCTTTTTGCTTTAGGCCAGCTGCTTCAAGTGGTCAGAGCAGCCAATGGTGCCCAGTATATATTCCAGCCTCAGCAGTCAGTGGTTCTGCAACAACAGGTTATACCACAGATGCAGCCTGGTGGAGTACAAGCTCCTGTCATACAACAGGTAAAAAGATCTTAAACTCTGACCACCATGGGGTTCTTCTTTCTTCTTCCGTATGAATTATCTGGGTGCTTCCGTTCCCTTTTCCCATGGCTTTATCTGTATAAATTCTTAGACACTTATCCAATACTACACACCTGTTCTAAATTACTCCTGTACACCTCATAGCTTAACGTACATTCAGTGCGTTTAAGAAAAAATTGTTATTCCTACTCATCCAACACCATCCCCTTTTTCTAAAAGTGGCACCATTCTCCATCCAGTTTCCTAAGCTAGTTATTTAGCATTCATTCAGCAAACGTTTTATTGTGTGGCTACATATTAGGGTCTTTGCCAGAGTCTGGAGATTTCAGAGTGAAAAAGGCAGGCATGAATTTAGTTCCATGATGCTTATGTATTTTCTGGAAAAGAGGTGTGTGGAACCACCCTTTTCCTTACTCCAGGGTATCATGAAGTCCTACCAATTCTTCCTAATAGTTCGTTTTTTTCAGGCGCAGTTTTAACATGTTTGCAGTCCCTTAATATGTTTGAAGCTAGTTTTCTTTTTCCAGATGCTCTTGTTTCCTTAGTTCACACTCTCATAATTTCTCACTCAAAATAATTATCCTCTTAATTTCCCTGCCTCCAGTCTTGTACTCTCCTAACCTGACTGCCACTCTGTAGTCATTGTTTTAAAAATATTAAAATCTTTTAATGACTTCCCATTGCCTATTGGAAACAGTCTAAACTTCTCATCATGGGTTATAAGATCTTTTTTTATTTTGGACCTTTTTTGATCTCTTCAGGTTTACTTCCTGCCATGCTCCCGTTGTTACCTGCTTCAGCTGCTGTTTAGATCAGTTAGCAAATACTGTACCTACTTGTGTGCCAAGCATAAAATTGTACTCTAAGGACAAAGGTGAAAGAGAAACAGTTATTTTCTTGAGGAACTTGGGTACTTTAAAAAAGAAACAAACATATAAACAACATAATGTCAGTGCAGTACAGTGACAGAGGTAAGATCAGGGGAGGAGCATTAATCCAGCCTACTATAGCTTTCCAAATTTTGTCCTGCTGGTTCTTCTGAATCTCACTTGATGCTGTTTTCACTTGATGCTGTTTAGAATGTCTCCTTTGGCCTTCCTTCTAGCAACTTCCTCTACTCCCCAAACAAAACAAAGCACAAAAGCCTGGCTGATCTCCAAAATACAAATAGAAGCTGAAGTATTACCTACTTGGAAGTCTTCTGATCATGCCTTGTCCCCCAAGTTGAATTTAGTACCCTCTCCTGTGTTCTCATAGTGCTTTATCATACCTCTGTTACATCTTCTGTCTCTTTGAGTTGTTACAGCTTTGTCTATTACACCATTAATTTGTAAACTTCTCAAAGGAAATAGTATGTTATTATTTATGCATTCCTTGATCCTAATGGCAGGTAATGGCAGTTCAGTGCTTTTTATTTATCACTAGGCATTATCTGCTTTTTATTTATTAGTACCTATGATTATAAATATGTTCATTATAACATATAATTACTATTTGTTCATTTTTTTTTGAGTTGTGATTTACTTTAAGATCTTAGAATGCAGAAGCTAGAAGGAACTTTAGAAATCATCTGATCTGGTGGTTCTCAGCTGTGATTGCGTGGTTAGAATCATCTGGGGAGCTTTAAATAAAATAGAGTTTGTCTTACGCTAATTAAATCAGAATATTAGGAGTGAGATTTAGGTATTGGTATTTTAAACTATTGGGTAATTATAATTTGTAGCCGGAGTTGAGCACCATTGATTCTAGTCTAACAGTGAAGTTTTGCTAAAGTCATGAGAGGTTAAACCACTTGTATCTGCTACATCTTTATCTGTGATCTTAGACAAAACTAAAACCCAGGACTTCAGATTTTTAGTGCCATGTTTGTAGAGAGGCAGTGCAGCATAGTAATAAGAGCAGAACCAGAAAGCCTAGGTTCAAATTTTGGCTCTTAGTGACTTGACTGCAAACTTTGCAAGTTACTAAACCTCCATACCTTGAGCAAACAAACTAATAATGTGTGTAACTGTTGGTCTGGAATCTGGCATAGAAATTGATGTATAGCGAGTCCTTGATAAATGAAGCAGTTATTATCAGAAAATCTTTTTTCCTTTAGAGATTTTAATGTAAAATGAAAATTTAGTGGATCAGCACACTCAATAAACACTCCTTTTGTGCTTTGGTAGTTTTAACTACGTATAAGGTCATTTTTGGTGACTCTTCAACTTTTGTCCCTATTTCTGTGCACTGAGTAATGAAACTACTTGATCCTCTTAACTAGTTTCTAACATGTGATTTTCTTTTGCCTTAGGTACTGGCCCCTCTTCCTGGAGGAATTTCACCACAGACAGGCGTCATCATCCAGCCCCAGCAAATCTTATTTGCAGGAAATAAGACTCAAGTAATACCTACAACAGTGGCAGCTCCCACACCAGCACAAGCGCAGATAACTGCATCTGGCCAGCAGCAGCCACAGGCCCAGCCTGCTCAACAGCAGGCTCCGTTGGTGTTGCAAGTTGATGGAACTGGGGATACATCATCGGAAGAAGATGAAGATGAAGAAGAAGACTATGATGACGATGAGGAAGAAGACAAAGAGAAAGATGGAGCTGAAGATGGGCAGGTAGAAGAGGTAAGTTTCTAGTTGAAGACGTGAAATGAGAAGCTACTCAGTCATTTCTTCTTTGACTTGGTGCCAAACTGATGGATTCATATCCTAATTTTTCAGAGGCTGTTAGGGTACCAAACAACAGAGTTTTAAATGTAAAGTTGGATTTCTGATAAGATTTTTAGATTGATTTGGTTGTTTTTATCTTCATAAAATATTATTTTAGATAGCTGGTAATAAAAAATGAATGTTTACCAAATTAAGCTGGGTTTATAAAGGTGATGGAAACAGTATAAGTAATTCTAATTTGGTTTATGCATTGGCTTAGATGTAAGACATTGGTAGAACAGATCAATGTGGTTACTCTTTTGCATCAATAATTAAAAAGGTAAGGTGACATTTGGGAAGAGAGGAGACAAGAAAAAAGTTGTGACAGTTTTATTTGAAATTTACTTTTGTTCCATATTCCATATTACGCCTAGATATCCTTATCCACTCATAGTATCTATCTTCAGTTTAGCAAACCATCCATTCTTACTCATCTTCAGTTATATTTTAGAAACATATAGATATACTTTCGTTTTCCTCAGTGTTCCAACTTAGTTACATGTGCTCAAGATGATCACAGTTTTTATTGTTAATTGCCTTATGCAGCCTTAAGATGTAATTTTATTTATCTTAATACAAAGTAAATTATCTAAGTAATGTTTTTAAAAATACTGTTTTCAATTAAATATTGACTATCTACAAATGAATAAAAATATTTTAAAATATAAACACCCTGATGTCCACATCTAGTTAAAAAATCCCATTGCTTAATTAAATTCCTCTGGGTGCCTCTCTAATCCCTGTCCTCTTCCTTCTGCCATCAGTAACTATGCTTATGAATTTTATGCTTGTCATTAACTTGCCTTTATATTTCAGCATATGTATTGATGTTCCTAAAGAGCATAGATAGTTTTGCATGCACATGTATAACATAAATTGAATAAGTATATTTTTTTCTGTAAGTTGGGTTTTTTAAATTTGCATTTCTTTGATTACTAGTGAGGTTTAGCCTCTTTGATTCTTTCATGTTTTCTCTGTTGGCAGTCAAATCAGACATGAAAAATGGCAGTGTTTCTAAAATTGTTGGCTTAAGTCCTCCAAAACATTATTTGCTAGAAATGGTGATAGCAGGCACTTTTATCTGGTTCTTAATCTTAAAAGGAATCCTTTCTATAGTTGACTGTTCAGTATAATATTTACTGTAGGCTTTTTATGGATACTTTTTTATCAGGTTAAGGAAATTCCCTTCTATTCAAATTAACTAAGAGCTTTGCTTTTTTTAAACTATAAATGAATGCTAAATTTTATAAAACACTTTTCCTGCAACTATTAGATAATCATGATTTCCTTAATTTTTTATTTATGATGAATTGCATTAATTGGTTTTCTGTTTATAAACAAATTTTGTGTTCCTGGGATAGCATACCTTAATCATTAATGTTTACCCTTTTTATGAATTACTGAATTCCCTTTGTTTAGGACTTTTGCATGTATATTCATAAATGATACTGTTTGTGATTTTCTGTTCTCACACTCTTCTTACTAGGTTTTAAGATTTATGGTAGCCTTGTAATATGAATTTTGGAGAGTGTTCCCTCTACCTTGGACTTCTTTTTTTCCCCAAATACTATGCTTAAGTCTCCTGTGAATATTCATTAAAATTTGCTGCTAAAAATATCTGCTAATAATGTTCTTACTCAGATAGTCAGTGGGTAAGGTACATCTTTCTAGGACTATATATTTAACCAAATTTATTAATTGATTAGCATAAAGTTAAAGATAACAGTATCTTTAATGTCAGAATCATTTGTAGTAATTTCTTTTTTTATTTTCTTATTCTTAATACTATTGTTTGCACTTTCTTGTTGTTTTTCCTTGCTCACTCTTACCAGAGTTGTATTGAGTATAGTGTTTTCAAGGAATCAAATTTGTTTATTCTCTCTAGTGTAGTTTTTCCTATTTGATTACTTTCTGTTCTGTTTTATTTGTAGAGAATATGATCTGTGTGATGTGTGCATCCTTTGAAATTGATTGAAACTTGCTTTATATGGTCAGTTTTTGCATATGCTTCCTGTGTATTTGAAAAGAATGTTTCTGCAGTTGACTGGTCCTGTCTTTTATATACGTCTGTTAGATTTAGATTGTCACTTGTTTGCTTTGGATATTCTGTATCCTTACTGATACTTTTTGTGTGCTTGCTTTGTCATTGATTACTAAGTAAGGTATATTTAAATCTCCCAAGATGATGGTGGATTGATTTCTCTTGTTTTTCTTTAATTTTTGCTTTTTATATTTTGATCCTAAAAATGGGTACACAAGCTTAAAATTTCACAAAAAGTGAGTCGAACCATTTATGGTTACACAGCATCCTGCTTTATCTCATGTACAAAAGGTTGTACATGAATGTTCATAACAGCACTAGTCACAAAATCCAAAAGATGTAAGTAACCCAAACGTCCATCAAATGATGGATAGATGAATAAAATGTGGTGTATCCAGACAGGGGGAATATTATTTAGTTAAGAAAAAGAACAAAGTACTGGTATATGCTACAACGTAGATAGATGAACCTCAAATAGATTGCTGAGTTAAAGAAGCCAGGCCAGGTGTTGTCTTTATATTGTATGACTCTGTTTATATGAAATACCCAGAATAGTTAAGTCTATAAAGCCAGAAAGCAGGTTAGTGGTTGCTAGGCGTTGGGGGGAGGTGGGAATAGTGAGTGTCTGCTTATTGGTCAAGGTTAGGAAGTGGTGATGGTTGTACACATATGAATATACTAAGTGTGACTGAATTGTACACTTCAAAATGGTTAAAATGGTGAGTTTCTGTTTTGTAAATTTTACCTCAAAAATTTTATTGCATTTACATTGGTGATAGCTATTTTAAATTAAATAATATACATATATCCATGTGTGTGAGTAGGTATAGGCCTTGACTTAATATCATCTTGATTATTTTCTCCACTTTTATTATTTTGTCATATCTTCTCATTCTCCATTACTTAGAAGTTTGTTTTATTTTCTGCCACAACTGAGGTCAAGTTTAATGTCGTTGGTCATTTTATGCTCTAGTTAGATCTTGGCCTTTAATTCTCTTTGGTACTGAGTTTGAGATTCCACCCCCCCCCCACCTTAATCTGAATGTCTTAGTTAATTATGCTGTAAGTCTCCACTATCACAGTGGTAGACGTGCTAATTTGAATTCATATAGTTCTAGTCCTTAACGTAAAGACAAGCCAGACTGCTTATCTATTTTATAGCCCTCTTTTCCTCCTCCATTTTCACCATTGTTTTCCCTTTTATACTGTTGCTTCTGGTACCTAGTACCATCTGATGGTACCATACGGTGGTACATAGTGCCATCATATTTTCTTAGGTCCACTTCTAGGCATCTTAAGCAGTTATTGGAGAGAATTATCCTAGTGCTGTTGTGAAAGAATAAAGGAAATAAACATTTTTTTCAGATTTATAAGTTATATAGCTTAACTATTTTAATTGTTAATTACATTTAATTTGTTGCTGTAATTTCACTAACATTAAGTTTTAAAAATACATTCATGGTATGTATATGCATCTGTCTGGCCCTTGGTTCTCAAAGAACATCAAGGTCATTGTGTTTCTTTTCATTGAATATTAGAAGAGCTTTATTCTAGTTACATGTGAAGTGTAAATAGGTAAACTCTTCTTTTTTATTTGTAGGAGCCCCTCAATAGTGAAGATGATGTGAGTGATGAGGAAGGACAGGAACTCTTTGATACAGAAAATGTTGTTGTATGCCAATATGATAAGGTAAGGGTTTTCTCCTAAGATTACTGGCATTTCTTCTGTTGTAATTTCTTCCCTAAACCATCCTTTCTGCCTTGTTCAGACATTTGGACAGCTAATCAATGCCCTGTATATTCAGTATAAACAGTGTGAATGAAAACATTGTTATAGTTTAATAGGTTATTTTAATAGAATGAGAAATTAATACATGTAGCTTTACATTTGAAAAATAAATTATGAATAAATTATGAATGAGATCATCAGTTTAGACTGTCTCTCCCAAATTGTTAACAAAGTAAACAATCCACTTTGGCATTGTCCTTTAATGTGAATAGTACTTCAGTGGGGTAGCCCTGTTTCACCTCTAACCTCAACTACTTCAAAACAAAAAGGCTTTAACTGAATCTCTGTAACTTTTTTTTTTTTTTTTTTTTTTTTTTGCTAAAGAGAGACCTAGGGCAATAAACAGGACTGATAATTACCAAACAGATACGTTTTACTGAAAATTATTTTGAAAATTATTTAGCATTGCTGTATTTTGGTAGCATTAAGGAATTTTTAAGCTGGGTTTCGTGAGAATTAGCTGTTGACTCCTTGAGATCTTAATTCTTTAAATGAGTGTTACTTTCCAAGTTTTTTTTTTTTTTTTTTACAGTTACTGGCATGATTGAGTTTTTTTATTGACGAAATATTTAATTATTAATAAAATTTGTTTTTTTACTGTAATCATTAAGTTTATAATAAATCCACAAATTATATTGCATTTTTACTATTTAATTTCAGCAGAGGTCTTTACCAAGTGCTGAAAACCCTGCCAGTTGGGTTTTGTTTGTAAGCACTACTCATTAGCTAAACATAATTATTAAGTGCCTAAATATTTGTGCTAGGAACTGGAGCTGTAGTCATGGTAGTGCAAACTTGTGCCCTGCATGAATTTTCTTTATGAATGATGAAAATTTTAAATTTGTGTTGCTTTTATAGAAATGAATGTTATAAATAGCCATGCTTATTGCAAAAACAGACCTGTAGGGAAAATGTCAGGACAGTGGATCTTACCATTTCCTAATGAAAAGTCAAGCCATTATATACTAGTAAAGTTATAGAATAAGGACTGTGAGGTCATTGATTCAGAGTTATCAGAGCATCTGCCTTTGTACATTATGATTTCTGAGTGAGTGTTCTTAATCCTCCACACCAGGCTTTTTCTAATAAGTGTAATTTCATGTAGAGAAAAAGCATTGAGGTAAAAATAGAAGATAGGAATAAACTTTATTGTCAAGAAGCCTCAAGGGGACCTCTTGAACCAAATTACCCAGAACATAGTTTCATAATAACAAGATACCAGTTTTATTTGGTGAGAAAGAGGACTTTTACCTTAGCTTGACAGAAGAATATGCTTTTAGGCATCTTCATAAAAGAATATATTCTCCTTTGGTACAAATTGTATACATACTATTTTAAATGTTACAGTTGGTTGGTTTTGCTCCAAGAGATATTATTTTAATGTTTGAAACTAAGAAATTGAAAACTAGCTTTCAGTAGTGTGTTGAATGATAAACAATGTTAAAGTTTGCAGAGATCTAATTTTTAGAATCAAATGAGTTTGGAGATTGGAGGTTTGGGGCTTGATGGAGGTACTATTCACATTAAAGCAAACAATAAAGGATGATGGTGTTCACTGGTTAAAATGTGGTTGGGTATGGTTTGAGCCAATTTGAATTTTAGGAATTTATTTTTGAAGCCTAAACTTTAGAATCTCAACAATGAGTCAAGTTTAGAAGTGATCATAGAATGATCATGTTGTCAGTCAGATCAGAATCTCAGTTAAACCTAATGATGAGTCAGAGTTCTCCCTTAAGTATGGGTGGATAAGGACTGATTGCACAGGTGTTGAGCCCTCAGCCTTATTTATAGGTAATTTTATTTTATGTTTGTCATTAGAAAATTTCAGAGGCCATTCTTTGGCATTCAGGACACTCCTCCATGAAGCACTTATGGCCAGTTAAATGAATTGTTTTTCAAGTTGTCTTTTATGGTTTTATTTAAACCATTTATTATTCAATATGACTTCATTGCTTAGTAAATGGATTATTATTTGATCCATGAAACTTCTGCGTTTGCTTTTTTGCAAGTTGTCTTGCCACAGAATGCAATCAGTTTACTTGTCTGTGCAGTTCCTCTTTTTTGGCTGGTCATCATTTGTTTATGTAATTCCATTGTCTCTCAGGTTGCTGTCACTCGGTTCATTCTGGAAATAAATTTGTATACCCATTTTTAGGATAGTTAATACTTTATAAGAAGTCAAAAGAGGAGACAGTTCTTCTCATTCAACAAATTGGTACTGTTGAGTATCTGTTATGTCCCAGGACACTTTTCTGGGAACTTGAGATATACTAGTGAACAAAACAAAACAATCCCTGTCTCCTACTCAAGAGAGACAGATGCTAAAACATAATAAATAAATAGATCAGCTAATATGGTATGTTAGAAACTGATAATTGGTATGGGAAAGGAGACAGGTTACAATTTTTAAAACATGCTTGATCTTTTGAGAAGATGACATTTGAACTAAAACTTGAAGAGAGTTAGCTAGCCTTGTCATTGTCTGGTAGCAGAGCCTGCCTGTTGTGCGTGAGGAGTAGTAAGGAGGCCAGTGTGGCTGGACTGAGGGGTGTAATACAATAGTAGATTAATTCAGAGGTAAGTGGGGGAAGATGGTTTGGGACTTTGTGAGGACATGGGCTCTTACTCTAAGTAAATTGGGAAGCTATTGGAAGGTTTCAAATAGACAAGGGTGATACTACTTCATTTTAATTTTAAAAGGATTACCTTCTCTTTTTTGTTCAGCAGAGTATATGAAAGAAGCAAAGGTTGAAACAAAGAGACTAATAGAGGGGTAGTGTAGTAATCCAAGTGAGAGATAATGGTGACTCAGGCTAGGTTGATAATATTGGAAGTGGTGAGCAGCTGAATCTTGGATATGTTTTGAAGGAAGAGTCAACATGATTTCCTGATTCTTTTTTAGTGTGTGGTAGAGAAGAAAAAGAGGAATGGTGGGTGACTCCCAAGATTTTCTTTTTTTGATTACTAATCGTGTATTGAAAGCAGTAAGAGGTTCCATGAGACCAAATAAACCAGTTCTGAGGTTTTCCCCAAGATAAAGTTTAACAGCTCCAGCTTCTTCAGTGTTTATCAAAATACAAAAGAAAAAAGTAGAGGTTCTCATTTTCAATGGCAAATCTGACCCTTGCAGGCTGAGGGAGTGAAAGCACATGTAGACAGGGGTTCCGAGGGGCTGGGGCTCTAGGGTGACCACCTGCGCTCCTGCTGGTGTGACCCCAGAGGGCCCGGGGCAGGCCAGCGAGAGCGTTCTGACCCAAGTGCCTGTGCTGACCCAAGAGAAGGCCGGGGTCTCTCCAGGGGGTCTGAGAGCAGGGGCTGCAGCCTCCAACCCATCTCCTGGGCCGCTGTGTAAGCACAAACACAAGCACAAACGCTATGGGTTGTGGGGTGACCCGAGACAGAGCGAATCACAGGGACCCTATTGTAACCATGCGAAATGGATCATGGCTGGTTCTGCCCCGTTTCATGTTCCCAGCAGGAAACAGACCACTGAGACTGGGCTCAGGCCATTACTGCAGAACCTACACTAGGCACATTTCTTCCTTCTGTGTGTTCAAGTGTTCTCCTTATCTTATATTTGTAACTGTTTTAAAAAATGCACTGAGTTTGGGTTAAAAACCGACCACCAAAATGGATCTCAACACAGATCTAAAGCTTAGAGGAGGAGCATCAGGCTCGTCTGAAAACAGCGACTCCTGGATGACCCGTGTGCCTAAAATCCCTTCTCAGTTCTAAACAGTGGGTTGATTTTCTTTACAATAAAAAAAGCTGAGTAATACTGCATAGGAGCACCAGAAAGTGCCTCATTGGAAACAAAAACTATTTACATTAAATAAAAACCCAGTTGCAGGCTGCGTCTGCACATTTACAGCATGGTGAAGCACACTGTGACCAACCATGGAGACAGCTTCTGGCACTCACACCACAGGGGCACGTTTGCCACATGATAGTAAAGCAAGGGTAGAAGGAGTGAGAGGGGAGGAGAGAGGAGCATAGCTCACTTCTGGTTCCGGAGCTGATTGGACAGCCAGTCCAGTCCCTCATAGAGCCCGTCCCTGCTGGTGGCACAGGTGGCCTGAATGTACCAGTTCCTGTGGCACAGAGAGTGTAGGCCCAGCTTGTCCATGATCTCGGCTGCATTCATGGCATTGGGGAGGTCCTGTTTGTTAGCAGAAACAAGCAGAACTGCGTCCCTGAGCTCATCTTCTGCCAGCATCCTCATGAGCTCCTCACGGGCCTCGTTCACATGCTCTCTGTCATTGCTGTCAACCACAAAGATGAGACCTTGTGTGTTCTGGAAGTAGTGGCGCCACAGAGGCTGGATCTTGTCCTGGCTGCCCATGTCCCACACGGTGAAGCTGATGTTCTTGTACTCCACGGTCTCCACGTTGAAGCCTATTGTGGGAATGTTGGTCACAATTTCACCCAGCTTCAGCTTGTACAGGATGGTGGTCTTTCCCACAGCATCTAGGCCCACCATAAGAATGCGCATTTCTTTCTTGCCAAAAAGGCCCTTGAAGAGGTTCGCAAAGATATTCCCCATGCTGTAGACTGGTGAGAGCAACAATGGCCAGAGAAACCCTCGGCGGCCGCGGCGCTGCTGCTGCTCGGATTCAGGCATTGGTTTCGCTCCCACAAGATGGCGGCTCTCCCAAGATTTTTTGATGAGGAACCAGATGGAAAAATGGAGATGCCATCAACTCAGATGGGAAAGGCTGCTGATTGAGCAGATGTGAGAGACAAGAATGACCAGTTTTGGACATGTTAAGTTTGGTGTGTCTGTTAGACATTCAAATCATTCATCTTAAGAGGAACCAGGTTTAATATCTACATAGTGTAATTAGACCAGAGTTATAAGACCACTTAGTGCAAGAGTCTCTACCCTGACTACTCTTTTCACTTTATGGTACCCTTTTGTTTTAATAAGAAATTTATAAATGTTACATAGGTATATAGCTTAAGTTAGTGATCTAGAGGAAGAGCATGAGAGTGGTTTTCAAATATGAAGTTGTTTTGTTTTAAGTCACAAAAGGCAGAGTTAGAATCAATAGTGGAAGTTGGGAGTAAGCAGATTTTACTAAAGGGTAAAGTATGAAAGACTTGAGAGAGCTGTCTCAGAAAGGAATGACTTAATTTTCAATTCTTTGCTCCACCCCCAAGTTCTAATCATACTCAAGCAGACACTGAACAACAGTTTGCTAAGAATATGCCTTGGAGAATGTTTGCACTGAGAAGTTAGACCATGGAATTTTAGGAATGAGATCTGAGAAAATATCTGTACATTGTGAGTATTTCTGCATTGTTACATAGAACGGCCTGATTTAGTAGAAAGCATATTGGATCTGGACAAGAGAATCATCTTTGTCACTTAATAGCATTATGCCTTTGGTCAAGTCATTGAACCTCTCCAGGCTGTAATTTTCCTCTTTTGAAAGTGAAAGCCAGAACTACTTGATTTTGAGGTTTCTTTAAATCAAAGAAGAGGGAGTCTTTTTTTTTTTTTTTTCCCCCTAAAAGGTGTGGAGCTTGAACTGAGCATTGAATAATGAGTAGTACTTTCTAGGAGAGGGAAGAAATGTCTTTTCAGTTGATTAAGTTTTATAGCTCCTCTTTCTCCTGAATCCACAGAATTGTAAACAACTGAAAACTAGAAATGAAGGCAGAGGTGGATGTGCCCAGGACCTGGCGCAATTTGAATTCTGCCCTTTCCCCGTTGACTTAACTGTGGATATACCCAATTTTTGAAATCCACTCTGAGTGACTAGAAGATCAGCGTTCCCTCAGATGTATTTGTTAAATGATGCCATGTATAAGGTTCCATGTAACGTCTCGAGAAAGCTGTGAGGAGTTTTATTTTCGTGGAAGAGGTTAAGTCCATAACTATATATACTTCCAATGAGGCTAGAGATGTCTCTGGGAATGCATTGAGAATAATCAGTAAGAAAGAGTACCTTTTAGGTGGAGCAATTAGGGAAAGCTTTGTGGAGGGCACAATATTTTTGAGATGGGTCTTGAAATAGGAATTGAATTTGTAAAAATGGAAGGAAGGGATGATTCTTTTGATTGAAATACAGTTTTTGAGGAATGTGGAAGTAGGAAATAAGTTTGGAAAGGTGAGTTACTACCAAGTCATTTAGAAACAACCAAGCAGAAGTGATTGTTCAGAAGTGTGCTTCTGACAGCAGTCTTTCTGAGTGGAAGGAAGGAGAGAGTTAAGGCCTAGAAATCAGTTAGAAGGTTATTGTAATAGATTATGTGACAGGAGGCTGTTGATACGATAACTAGAAGATTATTGATGGCCTCAGTTGCCAGGTTTCCTGAAGTTAACTAAAGTAGAATTAAAGATAAAGTAATTAGAGGTTAGAAATACTAATATTAGTGACATTCATAGTAATATAAATATAATACTAATACTATGACCACAAGGTCAGCAATGTGAAAGTTGTTAATATATGTGAGGAAGAGGAAGAGAATGGTTGTAAACATGTCACCTTTGAGGAGGGGTAATGTCCTGGTGGTCAGTAATGAGAAGAATGAAGACAAGCCTGAGGTTGAGCAAATGGTACCAACATAAAAGGAGTAACAGAGGAGAAGACAAGGCAGTAGTCTAGATGCATCAGGTAAAACAAAGGGTATTCCTGTTTTAAATTTGTCAGTATAAAATTTCCTGTGAAAAACGGACATGTGTATATGCAGACCTGGTAGAGATAAGATATTTTGCAGAGAAATACTAACTACCTTAATGAACACAGTGCCAAGAGCCATAAAATAATACTAATTATGGGTAGGTTTATTTTTTAAAAACCCATCTCGTGAGTGAATGGGTTTGTTTTTTTGTTTTGTTTTGTTCACATTAAACTTTATTAAGAAACCAATTTATCTGACCACAGTGGTATAAAATTAGAGATTAATTATAAGAAGAGAAGTGGAAAATTCCCAAGTATTTGGAGATGAAACAATATGCTACTGAACAACCAATGAGTCAAAGAAGAAATCAAAAGAGAACTAAAACAACAACAACAACAAAAAAACTTGAGACAAATGACAATGGAAATACAATATACCAAAGCTTGCAGGATGCAGCAGCAGCCAAAATGCCCACATCAAGAAACAAAAATCTCAAACAACCTAACTTTTGATAACTGAAGGAACTAGAAAAAGAAGAACAAACAAAGCCCAAAGTTGGCAGAAGGAAGGAAATAACAAAAATCAGAGTGGAAATAAATGGAGACTAAAAAGACAATAGGAAAAAAATCAATGAATCTAAGAGCTGATTCTTTGAAAAGATAGAATTGATAAACCTTTAGCTAGACTCATCAAAAAAGGAGAGCACTCAAAATCTGAAGTGAAAGAGATGTTACAGTTGATAACACACAGCACAAATATAAAGAATCATAAGAGGCTGCTAACAATTATATACCAACAGATTGGACAACCTAGAAGAAATGGATAAATTCCTACAAAGTACTGCATACCAAGACTCAATCATAAAGATACAGAAAACCTGAACAGACTGATTATTAGTAAGGAAATAGAATCAGTCATCAAAAATCTCCCAACAAACAAAAGTCCAGGACCAGATGGCTTTACTGGTGAGTTCTACCAAACATTTAAAGAGGAATTAATACCAATCCTTCTCAAACTCTTCCAAAAAATAGAAGAGGAGGGAACACTTCAAACTCAATTTGTGAGGTTTGTATTACCTTATACCAAAACCAGACAAAGGTGCCAAAAGAAAAGAAAACCATAGATCAGTATCCCTTGATGAACACAGATGTAGAAATCCTTAACAAAATACTAGCAAACCTAATTCAGCAACACATTAAAAAGATGATGAGATAAATCCCATGATTAAGTAGGTTTTATTCCAGGGATGCAAGGAAGGTTCACCATCTGCAAATCAGTGTGATATACCATGTTAACAAACGAAGGATAAAAATCATGATGGTCTCAATATATGCTGAAGAAGGACTTCATAGAATTCAACATTCATTTATGATAAAAAGTCAACAAAGCGGTTATGAAAGGAATGTACCTGAACATAATAAAGAGCATGTATGATAAGCCCACAGGTAACATTATACTCATGGTGAAAAGCTGAAAGCTTTTTCTCTAAGATCAGGAACAAGACAAGCATGCCCACTGCTGCCACTTTCCTTCAACATAGTATCAGAAGTCCTAGCTAGAGCAGTTGGGCAAGAAGAAGCACAAGGCATCCAAATCAGAAAGGAAGATGGAAACTGTCACTGCTTGCAGATGACATGATAATATTATTACACATACAAAACCTAAAGACTCCACCAAAATTTTTTTAGAAGTAATAAATGAATTCAGTAAAGTTGTAGGATACAAATATCAGTATATAAAATACCTGTTTCTATACACACAATGAATTATCAGAGAAATTAAGAAAACAGTCCCATTTACAGTTGCATCAAAAAGAGTAAAACACCTAGGAATAAATTTAACCAGGAAAATGAAGGACAAGTCCTGTACGCTGAAAACTATGCAATACTGATGAAAGAAATTGAAGAAGACACAAATAAATGGAAAGATGTTCCAATGCTCTTAGATTAGAAGAATTGATATTGTTAAAATGTACACAGTACCCAAAGCAATTTTCAGATTCAGTGCAGTCACTCTCGAAATTCCAATGGCCTTTTTCACAGAACTAGAACAAACAATCCTAAAATTTTTATTGAACCACAAAAGACACAGAATAGCCATAGCAATATTGAGAAAGAAGAACAAATCTGAGGCATTGTGTATCCTGATTTCAAACTATATTACATAGCTGTAGTAATTGAAACAGTATATTGGCATAAAAACAGGTACACAGATAAATGGAATAGAAAAGAGCCCAGAAATAAACCCATACATATGTAGTCACTTAATTTATGACAGAGGAGCCAAGAATATAAAATGGGGGAAAGGACAGTCTCTTCAGTAAATGGTGCTATGAAAACTGAACAGCGACATATAAAAGAATGAAACTGGACTATCTTACCTTACACAAAAACCAACTCAAAATGGATGAAAGACTTTAAGTAAGAACTGAAATCATAAAACTCCCAGAAGAAAACATAAGTGATAAGCTCCTTTACATTGGTGATGCTTTTCTGGATTTGACACCAAAAGCAAAGGCAACAAATGCAAAAATAAACAAGTGGGTCTACATTAAATTAAAAAAACTTCTGCAAAGAAAGCCATCAACAAAATGAAAAGGCAGCCTACAGAATGGGAGAAAATACTTCAAATCATATATCTGATAAGGAGTTGATTTCCAAAGTATATAAGGAACTCATACAATTCAATAGCAAAACAAACAAAAACGAATATGATTTTAAAATGGCCAGAAGATCTGAATATATGTTTTCCCAAAGAAGATATCCCAATGGCCAACATGTACATGAAAAGGCACTCAACGTCGCTAAACATCAGGGAAATGCAAATCAAAACCATAACGAGATACCACCTCACACCTGTTAGAAATGTCTATTAAAAAAGCAAGAATTAACAATGTTGGTGAGGATGTAGAGAAAAGGGAACCCTTTTGCAGTGTTGGTTGAATGTAAATTGGTGCACAATATAGAGGTTCATTAAAAATAGAACTACCATATGATTCAGCATTTCTACTTCAGGGTATTTTTTTATCCAAAAGAAATGAAAAAGCTAACTTGAAAAGATGTGCACCCCCATGGTTGTTGCAGCATTGTTTATAATAGCCAAGGTACAGAAGCAATCTTAAGTCCGTCAATGGATAGATAAAGAAAATGTGAGATATGTGAATCTCATTCAGCCATAGAAAAGGAAATCTTGCCATTTGCAACAACATGGATGGATTCTGAGTGCATTATGCTAAGTGAAATAAGTCAGAGAAAGACCAATACCATGTGATCTCACTTATATATGTGGACTCTAAAACAAAAAAAAAGTGTACTCACAGTACAGAGAACAGATTGATGATTGCCAGAGGCAAGGGTTGGGAGGTAGGTGAAATGGGTGGAGGTGATCAAAAGATACAGTTATAAAATAAGTTATGAGGAAATAATTTATAGTATGGTATCTATGGCTAATAATACTGTATATTTGAAAGTTGCTAAGAGAAGATCTTTAAAGTCCTCATCACTGGAAGAAAATTTGTAGCTGTGTATGGTGATGGATGTTAACTATCAACTAGGCTTATTGTGGGGATCATTTCATAATACACACAAATAACGAGTTGTATACCCAAAACTAATGTTGTGTGTCAGTTATCTCAATTTAAAAAAATGAAGCAAATTTGCAAATGTAAGGCAAAGGTTTTTGGTGTGTGAAGGGCTTTTTGTTTGTTTCCCATGTCTTGATTTTATCTCAAACATCTTTTGTTTGTTTGTTTAGATACACAGAAGTAAAAACAAATGGAAATTTCATCTCAAGGATGGCATTATGAATCTTAATGGAAGAGATTATATTTTTTCCAAAGCCATTGGAGATGCAGAATGGTGAAGAGTTGGCTCTTTTCTTTTATAAATAAAACAAAAGAAACTTAAAAAAAATTTAAAGTGGACAGTTTGAAACTTCGGACATACACCAACCAAAACTTAACTTCTGCATGTCAGAAAAGTACAGTAGAAGCAGAGCTACTGGAACAAAGAGACCTTGACAACATAGACACTACTTCTAACTGGCAAGCCATGGAACTGTAGCACCTGGGGTCGTTGGGGTGGGGGGTTGGGATTTTGTGTAGGAAAACCATAATTGTCGATTTTAAATACAAGTACCTGCCATCGGTAATTAGCATGTAAAGCTTTGTCTATATTCCTTCCTCCAGCTTGGTTCAATCAGAAGATACTGGTTGGAATGAACTGAAGAAATTTCCCTTTTGATAGATTGAACTGAAACTGCTTATTGTATGTGGTTACATTTGGTAAAAATTGCGTGTGAGCTTTTTACAAAAGGGTAAAGATTATGAGGTTGAATTTTAACTCACTTGTATAAGGAAACAATAGAGAACTCTCATAATAGGTCTTAAATATTTTTACTTGCTATTCTCCCTCGGTAATATATCTCTTCCTTCCCTGCCTTATGAAACATCTGTTTAAGAGTTTAGGAAGTAATCAGTGATCACAGTTTGGAGACAGAACTTAACCCAAGAATTGGATATTTATTTTCATTAGATTCTCACACTTAATAACTGTAGTGTAAAGAATTGGGTCTCATCTGAGTTGAGCAGAATTGAAATGACAGTTTCAGTTTCCTTACAGAAAAACTGTATTTGTTTCTTCTAGTCCCAGACCTTAAAAAGAAACCCAAAAGTGGCTCCTCAGGAATACGGTTTTATTGCGCAAAGGTATCATCCAGCTGAAATGATATACATATACATAGATACAGATTTTTTTTCCTATCGGGCTAAAGCGTATGCTTATATATGTGTATAGTCTAAGTTAAACACTCAGTTCACATTCTGTGCATTGATTGAAGCATTGGGCAGGTGGTGAGGACTTGGATTTTTATTAAACAATTTAGTAATTATAAAAGTTTCTTGTGTTTACTAGTAAAGAGTTTAAAAACTATTATTCTGATCAAACAAATTTTTTAAAATACAACTTTGTAATCTGGGGGGAAATTTTGGGGTTAGTAGGGTGGGCCTACTAAGTACATATTGACCTCTCTTTCATTTGGTGGCCCTTCCAGGCCGTTGATAATATAGACATGGGCTCCAGTTTGCACACCGGGAAGAAAGCATAGAAATTTGACTTGTATATTTAAAAAAGTAGAAATTTAATATGTGTATTAAGAGAGCATTGCTCTGTATTCTGTAATGGGCTCTAAAGAACAATGTGGTTGTGTTCAGTGTGAACAGGCTACCTGGGATAACTGTAGGAACACATTTTTTCACCTTTGTGTTCTTAAAACTAATTCTTTTCATGGTTTATCTTGACACAATTCACATATGTTTAAGTTACTTGCATATTGATTTTTTTTTAAGTCTTCCATTTTTGTCTTCCTTTTATTTGCCTCTGTGTGTTTCCAGAAGTAACATAGAAACACTTTAAAGTACATTGCAAAGAAAAACTGTGAGCTGTTTTATATTGTTTTTTTCTTTTTTTCACACAAAGCTTTAAACTTCTCAAGAAGGCTAATCAAAAAATTTTTTTCCTACTTCCCATCCCATGTACCAACTAGGTTCCTTTAACTTATGTTCTGAACTTTGGTGTAAATGGTGGTTTCTAGCATGCTAGTGGTTAGGTTTTATTTACATGCCATAACTGGTAAATACGGTTTTTATTTTTACTATATTAATTTGGTTTTTTGGAGGTTTATTTGTTAACCCCACTACTGTCAAAGCACACAGGTTTTTTTGTTTTTATTGAGACTGGGAGAAGAGAGAGAAGGTGATGAAATCACAGAAGCCCTGTTACTCAGTTGTCCTTCAGTATAGTTGCTAGTAGGTTTATATTTACCCAGTGAAGAAGTCAATGACCTGAACTACCTATAAAAGTAGCAGTGCTGCAGCGTTGATGGAAACCCTTAGGCTGTCTAGTAGTTCTTATGCTACTGAACTTTGGATTACTATATGATACTCAGCTCATGTTTTGGGCCCTTTATATAGATAAACATTTGTTTCCATAATAGAATTGTATACTGGCTTTTTTTTTTTTTATAATGTTATATTCCAACATGAACAACCAATGCTTTGAGAGTGACTCACTAGGGAAATAACCATTTGTACTTGCACCTGTGTATTGCTTATTAATTATGGCATACTTGGCAAATGCTTTTCTTTTACTTGTGAAAATTCTGAAAGCTGGTCCAAACAGCACTGCATACCAAATTGTGCTCTTATATATTACTGCATCGTGTTCCTTTCTATTCAAATAGCATGTTTTAGTTTTATTATAGTGGCTTGCAGTAAGAATGCCACTTGCTTTTATTGTACTTGAATTCTTAATCATGCTTTTAACATTTTGTTTAACAAATCATTTCATTAGTTTCCATAAAAATGTCATTCCTTTGAAAAGGCAAGGATTTCCACTTTCAGAACTTTAAAATGAAGATAACATGTTTATACAAAGCGGGAAAATAGTTCAGACTTGGTATTATGAAGTAAGTTAAGGTTTCAGAAACGAAGAGGATTTGTTTAGATTTGCACAGATGATGATGGCACCTTTTATTTAAAAAAAAATTAACAATCAACAATGCTAAGGAAAATTTACACAAAAGTACTAGATAAAGTGTGGAAATGTGTGCCTTTCAGTGTATGTAGTTTTTTTGGTGGTCATTTGGATAATCAGACCATTTGAATGCCTGAGAGCACATTTATTTCTCTGGAGCGCCACATTTGGCTAAAACAACTCTTTAATGTGCAATTAGTTTTTAGAGTAAAATGTCTGTTATATGAGGGGGATCTTTATATGTTGAGCTTTTATATTTTTTTAAATGTTCACATTTCTTTGTGTTAATTAAATGCCATCATAATATCACATATATATTGTTGCGTCTCAAAATCAAAGCCAACTTGATGTTACTCTTCTTGGAATACATCAAGATTTGAACGATATATATAGTGACTAAAATGTGTTCTTGAAAAGCGTATTCTAACAAGATTCTGGTTTTAGACAGCAAGAACATAAAAATATAATAGCTTTTGTATAAAGATTTTCTTTTACTATAGTGAAAATCAAGGATTTGGTTTTCTTATTTTTTCTGGCTTTTATGGAGAAATGAAAAGGGTTGTCTCCTTCTAAGAGTAATTTTTGATTATCTTATAGCAATAATATCACCATTTTTTTCAGAAGGTAGATACACCTTGTACAGGAAAACAGACATAATTTCCTCTTGGGAGTTCCCTTTATAAATTAGCTTTTTCTTCCAGTTGAGAAAATTCCTATATTTTCAGATTATTTCATCTTGAACTTTTTTGAGCTTTTGTGCAATGTAATATTTTATTGATCCATCTTTGTACATTTTCATTTTAATTCATATGTCTATCTCCCACCTATCTGTCTGAATCAGCTATTTCAGATTTTGAATTCATTGGTTTAAAAAGTTGCTTCATATATTTCCTCATGGGGTTTATGTTAAATAGTTTTGCATTTTAATCTATTATGCTATGGAAATTATTCCGAGGTTTATATTCCCTTTTTAAGCCTGCCTTAGTCTATCTTTTGTCATTTTTTATGGTTTAAGGAAGAATACGCCAGACTTCATATTTTTGTTTATTTTGAGGAACAAGAAAAAATTTTTTTCTTCTCTTTTAAGGGAGGAAACTACCTTGAGTTAGTAACTACTATTTCAGTCAAGTTTCCTTAAACCAATCCAGTATGCGTCAGGGCTACAATTTGGGGGGAGGGGCTGATCCTTTTTGCTGTTCTGAGCTACTATTGTCAACTGCTGTTGTACATACTGTTATGTGTAAGGGCGTAAATATATTTATTATGTTTGTAAAATTCATTCTGTACAATTGCAGATCAAGGTTGCTCTTCTGTGATATATGAGATATTATGTTTTAAAGACCATCTTGGAATACAATTAGAGAACTTAGTATTTTGATGTACTAAGACCTATTTTAAGTTTAATATTTTACCTTTGCAAAAACTTTAATTAAAGATGTTATTTAAAAAAAGTAATGTTGCTTGCTTTGTTTACTGGTGTGTAACATTGTCATATATATAACAAAGTAAAACTATAGTTTGGAAAGGAAAATACTTTTACATTGTAATAAGTTACATTTATCAAAAAAAATACCATTAAATTCTATACCTAAGGAGGGTGAGATATCCATATGAATATTAAACTGTTACAAATTCTTAATAGTTTTTTAAAATGGTGGTTGTATTTTCCAGGCACACAGAAATTTAAATTGTACTGAATTCACACCAAGAAGGTGTAACTAAAAATCAGTATAATTAACTTACTGTATTAAATGAGTATTTCTATTCCAAAGAATAGATTACTTACAAATTATTTGAGAATATACTTCTTTTTTAATTTCTGTTTAGCTAATCTTTTGCTCTTAGAATTTGTAAATAATTGCATAATAGAATCAGCTTATTGAAGTTTGTATTACATATTTTATGTTATTATAAAAGATAATAATTATTTTAATTTTATAGTTAATTTGAATTAATTATCAGAAAGCTTACCTTTTTTGTAATTACTTTTATCCTATTTGAGGCTGTCTAGGAAACATGCAAATTTTAACCATTAAAACAATCAAAATAAAGATTTTACTCTTTACCAGCAAATCTTGTATTTTTGCAGTTTAACTCGAGCTCCTACACTGATGATCTTTTTGGCTTTAATTTCTCCATCTGTAAAATGACAACAATACAGTTTTGAGGATTAAGTGAGGTAATACATGTAAAGTTCTTAGAATGGTGCTTGGTACATAGTAAGCACTCAGAAGTCATAGTTGTTAATTTTATAATTTGCATAATTTAAAACGGTTGATGGAGCTGAAAAAAATTTTTAAATGGTTGAACATAGCAAAAGAATATAATCTGATTTAAGGAGAGGCTGTGAAAGATTTGTTTACTAAGGCTGAGAGACTTTGTGAGGCAGTGCATCTGGCGGTAACAGCAAGAACCTAAGAGAAGGAAAGTGAGTAGGGGGCATGGAGAAGGATAATGAAACACGCAAGAAGGTTTTAAGCTTTTTTTCCCCTAAAGTAAACATTTCTTGAACCATATGTCTAAAATAGGTTGGGTTTTTCCAAAGTGGAAACTAATAGAATTACAACAGTTTAAAAATTATATGATTTTCTCAAATATCAATGGATTGGAGAAAAACATTGAAGCTGTGGGTTCCTCATTCTGAGTCTACCTGAATCCCTCTCCTGGTGATTGTTGACAGTCCTATTTCTGGAGGCAAATGGCCTTTGTATCAATTCTGCTCTCCAGCCAAAGATGAAGAGGCAGGTAAAAGCAGTTATTTACTTTTATTTCTGTTCTGAATTATAGTTTTTCTTAGTTTGAGAGGAAATTGAGTACAGAGCATATATTAACTCACTCATTCAACTCTTTCTAAAGTCATCTCCCATAGGCCAGGAACTCTGATCAGTACTATCGGAGGACCCAGAGATGGATGAAACGGCTGGCACCTTTAAAAAGCAGAGAGGTTGGATTGTCTGGATTCTAATACCAGTGTGGATTGGATGTTACCCAGGCTAATACCAATACCCTGGCTACCTCATGGGGTTGTAAAGGTGAGATTATGAGATAATGCATATGTTGCATTTAGCACAGTCCTTGGCACACGGTAACTGCTTAATAAATGAATATATGCTCATATATTTTAATAAGGAATAATGGTCACAGAAAAGATCTTAGATTGGCTAGGTTGCTTATGTGAGTTTTCCTTATCTTCCTATCTCAATAGAAACAGGTTCACAGTCTGATGATACCTCTGCAGAAGTGAGGAATCAAGAGGATTTAATATTAGCAGTTATAGAGAGCACTGTGTGTGTTTGTTAAAATAGACAATTCTAGAAGTATAATTGTACTTGTGATCTTTGGAAATGAATTTTGTGTTCTTAAATCAAGGATGTTCAGAATCTTAACTTACCTTCAAACTTCACCTTGTGAAGGTAACTTGAGTTGAAATAACTGTTGCTTAAGGAGCACTTCTGAAATAGCTTACTTTCTCAAACACAACGTGGCAGATACGGAATTCAGTCATGTTTCTACTTCCCTACTTCCAAACCTCATGTGGCAGTGACTGTTCTTCCACTCACCGAGGCTTGAAGCTTTGTGTCATCTAAACTTGTTTTTTCCCTACTCGTCCCCCATCTTAGTCAAGAGTTCCACTGCCTACCAGGTGCTCAAAACAAAACCCAGGAGTCATCCTTAGTTCCCTACATTCCCTTGTTGTAGCCAATCTATCAGCACATTTTAATAGGTCTAGTCTTAATATATACATTGGCAACTTCTATTTTCACTGGTACCTAGTCTAAGTTGCCCCCAAGCCAGACTGGCATCCACCAGTCTGACAGAGCTGCTTTGTTACACTTAACCTTTTCGTATGACGGGAGAGACACAGTGGGACAGACTCCTTCAGTTGGATCTCAACTGGGTCCCTCGGAGTCCCCATCCATGTCCTGCCTCTCTGGAACTGTGTGGGTGCCCCTGCCTTTTCTTCTCTTGCTAACCGTGACTTCGTAGATTTGTCCCACTAAAACCCATTTCTTAACCCATGTCCATGTAGAATTTATTCAAAGTCTTGATGCACAAGTGGCAACCACATAGGGACCCACCTGTCAAACATGTAAAGTTAAGTTCCTAAGCAAGGCCTTTACACCTAGTTTTTTCCTTAACCTTCAACATTCTTCCTTTAGATCTTTATTTTCCCACGGTCAAGAACATTCCTATTACTTCTACCATGCTTTACCTTACACTGAAAACTCTGAATGATCTGTCCTTCCTTGTCCAAGTTTGTCGTAACACTTACTGAGACAATTTATATTTTTAATATATAATGGACTCTGACAAATTAATAAGCTACTCCTCTTAGGAAGATGGACACAATGAACAAGGATAGTCCATTAAAGAAGAAAGGCAAATGTTAATTGACCTTTTTAATAATTGAAGGAATGAAAATAAGATATTAATAAGAAACAATTTTTTTCACCTATCAAATGGCTAGAAAAAATACCCTGTCATGGGCAGTATGTGGACAAATGGGCCTTAAGACAGATTGCTCGGGGGAGTGTAAACTGGTACAAACTTTCTGATGGACAGAGGGAATAAGAGGCACAAATGCTTCAAGTCAGGACAGGGAGATGGTGTGTGCAAGTGTACAAGTCAAAGGTTTATCCACGAGGTTTGAGTATAGTGAGCACAGGAGAGGATGGATATTCGGGGGAGGAAATAAAACGGTCTATGTTTGATATATTTAGTTTCTGGTTTCCATTAGACTTCCAGTTTCAGGTATCAAGATGGCAAGATGTATATAAGCAGATGGAGTTCAGTGAGGAGGTCTGGGCTAAATAATATCTTTGGGATTATTTCATACACATGTATGGTATTTAAAGCCATAGAAATGATTCAACTAAGCAAGAACATAAAGAGCTAATGAAGAAAGAAAGAAAGAGGGTCCAGGACCAATCCTAAAGGCACTTCAAAAACAGAGATTGGGAAGAGGATTTGTTAA
The DNA here is from genome assembly GCF_009834535.1 of Camelus ferus. Classification (NCBI taxonomy): domain Eukaryota; kingdom Metazoa; phylum Chordata; class Mammalia; order Artiodactyla; family Camelidae; genus Camelus; species Camelus ferus. The sequence continues at coordinate 75,319,032 of NC_045701.1, read as the reverse complement.
CAGGATTGGCTACATAATTTGCATAACCACTACAAAATGAAAATGTGGGGCCCCTTGTTCAAAACTTTTTAAGAATTTCCAGATAATGACAGTAGAACATTAAACCAAGTGGGGCCTGTGTGACTGCACTTGTCACACACTCTTGAAGTTGACCCTGGGAGTCAGTAAGAAAGAATGAAGAAGCAAGGTCAGTGAAGTACAAAGAAAGGGGAGAAGCTGGTATCTCATAAATCAAAGACAGTATTTTATAAGTCAAAGATTGGGCCCTGGTTAGCTTGAGTCATTCTTTCCCAGCCATAATGGTCATTGATTCAGGGGTTCAGGACTATTGTTTGAAATGCTCAGACAAAATCTCTCTCTGTCTCTCATCAGATTTGAATGAGGAGGCACGCAGCTCCAATTGCATTAGGATCTATCCTATGACCTTGAGGCACACCAGGCTCAATACAAAGATGGCACAGAGAGGCAGAACAGAAGATGGAAAGAAACAGGGTCTGTAAGCCTTTTAGTAGGTAATTTATTCCATGTATCATTATCATAAGTACTGACTTCATATTTTTTGTTTACTGTTCTTTTCCTTTATTTCTTCTCACCTCTCTGCCTTTTTTAGTTGAATACAATTTTCTGCATTTTTCCTGCTGATTTGGTGGTTGGATTAGGCTAGGTTGTAAGTTTGTTTTTACTCTCTTGCTTCCCTGCAGCCAATTAAGCATGGCCCCCTAGACACACAGTGGAAAATACTATAGGGTGAAACAGCTCGGGGTTTGGAAGCAGACTGATCTGGGATTGAGTGCCAGGTGTACCCACTCTCTCTGAGCCTCAGATCCCTCATCTATGAAATCTGTAGTAAAATCATTATTATAATGGTTATCTTGCTTCCTTGTTGTCAGGTATAGTGTATGTAAAGTGTAGAGCATATACTAAACTCTGAAAATACTATGTTATCAGAAATGGCCTTAAGTTTCTTCTGGTTCGGTCTTTATATTCTACAGTTGAGGCCTTTAGAACCCAAAGAAGTGATGCAAATTGACCAATGTTATGCAACTAATAAAAGGTGCAGCAGCAGTTCTGATAGCTGCGTCGATTCCCATTCCCTTTCTGAGGCATGCAGCCCTAGAGATGTGATGCCCCAGGGCCATGTTTTATTGACCTTGTTCTAATGGTTCCAATGGTGGTTTTTTAATATTAGTTGCAGCAGAAGGATAGCATTTCTCCTCTTCCTATACCCAGCCTACTTTACATATTTATGCTAACTGTATGTGTTTTGGGCACTGATTCTGTGGTCGCATGTGACAGCCTGTCAACCTCTCCTGTTGGTTTTAAGAACAGATGCAAAATGATTTATAAAAATCTCTTCCAATTTAAAGTCAAATATTCATCCCTCTTAGACTTTTGTGTTTTCTCTGGGGCTTATCAGTGAGAAGCTGTTGAAAGCCTTGTTGCCTTTTCGAAGTAAAATTCAATTGTATTCTGGAACAAGGCAGACTGTGAGTTGGGGAGGGACACCTGGGGTCTACCAGGGTATCCGTGTTTGCTTAGTCCTGTACCTCCTTGTGTGAAGTACTCCAAGCTGTAATTAGAGAAATGGTATACAGGGTACAGAAACAGGCGGCTTTGTTGTTTCAATAAGGGAGCTCAGTTTAAAGGTATTACTTCCCTTCCTTAATAATCTTCTCTTCATGAGAGCTCTAAAATGGGAAAAAGCTCAAAATCCGAAAACTTTACAAGAGAAACTTGAAAGGTCATCTGGGTCATTTTTGGTTTTTAGGAGTAGTCATTGGGAGGGCATCAAATTGATCAGAATTTGGGCCATTATTATTAAAGTCTCAAGAGAATATTCTATAGAGTTTCTTAGAGGAGAAGATTGGGTCACTGGACTATAAATTCCATTAGGGCTGTGAATATGTCAACCATATTTCCAGGACTGAATTCTGTGCCAGACATATAGAAGGACATACTTGTTAAATAAATGAGTGAGTAAGTAAAAGTGTTGTGCTGGTTAATATGAAGAAAGTCAAGGGTCTGTCTTCATTTTAGAAAGAGCCCACTGACTTTTTTGCAGAGTTGACAGATCTTTCACACTATGGATGCTATAGATTTAGCATGGCAATGTTGGGCAGGGCGATTAGGTCCAGGAAAATCAAGAATTCACCCAGGTTTGTTTCAAGAGATACTGAGAATAAAGGCTTTTTAGGGCTGTTTAATTTCTGCAGGATGAAGGAAGAACATTTGTTGTTTAGGCTTCTCAGAATACCATGCCTGTTGGGCTTCATGCTGAGCAGGATGGAGGGCAGGGCATTACCTCTTTTTACAGAAATAGGATGGAGCAGGCGATTCCTCTCCTGCCTCTGCACCCAGGAACAGGGGCCAAAATCTCAGAAGTAGCCAGTCTAATGCTTACACTCATGGCTTTTTTTTTCCCCCAGTTTTTTTTTTTTATTGTTTTAAAATACATGTAATGTAAAATTTACCATCTTAACCATTTTTAAGTGTACAGTTCAGTTGTGTTGAATACACTTATAATATGCAACCATCACCACCGTGCATCTCCATAACTCTTTTCATCTTGTAAAACTGAAACTGTGTAGCCATTAAATAGCAAATCTCTGTCCCCAGCCCCTGGCAATCACAGTGCTACTTTCTGTCTCTGTGAATTTGACTGCTCTAAGTACCTCATATAAATGGAATCATGCAGTATTTGTCTTTTTATTGCTGGCTTATTTCACTTAGCTTCATGTCCTCAAGTTTCATCCATGTTGTAGCATGTGTCAGAATATGTATATGTACCAAATTTTGCTTATCCAGGCATCAGTTGAAGGATTCTTGGGTTGCTTCCACATTTTTGTTATTGTGAATAATGCTCCTGTGAACATGGGTATACAAATATCTCTTGAAGACCATACTTCCAATTCTTTTGGGTACATAACCAGAAGTGGAATTGTTGCATCATATGATAATTCTATGTTTAATCTTTTGAGGAACTACCATACTTTATTCCACAGCAGCCATACCATTTTATATTCCTACCAGCAGTTTACAAGAGTTCTAATTTCTCCACATCCTTGCCAACACTTGTTATTTAAAAAAATTTTTTTATAGTAGCTATCCAAGTGGGTGTGAGGTGGTATCTCATAGTTTTGATTTGCATTTCCCTGTTGGTTTCATGATGTTACGCATCTTTTCATGTGCTCAGTGGCCATCTGTATATCTTCTTTGGAGAAACGTCTGTTCGGGTTCTGTGCCCATTTTTGAGATGGGTGGGTGGTTTTTTGTTTTTGAGTTGTGGGAATTCTCTATTCTAGATACTAGTCTCTTATCAGATACATGATTTGCAAATATTTTCTCCTGTTCTGTGGATTGCCTTTTCACTCTGTTGATATTGTCATTGATGCACAGAATTTAAAATTTAGTTTTTCAGGAGGTCCAATTTGTATATTTTTTCTTGTGTTACCTGTGCCTTTGGTGTCATGTCCAATAAATTATTACCAAATCCACTGCTGTGAAGCTTTTTTCCCTGTTTTCTTCTAAAATTTTTTATAATTTTAGGCCTTTTGTTTAGGTATTTAATTAATTTTGAAATAATTTTTGCCTATGGTGTTAGGTAAGGGTCCGATTTCATTCTTCTGCCTGTGGATATTAAATTTCCTCAGCCCTATTTGTTGAAAAGACTGTCCTTTCTCCATCAAATGTTCTTGGCACCCTGGTCAAAAATAATTTGACCACACAGATGAGGGTTTCTTTCTGGGCTCCCTATTCCTTTGGTCTATATGTTTGACTTTATGCCATGCCACACTGTTTTAATTACTTTGTAGTAAGTTTTAAAATCAGAGGACTTTGAATCTTGAGGGCATGAAATAAAGTTTCAGGATCAGTCAGTGGTCCTACCTATTTATATAGGTGTTTAGGTCCAGTGGTGTGACAGTGGCTATCTCAGCCAAGGGTGCCTGTGGCAGTCTCCTAAGCAGACTTTTACTGGGACAGAGTTGTGGCTTTGTCTCCCTCTGCTTGATTGCTCTCTGAGCTTAGTTTTTCAGGCTTCCCTTTGATTTTGCCAATGACTCTGTTCTTCCAATTGGTTCTTTTTCTGCTTAAATTAACCAGAGTCTGTTTTTACTGTTCACAATCAAGAACCCTGATAGTGTAGCTCAGTTCTTCTGGGAATGAGACATTTTGAGCATTGAGCTGGCTTGAAAACTTTATTAATCACGGAAAGCAGTGCCTGTCGTATGGCTCAGCAGCAAAGCTCATGCTCAGTTATACATCCGTCCAGCATTTAAACACTTACACATTTATCTGTTGGAAAGCTGGGGTGAATAAGGTTTGATTCAGCAAAACTTTGGAAACAGTGAAGCATGTCTTAAGAATCACTTTCCTTCCCTTGCAGGGAGCCTTCTACTTTTATATTAACTCCTTCTTCCCATTAGGCATTCAATATTCTATAGTCTTCACTGGATACACAAAACAGCAGTGTATTCACATTATTATTATTAATATTAATTACCTTTTGTCAGTATCAGTTACAATTGTGGTTGGATGACTAATTATCCTTGAGTATAAAAGAGTTTCAGTTTATATTTTAGTCTTTTATTTATTCTTTTGCCATTCATTTATTATTTACTAGGTATACCATGATAGCTTGACCCTAAATCCGACCTGATACATTCTTGTGGAGTGACTGGTCGGGAGGGTCGATAAGAGTCAGGTCAAGGTGCCTCAGCCCCAGCAGAGCTGCTGTCTGGAGGCTGGGGCTTGCCTGGATGAGGCCACCGGAGGCTTCTGTGTAGGAGATGAAGGAGCATGGACGTTCCATAGGCATCGACATCTCCCTAGGCCTGTTCTAGAACAAGTCTGCCTGCATTGGGCCCTCGCTCCGAAACTCCCTCTTTTCCTGGTGTGAACATGTGTCAGGACCCCATGTCCCGTGCCCCCGAAATGGCACTTAGTTCATGTGCTTCACATTATAAGGAGTGGGTTGTGTGATGTCTACTTGATGTTATTTTCATGTTCTTAAAACCCCTTTTTTGATAGATTCTATGCATTCTGGAGCCTCCCTTTGGAATTCTGTCTCCCCTAGTCAAATTACCTTGTGTGGGGAGTTCTTGTTCTCAAATAAGAAGGGCATCAGAGATGGAAGGAGAAAGTCACTGAAGGATCTTACAGACGCAGCTCTTACAGGGGCGGAAAGCAAAGTTTGGGAATCCAGGTTTTGATGAAGGGAAAGAGACTAGGAGTGACTCTTTCTTGAGTGCCAAAAGCTTTCCCTGCTCTTTTAATTCTCACGGTAGCCCTGAGGGCAGCTTTTACAGATGTTTGACTGCACTTTATAGAAGTCAAGTCATTTGCCTAAGATCACATAGTGAAATGACGGTGAAGCTTAGGCAGTGTGAGGTCAAGGTTGCAGTTAGGATGAGATAGGTCTCTCCATCTCCTCAGTTTGCAGGAACAAATGGTTTTCATCTTAGCTGAACTACCCTGTTGACAGGAGACTGTGGCCCTTGCAGCAGGCTGGTCTCCTGTGTTTGTTCAGAGGAGGCATTCTGGGAACACTCTTGGACTCTTCACTGCACTTACCACGCTGAAAAGACAGAAGGCAAATAAATACACCACCCAGGCCATGACGGCAAAGGTACCGTGGAAAGTGATTCTGTGCCCACTTGGGGAACAGCAAAGTGGTTAGGGATGGCTTTTCCCCTCCACTAATAAAGTCAGGTTAAATGAGTTAAAGGAAAAGAATGTTTTCAGGAAAAAAAAAATCAGTATTTTTGTTTGCCTGTGGGAGGGTTTCTGTACTGAGCTCACACCACTTCTAGATGCTTATTCCCAACAGAGCTCCCTAATGCAATCAAAGTGGCCTCTGTGGCTTTTGAGGGTTTCCTAGCAGGGTGCAGCAGGAATACAGAACCTCAGAGGCTGATGCCCTGTGGTCACTGGAAAGCCCCACTTTCCGTTTTTAATTTAAGTCTGTGAGCAGGGTATTGCTTGTTGCTCAGCCTGGACCACCTCCAGGGAAAGCTGTCTCATGCAGCCCTCCTTGGCATGTTTTGCAGCAGTGGCATCCCCAAGGCAGGGAGCAGTCTGTCCAGGGAGCAGGCAAGAAGTGGGTAAACAGTTGGCAGAAAATTTGCATATGATAATAAAGCTGATTAAATTTGGTGTGCTTTTACTATTAAGGTGAACCAGCAGTCCTGAGCAATGTCAGTGAGAAAACACTCCCTACAAGAAAGACTTTCTTTGGTTTAAGGTCTAATTGGCCTAAATACTGCAGTTAGTGTTGAGTTTTAATAATAATATATTTGTTAGCTTTATTTGCTTAAAATATCTTTTTTTTAAAGTGTTTTCTGTGTCTTAAGTCACGTAAGTGAAAAAAGACAACCACAAAAATACAAATACTGTATGATTTCACTGACAGGAGGTATCTAAAGTAGTCCAATTCATAGAACAGAAAGAATAGTGGTTGCCAGAGGCTAGGGGGAGGGAAAAATGAGGAGTTGTTTAATGGGTAGAGAGTTTAATTTTTGCAAGATAAAAATGTTCTGGAGATTGGTTGCACAACAGTGTAAATATACTTAACACTACTCAACTATATGCTTAAAAATGATTAAGGTGATAAATTTTACATTTTGTGTTTTTCCTACAATTTAAAAACATATACATGTATTTTAATAAACATTGTAATCAGTGTGGAAGATCTGGACAACTCCCAGTTTTACAGTCACTTTGGGCACAGCCACACTGGTTTATTTCAAGAATAAATTCACCTATGAGTTGTATTCCATAACATATATATGCTGCATCTTCTTCATCCATTCATCTAATGACGTGCACTTGGGATGCTTCCATGTCTTGGTAATTATAAATAATGTTGCTGTTATTAGCGTAGTGTATGTATCTTTTTGAATTAATTCTTATTTTGTGATTGCCTTATACCTTTGATAACTATGTAAGTTTAAAAAGCTAAAGCTCTAAACGTTCTTAGAAACAATGAACGGTACATACATGTAAATTTAAAAAATATGTGCAGTATATTGTATATATGTATTTACACGCAATATATTGTATATGTGCAGTCGAACTGTAAAAATTCTACCTAATAGAAAAAATTACCTGTGAGGGGTGGGGAAAAAGGATAGATGGTCTAGATGACACTCTAAGAACTTCGGTGTAACACTTAAAGTCAAAAATTTTAATTAAATGCATGTGCCTTCAAGTATGTTTTGAAACAAGATAAGAGAATAAGTAAATATCACAAAAAAAAGGAGTAATTCCCTTAGGTTCAGAATTATTCACACTCATTTTAAGGCTCACCTTATGCGTCCAACTCTTGTGGTAGCATATATTTCTGTGTTGAAACAGTAGCTTAGGAAGAAACAGTTGGAGCACAACAATTGTACTAAAGAAACAAAATTTAGTTATTTAATGATGTCCTTTGATGTGACCACTTGGAATTTTGATTTGTGCTTAAATATGTAACAGTGAAACAGTGCAAACCATGAAGTGCAATCATTTTGCTTGGTTAATGCAAATTTTAGTCTGTAAATAAAATATATTCATTTCATTTCATGACTATTACCGAAACTAATTGTGTTATATGAGGGAGGAGGAAATATTAAAAAGTGAAGTACTCTGGGCAGCAGGGTCAGACCCTATTCTTTCATGATTTGAAAACACACTTTATTAAATACAGAAGTAGAGGCATGGTGGAAAGAGATGGATGGGAATTTGAATTCTGCCTCCACCTTTCCTCACTGAACTTTGGGTGAGGCATTTTAACCCTTTGTCTGTTAAGGACAAACAACAATACCTCCATTGTCAGGATGTTTTGCCATGAGTGAAGGAGAAAGTGAAGGCAACACACGCAGCGAAGGTGCAGGCCAGAGTGAGCTGGACGTGGGCCAGGGCGTTAGTTGCCTAGGGCTGCAGGAACAGCTTACCGCCAGCTGGGTGGCTTAAAATAACAGACGTTCATTCCCAGTTCTAGAGGTCAGAAGTTTGAAATCAAGTGTCAGCAGGGCAGTGTTCCATCTGAGAGCTCTAGGCAGGTATCCTTTCGTGCCGCATTAGCTTCTGGTGGCCCAGGCATTTCTTGATTTACAGCTGCGGAACTCCAATCTCCACCTCATTTTCACATCGCCTTTTACTGTGTATCTAATCTCTCTGCCTCACTCTTATAAAGACAGTTGTTACTGAATTTAGGGCCCATTTAGGTAATCCAGGATAATCTCATTTGGAAATTTTTTACTTAATTTTGTATACAAAGACCCTTTTTCCAAATGAGGTCACATTTACAGTTTCCAGGACACGGACGTATCTTTTGGGGACCAGCTAGCCATTGGTATGACTATATTAAATACTGTGCGTGTGTTGGGCTCTGTACAGAGCATATCCAAGGTATAGTATAGGCCTCTTCTCCCCTTATCATGTGCCTGGGCAAATTTGGTTCTTTGTCTTCTCTTTTCACTGTGTGGTTCAGAGGGTTTGGTAGACCTTAGAAGCTCCTTCTTTCCAGTGTTTTCTTGCCCCTAGATCTTGACAACCGAAAGAAAGTTCATGAGTAGGAATGTGAGGAAACCTTTGTTTCTAGTGAACTCTTTTTTTGGGAGGGGGTGTAATTAGGTTTTTTAAAAATTTATTTATTTTGTTGGACGTACTGGGAATTGAACCCAGGACGTTGTTCATGCTAGGCATGCACTCTACCCTTGAGCTATGTTCTGTCCCCTGTTTCTGGTGGACTCTTGGTCATTCAACTTAAGGGAACAGGTAGGGAGAAGTGAGCTTAATGGAGGGAGATGCTGTTCTCAACCCAGAAGGTTTCAAGAAAAGGAAAAGATTCCTGCCAGGTTATAAATAGATTTAAAAATAGGTTGAATCAGATTGAAAAGTCAAGTGGCCCAGTCAAGTGCTAAGCAGAGTGAGATCATTTGCCTCTATTGCCTGATTTTTGCTGCCTTTTGCATTGGGTTTTCTGATAAGCTTTAAAGCATCCAGCGTGAACTGCCCAACCTCTGGGCTTGGCAGGAAAGGTATTGTTTTGCAACCACCCAGGCATCATCAACCCACTGATGTCATTGCTTTCGTCCTTTCACAGAGAGGAGAACAAATGTCAACCACAGTTCTGTGTTTAGGCACAAGATTTTGGTTTGCCTCTTGTCTGGGCTCTGGCCATTAGGAAAGGGGCCTGGGGTTGAGAGTTAGCCATTGCCAGTGCTATGCTGGCCTGACCTGGGGCAAAGGATGCTCTTCAGGACAGGTGTGGGGTGGGAGAGAAAGTCACCCTCTGCTGACCATAAGGCTTGCTCCTTGTTGCTTACTGGGTAGTGAGAGGAAGAGGGAGATTGGTGTGACATCTCAAGCAGCATGCACCTTCCCTGAAGAGGGGAGTAGACCTGTAGCTGCCCCGTCTCAAGCTGAGTTTTTAAATAGCACTCCAGAGTGATAGGGCCAAAGGCCATGGCTGTTGCTTGGTGGTGCTTTATAGTTTAATTTGGAAGAGGAGTGGAAGTCTTAGGAGTTACTGAATAAGCACCAACTCATAGTCAGGACTCTTTCAATTACACAGTAAAAAAAAAAAAAAAAATCCAACTCTAAACTGGCTTGAGCAAACATAGAAATTTAGTGACTCACAGAATTGGAATACCAGGCTTTAAGCAAAACTGGCTTTAAGGCCATGCTTTGAGCAGAGGCTTAACTAATGTTATCAAGGCATTCTCTCTAGCTCCACCTCTTGCTCTAGTTTCACCTTAAATTTTAATCTCATTCTGGCCACATTCTCCTCCCTGTTTCTGGTGAACTCTTGGTCACTCAACTTAAGGGAACAGATAGGGAGACAGACTTTATGTTTATCAAAGGAAGATGGTGGCCACCAGCCGCCCTATATAAAAATCCTGAAAGCTTGTGAGCCAAGAAGAGAGGGATGCCCCTCTTAATTTCCTATTTTGAAAAATTTGGAGAACTATTCCCATTGGCCTGGCTTGGACCCTGTGCCCAATCCTTGGACTAATTACTGCATCTAAAAGAATGCAGGTCCATAATTGACCCAAGCTGGTCACATGTCCACCTCTACCCAGAGGTGGGAGGGGACACACCATTACTGACAACAAGGACCACATGCAGGAGGGAAAATGTCCTCAAGAAAAAGTAGATGCAATTTCTTTCATTCATTCATCCGTTTATCCACTCATTCAGTGTATCCAAGTGCTAGAGATTTAACAGGGAGCATAGCTGACTAAGTCCCTGCCCTCATGCGGTTTACATTCTAATTGGGAAAGCCAATGATTAATAAGTAGAAATTTTAAATTAAATAAACTGATAAATAAATGAATAAGATAATGTTGGTAAATAATAAGTACAGTTGAGACCAAAGTGACCAGGGGAGTGGGTACGACTCTAGAAAATGTGGCTGGGGAAGTCTTAGAGGAGGTGGTGCTCGAGCTGAGACTTAAAGGCTAACCTCTGGGGTGAACATGTTCTAGGAAGAGGAAGTAGCAGTGCAATGTCCTTTGGGTGAGACAGTATTTTCTGTTTTGTTCACTGATGTACCTCAAGTGTCCACAACATTACCTGGCACATAGTAGATGCTCAGTACATATTTCTGATGCATGTATTATAGTATAATTTTTTCCCATTGTATAAAATGATTCTAGTGAGTCTAGGAAGATGATTTTTGTTTAAAATAATCAAGACAGGAAATTTGGGGGAAGAGGCTACAGGTTTCAGAGGGAACTTTTGTCTGCTTTACTCACAACCTCCAGATCATGAGAGCTTTCAGCTCAGAGGTGTAACGTGCTGTGAAAATGGCCATATGTTGTCTCTGAGGTTTTATAAAATTAAAGCATATTCTCAAGTAGAATTAGAGACGAACTTGTGTTGTTGCGAAATGAGCCTTTTCCAGCAATGGCTTTGAGTGAAAAGAGTGTTCAGAATTCAGTTGCAGACTTTGGATTCTAGCAACGCAGCAGACTGCACTAGTGTGAGCTGCAATCCCTACTCCTCATCCCTTGCCCTAACCACCACTCCAGGCCTTTGCCTTTTTGGTACAGAAGAAGAAAAATATATATACATAGAACTGAGTGTGAAAGAAAGGAAAGGAAATCCATCGAACCTCAGACATAGTGTAAAAACAAACAAAAACCTCTCCATGACTCAGTTTTCTTTTCTGGAAGATGAAATTAATAATGGTACCTATCTTGTAAGATTGTTGTGAAGATTAAATTAGTTAATATAGGTAAGACATTTAGAACAGTGCAGGGCACATGCTATGTGCTATATGATAGCTATTAATGCCATTTTTTCTGTGCTAGTATGTGGAGTTCTTTATTCTCCCTTCACTGAAGGATTTCTAGACAGGGAAACTGAATCACGGAGAATTTTTTTTTAACAATGTGCCAGAGGTTCAGTGCTATTAACAAAGTCAAATGAAGACTGAAACCCAGGTAGTCTTTAGAATCAGTGCTTTTAGTCTGTATGCTGTATTGCCTTTCAAGGAAGCAGGCATCTGTCCAGGGCTCTGGTGAAACAAAAAGACTCCCAGGAGAACTCAAGCACAGGTATAGAATCTAAATTTAATTGAACATTGACCCAAAAATCTCAAAGTCAAGAAAAGTAATAGAGAAATTGATCCCAAATATATATGGAGTGCACAGCAGAGGCAATGCAAAATTTCCCTGTACAATTTCCTTGTACAATGCTGCCACCCCTTAGAGTACATGGAACTCCTGTTGAAAAAGCCAGACCTGGCTAATGAGTTGCTCACAGGCCAAAATTACAAATTACATGAGCAACTGGTTAAATGTAAGAGAGAATCAGGAGGCATGATGAACAGGAGGATTAACACTCCAAAATTTAAGATGATGATAATCTCAAAAAAAAAATATCAATATGTTTTAAGCGATTAAATAGATAAATAAAGTTCTATACTCACAAGGAAGTAAAAAGCAGGTGTACATGAAAATTTATAGACCTGAACATCTGTATCTTTAAAAGTAACAAAAAAATGTAATGGATGAGTTAAACAGAAAATTAATTGTAACTGAAAAGAGAATTAGTGAGCTGAAAAGGTAGTTCTATAGAAATTACCCAAAACAGGGCATGCAGAGGTAAAGATATTAAAAACAGGTGCTAGACAAGGAGATGGTAAAAAGAAGGCCTAGCTTACATTTATAAGGTGGTCTCATAGGAAAACATGGAGGAAAGGCAATTATTAAGAGATACTGACCAAGATTTTTCTAGAAACAATGTTAAGACAGTAAGTCACAGATTCACAGAGACATCTGATCCTGAGCAAGATAAATTAAAAAGATACAAAATTACCTTTTGTGTTCCAGACACTGGTCATGTGTGAATCTTTAAATAACCCAATGCCGTATGCTTTAGATTTCTCCCTGTTTTACAAATAAGGAAACTAAGTGGCAGAAAGATTGTGTACCTTAACCAAAGTCACACAGCAAGCGAATGGTGGAGCCATGCTTAGACCCAGGCTGACCTTAGAGACCAGCTACTTACCTACTGAGAGCAGGTTCCTCATTAAAAACAAGCGCAATGACCTAGTTAGTACACTCAGAGTGCTAAGGGGGGGAACGATCCAACCCAGAAACCTATACCCAGCTAAAACTATTACTTGAGTGAGCGTGAAGTGATTTTAGATAAAAATAGGAAGTGCTTACTATATATAAAGTCCAGGCTGAAAGAACTACTAAATAATGAATTTCAGGGAAAAAAAAGACTATGGAAATTAGAAAGGGGATGAAAGAAGAAACAGAGAACAAAGAAATTGATAAACATGGATAAATCTAAATATTAACTGTAAGAAAAAATTAGTATGGGGAGTTTTAACAGAGGGTAAAACAAATGCATAACAAAATCAATTACTCCATGAACTGGAGACAATGGACGTCCTTTATATAAATGAGGACAGTTTTTAGTTTTTATCTCAACTTAACCGTGTCTCCTCAGAGGTGATATCCCAATGAACATTTCTTACGTATAAATATGTCACAAAAATTCAAAGATAAAATAGTGGCGTCAAAAATACTTCTTGTTGATGCCGCTATCATTTACCCTCCAAACCTAAGTTAATTCTACATTTTAGTTATTCCAATTTTGATCTTTTGCCTTGGACTGGTGGAGATCTATATGGGTGAAGACTACGTTCCTCTTTTGTTAAGCATTTTGACTTGTGTTCATTCTGGACACAGACTCTTCCTTGATTTAGTGTAGGTAATTCACGTGGTTTTATTAGTCATATAGCATTAATACAAGTGTCAAAAATGTCCAAATTATTTCTTTTAAGAAAAAAGTTTTTTGGAAGTTCCTTTTGTGTACATTGGACAATAACAGTGATTTCCTGTGTAACTTGGGGGGTTTTTTGGACAGTAATAATATATAACATGAGAAAAAAATTTATTTTTCCATGAAATGTCCATTATGGGATTATTATTAAAGGAGGAATCCAACACTATTTAAAATTTTTCTACTAACTATTTACATTTGGATTCTATGCATTTTAATTCTAAATTTAGCATCACAGGTTAGCATGATTATCTAAAGGACTCTGTAAAAGATGATTGCATAATTCTGAATTATTTATCTATGCTGTCAAATAGGTTTGACATGGAAAGAATTCAAGTAACAATGACAAAGAGTTAAATATGTTCTGACTATGGAAAAGATAAAGATATATTGTCCACCATTGCTTAATTTCTGAAGTAAAGGGGTAAGAATACAGTATAAGATTGTGAATTAGTCAAGGAGCTGAATTTAGGTGATGTTTCTTTAACTCCAAGATTTCAGTGGCTTAACTCGGTAAAGCTTTGTTTCTTCTGCATGTCACAGTGCACTCCAGGTTGGCAGGGATAGCTCTGCTCCATGCAGAAATTCAGGGACATAGCCTCCTTCAATCTAGTGGATTTACCTCTCCCTGGAATTCCAGAGACTCTCTCCGTCTCCCTGGGATCCTTTGCTTCCATCTGGCAGAGATGGAAGATAGCGCAGGATTGTGTGGGAGGTTTTATGAACCTGAATGTGACACTCTTACCCCTGCCTATATTCCAGCAAGCAAGGCTGGGAGATGTGTATGCAGCTGTGTGCCCAGGATGTAGGTAAAATAGGGTCAGTTGAATATATGCCCTGGTATTTGCCATAAGGTAGCTAATCATGACTTTGTTTTGCAAGTATAAAAAAAAAAAGCGATGATTAAAATATGTAGTGATCACATTTATAATTTATCATTGACAATTATTCCAAGTTAATTACATTTTATTATTTCCTGATAGCCATCAGCATGAGTCCTAATGCCTAAACACTATTTCATTTATGTGTTTGAGCAAGTCATTTTAAAAAATATGCTGCTTGCTTCTTATTTTATGTGATGAGTTGAGTATAAATGTTGCTTTATTTTTTTGGTCGGGGGAGTTTAATTAGGTTTATTTATTTATTTATTTTAATGGAGATACTGGGGATTGAACCCAGGACCTCGTGCATGCTAGGCACACACTCTACCACTGAGCTATACCCTCTCCCACTAAATGTTGCATTATTTTAACTGAAGAAGTTTGTCCACATTTTGTCTTGTAAATTTAATGTACCTGTAAGTGTATATCATCTTAACTTTGTATTTAAAAACAGTTATGTATTTAAAAATATAATGTTCTTCAATAAGGACTTAATGCTTCTCCATGTGGCCTGGGCAGTGCATGTCGATGCTGGACAACATAAGCTCTTCCACTTAGAACTTTGAACTTCAACTTGGCGAGCCTTTATGTAAGAGGAAGGCTATCCAGCAAGGCAGAAGTAGTGCATGCCTCCCTCTTCATCGATGGTGGTAGCACTTGCCGGAATATGTTGCTTTGGATTTGACAACAGTTGGGCAAAGGAGTTCAGTGTACAGATAGGAGAGAAGAGAGATGTGTCAGAGGGAGTTAAATCACTGGGTTTGGCTTCACCCAAGGAATACAGTCTGTTTCTCGTGGGAACTTCAGGGAGAGACATTTCTGTGAAAGTCTAATGTCCAACATGCCAAGTGTAAGTTACTAAGCTGCAAGAGGCATTCTTATCTTGTGTGGTTCTTTCCTTAGAACAATTCCTGCCCCTTGACTGGTCACAAGGTAACTTGGCCTCAGGTTGACTGGATTCCAGTATCCCACCTTTTTGGAGAAAGGGAACTTGTTTTCAAACCACCTGAAGAGCTTTCAATGGTGGGAGGAGGTGAGGTAGAGTGGTGAGATCCACCATTTCCCAGCTCAACCATCATCATCAGATGGGACAAGCGATCCTGGAGAGTTTTGAAAAGCAAGAAGGTGCCAGTACTGTCGGAGCCATGCTTTCAGGGATGTGCCTCCCTTGCGGCCTCTATAACCGACCAAGACAGAAAGGTAAAAAGCAGAACCAAGTTTCAGGCCCATACCTAGTCCAGCAGTGGTTTTGTCTTCCCCTCTTTGAATCAGCAGCAGAGAAATCAGTTGTTATAATAAGCTGGCCGAGAGAATGACATCCAAGGTGAGGGGCACAGGAAACGCAGCATCAGTCCCACCTGGGGACAGCTGAGGAGACGTGCCATCCCTGTGCCCCACGTGCGCATCTTCAGAGGGAGAATGCCATCCAGGTGAGGATTTGCTGTGTGACACCAGTCAAAACTGTGAATGTATTGAGAAGCTCCTAATCCTCTGGCAAGAGAAAAGGGAAGAAAAACCTCTTTTCATGCAGCTCTAGGTGACTGCGATTCCTGTCTCCGCTTAGAACTGCTTGGCTCTCTTCCTTCTTTTCTGCCTCCTTTTTTTGTTCCGTTGGGTGACAATGACCCTTCAGTCTGGCAGATCCTTGACCTCATCCCCCCACCTGACAGCCCCGCTGGGTAAGTGTCTACAATAAGTACAACTAGTGACGCAGGTGCATTTCTTTAAGTTTCTCTTTGTTTTCTTCATCACAAAAAGGTCATTCATATCTGGCAAGGAACAGAGGAGCTTTGGTTTTAGGTCATGTTAACCTTCCCCACCTTTGGAAAAATATTCATCCTTGCCACATGTTGACTCTGAGGCTGAGCCTATCAGATCTATTTTGGGCTACTATTGAAGAGCCTGTGTATCCAACAACTCAACCTACCTAGGACAGAGAATTTGTGAGATGCATGTAGATACAGCACATAACTAGTCAGTGGGCCTTTGGATCCCATTGTGAGGAAAGCATGTGTATTTGACTCATGGGAGGCCCTTTTATGCTTATTCTACCCAAAGTAAAAATTAAAATTGTCTGTCAATTCCCTAATAAAATCAAGCCCAGTTTCAAGTTGTCCAAGCAGTGAGACCTTCCAAAAAGAGAGGGTACCTTAAAGCTTCAGCTTCTTTTCTTCCGTTGCTAGTCTCCTCTATTGCCAACCTGGGAAGTCAGGGGATTGATTTTGATCAGGGAGTTGATATTGTACATTATGGTTAGTGGATCATGCTGTTAGATTAATGGGCTTAGTCTAGTTACTGGGTGGCCCAGAAGCAGTAGTAGGAGTAGAAGCTTTCAAAGAGAAGACCATAGAACTGGCCAAACTTCCATGAGATCTTGGGTATCCTCAAGATAGATCCTAAAGCTCAGTGCAACATTGGATGTTCCTTGGAAATATGTCACTATTTGATTTGTAAATATGGCTTTCATAGGTTAAGCTACTTAGGGAAGAGCCATCCAATAGGACTGGACAGTCAGTTTCCCAGCTAGAAGGGTTACAAGTGTAGAGAGACTCACAGGAGAGTTAGAAAGTTGCCCAGCAAGGTAAGGAGGCAGCCTTCTTGTGGGCCCCAAATCCAAGTAAGGATATTGAGTGATGTTACTTCCTCTTAATAATCCCATGAATTTTTAAAAAATTATAATTTTTTTTATTGAAGTATAGTTGATTTACAATGTGTTAGTTTCTGGTGTACTGCAAAACGATTCAGATATATATATATATATATTCTTTTTCATATTATTTTCCATTATGGTTTATTACTGGATATTGAATATAGTTTCCTGTGCCTACAGCCTCGTTGTTTACCTATTTTATATATAGTAGTTTGTATCTGCTAATCCCAACTTCCTAATTTATACCTTCCCCACCCCCTTTCCCCTTTGGTAACCATAAGTTTGTTTTCTAGGAGTCTGTTTCTGTTTTGTAAATAAGTTCATTTGTGTCATATTTTAGATTCCACATATAAGTGATATCATATGGTGTTTGTCTTTCTCTTTCTGAATTACTTCACTTAGTATGACAATCTCTAGGTCCATCTATGTTGCTGCAAATGGCATATAATCCCATTAATTTTTAATAAAACCTTATTTAAACATTACTGATCTTGGCTAGCTGCCATCACAACTTGGTCCTGGGCAGCGTCCATCCAGAGTGAAGGCGCCTTTTTCTAATTTGTAGAAAGATTCAATATGGGTTAGCTGTGGCCCTGGCTGTCCTTCAGAGAACCAAGGGAGGAGTATCTGTGTGTGAGTAGATCACATGTTAAAGGGAACCAGACCCTGCCTGAGGTCAGTGATTTAGGGGAGAGCTCCAGGGAGGAAACTCTTGTGCAGATGAAGTTGGAGCTCTAAAGCAGAACTTTACAACTAATCCGTCTGGACTATGTTGCAAGTGTATCTCCTTGTTGAACTGCTTAACCCTTTGGGATGCTGGCTGAGGTATGGGGCAGCCAGAGCCTCTCTGTTGGCTTCCTCTGGCTGATAGCTGCCTCATCCATTTACCTTGTGTGCATGCAGTACAATCAGAGTGCCGGGATGTGAGCAAGTTTGGTGTGAACTCTATGCTAAGAGCCTTGATATGCTCCACTGTCTACTGGGTGGAGGTCAAACTTTACATCTGGCATGCAAGAGCCTCCATGATCTGGTTTCAGTCTTCTTGAATTAGTGAAGATGCTGTCAGGAGATAGCTGGCCTGCTCAAAGGATTTAAAAGCATTCTAGACAGTGATGAGTCAATGCCAAGGGCCTGGTGAAGGAGTCTGTTGGTGGGATG
Source organism: Camelus ferus (assembly GCF_009834535.1). Classification (NCBI taxonomy): domain Eukaryota; kingdom Metazoa; phylum Chordata; class Mammalia; order Artiodactyla; family Camelidae; genus Camelus; species Camelus ferus. The sequence continues at coordinate 75,301,059 of NC_045701.1, read as the reverse complement.
AAGGAATAGCAGGAAAGGAGAGCAGCTGGAATAGTCAACAAGGAGGAGAGTTGTAGGAGATGAAAGCAGTGAGGCAGTGGGGGCCAGGTTATATGGGCCATGTTGGCTGTGGTAAGGCTTTTGCTCTGAGAGAACTGGGGAGCCACTTAGAGACTTTGTGCAGAGGAACGATCTGGTCTAACCTAAGTGTTAAAAGGACCACTCAAGCTGATCTGTTGGGATACACCAAAGGTTGGCAAATTGTTCTGTAAAGAGGCAGAGAGTAAACATTTTAGACTTGGACTGTGTAGTTTCTCTCACAGCCACTCAGCTCTGCTGATGTAGCATGGAAGTAGCCACAGACAATATGTAATGACTGAGCATGGCTGTGATCCATTAAAACTATATTTGTGGATAACAAAATCTGAATTTCATGCAACTTTTATGGGTCTCAAAATATTCTTCATCTTGTGATTTTTTAAAAAATCAGGATAGCTGCAGGGGAGGGTATAGCTGAGTGGCAGAGTGAATGCTTAGCGTGCATGAGGTCCTGGGTTCAATCCCCAGTACCTCCATTAAAAATAAGTAAATAAACCTAAATACCTCCCCACCCCACCCCCAAAAGCAAGCAAAAAAATAATAATAATAATAATCCAGGATAGCTGGTTTAGCCCTTAGGATGTTACAAAACCGGGCAGTGGGCCCAATTTGGCCAGTAGGTAGCAGTTTGTCAACCCCTTAATAGATTGTAGGGGGCAAGAGAAGAACATTGGAGACCATTTAATAATTCAAGAAAGAGAGATGTTGGTAATCCAGACCAGGATGACAGCAGTGAAAGTGTAAGAAGTGGTCATATTCTAAATACATTTTGAAGGTTAAGCCAAAAAGGCTTGTTGATGATCTGGATGCGATGTGTGAGAGAAAGAGAAGAATCAAGGAAGACTTCAAGATTTTGGTCTGAGCACCTTGAAGGATTTGCCATCAACTGAGATGGGGAAGGCTGTAGGTGAAGAGGTTTTTGGGGTAGAAGGTTGGGAGTTCAGTTTTGGGCTTGTTGACTTTTAGATACCTATTAGACATTAAGTGGAGTTGGTAAGGAGGCAGATGGATATCCATCTGGAGTTTGGAGAAGGGTCTGATCTGGAGATATCATCACACATAGACAGTATTTAAAGCCCTGTGACTGTATGAGATCACCTAGGGAATAAGTGTGGAGAGAAGAGGCAAAAGAATCAGGGACTGAAACCCACGGTATCATGACATTGAGAGGCTGATTCAAAGGCCATTGAGAAAGAGCAGTCAGTGAAGTACGTGGGAAACCAGCGTAGCGTGGTGTCCGGGAAGCAAAGGGAAGAAAAGGCGTCAATGAGGAGGAGGAAGTGAACAGGTGTATCAAGTACTGCCTGTTACTGGTCAATAACATGAGGACTGAAAACTGACCATTGGGTTTAGTAATGTGGATTCATGAAACACCTTAATGAGATTGGTTTCCATGGGATTGAAAACCTAGTTTGAGTAGGTTTAACAGAGAATGGGAAGGAAGCAATTTGCAACACTGAGTAAAGGCAACACTTTTTTTGTTTGTTTTCAAGTTTTGTGACAAACAAGCCAAAAAGAGTAATGGGAGAGAAGTGGCGTCAAGAAGAGATTTTTAAAAAGCCTGGGACAAACAGTGGCATGTTTGTATGGTGATGAAGGTACTGACAGATGAGGAGAATGCAAAGGCACTAACTTTATTATTTTACAGTAACTCAAAGAGGAAAGTCTGTACTTCATTTACTAGAAAATGGGCATCCTAGTCTGTAATAATTATACAAGGTGTATAATACATAGAGACAACATAAAATACTCGAATTTAGTTAGAATAACTAGCAACTAGCTATAAAAAGTTTTTGATGTTTGACAATTTTATTTGTCGTCTAGAATTTAGGACTTTTTCTTTTGTGATACATTGCATGACCCAATTCTATTAAAGAGGCTGAGCTGATGCCTTAATTTTCCTTTTAACTAAATTTCCTCATAATAGAGGCATTTGATAGCATTCTGTTGACCTTAGAGCTATCATCATTAACCTATTTCCCAGTAATTTTATTACCCAAAGTCAATGATGATTCTTCCTTTGAAAAATATTTCTATATGTTAAGGCTAATGCCAACTTCTCCGCTTTCCCTCCCCTTCCTTCTTAGTGAACTCAGAGGAAATGCAGCCTGAGGAAACAAGTCAGTGATTGTCAACTTCTAAGTTTCCGTTTAACACTTAGTTGGCAGCTCCCAGGGGACTTTGTAACTGAAAAGCCAAAGTCCTAGAAACCATTATTAAGTTCTTTGCAGCGATTTTTCAAAAGCAGTTTCCATGTATTTCTGTGGAATTAAGACCAACATTAGATGATCCACTGACTTTCCAGCCTGTTGGTGTCTCTCTTTGCTCAAACTTTGAATAAATAAACAAATTGAGCTTTTTTGTTTTTCACTTAATTATCATTTCCATTAGACTGACTCTTAGTACCTATGAGTACCTTGTATAAGACAAAGCTGAGGATTGCCTCAGGCATGTTTGAGAAAGTTCATTCAGTAGAACCTTAAAGCAAACATGTGGATTAGCTGTTTCTGGACCATTCTTCCAACCACTGATTTTGTTATGGTTGTTATTAACTTATGAAAAAGTTAAAGAATATTTCTGCAGAAACAGTGGACATCACTGAGCAATTACTCTAAGTGGCAACCATATAAACATAAAATTATTAGCCCCTGCATTTCCTTTCACCTGAGACAAATGATAGGCAGCACCAGCTATGCGTTTTTCTCCTTATAGATAATTACCATCTTTAATCCTGAACGTTGAACCACTCCTACTACTATTCTCCGCACTTCCTCACTGTCTCCATCACCAGCCTTTGATGATGATTCTTGAAAAGTTTCTGAATATGCCCTAGATGCAGCATATAGGTCCCTTTCCTCTTTTTGATGGTGGCATGAGGGCCATAGAAATGATATTTTTAGGATGTGGAGGGATTAGAACAGAATGGATAGGTTAAAGAGGGTATTTGGACTAGGACAGGATGGAAAGGTTGGTGTAGGTTAAGGGTTTCTAGATGGAAGATGGGGTGTGGTTGCAGGGTGAGTGGGTTTGGAAAGAATTCACGGGTACCACTTAGGCTTGATGGTCCAACGGTTAAAGAAGCAGAAGAAAATGCTTTAATTTCCTCCAACTGTTGCTCCCACTAGTGGCTCAAGTGTGCTAATTAAAATGAAACCAAGTAGCAAGTTGGAAGTCTCGGAAGACCTGTGAGTGCCAGAGGTGCGCTCACTTTTTCCCTTTCTCCCAAGCTGGCCTGCAGATGGTGAAAACAGGTATGGCGTCAGGCCTCTCCTCTTTCGTTTGGACCACGGCATTGGCTGGTCGAGGTATCTCATTTCTCCAACATTTGCTGAAGCTATTAATACTTCCCCTAGCTCCTCTTCTGTCCGAGTGCTTAAAGAACACTTGGAGAAGTCAGAGAAATATCGAGAGCAAGTAGACCAGAATGGTTCTAATTTGTTACTAATAACAAATCCCAGGATCCACAAATCATTTGCCAGTATCTCATTTGACAATATCTAAATATGTCCACTGTCATCCCAGAAGTCTTCCCCACATGGTGTCCGGGGAACTGAGGTGGAATGTGATAAAATTTAAACCTGGGATTTGCTGAAAAGAAACAGGGATGAAACTAGTCTTGTTTTTCTCCAACTTTTACCTCATCTGTTTAATATGGCCCTTGCTGAGAAACTTGAAAAGCCTCCTAGAGTACTGAGGCTCTGTCGGACTGTTTTGCAACTCCCTTTGGGGTTAGTCCTTAAATTGCAGGGCCTGTGGTGAAAGAAACCTGAGTCACAGGAATAAGTCATAAATAGGCTTTTGTCAAAATACTCCCCATCTAAGGGCAGATCTATAGTACTGTTTTTTATTTTAAGCTTCTTAATGACTAGACTCCTTTGTTTATATCCCATTAATTATTAATACATCATTCCATGGTTTCCAAATGTCTGAGCTATTTCTATAGTGCATTGTGACTCTAATCCCCCCAAAATGGGCTACAAAGAATCATGTTATGGTTTTGTAAGACTGAGGCCCCCGTGCTGAGATACAATTAAACTTTTTATTGTGTACTGTCAAAGAGCAGTTGTCCATCACCTTTCTAAGCCCCCTCCATCAAAAATATTTCAATAAATGAAATAGAATATTCCCAAATATTCTTAAATTCCTAAAACAGGTTCTAGTACAAGTGTTGCCAAAGCAAGCACCCTAAAACAGATTCTGAAATTATACGACGTGGGTGATGAAACTGAAGTTGTTTGTACAATGTTGGTGTCTCTACTTTATTTAGAGTTTTTACTTTTTACTTACTAAACTCATATTACAGATAACAATTAGTTGCTTAATTTTCCCTTTGCAACTTATGGCAATGCATTTAAGGGAAACAAATTCTGATTTAATATGGTTAGGCTGTCCAGTAGAATTCATTCTAAAGGACTTTCACCTTCCTAAGTGTTCAGCTTACCAAAAATTGCTGCAAAGTAAGCAGTTTAAGCCTCGTGGCTTAGGTTTGTCACATCCTAAAAAATCTAAATTTCACAATGGGTAGATGACTGTTCGCATGACCTTCAGTGTGTTATCTGCCTCCCCACTGCTTACTGCTGTAAAGACATAATAACTATCTGATAAACTTAGCCATTCTGCACCTTTCTTTAAATGCCACATCTTTAATCGTTAATTATCTTAAAACATTATTAATTATAGTAATTTTCATTCTAATGTCTTTAAAAAGTATGCACATGATTAAAAAAAAAATTAGCAGTACAGAGGAGTACCAGTTGAAAAGTTCTCATCTGTACTAGTCAGCTTGGGCTACCATAAGAAAATACCACCTCCTGCGTGGCTTAAACAACAGAAATTAATTTTCTCATAGTTCTGGAGGCTCGAAGTCCAAGTCTGAGGTGCTGGCAGATTCAGTTTGGGCATGGATGGCTCTCCTCTTGGCTTGCCGATGGCCACCTCCTCGCTGTGTCCTCACGTGACTCTGTGTGTGCATGAGAAGGCAAAATACCTCAGTGTCTCTTCTTCTTCTAGTGAGGACACCAGCCCAATGGGATTAGGGCCTTACCTTCGTGACCTCATTTAACACTAATTACCTCCATAAAGGTCTTATTCCCAATGTAGTCACTTTGGGGGTGAGGGCTTCAACCTATGAATTTGGAGGGGGATTCAATTCAGTTCATAACAGCACTCAATCCTTAGTCTCAATCTCTTGAGAAAACCACTTTTAGCCATTTTCTGATTTTAGTTCTTCCAGTGGTTATTATTATACTTCTGTTATATATATTACTGTATTTCTGTTATATATACCTGTTTTTTGAGCTATAGATATTTAGACAATATATCTTTTTGTCTGCACATAGGAAGATTAGGAAATTAATTGACTTAGCATAATCTCCTAGCCTTAAAATTTCATGACCAGTATTAATTTTAATTCTTTTCAACTGGTTGGCTTTATAACCTTAGAAAACAAACTTCTATTTCTTATTTTATTAACTGTTGGCAGTCTTCCTTCCCTCCTCTTATCCTGTAAGAAAGCGAATTAGCTCCTTTGCCATGTCCTTTTCCTCTCTTTCCCCTTCCACCCCTGACTTTTGTCAGCAATACTATTACTTTGACTTGTCAAGGTTTGTAATATTTATATTCTATTGGTAAGTTTAAGTGAGTCATGTAATTTAACTAAAAATGCTTACAGCATTGAACACAAAATCATTAACTGTAAAACCGGCAGTCTGTTATGATCCACTGAGAAGGAAATTACATCTTATCTGAAATATCACTTCAAATAATTATTCAGATGGGAGATACGGGTAAAGTTAAAAAATGACTCCTGCAAATATAAAGATTTAACTTAAAATCTAATGAAGAAATCAGCAAATTATTAAAACTGACCCAAAAAAGCACTTAAGAAGTTAGGCATCTATAAGGAATTCTAAGTGATAGGGTTAACTGCTGAGTTCAATACTAAACTGGTTAATGTCCAGTGGGGCCATAAACCATGCAGAAGTTAGTTGAATCTCTATCAGAAAAAAATACTCTGGACAAGTTAACCTCTGTCCTCACAGAGCTGTAAAATAGCCTGGATAATAGGAAGTCAAGCCCGGCACTGCACTGAAAACACACAAAAAATAAGTTATCTTTTTGGCTTATTTCCAAGTTTTGGATATTTGTCTAACATAAGTAAACTTTGCAAATTCTTGAAATATAAACATGTCAATATTTTGTCCTTACACGTGGGTGAAAATTCAGCTGGTTATAGGAGCCTGGATTTTTTTTTTTTTGGGGGTGGGGAGGTCATTAGGTCTATTTATTTATTATTACTTTTTTTTTTTTTTTTTTGATGGAGCTACTGGGGATTGAACTCAGGACTAAGCATGCACTCTTCCATTTGAGCTATACCCCTACCCCCACCCTAGGAGCCTGGATTTAAAATTTTTTTTTCCCAAAGCATTGAAAGTGTTGCTCCATTGTCTTCTAACGTAGTATTGTTAACTGGAAAGTTAAAGTCACTCTGATTGTTAATTCTTTATAATACCTGATTTTCTATCTCTTTGTTTCTTGATTTGCTCTCAATCATTTTAGATTTCTCCTTTACTTTAGATGTCTTGACAGTTTACATGGACTGTTGTACGTGGTGAGTCTATTTCACTAAGACTTGCTTAGTCCTAATGAGAGACTATCAGTCTTTACCAGCTCAAGAACTTTTCCTTCCTCTGTTGCCCCAGTTACTTCATTTTCTATGTTTTCTCTAGAACTCCTATTAGGCATATGTTGGACTTTGATCCTCTTTATCTTTCAACTTTTGTCAGATATTTCACATCTTTAATTATTTGTTCAATAGTCTAGATTTCCTCTCCTTTAACTGCCAGTCCTTCCATTAGAGCTCTTGCTTTGGCAATCTCATTTTAAATTTGCCTAAACTCTTTCTGATTTTTTATTGGTTTTTTTTTTTTAATGGTAGCTTTCTATTGTTTTGGGGTTTAATATTTTCTGAAATTTCTCTGATGTTACTAATTAGAAATTATAAAATAATACTCTGTTTCTAAACTGTCTTTTCTGGAGAAATGTTCTGCTTGTTCAATTTGGTCTTTTTTTGTGCTATTGATATGCAGTTCATCTTTCTCAAATGTTTGATGATTCTGGTGGTTCACTTCTATTTTTGAATAAAGAATGAGAATGGTTCATGTCGGCAGATGGTATGGCTCTTTTCCCCCCAAGGCGCCTTTCCCTGGGCACTGATGTTGATGCCTTTGTGTCAGTGACCAGACTTCACTATATGATGCGAGGGTGGGAAGTGGGCTGGATTCATGTTTCCTGCCCCCTGCCCTAGACCAGGAACTTAGCCCTATCTACACTAATCATTCACTTTCTTTAAGATCAGTTTCTTGATTTCAGCCTGGGGCAAACACTGAATGTGTTGGTTGTTCTAACTGAATGAAGTGAGAGGGGTCCAGTGAGAAGCGCTTGCAATTAATTACCCTAACTAGCCTCTCAGTCCTGTGACCTTAAGGCTGGGAGGTCTCTTGGGACTCTGCAAGGAGGAACACACCCTTCCACATATACAGCTTTATCCTGTGAGTGTGTTCTGGGTCGACTTCCGCTTCTCCACTCTGAGTTATCCACCAGCTCAAGGCCATAGACTCCATCTTTCAGAAAGTCATCAAAGACTTGGATCTGTTGTTTGTACCATTTCTCCTGTTCACTATATAGTTTTGGCCTGATCCCATTTTATATTTTCTCACTGTTATTTGAGTGGAATTTGAAAAAGGAAGGTTGGAGATGACAGGACTCAGTCCACCACTCTGAGCTGGAACTTTTATATCTTTTGAAACAATACATTGCTACCAAGTTTGTCTTGTCCCTTTAGGTTTTCAGAAAGAATGAGAATCACTCTACTATTTTATTTCTGCAAAGGGTTCAAGCAGTTAGGAGTATTTGTCCTCAAATATGTTACTGTCTTTAATTCTTAAGACTCCAGTTTCATCTTCTTTCCCTGACTTTTACTTTATTGCCACTCTCCTGGTGCTACCCTGTAATAGACTCTCTTCTTCTAATTGGCTGCTTTTGATATGCAGTATGTTAGCCATGGAGCAATAGAGCAAGGGTCAAACTTTGAGGGTGTTTTGAGAGATACTCCTTTGAACAACATGCATAAACTTTAGGGCATGAATTTTGTGACATCTATTGTGACTGGCCTGAGACTACTGTTCCTCACTGATTTGGGTCTATCTTTAGATAGTTGAAATCACTAGTATGAGCTCAGTTGGTATTTGGGTCTATCTTTAGATAGTTGCCAGATAAACTGAACTCTGACCAGGTCTTTCAGATTTATTATCTTCATTAGAGCACTATATAAACTCCTAGTCTCAATACTAATCATTTGTTTTCTTTTAGATTCATTGCCTGTCAATGAATCATAATTCATTTTGCCGAGAGTAAACTTTTTTCACATAAAGACCATTTACAACCAAGATACAATGTTACACTTAAGTGATTTGTAGTCAAAGATTTATTTATTAATATGGATTTATTAGCCAACGTGCCAGTTTTTTCCCATCTTTACTTTTAACACATATGGTGGTAGCCCTAAAAGAAGCTCACAGATTACAAAAAGCAATACTTTAGGACTCAACACAATCATTTCAATCATTTCATAGGAAGAAAATTTATTTCATGTTGCAAATGCAAGTTTTAGCAACAATCCTGTAGAGGTTACTTTTCTAGGACTGATTCCAAAGCATTATTTCAGCTACTCAAGATAAAGCATATTAATTATCAGGACATGATATTCCAAAATGGCACAGCTGAGAAACACATGTCAAAAGTAACACATTTGTTTAATTTCATTAGTTACAAGTGAACTGGTGGATAAGTCATGATTTTCGGTGTATATAATACTTCTACTCAGACATCCAGGTCTCAATGATAATCAGGAATAGGTATGGCTATTGAGAGATTCCAGGTGAGTTGGGGTCACCATATCTGGGGACCCACTGGGCCTACTAACCCTGCTCCACAGACTTAAAACAACAAAAGCTTTTAATACACGGTTTGGTTTTAATTCATAGTGTGGTTCCTGAGCATTGAGAAGCAAATGCCGTCACTGCTTGGGATGAAATTAAGGGGCTACCTTGATAGATAACCTAGAGAGTAGATCTATAGGTAAAAATCCTGTTTTAAGTAAGGGAGGACTGTTGGGGAATAGAGATTCCATGTCCAGTGGTCAACAAGGCTGAAAAGAGCTGGCAGGTTCAGAGAGAAGAAACCTCTCTTGATTGCTTTAGTATTGTACTGTGGGTCAGAAATGGCTAAGTAAAGAAACCAATCCCTGAAGACAAGTTAAATGTTTTCTTAACTCTGCACAGAGAAGTAGTAACTCCAAATAACCAGCATTTGTAAAACCACCTTTTATTCTATTATATAAATGCCAGTCTGTTTTTGGCCTGATAATCATAGCTACGTAGATCTAGTAATTAGATGACTGACTGAGCCCCAACTCAATATGGTCACTCAGTAGAATTTCTGGTTCAGACATCATAACCAAAATATGAAACAAACAAAATTTCCTGGGTCATATGTCTAGGCTCCGAAGAGGAGACGGCAGCTCTATAAGACAGGAAAAACCGATTCTGCATCCTTACTGTTTTTCTTTCTCTTTGTCACGAGTGTATTTTTTTTTTGTAATATATATATTTTTATTGAAGTATAGTCAGTTTACAGTGTGGTGTCAATTTCTGGTGACAACGTATGTTTTGAGGGAATGGGATATACCTTAGAGATTTAAAACTGGAAGCAGCCATCAGGCTCCTTTATTTCTACAGACTTCCGAGGCCCACTAATTCACCCAAGGTCCAACAGTTAACCGGTGTCCAGCCTGCTTTACTAATCAGTGGGTGATCTAGTGCACCCTGCTCATAATTCCCACTTGTCGATATTTAGAAATACTTTCTAGAGTTCACGTCTTTAATACCAGAAGACTGGCCAAGAAGAGCAATTCGGCCTTTGCTCAGCCACAGCAGCTGAAATCTTGCCAGTTTTTCCAGGACAACACATAACAGTTGGATCACATCAGGTAGATTCTTGTGAAGAGATGATTATGTCTCAGAGTCCAGAAAAAAACAACTCAAAGCTAAGCCTTACCCTTCCTTCGTGTCTCAGAATAGCTGTTCCTTGCATGATGTCATGTTTGACTTTCCAGTTTCAAGGAACTCAGACTCTCTTTGGATGCATGAGGGAACGTGAAATTGGACTGAGCCAATGTGGGGCCCGTTTTATCTTTTGGTCACCAACCAAGTTAATAACATTTGCCATTTGCTGAATCTTTAGTATGAAATGCTATATAAAAGTGAGACAGCTCAATGCCAACATGAGCTCAGTTGGTATTTATTAAGCATTTTACATGATGTCATCTCTGCACTTAGCATCAAGCAAATCTTCTAGAGAGTATAGATTACTTTGATATCACCTGGGCTCAGACATGCTGATACGGCCTCTTCCTTCTTGGAGGTGATGATTAGATTAATGCTAGTCCCTCTCCAGAGACGAACTCTTGCCCCACAGAACATGACTTGCAGAAGGGTTAGGTCAGCTGTGTGCGGAGTGTGTCAGTGGTTGGGATGTGTATGTTCAGGAGACTAGCCTAAGTCCCCTACTGCTGTCAGCTTACAAAGCTGTTTGCTCATACCCTTTTGAGATTTGGTCCCACTTATTTGGGGTTAGATGCGAGTTTTCAAGCAGTTCATAGTCATCCTGCATGTTGGGGAGATTTTGCCTCCTGTCCTGGGTTACCTTTTGGACCTGAATACCAGTGACGTTCTTTGGGGAAACTCTCTGACCCCGGTACACCTGAGCCTTGCGTTTACAGATGCCCAACTTGCTGAGCAGGATAAATACATCCCTCTGGAAGGCTTTGGTGAAAATGGCATAGAGGAATGGATTGGCACAGGAGTTAAGTGGATAGAAGAGAACCAGCAGGATTTTGGAGTTGGTCACAGTGATGAGAGGCTTGTTCATAAGTGCTGACAGAGCGTAGAATGAGATTGGGGCCATGCAGATGAAGTCAGTGAAGATCAATACAGCCATCCTTTTGGCAATTTTGGTGTCTTTGTCTCCTGGGTTGTACTGGGGATTTCGGACTGTGATGTAGATCTTCACGTAACAGCAGCAGACGATGATAAAGGCAACTATGTTGAGCAACAAAACAAGGATAATATAGGCCAGGGCAAGCGGAGTCTCAGTGTCCATGGGCAGGCAGATGCTGACCTTCGCATAGCTGCTTATTCCCACCAAAGGGAACAGGGCGAGCAGGAAGCAGCAAACCCAGCCCCCAACCATGATGGCGCAGGCGTGCCTGAGGCGGATCTTCCGGTCCAGGCGCATGGCGAAGGTGATGGCGTGCCAGCGCTCCAGGGTGATGACCGTCAGTGTATACACCGACAACTCACTGGCAAAGACGGTGAAGAAGCCAGCTGTGTTGCACCCGGGGCCTGTCTGCCAGTCAATGGCGTGGTTATAGTACTCAGACTGAGTGTAGAGGTCCACAGAGGCGATGAGAAGCAGATACATCCCCATGCAGAAGTCCGCGAAGGCCAAGTTGCACATGAGAAAGCGTGGGACAGTCAGTTTGTAGTGGCTGGTGAGGAGGATGACCAGGACAAAGACGTTGCCCAGGAGAGCCAGCAGACTAACAAACCACACTACGATTCTTAGGAACTTGTAGCCCATTATGTCTTCGCATGGGTTGAACTCATCCGACTTGGGAGTGCACACCATGTCTTCGCTGTCCCCACACACGGTGTAGTCGTAATAGCTGTCAAAGGCCTGCAGGGTCTCCTCCTGGGGGTTTTTGAGCTCTTGGCCAAAACCGATGATCTCATCCTCTTGTTCTTCAAAGAAGACATAATAATGAGAGTTGCTGTGGGTATCCTGGAACTTGGAGTTTTCCTTGTACCCAGCACTGCTGTCACCCAGATCCTCTTCATATTCTTGGTAGAAGGGGCCATTTAAAGCATTCACAGACTTCCTCTGACGCAGGCTCCGAATAGTGCTCTCGTTACACATTAAAGACTCAAGGATTCTGCAAGGCAGCAGATACAAGTCACCACTTGCTGAAAATCCATTAATGGTCCCCTCATCTCTTACCACTTAGTATGATATACATAATTCTACAAGATTTTATATGATCTGGTCAGACCTGTCTCTCCTGCATCATTTCCTATTTCTCCCCTCTCCAAATGTGGTCCAGGGACACTGGCCCTTATCTCTCATCAGCAATCAGTTCAAGAACAGCAGTGATTAAAAAAAAAAAAAAAAAACCATGGCTGCTGGAGCCAGTCTGCCTAAGTTAGGACCTGATTCTACCATTTTCCAGCTGTTTCACCTCGGGAAGGTCTATGGACATTGGTTCATTCATTTGTAAAATGGGATAGCGACAGTATCTATTTCCTATAGGGTTGTTAAAGGATTAGATGAGCTTATTATTTTAAAACTCTTACAACAGCACCTGTTAGTGCCATGTGTATGTTAGTTATTGTTACCATTATTATTATTCCTATTCAGAGCTTTAGAACTCCATGTCCCCTTTGCCTAAAACACTCATGACTACCTCTACTCATTACTCCGTTTTAAACACAAATGTTCTTTCCTGAGAAGAGCCTTCCTTCGTCTTCTTAAATTGTCTGACCCTTGTGTATGTTTCCCTCACAGCACTATCTGATACTTTCTTATTCCTTTGCTGTTTCTTTTCTGACTTCCCCTACTAGAATGTAAACAAGATGCAAGAGGGCTCTTGTCTGTCCTGGTCATTGTGGTGGTTAGGACGGTGCCAGACACATAATAGATGCTCAATAAACATTTATTGAACAAATGACTATCTGAACACTATCGTGCAGGCATGCTTATGGAAGAAAGTTTTCTTTCTTTTTTTTTCTAGCCCAACAGACTGACGTCAAATGGGATTCTTTAACTAGCTTCAGCTGCTGAGCAGATTCGTCTGTTGAGCTCTGGGTAAAATGCCTGACGGACTACGTGTCCCAACCTGCTTGGAGATGAAGGAAAAATCTAGACCCGGCCCTCGAGGTGCAGTTCAGCCTCCCGCCCATCCCTGGCCCTTTCCTGCTCAGGGCTGCGTGGTATCAGCAGAGCATCCCCACCCCCCACTCCTAGTTTTCTGCAGGTGTTATGCCCACACTGGCCTTCTCTGCACAGCTACTCAGCTTTCCTGTTTGCTTCTGCCTCCACAGCTAGATCCCAACTTATTTCCAACTGCCAGTTTGAGTGCAGAAAATCACCCAGCAGATGATATGTAGAAACTGAGAGAAAGAGTAAGAGATAAATGAAGGTGTTGTTAAGAGAACAGGGGACTGCATGAGACATAAAGGGGGAAATAACACAGCGTAAAAGTGTAGGTGAAGACAAGATTCAGAGAAAGCACGGAGAGAAAAAGAAGGCCGTCCCTCTTTCACAGCCTGATTATAAAATTACACATATTATAGCTAGTATTTATTGAGAGCTTACATTCCAGGTCTTTGTGATAGGTGTTTTTAACCCAGTTTCTCATTTAATCTTCTCGAAACCTCTGTAAGTGGCAGCATTTATGATCTCCATGTACGAAGGCTCAGGGAGGTTAAGTGAGAGGTTAAGCTGGAATGACACAGCTAGGAAGTGGCAGAGCTGGGGCACAAACCCCAATGCGTGCGTTGTTCCTGGATTAGTCCTCATAGTTGTGGCACCAAATACGTGTTGTGTCTGGAGGCCAGAAATCACGTCTGTGTAATCTCTAGAAGGTTCTGCATGATCTGGTCATTCCTGTGTCTCCTGCATCATCACCTAATCTCCTCCCCTCCTCTGCTGCGATTCAGTGACTCTGGCCTTATTCTTATCTGCAGCCTCCTGGCCTATGGAGTCGTCGTGTCCTATGAATTTCATGTTTCTGTCAGATGCTTCCAAATTCTTCCCCACGTGGTTTTAAAACCATAAAGCTTCTTCCCCAAACCTAGAAATTAATTCAATTTCCACCAAGGCCTTTTGTCACTTATTCCAGATACTGCCACTTACCCTCTGATTTTCTTCTGATTCTTAAAAGCACAGCAGTGGCTCGGATAAGAAAGGTCAGCCCGTGTGAGGTGAAGGAAACTCAAGGAAAGAGGAAGTTTCTTCAGAGTCCAAGTGTTTCTGGCTATCAGTTCCTTCAGGTGTTCCAGGCCTTTGGATGGCAGGGCAGCAATGCTGGTGTAAGAGATGTCTCTGGGAGGGAGAGAACAGAGTAATTCAGAGAGAGCTGAGCAGCCAGGGCCTTCTAGTTCTTGGCCAGAAGGTCAAACAGGGCTGAGATTCATGGGGAGACAGCATGATTCCTTCTGCTCAGAGTAAATATGTACTCAAGTTTTTCACGTACAGCCACTCACTGGTCTAAGGAGGGAGATTTTGCTTCTAATTTGATACGTTGCAAGGGGCTCCCATTTTTATTGCTTGGAATGCCAGTATCTATCAATACAAGTAATAGTTCAGTATCTCCCATTGCAATACATGCAAACTCCTGGAATCAGAGACAGATGTCAATTTTACTCTGGAAAACTACACCATACAATTATTGAAGGGTCTCAAGAGGTAAGAGAAATAAATTTGAACAGGCTCAAAGTGACATAAATTTCTCAGTCTCTGGGGACTGGGGTTTTAGGATTGATGAACTGCTCATTGATATGGATCAATACCAGTAATGTGAAAATCTTCTCCTAAGGATGCAGAACTTGGGAGTCATAACCAGTTACACGGTGAATTCATGACTCAGAACAGTCTTGCCACAAATTCTTTAGAAGGCTGTAAGTGTATTCCTGGAAAGAAAACTCCCATATCTACACTAACAATCTGAAATGAGATTCAAGTCACTTCTGAAAACAATGTGTGTTGGGGTGAGGCTGGGGACAGTGTAGATATTAGCATTAGTTACTAAAGCAGAATTAACTCATGGCTTTTAATGTGACATTCTGTGTTCTTTTTTTCAGTCCCACAGAGTCCAGGTTACATATCTCACTCACCATTTTTATTTGCATTGAATAATAGTTTGAATAGGACTACAGATATTTAACCTAAAATCTCTTATTTTATATTTTATCAATTAAAATATTAAATATTTAATTACATATTCCTTATTTTTATAACCATATTTTAAATATTTCATGTAATTGGTAGTGACTGATTAGCGAATGAATTCCAATATTTAAACTTCTGCTCCATATCATTGTAATTACACTTAGCTGAGATTTATATTCTCAGGGTTCAAGGCTGCAAGAAGTTGCTACTTGATTTTTATAAACATGAAGCTTGAGTATTTTTTTAAATTAAAGTATAGTTGATTTACAATATTGTGTTAATTTCTGGTGTACAGCATAGTGACTTTAATACATATACATATATATATATATATTCCTTTTCATATTCTTTTCTATTAAAGGTCATTACAAGGTATTAAATATAGTTCCCTTATAGTTAAAATATAGTTAAATTTTTCAATTTTGTTTTTAGAGTGAGAAGACTATGGAGAGTAGCCATCAGCGGTTAAGGGACCTGAGTTCATTCATGAATACAGCCATATGGATGGAAGCCCTCAATCTGGAGGGCCCCCGTCTTTCTTATTGACTCTGGCACGTTCCACAAAGAGTTCATCAAGCAATGGGCACTGGGCTTCATGAGAATTTGTCTCTAGCAAGTATTTACTCACAAAGCAGACCGTAGCTGAGCTGTGCTTGGCAGATAGTTTGAAGTCTAATCGTCTAGGTCATGGGAACCATCTCCAGTTAAGTGTCTAATGAAAGTAACAGGACCTGAATTTGGAGAGAGTACATCCTGCAGGGTTATGTACCGGGCAAGAATATCACCAAACTTTAATGATGCCAGGAAAAAAAGACGAGCCAACTGATATTTGATGTCATAGGAAGAACAAATTGCTCTTCAGAAGCAATTATGTGCTCTAGAATCACCAAATACTTGAACATCAAACACTGAAATTTCCCTTTTTTTGTGAGATATTTTGTTATTATTATTTACAACTAACATTTGATGAATTAAGTTGCAAATTAAATAAATACTAATCAGCTTGCCAATGTTTCAGCAGCAATTGCATGTCTCTTCTCTGTTTGCTTGTAACAAATGTGGGCTTTTCCAAAGGTCAATACGTAGAAGCTGATCCATTATAAATGTGTAGTCACATCTGTAAATTGGTAAATGAAATACATCTAAGAGCAGAAAGATTAATTTACTGCTTAAAAGGCAGTTTAATTAATTTATTAATACTGAATTAAAAATAACAAAGGCCTAAAGGCTATAAGTTCCAGACAGTGAGTTTGTCTAATTATTTGTTTAAAAGAATTTAAAACCAGGATATGCATTTATTCAATGAGTATTGACTGACTGTTTCCTGTGTCTCCAGTACAGTTACTGCTAGAGCTATAGCAGTAAACTACACGTGCAGAAATTCCTGCTCTTCTCATGCTTACATTCTAGTGGGGAGAGAGGGACAATTACAATGAAAAAGCAAAACACATAGTATATTAGATGATGACAAGTACCATGGAGAAGAGTAACACAGAATGGGGGAGAGGAAGAGCCCAGAGGCAGGGTCACAATTAGAGACAGGGGGAGGTGTCAGGGAAGGCCTCATTGAGGCGACAGTTGAGTGAAGGTCTGAAGGAGGTGAGGGAGAGAGCCCCGTTTATATCTGGGGGAAGAGCATTCCAGGCAGAGAGACCAGCATTGCAAAGGCCCTGAGGTGAGGGTGTACCTGGTATTTTTAAACAAGCAAGGAGGCCAGTGTGGCTGGAGTTGAGACAATAGGGAGCAGGTAGGAAATGTGGGAGAAGAACTCAGAAAGGTCCTGGGGAGACAGATCAGATGTGGCTGGAGTTCTTTGTCTTTTCATCAGAATGAGATCAGAAGCCTTCAGAAGAATGGTATAAACTGAGTTATTTTAAAAGGATCAATCTGACTACTGCTTTGGAAGTAAGCCAAAGGGAGCAAGGTGTGCTAACATGGAGACCAACAAGAGAGAGGACGGTGCCTTGGACCAGAGTGGTAGCGGTGGAGGTGCTGAGAATGGTGGGAGTTTGTATAGATTTAAAAGGTAGAACCAATGGTATTTTCTGATGGATAGGATATGAGGTATGAGAGAAAAGGGGGTCAAGAATGACACCATGACTTACGGTCTGCAGCTAGAAGAATGGAGTTGCCTTTCTTGAGATGGGGAAGGCTGCAGGTGAAGCAGGTTTGGAGGGCATGATCAGGAGTCCAGTTTTGGACAGGCCAAGTTTGAGATGTCAATTAGACATCCAGGTGGCTGTGTCAAGTAGACAGTGTGTTACAAGTCTGGAATTTGAGAGAGTTGTCTGGTTTGGAGATTTCTATTAAGGTATATCACAGGCATTATGTGAAGCCATATGAGTAGATGAGATCACCAAGGACGTGGATGAAGATAGAGGTAGAAAGAAGATTAAAGGTGGAGCCCCAGGGCACTCCAACAACAAGAGATTAGGAAAGAAGAGGAAGAACCAGAAAAGGAGCCTGGGAAGGGCAATCAGATGTGCAAAGAAAAACCAAGAGAGTAGTGTCTTGGAAGCCAAAAGAAGAAGGTGTTGCAAGGAGGATAAAGTCATCAACAGAGTCAAATGCTTCTGAGACACGAACTAAGAATTGGCCGCTTGATTTAGCAACTGTGGAAGTCACTGGTGACCTTGAAAAGAGCAGTTTTGGTGGCATGGTGAAAATCTGATTGGCACGAACTTAACAGAGATTAGGGGAGCGAAATTAGAATTCTAGCCAACTCTTTTCTGATGTCTTCCTGCAAAAGGACACAGAAGTAGACAGGGAGTTGAAGGGATATTTTTAAATTACAAGATTTCAATATATAGCCCTGGAGAATGTCACTCTAAGTGAAGTAAGCCAAAAAGAGAAAGAAAAATACCATACGATATCACTCATATGTGGAATCTAAAAAAAAAAAAATTTATATATAAAACAGAAACAGACTCACAGACATAGAATACAGACTTGTGGCTGCCGGGGAGGAGGGTGGTGGGAAAGGATAAACTGGGAGTTTGAGATTTGCAGATACTGACTGGTATATATAAAATAGATAAAGAAGTTTATACTGTATAGAACAGGGAAATATATTCAACATCTTGTAGTAGCTCATGTTGAAAAAATATGAAAATGAATATATATTCATGTATGACTGAGAATTGTGCTGTACACCAGAAATTGACACAACATTGTAAACTGACTATAACTCAATAAAAAATGCATGTTTAAATGTAAACTGTTTTATATTACATACATCACATTCTTCATTACATTTTTTATATCTCATGAATAATGTTATATTGATGACATGTCCAAATGATAATTTTGATATATTGGGTCAGATAAAATATATTATTAAATTAAAAATAGATACATAGCCCTAAAAGATAAAGAATCTTTTTAAGATAAAAGAACACCTAAAAATAATAATAACTCTTTAAAGTCAACAGACATTCAATCAGTGTTCCAAGAGAGGCTGGATCCAAACAGAACTGGGTATTGCAGCTGATTGCTATGTCTCTTAGGTATCTTTTAACCTATAGGCTAAAGCAATATTGTTTACAGTTGGGGGAAACTATAACATGTTTGAATGTTGATGGAGGATAATCCAGTAAAGAGGAAAATATAGATGCTATGGGACAGAAGGGAGAGGGCTGCTAATGCCTTAAAAAGTGACTTAAAATGCAGGAGAGATGACAGAAAATGTGGACATAGATAGAGGAGGATGAGTAGATGTGGTGATGGGAGCATGAGGAATTCTCTTCTGATTGATTTTATTCTAAATGAAATGGAAGTCAAGATGATCAACTGGGCGTGAAAATGAGAGAGAAGGACTAGAGTACTGAGAAGAGGGGAGGAGGCGTGACATGTTCATTCAGGGGAGTGGGAGAGCAGCTAGGTAAATGGGGTGCTTTTGCTACAGCACCTAGGACCCACTTGGAGTGAATGACTTAAAGTGAAACAATGTCATGCCCACCTGTTGAAAGTCAGGGCCCACATCAATGGGTAATTAGATTTCACCAAGGTAGGGTTTTCCCAGGCAAGGATGATAAGAGAGTGGGGCAAGGTAGTTAGTTGACTGTGTATGCAAGTCAGTGCTTATAATGATGGATCATGGAATTTAAGCTTCACAAGGAAGGAATGAAGATACAGGAGAGGTGAAAGGCAGTGAAATATTATTAATGGATTGTAGCTCCTAAACGGACCAAAGAATTAAAGGAATGAATGTATTAGAAGAAAACAGATGGAAAGACAGCAGGATGTTTGAGATTGAGATTATGAAAGGTTTGTAGTCATTAGTAATGACATTGGTAAGACATGGAAGTGAAGTCTAGAGGTCAAGCAGAGGGCACATTTATTGGAGGAGTGGAAGTCAGAGGCCAAGGTATAGGAAAGAAGATCCACATGGACATTGAAATCACCAAAAATTACAGAGCAGCAGTGTTAGAGAAGTAACAGTGAGTCAGGAGCTGAAATCTTCAAGAAATGAGACAGAATGACTTTGGAGTTCATAGATAACAACAAGAAAGATGTTTGGGCATTAACGTCTGAGGGCATGAGAGTCAAAGTTGGGGAAAGGCTTTACGGAGGATGAGGGATGATGATCCAAAAGCAACGATGAAGAGGCAGGAAGACATCTGCCTCAACTTAATTTTATATAAGTTGTTAGCATGTTTTAAGATTAATTATGCTACTTTAAAATCCCTTAAAGCTGTCAGTGCCCACAAATAACTGTCTTTCATTTTTTCAAATGAGGATTGACTTGCAACATAAATTTGTAGGTTGTTCACACGTAGTACTTAGCTACTATGCTTGCTGATTTCCAGAGAACCCATAAAAAGAGATGTTTTTACTGTAACTTTAATGTTAAGACAAACAACTGAGGAACAGAAATGTAAAATGATTCTTGCCCCATCTATTGCTTTGGCTTGAAATTACTCATCATTCATCAAATATTCGATGAGCCACTGCTATGTGCGAGGCATAGTATCAGGCACTGGGGTTACAACTGTGGGGAAAGATAGACAAAAATCCCTTGTACTGAATTTGTATACTAATGGCGGGAGAAAGACATTTACGAAGTCAGTAAATGTCTAAGATGTCTAGAGTTTCAGAGGGTAATAAGCATTGCAGAGGAAAATAAAGCAGGAAGTGGGATGAAGAGTGATGAGCAGCTTCCGATTTAAATAGGGAATTCAGGGAAGATTTAAGTGAGAAGCCTACAATTAAGCAAAAACTTGGAGGTGAAGGGGCAAGCCCCATGGATACCTGGGGAAGGAGCACCCTAGACAGAAGAAACGGCTAGCACATGACCCGTGAGGCGACAGCATGCCTGGGGGACCTGTTCAGTGTGGCTGGAGTGAGGGATGCGGAAGGATGTAGGAGGTGGGTCAGAGATAACGAGTCAAGGCTGGCGGACAAACAGCATAGGTCTTTGAAGGCTTTTGTGAGGACTTTGGCTTTTTTCAGACTAAGATGATCAAGAACTGGAGGGGTTTAAGGAGAAATTTAAGAAAATGATCAAGCAATGTTGGAGAATTACAACAGGGGCAAGAATAATCTTCTGTGAAAGGGGTTGACCTGAAGTGCTAGGAAGAGACAGTGTTTCTGAGTTAGTTTTGGGTTTGCATCGTAACGTCACCACTTACGGCCATGTGACCTTGGGGACTTACCTGACAGCTCTGCACCTCAGTTTTCTCATTTATTAAATAGGGATAATGACACATACTATTGAATAGTTCAAAAGACTCAAGGTGATAAACTCTCTGTGAAGAACGTAGCACATCGCTGAGCCTCAAAAAAGGCTCCTACTATTAATAAGAAAATGCCTGTCTAAAGATTCAGATGATCATAAATTACCAATCTTTTCTTGAAGTCTCTGTGTACAAACAAAATTGCCTTGTAACTCAAATATCACTGTTATCCTCTTTTTCTCCCTCTTGAGCTTGCATAATTACATTTCATTTCAGCCTATAGCTTCTATGACCTATGAAATCTCCTGGAGTTTGCTGTCTCAGCAAAATGGATTGTAAATGATAAGCTACCTGTATACTGTAATTCAGTAAAGTCAGAGCTCTTCCTCACAATAATGAGAGGAACTTTAGTGCCAATAGGCAGATGGTGAAACACAAATTTATCCTTCTCCTTCGTGCTGAGTCCTCTCCCCCTACCCCCAGCACACATATAAAATGACCATCACCATAGCGGCATAGGATCAGCCTCAGTGCCACCTGTGAGAAATGAGAAGTCCACTTTCTTTTAGAGTTTTTGCTTCCTTTAGACTCAGAAGCAGAACATAATTAACAAAGTGGATTTCAGAAACTTGGCAGAGATAGTGTGTCAGCAGGAAAACCCTTAACTGCCTTATTTCCTTCCACCTGCTCCAAGAGTAAAAATCCCAGAAGACTCAGCCATATTTACTTGGGAAGAATTGAGTGCCTAACTGTACACTGTAAACTGCTTCTTGATTTACACTTGTGAGTTATTTATTGAAAAAAATCAATCCCAGGTTGATTCACCCCTTCTATCAGCCTGTCGCCAGCATCTTTTAGTTAATTATAAAATCATTGAGTAAAACTCGCTACACAACAGAGTACACGTGATTTTTGCCTCATCTCTCTGGGCCTAGGCAATCTCATTTCTCTTCTTTTATCACACAAATAATTGAAACTTAATGTGGGTCAAATCACCAGAAATTATAAGAGGAGTGGTGTGGAGAGATCAGATTCCTCTGGGGTTGATAGTATACAATAAAATAATTTATGTAGAAATGTTTAGCACTGAGACCAGTAGGCACTCACTAAAAGGTAGATTTATTTACACTTAAAGTTGCAAAGAAAAAAATGTGCTCTGACTTGCTTTTTATTCTGAAGATCCATTACTGTTGAGGGCTCTTGGCTAAGGAGCAATGATTTGTTAATTAAACAGTTCAGAACTTACTTGGTTCAGATTTTTTTTTCTAATTTTTTTCAAAAATTTCTAGTGTTGTTTTCTTGGAATTCAGACTCAGCAAAAATTCTTTTATGTTCTATCAGTTTTGGTCAAAGCAAAAAGCCCTTAACCAATTAACTTTGGCAAAACCGAGTTACAAAAAACAGTTAATGGAACTGTGAATTATTCTGTCTTAGAGTTGCAATCATCCTAGTTTACATTTTGGCTTGGCATGGATAAAAAAAAACCTGTATTCAGACTGAGTCCCCTGATGTAAAATGCATGATCATTTGAGGCCAATGCTCTAGGACAGTGGTGGCTTTGGGCTTTGGAGAACTTCCCTTTATTTAAAGTAAAAATGTTTTGAGGATGATAGCTGCTGAGCTTTCAGTCAATTGAAGAAACCCAAAGGTTTGCACGACTTTGAGGATCTTTGCAGTAACTACATCACCCCTCTCCTACCAGAGCCATCCTGCTACTTGGGAAATGTTCTGAAAATTTCTCAATAGCTGTCAAAAGTAACCTTATCATTAGAGATTGTTGTGACTTGAAATATCAACCTTCTTCTCTCATATCAATGGCTAGGTAGTAAGAGATGCTACTGGTCAATAAATCCGGATGTGGGGGGAACCAAGTATCCTGAGTTGTTGACCTAAATCCTCAGGTCTGAAGATTCCTGGGGCTGAAGTAGACTATCCTTTTGTTTTTAGCAAGAAGCTGGCACGCACACATCTCTGGAAAGGCAATCGTCAGCTCTTTCTCTCTAAATTCTTCTCTGACCTTCCTTGCAGCTCTCAGTGACTCCACAAAATGGTCACAGACCCTGTCCTTTGCTGTGCCTCTGGAGACAAGGGTGTGTGACTTAGGATGATCTGCTTTGGGTGCTTCCCCAGTAACCCGGCTCCGTTGGCATGCGTCTGTCTGTGCCCCAGCCAGGCACGGCGAGAGGTCTGTTTGTCTTTGCAGCTCATTTCACAGCCTGAGAGTGGAGCAGCCTAACAGACGAACCTCCTCCAGTTTTCCACCCCTAGGAGGTTCCCTTCCTCTCCAAGAGAGCTGCTCCAAAGGCTCTGCTGGCAGGCACAGAAAGGAGGGCGAGGAACGGTAGGCTCAGTGTCCCTCCCTCTGAGGGAGGTCCAGTGCCTGCCAAACAGCCAGGTAGAGATGAGTGGTCCGGGTGCAGTGGCTGGGACAGAGCTACCCAGGGTTGATATAGTTGGGGCCCAGAATGGGCAGAGGCCAAGGAGAGAAGGTGTGGAGGTGAGTGGAAGAGGGCCACACACCGTAATGGATTATGCAGCTATTACTCACATCCCCATGGTAACCCTTCAGTGGGTCACCCTTCCCTGCTAAGTCAGGTGTTGTTCCCCACAATATGATTCCAACACAACACACTTCAGACACTATCCTTTGGCCCAAATTACTTTTTTTGGGTTTGTTGCTGTTGCTCTTAGAATATAGCCCATATTTTCCTGTAGACTTGCGTTTGTTCTTTCTCTTGTAACTCTCGTCTGTTGCCATTCTAGCCCTCATCTGGAGCCCGTCCCAAATTCCACGTCCTTTAGTGAGGCCTTTGCTGGTCATCCTAACCCGCAATGGTATCTTGATTCTCTAAATACTTCTTATGGCTCTTTTTACATTAAACTTTGAGTTACTTATTCACATTTCTCCTGAATTTGATTGTAACCTCTTTCAGAGTAGAGGCTGGATCTTATTCTTACAATTGGCCTTGGAGTTCAGTAGGTGCTCAGCAAAAATGCCTGCAGAATAAGGGAGTAAATGAACACCCTGTGTGCGTTTGTTTCAGATTAGCTATTTCTCCCTAGAAAGCAAAAAGGAAATACTAGGGGTAACAGAGGACTGGTAGTTAGGACGAAAAAATGGACTTTATTCAGGCCAAAAATTTTGCCCAGGACCACAACTCAAAAATAAAATGGCAAATATTCTAATTTTAAAAATGGATAAAATATTTGAACAGACTCTTGACAAAGGAAAAATGTAAAAATGGCTAACAAGTACATGAAAAGCTCAACATCATTAATAATCAGGGACGCACAAAGTAAAACCGCATTGAGATATCACTTGACACCCAGTCGCATGGCCAGAATAAAAAAGATGGATGATACAGTGGCTTGGCCGGTGTAAAACTCTCCTCCTTCACGGGTGGGAATAGAAAATGGAACAATCATTTTGGAAATTAGTTTGACAGTATTTCCTATAAAGTTAAATACACATCCATCCTGTGACCTGACAATTTCCCGCCTAGATTTTTACACTAGAAAAATAAAAAGATACGTGGCTGTCTATGGGTGGGTAGGGCATGAGAGAACTTTCTGGGTGATGAAAATGTTCTAAGCCTTGACTGAGGTAGAGTAACACAGTTTTGCCAAAACTTATCCAACTGTACACGTTAAAACTGCGCATGTTATTGTATGTAAATTACACCTCAATAAAAAAAAATAATTTTGCCCGGAATCAAATCTAGAAACTCATGTATTCAACATGCATGTGGACTTCAGGCATGCCAGAAAGAACCCTGCCACAAGTTTTCAGCCATAAATTAGTCTGACCTTAGTGAAGAACATTAAGAGTCAAAAGAAATCCATAAAAGACTTATTTTCCTCTAAACCAAGATGGCAGTGCTACGACTCTTAGATTTTCAAACGATTAATCTGATCAGCAACTAGCAACAATAGTTTATTTTTGAAATTTGTTTTTGTTGATACATGTAATGCAAACTCAAGGATATTATCACAGAGATTTCCTCATCTTAGGAGTTACTTATAATAGTAAGTGGGACTATCATAATACAGACATTATCAACAGTAAGTTAAATGCTTATTAGAGTGAGTTACATAATGTAGACCTTAGAGAACTCTGGTTATTATGGAAGGCATTACATTTCAGTGTGTTCTTTCCTTTGGGATTATAAACACCAGGAGCTTCACTTTCAAAATAAGATGAAAAGAAAACAAGATAATAAAAAGTGAAAAGTATAAAAATAGAAAATGAGATTGCATACCTTGTTTAAAAAATCCGTAAGTAAAACCTGTTATGAAGCTAAATTAAAAAGGCTTTTAAAAAATTAGTAAAGATTGGAGACGAGATCTCATTTTAGATGTTGCACTTGTTTTAAATTAGATTCTTTTTTGAGAAATGACCTTGAAAAAGGGTGGTAAACTAAGTGGGCAAATTTGACTGTTTTTGTTGACTGTTAGAGATAATTGTATTCATTCACAAATATCTTTATGAATGTATCTATCCATCTATCTATCTACCTACCTATCTTTCTGTCTATGTATGTATGTACGTACGTATGTATGTATGTATGTATGTATGTATGTATCTCTCTCTCTCTATCTATCTATCTACACACACACATACATATATATTCCAGTTCTCTTCTCTTTAGATGAAGTTTAGGATTTTCCAAGTTAGGCTTTTTGTTTTTTAACTTTTTTTTATTGAGTTATAGTCATTTTACAATGTTGTGTCAAATTCCAGTGTAGAGTACAATTTTTCAGTTATACATGAGCATTTTTTTTCGCTGTGAGCTACCACAAGAGCTTGATATATTTCCCTGTGCTATACAGTATAATCTTGGCTTTTACACCAAATCACAGCCAAATCATGGCTATATAATATTCAGTTGCAATTTATCAAACATTTATTGAGTACTTGCTGTCTTCTCTTTTGAAGTACGGGGTGGATTACAAAAAATATAAGACAGTCTATTTCCTATAGGATCTTAAAATCTAGTTATGGGGAAAAGATATGGGGGAAATAAAGTGATGAACATTTTGACAAAAGTTCAAGACAAGAATTGAAGAGATGTCTCAAGGCCATGCATGATTAGTTAACAGATGCATTTTAAGACAGATACTTGGAATTTGAGGACTGGAACTGTACTGTGATTTGTTTCTGACTTTCCTCCTACCGGCCCCTCATTTGTCCTCTCTTCCTATGCTTTGTGGCATTCTCTTTAAATTTAATTTAAATTTTTATTAAAATAATGTGTGGACCTATTTTATAAAGCAAATTATGCTAGAAGCTTAACACACACAGCAGACCTCTGTGCAGCCCTTCCCTGCATTCTGCTTTCTGATGTCCCAGAAGCAACTGCTTTCAACTTCTGGTATTCTTTGCATAGTTGAAAATATTTCTTGATTTATTGGTTTTTGATTCATCCACTGACTCTCTACTCTGGAAGATGAGAATTTAGCTCTCTTCTATGACCTCACACATACATCCCCCTGACCCCTCTATTTTCCTGAACTAATTTTAAGGACATATTTGATTAAACCCACGTCTAGTATTCTGGTTATTAAAAGTCTGCATAGTGTGATTTCATTTTATTTCTTTTGTAACTTTTTTTTGTTTCTGTATGAGATGTCTGTTTCTCTTTTTTTATTTACATAATTTGGTTTGAAGAACCTCTTGCTGAGTCTTGTCACATGCTCTGAAGTTCTTAACATATCTCTGAGCGCTCAGTTTTTCATACAGTCAATTCTGTCAGACAATCTATCAATCCCTCTTTGTAGAATCTTCTCTTGGAAACTTCCTTCAGCCCTGATTAGACATCTTGGTCTCAAGATTCCCAGTTGCTCCCTTTTTGGTCATCCTAGGAAATCCATTTGACACTTTTCTGTGTTGATCACTGTTTCTGAATTCCTCATTTTCTATTAGTCTATGGGAAATCAAGTTTTTGAGACCTTCATGTCTGAAAATGTCTTTATTTTACCTTCACCTTTTATAGACAGTTTGGAAATCACTTTCCCTCAAACTTTGAAGGGTGTACTCTATCATCTTCTATCTTTCGTTGCTACTGCTAAGACTGATGGATGGCATTCTGCTTATCCAGCCTTCACAATAGGACTTTCCTCTTAGAAGCTTCTAGTATATTCTTTTTATCATAGTACTGTCATATTTTATGACATACCTCCATGAGCCTTTTTTCATTCATATGGGTTCTTTATGGGTATTTTTATTCTGAAAACTCATTTCCTTCATTTATGGAACTCTTTCTCCGCAATTTTCTTTTTTTTTTTAATTGAAATAGAGTTCAAGTACAATATTAGGTTATTTTTAGGTGTACAGCACAAAGATTCAACATTTAAATGCATTACAAAATGGTCACCACCTGTCTCCATAGAAAGTTATTAAAAGAGAATTGTCCATACTCCTTATGCTGTATATTACATATCCGTGATTTATTTATTTTATAACTGGAAGGTTGTACCACTTAATTTCCTTCACCTGCTTCCACCACCCTCTCCTTCTTTTTCCTCTGTATCTGTGAGTCTGTTTTCATTTTGTTTGTGTTTTAGATTCCACATGTAAGTAAGATCATACAGTATTTGTCTTTCTCTGTCTGACTTATTTCATTCAGCATAATACTCTAGATCCATTAATTTTGTCCCAAATGACAAGAATTCATTCTTTTTTGTGGCCAATCCTCCATTGTGTGTGTGTGGGTATGTATATATATATATATATATATATATATATATATATATATATATATATATATATGCCACATCTTCTTTATCCATTCGTCTGTTGATGGACACTTAGGTTGCTTCCATACCTTGGCTATTGTAAATAATGCTGCAGTGGACATAGGAGTGCATGTATCTTTTCAAATTAGTGTTTTCATTTTCTTCAGGTAAATACCCATATGTGACTTTGCTATAACAGCCATCTTGCTCCTCCTCAAACATGCCAGGTGTGTCTTCACCTGGGGGTCTTTGCATTTGTCTAGAATGATCTTCCTTCATATAGTCACATGACTTGCTCCTTTATGACCATCAGATCTTTTCCCAGTTGTCACCTTCTCAATGAGGCTTTCCCTGACCACCCTTCAAAGTGGTGACCCTCCCCTATTAAAGCTCCTAATGAAGAGTCCTGGGCTTAGTGAGGGCTCAGTAGATGTTTACTGTACATTTTCAAAGGCTGACTAGGACGTTTCACCACACGGATGGGAACGGGTAGGAATGAGAGGCAGAGTTAGGGGAAACTCCAGGCAGATGAGATGACTAACTAAGAGCTAAGTTCTGAAACCAGAAATTTAGAAATTATTCATATTCTTATAATATTTGAGAATAAATGATTTAACCAAAGGAGAAGATACAGGGGAGAAAGATCCAGAGCCCAGGACTGAACCCTACTGAAATATTGGGGCAATGAGCTCTAGGGGGAGAAATCGAGAGGGAGTGATCAGAGAGGTTAGGAAGGAAAAGAATAATGACGTGTCAAGAGTCAGGAAGAAGCGAAGGTAATGGTAACATTTACCTCATATTAAGCATATAGGAAATGCTTTGGATTTACCTTCTTACCTAAGCTTCACTGCTTTTAGTTATCTTGTTTTGACAAATAAGAAAACTGAGACTTGCATCTCACAATTAGTGATGGACCCAGGAATCAACTCCAGGTCTAGCCCCTAATCTAATTCACGATTCACAACCTGGCATGCCTCTCGGAAGCAGAAATGGCGTTTTCAAGCAGTTGCACATCTGCTCTTAACCTGGTTAGAGAGCCTTGTAAAAAAAAAATCTTACCAAAACTTTCAAAACAACTTTGAAGTGGCACGAACAAACAGGTAGTTTAATTTACCACTTCCAAAGAATGAGAAATGGACACCCTCCCTTAAGGACAACATACTACAATATCTTTAAAATGTGGCTGCTATTTCAATGCCATAGCGTTTACAAAAGTGTGATTCAAATATTTATTGTATAATGTATTATTTCACAAACATTTCAGAGCTAGTACTGTGTTTCAGGCACTGTAATATGAACTAAAACTGTGGAAAGGAAACAAACATAGCCCCTGCCTTTTGGGAACTCCTGGAGAGACAGAAACATGTTACTAGTGCTGTGAGATGCACACAGAGAGGTGATGGAGTTTAGAGGAAGAAATGGCCATCCTTCCCTAAGGAGAATTAGGGCCAAGAATGACTTCACAGAGACCTTCACTGGAATGTCAAACAGTAGTTAGTGGTGCTTACCAGACAGAGAAGGTAGCGGTAGAGTTTTCAAAGCAGCAGGAAGAGCAAGAGTTTAGCCATAGAAGTAGGTTGGAGCAACAGGGGAGCTAAGTTTCACTACGGACGGATGATCGTTCAGGGATGTATGGTGATGTGAGAGATGAAGCTACAGAGCATAGCAGGGCTTTGTGTGCCACACCAAGGTCTGTATCCTGAGGGGAATAGGAGACCACTATTGGCTTCTTAAGACCCTATTTGCATTTGAACACCAAATAGGAGAGTGGAATTAGAGAGGGTTTAAAGATTGAAGGCAAGGGGAGGCTTGGAGACTCCAGTCATTTAGAGCAGTGCTACTCAACGTGTGGTAAAATTGGCTTTCTTATGTATGAGTCTTTGATAAAGTAAGAGGATTGTACTGGAATGTTGGCCAACTACGTCACTAAGCACACTGTTTAGTTTGGGCAACTCTGCTCTTATGGGAAGACTTTGTCTGTGAAGGAAGTCTCTCCTTTGTTGTACATTCTGGGCCAGCCACTCACCTTACAGTGGACCCACATTTCGAGCGTTTCTGGTCTACACTATTGGTCTTCAAATTCTTTCAGTGTCATGTATTCATAAGTAAAAAACGTTTAAGTGTGCACTTTAACTTATGTAAATTTACCAGCTCTATATACACATTACTGTAATAACATGTTATATACATTATAAAACACATTAAACATATATTTTAAAGGATAATATAAAAAACCAGTAAGTTTATTTTTTAAAAAACATCACCAAAGTGAAATCAGTGTTATTGAATATACTACACTAATTATGAAAATTGTTGTTTAACCCTTTCTGATTCAGCTATTCAGAGATCTGCTTCTTCTGGGTCAGGTTATTTTGATTTTGGTTTAAATGGCTATCAGTCAAAAAAGTTACTTCACAAGTGGAACAGGGCAGGCTTCGATGTACTTACTAAATTAAGATACTCATCTTTCAATCCAATTCAGTAATTAAATGCATGTTTTTATTGAAATTCATTTTATCAGATGTCAGTGAGTTGTTTTTGTAAACTAATGTGAAGGTGTTTCATTTTTATATTTTATACACATGTATTTTAAACCCACTGTAACTTTTAATTTGGAAGATTTTAAAACAGGTTAAAAATTCAATTTTTGATTTTAACAAAACAGAATTTTTATAAGTAATATTCATTATTTTCACCAAGAAAATTATATAATATGGAATATTTCCAAATTCCTATTTCTAAAGGTCTTTCCAAAGCACAAATTTCTTTAGAAAAGCAACAACTTTCCTCATTCATTGGTGAAATATCACCTTTATCTTAAAGGGACAATTAAAGATACCTTAAAAAAAAATCTTCCAGGTTAAAAAAAAAATCACACAAAAAGTCAAAACATTTTATTTCACTTGTCTTTTTGTAAAAAGAAAACTACATAATACTTTTTAGTACTTTGTCATGAGTTAACAAATAAACCCACATGTAGTACAGCAGATTTTCAGGGTCACTCTGCCCTTTTATACAGAGCCTGTGCATTAAGAAAATAAGGCCATAAGCCCCATTAAACTGGGTGCATTTGACCAAAAAGTGGAGTGAAATTGTTAAAAGTGAAAGAGTGAGGATGGTAAATCTTCAAGACTGTGGGTCACTCACTGTTCCCTTGGGATGCCTTCCTGAGGGACAGTGGTCATCTGTATGTAAAATATTAGAAAACTTAAATTTGTTTTTATTTTAAAATGGAACCACTTATTTGTAAATGGAACTTCTAATATTTCTTCTTGCCTCTGATGGATTGTCTCATGTTTCTCCTGGGGTGCTGTGTTCCACCTTGGCAAGGACTGAACTAGATGCTCAAGAATGCAATTCTAAATTAAGACAAAACCAAGGGGATGGAGAAGACATCACTGACCAAGAGCCTTGAGGGAGACAGAGTCAACAGAACTTGATTGCGATTAGATGTGGAGGCATAAATCAGAGGAAATACACAAAAAGCTATGCTTCCATGCTGTTTTATAAAATGTTTACATCCCATCTTTTCCAGTGATTGTAAGTTTTCCCAGATATGAGTCAAACTATTATAGTCTTCCTTACATGTGCCAGACATGGTGCAATGCAGTCACATACATTTTCTCTGCAAAGACTAGAATGACTTCCACCTATTTGTAGACATCGTGTCTCAGAATTTTGCAAACACCAGCTGCTCAAAAATGTCTTTTTTTTCCTGCCACAAGAGTGCTTTCATGAATGTCTGCACCAAGGCCTGATCAGGTATCAGAATGGCACACTGGAGTGTGGGGCCTTCTGAGCCTCAAAGAAAAAGAGCTTTCTTCCTAGCAGTAGCCTATACAGCTGGGCAGAAGCCTTCATCTAAGACAACAACATTCTCTAACCACGGACATCAGCTGCTCCTCTTAATGGCCCCTTCCCTTCCAAAAAAAGCAAAATTAAGACTGAAATACTCTTTTGTATGTCTTACTCACAGCAAGGTTGGTCCACTGTAAACGCCTCCAAATGCATCTTTGTCAATAACTGTCAGGTATTTATTCTTGTTCAGGTAACTAGTGAGAAAGAGAGAGAATGCATTAGGTGAGGTTAAGCAAATTAATATACATACCAAAATAAAATGTGAGAATGGTCTCCCTAACTATTAACTGATTTTTAAGAATTTGGAAAACCCATTACCTTCTTCTGCCTTAAGCACTCAAAGCATTCCAGGTTTCAATCATGCAAGTTTTATACACATTAATTTTGGCAGAAGTCTTTGAAAGTGAGCATGTTTATGATGTAGTTTGCATACCTAGATTTTATAAAAGTCATCTAATTCCTTATTTATCTGGCCAATGGTGACTGTATTTCTCAATCCTCTTCAATACCAACTAAATTAAATTTGTTTCTCAATATTGATCAATATTCTCATTTACTTTTGATGACTGGGCTTAAGTCAAGTATTCAGTGAAGGTGAGTGGTGAGTGGTGATGGGTACTGTCAGAGATTCAGATCTCTTCTTTAGGGCAGGGTTGCCAGATTTAGCAAATAAAAATATAGGATGCCCAGATAAACAATGAATAGTTTTTTAGTATAAAAGTATTCCTTGTGTAATTTTTGAAACATTCGTATACTAAAAAGTTGTTTGCTGCTTATCTGAAATTAAAATTTAGTTGGGTGGCCTGCATTTTCTCTGACAATCCTATTTGTGGGGGGGCAGGCTATGCAGATGAGATTACAGAGTGTATCTTTCATGGAAGGGGTTTCATGGGCACATTGATCTTTCCATTTTGAAAACATATTGAGCATTTGAGAGTAAAATATTTTTGAAGCAATTTAAGTCACAAAGTGATTCTGAAACATAAAATTACCTCCAAAAGTGGATAAAAGCTTTTAAGGATTTTGAAACTGGCTTTATTTCCACTAAAGAAACAAAACATATATATGTATGTGATATATATCTATATATAGATAGATAGATAGATAGATAGATAGATAGATAGATAGATATAGATATAAAAAATTTCCTTGTTATAAATGCTCTCAATTTATATATGCTCAGGATAACTCACCACACAGCCTAGTCATTAAGAGTCAGTGAGTGGTCACCTGTTGATGCAAAATGAATACAGTGGAGACACTTAGGAGGTCTGCTTAGGTACAGATCATGCTTCTATCATTCTTTTTATGGTGTTTGCTCTTCATGATGGAAAATTCTCAAGGATGGTGGTTAACAAGAATAGTGTGACACTAGATAAGCAACAAGGGCCTACTGTATAGCACAGAACTATATTCAGTATCTTGTAATAACCTATAATGGAAAAGAATCTGAAAAAGAATATATATGCATGTGTGTATAACTGAACCACTTTGCTGTACATATGAAACTAACACAACATTGTAAACTAACTATACTTCAATTAAAAAAAAAATAGTATGACATGAGGACTTTGGATCAGAAGGATTCCTCTCCAGAGCCCTCACAGAGGAACTCCTCTTTGGTTAATTGGCTGGTCCTTTCTTTCTCTGAATCCCTGGATGAGACTTAGAAGAGGGACAGTGGCTTTACTTGTGGCTGACCCAAGAGGAGGAAGCCTCTGCTGTTGTCCAGAAGGCAAAAGCAGGAACAGTGCTTCCATGAGGTTCCTGCCTTCAACCTCTCCTGGTGCAGCAGCTCTGCTCCATCCAGTACTTTGTAGAGAATGGAACTTAGAATAGGAAAGGGTGGCCTCGGAGCCAGAGATTGGTGTTCATTGGAGCAGACGGGGGAAGAAGCATTTTACCAACCACCAATGAAGTCTGCCTCTCCTGGGCAGGATGAGGGCTCAGCCAAATGACAAGTACTACAACTCCGCACAAATGACAGCTCGTATACTGGTACACATTTTATGATTCTTCACACTTTTTTCTCAAATGGAGGTTGAGAATTACCTTCATCTAAAGTAGCTGCCACCAGTTTTCCTCATTGCACTCTTTTATTTCCTTCATGGTATTACCACAATCTGTAATTATCTTGTTTGTTTATTTGTTTGCTTCCTCATTGTCTGTCTCCTTAGTCAGAGTTTCAGCTCTCTGTCTTATTCATTGCTGTGTCATCAGTGCCAAGTTCAGTGCGTCTGTAACTATTTATTTATTTAAATTGAAGTATAGTCAGTTTACACTGTTGTATCAATTTCTGGTGTACAGCATAATGTTTCAGTCATACACATACATACTATTTATTGAATGAAGATATAAATGAGTGAAAAAAAAATCAGCACACCTCTTCTCTGAAATAGTGAGATGGGCTATGCTAAACTTAGGGTGACACATGTTTTTGCTTTTAGGAAAAAGTAATGGAGAATGAAAGCTAGAAGACCCATCATATGGTGTGGTAGCCAATGGATTTTTTTTTGGTGGCAGTGACAAGCAGCTGGTTTACAAATGCCACAGGATATAGTTCAGACATGACCTCTTCAGTTAGTGGCTGGACACCAAGCTTCCAGGGCTTTGGTAAATCTAAAATGGAGGGGATCAATTAATCTCATGTATGTACAGAGACCCCACTAAGATGCTACAGCAGCCAGTCTGTGCCTTCTGGATGAATGGCTGTCGTGTAAGCTCTCTACCACAGGCATCATTTGACCATTGTTGACTCTCCTTCGACACACTGTGTCCACAGAGTTCAAGGTCAGTGATAGCAAGGACAGGCAAGAGCCACTTTAGAGAAACAACTGGAGAGAAGATGGTGATTTTGTAAAAAGACAACTAACTCAGCAGAAGTGCCACGCTGACTAGCATCTCGTTTTGTATTATTTGGACCATGCAACTTGCAGATCACATTCTGTTCCCAGTCTTTTGAAAACTAAGTAAGGACTAGTGAGCTCATCTCAGTTTTTCCTCTTCATCTCTGACCGCCGCAAGTGAAAATTGGTTTGCTCTAATCATTAGAAATTATTGTAAAACTAAATAATCGCTTGTCCAATTCTGCAGTGTTTTCAGCTGATATTCAATACGCCCCCAAGGATAAGGAGGCTGGTAGATAAGCGTTGTAGTTTACCAGAAACGCTGCAGAAGATTTTAAACTGGGAAAGCCAGCCAGAGTCCAGGAGGAGAGAAGGAGGATGAAGAGAGGGTGCAGCCAACTTGAACGGAGATGAACTGAGTCTTGGGGGAGGGTGCCTTCTCTAAAACCAACAGGGTTGTTTGGGCACGTCATCTCTTAGAGATAATTAGGTGCTTAAAAATAAAACCGTCACTCTGCCTTTAGCAGTTTGGAGGGCTATCTTATGATTAGAGTATGATAATGCCACAAAGCTTTAACTTTAGGTTCAGACTGCTGGTCCTACCTTCCATCTGAAGCGAAGGGGATGGGGTGAGGAAATATATCTGCAGAAGCCTTAATATCCAAGGACAAAGTGTTTCCATCAGCCCCATCTGTCATATGATGTTTACTGGGAAGGTCAGTTTAGTTAAACTGATTCCTTGACCCTGATTTATTCTGGTTCCTCTGGAATCCACATTCTGTGAGCCAGCTTGGGTAAATCAATCACAAATCTTGGTAGGCTATGTAGGTAACCTACTCCAGACGATGATTATTTTATAGGGAGGGTGTATGTGCGATCATCTAAACTATCTCTTGCAAGGACAAGAGGAATGTAAATGAACTTAAAAGGGTAGAAAGTCTTGGAGTCTGCAATGAGAGGAAAGACTTATGGAAACGCAGGACTTCTAAATACAAGGTACTGGTAAGGACTTATGAGAAAAGAACTCGTGTCTCTGTTAAATAATAAAGACACTGCTAAGTGTGCATGTTCAACACCTTTTTGCTCATTGGAGGACTTACGCCTCTGAGAATTTCTTGGAAGAAATGAAGTTCTTCCTAGAAAATATATGCCAGATTTTTCATACTGGAGGAGGGAAGGGTGCAGTTCAGAAGCCCTGCCCTGAGTTAAGTGCCATGTAAAGTGCCATTTAAGTCACAGTTTACAGAGAACAGTGTGGGCGGCAGAAAAATGAAGATGGCCAGGAATGAATTGGGGAAGAATATCCCACTGACGAACGCACCATTCCAGATACAGCTCACATGATTCCCCACTGGACTCACACTTGGCACAGAACAGCCATTCAGTAAATCATGCTGGCTGAGTAAGTGAAAGTCCAGTTGCTGGCCAACTCCTAGCTCGAGGCACCCTCTATACTATGTTTGGATGCGGAGGTGTCAGAGGGAGGAGTATGACCCAAGCTGTGGTTGCTGCTGAGCTTTGCTCTCGTGGGAGCTTTATACACATTTTAGCTCCTAGATAGAATTTCAGCCAGCATTTCCATAATCTCTTTAGGGGAAGCGGGTTGGCATCTGTTTATGTTGTGAGCTGCTCATGGGAATTCTTTTGTGGGGAACGGTGTTTTCCTCTCATAGCATTGGTTATTTGGAAAATTACGGAGAACCCCTGCTCAGCCCTCTTTGCTCCACGAAAATCCTTTTGGTAGCAGAAATCAGGATACCTGTCTGTAAACAGTAACAGGTGAGAAAATGCTCCAGGTTTCGATAGGCAGAGGAAAAAGCCGGCCTTGGAGCATATCCTACAAACTGTTCGAACACTTATTCCATGAGAAATAATAGCCTGCTTAATCCTATAATCTTCTCTGTCGTCATCTTTTCCCAGGGCTCCAAGCTGCGGTGTTTTGCTTGTAAAAATCTAATGTGTGATGCTAATTAGTACATGAATTGTGTTGACTTCTCTGTTCATAACGATTAGTGTTTCAGTATGTTCTTAGCACATCAAAATGCTATTTTTTTCCCTGCCCACATGTTTACTGTCAGATAGTAGCTTGTTGCTAGAGTTTGACAATAGAAAATGCAACACAGAGGACTAGACATTCTGAGATAAGGAACACCTCTCCCTGCCAGATTGTGTGCAGAGGGTGGAAAAGAGGTTCCAAAGAATGAACGTGCGGTTCAACTTGCGCCTGAGAGCAGTTCAACTTCTGTTGAACAAGGGAGGCTTGTGTTATTATTAATTTCACATCTGAGTGATGACAGTGTGCTTGGCTCCATATGAAATCATAGGACAACGCACTTTCGCGAATCTGACATGATTTTCATGAACTTTTAACTAATTACCCAGCTGCTGCTGAGGCATCAGTGCTTGTTCTCAGTGTGGAAGTTGTCCAGCTTGGCTGCAATCGTGAATACTGTTTCGTTATTACTATGGAAACCTGACCTCTGTTTTTTCCATCTACAGCTCAACCCTTATCTTCCTCTAGTTCCAGGCCTCCTTATCATGATTAACGTCTTCAGTTTACCTTAAATTTACATGATACCTTTTACTCAAGAGCATAAACCTAAGAAAAAATTAGTTTCCATCAACTAGGAGTCAGAAACGTAGGGTGGAATGAATAGATGGAACACTTTTACAACAGGAGCAGAGATTTAAGTTTGGATTTAAAATACTCAATAAAAAAAAAGATCTTTGTTTTATCTTATAATTGGATCTGAACTTTCAAAGCCTAAAGTATTTTTATCCATATACTTATCTTTATCTTATGCTTGAATCTAACCTTTACCAGGAATTGGAGAAACAGACTACGTATCTCATCATACAATGGACAGCTGCACTGAATACCTACATCTAGACCAGAGGGCCACCAGCTATGACCATCTGGTCACATCCCGCCTGCCACCAGTTTTTGTCAATAAAGTTTTATCGAAACACAGCCACGCTCACTTGTTTATGAATTGTCTGTGGCTGCTTTCTGCAATGGCAGAGTTGAGTAGCTGTGACTGAGGTCATATGGGCCACAAAGCCCCAAATATTTGTTATCTGGCCCTTTCTAGAAAAAGTTTCCCAATCTCAGAGCTAGACTTCTAAAAATCAAGGAACAAATGATTTTCACTTAAGAAATACTTCCCACATTTGTTAAACCCTTCCAAATTTCACATAAAAAGATCAAGAAAGTATGTGAAAAGTGCACTGATTTCTATGTTTCAAGGGATAGTTACAGTGACTAGAACAGACCGTAATTCAGGGAATTGGTGAATAAAAATCCATTGTCTCCAACAGAATAGCTCTCCCATCAGCCAAGCCTCTCACTGAGCCCATGATATGGTCTGAGGAGAAAGCTGGTAGGGAGGTAGAGACAATCTCCCTACGTAATCTCTCCATAGGTTTCACCTTAGAAGACCACCAGATGGTGTGAAACGTTACTGGCTCTTAGATTCTCCACAGCCTGCCTCTTGACCATCAAAGGATTCTTCTTGAGTAGCTTTCCCCACAAAGTGTTCTGTAGAACACCAGTCCAGAGAGGAGCCCCTGGAACCAAGAGCTCCTTCGATACTAGTAATTCCAATTCTTCTATCAATAGACCCAAGAAGTCCACCTGTACATTTCAACTTCATAAGGCCAAGAGTAGCTTTTTTGAAAGTAACGCTCATTAATTTACTGTGGAAAGAGAGGTTAAGGAACATAGTTTGGGAAATGCACCCTCCCTCATCTCTTCTCTTACCACAAAAGCTGGGGAGAAGTTGGGATAGAAATTATTGTTCTGTTGTTTGTTAGTTTTTCCATTTTTCAATAGAAAATGTTTCTAAACTCCTCTGATGTTCTGCAGGTAACTTCATGACCAATGCCATAAAGTAACAGGCTCCTAGACTTACACTGAGATCCACTTAGCATAGCAGTCTGCTGAGTAGAAGATTCACTTTGGAAATCTCTTGAAGTCTCTGTGGATTTAACTAAATACAACCAAAAGGCCAATTATGAGCAGGCATGAGATGTTTTCAAGCAAAATGGTAAACACACATGGCCTGATTTAACCCCAATTCTTTGAATTTAATAACACTTGATCAGACCAGCCTTTTCATCAAGGTGTCCCTCACTCAGACCTCATCTGGAAGCTGGTTGAGTTGGTAACCTTGCTGCACAGGTGAATTCTGGTTCTCACTGACAAATGATTGTTGCTTGGTGTGACTGTTCTCTGAAGCTTCTACTGGTTGTGCCTTGAGTCTTGAGTGACCTCCTGTCTCTTACATGAGTCCATGCTTCCCAGGGCAGGATATTTTAGCTTCTGTATTTCATGTCTTTAATAGACTAACAAGTGTAGATATTCTCCTGGGCTAAGAAACAAGTAGCAGTGGCCAGAGGAGCTGGGTGACCAAGCGTTAGTGGTGGCTGGTAAGTCAGCAGCAGTGAACTGTAGTCGAGCACAGAGAAAAGAGTCTTGAACCAGGGGATCCAGGTCCTGGCTTTCACTTGGTCACTAGATAGTGCTATCAAATATAAAAAGCCACATTTAAAAAAAAAAAGCCATGTGTTCACTTTGGGCTTCATTCTGTTTTTATGTGAAATGTGACTATTGGACAAGAAGAGTGATAACAAACTCCACAGCTGTGATTCTTGACGTTCGCTTTGCACCAGGCTCACCTGGGGAGGTTTTTAAATCCCCCCCCCCCATGCTCTGGCTACATTCAGACCAACCAAACCAGAACTTCTGGTGGTAAAACCTAGGCATCAGCCCTTCCAAATCTCTTCAGGTGATTCAGATTTTCAGTCAATACTGAGAACCGTGTTCTGCAGGACTTAAAGTCTGAATTTTATGCCCGAATTTCTGTCTTTAAAAAAGTGATAACTGAGAGTGATTGAGGGTGACACTCCCTAATGACTAAATATGACTGGATAAAGAAGAAAAGAATTAGGAGCACAGATCCTCATCTTGGGCATTAAAATCCTTTGCTTGAGGAAAAATAAAAGTTTTAGAAATGAATTACTCTATAGCCAAGGTTGGTTTCTGGTCCTTTTTCCCATTCAGAATTCTGGAAACATAGTTTGGGTTCAGGCAAGAGACAGCTGAACACACTGAATTCAGGAGCCATATGATCAACTCTGGTCTCCCTGGCTGAAAGTTTCTTCACTGTTCCTACCCTAGCTCTTGCTAATGTGGTTGTCTGCTGCCTTAATGCTAACATCTTGATGACTATGATGTCTAGAACAGTGTGACAGTCTTCTGAAATCTTTATACCTGAAGTACTACAAACTGTCTTAATTATTTTGAAAAGTCCCAGTTCCCCACATCATAGAAAATTTTCATAGAAAATTTGAATTGGGAAGATCATTTTCCTAAGGATAATGGCTTTCTAGGAATAGTTAAAGAGGAAAACATTTGGTTAGATTCATGTAATATTAAATTTGAATCCCAATGGTTTTTTAAAGTGTGATCAATCTAGGGAAAATCATGCATATGTCTCCAAGTAGGGGTACTTAGTGTTCAGTTATTTTCAATCTGAAATGCATATTTTGGATTGAGTACATTTCTTCCTAATGTATTCTGACTCTTGACATTGCCACCCTCAAGCTGACCCCACTGTGTGTTCAGTATGGGCATGGGGCACATTAGTCTTCCCCATCTTCGTATTGCCAGTGACCAGAACAGTACTAGGATCACTGAAGGTGTTCAATAAATATGTTGAAAAATAAATGAAGGACTGTGTGAGGTTTGTACGATAAAGCTCAGATGGAAGTAGGGTCTCTCCAATACTGTAAATAAATTTGACGCCTATAAGTATGCATGCTACTCTACTGAGTCTTTTTAGACTTCCCCTATAATTATGTATTTAAACAAATGACTAATATCAACTTGAATGAGCCCACAATTAGACAATCTAGAGAAAGGTACTCTGATCTTCACTTGACAAAGAATACTAGGAAACCCAAAAGCCTGGCAAAGAGTGAGACCCCTCTTCAAACAGAACTTAGGAAGCCATGCCAAGGTATAATGACTTTGAAACTTATTAGCATTTATTATTTAAGAATGGAACCATACCAGCACCCACCACCTAATCCCAAAACCAGAATAAAACCACTTAATCCACATGTGTGGGGATTTTTTTTTTTTTTTTTTTTTTTTTTGCATCTAGGGCCCTTGCATATAGTTCTGCAGGTTATTTACCTCACCCTGCCGAAGTTTGGTCAGTGGACCAAAAGCATCAGTATCGTCTGAGAGCTTGTTAACATGCAGAATCCTGGGGCTCACCCCAGATCTACTTAATCATATTGTGCATTTTAACAAGATCCCCCATATAGTTTACATTCTCAATAAAGCACCGTACAGCACAACAGAGTTAGAACCATAGGTCCTTCAGATTTTGCAATAATCAGTTCCAGAATATAAAATAACTACACATAAAATGTTTAAAGGGAAAAAAAAAGATAGAATTACCAAAATGAGCAGCAAATTAAAAAAAAAAAAAAGCAAACAGAACTTCTGGAAGTGAAAAAAATGTAATTGCTTAAAAACACTCAAACTGCTATAAAATAAGTCAAACACAGAAATCTGTTTGTTGCTTTAGCTGACTTACCCATGGTGATTTTTTTCTTCTCCTATGTGTGATTGACTGTGAGCACCTATTTAACTGATCTCAACATTTTAAAAATCTGGCAGCCTGCACTGGGGTTCTTTCCTCTATAGAGGTTTGCATTTATTTCTGCCAAGACCCTCTGGTTTACATCACTTCCCCATCTTCTCACTGACTAAAGTCTAGTCTCCTGGCACCACTGATATCAGCAACTGCCCCCGAAGGAACTGTACCCTCTGTAAGCACCCAGCACTTTGGTTTTAGCTACTAGTTTGTTACTTTGTTTCATTTCCTTCTCTTGGAGCTATGACATAAAATGTAATTTTTTTAAATGTATGGTCTAGTTGGTAGCAGGAAGGTCCTACAAATTACCTAGTCCACCATACTGTGGAAAGCGGCCTCTACTAAAGCTAATTTTCATTTATTAGCTATTAGGTTGAAACACACACCAGTGTGGCTGAACCAGTCTAGCAGCTCTTAGACACAAAGTATGCTGTGGCAGAGTCTGGGGACCACAAAGACCTGATAGAAAAGTACAACAAGGACAGAAACCTGTGTTAACGGCTATCTTTTTGCCAACATCCTGTTCCAAGTATTAATTATTTGCAGGGAAGGCAAAATGCTGGAAATGGTTTTTCAGCTATTTCTGACTGAATCAAATATAAACTGACACCTTTCCTGAAAACATGTCAGAAAAAACAGAAAGAAAAATCTTACCTTTTGAATAGCTTTGGACTTAATTAAAGTCACCCCTGCATATGCATAGTAGACGAACATGCGCATGCATGCACACACACACACACACACACACACACACACACACACTCCTACAAGATAACTGGAGGTGACACCATGGCTCTCCATTTTATCAAGGATAAAAGCTTTGAGATTTAAAATTGGAGTAAATGTAAATATCCACTAAAGTTGGCTTTTGCCAAGTTTCTTAACATTATTCTTAAGTCTTGGCCATACTAACTCTGGGGTTGAGAAATGCTCTGGTAGAACCTATCTCTAACAGTATTCTGACCCATTGGGTGGTTCTTCTTGGAGGTAGGAGTGGGGGGGTGATTAGTGGTGTCCATGGCAACAGTTGACTTACACAGCATCCAGCTTTGTCCCATTGAAAGCATGTCCTTGGACTGAAGTAAAGCCATTGTTGTATAGCTTCCTATAAGCAACAGAGAGAAGAGAAATCAGTGACATGTAAGAGGTGGTGTTGGCCCTTCTCTGAGGGTTGGGTTTTATTTCTTCAGTGTCAGAAATGTGCATGAAGGTTCTCAGGTCCCACATATGAGCCCTACAAGACAACTTTACGCTATGTCTTGTTTTGGATGTGGAATAATACTTCCCAGTTTGAATCCCCATTCTCCAGACTTAGTTCCTAGATCTTTAAGCTGTTTCTCAGAAGCAGATTCACTTTGACGAACAAGATTTGCCATCATTAAGGATTAAAAAAAATGTTCTACATATACTCAAAAAAACAGGAGTTTCAGGTAATAGTCAACACAATGTCAATAATGGAGAAGTAAGAGCAGTTTCTCAAGACAAACACTGTAAAAGACATTCATCTGAATGCACAAGTTTTACATTTTTTCTATTTAAAATGTTATTTCACATTTGTATTTCATATATTTTTTTAAATTCTCAGGGCTTATCATAGATTAAATACTTAAATGGTTGAGGACTGAATTAAATTGAACTTCAAAAACAAATCTAAGAAAATAGATAGACCATGGCATTTTGCAGAAATGTTACTGTTTTAACTTGTTGCTATGTTTCTGCAACCAATTAATTCATACAGTGATTCCAGGGGCTGGACCGAAATGTTATCTCGTCTATTTCCTAATCAACTTATTGAGCTATGGAGGTGATTTGCCAAAGCCTCATTGACAAACAGCAGTCAGGGAATCAGGATTTCTGACCTCAAAAGCAATTCTTTCCACCCCAAAAGCACACACACTTTCTGCTGGCAGAGGAGCTCCAGCCACGGGAACGCTGGTCAGCACAGGAATGCATGGGGGTCCCTGGGGGCTACCGGCACGAGTTAAGAGAAGGCTGCCATGACCACAGTCAGGCACAGCTAGTGATGATTGCAGGGAAAGCTACCGTAGTCTGCCTCCCGTCAACTCTGGTAATACAGGAAGAAGCACACAAGAGACTCTGAGTTTTGGAATTAGATCTGGCTCTGTCATTTCATAGTAGATGATCCTGAGAATTTCTCAACCTCTATTATCCTCATTTTCCTTGTCTGCAAAAATATGATAAAATGATACCTAATCCAAAAGTCACTGGGAGGACAGAATAGTTATATATTTAACACAGTGAGGTGTGGACACTTAAGAGATGACCGTGTTAGAAGGAATATCTTGAAAACTTGGATTTATCTTATGCAGTTGTGGGGAACTGAGAAGTAATCCTTTTTTGCGGGGTTTTGTTTTAAATACTTGCACAATGAGTTTAAGTCCAGCTACTAAGGTGTCCTAGGGGTGGACAGCAATGTACAGGGACACTAAGCACAGAGACTGAGAAAACTCTGATAGATAATTTTTTTCTGAACTAGATCTCTTTTATGATGATGTGAGAATTGTACATTTGATGTTTCTATTTACCCAAACTTTGCTGAGAGGGCCTAGACAATAAAAATATTCTTTGTGGGAATTACATTTCAGAGATTAAATAAAACTCTTATTGAACAAGTAGGCCTCAAAAAGGGAAAATAGTGAAGGAAGAAAAACATAGGAAAGAAAGAACAAAGGATCACAAACTTTGATTGAAAGTCTATCCTACCAGGGGTATGAATATTGCTGTTGGACACATATCCTTTCATGGTTATAGTTGTTGGAGGCTGAGCCTCAAAGAAGCAAGGACTTTTGCAAGATTGTAGAAATGACCATCTGAAAAGATAATGGACAACCCATGCTATCCTCACCTTTAGATTTCAGGAAGGTTGAGTTTCCCTTATTCAGAGATTTGTCAAATGCCTCCTGGGTACCATGCTGGGTGGAGACAAAGAGCAGCTTTCACTTTAGAGAGCTGCTTGGGATACGGGATCCTTAGGAAAAAACGCCAAAAGTTGAAGGTAACATTCTGAAAAGAAACTGAGACTGGCATTTACATAGGATGAGCAGGAAATGATGCAATGGAAACCTTTACTGGGGAGGTAAGCTTGTGGTTTGGGCCTGAGCACGCTAAGACCCCAGGTCTTTGCTGTGTTGTCAAATGAAATGGTTGCTGGGAAGAAGTCTCCTGTCTTTTCAAGACAGCTCCCCCTACACTTTGGGGATGAACTGAAGTGCTCTGCTGTGGGTAGATCCCAGAGGTTGAGAGAGCTTCACAGGGCCACAATGGATTGATCGAGATACTTGGAAACAGCCCCTTCAAAGAGCTGTGTGGAGGCTTGGATCATTTTTGCTAAGGAATAACTCAATCAAGTTTGTGGATGGTGAAGAACCCCTGGACGGTAGCTGACCAGAGAAAGGGAGCTGGTGACAGTCTAGGCCTGAACATGGGCAGTGGTCCTGACACTAGAGGGGAGGGAGCTCTATCTAGCCTTAGCTCCACTTTGTGGCTAATTTAATCAGAGAGGGGAATTCGTTACTGGCTTGGGGAATTACCTTATCTTTCATACCTCTGTTAGGTCTCCTTCGTGAGAACATTTTGTGAATCTCCCTAAGAAAGCATCTCTTTCTGAACAACTAAAGAGCAGAACCCATTCTAACTCTGGAAGAATGATGACGCAAAGCAGCACTATGTTTTCTAGACAATATCCCTTCAAAGGAGCTTAATAATCGTTGTGACGACACAGCTGAAGTGTGAGTGCAGAGTATGAAAAGCCCTTAGCAGCACTCCTTTCTAGCTCAGGACCTTGGG
Organism: Camelus ferus; assembly: GCF_009834535.1. Lineage (NCBI taxonomy): Eukaryota > Metazoa > Chordata > Mammalia > Artiodactyla > Camelidae > Camelus > Camelus ferus. Next base: position 75,256,326 of record NC_045701.1, on the reverse strand, counting down.
AAAGTCACTTAAATTTGCTTTAACCCCAGTTCTTCTTCTGTACCATGCGGACACTAGAATACAGAATATTCCATTATAAGGCCTGCAGGCCAAATCTGGCCCACTGCCTGTTCTGTAGATAAAATTTTATTGGAACATGGCCATGCTCATTAGTTTAGGTCTTTTGAATGGCTGCTTTTGGCCTAATGCAGAGCTGAGCAGTTGCCACAAAGGCCACGTGGCCTGTAAAACCTGAATGACCCTTTACAGATAAAGTGTGCTGCCATTTCTGTAAGGGAATACTGTCATCTTGTTACCTAAACCATTTTGTCATCTATAGAGTGCCACACTGTAAGGTGCTACTCTTACCGAACTACGTGAAACCCTTGGCGGATCATAGAGCACATACTGTATGGTGGTCTGGTTCTTGGATGGCCTGTGAAAACGTGACAATGGCCCAAATAAAAATTCAGTTGTTGGCAGGAGTGGAACTGGCAATACTCACAGTGTCAAGGTTTCATTGCACAGGCCCTGAAAAGCATTCACAGGGAGTGCAGTCATGTAAGGGTTGTCTGTAATTTCACTGCAAGAGAGGGACAAAAACATTTGGTGAAAAAAACGCTTTTCTTCTGGAGCTGGGCTCTTGCTGTATATATGCACTTAAACAAATAACCTGATGCAGGTCAGTTCTATCTTATTTCTTTTCACGTGTCATTGACCCTTCCTAGCTATTGGAGGCTCAGAGGTCTGGTGAGTGGTGAGAGCTGTTCTAGGTGGCCATGCACTCGGAGCCCCAAATGTGTAGTAAGCAAGTGAGCTTTGGGTGTGGGCTGGGGTTCCCGACAATCCTCATCTGCAAGGGGAGCAGGTGGGTCACAGAGAAGTTCTTGTGAATCTCTGACAAATACTTTGTCCAGAGCAAGTAGTTTTCTTGGTGTATGGGACCCTTAAAAAGGGTTGGTAGAATGGGATCAACGGATTTTATTTCATGAGTATGACTACAGTGTCCTCCACTTGCAAAACACTGTCAGATAGATGCTTCTGGAGAACATTTCTATGCCAGTCTAGTTGCTGGAGGATGGCCTATATTTTGCACTGAGCTCATCCTCAGCAAAGAAGCATGGGCATTTTTTTTTCCTAGCAAAATCCCAAGAGTTTAGATCCTATCATTCTACATTTTGCTGATTCTGTAGTACAAACTGTAAACCTGTAACTCTGTCTATGTTCTTTCGCTTCGGTACAACTAGTAAGTCACTTGACCATGGCATGGGTTTTGGAAAAGAGCGCATGGCCCCAGTCAGAAGTCACAGGGAGTAGTTTGAGCACCACTCATGGCTGCTCCTTGGGATTCTGCTCAGACAAAATTACCTAGGTCTTCTCTTCCTCCGTTTCTTCATTTATGGAGTGGAAAAATTATAACTTCCTTTGATGCCTTGTAAAGTGGTTGAGAGGAGTAAATGTGATAATGCATGGGAAAGTGTTTGAAAAGCTTTGTGAAAAATAAGTACCATCATTATCATCCAGTTTACTTGTATTCAGTCACTCCCATCAGCAAACAAACATCCCATAGTGTCTTCCATTAAGAAATTTTTCTCTTTATTTGATATGCTCCGACTACTGAGATATTTTCTGCTGTCTTTTAATAGTTAAACTTCCCAGAAGAGTTTGTTATGGTCACTCTCTTTAATCCCTCTTCTGATTCTTTCTTGAGCCCACTCCAACCAGACTTCTCCACCCCCAGAGTTCCACTGGAACTGTTCTTTTCAGAATCACCAATGTCCCTTATTACTAAACCCAATGGCCATTTCTCAGTCCTTGCCTTACTTCATCCATCAGTGCATTCATCACAGCTGATCACTTCTTCCTCCTTGAAACAATTGGTTCACTCGTTTTCAACCAGCCCCTACAGCTGTGCCCTAGTTCTTGTCAGTGACAAGTAAAATATCGACAAGTATTGCATGTGTGCACACTTACAGTATGAAGAATACATCAGTGGAATAAACTTTGGTCAGGTCTGGGAATACTCTAAGTCCAGTGTTGAAAATGCCACTAAAGTACAAGAAAAAGAAGAACAGAAATAAGGTAGGAAAACCAACTCATAGGAAGTAGAATAATGTAATAGCTGAAAGTATGTGTTCTGAAGTCAGACTGGGGTCAAATCATTGAATGTCTGAAAGACCACGGCTAGTTCTAACCCTTGGAAGAGACAATGCTCCCTCAAGGTATAAGAACCTAATCCAGTCCACCAGTGTGAACACATCTTTTCATTTTAGAAGAATCTGAGGATTGTTTGAACCTAGAAATGGGAATTTAGGTTTCTTTCCGTGTGTGTGTGTGTGTGTGTGTGTGTGTGTGTGTGTGCGCGCGCGATATTTCTTTGTTTTAACTGGAGAACATTATGTGTTACGGAGAGGGGAGGGTGGAATAAGGGAAGGATGAGACAGGAAGACAATATGATTACTCAACTCCAAGCCAGGCTTCCTTTTTCAAACTGCATTATATTGTGTTCATTATTTTACCAAGAATGGTTTCCCCATGGCAGTCACCAGCAGTACCGTAACAAGTAGGTCCAGACAAGGAAGGAAATGAGCCAAAGACAATGTCTTCACTTTCTAAAACATGTGTCATCAGGGCAAAATGTCAAGATTAAAACATATGCGTAAGATGCCAGAGGTGTCAGCCTCTGGACACCTCTCAGATTTAGTTGGTTTAACATTCGTTGCAGCTACTAGAACGTAGGTAGTGGAAGGAATGATTCTTTTTTTAAAATGCTTTGGCATGACATGGTGAGAACTTGTCACTATCAGTAAACCTTTTAAGAAAGTCTTCTTGGAGAGGAAAGTCTAGTTTCATTGATGCACCTACTAAGGCAAATTCTGACCTGACTCCTTCTAGAAGGGAAGGCACAGATTTAAAGAGGAAGCAGGTCTCAAAAAGAGCAAATGGGATATTCCAAATAACAAAGGAGAGAAGTGAGGTTCCGTAAGGTATATCTGAAGAACAGGAAACAAACTAGTTCAGCTGCAACAGTGGATCATGTGGGAAAGAGTAGGGAGGGAAAGGCCCAAGAGCTAAGTAGAGGCTAAACAGAAAAGGACTGCAAATGCCAGATTAGGGACTTGGACCAGGACCTCTCTGTTCTTCAAGACCTTTTTGCTGTCTCCTCTAATTACCTGCACCCCAGATAATGCATGTACCTCTCATTTGTCACTTACCATTTTTCTCCTGTAGGGAAGGAACTTTTCAATTCCATATGTAATAGCTTCCTTAACTAGATTGTAAGCCTCTTGAAGGCAAGGAAATGTTTCACTATCTTACATGTTCCCCACAGGGCCTTGCACATAGTAGGGGACCATCATATCAAAGAATTATTGACGGACTGAAACTCAAAGTCCATACAGGAGCCACATCCTTGTGCCATAATTTCTATTACTCCCCAGATACCTCTTCAGCCACATAGCCCATCCATAACTTCTTTTCTCCTGGCATCTCTCACTCCTACCTCTTCAACACTGAACTATTCTTAGTTCGCTAGACAATCCATGTGGTTCCATACCTTTGTGTCTTTATCATGCTATTCCATCCACCTGTATTTCTCTTCTATCCCTCCCCCTCCTCTTCCTGGATAACTTCTCTATTCATCCTTAAAGACATTTCATAAAAGAAATGAAATAATACATTAATAGTGATTATTTCTGGATATCTGGATTAAGATTGACTTTTCCCCACTCATAATCTTTTACAATGCATGTGATCAGGAAAGAAGGAAAGGAGGGAAGCTGCCCCGAGGATCTGAGGCCATACACGTACATTCATTGAACACACCTTTACTGAGCACCTACTCTGCACTGGGCAATAAAGATGCAACGAAGAACAAGGATGTTGTGGTTCCTGCTCTCGTGGTGGTTACCATTAGCTCACGGGGGTCACTATGGCAAAGTAAGTGCTGTCCCTTCCATTTCTGTCCCTCCCAACCTCCAAGAGACTGGATTTTATCCTTTTTTGTTTGTTTGTTTTTCTTTAACAGTCACTCTAATATTGTCGTGATACCCATTTCCTAACAAAATTGACTGGTGGGCTCTCAGAGTTTTTCGTTTTGTTTTGTTCTGTTATGTCCCATTTAAAGGCTACAGAAAATGATAGTATTTTCTCCCTCATGTCTCTGGTCCCAGCACTATGTGCTGACTTTTGAAGAGATTTTTAAAATGTGGATCATTTCATCTGATACTTTATCCCATGGGAGAAGGTGGGGAATAAGTCACAGGATGGGATTTGCCCTGGGCCTTACAACACTATAATGGCCCTGGCCCACATCATCCTGCGGACAGTCCTACATCATACTTCTCTTAAAAAATAAGGTAGGATGGAGAGGAGTTAATACTTACAGGAACTTCAGAAGGGGGAGTTCTTTTAGGGCACCAGGGTCTATGTAAGTTAAGCTTCTGGTATTCCGAATCTCTCTGCAAAAGTTGCAAGAAACATATTCACTGTATTATATCCATTTCCGTTTTTATGAAAGATGAAACAACATAAATCAGGTTTAAGAAATGTTCATGAGAAGAACACACATTTACATGGTGCCCCAGGGGCTGCTTCTGCCAGGAGTCAGTCCCATTCACAACAACAAGCTACTTCTGCCTCCTCTTAGGGATGCGATGGCTGTTCCACCCTCCCCATCATTGACTTAGTTTCAGGCCATTTAAATTTACGGGCAACATTTCTCTTGGTTGTAGTCTTAGAGCCTTATTTTTCCTTTTAGACTCAAATAGCAAAATAAAAACCTTTCCAAAGGTTTGTTGAGGGCAGCAGCAAATAACCTGGCCCTGGAGTGGGGGTTTGAGTGGATTACATAATGGACGACAGCAAGGCAGTAAGGTCAATGAGGTTCCTCTGTCAATTGCTGTTTCAGGGGTAGAAGAGGTAGTGAGTATTAACTGTTCACTTGAGTTTATTCTTCTGTTATCAGTAATTCAAAACTCTTCAGCACATGTGGTGACATCGTATATGTCTATAACTTATATACTTAGGTTTATATACGATGCTAATCAAAATGCACAGTTAGCATTAGTGAGATTAGTGCCTGTTAGAAATAGGTTCTCATTGGTAGAATACAATGTATTCAATATGTGTAGATTGGTTAAAGAGTATAAAGGCCCTCCGTATGCTTCTGTGAAGAGGGTAGGAGAACTTAGACCTACAGCCCACTCCCTTCTGGATGGCACCTAAGGCTTGATTCCTAAAGGAACCTGAATCCATCCAATCATTGGTGGTAAGAACTAGAAGACTTAGAATCTGAGCTCTGAGATTTTTTTTTTAAATAGTTTTATTGAAAGCGAATTTTCATAAAATTTATGCATTGCAATTAGATGATTTTTAGTGAACTTACAGAATTATGCCATTGTCACAATCTAGTTTTAAAACATTTCTATCAATGACAAAAGTAATCATATGTACATTTGCAATTTATTCCCACCCAACCCCCCATGCCTAGGAACCACTGATCTGTTTTCTACCTCTAACTTTGCCTTGTCTGGACATTTCATATAATGGAATCATAAACATGTAGTCTTGTGTGTCTGGCCTCTTTCGTTTAGCATACTGCCGGAGAGGTTCATCCACAGCGTAGCATATATCAGTAATTTGCTCCTTTTTTATTACTGAATAGTCAGATGGGACTGAGATCAAATCTTGGCTCTGTTCCTTCTGGCTACATGACCTTGGGCAAGTTCCTTGACCTCTCTGAGCCATAGTTTCCTCGTCTGTAAAACAGGGACAATAATAGCACCTCCTTCATGCGACTCTTGTGAGGATTAAATAGTCTTTCAGGGGTTCGGTATGTGTCCTAGCATACAGTGAAGGCTCCATAGATGACAGTTTTATTATTGTTATTCTCCTGAGTGGAGTGAAAGCTAGAGCAGACATCAGAGACTTGGGGCTGGAGGTACTGCAATGTTTGTAAAAATTTAAAAACCAAAACCAAACAAACAAACAAAACATTAGGTTTGGTATTTGACTAAGGACACTGAATATGAAACAGACCTTGGAAGAGAGAGGGTGGCATTAACTCTGAGAACAGAAACCATCTACCATCTCCCCCTCCTCAGCTTGCTATCTATTATCAGTATAACCTTACTGGTCCCTTGTCTTCATTAGCATAACTTTTGCCCAGGCAAATAACTTTATAGTTCATTGTGGGAACTTCTTGAAAGACCCATCAGTGCTTTAACAGCTTATATCCCGAGACTCTTAGAAACCCTCACCTCAAAACCTTTGCCTGTTGTGTCCACTCATCCTAAACTGGCCTGTCGTGGTCCTCACCCAGCCAAGACCCTGCATGAAAAGACCCGCTTTCAACTGTTACACAGAGGCAACTCTGGGCCCTAAGCTAGGAATTCTTAACTCCAAATACAAATTTAAAAAAATGTTTAAAGGAGATTATCGACCAGAACTTAAAAGAAACACAAATACTCACTATTGCTTAATTATCCTACATTGGATTTCAAATAAAATGGACATTAAGATGAGAAGTCTAACAACAATGCTCAGTGCGCTGTTTTCACAAACCAGCAGATGAATAATTTAGCATAGCATTAGGTTCATTTCATCATATTCTAGATTCTGGGTTTTTTCTTCTTCTGAGAAAATTTTGTTAATTCTCAGTAAGGGCCAAGAACAGAGAGACTGGTTTGTTCAATACAAATGGCACAGTGGCCAGTACTTAGTACCCAGCCTAAACCCCAAAGAGGAAGGGAAATCAGCAAGGTGAGAGAAGGGTGGTTGGAGGAGGCAGCAGTCAAAAGAGGGGAAAATGAAGGCTTAAGCCCTCCCACGAGGGAACTTTCAAACTACTGGTTTTCTTCCCATCTCGGTTATTCAATAGGCATTAGTTCTTGGCATTTGACCGTGATCCTCAGCCTTAGAAATATTTGCCCACACCCTAAACATCCCCAGTCCATGAGTGAAGCATGCCAACCTGGGACAGAATTGAGGGTGATAATAAAGTCAAGTTGGCATTTCACCTGCAAAGTTAGATAGAACCAACGGTGATGGGAAAGCTTCAGTCTCGCACTGGGCAGGGAGACTGAGTTAAAATATCTGAAGAGAAGAGAAGCTGCCCCAGTCAGCATAGCTAGACTTTTCTTATTGCTCAAAACAGGACACTGAATGAGATTATTAGCCATAAACCCAACTCTCAGCCAGTCCCAGATCCTTTTCATCTCGTACTTCGGTTTGGTTTCCAGTTAGTTTCTAGTCTGCTTTTAAGTGGCAATAGTTCAAAAAATGGGAGGCAGTCCACTCTGACTGGGTCTGCTGACTCTACTGAGTAGAGTAGGGAGAGAGTTATTAAAACTAAACAAATAATTATTGGGCATCTATTACTTTCAACTTTCCTGTGTGCTCTGGGAACTATAGGGAATTAGTAACTAATTATTTAATTAGTTTAAAAAGAAGATGTGAATATATTGGCAAAGCCATAATTTTGTTACTTTACTTAATGCTGGACAGTACCAAGGTGGAAACTGGGACTAGGAATTAGGTAAAATAATTTTGAAGTAACATTTTATGATAAACAGGCTTTTGTCATATAATAAATCACCCATGTATTTTAACATCAAGTATTAATTTCAAAGTTAATTCATATTGAAGGAATCTTTAATTTTTTAAAAGTTTATTTCATTTGACTATGAAAATTATATTGTAAAAACTTGTAACCACATTCACATCAAAAAGATGTGAAATCTCCCATTGTTCCATGATTCAAAGAAAATCAATTTTTTTCTTCTCTGTAGTATATCTTGGTTTTTTAAAAATAGTATTACATCAAAAGCATTTTCTCTGGGATTAAATTCTCTATGACAAAAGACGTCTAATGGTTGCTCAGTATTTCATACAAAACCATTTTTCGACTTAAGCATTTGAGTAGTTTCCACATTTTTGCTACTATAAATTAATTCTGAGACATATGGCTTTTTATGTGAACTTTTTCCCTCACTCCTCTGTTTATTTTCTTAGAGAAAAATTATTGAAGTGAAATTACTGGGTGAAAAAAGTATAAAGGCTGTCAAAGCTCTTGGTATATAGTACATCCTTAGCTTCTAAAGTCCTGATTTTTGGACTAACACTCACTCTTCAGTGATAGTTTGGAAGTTCACAGAATAAATTATTTCCTCCATTATCAGGGCTTGGTTTCAGTGAGAGACATCTTAATAATTCTACTTTGATAATTATCAATAAAGTATCTTACCACTAACATTCCATTACATAACTGAGGAAAAATAATCTATAATGGAAGGTGATATTCATGATTTTGATGCATCTTTAAATTTACTGTGGAATTAAAATTGAATAGATGTTAATTCAAAGAAAGTTTATAAATGTTTAGATTTTTAAAGTAGATTGAGGAAAATGTAAGTTTATCAGCAGATTTTCCACTAGAAATAGGTTATAAAATGATTTTTCCAAACTGCCTGGAAGATAGATACAGCTACTTTCCTAATTATTTAATAATCATGACAAAGACGGGTGCTCTTGAAACCTCCAATAAATCCACTTGATTCAAGTTAGTGAATCAGCAAAATTAAGTCTTATCTCACTGTATGCTAGAAATCACACATTCTACCCACCCAGTTGTAGAATTTTCATTTTTTGTGACTTTTTAAAATATCCACAAAACAGTAAAAACCTATCTCTGAGGGCAACACTTTATTTAATTATTTCTTCTTTTACTTAAGAGATATTTTGAATTTGCATCAGTTTTGGAGGCAGACACTCTTGGTTTCAAATCCTGACCCTGAAATTTCTTAGCTAAGTAAACTTGGGTGAGAGCCCTGTGACATACGTATTTCCATCTTCATTTTACATAGTGGAAACTGAGGGTTAGTGTGATTAAATGGAACAGTATATGTGAAGCACTTTTAGCAGAGTGCTTGCCCATAAAAGGCATTCAGTAATTGGCAGCTGCTATTAATAGGAGTAACAACAGCAACGATCTACTATATGCTATTGGCCTCTTTATAAAGGAAATGAAATGGAAGATGGAAGTGGCCAGTATTTCATCAATTTGCAGGTATAAGTTTTCATGAGATGTACACCTTTGGGTGCAACCAGTATCCCAGCTAAAGTTTAAAACTGAGGAGAACTGGGCTGGGGAGGGAGGGTATAGCTCAGTGGTAGAGTGCATGCTTAGCATGCACAAGATCCTGGGTTCAATCCTCAGTAGCTCCATAAACAAACAAACAAACCAACCTAATTACTTTCCCTACCCAAAGCAAAACTTGAGAACAATTGATTTGTAATCACTTAGGATCCTCAATAATTTACAAAGAAATCTGCCATTCTTGTAGTTTTCTCTTACAGATTCTCAGTGTCTTTCACCCATTGTTAACTGATACATAATTGTCACCTCTTCTGGCCATCTATTGTTGCATAACAAATTACCCCACACTAAAAGGCTAAGATAGCAACCATTTTATTATAGCTCAAAATTTATGGATTAGGATTTCAGGCAGTGCTAAACTCAGGAGTTTCTTCTGTGTGGATGTGGCATCCTCTGGGCTCACTGGTTGGTACACAGCTGGTGTTTGGATCAATCTGGAGCATCCAAGACGGTTGTGCTTCTATGCCTGGCTCTGATGGGGGTTGTTAGAAGGCTACACTCAGCTGGCTACTTCTCCATCTCCATGTAATCTCAGGGCCTCCCCCTATGGTCTTCCCATCAGTGTAGTTGGACCGAGGCAAAAGGATGTGAAGGCCCTAAGGTGAGGAAGATCTCGGACTGTTCAAGGAACTAAAGAACACAGGTGTGCAGGAATGGAGTGAGATGAAGAGGCAGAGGCAGGCAGAGCCAGCAGAAGACCTGGACCTGGAAGTTTATGTTGAAGACTTTCGATTTTATCCTAAGAGAAAAATCACTGGGGCTGTTCAGAAATAAATTAGAGGAAGCCAAAACTGGAAAGACCAGTTAGGCTGTGAAATTACTGTAGTCCAAACAAGAGACGATGGTGGCTTGGACAAGGGTGGTGGTGGTGGAGAGAAAGAGGATGAATTTTTTATACATCACGGTAGTAGAATTGACAGGACATGCTGAAAGATTAGAAGTGGGTGATGAGGAAAGAAGGCATAGTAATCCCCTCAGGTACCAGATTTGCAGATAGATGAATGGAGGTACCATTTAGTGGCTCAGCAAATACTGGAGGAGTTGCAGATTTCAGGGGGAGAGGTAGATTTAAGTTTGGGGTATTTAAAGCAGTGAGAGATATATGTAAGACATCTGAGGAGATGCAACCAATAGGTAAATGGCCCAACACTAAAAAACAGAGGGCTGGACTAGGTCTGTAGGTTTGAAAATTGTTAGATAAGATCACATGGGGAGAAAACAGAATAAGAAGAGAAGAGGACACAGGACTGGGCCGTATGGAACCTCAACATTTAGATAGAAGTGGTGAAGAAGATGCTAGCAAAGGAGATTGAGAAAGACTGACCAGCATGGTCGGAGGACAGCTGGGAGTGTGGTATCAGAGAGGCCAAGGGAAGACGGTTTGGATAAAAATAGAATAATCCACCATTTTGAATCCTGTATATGTTTAGCTGTAAGATGCAATGGCCACAGCTTTAGCGCAGTGTTAAACCTATGGTATTTACTGAATGAATGAATGGGTAACTTTTTACCTTTGGAATGCTGGCTCTAGATCACTAACAAAAAAGACAATTTAGATGTTTATATTCTACCACCCCAATTCACATCACAGAACAAAATCTAAACACGAATTGGGAAGCCATGTCAGAGGACAAAAATTGAGTTTTGACAGGAGAAGGCTGAAAAGGCATTGAAGAGATGATTAGAAGTTGGAACGATGAAGTGTGTGTTCTCCATGGCCCTACCTCAGTCTATGTACCAAATCACATGGCCAAAAAAGGGGCAGAGGGAGGGCAGATGAGGAAGGAAACACATTCATGAGACAGAGTAACATTATGTTCTTTAACTGCTGGTGTTCTCACTGAGGCTTTTCAGTAAGTGCTGGCAAGATTCACTGAAATCAGTGCTTCCTAGTTTAATATCTACATGGTGAAGAGCTGTTTCCTAAATAAAGAACATGGCTTTACTTCTATGCTCAGGAATGCCAGGGAAGTTCGGTTGATAGTACTATGTGGTCTATGGATTAAACAAATCATTCTGTATTGACTTTGGTATCTTAAGTCTTTATTAATCCTTCATGCTGACTAGAACCATTTGCAGATACTAATGTTGGATTTATAGCAGGAAAATTTGAAGACTGCGAGATAAGTTATTCTCTTCTTTTCTAAGATATTAGACTCTCAATACTTCATCTACATAAGGAAAATAGCTTTTTAAAAATGCATTTTCAATTTAATCTTCATTTTAGTCATTGTATTTAATAGTTTCCTTTGCTCTAGGAAGTTAATGCCTTTGCTCAGAGAGGGAAAATTGACATTTATAAGAGAAATGTTAACAACCAGAATCTTTATGAGAAAAAGGCTGTAATAAAAATAAAACAGTTGCTTTTATGAGCCACAGGGTTTGTAGAGAGTTTTATTACAAATTAGTTGCCTTGATTTTTTTTGGTGAGAGGTGCAGAGAAGCAAAATGGTATGATAAATGGACATTGTATTTGGAGTCTGGAGATTTGGGTTTAAATTTTAACTCTTGTCCTTACTCACCTGAATTCTCAGTTTTCTTGGGTATGTTCTACTTTCTTTGCTTTTAATTCACCATTTCTTTAGAAATCTATTGTGAAAGATACATAAATTTTTTATTTTCAGCCTTCTTTTCTTAAAGCTATATATTTTCTTCTGAGTATGACTTTAATTGCATCATACAGGTTTTGATTTGTCATACTTTTATTGACATTTAGTTAAAATCGTTTTATAACACCTGTTGTGATTTCTTCTTTGATCCATGGTTATTCAGAGTGTATTGTTTACTAGCCAGAGAATATGCTTGATTTTCGTAACCTACTGAGACTTGCTTTCAACACTCTGCATATGGTCAATTTTGATAAATGTTTTATGTTTCCTTGAAAAGAATATCTACTCACTAATTGTTGGATACAATACTTTATATAAGTCAATAAAGTTAAGTTTGTAAATTATGTTGTTCAAATCTTCCATCCTTATTCATTTCTTACTGGTATTATTACTTATTTTTTTGGTATATATGTTCTATCAGATAAAGTTATATTTAAAAAAAACCCACTATGATTGTGGATTTATCCTATTTTATTTTTTTTAGTTCTGTCATTTTCTGCTTTATATGGTTTGAAGCTATGCTCTTACAGATATTCAAATTTAGAATCATATCTTTTTGGTGTAGTAATCCTCTTTATCACAATAAAATCTGTATTTTTATATATAGTAAGGTTTCATGCTTTATATATATATGTGTATATTTATGTCAGTTTTCTCTTGGTTATTATTTTCATGTTAATATTTTTATCCTTATACTTTCAATTTTTCTATATCATTATATTTATAGTGTGTCTCTCATACACATAAGCAGGATACAGTTGAAATTTTTTAATTAGCCTACCTGGCAATCTTTGTATTTTAATTGGAGTGTTTAGTCCTTTTATGCAGTTAATGCAAATACTGATCACTTGGGGTTAAATCTACTGTTTGTTCTAGAAGTTTGTTATTTCTTCTAATTTCTTGTCCTTTTTGTATTAATTTTTTATTATTCCACTCCTCACTACTATTAGCTTATTATTTATCCATTCTTTCACAATTATTTTAGTTGTTACCCTATGGATTAATTTATTCATTATTTGCAGAAGTCTAACAAAAGTTGGTACTTTTACCATTTCCCAGGCAATTCAAGAACCTTAGAATACATTAACACTATCTATAACCCTCCCAACCTTTGTTTGCTATTGTGTATTTGAATTCTATGTATACAGGCAGTCCTTGTTTTGCACAGTTCCTTGTTATGTATGAAGTTCAGTTATCATGAGTTAGTTAAATTTAGATAATAATTGGCTCCAACAACATGGTTCAAGTTTCAGTTACCATTGTGAGTAACTACCTAAAGCACAAACCTTGCTGCCAGCTCTTCAGTCCACGAAACACTATGTAAATAGCAGGTGCACATCATGATAGGCAATCTGTTACATCACTTCTTTCAAAGTCATTGGTGATTGGTCACTGCGCATCTTTTACACAGTTCAAGCACAAAGGATAAAGTGTGCAGATGTGTTGCCTGCATGTCTCTCAGAGATAAATCCACGACATTTTGTAAAAGTGAACAGTTGGAAGAGGGAATTGACCAACAAAGATGGAAGTGCAGCAAAGAAACAATAGTAAGAGAGATTTTAATGTTTTGACAGGAATTTTTGAGTCACAAGACAATTATATTTTTTCATCGATTAAGATTGCTTTGCACAGTTTCGGCATGCACAGCTTTATGATCCAGCACTACGGTGCAGAGCAAAGACTGCCTGTATTTTAAACCCCAAAGGACATGTTGTTTTGTTTTGTACAGTCAAGGCTAATTTATACTTAGCTTTCCTTTTGTTTTCATTTCCTCCATGTACCTCCATGATATCATGCAGGATTATTTTTTTACTTTTGCCTTAATAATTCCCTTTAGCAGTTTCTTTAGTATGAGCCTAATGGTGATGAATTCTCCCAATTTTTGTTTCCTTGAAATGTCTTTCTTTTGTCTTCAATTTCAAAGAATCTTTCTGCTAGGTTGGCGGATTATTTGCTGTTGTTATGTTTGTTATTCTCCTTTTTGCAGGTATCTTTCCATTGCTTTATGGATTCCATTATTCCTGTTGAAAAGTCAGCTTTCGATCTTGTTCCTTCTTTGAAAATGTTGTGTATTTTTTCCCCTTTGGCTGCTTCTTACAATTTTCTCTTTCTTTGAGTTTTAGCAATTTTTTTTTTTTAACTATGATGTGCCTTGATGTGGTTTTCTTTGTATTTATTCTTTTGGAGTTGCAGTACTTTTTGTATCTGTGACTTGATGTCTCATGAATTTTGAAATTTTAAAAATTTTCTTCAACTATTGCTTCTTTTATTCTCTTCATTTTCTTAGGATACAATTATAGTTATGCTAGATTTTTTACTGTGCCACATATTCCTTATTTTCTTATGCTCTCTATGCTTCAGGTTGGATAAATTTTTCTGACCTAACTTCTAGGTTACTGATTCTCTTTTGAGCTGTGTATAATCTGCTGCTAAACTCAAGTATTCAGGTTTTATTTTAGCTATTGAATTTTTAAGTTCTAGAGTTTCCATTTGATCCTTTCAAAAATAATTTCCAGTTTTATTCTGAAATTCTCTATCTTGTCAATTAAATTTTTAAATATATTACTTATAGTTATTTTAAAGTTTGTGTCTGATAACTCCAACATTTAAATCTCCTGTGGATTGTTTTCTGTTGTCTATTTTCATCTCTTGATTTCTGCCATAAATTCTTTTTTTTTTTTTTTTTTTTTTTTTGGTAGGCTTGGCTATTTTTTATTGATTCAAACCTGGGCTTTAGTCATTGTGAGGGCTGATCTTATTTCCCATTATCCTGTTCTTCTAGGATGAAGCTCTTTAGGGATCCCAGCTAAAATCCTTGGGTGTTTACTAGGAATCATCTACTTAGCAAGCCTTGAGCTCCAATTTTTATTTCCCTAGCTCTATGAGACCGCTGAAACCTCTGGTCAGCTTCCCGACTGCTGTTTACAATTCAGAAACTACTTCAAGAGGAGAACAATCAAATGTTGTTTTGGGGGTTTGCTTCTCTCCCCTCCAGTTCTTGCTGCCTTTATAACACTCAGATACCTTTAAACAGATTTTTTCCCCCAGCTCCTATAGTTGTCCTCAGACTGATGGTTGATCTAATGATGTAAGCTTGCCTACCATAGCTGGAGGCAACTTTCTGGGCCTCAGTATTCTTGAAGGTAGCATACTGTAGCCGATAGGGAAAGAATATTTGAGTCAGGTATTTATGACATAAAAATTCTGGCCCTTTCCCTTAGTAACTGTGTGACCTAGAATAACGTATTTAGTCTCTCTACATTTATGTTTTTCTTAAATAAGTAATACAAATGATAATCTCTACTTCATGGGGTTGTTTTTTGAAGGTTAAATAAATAGAGTACATAAAATGTTTAGCATAATGTCTGGAACATACTAGGTATCCATAGATGATAGCTATTTTTGTTTCCTCATCAAGAAAATAGAGCTAATATTTCATAATACATGGCTGCTTAAAAGAATGTGATGTGATTATTTATGTAAAGCTTTTTTATAGATTATAAGGTACTACAGAAATAAAAACAATAATTATTTATGAAGCATATTGTCTGGTTTTTATGTGGTAGGCACTGTGCTAAAAGCTTACATGCATTATGTAGTAACAATATTAAGTTGGAACTCTTATTACTGTTATTTCACAAATGAGGAAACTGAGATTAGGAAAGAGTACATGATCTGTCCAAGGTTAGATAATGAGGTCGCTGAGCCCTGACCACCAGACCACCAGACCACCAGGGAGCATCAAGGAGAGATAATGAGGAGGCAAAGAAACCAGGGTTTTAAACCGACTCTGACCAACTCCAAAGCCAGAGCTCTTAACTTCCCTCCTGTTGTAGTCACACAAGGCTACATTTCTCTTTCCTAATTGAGGAAAAAAATGTTAGTTTTGCAGAAACTTGCATGGGCCCTGGAATCCAGTATGTAGTCAGTAAATATTTATTGACTCACTGATATTCACGCCAATAAAATCAGTAGTAATAGAATGAAATGACAATTCTAGAAGAGGACTTCTAATTTTGTCTTTACCTTCCAAGCATGTAAGTCAGAATTAGGGTGAATTCATAAAATTAAGAGTGAGAACAATTTTTGCAAATGAAACCGACAAAGGCTTGATCTCCAGAATATATAAGCAGCTCATACAACTTAATAAGAAACAACCAAACAGCCCAATCCAAAAATGGGCAAAAGACCTAAACAAGCATTTCTCCAAGGAAGACATACAAATGATCAATAGGCACATGAAAAAATGCTGCATATCACTAATTATCAGAGAAATGCAAATCAAAACTACAATGAGGTATCACCTCACACCAGTCAGAATGGCCATCATTCAAAAATCCACAAATGACAAATGCTGGAGAGGCTGTGGAGAAAGGGGAACCCTCCTACACTGCTGCTGGGAATGCAGTCTGGTGCAGCCACTGTGGAAAACAGCATGGAGATTCCTCAAAAGACTAGGAATAGACTTACCATATGACCCAGGAATCCCGCTCCTGGGCATATATCCAGAAGGAACCCTACTTCAGGATGACACCTGCACCCCAATGTTCATAGCAGCACTATTTACAATAGCCAAGACATGGAAACAGCCTAAATTCCATCAACAGATGACTGGATAAAGAAGCTGTGGTATATTTATACAATGGAATAATACTCAGCCATAAAAACCGACAACATAATGCCATTTGCAGCAACATGGATGCACCTGGAGAATGTCATTCTAAGTAAGCCAGAAGGAGAAAGAAAAATACCATATGAGATTGCTCATATGTGGAATCTAAGAAAAAACCAAAAAACAAAAACAACAAAAACAAAGCATAAATACAAAACAGAAATAGACTCATAGACATAGAATACAAACTTGTGGTTGCCAAGGGGGCGGAGGGTGGGAAGGGATAGACGGGATTTCAAAATTGTAGAATAGATAAACAAGATTATTCTGTATAGCACAGGGACATATACACAAGATCTTATGGTAGCTCACAGAAAAAAAAATGTGACAATGAATATATATATGTTCATGTATGACTGAAAAATTGTGCTCTACACTGGAATTTGACACAACATTGTAAAATGATTATAAATCAATAAAAAATTAAAAAAATAAACATTCCTTCTGTTTAAAAAAAAAAGTGAGAACAAGAATTTAATCATAAGCAGAAGTTTTGACCCACGTTCTAGAAACCAGCTGTGATTGCCATCTGGAGCCCCCCAAATTATCAATCAAGAGTGGCTGTGGTTTGGATCTATGCTGCACTTTCCATGGTACTTACATGTGAGTCATTTTACTCAAATTGTAGAAGGAATGTGATTCCAGCCGCTGCAGAGTTGCATCTATTGATAAGTAGCTGAATGTCACAAAAATATAAGACAAAGAAGAAAGTTAGTAGGGTTGTAAACTCCAGACATGCTATTAATTTTGATGTAACTTCCTTGTCAGGGGCTTCCCCGATCATGCAACGTGAACAAGTCTCATGGTTTCTCCCTAATCACATTAAAATTAGTGACTACTTTTTTTCAGATCTTGTGATACCTTGAAGTTTCACAAGTCTCAATTAGTCCAACTCGTCCTTCAGGTTTCATCCAACTGATAACTTCCTGTAGAAGCTTTCCACAAATTCACTGATTAGGTCAGATTTCCCATAGTATTTCCTCATGGCACCATGAACTTCTCCTTTCGCTAACTATTACCGTGAAAGGGTGCAACTGTTGGGATGATAACTGATTTACGTTGTCGCCTGAGATTGCAGGTTCTCTGAAATGGAGAACTGTGTCTGTTTCTGGTGGACACTGAATTCTGAGTATGTTTCATAGTGCTTGGCATGTAGTAGCCTTCCAATAAATGTGTTGAATGAAAGAATGAGTAAATGAATGAATAGGTGAGTTACTCAAAATATCAGAAAATGAAAGATGTTAGAAAAGAACACACGAATGAATGAGGCATTTTTGATGGAGTCCCTAATAGAGATGTAGTTTCAAAGAAAATGAAGGGAAAGCCACAATTCTCTAGCGGAATGTTCCATAGGGTGGTGACTGTGTACTCTCTTAAGACCTCTCTTGTTGATTTTGATGAAGTTAAAAACTCAAGGTTTGTTTTGAACTTTGTAAGCCAAAGGTAGCACAGATAAAAGTTTTAAGCACTAAAAAGGAGGAAAAAGAACCTTCTAAATACAACTTGTCAAGAATACATAGGGAATGATGTTTCAAAGTCTCCTTAAATTTCATCTTGTAATGAGACTGACTAATGCAACCAGATACAATGACTGCTTTTTCACTGAGAGGCATTTCTATGACATTTGAAAAAAAAATTAATGATTAACAGATGGTGTCCACCTGTAGCCAGGGCAGAGATTCTCAACCCTGGCCATAAAACTGAACTATCTGGGAGGATTTTAAAACATCAGATGTCTACGATTTGGTCCAGAATAATTAATTAGCTTATGACGGACGGGACAAACACTTTTACTTTTAAAAAGCTTCCCAGATGATTCTAATGTGCAGGCAGGGTTAAAAACCACTGGCCTATAGTTTGAATTAAATCTGCCAGTAAAATATTTTCACTAATACAATGTTTATAAGAGGAGTGCTGACTGTTCCAGTTGAGTTTTTATCATGGGTATTGTGTGTATTCTTAAAGGTCCTGTGCTTTCTGTTTTGAATTACGTATTATCTAAACAATTATCCTTTGATTTATCAGGTCTCTTAAGCCATTGACATTTGTGGATAACACTACATAAATTATTTTGACCCAAATATAGTATCTGTAACATAGAGGGAAAAAACTTAGGTGTTGAAAAGAATTAATTTACTGTGTAGAGGTCACAGGGATTTATAATGGTTGAGGCTGGGCCATCCAAAGGACGATTACTTTTGAAGGCTGAAAACTTGTTTTCCTAATTTTGCATCATATTCATTGCTCCAAATTTTCTCCTGAATTTCTTAGTTTAGGAGGTGCAAAGCTTTCTCAAGTTTTCAGTGGGACAGTCATTCAACCCATGCGATAACAACTGAAGATTCATTTTCTCCAAATGAATGATGCCTTCTTAGAAGGCTCTTACAGCTTAGCTGCAAAGACAACATGTGTTTACCTGCTTGCTTATCCCCTCTTAATAACCAGGAAAAATCAGATCCCACCTCTTCCTCAAATTTTTTCTTAGCATGTAAGTCTTATGTAATCCCTAGGGTAACCATATAATTATCATCCAAAATAGGATATTTTTGTGAGTTAAAACAAGGTGCTATTAATAATGATGCCAGAATAAGGGGATAATTTGTGTCATCCCACGAAAACCTACCTAAGGATACCGTGGTCTCTCTCTTGCCCACTAGATATGCCAGCTCTTTAACTATTATTCATGTATGTGTGTACGATTTCATTTAACACATATCTATTAAACAATGACTGTATGTCAGTAAATGGGCATGGAGCAACCAGAGTTGTTCTCGAGCTTCAGGGAACTCACAGTAGTGGGAGATACAGACAGGTAAACGGGATTAACATATAGAGTGATAAGTGTTCTGATGCGATTCAGGGTCTCTTAATCCAGACTGGAGAATCTAGCAGTCTCCCTAACAGGATCCTTATCAGGATCTTCATATCTGCCTGAATATCCTGTATATCTTAGTCAACTCTCCCTTTACTGCCCACCATTTTATCTCAAGCCTTCTCAGATTTCTAATTCTGCCCATTCCACCCTCAATATTGGTAGGTAATCGTGTAATAATTTGTAGAAAAGATTGAAACCTTGAGATGAGAATTCCTTGAGCTCCCCTCCAATAAACCTGCTAAGTTACCTCCACCTGTCCCATCTCTTACTACAACTTTCTAATTATAATATAAAAGGTGCCCAGCTTCCTGTAGAAGATCAGTCCATCTATTTGGACCCCATTCCCTCCTGCCTCCTTAGGGATCTCATCCTGTTAAAATCGTTCTTTCTTCAGTTAAAATTGTTCTTTCTTCAGTTTTTTTAGCCTCTTCCTCTCTACCACTGCCTTTCAAACCTGGTCCTAGTTCCTTTCACCTGAATGAATATGACTCTCCAGTCTCAGTCTTCACTTAAATCTCTCCTGAGTGCCCTTACGTAATACCCAGCACTTCCAGACCTCCTGACTCTACTTTGATTTTTTTCCTTTTTGCCATATCTATTATTCACTTTTGAATTAATATTATTTATTTTGGTTCCTTGTCTATTTCTTTTCATTCGAATGTAAACTCCACAGGGAGATGGATCTTTGTCCCTTTGTTCCTTCTGGGTCCCTATGTCTTGGAACAATGGGTGATTCATACTAGGGACTGAATAAATATTTCCTGAATGAATGAATGAAAACACTATGTCTTGCTAGCCACTAGACACAGCTGCTTGATACCTCAAATGCACTTTAAATGCCATCTGCCTCAAACTGAATTCCTGACTTACCCCCGCACCACCACAGCAAATGCACAGAAAACCTCACTACCTCAGCAGAGAGGCTCATCAGCCACACAGGTGTCCTAGTCAGAAACGTCGATGAAGTTCTCTACTTCCCTCCACCTCCAAATCAACCAACTCTCAAGTCTGTCTGTTCTGTATTTATTTCTCAAAGCCGGCCACCCTTCTTTATTCCCACTCAGCCATCACCATTCAGTTCTCGTCCCCTCTCCCCTGGGGCACTGTATCAACCTCTTCACTAGCTTCCTGTCTCAAGTCTTGCTCTACTTCTGCCCCGTTCCCACAGCACATCCAGGGAATGTTTCTAAAACATCTGATCTGTCACTTCCCTGCTTATAATCATTCAGTGGCTTGGTCATTAGGGAAGATGTCAAACTCCTTCACATGATTCACAAGGCCCTGTATTCACTTACAGTTTTTTCTCTACTGTCCCCAATCTCAGCCTAAGCTCCAGTCTCAACAAACTTGTTTTTAATCTCACTGACAGCTCTTTTCTCTTTTGCTTGGAACTGTCTTTCTACCTTTTGCGTTTTGGCCAGATAAATGCAGACAGCGAATTAGGCACCATTTCCTCCAGGAAGCCTTCCCTGACCACACCCCCATCCTGATAATAGACCTCTTATATGAGTTCCCACAGGACCCTTAACTGACCCCCATCATGGCAATTATCACTCTCTTAGGAAGGACACCGGAGGCTCCATGAGTATTGTCAACTGTTGTATGTGACACATTTAGCAGAGTGCCAGGCACAAAGAAGGCTCAATAGGTATTTGTTGAATGAATGAATGAATATAGCCAAATAGGCAACTGTATAGAGGAGGTCAGGGAAAAGGAAGAGCTGAAGGGGAATTTGAGGTTTTTAGTTTATAGGCCACTAAATGGTGGCGTTGTTAAAAGGAGAAGAGAAGGAACAGTTTAGGAGGAAGATGATGAGTTTATTTTGGATATGCTGTTGGAAGTGCCTGTGGGACATCAAAGTGATGCTACTTGGAAGGAAGTCTGTAATACAAGCCTGAGTTGTAGGAACAAGTCAGGCCTAGAGATGCTCATTTAGGAATTAGTTGTATTAGGTAATTGCAAAGCCAAAGGATTTATTCAAGGAGGGGAGGGAATAAAGGAATTAGGACAAAATAAACAAAGAACTGGTATTTAAAGAAGTGAACAAAATGAAATGAAATGAAGTGAAATAGGAAAGTCAGGAAAGGCGACTGAGGAAGAGTAGCCAGGGTAAGATGTCAAAAAGAGGGAGGACAGAGCAATATCAAGGAAACCAAAGGAGAAGAGAATTTGAGAAAGGAAGGGTTGGTTAGGAAAATAAAAAACTGCAGAGATGTTCAGCTGGGGTGGTTTCTCAGTGTCAGCACTATTGACATTTTGGACTAGAGTGTTGGGCAGGGGGCATCCTATGCCTTGTAAGATGTTTAGCATATCCTTTGCCTCTACCCCTTATGTCAGGAGCACCCCCTCTCTAGCTGTGACAACCAAAAAGCTTAAATGCCCCTGAAATGACACAACAGTCACTCAATAAATGGTCACGAACTGAAAAAATGTAGCCAGAGTCCACACAGGCAGCTCCTGATTGTATTGTCATTGGTGTTTCTGAATTATCTGCTTTGCTTCTCAGAATCAATTACATTAAATGAAGACCTGATTCACTGCATACACAGATACTCTCTTTGTCAATGCAACATGGAAGTCCTTTTTCTCCTCACTCTTGAGTATATAGTAATTCAGTTTTCTACAGTTTAGAGTTATTTTAAATTATTTTTAAGTGAGAAGCCTGAAATATTTGCTACCTTTATGATAAAATGTAAACATCTGTGCTGATGGTGAAATGAGAATCAAGAACTGGTAAGTAGGAGAGACAGATTAGAGGTAAAGACTCCAGCTAAGGTTTTGCCATATCCCAAGATATATCAAAATGCATCGAGAATGATTAAATTCTTCAGACTATTAAGAATTAAATTCTGTACTTTAGTTTTAAAAAACCACTTAGGAACTAGGCAGTGAAGATGTAACAAAATCAAGTAAACATCTTGTACATAAACTTCATATATATTGGAAACATAGATATCATTGACTTATGCAAGTACAATATATAACAAGTATTTTTCTAGATAGAACACATTTAGAAAATAACATGTCATAATTGCAAACTTCTCTTTATATTAAAAAAAAATACTTACATTCTGGAAATATTGGGCAGATCTGAAAATGCACGACTGGGAATGGTTTTCAGATGAGTCTCTATAAATTTCCTATGAAAATAACAGTTACATAGTTAGAGCTTTAATCATTAGGCTTTTCTAGTAACCCCCCTTAACTATATAGAACACATTATTAGAAGCATGACAGTCCTTACAATATATTGTATCACACATAATCAACAAAAATAGCACTCGATGAAAAACAATTTTTCTCCCAATGAAACAAGAATTGAGAGTGAGATTCAATGCAGACAATAAATCTTCAAACTTTGTCTTTGAATTAGCAGTAAAACAGTATGCCTGTACAACATCATATTCAGCTTGTAAGTGGAAAGGCAATATAATATATTCATAAGCTTGTCAGGACAACTGAATTCATCGTCAGAGGAAATATCCTGGAATGCCACCACAGTATGTACTAAGAATTTATCAAGAGGATGAGATGAAGTTGATATATCTTAAAGATTAAAAATAGTGCTAAGATTATAATCTTTTTGTCCAAGCAAAGGCCTCATCAACTATTACCTTGATCTTATCATCAACTTATTACAGTTTGGAAATAAAATGACTCACAAGATGCTAATTCTTCTCAGGACTGTGACATCTTTGTTGCATATTCAACCTAAAGTTTCTGGCTTTCCCTCCAGTTTGCTCTTCTGGATACTTTTCAGAAGGCTGAGACTGTTTTCCTCACATGCAATGAGACATCTTTATGCATTCCGGTATGTCTCTCCACCTAGATGCTCCATCTTTCACTTCCTTACTTTGTTAGAGCAATTGCTTGAATAGAATTCTATATGGGAAAGGGTGTACCTACTGTCCTAACTCACTTTGCAAAAAGACAGTGCCTCACCGTGCTTGTCATCTTCTCCATGGGTCTGTTTTTGCCATTTAAATATTGGTAATTATACATCATCCATTTACTACCTTTTAAAAAAGATTAGGCTAAAATTGTGTATTTTCACTTCTAGGCCTGCAGGGTTATTCCTTGGTAATCTATTTCCTCAATCTATATACTCTTTGAACTACTAACTTTTGCAGTGGTTGAAATATGTTTAGAATTTCTGGTTTCTGGTTCTGCATGACAGGAGCCTGAAAGTCACCCCTCCCATCTAACAATAAGTGAAAAGCTGACAGACTGAAAAATCAACAACTCTTCTCGGATCTGTAGGAGAAAGGAAGACATATGGCAAACCACTGTCCCCAGGATAGGAGAGACAGACAGGTGAACATAGGGAGTCCTGGCTTCCCTGAGCAGAGACTCATGAGCAGAAGCCACAAGGGGAGCCAATGCCAGAGTAGGGAAACCTGAACTGTGACTGACAAATTGCTGGAGGTGTAGTGCAGACAATTCTGACAGTCGAAAACTCCAGTAGAACCAAGTCACAAGTGGACCTCCACAATTTTGTGAGATTTACCACCAGGAGTTCTACCGGGCTCTAATAGTAAGTATCAGGAAAAAATCCTTTTGTGCTTCTTGCAAAAGGAGAGGAAAGGAAACCATCTGGCCATACAACCCCCTTGAACAACAAGGTGGTTGGGGCGCTGACCCCTGCAGAGTTGAAAATTTGTGTATAACTTTACAGGCAGTCCTCAGTATCTGCAATCCCACATCCACAGATTCAACCAACCTCAGATCATGTAGTACTGCAGTATTTATTACTGAAAAAAATCCATGTATAAGTAGACCCGTGTAGTTCAAACCCATGTTGTTCAAGGGTCAACTGCACATCAGAGCACTCTGTTCTTCTTAACAAGACCTGCCCCCAGGGGAAACTAGTCATCTGGAGCCTAACCAGCCTGGGAAAGGGAAATGCCCAACTCCAGCTCACGCTAGCCATCCTGTCCTATATAGTGAGAGAGAAAAAACTGAGAAGTCTTTGTGAAGCTCACAGTCTGGGGGCATAGGCTCACTAAAGGACTGAGACCTAATCACAGGACTACAGAACAGTCCCCTTCCCCACCACCTTACAACCACTTCACTAAGACCTATTTACAGTCGTTCCTGTTATCCAGTGCATCATGTCTGTCTGTTAAGAAATATACCTGTAACTTGTCTAATCAAAGCATCAGCAGAGCCAAATTAGTTTATAAAAGGACCTATTAACTTGGGGGTAAGGGAGCTGATGTGAATGACCGTAGGGTAGACTGTCAGTCCTTTGCAACCCTTGGTGATTCAGCAGGAAGTGCAGTGTGACTTAATATGATTTCAGAAATTCAGGTCCCATAAATTACCTGTCCTCCCTCACAAGTTTCCCATTTACATTCCCTTAATTGGATTGGTTAAAAGCCTGTTGGCCAAGACCTAAGATTCTGAAATTAAAAAGAGAGAAGAATAACAAGTCATTCAACTAAAATCTCCCAGTAAAACTAGGCCATGCCAAAGGAAAACAGAGGATAAGATTCACACCAGTTGGGTATCACCTGAAGAGACCGTGCTTCTCAAGCTCAAAGATGGTCTTACTTATAAAGAATGTCCTAAGGCATGGATATTGAGGGCATATTCATCAAAGATTGTGCACACTACTTGTAGGTAATGCGGACCTGCTTTGTAACTTTCACTGGCTAAACATTTTGGGGTTTATCCTGTGTTCAAAAGTAAATGACCTATATTTACATAAAAAGAAAATTAGAGTAACAATGGTTTCTGAGCAGAAATAGCACCTAAATGCAATTTAATAGCCTTTGGGTTAAAGGGTCAGACAATGTTTATATCCTTTCCCAATGTATGCATTTCTGAAACGTATAATACATGTTTCTTGGAGTCTCTCTCTTTCACACACGTAAACACATACACACTTTAAGTTAGAACAAAGATCTTTTTCCTACTACTGAGTTAGTTGTAGCTGATGGAGTTCAGGACATAACCACCACAAAACATGATGCACTGGCATAATAAATATTTTAAACTGGAGGTACGGAGAAGCAGCAGGTGCAGGAAAGATTCTCTGACCCTCTTTCACCCTCCGAAGCAAGTCATGAGACTCTCATGAGAGAGGTGCCCTCCCTATACCCAGAGGAAAGGAGCATCCTTATCTTGGGAGACAGAGGGATACTGAGGAGATTCTGAATGAACAGACCTTGCTAAAATTCCCCTCATTCACTGTTAGTTGATACCCCTTTGTCCTATCACATTTCCCCACTACTTTCTACTCTTCACTAAACCTAGATAAAAATCCTCAGGTACTTATTTTAAAATTATTTTTTACTTTTTTATTTTGAGGGGGAGGTAATTAAGTTCATTACTTTATTTTTTAAGGGAGGTACTGGGGACTGAACCCAGGACCTTGTGCATGCTGGGCATGTGCTCTACCACTGAGCTCTACCCTCCCTGCAGAAGCACTCAGGTTTAATCGCTTCTTCAAGTCTTCAATTCTTCATAAAGGCTCCTACGTCATGTAAAACTTATATTAAACACATTTGTACACTTTTCTCTTGTTAATCTGTCTTTAGTTACAGAGCCTTAGCTGAGAACCTGTAGGAGTTTAAAGGAAAAGACTTTTTTCCCTCCCCTTACACAGCAGAATGTGTTTTAAAGGACAAAAAATATTTGAAATGCTAACATTTTGCTTAATTCCACAAACAAGATATTCTTCTCAGCCAGATTTCTCACCAAAGAAAGCCACCCACAAGAACAGACCAATAAGGATTATATATCTCAGAACAGTTGTCTTACCAATAATACAATATGCTCAATAAATCCTAAGCAAAAGTGAAGGGGAGGAATGTCAGCAATCCTAACCTAAAATGAAAATGAGTGATCTATCTATTGAACGAACCTAGTTAATATTATGATGATTATAATGCAGCCCGAGACAGAAGATTGGTTTCAATAATGTTGAATGAATGATCAGAATGGCAACTGAGCATATAAACTGCCAAATTCAGTTTAGCAGCCTGTACATTTTACCTGGGACTATCCATACTAATGTGTACATAATCTGGAAAAATAAGCTCATTAATGAGCTAAAAATACATTTTTTTTAAACTTTTGTTATAAATTGTCTTTTCACTCTAAAATTCACCTTTTTTCCCTTCAATTTCTTCCTTAGTTTTAAAAATGTTATTAGCCTGACTAACATTATGAAGCCATGAAGGAAGGGTTTCCTCCCAAAGCATCTATTTTCCTATTTATTAATAAAGAGCAAAAATCATTGGCTAGGCCCTAGCATCTAGCTGATTACATAATGGAGATACCATGTCTATTTACAGGGCCCGTGTTCCATTTTCCCCAACAGTTTTGCTATAAGATGAGGACTCTGGAGAGTGAGTTATGTGGATGCCTTGCTGACCCCTAGGTGACCCCAGAATGCATGAACCTCAACCCTTAAGGAGGTTTCGCAGCTGTTTCGTTAGGCAGTAATGTTGTAACGGGAGCTAACTGATAATGTTTATCATCAAAAAGCTTCTCTTTTTTTGTCCCCTCACCTAGGGACAAATAGCTGGATGTTCTTTCCATTGTCTACATTTTCAAAAGCAGAACTTTTATTCAAAGAATCTTGTAACACTGTGATGACTGCTTTAAAAGCAGATGGGAGAGAGAAAAGGAAAAGACTGATTATTTGGCCAAAATATTTTACTTTCAGAATACATTTGTGAAAAAGAAAAATACGTATCTAAGAATATATTCTTTTGACAAGAACATTGGCAAAGCTTCCAGTTGTTACACTATTGTCCAAAGAATTAGCATCAAAGTCCTGTTTATTTCATATGAAAATACACCAGGTACTGAAAAGACTCTTTTGTTTTGTTTGCCTTTGATGGTTCAAAATAAGAAGGCAATGATTATTCTCTCTAAAATATGATTTTAAAAAAAACTCTGAAAATTTACTTTATACAAATAGTACCAGTATTTACTATTAGTGACTAACGCATCACACATAACTCAATGGGGAAAAAAGTTTTCAGCTATAGTTTCATATCTTAAGTCGAGTATGTACATTTAATAGTTAAAGATGTTGGCTTTAGGATATGGGAATTACAAGAGAGAATAAATATTTAAGCTGATGATGCAATTTAATTTATTTTTCTAAGACTCATTTAACCAAGAATGGTCAGTAAAAATATGACTTAGAGTCAAATCTTTCCTTTGGGCTTTGCCAAGGCAAGGTTTATATTTCTCAAATATCTGCATTTGGAAGCTATAATGTAGAAGTAGAAATGCATGTGAAATGCCACTGAAGGATTCGAAGATTTTGCCGAATAGGATCCAGTTTTAAGTACTGTCTTTTTTGTTCCTGCCAGTAGCGATGGGGGAGGGAAATCTGGTTAATGCTGCTAAAGAGAGTGATAGTTCACCATGTTCCAAAAGGAACAGTTTGCGCAATTAAATTTTTCACAGTAATCTTGCATGACGGTAGGCTCATTTCACTGAAATTTTAACATGGAAATCCAATCAACATTCCAACATCTGGTGTTTTACAAGGTTTCCAGAATCATACCTTCATCGTCTGTGTGAGGGGTGTACACATGGGTGTGGGTTTTAATTAATCAATGCTTCGGGTTTCCCACTTCAGCCCCTACTTGATAAAGAATGTGAAGTCTGAGTGGATGAGCCAGACTGACTCTCCTGAGCTGAGAATCCCTGCTGATCTCCTTCGCCATGGCTAAGCTTGTGTGGTCCAGAAACACCAGATTTCCCAAGGATGTGTCATATTTTTGATCTCTTGGCAATCAGGCTGAGAATATTTTGTGATTCTGCACCAAGCTTGTTTGTTTAATATCGTAGTCAGTATTTCAAGGACTCCTTTTTATTTACTTATTTTTTTAATTTAAAAAGAAATTTAGAAGAAAGAGTATCTTTTATTCAGAATTACATGAATATTATTTTTGACAGCTTTGTGGAGGTGTAACTGACATACAAAAGTGTACATATTTAATGTATACAATCTTGATGAGTTTGGACAAATGCACGCATACAGGTTTCATGCACCCATGAAACCACATTAGAAGGAACAGACATATCTAGCATCTCCAGAAGTTTCCTTGTATCCCCCTTTTCATTTGTTTTTTCTTTGTTTTGTACATGTGGTAAGAACACTTAACAGGATCAACCTGCTTGAACAAATTTTTAGTGAACAATACATTACTGTTAACTACAGGCACTATGTCGTACAGTAGATCTCTGAGGACTCCTTTATATTAAATCCTCATGTCAATCAATCAACCAGTATTTCATTGAGATGTGCCAAGTGTATAACACCGAACTAGTCAACATGACCATAAAAAAGTGCTGGAAAGCACTGGTAATAGAAAAAGAGGGGTGGTGCAAATGATCCAGATACATATATATTATGAAGCTGTGACTGATAAACTGGACAAAGTTGATAGGACATTTATCATCTGCCCATTGTTTTCACTTTGGTGAGAAGAAATTCTCATTGGTGAATTTGTTTCACTATTGCGCCTTTTTTTTTCTCCCTGGGGTGAGTTGTGAGAGAGTGCACAGACATGGGGATTAAAATCAGGGATGTAGACCCAGGAGGATCACGCGGTCAAATATTTGGGGCTCTTTACACAGCGATTGTATTTTTAAGTATAAAAAAATTTAATCTCTACTATGTTGCGTTTTCTGTTTTTGGTGGTAGGGTGGGAGTTTAGTCAGTGTTGCTGCTGAATTATTTACAAACAGAACAAAAATACCAGGTGATGCTGACAACACAAGGTGTGAAACTGCAGTGCCTGGATTCCAAAGGCAACTGTGAGTCATCCGTGTGGGACAGTTTCCATTTGGGCTTTAATTTTTGTGATCTGAGACTTAGAAACTCAAGCAAACGGCCTGACAGTTTTGACTTATGAAAATTGTCCAGCTTATGCTATCTGGGAGAGAGTATTCTATTCACAAGGCTTGGTTTAGGTTGCTGGATTAAAAAATACGTACATTTAATTTGGTTTTTTTCCTTATTTGAGATACTTTTTGTATCAATTTTTTTCCCACAAGTTTGAAGTATAATTTATGTCCAGTTTAAGATGCACAAATCTTAAATATCTGCTCATATACTTATAAGTGTATGTAAGTAAAACAATGAAAAATTGAATCAATAGTCAGTCTAAGAAAGAAAGGGAAAATTTTATTCAAGCCAATCTGAGGATGAAAACCCGGGAGACAGTTTCTCAGAGATCTTGGAGAATTGCTCCAAAGAGGTAAAGGGGGAGGCCGGCACGTATGTGATTTTGGCGGAGGGCGTACATGCAATCAAACACACATCTCAGTAGAAGGTTGCTGCTAGTCATGAGGAACAGACACCTTAGTTAGTGGTTTCAGCGCTTTTCTAAGTATGAGAAGATGCAAGAATCCAGGTTCATGAAAAGTTTCCCCCTGAAAATATCTCAACTATCTAAAGGTCTGCTCTGCCAGTTTTCCCAGAGCAGCACAGAGTGCCTCATCCTGATCTTTGCCCTGAATTCCTTTCAAGGTGCACTGTAGGTCAGTGACTGCAGGCCTTAATCACTTGTTTCTTGTAGAACTGGATAGTGGGCAACATTCTTTATTTTGCAATCCCTTCCATTTTGGTCTTAATTTCGACTAAGTTTTGGGAGGCATTTTGTGACCAATTTGTCCCACGATGCTAGGAATGCTCGTTCCCAGGTCAGGTGAGGATTTCGTTGATAGGCCACTCAGTGAGCTGCTTATTGGACCTGGCCCTGATGACAGTAGGCAAAAGCCTCTGGACGGCCTGTCTTACTAGTCTGTTACGGTCCAGGACAGGGTTCCCTCTTGTTGCTTCTTCCCTAGTTACACTATTACAATCATTGATCTTATACAATTATATATTTAATCAATGGCTTCAAGTCACCTTATCATTAATTTTATCTGAGGCTCAGTCAGACATTTGGTAATGCAAGAAATGATAATGTTGTAAAATTGGCAGAATATAAGTAATATAGCTAGTAACATTAGTAAGTCCTAAGTTAAGTATTTAAGCTTCCATTAGGTGCATCCCAGTCTCTTCCATGTTGGGTGGCCAGTCTGTTCTACACCGATCACTATCTTTAAGGGAAATGATATACTGGTACTGCACATAAATTCACCAAAGATGTCTACACGTACAGGAGAGTTGTGGGTCACTGTGACCCCTTATGTTGAGGAAGGAATGTTACCTCCTAAAGAACTACGTGGCTGGCGCCAAAAGGAGATTATTGATCTTCATGGTCTAGCAGGTATTTCTGCCACTGAGGAGGTCTGGTTAGCATGTAATGCAGATGTGCAACGCACACCAGAGGGAAGGGAGGAGGCCCAAAGGCCAAGAAAAATTTTATGTTCAAATGTTCTTATCTTAAAATACAAATTTTTATTTTATCAAGTACATATAAATATACTTATACTTTACATGTATGTACACATATATCCATGTGACAAGGACCGGGATCAAAATATAGAATCTCTCCATCATCCAAGGAAGTTCCCTGTGCCCCTTTCCAATAGTAACCCCGTCCGTCTCAGAAGATGACCGCTATTCTGACTTCAGTCACCACAGATTGCTCTCTTGTTAACATTGCATAAATGTTATCACACATTAGCCACTCTTTTCTGTCTGGTTTCTTTTGTTCGACGTAACAAAAGGCTTGAATAGAATAAAAGGCTGTATAAGAAAGAATTCTTTCTCTGCCTGTCTTCAAGCTGGAACATTGGTCTTCTCCTGCCTTTGGAACTGGACTTAGACTTAACTGGAACTTACACAGAGGCTCTCCTGATTCTCAGGCCTTTGGACTCAGACTGGAAATATACCATCAGCTCTCTGGTGTTTCCAGCTTTCCGACTGCAGATTTTAGACCTCTCAGCCTCCACTATCCTGTAACCCAGTTCCTTACTGTAAAAAATCCTTGTCTCTCTGTCTGCTTTTATTTCTATCTATTCTGTTTCTCTGGAGAACCCGGACTAAAACAACAAGGGTCTAAATTGAAAATAATAAACACCTATGTTTTAGGTATTTATGTTTACACCTAAAACATGCCAGGCACTATGAAAGTGCATTACATTTACGATTACATCATCATAACAGCCCTGTGAGTTAGGTAATATTATTATCCCCATTCTAGACGATGATCTGAGATAGAGAAAGGTTAGATGGCTTGCTAAAAGCCACACAGCTGTTCAGTAGGAGGGCAGTGTTTCAATCACAGGCAAAGAGACATCAGATTCTTGAGTACACTCAACTGCTGTTCTGCGAAGCATAAAATATAGATGATAATACGTCATAAGGTTGCTACGAAGATCTGACAACTTACTATCAGAAGCACTTAGAACAATGTTTGGCACATAGTGAACAATAGGTAAGCTTTTTTTTTAAGAAACAAAAACATATAAATTAGTTTGCCAATTTATTATTGTTTTTTGGTATATACATATTTTTATTGAAGTATAGTCAATTTACAATGCTGTGTCAATTTCTGGTGTACAGCATAATGCTTCAGTTGTACATGAACAGACATATCTTCATTTTCGTATTCTTTTTCACCATGTTACTACAAGATACTGAATATAGTTCCCTGTGCTATACAGTATGAACTTGTTTATTTATTATATATATATTAGTTCGTATCTGCCAATTTATTAATCAGGGATGGGAAATACATCTGTCCTGTGGACCAGAACACTCATGATGCCATGCCCATTTTTCCTTGTGAGCAGACTATTGCAGGGAATCAAGACAGAAGATCACTTGAAGAGCATGAAATCAACCGAAACAGGGAGATGAACTCATTTTTTAAAAAATGTTTTCAGGCTCAGAGAGCCTAACATCACCCCTTCTTACAGGGAATGACCTTGTCTGTGGGGTCAGAACACTTGGCTTTTGTTGGTTTAAGTTTCTTTTGTCCCAGACACTGACTAGATGGCAATTTCCACAGTTCTCATCTGTGTCTCCACTTTTTCTCTGTGTTCACGGCCAGTCTATCCTCTGCCTGACGGATGCTTTCTTCCATCAGATTGCCGGAGGTCATTCTATTTCCTTTCAGAGATTTTATATATTTTTATTATGTTCCATTATGTGTTAAAATTTTTACTCAATTTCATTTGCTTCTAATTTCCTAGGGAGCATGACAGTGCAGCTTCAATATTATTGGGGAAATTTTATTACAGACTTATCCTTGGACTGTTGTCTAACTTGTTTAGCGTTCTTACTTGGTACTTAAATAAAAATATATAAACTGTTCCCTTTAACTCTCTTCCTCAACCCCTGTGGAACCCTTTAGGCTTTGAGGAGCACTGTTTAAAACCCGTATATTTTTCTAAATTTTGTTATTTTATGGATAAATAATCTGAAGAAAGTTTGAGTGACTTAAGTTCATCTAATAAAGTAATAGCAGTCAGCTATTCAGGCAAGCCTTCCATTATAAAGTACACATAGATGTGGTACTTTCTGAAACTGGGTAACCAGACAGACTCCTTTCTTTGCTGTGAAGTTGTGACCTAGAGGCACTTCAAGAATCAACACATATTTAGTGCTACCCATCTGCTGAGTGCTTACTGTGTTCCCAGCACCAGGCATGGTTCAGGGAATGCAAAGATGAACAAGTCAGATGAAGGTCCTGACTTCATAAAGCTGAGGCCAGTGGGAGAGCCAGACATAAAAAAACAAAAAAACAATATTTAATGTAGTTAAGTAACTGTATTATTATCATTGTATTAGCGCTATGAAGGAAGGGTCCAGGTCTATGCAAGTGCATAAAAAGTCCTCTCCAAGGAATTGACTTAAGCTGAATCCTGAAAGCTGCAGTTTACAACAGAACCTGGAGATTAAAAGTGTCCGTGAAGGAAGCAGGGTGATGCTCTAGGAGTCAGGGCTTTTCAAATGTCAACCTAAAATGGGTGATAATATTATCCACCCTTCTCAGTTATTATGAGGAGAAATGGAAGCGAATTATATATTGCAAAATACGGAATGAATGTCAGGAATTACAATGTATGGGGTCTTATCTAAAATGATGCCCATAAACATAGCTGGCATTCAGATTGTACTTCCAGATAAAAGCAGCTTGGTGAACACGTGTCATCTGTATACTGTTCTGAAAGTAGCTTTCCTTAAAATGGCAATGTGAGCTTTGGCAGAGGATAACATTAACATTCCTCTGCCTGTTCATAAATTCACCAACTCCTGTTAAAATTTCAAAGTATTGTCAGTGAATTTTATTCAGGGAGAAAAGACTGTTGGCTTAAAGGAACTTTCAAAGCAGTCAGGACAATGAACTAGACATTGAAGAGATAGTATGCATAGATTTATCATTTATATCTTCTATTCAAAAATGTTAAATACCAGGGAACTATATTCAATACCTTGTAGTAACCTGTAATGAGAACGAACATGAAAAAAACATATGTACGTATATGTATGACTAAAATATTATGCTCTACAAAAGAAATTGATACAACATTATAAACTGACTGTACATCAATTTTAAAAAATGTTAAATACCAGGATCAAACATATTTGAAGGAGGAGTGGGGGTGCTTGCATGTGTATATGTATGTATGTGAATGTGTATGTTTTTATTTTTTGTTTTTGTCGCTGTTGTCAGGAAGAAGAAAAATAATTTTATTTGAAAAATGACCAAAAATATCTTCCAATTCCCAACTTGCATTTCAGGTGTTAATAGTTTTTAGTAAGTTAATTCTCCTTTCTGTGCTTGCATCCTTTCATCTTTTTGTTTTGGGGTTTTTGTGTTTGTGTGTGTGTGTGCATGCATCTTAACTCTTATACATTGATTTCAAACTGCATTCTTCCTACCCCAGTTTCTGCTGCTCTTCATTAATTTATGCAGATACAAATTTCCATTTGGAATCATTGTCTTCCTGCCCAAAGAACTTCCTCTAATGTGTTGTTGTTGCTGTTTTAAGTGCAGGTCTGCTGGCAATAACTTTGCTCAACTTTTTTTAAATTGAAGTACAGTCAATTTACAATGTTGTGTCAATTTCTGGTGTACAGCATAATGTTTTAGTCATACATATACATACATATATTCCTTTTCATATTCTTTTTCATTATAGGGTACTATAAGATATTGAATACAGTTCATGTGCCATACAGCAGAAACTTGTTATTTATCTATTTTACATATAGTAGTTAGTATCTGCAAATCTCAAACTCTCAATTTATCCTTTCCCACCTACTTCCCTTCCTGGTAACCATAAGTTTGTTTTCTATGTCTGTGAGCCTGCTTCTGTTTTGTAAATAAGTTCATTTTTATCATATTTTAGATTTATCATGTAAATGATATCATATGATATTTGTCTTTCTCTGTCTGACTTATTTCACTTAGTATGATAATTTCTAGGTCCATCCATATTGCTGCAAATGGCACCATTTCATTTTTAATGGCTGAGTAATATTTCATTACACACACACACACACACACACACACACACACACACACACACACCCCCCATATCTTTTTAGCTAAATATCTGTTGATGGACATTTCTCTGATAATTAGCAGTATTGAGACTTTGCTCAACTTTTATCTGAAAAAGATTTTATTTTGCCTTCAGTAGGGAAAGATATTTCCACTGAGAAAAAAATTTTGAGGTTGATGGTTTTTTTCTTTCAGTACTTTAAAAATGTCATTCTGTTGCAGTCCAATCTGTGTAGTTTCTGACAAGAAGTCTGTATATTTTTTCTCTAGTTGTTTTTAAGATACTCTCTTTAAGACTGATTTTCAGCAATTTGATTACGATGTGCCCTGGTATAGTTTTCTTTCTGTTTATTCTTTTTGGGGTTCATTAGAGTTTCTTGGATTTGTGCATGTAGATTTTTTTTTTATCAAATTTGGAAAACTTTTGATCATTACTGCTTCAGATATCATTTTTTCTATTTACTTTCTCATCCTCTTTTGGAACTCCAATTGTATGTTTGTTAAATGATTTGACATTGTCATACAGATCATTGATGCACTCTTCATTTCTTTATATCCTTTTTCCCTTCTGAATTAAATTTTGGATAGTTTCTGTCGCTAAGTCTTTAAGGTCTCATTTTTTTCCTTCTGTGGTAATTAATGTTAATAAGCCCATTCAGTTAATTTTTTCATTTTATGTATTATATTTTTAACCATAGAATTCCATTTGGCTCTTTTATTTCTCCCATTTCTCACCTCATTAAAGTACTATTTTATTTTCCTGAGGTTGTTTAGAAGATTTATAATGACATTTTATGTCACTGCCCATTAATTCCATCATCTCTGTCATTCTGAGTCTGTTGCTGTTAACTGCTGCTGTTATGGATTATATTTCCTGCTCCCCTTTTTTATTCCTGTTACTTGGAAAGATAAGATAATGAAAATAAGATAATGTAGAAACTCCTACTGAAGGGAAAAAAAGATTTACTGAGGTCCACTGTGATAGTAAGAAGACGGTTACAAATTTTCCTTGGTTCCTTGAACAAAGAATGTAGCAGAAATAATGTTCTTGGATTCTGAGGTGGATTAAAAGAAATCTTGCAGTTTCTGCCTGGGTGCCTTCAAATATTTTCCTAGAGAGCCCTGAATTTTCATGAAAAAAGTCTGGCTACCCTGAAATTATCATTCAGAAAGGCTGTGTGTAGGAGTTCCAGTCAAAGTCCCACCTGAGACCAGCATCCAGTCATCCCCACCAAAGCAGCAGACACATGAAGGAAGCCATGTTGGACTCTCTAGCCACAACCACTTGTCATGTGAATACCACTGAGTGAACTCTGACAGTGCCAAGAGAATGATTCAGCTATATCTTATCCCAATTCCTGATGTACAATATCATTAGATATAGTAAGATGGTTGTTTTTAAGGGAACCCTCCTACACTATTGGTGGGAATGTAGTTTGGTGCAGCCACTATGGAGAACAGTATGGAGGTTCCTTAAAAAAGTAAAAATAGAATTACCATATTATCCAGCAATCCCACTCATGGGCACATATCCAGAGAAAACTAACTCAGAAAGACACATGCATCCCAATGTTCATAACAGCGCTATTTACAATAACCAAGACATGGAAGCAACATAAATGTCCATTAACTGATGAATGGATGAAGAAGGTGTGGTATGTATAAACAATGGAATATTACTCAGCCATAAAAAGAATGAAATTTTGCTGTTTGCAGCAACATGGGTGGACCTAGGGATTATTATGCTAAGTGAAGTAATCAGATAGAGGAAGACAAATATCATATGTTAACACTTATATGTGGAATCTAAAAAAAAATGATAGAAAGGAATTTATTTACAAAACAGAAACAAACTCACTGACATAGACAACAAACTTATGGTTACCAAAGGGAAAGCAGGGGTAGGGATAAATTTGGAATTTGGGGTTAATAAATACACACTACTATATATACAAGAGATAAATAATAAGAACCTACTGTATAGCAAAGGTAACTATATTCAATATCTTATAATAAGCTATAATGGAAAAGAATCAGAAAAATAATACATATATATAACTGAACTACTTTGCTGTACACCTGAAACATTGTAAATCAACTTTACTTCAATAAAAAATAAATAAAATGGTTGTTTTAAACCTCTAAATTTTTATGCAACAATAGATAACCAAAATACCTACATATGTCAGATGTTGTCCTAGGAATTTTATATATATCACATATTACTAAGACAACAGAATAGCCACATCTTATCATAGTAAACCTTCCCAAGCTAAGATAAAGCTAACAGAATTGATATAATAAGCACCTGCAGAATGATAGAAGTTATGATTTAGGTCCACTGTTCTTTCCCACTATTATTTCTATCCTGGTCACAAATTTACTTGAAAACTTGGGTAATCATAGGGTTTAATAACTCATAAAGAGGCAATCTAGAAATGACTTGTCTCCATGTAGCATTGTCAGCATTCATTCTACCTCCTGACAATCCTCTCAATTAAAAAAACAATAAAAATGAAACCACATGATTTTCTGTTATGAATGAAACAGTCTAAATGGATGGGAAATCCAAACACATCAGAATCTTGGAGGTTGTATGCAGTCTGAGGTAGTTTCATTCAGAATGACTAGAAACACTTTTCAGTAAAGCCCTTTTTTGAGTGATGCCTTTGGATATAGAAAAGCTGGTTTCACAAAACAAAAGACCATTGGTAAAAGAATTTAACATTTATCTTCTAGCATGATTTAAAAATAGTGCTTCTCTATGTTTTAATTCATTGACTGAGAGAAGGATCAATACCAAAATATTTTATCCCATATCATAATTGGAGTAGAATTTACTTTCAAGAAAATTCAGAGCAAAAATTTTAGCTTTTTTTTTTAAATTTTAGCTTTTTAAAAAATATATATTTTGATGTGATGATCTGGAGCTCAATCCTTGAAGTGAAAAATGAATTCACCCAAAATCAACTATAACTTTTTTGTCCTAAAATTACATAAAGGATCAGTTTTCTGTGGTTGTTTAGCCAAGAGACAAGGGGGAAAAAAAACTGAACTTGGCCTATTCTGTTAAGACATCAGAGAGCAGGCAATTGAAAGTTCCCTGTGAAAGTAATTGTTTTCCCCCTCAAGGGTTCTTGAAGGTTCATGCTGGAACTTCAGTAACCTTGTTTTTCAGAGTTTGCATCAGCCATTCTTAACTGCCCTCTTTGCTGCAATAAATGTGCTCCAGTAATCGTACATTCTAGAACCTACCAACACCATTCCTTAGACATCAGGGGGTGCTCTTTATGACAAAATAGGCTGTATGCAGGACTCTCACTGAACCCAACATGATTTCCAGCATGTCTATCCTATATTATAGTCCAAAGTGCAGTGTCCAGTAAGTACACAATATAAAACTATTCGGAGGACAGTTCTAGTGAATTACTTTTACAGCACTGAGGCTTGGAAATTCCAGACAATGTTGGGCAGTCTCAACAAACTGTGTAACAGACGACTGGCAAGGATGCAGAGTCTCTAGTATATTTTTTTTAAGAAAGGCTAAGTTATTATTTCACCCTCTTTTCTTAAAAAAAAAGTCTGATGTTTTGATCAACTCATAGGTCACCAGATAGGCCAACTTAGAACAGTTTCCCAGAATGGCCATACTCTTTTCTACCAGTTAGTACAGAAAATTTGTATTTCTAGGAAATAAGCATTAAAAAGACAGATTGACTTCAGTTTTTCCTCAAGAACACATTTTAAAACCTAAAATTGAGTCACGTATATTTTTACTTATTTTCCCTGATCATAATTATAAATAATAACTACTATTCATAGAATTCTTCCATGTCCTAGGCTCTGTACTAACATACGTATTTTCTCATTTAATCTTTACAACAATATGGGAGGTGTACCATGATGATCTTTATTTTATAGATTAGGAAACTGAAAGTTAGAGGTTAAGTAATTTGTCCAAGGATCTTGCTCAAGGACTATATGGCCATGTGTGCACACACACATGCGTGCACGCATGCACACACACACACACACACATACCTTAACCATTTTGATATTGCTTCTCTGAACGTATTTCATACTTAATAACATCCATGACTATTCATGACTATTATGTGTCAGAAGGCTATATGCATAGACGGCAAAGTGTGTGGTTGCAGAAGAGAAATAATTCAAATCAGAACAATTCTCTTTTTTTCTCCCTTCTTCCATGTCTCCTTCCTTCCTCATTTTCTTCCTTCACTCTTATGCCATATGGTCTGCACTCCTATGGTTTGAAATATAATTGAGTAGCTAATATATATAATCCTTAAAAGTAAATCATAGGAGAGTTTAATAAAATTGAGTAAAATAAAATAGTGAAGAAATAGGAAATAGGTACTCATAATTTTAAAAATCCCCAAACATTCCCATACCATAATGAATGCTTTCTCAAAAATATGAAAATAAAATTTTAAGTGGAAACAAATGACACATGCTGGAGAGGCTGTGGAGAAAAGGGAACCCTCCTACACTGCTGGTGGCAATGCAGTTTGGTGCAGCCACTATGGAAAACAGTATGGAGATTCCTCAAAAGACTAGGAATAGACTTACCATATGACCCAGGAATCCCACTCCTGGGCATATATCCAGAAGGAACCCTACTTCAGGATGACACTTGCACCCCAATGTTCATAGCAGCACTATTTACAACAGCCAAGACATGGAGACAGCCTAAATGTCCATCAACAGATGATTGGAGAAAGAAGATGTGGTATATTTATACAATGGAATATTATTCAGTCATAAAAACTGACAACATAACACCATTTGCAGCAGCATGGATGCTCTTGGAGAATGTCATTCTAGGTGAAGTAAGCCAGAAAGAGAAAGAAAAATACCAAATGAGATTGCTCATATGTGGAACCTGAAAAAAGAACATAAATACAAAACAGAAACAGACTCAAAGACATAGAAGACAAACTTGTGGTTGCCAAGGGGGAGGGGGCTGGGAAGGGATAGACTGGGAGCTCAAAATTTGTAGATACTAACAGGCATATATAGAATATATAAACAAGATTATACTGTACAGCACAGGGAAATATATACAAGATCTTGTGTTAACTCACAGCAGAAAAAAAAATGTGACAATGAATATATGTTTGTTCATGTATAACTGAAAAATTGTGCTCTACACTGGAATTTGACACAACATTGTAAAATGACTATAACTCAATAAAAAATATTTCAAAAAAAAAAAAGAAAAAACATCACACAAGCACGTGGTAAAAAAAAAAATTAAGTGGAAAAAGAGAGTGGGGAAATCCTGGGGAAATTACAGTGAGCCTTTGTTATGATTTTTAATTCCCTTAAGTTTATCGGTCCAGATTTTCTATTTCTTCTTTTGTCAGTTTTGGTAAGTTGTATTTTTTCCTAAAAACTTGTCCCATTTTATTTAAATTCTCAAATTTAGGAACATGAAGTTGTCAATAATATCTTTAAATAATATAATTCAAAAAATGTCTGTAAGCTGTGTAGTGATATATCCGATTTCATTTCTGATTCTTTTTTCTTGATAAGCCTCATCAAGGGTTTATCAATTTTAGTCATCTTATTAAAGAATGGGTTTTAAAAAATCTTTTCTATTAAAAAATTTAAAGTTGTTGTCTGATAACTCATTTTCTGAATCTCCTGTTCATACATTTCTATTCCTGTTATTTCTCTTGATTTTTGAATTAAATCATCTTTTTTTTCCCATTTGTCTAGTTATCGTTTATTGTGTGCAGGACATTGTACACGGAAAAAAATATTGAAGTAATTTGAGGCCTGTAATTAACTTCCTCCAGCACGAATTTGCATTTGCCTTTGGCAGGTGGTTAGGTGTACCAGCAAACTTAGATCACCTTAACCCAATTACAGTGCCTGAGATGATTTGAAATTGTACTTTGGCCCCAAGTTTCTTCCAGTCACTCTTTATTCTTAGGTGAAGCCCTTTGAGATCCCAACTCAATGTGTGGGGCTTTATCAGAGACCCCTCCTTGACAGAACTTAGAGTGAGAATTTTTTTTAACCACCTAGCCCATCTAGCCAAAACCTCTGCTCACCTTCTCCTTTAACCACCTCTTCCAGAATCAAGGGCCACTCCTGGGATTCGCCTCTTTCGGTTACCTTTTCCTCCTCTTTGTTTCAATTCTTTACTGCCTTGATGGCTGTGAGATTTTTAAAAAATTTCTTTACCCTGCTTTGTCAGTTTTTCTCAGTAGGAGTGCTTCATGTTATGTGCATACTTTGTGAGTGTTATTGTGAATATTCCTGAAAGCAGAAGTCTTTCAAACTTTGTTTTTACTATTTTACCATTCGTTTGTGATTTCTTAGGTTTATTTTGCATGTGTGCATATTCCTTCTCATAATATGGAAGATTTAAGGTCCAATTTTAGTTCTAGTAACTTTCTTGTCACCTTCTAAAATACAATTTCATATAACAGAGTAAGTTCTCTCTTTCTTTAACCAGTATCTATTAATGTCTCACTCTGAGTGAAACACTTTCCATTTCTTTCACCTGCTTGCTTCCCTTTTCTGCCACACTTATTTTGTTTAGTTATATACTTGATCTTAGATCAGCCTTAAAAACATACTTTGAAGATAAGGAAATCAGTATACTTACACTATCTCCATCTTCTTTTCTCTCTAGATTCTGGCTTTTATTAGTACATTATTTCTACAGTGATAATTTATTACATTTAAAATCTGTTCTATAATTGTAATTCCCCCAAGTTATTTTAACTTGAGTTCTACGTATAAAATGACTCTATACTCACGGATGGTCCTCTCACTACGTGAATGAAAAATACTACAAACCATATCAGTAAACAAAGAATGCTGAAGGCATCAAGTCATCAGCAGCTGCCGCCACCCCCCAGTGAAGACAAGCCTGCAGCCCAGCCTCTGCAGCCACTCACAATGGTGCACCCTGAGGGGACTCAGGATAATGAAGGACAAGATACTGGCCCTAGATAGCTAGATGCTTGTCAAAGAAATGAATTCAATGAGCCCAAATGTTTGCTTCCTCCCTTACATAGAAAAGCAGCACTAAATTCTTTAACTTGAGATGCCTGGTTTTCTTTAGATAACAAGTAATCTTTTATTGTTCCAACTACCTGGTCTTTGTTGTAAAACTCCTATATAGCCTAGCGCCTCCCCTACCTCTTCGCAGCAGTGCCTCAGGGCGATCTGAGAGGCTGCATCCTGGGCTGGAAGGGGTTCGAGTCCTCAGAAATGTCTGCCAAATAAAACATAACTCTCATCTTTAAGGCTGTGCATCTATTTCAGTTGACAACTATATGTAGTAAATTTGTATCTTGATTGGCTTAAGTTTGATAATTATTTTTTAAAAACTCATATAGTTTGTATTTCCCTAAGTTCTTGCATATTTGAAAAAAGTTACTGCAGATCTGAACAGTGAGTTAAGGTTCTTAGTGTGTCTTGGTATTTAATTTTGGAGTCACACTTTACTTCCCTGAGAACTTTTCAGATCTGACTCTATTCTTCTTAGCACTGGATGTGGAAAATTTGAAGTTACCTTAATTCTTTAGTTTTTAAGATGAGATCTTTATGTGCCACCTCTTTGGATACTCTTTTTTCTTTTTCTTTTTCTTTGAAATCCATTAAATACCAGATTGCCTATGGGTATTAGTAAATATTTATGTCTGCTAGAATACTGTGCCCTTTAATTCTACAGATTCAAGTCTTCTTTTCTTTCTTTTTTTTTTTTTTTTTGACATGTATTGGTATATTTTGGGAATCCATTTGATCTGTTCTTGTCTTTTAAAACATATGTTGTACCTGTTGAATTTCCATCTGTGTTCTTTATTTACATTTTCCCCTCTCTACTCCTTATTCTTTTCTATTCCATTTTGCTCAGTTTTCTTAAAATGGCTTGAATGTATTTTCAGCATTGGCAACTCTGCTGTTCCCATCAAGGCTTTTATTTCTATGATAATTTTATTTTTCTTTTTCACTTCAAGATCTGCCAATTAATTAAAAATTTTTTAATGTTTTCATATTCTTTTTACCTTGAGACTTTGTATCTCATTAAGTTTTGTGAACTCACAGAAAAGTCTGATCACAAGTTTTGTTTGCTCTATAACAATAAAAATATCTTGGTGGGTGTCCTTTGTATGATCTTTATTTGTTTTGTTCCTTTTCTTTGTTATTTGAATAGGGTTTTTTTTTTGCATAAATCCTATCAAATTATTTTTTATAAATAAAAGTG
This sequence comes from Camelus ferus, assembly GCF_009834535.1. Classification (NCBI taxonomy): domain Eukaryota; kingdom Metazoa; phylum Chordata; class Mammalia; order Artiodactyla; family Camelidae; genus Camelus; species Camelus ferus. The sequence continues at coordinate 75,213,343 of NC_045701.1, read as the reverse complement.
TTTGTCTGGGTGTGGCAGAATAATGTATAAGAATATGTAAAGGCACAGACAGGTTCTCTGGGATAGCATGAAGATTTTTCAGTTCACATCAAGGCCCCAAATAATATAAAGTTTTGTGTGTATGGGTATCACATATAAGTATATTAATGGGGTGGTTTAGCCATAATCTCTCTTCCATCATCCATCCATCCTACAAATATTTATTATCCACTTTCTCAGGTGCAGCTCTAGGTTTGGGGAATATAGCAATAAATAAAACAGACAAAAATCCTTGCCTCCGTGGAGTTTACATTCTGTAGAGGATGCAGATTGAGAGCCTAAGGTGCTTACCCTTCACAGTTTCTAATCTGGTCTGTCAAACAGAAGGATAACTTCTTGAAGAGCTAGCTTGTTTGGAAGAATCCCTGTCACTGCAGGGTATCTTGTGGGGTTTTGGGAGCTCTTTAAGCCCACTCATCTTGCTCTATGCATGTTTTGTCCCTTAGTATGTACCACCTTCGTCAGAGAACTCTACTTTCTCAGCCTATGATCCCCAGTAGACCCTTTCTTTCATTTTATTCCCTCTCTCTTGTGCGTGCTAAGTGCGTACTCTACCACTGAGCTATACTCTCCCCCTGCCCATGTGTTTGGAGCTTCAGTTGTTATGGAATCTTGTTCAAGGAGTTCCACCTTTCCTATTATTTTATATTACAGGATCTAATCTCATGGGTGTACCTGTCTGTTTTTGTCTATGCAAATACAAGTAGGTTCATTCACCTGCATCCACCTGGTACAGAAATCTGGTTTGGACTTGTGATCTCCAGGTAGGTGCATGCCTACCTTCAACTCTCAACTTTATCTTCATCAAATGGTAATTTGAGATAGGTTTCTGATCATTGCAGTCACAGGAATACTAATTTGATTGCTCTAATCCATAGTGTTGAATTTGACCTCACATATTAAATAATAAGGTATTGTGCAAAATAGTGTAAAATGAAGGAATTTGAATGCAAATATGAAAATGAACTTTTTTTGAGTGCTCACTCTTCTCCTCTTCTTTTCTTTAGGAAATGATCATTTTTGTGGTTTCCAGTTCATTGCTTTAGACTTCATCTAAGTCATAGTCACAGTTCACAAACACATATGTGTGCATACACACCCCTCCTCCACACACACAACCACCACACATATACTTCATTTTTCACCTTGTCTCACTGAAGTGAACTGTGGTAGGTATAGTTCTTGTCCACCTAGCCTGCCTTTCCTAGATCTGTGTTTTCTAGTAACAGAAACCCTGTTTTATAAATACTTTCCATGTGGTTCAAGTGGGGCTGACCCCTCACTCTGCTCACCACCCACAAATCTCTGGGCAAAGGTACAGTCTTCTCATTAGGATCATTAGCAATGAAGACAGCGTAAGCCTAGAGCACCTAAGGTCATATTTGCCACCAAATTGCAAGGCTGTCTGAGAATAAAACCCATGCAGAGGTAAGAGAGGGTGGAGTTGTGAGGAGAACAAGAATGTCTGGGTGACAGCATTGTCAGCTTTAAAATGAGGGGTTGGTCCACCATAAAGTCAACAGCTACCATTGAAATTTTACCATATGCTAGGCACTTTGCTAAATAGTTTCCACACATTAATGTCATTGAATATTCATGACAACTCTCTGAGGCATATGCTTTTATCCTCTCCCACCCCAGTAACTGAAAAAACCTGAGTCTCACTAAAGCAATCCTGTGCAAGGTAGTAAGGAAAAGTTTTGTTCACCATTTTAAATTTGCGTCTTCATTGTTTAAAAATACGAAAGTTTATAGCAGCATAATTTATAATAGCCAAAAGGTGGAAACAGCATTAATGCCCATCAACAGACAAATGGATACAAACAAAATGTGTATATACAATGGGAAGTTACCCAGCCACACAAAGCAATGAAGTACTGACACTTGGTTACAACACAGATGAACCTTGAAAATACTATGTTAACTGAAAGAAGTCAGTCACAAAACACCAAATACATGATCAAATTCATATGAAATTCCAGACTATTAAATCTATAGTGACAGGAAGTAAATTAGTGGTTTCTCAGGACTGGAGAGGGATTGAGTGGGAGGGTAGGATGGTGATAGCTAAAGGAAACAAGGTTTCTTTAGTTTGCTTCTATCAGTGTCTGGCTTAATGGTGAGATAACCAACTAGAGTTTGTCAGATAAATAGATAAACCAAGATCTCTTTGATCTCAAATCCTACGCACTCAGATTTGACATGTATCTTACAGTGAAATGAAAGAAAAATATCTATTTATCAGTCTGTCTCTCTGGTCTGAATTGATCTTGAGTTGTTCCTTGACAAGAGTATCAGAGATTTCCTTTTATTTTATCAGAGATCCCAAGGTACTGTTCCAGAACTTTAGGTCAAACCGTATGAAACCCATAAAAAACAACTTACATTCAACCATTTTTGACCAAGAATGGCAATTCCATTTATTTCAGCCTGATACAAAGAATGAGAAACTGTGTATGTGTGTGCACATCTGCAGAATAAAGTCGTTTTGACCCTAACGAGATTTTCAAAAGATTTACGTAGTTAAAATTGTTAGGTGTAATTAGCAGAATTATTATACAAGCTTCCTCTGAAACATAATGACTACTTAATAAGTAATATCTGTACTGTTGAGTCTTTTTAGTTAGCACAAAGCTGAGAGGAAGAAAAACAGCTCTCTTGGGCAATCAATTCCATTTCAAAGAATAGACTTAGTGTATAAATGGCTTTTAAAATAAACTTTGCCCTGGATATTAAGATTGTTTTCACTGATAGTTCTGCATATTTTAAGCAGAAGTCTAGCTTTGGTTTAAAGGTTTGGTTTCAAGTTTTGGATTACAGATAAGTTTTCTGTGTTTCCCTATAACACACTGAGTTCACAGGTTAACTGAACTTAACTATACCTTATTATGATCTGACTCATGATATTATCTCTGCCCACCCACTTCAGCGCCAAACCTGCCTTTTCTCCAATTTTCCTCATCTCAATAAATATCCCCAACAAGATGTTTAAGCCAAAAGCTTGGAAGACATCTCTGGCAGACTGACAATGCTTTTGAATGCCTAAAATAAAATATATAGGACTATAAAGGAAACCAAATATACTGAAATACAGTCACAAACATATTAAAAGAGATTTATGATTTTTAGCATGTGGATTTATTAACATGCTAAAAACTGTCTAAGAAGTGATGTGGCAAACTGTGTTTCCAGATACCTGCAACAACAGGGTCTGGAAATATCTGTGAAACCACAACTGTGGTTTGCTGCCTACATTCATAATTGAAGGATACGCTCAACTATAGTTAGACATCTGTGAAAATTAAAACGTAATATTTTTTCCATCCAAGTTCATGGATGCCAGTAAAGGAACTCTAAAAAACTACTTGAAGAGATCTGGTGTCCAAAAGGGGAAAGGCACAGAGTAAGGGCCTTCAGGTGCAGGGAGAGAGAAGACGAATTTCTCATGTAAGAGAAAGGCTGCAAGGCTTTGGCCCCTAGAGTAGGAACTTCACTTCATCATCTGCTAACACCTTGGGTAGGAGCCAAGACCCAGGACTGCTTAGAACAGCTTAGGAGGCTCCATCCTATGCACGGGTCTCCCAGCTTCAGTAAAGAACATCTGTGGTCCATTTGCCATGGATTGGATAACAGGTATTTTAATGGTGTGGACTGGAGGTTCAAGAGGTCTCCCAGAATGCTTTGCTCTGGGTAGGTATTAGACCCCTTCGTAAATTCTCAGGTTATAAATGTGTGGAAAGGGAGCCACAGAGGAGCAAGAGAGAGGCTCAAAGTTCAATTTAAATTATTTTAAATATGAGAAATAATTTTTGCACATCTAGGTTTTTTAAAAAAATATTTCATACCCACTATACATACTTGATTCCTCTCTTTTTCTTAATCCCCACACCCAATCACCTGGCCCATCTTGTTGACTATATGTCATATGCTGGACAGCCTCTCCCATCACTGTGGCCCAGGCTTTCACTCTTCCCCAGCTTTCACTCTTGCCACCCCCCAAAACATTCTTCACCCTTCAACCAGGGGTGCTTGGTTTTCTTTCCAAAACTCAAATCTCAAAACTGGCTTCCCTTTCCCTTAGACAAGTTCCAAATCCTTAACCTGCCCTGAACAAGCCACTCTCTGCTCCTTTCAGCCTTCGTTCATCCTGCTTGAATTTATCTTGCCTCTCTAGACTGCAGTTCCTTGATTGCATATGCTATACGCCTACATTCCAGGTCATTGCATATACCATTCTGTCTTAGTGTTTTCTCCAGGACCAATTAATATGTGAATGGCACTTCCTAGGGTTTGTGCAGTACACTACCTGTTCAGCCTTACACCGCCTCCTATATTTCCTCCCACTCTCCCATAGAGATATCTATATCTCTATGTCTATCTATATTACTGAAGTATAGTTGACTTACAATATTATATTAGTTTCAGGTGTTACAACATGGTGATTCAATATTTTTGTAGATTATACTCCATGTAAAGTTATTATAAAATACTGACTACATTTCCTGTGTTGAACATCACATTCTTGTATTTATTTTATACCTTCCATAGAGATATTTTATCTGACCCTCTGACTTAGATTAAACCCATTTGCTATGTGCTCCAACAGAAGCTGGCACTTCCTTTTCTACACATAACATTTTTAATTGTTTGTCATCTCACTGCAATGTCCATAAGAATAAATACCATATATGTCATAGGACTATTTCCCAGCTCCAGTACAGTACCTGACTCATAGTAGATGTCCATTCATTCATTCAATAATATTTATTAAACATCTCTTATGTGTCTAATTATAACACACACATACTTAATAAATATTTGTTAATGAGTTATAGAACTAGTGACTGGCTTGCACTAAACCATCCACATTTTCTTGTGTATTCAATCTTGCCTGTATTTTGGCACAGCTGAGTCACTCTTTTTATATATTGATTATGCCACTGATTCTTTGGAGTGGGCCAATGTATACGTTATATGACTTATAAAATCATGTGTCTGCTTTGGGGTTCAGAAAATTTGGTCATTTTGTTACCACTTGTTTAAGAAATGAAATTTTTCATTTGAATATCTCCTGCCCTTCAAACTTCATTTAGTTTCCTTCTCCTAAAGTGCCTCGTGTGTCTCCATAGTCCTGATCTTTGCATAAATATAATTTGCTTTCATTACTAAGTTGATTTGCCAGAAAAAGCTAATCTAGGCCTTGTTCAATTTCTGAGATGGTTAGATTTCAAAAGTTTGTTTATAAATCTATTTTCTGGGATTTTGAATGCATTTTTCCTTAGGGTGGTCAAATTCTTAGGCCAGGCCCCCCAAAGCCTTTCATTCACTCACATGGTGGAACTAGGACTTGAGTTTCGTGTGTAGGAACCATGAGGAGGCCATAGCCATCACAGGATGGGAGTTTTCTCCCTCCACTCCTAGTGCAGGGCCACCTCCAGGTAAAGTTTTGAAATAAGCAGTTTGCATTCTCCTCCCCCCCCCCCCCCAGATTCACTCTCACACCTCTGTGGCCCACCATCAACTCCTCCATACTGAGTGTCCCTACATAGCCCTCACCCATTCATTGCGTGGCTGCACTCAGAAACAGTTTAACCCTAAAATTTGTGTCAAAATTACCCATGTCGCCTCCTTTTATTCTTTGGGTGTAGCTCCTCTCCCATTCTTGGGAAAACAAAGGCGGAATTAATCCACGCTACTGAATAACTGATCATTTATTAAACTAAAATTCCCACTTACTCTAAATGGAATCTTACACAAGGTGTAGTGAAAATATTCATGCTACTGGAACATGCAGGTTAGGCACTATGTTTTGGGACATCAAGATATTAAGTCACTTATTAATTTAAAGAACATTTACTGGGCAAGTTTCATGAACTAAGCTCTGTACTAAATAGAGGAAATAAATAAATGGTCCTGAAAAGTACATGGGCTAATGGGAAAGACAAGTAAGTAATTCAATACAACGGTGTTGAGTGTTACAGAGAATTGTGCAATGTGGAATTTGGGGTGGTCAGGCTCCCCAGAGGAAGTGACATTTGAACCAAGACATAAAAAGCAAATAGGAATCTGCCCCCTGGAGAAAGACATTCTAGACAGAGGGGACAGCAAAGTGCAAAGGCATGGAGACAGGGGAGAGCGTGGTCCATTTGGGGAAATGCAGTCAGCTCAGTCTGGCTGGATGATACATTACATTCCCAGATGGGAAATGGAGAGACACGAAACCAGCCCTGGCCAGTCTGTCTCCCAAAATGGCACATTACCACTTATTTGGTATTTTGCAAGTCTTCCCTTCTTTCACTTATACACTAGAGATTCTCCAGAAATTCTACATTCGAAATTTTCCTAATGACTCTGAAGGCAACTGCAGAGGGGATCTTGACCTAAGAGTTATGGGAAGCCCGAGCAGCGGCCATTTTCACTGGTGGTATTTTTGTGTATGGTATTCGTAGGTTCCTTTCTAACATATATTTTTTTACTTACTTTTGACTTACTCTTTGGCATGCAGGTTCAAACAGGAGTTTGAATGCCTTGGGATTACCTAGGCTATGTGTTTGAAATGCATAGTCTCAGGCCCCATTCCTAGTGTTCTCATTTTAATGATTTGGAGTGTGATCTGGGAACTTTGATTTTTAACAGGTTCACAGGTAATTTGGATGCAAGCTGTCCTGGGACCGCATTTTGAGAAATCACACTCTGGAGTGCCACACACTGCTGACTTTATTTGGAAAGAGGGGCGCGTTTCCCTCTGTGCACTCTCTCCCCTCCTTATGTCTTCCCAGTGCCCTCAAGCTGCCCTTGGATTACTCAGAACTCCACTGGGGTCTCTCTCAGTAATACCCAGTCCCTCTCCTCCACCATCCAAACTTACCATCCCATAAAATCACAAAATGTTAGCAGAACATTAGAATTGGTTGGAACTTGTAACGTGAGTAAAAGTGAGGCTTTGCCCAAATTTAATTCCTTTCTTAGCTTACCACTGTAACTCCCAAGTGCCCTTGGCATCCCATCAACTGTGAAAGCCTGTGCTCTGTTTATTTCCTTATTCCCTTGCTGTTCCCATCTTTTGTGCTATTAAAATTTAAGGAGGTGGCATTCACATGCTGGATTTCTAACACACATCTAATACTGTAACTATGTTTGGATAAAAGAAACTGAAATTTTTGCCAGTCTCATTCACTAGAAATTTAATACAAAATTTTAAATTGACAATAATTACTTCTCCCCCTCCTTTTGTTCCCCTTTACCACAAAACAGAGTTTCTCCTTCAACTATCCAACTTCTTTGCCAGACTCAGGTTTTCAGAGCTATTTTTTAAAGAAGCTTTCTAGATGCAGTGCAGAACTTTATGGCAAGAAAACTCAATGCTTATTTAAAGTTTCTCAAACAAAGGGATTTAGGTCGTTTGCAAAGTCCAATTTCTATGCTTCAAAAAATAACATGTGACTTAGACAGGTTTTGAGTTTATTTCAAAACACTGATCATGATCCTAGTACTCAGAACCAGACCACTTCTGTATTTATACCACACAAACAGATTCTAAGAACTCCAACCCCGACACTCAAATCACCAGTCTATGGAATAGAAATGAAAATTAGGATCAGGTGAAGGTTTGTTTTAAAAGAACATTTGATCCAAAATAAAATTAAAGTATAAATTCTGCTCTTTCTGACACTCTAGATTCTCCCTGCCATTACAGCTGGCTAAAACTGTGTGGAGAACCAGGTCTTTGGAAAGCATTTGGGAAATAGCTTTTTGAGATTGTGTTCCACTAACACACCATGGCTAATAGCTGCAGGAACTGTGAGCATGTCTCCCAGTCATTTTCTGCCTCCTACCTGGTGTGGGAATTCTACGATGACAAAGTCCATCAGCTTAGTTTCGTTGCCAACCCTGATCCCATTTGATGAATTGTATGAATTGTGGCAGTTGGAGCAGGTTGAAGTCTACTAGCATTAACTGTATATTGCCATAATCCAACCAAACCTTTAGGGCCTATAGCACAAGTCCAGAGGGGATGCAAAGGATGAGATGAAGAGGAGAAGGAGGAAATGGAAAGAAATCTATCTATTAAAGACTATTTTTCAGTCACTGGCTGGCTTCCCATACATGTGATCTCATTGATTCTCCTTTATCTCCCTTAGACACAAACGCCCCACCATTCTGGACTCTGACACACAACAGCAAGATATTTGTAACTAGGCATCATGTGACTCAGCCAGGAGCCCTCTATAGTCCCGGAGTGGCTACTGATGTTCTCTTTGACCATTCTCTCTGGCCTGTCCCATAAGCTCAGATCATCCTGGGGAGACAACCACTTCCGGAGGGGCAGACCCTGTAGGGTTCTGAGGAGGACCATCCCTGACATTGTTTTCACTCCTCTTCAGGGCTGCAAGGAAATGAAAAACAGCCCCTTCTTACAAGAGGGCTGGGGAACCTTGATACAGAACAGATCTCCAACTGGCTTTTGGATTGAAGGAATTGAACCAACAAGATATTTTAGAAATGTTTATTTATTGCATTTCTCAAATTAAGATGAATTTTATAGACCCATCTCTTATGGGAATATCTGTTTTAATCCTAAATTAAAGATTCATACACATTTTTTTCCACAAATCACTTTATGAGTGGAAATAATCCCGCAAATCTCATGACCCATAAGGTTAATGCATGAAAATCCTTTCATCAAGAACTAGGATTATACTCTACCCCAAATCAAGTCAAGTAAATACAGACGCTGCCAGACCACTAAACAATGTTTCTCGGACTCTAAAAGGGCAGAGTAAATTCACTCCTTGGGCCATATGTGTGGTCTGGTATGAAAAGAAAGCTCTGAAGGATAGAATACAAGCTCACTGGCTGTGAGGTCCAGACAGTCACTCTCCCAAGAAGTCACTGCCAGTGTCATGAGAACTGATTAATAAAGCCTTTGACTCAGAGTATAGCGGACCATAAAGAGTGGCTATAAATTTTCATTGGCTTGAAAACTCCTAGAGGACAGGGCATGTATGGTTCTATTTGTGGTAACAATGCCTATCACAATGGCACCTCTCTAACAAATCCTGTATAAATATATGTTCATTAAACAAAACAAAACAAAACAAAACACTTAAACATCTCCACAATCATGTACATCTGTTAAAAGTCTCCTCACAAGAACTACATAGAAAAAAAAATCTTAATTCATATTTTCCAGGGGCTTTTTCAGTATCATAGAAACAAAGAAGTAAACCCTTTCCTAGAAATTACTACATATGATTAAAATTTCTAATTATAATTCCTTTTAGGCCATAAATATTACACCATAATTTTTAAAGTTAAAACTAATATAAACTAATATAAAAGCTGGTTCTTTGAGAAAATAAAATAGACAAACATCTAGCAGGATTGATCAGGGAAAAGAAGGGAAGAAGCACAACACATAATTGTACTGGGAATGGAAAAGAGGCTGCAACCACACATATTGTACAAACTTATAAAAACAACTTAAACGAATCCTATGAATAGCTTTATCCTTGTAAATTTTTAAAATTATATGAAATTATTAAGTCTCTAGAAAAAAAATGGATGACCAAAAATAGAAATAGAAAACCTAAACAGACAAATAGTAATCAAATTCTTTTTTTTCTATCTCCCACCCCTAAAAGACACCAGCCTGAATGGATTTACCAAACTTTCAAGAAACTGATACTCTTCTTCTTGTACAAGTCATTCCAGAAAAAAAGAAAGAAGAAAAGGAAGAAAAGGAAGGGAGGGAGGAAGGGTGGAAGGAAGGGGTTCCAACTCACTTTATGAAGCTCATACAATCTTGACAGTTCAGGCAAAGGAAAAGCCCAACACAATCATGCTTAGTTTGTAGCTTTAGCTAGTTGGTTGCTCACATTTGGGCCTTTGAATCTTGCAAAAGTGACAATAAGAAATAAAGAAGTTGAGAAGTTTTTCTGGTATCCGTGGCAATGAGAACACAATAGAACCAGCACTCAGTGCCATGAGGCAGCAACACCTGTAATGGTGTCCTTGGCAATGGGTTTGTAAGTTAATCAGGGTAAGCTGCTGTCACCTCTAATGCTAAATCCTGACTAACGCACCTTACAACAGGCATCAACTAAAAATATAGCAAATTTCATATGTGATGGGAAAACTTTAGAAGCATTGTCTTTAAGATCAAGAAGACAGGATGCTAGTATTCAGTCTGTACTGGAGTTCCTAATCAATGCACTAAGACAAGAAAAATTAAGGAATTAATATTAGGAAAAATAAAACTATCATATTTATATTTTTTTCTGTAGGGAAAATAGAGTTCAGCAAAGTTAGTACAAACAAGATTAACATATAATAATCAATAGATTCTTATACACCAGCAAAAGTCACTTAGAAAATATAATTTTAAAAATCTCACAGAAAAATAAAAAGAAAATTTAAGATAGTTAAAAATAAATGGAAGACATGCAAGACCTCAATGGAGAAAATTATTAGATTTGATTGGAAGGAAACTAAAGATACATTTGTACACCAAGATTTAAATTATCTCTATAATAAAGTATTGCATAAAATTAAATGACTAGATTATAACTTCCCAGTCATTACATATTTTAAAAATTAAGTGAAAAGGCAAGTGATGGACTGGGAAAAGATATTTACTAATTGTATACCAAAGTATTAATATTAAAGATACATAAAGAGCTCCTTGAAGCAATAAAAAGACAAGGCAATAAACAAATAATTTACAGAAGAAAATGTTAAAATGCTGAGTAAGTATGAAAAATGCTAAACCTCAGTAGTCATAAGGACAATGAGAGTAAGAAAAGTATTCATCAGATTGGTAAATATTTAATGTCTCAGGATATGGTCAGGATATCTAGAAATAAGAATTTTCACGTACTACTCTTAGGAGTGAATTTCCCTACAATCATTACAAAAAGTATTTGGGCAATGTCTGGTAAGGTTGAAGTCTACCATATCTTAAAACTCGACAAGTCTTCTTTCCCCAGAGAAACCGGCACAAGGCAACTTATACAGACAGGGATGTTCATCGCAGCATCCTTCACAAGTCAACTTTTAGAAACAACTTAAAGCCCATTAATGAGGAAATGGATAAATAAACTTTGACTTAGCTATGCGATAAGATACTATCCATTGAAATGAACTAGAGTACATATATCAACATTAATTTCTCTTGCACTCTTATATGGAGTCAAGAAAGTAAGCTATAGAATTATATACGAAATATGATGCCATTACATAAAATGTTAAAATACAAAACAATCCTATTGGTATTTGTGGATATGGCATATGTGATAAAAACCACACTTGTTAACAATTTTCTTGGGGGTAGGTATTTGTTATAGTACACTGTGCATCTTTATGCAGTTAAATATTCCGTAATAAAGAACCTACAATTACTATGCAGAGTATAGCCAGTGTGTGTATGAATAAAAGTGGCCTACAAAGCAAATAATGCTATTAAAAAACATTTTGTCAACTTGAAAACCCCAGAAACTTCATCATTTAAAAAATCTTCCTATATTCAAGACAAGATTATCTGTTTCTTTTTCCATAAATTATAAAAAGATAAAAGTATGGTTACATTGTTTAAAAAATCTGAGAATGTGGAAGTTATTAATTATAATCACTCTTCTAAATTAACATTGTAGAGCTCTCCTTTAAAAATGTCGATATGTTGTCCAGGTAATCATATTTAATAGGGCTTAAACTTGACTTAATTAGTTTGTAAGCAACAAAATTGTGTCCTCTGAGGACTTTTTATGGGTAAAATACAATTTGATGTTGCATGAATACATTGTTGTATATCATGAACAGATGTGCTTTTATAATGATTAAAAAAAGAAATCTGCTTAAAGGACAACTAATTAGTGTTCCAATATTTAAAGCGAAAAATGTCTACTATTCCTAGGATAATTGGAGCTTTCAAGAATCTCTTGATGTGGATACCTTTAAGCTGATGCAGGAAATAGAAAATTGATATGAAACAACTAGCAATTCTTCAAGTTTTAAGAATAATTCATCTCTGGTCAAGACTAAAAACAATTTCCACTTAACATTCCTTTGGTTTGCCTTACTTTACATATTCATGTCGGTAGAATTTCAACGCATGCGTCATACACTGGGATAAAAAATAAACTACGTAGTGGCGTTTGCAGTGAAGGTAAAATTTCTAGTAAATTTCATCCTTTAGTTATAGAAAGTGGTACTAAGAGTTTCTTGTGTTTGTCAGATGCAACTAATCAGCAACATAATTATTGAGTACCGATTACTGAATAGTGTGGTGCATCCAAATCTCTGTCATCAGTGTGAAAAAGAGACCCCCACGAGCTTTCAGAATTGAGTCTGAACACAGGCGTTAGGGGATCTGTCCTTGTCTGATTAATATTATTAGGGCCAACTTCCAAGGAGGTAGACCATTACATCACCCTACATTCACAATGTGTTTTTTTGTAGTCCTGCAGTTTGGAGTGAGAGCTAAGGAGGTTAAAATAACAGGTTTGAACCTAAGTGACCCTACATTCTTACCCTGTTCTGTGAACACAGACTTCTTTTTAAATCAGAACAACACTTCTCATTGATTATGAGGAAAAAACTCACTATCAATTAGTTCAGAAATGACTGGTTTACACCAGTCCCTGCTGGTTTACAGGTAAAAAATGTGAAAATCCTTAACTCCTCTTAAGTGTGAGCTGCACATAGTGACTTCCCTCCAAAGAGCACAGTATTGAGGTGGGAGAAAGAATAACTTTACAGTGGAGAAACTTGGAAATACCTTACCTCAGCCAAGTGATCAAGGTTAACATCAATAGTGATGTCATGTTGGTAGCAGGGACCCTTGATGAGCATGGCATTTTGCCTCTGTGGTCTTTCTCCCAAATACCCACAACCTCAATCTACTCATGAGAAGAACACCAGGTAAGTCTCAATTGTGGAAAATTCTACAAAGTACCTGATCACTGTCTTCAAAACTGTCAGGGTCATTAAAACCAAGAAAACTTTGAGAACGTCAAAATCAAGAGGAGCCTAGGGAGACACGACGACTGTTTCTATCTGCTTGGGCTGCCATAACAAAATACCATTAGGCTGGGTAGCTTAAAAAGACATTTATTTCTCACAGTTCTAGAAGCTGAGAAGTCCAAGATCAGGGTGCTGGCAGATTTGTTTCTTGAGTCCTGAGGGCTCTCTTCCTGGCTTGCAGATGGCAGCTTTCTTGATTTGTCCTCACAGACAAATGAGAGCGAGAGAGAGAGCTCTGGTTTCTCTTCCACTTCCTAGAAGGACACCAATCCCGTCATGGGGCCCCACCTATGTGACCACTTCTAAATCCAATTACCTTGCAGAGACCTCACCACCAAGTACCATCATATTGGGAGTTAAGGCTTCCACACAAAAATTTCCACACAATTCAGTCCATTAACAATGACACAATGTAATGTGGTATCCTGGATGGCATCCTGGTCAGGAAAAGGCCATTAGGTAAAAATGAAGGAAATATGAACAATGTATGGACTTTAATTAATACATCAATATTAGTTTATTGATTGTAACAGATATATCATAATAATATAAGGCATTCATAAAATGGTGTTGTGGACGGAGTTGTATCTCCCCAAAATTCATACTTTGAAGTCTTCACCCCCAGTAACTCAGAACGTGACTGTTATAGGAGATAGGTCTTGAAAGAGGTAATTCAGTTAAAAATAAGGTCAATGGACTAGGCTCTATTCTGATCAACTGGTGCCCTTATCAGAAAAGGAGATGAGGACACAGACAATACAGAGATCAAGGGACAACCATGAGAGGGCACAGTGAGCAGGAGGCCGTCTGCAAGCCAAGAAGGGAAGCCACAGAAGAAATGCTGCTTGCACTTTGATCTTGGGTTTCTCAGACTTCTAGCCTCCCAGACTGTGAAAAAATAAACGTCTGTTGTTTAAGCCCCCCAGTGGGTAGTACTCTATTACGGCAGCTCTAGTAAACCAAAACCTGGAGGAAATTCAGTGTGGGGTACATAGAGACTATGTGTGCTATCTTCACAATTTTCCTGTTAAATCTAAAGATCTTCTACAAATATTTTGTTTTTAAGAAGTGAAGCCCAAAATGGTTAAGCAAGGCAGTGCACGAGTCAAAAATGCTGTGGTGAGAATCTATCTTTTCGAATGAGCGCTTCCTCCTGGAGTGGGATTGCTGGATCACATGGTAAGTCTATTTTTAGTTTTTTAAGAATCTCCATACTGTTTTCCATAATGGCTGCACCAAACTACATTCCCACCAACAAGGTTCCCTTTGCTCCATACCCTCTCCAGCATTTATTGTTTATGGACTTTTTAATGATGGCCATTCTGACTGGTGTGAGGTGATATCTTATTGTAGTTTTGACTTGCATTTCTCTAATAGTTAGCATTATTGAGCATTTTTTTCATGTGCCTATTGGCCATTTGTATGTCTTCATTGGATAAATGTTTGCTTAGCTCTTCTGCCCTTTTTTGGGGGGGGTGTTTATTTTTTTGTTATTGAGTTGTATGAGCTGTTTGTATATTCTGGAAATTAAGCCCTTTTCGGTCACATCATTTGCAAATACTTTCTCCCATTCCATAGGTTGTCTTTTCATTTTATTTACAGTTTCCTTTGCTGTGCAAAAGCTTATAAGTTTAATTAGGTCTCATTTGTTTATTTTTGCTTTTATTCCTATTGCCTGGGTAGACGTGCCTAGGAGAACATTGCTAAGATTTATGTTGGAGAATGCTTTGCCTCTGTTTTCTTCTAGGAAGTTTATAGTGTTTTGTGTCCAAGTCTTTAAGCCATATTGAGTTTATTTTTGTGTATGGTGTGAGGAAGTGTTCTAACTTCATTAATTTATATGTGACTGTCCAGCTTTCCCAACACCACTTGTTAAAGAGATTGTCTTTTCTTCATTGTTTATTCTTATGGTCCTTTGTTGAAGATTAATTGACCATAGGTGTGTGGGTTTATTTTTGGGCTCTCTATTTGGTTCCCTTGATCCATATGTCTAGTTTTGTGTCAATACCACACTGTTTTGATTACTGTAGCTCTGTTGTATTATCTGGGAGGGTTATTCCTCCAGCTTTGTTCTTTTTCTTCTGTATTGCTTTGGCAATTCTGGCTCTTTTGTGATTCCATATAAATTTTAGGATTATTTGTTCTAGTTCTTTGGAAAATGTCCTAGGTAATTTCATAGGGATTGCATTAAATCTGTAGATTGCTTTGGGTAGTATGGCCACTTTAACAATATTAATTCTATTCAGTGTTAAAAAGAAATGTACTCTCAAGCCATGAAAAAAGACTATAGAGGAAATTTAAATCATATTACTAAGTAAAAGAAGCAAATATGAAAAAGCTGTGTACCATATGATTCCAATTATAAAACATTCTGGAAAAAGCAAAACTAAGGAGATATTAAAAAGATCACGGATTGCCAGGGTTTGGGGTGTGGAGGAATGAACTGGTAGAGCACAAGATTTTTAGGGCAGTGAAACTATCCTGTATAATACAATGGTGGATGAATGTTATTATACATTTGTTAATACCCAGAGAATGTACAACACAAAGAGTGACCTCTAATGAATCAACTATGGACTTTAGGTGATGATGTGTGAATGTAGGTGCATCAGTTGTAAAAATAATGTACCACTTTTGTGCAGGTTGTTTATAGTACAGGAGTTTGTGCATATGTGGGAATAGGCAGTATATGAGAATTCTCTGTACTTTCTGCTCAATTTTGCTGTAATCCTAAACCTGCTCTTAAAAATAAATTTTATTAATTTTTTAAAAAATGCTGTGGTGAAGCCCAGCTATACCTCATGCTGTGTGGGCAGGTTATTTGCCCTCTTTTGCCTTTGCTCATTTGTAAAATCAAGGTTGCAGTATCTGCCCTACTTACTTCACAGGGTTATTATGACATCAGTGGAATTAATACCCACAAAAGCAATTTAATCAAAGGACATGTTATTAAATGTTTTGCCCAAGTCCCAAAGCTATTTTAGGCAGCGGTCAAATTATTTAGAACTCTTATCTGCTGTTAATCATCCAGTCCTCTTCCCATAACTCCTACGTGACCCCAAACTCAAAACCTCCTATAGGCTCGCACTTCTAAGGGCACATAAATCAGATTATAATCTGTGGTAGTTATAATTTACTTTAGTAATCATTAAGTTAGCCATCTCAAAACTGCAAGTGCTTGTCTTTGATTTTGCCCTGGGAGATGTGACATTCAGACCAACACACCTTGAAAAGTAATTCTGTGAACAAATATTGATTGTAGATCAATATTATTTTCGTGTATGGAGAAAATATATTTTTCTATTAAGTGTAATACTTTATAGCTGGTTTCCAAAGTGCAGTGTCCAAGGCAATACTCTGGAGTAGCAGGAAAAAAATAGAATTTTTCTTATAATTTTTAAAATGAATACTCTTGATTTCTGCTTTTGTGTGTTTGTCTTATAAGTTACATGGTATGTTAATCAGCAGTATGTATCCATAAAACATGCACACATACAAATATATTTGAAAGCACTGATTGAGAGAATGCATAAAAATGGGTTTGGAGACCATATTCTTAGTAGACAGGAAAAAATGGACCAAGTATAAACTAGATCCTTAAGGGATTTTTTCCCCCTTATGCAATAGCAGAGACAAGTAGTACATTTTCATTTCTAAGGATGTTTTCAAACTATAGGCTCTGCCACTTGCTAAGTATGTGCCTTGCTCAATTATTTAATGTTTCTGTTTCCTGGTTTCCTTATCTTTTAAATGGGGATCATAACAGTAGCTCCCTCGTGTTGCATTTCTAGGTAGGAGAGGAATGAGGAGGAGACCCTGATTTCATCAGGATGGAAACTCTCTTAATCAGAAAGCCATGTGGTTGCACAACTTACAGGCCACACTGTTCAGATTCATCTTTCTCCTTGTTCTTCAACAAACCCTGAACCTGACTTCCAGTATAGCCGAATCAGAACAAATCAGAGGAAAATAAGGTGCAGGCTGTTGCATCAGAGCTTCAGGGGGTGAGCTGGTGGGAACTGCATGAGCTGTTGCTGGGACCAGGCTCATCAGGGAACAGAGTAACTGGAGAGGTACATAAACTGGACTCAGTGCCCCTACTACTGGGTTGTCTTTTATAAAGAAATAGACTGTTATATACATTGCTAAAGGCAGACATTCACCTGATGACAGGGAGTGTGGAAGGCATTCTGAGCCAGGGGAATAATACGAGCAAAAGCGTGAGATGTGAAATGCTCCGAGTATTAAGGGACCCATGAGGACTCTGAGTAAAAGTGAATATAAAAGCCAAATAACTAAATCATGTTTATTTTGACCACTGCCATGTACTTTATGTATACAGTTTAAAAAATAGATGCTTAATAAATTCATTATTGTTTTGGTAACTGAGTAGAACATATGAGATATCAGAATCCCCTGTAGGGGTGGGGGGCATTTTCCTTTTCAAATTGCAACCACCGCCCTTGGAGGTTCTGGTACACATGCCACAGAGTGTTATGTACTGAACCCCTGTGACAGCCATGGAAGAGGGAGGGGATAGAAAAGTGCCGTTACTCTAGGTTAGTGTTTTTAAAAAATGCAGGGTTGTAACCCATCGGTAGATTGTGAAATCAATTTAGGGCATCATGGCCATCAGTTTAGGGAAATGAAAGAACATGAAACACACACAATATGTCTGTATCCTGGGGCACAAGGTAAAATATATTTTTTTAACCATGGGTCATGGTCAAAAGTGTGAAGCCACTGGTGTACATGATAGTTGACAGAAGTTCTAACTAAAGCAGTAGGTAGATTCTGGTGATGATATTAGAAAAGAATTGATGGGAGTCAGTGAATAGTTGAACATGAAAGTAAAGAAAGGTGGTGATTTGGAATTTCTGGCCAAAGCTAGCCTGTGAAGAACAATGTCATCAAAACTGAGGCCAAGAATGAAGTACAAATGTGCGATTCTTTTGAGGTTGGGAGTGGGGGTTATGGCAAGGATGTGAGTGAGAAGTTAATGAGCTTGGGAGAGATGAACTCAGGTTGAGATTCCTGTAGGTCATCCGAGTGGAGATGTCTAGAAGGCAACAGGAAAAGCACAGGAAGAGAGAGTTCAGGGTTAGTGATAAAGTGTGGCAGCCATGATTATCCCGATGAAGCTGACGTATTCAGTTGGATGAGATTTTCTTTTTTCTTTCTCTTTTTGGTTTCTTCGAATTTTAGCCCTTTAGAAGGGTACTTAAACACTCTCTTATGACTCTATAAAGGAATGATTAGCACATGAATAAAGGATAACATTTTCTCATATCTTCTAAATGTGACTGGTGATATGGTTAACAGAAAATGGAACTAAAATAAGCCAATCAGTGGAGGTATATTTTATGATGAGACTTTGAAATTTTTATAAAATGCAATAATTCACTGAAGAACATTAAAAGAACAATGTGAAATGGGCAGGAAATGTTATAAAGTGGCAGGAAATAAGCATCTAATTGTGTTGCTTTACTGTGATTGTACCAGAAGTGACTTTTAAAAGGTTAACTCTATTGTGTGCTCAATATGTTATTAAACTACACAATGATTTGTTTATTTTAATATTAATCAAAACAAAATAAGTATCTTTCATATAAGCTATAGTAGGCTATTACTACATGAATATTAGGCATTCTTTGTCAAAAACTGATTTTCCTTACAGAAAATTTTAAGAAAAACTTACCACGTCTAGTAGTCTATTACACAACTGCTATTTTTTCCTGATTTAAGTTTTAGGTGTTATTTTATTTTTATTTAATTTTAATTTTATTTCATTGAAGTAAGAATGCTAGAGACCTACCCTCTTAAAATTTTAAGTGTCTAATACATTAACTGTTGACTGTATTTGCAATGATGTGCAGACCTCTAGAGGTTATTCCTCGTGATTAACTGAAACTTTATGCCCCTTGATTAGTAACTCCCTGTTTCCTACCTCTCCTAGCCCCTGGCAACCACCACGCCACTCTTTGATTCTATGAATTTGACTACTTTATATACCCCATATAAGTAGTCATTCAGAACCTTGAGGACATTATGCTAAGTGGCATAAGCCAGACAAAGGAAGATAAATGCTGGATGAGCTTTTTCTAAGGAGACTGGTAAGTGTGCAAAAAAGAACAAAGGATGGAACCTAGAAAAGGTCAATTTTTAATGAGCGAGTCTCAGGAGAGGCAGAATGGAGACGAGGTAGGAGGCGGGTCTATTTGTTACAGAAATATCATATGTTATAGAAATATCAAGCAGAATAAAAACTAAACTGCAACCTTTAAATTGGCAGTTAAGAGTCATCAAGGACCCTCAGGAGAGCAATTATCACAGAGTCGAGTAACCAGATTCTAGCAAATTAAAGATAAGCAAAAACGGCAAAAGTATGGTCTTCTCTTTAGGACAGAGAATGGAAGAAAACTGACGGAGGGTTAACTCTGAGAAGTCAGAGTCAAGGGTAGGTTTTTATAACAGGGGAATTAGATCACATTTGTAGGCAGCAGCAAAAGACAAAGCATGATGGTAATAGTGAATGTAAGGTGCTTACTACGTGTCAGGACTTATTCTAAGCACTTTACATAGATTAACTCATTTTAATTTTCACAGCACTGAGGTAGGCACTATTATTATCTCCATTTTACAAATGAGGAAACTGAGGAATAGGGAGCTTAAGTAAATTAAGAAGGTCACACACAACTGGGATCAGGGACAGGGTTTACATCCAGCCAACGGTACCAGGGTCTATGCTCTTAACCTCTGCACTTTACTGGAAAGAGGAAGATGCAGGAAAATAGGGCATAAAGAAAGGGCCATAGCCCCTTCCCCAGAAACAGCTGAAGCCAGATATATACTGGAAATCAGAAATTTTTAGAATTCAGAAAGGTAATATACATATCTTTTATTACACCCAAGCAGGATCTTGGGCTGTACCTTAAACACAGTCACATTGATCACTGATATTTTTGTTGTAAATATATGAGTAGCTCACTTCAGTTTGGACCAAGATTTGCTTCTACGAGTTACCGAAAAATTTCAGTGTTCAGAGATGTTTAATCTTGGACTTGTGGATAAGAAACTGTGCTCCAGCAATATCCAAGCATGTCTCCAAAGGAAAGGGTGGGGAGAAGGTGATGGTGGCAGAGGTATGGCCTCGGAAAGGGTTGGGAACACCTGTTCTTGTTTGTGACAACAGAAAGGGGGCAAAAGGAAGATCAATAAAGCTAATCTCAATGACTCATTCCCAACTCCTGCAAGAAGCTCGGTTCAGCTTTCTTACCAAAAGTCAGATGCCAGAAATGTCCAGTATCTTCTTTCCTTTAAGGTCGAGAGGACTGTCCTTGCTTTTCCTGTATTTTACTTGACCCACCAGTAGGGTCAAGGTGATCCCACAGGAGATTCTACCTCTCTCTTCCAGGTGTAAGTAAGACAGAGAATGGGGAGGGGTGTTAAGGGACAAGGACGCTACTAGAGAGATTCTTTATGGTTCCTACTTCTCTAACAATATTCATTCATTCATTCACTTTTCTACCCACTGGGGGAAAAACTTTAGAAAACTATTAAAACCTTACAGAATGCTTAAGGGACAAGTGGAGCAAAACTGAAGACTTCATTGTGACTGCCAGGAAGGCAGAGAGAGAAAGATCGAGAATGAACATGAAGAGACTATGAAATCAGGCTGACACAGAAGAAAAGAACAGGGGTCTGAGTAGACAATGAAGACTGAGAAGTAGCCCTGCATAGTGTGCTTTTTCCCGGAAGGTCTTCGGCATTTATCACTGCACATCACACTCCCAGCCACCACCAGGCTCAGGTCACAGGGAGACCCAGGTTTCTTTATTCAGCTGCCTGAGGCAGGGGGTCATTAACTGAATAGGAAAGGAAAGGGGAAGGATGATTCCAACAGTCACTTGGATGTTTAAATCCAGAAAAACATTGTTGAACATAGAGTTGGATGCTAGGATATTTCTGGTGGTGCTTAAGGTCCATGTGAAGCAAAAAACCCTGAGGCTGCATTCTGGTTTGCTGCTGATTTCTGATATGGTGTTACAATGTCAGGCATCTTGGGGTTAAACCATCTTTGGAAGGCTAGCCAGAAAATTCAATACACATGCAAAATACATTCCATATAACTGACTTCTGGAACATAACCCTATAAATTGGGGACTGCCCGTTTTTCATATTCTCTCTGCCAAAGTTACTAAAATTAGTAGCATAATAGCAATTAAAAAAATAATATATCCTTGTGACTCAATAGCATGGCAGCATCTTCAAACCCAGAGCTTAATTTTAGAGTCAGTATTATTTTATTGGGCATTTTCTAGAACCACAGAAAATGGGTTGGGAAGCCACCCCATCTGGCAATATTAATGGAGAAATTCTGCTTCTATCTTTACGATTAAAGTAGCTCTGTGCCATTTAATTATCAATGTGAATGAGGACACAGGTGGTATGCTGATCAAACCTGTTGATACTGTAAAATGGAGAGAAACAGCAAAAATGTTAGGTAAGAGATGCAAATATTTTACTCTTCTCTACCATCCAAAATGGTAGCAGTTTGGAGGATTATGTGGTATAGAAAATGGAGGGGAAAACTGGAGTGTTTAGCCTAGAAAAGATTTAATAGTTAGGAAGAAGAAAGTCATTTAATGGAAGCAATATTCTTTCTGATTTGATCTATGGGGTTCAAGTGGACACATCTAAGACCAAAGGTGGTCGACTTTCTCCAGTGTAGGAATGGATAACAGAACTCTTGAAAAACAAGATAGTAAGTTCTCTTTACCATAAAGGATAAGTATCATGAATCAAGTACAGGAAATTCTTACATTGGGCAGAAGATTAAAGTAGATGATCTCCAGGTCCCTCTTTCCAATACAAAAAACCCATAGGTCCATGAAAATCATAATAACTATTACTTCTTTCTTCCCCAAGCAATATGATATCCTTAAAATTGGATGCCAATGAGAAAATTCAAGTTGATGCTAAGACCCCAGTTGGTCATACAATTGTGCAATCAAGTTTTAAGTGTTCTTGATGGAGCCAGCCAACCTGGGACTGCCCATTTCCTTAGTCATGGAGATGTACTTTTGGAAACCAAAATCTGTAGTAGGCAAAAATCAGTCCAAGCTATGTGGCTTTCCAACAGGGTATGATTACAAAAGAGGCCAAAATTATTATAGCCCAGAAGGGGAAAAGTCAGCAGAATTCATTATCCTCATAAAACACATTCTTTGATCCTTCCTTCTACCATATTGCATGCACTGTTTCTTGGGCTATCTGGTGGTCAGTGAGGTCAAGATAATGTTGTATATCTCTTATTTCCTTTATATTGGCTGTAGAGAGACTGAGAGCCAAATTAGCCATTCTAGTTTCTTTTCAGAATAATTACTATTTAAGAAATTCAAGGTTTTCATTGTTTGAAATCATTTGGAGTTATTTAGTATGTGCTTGATCTCTATAAGTAATAACTTCAAGGCATTGTAGTATTTTCACAACTAAAGTCATAGAGGAAGTCTGTTTTTCTCCTTTATAACACCTACCAGACCTGTAATTATTTGATCAATGTCAGCTATCTGGAATGTACATTCTGTGAGAGTATGGACAATGTATCTGTCCTGTTCAGCATTCCATTTCCAGTGCCTAGCATAGTGTTAGCATTCAAAAATATTAAATTGAATGAATAAATCTGGCAAGGAAACAATTGCCTGCTCCTGCCGATGCTCCTCATATCTTCCACATCACAACAGACACATGCACATATTTCCCTCTAAAAAGGTTCCCTCTGAAGTACAGTAAGACTGCTTCCACGTCCCACGCAGGGGAGAACTTCCCAAGGTAGATACCACCTCATGGGACAGTCAAGATAGGGAGCCTCATCAAAAAGATATAAGTAAATATGGAAGATCTCCTACCATTTATATAACTTCAAATGCCTTTTCAGTCAATATTCCTTGGGAGGTGGGAGATGGGTGGTGTTAACCACTAACCCGCTCTGTCTAGCAATTTTGCCAGAAGCCAGACAATAGTTTAACTCCAGCATAATCCAAATAATAAAATTATCTTGTTTGTATGTTGCCTAATTGTTCCATAAATACCCAAGTATATTATTTCATTTGATCTTCATAATAAAACTGTGATATAGTTAACATAGGTATTAATTACTATTATTGTTATTCCCATCTATTTTTCACATACAAAAACTGCAGGGTCTAAATGACCATTTTAGGGTTAAAGTGCTAGTAAGAGGCAAAGCTGGACCTCTTTATCTCTAGGTGACAAAGCACTGTAGTGTAGCAATCATAGGACTAAAGCCGGCTTAATCCCAACTCTGTTTATTATCAATGTGACCTTAGAAAAGTCCTTTGCATTTTCTGAGCTTTAGAGTCCTTAAATATTTAAAAAATGCGGGCTAAAGAGGTATAGATGGTTAGGGAGGAGCAGATGTTAACATTTTTCCTGTTTACCTCATGGAATTATTCTGAGGTGGGGGTAATGAATATTAATTAAAGTGCTCTGTAAGGTGTAACTGTGAGTTGGTAGTACTCTTCCATTCCCAAGGGAAGTGCAGAGCATAGGGCTTCAGAGTCACAGAGGCTTCACTGAAGACCCAGGGCCACTGTTTTCTAACTATATAGCCTTGACTAAGTTCCTGAACCTCACTAAGCCTCAGTTTCCTCATCTGTAAAATGGGAACAATCAAACCTGACTCATAAGGCTGGCATAAGGATTAAATGAGATTAAATGCAGGAAACAGAAGTCACTAAATAAATGGTAAAATAATAATTAATAATAATAATAATAATAATAATAATAATAATAATAATAATAATAATATGTCTTCTTTACAGTTGAAGGAACTGAGATTCAGTAGGTTACTGATCTAGTCTCAGGGTATCCAGAGAACAGAGCAGTTAGACTTGGTAAAACCAGTGTTACTAAGGCTTGTGTTTGCTCCAGGAGAAACACATTCTGTGAATAGACGCTGGACAGGAAGAAACTTTTCTTTTCTCCCTTCTACCCCACCACTCCCACACACCTCAGTCCATGGGGTCTATTTCATTAGGATTTGAGAAAACAGGAGCCACGGGGGAGGGGGGTGGCCAAGGAGGAGCTAGCCCAAGAGACTTTTCCTCCTCTATTGCCATTGGAATCCCAAGAAAACATAGGCAAGAGATTGGATTCCTAGTGGTGCCATTGCTTAAAGCCCAGGTTTTCCCAATTACTAGAACAATGCTTCTTCCCGCTGACGACCAGATCTGACTTTGTGGGAGTTTTCTGGCCCCTTGGGTAAACTTCTAAGATTAAAACCAACTTGTCTCATAGTGCTCCCTCTGCTGGTTGGCTGAAGGCTTACTACAACAGAGCAATATGATTCAGAAAATTTTGCAATCAGCAGGTTGTAGTCACCTAAGAGGCCAAAGAAGAATGTTTCCAAAAATAAAGAAGAATCATGGCAATATGTAGGATCGTACTGCATAATAATTTATTCAAAAATTGTTCAAATCTCCCCGGAAAGGGAGAAGATATTGGTGAAGCAGAGAACATCTAAATATTCAAACAAGACTGCTAGATTTAAGTTGGTACTTTGGGATTTAACAGAAAGTCTAACAGAAAAGAATAAGAATTCTTGATTCAGTTCCTGCTGATGCATTCATTTAAATGTCTCATCTCAACAGAATACCACACAGTTGCAATTTTGTAAAACTTATTGTATTTATAAGGGAATGCACCTGCTTTTGAGACACAAGATAGAAATATTGGATCAAAATCATGCAGGGTCAGCAGGAAACTGACTATTAAAATTTTTTTTAGACTTACAAAAATATATACAGAAACTCCAGAAAATCACTTACCCTTAAAAAAAAAAAACTCCCTAACTAGTTTTATCTACATGGGAAAAGGGAAATGGAAAATTTTAAGACTGATTATATACGTAATTCAGACCAAGAAGCATCCCATATATTCAGGTATCTGAGACAGAAGTATGTTCAGCTCCTTAGTTGGTCCACTGGTTCTCTGCAAAGTGGGGGGCCATGCTGAGCCACTGTTGTGCAGAAAGATAGCACACTAGGGTTTTATAAACACACATAAGATGTGCTGATTCGTTCAGTAATTTAGCATGGGATTTATCAGTAAATGTGCATTTTAGGAGTACATGGTCAGAAATTTA
This sequence comes from Camelus ferus, assembly GCF_009834535.1. Taxonomy (NCBI): domain Eukaryota; kingdom Metazoa; phylum Chordata; class Mammalia; order Artiodactyla; family Camelidae; genus Camelus; species Camelus ferus. The sequence goes on along the minus strand of NC_045701.1, from coordinate 75,188,118 downwards.
ATGATAAGAGTACGCAATGAACTGAAACCGCAGATCACGCCTCTGGATGACTCGCCTAATTCTAAACTTTACTGCGCAGAACAGGCATACACTTATAATTAAATGTGATTATTTCCCTTGGCATCAATCTGAGAAAAATATTTAGGGAATATGGATTGTGCATTTAGCACCATGCCAGGCACAGAGAAGACTACAAGAAATGTCTAAGCCACAGGCATTCAGCCTGTGCCTGAATGCTTATCATGACACACACTCTCCATACTCTAGAAGAGTCCATTCCACTGTTGAACAGCTGTTATCTTCAGAACACTCCTCCTTCTATTGTATTTGACATATGACAATCCAATTTGAAAGTACAATTTTTATTGGTCTAAGTGTTGCCTACAAGGGCAACACTGGATAGCTCTTAAATATCTGAAAACAGCTCCATTCTCTCTTTTATTTTTCTCTCCCCCAGGGCCCTACTTGAGCTCTTTCAACTTTTAAAACTATAGCCTGGGGTACTGTCTACCTTCTTGGATGGCAGGCACCTGCATTTACTCTAGTTTGTCAATTCCCTTTTAAAATGTGATTTGACCTGTGCTGAATGCAGTGAGTGTATCATTTCTCCTGATTTGGATGCCATATACTATTAATAAAATCAATATTAATATTTTTAGAAATTTCATTTGTCTCTTGGCTCTTTTTATAGTTAGCTACAGCTCCCAGAGGTTTTTACCATGAAATCTGGGCTAGGACTTTACCATCCTGTAAGTGTGTAATTTATTATTTAGAGCTGATTATAGTGTTTATATTTATCTCAGTTAAATATCATCCTGCGCATTCTGATTTATAGCATAGCATGCTGTGATTATTTTTTAATCTTTTCTCAATTGGCAAATACTAATTAAACACCCATTAAGTGCTAATCACTGTTTTGGGTTGTGGGGTCCAATGAAAAAAAGAAGTTATAGTCTGTCTTCTTGAGTATCTCACATTACAGCTGGGAAACTGGACGCAAACTTCTCCATCATGCAACATATTAACAGAAGTACATGTAACATGCAATGAACATGCAAAGAAGGAAGAGATTTAAACAATCGCTAACATTTTTATACTGATTTAGAATTTATGATTAGCTTGCATATCTTATTTAATTCTCAAAACAACTCTGATGGATAATAGAGTTAGTACATAATCCTCAATTTACAGAAGAACCAGAGGCTCAGAGCAATTAAATGACTCAGCAAATAAGAAGTCTCTTTCCCCCTTTTTTAGAAAACGAGGACAAAGTGAGCCTCTTTTTCTTCCAATACTTATTTTCCAAAATTCCTCAGACATTCCACATAGTGCCCTCAGAGGTTGATGATGGAATCTCTTCAGCACCCAGGGATGTAATAAGCCCTTGAACTTGTTGGTGTGAATTAATTCAAAGCAACTTCTCTACCAGTATGTCAGCTGAACTTGGTCTGCAAAACTCTTTTCAAAGTTTAAAGTCTATGAATCTTCCTTACGCTCTTATTTGTCATGTGCTGTTATCTGCTAATTTTACATGGTCCTCTGGCCATCTACTTATCCTTTAATTATTCTTCCTCTACTCTGAACACAGCTTTTAAATGTCCCCTTTATGTTGAATTTTATCTTCAATTCCCACACTCTTTCCCCCTTCTCTTCTCCAATACTGACAATAAAATCTGGGAAGAGTGGTAGGGTTAATAATAAAATGAAGAAAAATCCTTGGACCTGTCATCATTAATTGCTTTCAAATTTTGGCCTGTCTTTATAAAATTTGTTTCTTTACTTCCTCTTTGAAAACAAACCTGGGTTATTGAAACGTCTGGGCTGGAATTTCTGCTGAAGAAAAATATTCAGAGGCTCTTGAAGTGTGTCCAAGCTTTCAAGTCTTTTTGGTAAGTAGGTAAAAGCACTTGTTTGAAAAAAAAAAAAGAATTCTTTTCCCTCCTTAAGTGGTTTTTTTTGTTATGTGCACTTCATTATGTGAGCAACCTTCATTAAAGATACAAATTAGCGTTATGACAATAGAGAGCGAGAGTAAAAGGATGGACTCTTCTGCACTAAATCGTATAATTTAATGAAAAGAGGAGTTTATAGGTCTTTTAATTTAGAATTACATCATGGGAGAAAAAAGTGATTTTTAAAAGCCTTGTATGAATTTGCAAATTATTCTTGATTAAGAGAGAGAAAAATTAGAACTTGTTCAACCTGACTTTTAATCTTCTTATTCATAAATGTTTACTTGTATAAAACATTTAAAATTTATTCCTGTTTCAATCCTCTCTCTTAAAGAAAACTGCCACCCATCCTGCGTTTCTAGCATTAACATACTTCAGAAACAAATGCAGGAACAATCACAGGATTAGGTTAGGGACATTTTATTGGACACATCTTATGTACATCCTCTTTTATTCTGGACTCAAATGAGAAGATTTCTAATAGGGCATGGAATCTGGCTTTCTAAGGAGCCATCAGATAGGCCAGATGACACAACTCCAAGTGCAGTGGAATGACTTCGATCAATGGGAAACAAGAGGTGGGAGGCAGTGGGTAAGTGTCTTCTTATGAACTGCCCTACAACATGGGTTTTCCACGGAGCCAGTCCACAGATCCCCCACGGAGTGGTGCAGAAGCACTTGCCCCACTACCTGCAGAGTTTTCCTGATTCACTGGGGAGGAAGCAGCAGCCAGAGCATTGCTTCCCAGCCCTCCGGGCCTTATGTCCCTTTTTCCTCACTCTCACATTGGCAAGTGACCTCTGCCTCAGACTCTGTTTTCTAGGGAATCTAGGACAAGATGGCTATTAGTTACAAATATCAATTAACCAGTACATTAAAGTTCATTTCAATCCAGAATAATTTTGTGAACTTGCTATATGCAAGGTACTTGATTAGATACTATAAGGGAAGCACAATTGAATAAAATTCAATTCCTGACCTTAGGCACCAGCAGTCTAGAAGAGAAGATCAAATAATTGCACAGGCAGCATAGCTCTGAAACAGGGATTCAGGAGAGTTGCCTTCTAAGTCTGGCTCTGGCTCACTGGCCTGAGCAAAACATTTATCCTTCTGGGTCTCTGTTCTCTTAGTTATACAGGCTTGCCTTAGATAACCTGAAAAGTCTTCTCCTGTGACTTCATACATTTGACAGGTGCATTCTCTGACTCCAAATGCTGTGGGAACCCAGGGCTCTAGAGATTTGGGAAATGTCTGTGGAAAATGAGGCATTGGAACTTGTAGGATCTGTAGGGTTTTGATAAGCAGTTTGGGGAACAACAAGTATTTCAAACAGGAGAATCATATACAAAGGAATTACACAAAATATATAATGTACATGCAGGAGAGTAGTGACTAGTTCAGTTTGGTTGAAGCAAGGGGTAAGTGGGTACCTAAATCAAAGAAACTGGTAAATCAGAAAAATGGAAGATCTCAACTGCCAAGTTAAGTTTGAGCTTTTTCCTGTATCCATGGACTCAACATACTTATAGAACACTCACTCTGTGCCAGAAAGAGAGCAAGGTGCTGAGGGCACAGAAATGAAGAAGATACAGACCTTGTCTTCAAGAGGCTGATAAGCAACAGGCAGGGGCATGGGAACCACAAGTGAAAGTGGTGTGCAGGGGAGGGTACAGCCCAGTGGTAGAGTGCGTGCCTAGCATGCACAAGGTCCTGGGTTCAATCCCCAGTACCTCCATTTAAAAATATATAAATACATAAATAAACCTAATTATTCCCCCCAACTAAAAAAAAAAAAAGAAAAAAAAAAAAAGTGGTGTCCAGAAGTCCGTAACAAAAATAAAGCTGCAGTGCACTGAGTGACTGAGACATTTCAGAGGTCAGTAACACTGAAGAGGCAGAAGAGTCAGTGATGATGCGAGGCTGTAAAGACAGCAGGAAAGAGAGATGGGTGAGCAGTTTTGTTGATAGGAAAAGGAGTTTGTTTTTGATGTTGAATTTAAGGTCCTTCTAGACACCCAGGCAGAAATGTCTAAAAAGTAAGAAAAAACAATGGTCTGTGATGAGGTTAAAATGTCGGAGTGAGAGCCTGAAATATGAGTGTATTCTCTGAATAAAGCATGGGTCTGAAAGGGATTGGCAGGGAAGAAGACAGAGACAGAAAGGAAGGTCAAGGAGAACACCTTAGGGAATGCCCACACTTAACCTGTCAGAGGAAGCAAGAGGCAAGAGTCAAGAAGACAGACTTTATCAGAGACTTTGGACAATCAGCATAAAGGATGTCAAGGGAAGAAACAATTTCAAGAAGGATGAGAGTCACAGGTCCCCCAAGCCTGGTGGACGACTGTATCAAAATTAGTTGAAACATGTATTAAAAATACGGACTTTTGGGTCTAGTTGGATCCTCAAGAAACTCTGAACAGTGGTTGCCTTAGGGGAGAGAATTTAGGGAACTTAAGGGGAAGGATGGAGAATAACTTACATTTTCGCAATTTCCCATTAGTGTCGTTTAAGTTTTACCATGTGTATATTTTACCTAACTAAACAAATATACTGAAATGCAGATAAAGATTAAGACAATAAGTTCAAAACAGGATAAATGAAAATTAAATAATACACGTTATAGTAAAACATCAAGGACAAAGAGACCTTAAAAGTAAATAAAAGTCAAAGACAAAGGAATTACCAAAAGAAGGACAGTCAGAGTGATGGCAGATTTCTTACCAGCAATAACAGAAGGCAAAAGACAACAGAATTGTATCTTGACCTAAAGGTGGGGACGGAAGGAAAAGATAGGATAGTGGTAGAGCTTTAGCTGTTTCCATAACATTTTACTTATTTAAAACATAAAAGAGAGAGCTGAAGCAAATAAGACCAAAAGTTAACTTCTGGTTAATCTTGATGATAATACATAGCTATCTGCATTGCTATTTTTTTGGTACATTTACATATGAAAATTTTATTATAATTTTAAAAAGCAAAGAGTTAACCAGATGAAAAAGGAGTAGAGATAAAGAGTGTTCCAGTGAGAAGGAATAGCTTGTGCAAAAATGTATAAAAGTAGCAGAATGCATATACAATTTAGAATATAAAAATGATGAAAACTGTCTGAAATAAGAGCAGTGACAGAAGTGGAGGGAAACTGGTTAAGAGATCTGCCTGAAAAGAGAAGCAGGGACAGATCACACAGGCTTCATAAACCACGGCAAGAGTTTGAAACTGGGTGTGGATGCTTTCAAATCAAGTATATGTTTGTTTCTTTGTTTTTACAGCCTAGCTCCCTCCAAATCCTTATATGATAAATCTGTGTTCCCCAAAATATTTGATAAAACATACTCCCAATATTTTTTACTCTGCTGAATGAGAAAGATTGTCCCTAAAAAACGAGGACTCCCTTGTACACTTGGACAATCACTTCCTTGATCTTCCCAATAGTTCTCTAAGGCAGGACAGAGCCATCCCATGGTTTTCATTTAACAGATAACAAAAGGCGAGACACAGCAAGATTAACAACCTTGCTAAAGTGTTCATAACTTACTGAAGGTCTCCTGACTTACAATCTCCATTTTCATTCACCACTCTTACTATATAAACAGTCCTGTCACACAGTCATAAAATAATTTCCTTATTGCTTGGGAAACTTCCATCCTCACTCCTCACTGTGCCTTTTAGCTGTCATAGCTTTAACCACGTTACTTTCCCTCCCTACTTTGCTGCTACTGAAAATTAAGATACTGGGTACAATATAAAAAGAAAGCATAGCCTTTCCAAGTCACCCTGTTTTTTTCTCTTTTTTTTGGTCATGAGATAACATACTTTCTATAAAGTGCCAGGTTTCTTAAGAGTAAAAGAAATTCTTCGTAAGTACATTAGAATGTCTATTGTCACACAGACCTGGATCAGACAGAACTTTAATAGATTCTCTCATGTTTCACAGAGCACACTTCAGAGCTTCTGGCTTTATTGTTTTTAGATTCCAGGGACTGAGGATGGTTGTGAAATGGCAACTTGGTTATGCTACATAAGAAGGCCAGCCAAGCATTAAATAGGGGCATCTGGAGAGTCTGGAAATACTAACAGGCTTTTCAGCCAAACTCTGACACAGAACAGACAAATCCTTCTTACAGATTTATGGCCTTTTTGGGATAGAGACCCTCCCAGCTAGAATGTTGGTCACTTTACCCTCCTAACAGTAACAACCTGCAGATGAGTATCTCTAGAAGAAGATTTAAAAAATCCTGAAAATCTTTACAATGTCCCGTTTGCACAGCAGACAAGTGTTTTCTCTTCCTAATAAAGCTGCACAACCCTCCAGCCAAACAGCTGCTGAATGGTTCCTGCATGGAAGCTTGCCCTCCGCATGCCGATATTATGCTCACATCGAGGGTTGAAGCAGGCCAGATCTCACAGGCTCTCAGACCCACTACCGCATTAGTAATAACAGCTAACCTGTGATCGAGGCTTTATTCTGGTTAACCAGGTGTCTCATATACATGCTACTAGCACCACCTCATGTGATTGTCATAACCACATCTTACTAGTTTGTTCATCCTATGAGTTGAGCAAATAGAGTCTCCTGCACAGTGAGTTGGCAGAGAGCTAGAATTTGACCACGTATCTTCTGCCTCCAAGTCCAGAGAGCATTGGGAAGAAACAGCTGAGAAGTAAGCTCCAGTAAACATAAAGGGAAGAAAAACCTACTTCTTTCATTTAACCTTTTTTTTATTCTTAGCAAATTTTCTTTATTGGCACATCGGTTAAAAAGTTTAATGGAGATAGAAAATACTATTATAAGAAACACCATTACAAATCGGATATTGTTTGAGTCCTGCAGTTTCCCTATAACAACGAAAAGTCCTTTGCGTAAATATCGGCTCTTAAAAGGGTAAGAGTTATGGCTAACGGCTAATGCATTGCTGTTGAGTCACCTCTTTGCAGAAGTGTTGACTCAGATTGCCGTGGGATCCAGAAGGGATAAGAGCATGGTGTTCTTCAGCCAGCTGGCTAGAAACACTCTCCCGCACAAGATAGGTATTCTGAAAACCTTTTGACATGGGAAAGTAGTTTCGTAACTCTAAGCCTCTGAAAGTAAGTGTGGACATTTTTGGTGTTCAGATTATCGTATCTAAGGCGTAAGGCATTTAGACAAGGAGTCGGGCTGCTCTCAACATCGGTGTATTAGAAATGAACCTGCCTGAAGAATCCTGGAAGTAAACAAACCCTGGCCTATTACATCTGTTTTCCCATGGGACAACTTGCTGATCACTCACACTCCTTCTATCCCTACAACGTGGACGAAAAGCAAAAACATTATGCTAAGTAAAGAAGCCAGACACAAAGGTCATATGTTGTATGATTTCATTTATATAAAATGTCTAGAATAGGTAAATTCATAGAGAAAGAAAGCAGATTAATGGTTGTCAGGGGCTATGGTGAGGGGGGGATAAGACATAACTGGTTAATTAGTACAGGATCTCCTTTAGAGATGAGGAAAATAGTTTGGAACTAGAGGTGATGATTGGACAACATTATGAATACTAAATACCACCATATGGTACATTGTATGAATTGAGAGGTGTCAGGGGGAGGGGAGTGGCGGGAAAGGGCCAGATTTAGGAAGATAGCTACAGAACAGTGGAGAGAGCCTTGGATTTAGAGTTTGAACACTCTTTCACTTACTGGTTGTGACATAAAAGATAAGAGAGGCAACACTTTTGGGTCTAAGATTCCTCACCTAAAGTGGAGTCAAACACTGACCTCAAAAAGCTACTGTGAGTCCTAAGTGAGCTATTATATGTGAAAACACATAACATGGGGCGGGACATAGAGCTAACACGCAAAACATAATTAAACAAAAGAAAACAACGTAACAGGGATAGGCTTTTTAAGGCAGTACACAAAACCCATTTAATTCATATTAATAGCTCGAACTCTTATGATGTAATAAAAGTAACTTGAATTAATAAATCACAGTAGATAAAAATCATAGCAATTTTCAGAAATCCAAACACTCTGAAGAACTAGAGGTTTTTGTAATTATAGTTTATACTTAAGTTTTCTGGCATCAAGGCATTAACTGAAACCTAAAAATTAACATTACAGCAAAATCTTCTCTCTAGTAATATGTTTGAACTACATCAAGAGTGACTGTATTTCACCAATTTAAAATGTACATTAAAAAAAACAATAACAACACTTTAATAGCTCTGAAACCAGGAATCCACTGATTGAAAGGGAGGTTGGATCGCCCTAAGGAAGCTTCTACAACGCCACCATAGAGGTGATTCTCAACAACCAGGTGGACTAGATGGCTCGTTCTGTGGATGTCAACCCATGCTGGTGCAATGGACATGAATGTAATGACCATGGTGACAGGGATTGAAGCCAAGCATGTGTTCCTTTTCATCAAGCTAGTCTTCATCAAAGATACTGCCTTTGTGAGTACCCAACCTGCCAATAGTAGAAAGCTATGCTGCACCCTTGATAAGGCAGCTTTCCTCAGAGAACAGTTAGCCATTTGGTGGTAGTCTGGTTACATTGGACTCTTTCCACCCTGTGGAAAGTAGTGATTCATTTTAAAAGGAACTGTTATTTTGAATTTGAGTTTGCTTTCCCTGACCTCAACACCTCTAACAGTGCCACTGTTCAAGGGCTTGATCTACCAGCATGAAATCCTACATAATACTGCAACAACCAACTTTGTACAGCACTGCAACAACATAACACTCAACCAAGAGACACGTTTCATGGCAGGGAGGACACAACAAAAGGCACATGACCACCATATCCACTAGTCCAACCATGTACCCCATCCTGCAGAAGCAGACTCCCTATAGAATGGTGGACTGACCCACTGAAGGCTCATCTAAGGTTCCAACTTGGGGATAAAGGCCTGCATGGTTGGGGATTTGACCTAATGAAGTATACATGCTGAACCAATACCCAAAATCTACGCTATTATGTTTTTATAGCTAGAATTCATGGGTCTCAGGACCTACGGGTGTTGGCATGATTGACCCCTGTACCATCACTGCAGTGACCTGCTTTCAGAATTTGAACTTCTCTATTCCTGCCAGATTAGAGGTCTTAGTCCCTGGAAGGAAAGATTACTTCTACCAAATAAAACACAGGGGGCCTGATGCTTTGAATGACCACCTGGCCATTTGCACTCCTCATACCAGTGGATAAATAGGCAAATAAAGGAGTTTCTCTACCGCTGGGAATAACAGAACCATGAGAAGCCAGGGTGACCACTACCCATCACATTAGCAGCTGTGAGGAGTATGTCTAGAGTCCAGGGATTCACTGTGACATATCGTGGTTCTTCTGTGGCCAGTGATAATGGTGAGTGAAAGCATGGGGCAACAAGAAAACTAAGGGTGCAGAACCCTCAAAGGTGCAAGTCTGGGTCCTTCTACCAGGCAATCACCCTGGGCAGTCAAAGTGCTGGCCCTGGGTGAGAGAAAACTGGAATTGGAGTTGCCAAGAGATGATGACTATCAATTACAAACTTGGGATCAACCACAACAGGGGAGGCTGTAGCTCATTTTACAAACTCTCTTGCATTATGTCTTTGCAAGGATTGCATCTTGAAGAAGGCTCTGTAGCAGACTGGACTTATATACCCCTCTCTCTCAGGAAAGAAGTAAGGGCATCTTGTTTGTACAAATCTGAAAGTCCCACATTTTAGTATGGGGGCCAATTATAATGGAAAGCTTGGGAAGATCTGAGTGGTACAAAGACTGAACCACACTGGAAATGTCTTATACATCACTTGAGATCCTCTCAGCCTTATGTGAGAGGATCTCCTATTTTAGCTGTGCTGTAGCCACCAGTTCATGCAGAAGCCAACTAGCTTCACCCAGGTGCAAGCTGACAGTGCTGCGACTCAGCCCTGTATCACACCCCTCTCACCTTCCACCCTCGGGCTTTTCTGTTAATATCTAGAAACTCTGTTATCATTCATGCACAAAAAAACCTAGAAGGTTGGTGCATTGACCTACAGGGGATAAGAATTAATGGATGAAAGTTTCCCTTTCCTCCCTCCTAGAGCAAGGATCCTGAGATGCTTATTGTCTGAATTCTCAGGTAGTCCCATGGGATCAGCAGCCATCTCCTTGGAGCAGCAGCAAACTCTCCCTCCCTCCCTGCTTCCCTTCCCCATTCCATCATTCTGCTCCCTAGAATCATACTCCCCAGAAAGAATTCTCCCACAGGCTCTCCTTCCTAGAGAATTCCAGGCTAAGACATCATCAATTTCTCTTTTTCACTCAGACTCCACATGATCTGCTAGAAAATCCCATTGGCTTTGCCTTCAACATAAATCCAGGATGCACTATTTCTCAGCATCTTCCCTGCTATTAAGCTGGTTCAAGCCATTGTTGCTTCTCACTTCATTAATAAACACGGTAGCCAGGGTGATCCTAGTAAAATGTCAAGCAGTTCATGCAATTTTGAGGCTGGAGGGTCAAAATCCTTACTAGCTTCTTATCTCATTTGGAAAGATGAACAAAACAAATAAACATTTATTTTTTACACGTATATTTAATGCCTTACAATGATCTACACAGTACAAGATGCTCTGTCCCCCATAACTGTTCTGACCTTGTTTTCTAGAACCCTCTCTGCTTCAGCTACATTTCTCTCCCTGTTACATCTTAAACATACTATGCATGTTCTTCTCATGTCCCCCTTGACTCTGGGTCTTTGCATTTATACAGATTCCCCCCACCCCAGATATCAGCCTGGCTTAGTTTCTTTTAGGTCCTTCAGGTCTTTATTCAAATGTCACCTTCTCAGTAGGGCCACCTCTGACCATTTAAAATGCAACTTCCAGCATCTCCCCCACTTCCTTTACTTTACTCCATTGTACTTACAACCATCTGACATTCTACATGTTTTCCTTACTTATTTCTTAATTTATTTTCAGTGGCTATTTTTTTCTGCTAGAATGTAAGGTCAAGGAGGTCATTTATCATATATCTCCAATGCCTAGAATAGTACTTGTATATAACAGGTGATTAATGAATGTTTATTGAAAAAAGAAACAAGAAAGGAAGGAAGGAAGAAAAATTAACTAGATTAACATGCTACCTATCTAGAGGTAAGATTGCTGGTCATCCCAAATCTTTGGACCATGGCCATGAAGCCAGAACTAACTGAAAAGGGTGCTGAGAAGGAAACAGAGCAGTTAGCCAGCCCACTGAAGACTTTGCTACTGGAGAGCCCCTCATTTACACCCACCCTTTAGAGCCTATTTAATCTCATGCGCAGATCCTTTCCCCAAAGTTAGCCTTCCAGTTTCACAGCTCACAGAAAGATTGAAATAACAAAATATAAAGTAACAGTACCTGGCAATAAGAAGAGATAATTTCAATCCCCTAACTGGAGTTGAGTAATTATGATAACACTCGGGTGTGGGTAAAATTAAGCTAATGCTTGCAAAATGTAATCCAAAAGCTTCATGTATCATATAAATAGAGAGACTGTGTTTTTAAAAGAAAAACTGGGACACAGGGAGCTCTTTCCAGGTGCAAAAGGGGTGTGGGAAGTTTAGTTAAGATGATGGTGAAATATTTGTATTTCTGGATTATTCTGATGGTAAAATAGTCCAATGGTAAAAAATCTAGGACATATTTACATGTCACTACGTGTAAGAGAATAACATTTACAAGATGCTTTAAAAATCACAAATACCTGCTCTGTAATTTTAGGAAAAGAATTTGTTTTGAACATTTCTAAACACCCCAAATGTTCTTAAGGATTCATACAGAAATGAAGCAAAGGAAGTAATCTCTGACATCTAAATTGAACCCTTTAAAACCCAACTTGTAGCTTTGGACAAATGGGACCATTTTGCCCATACTTAAAATTTTCTTCAATTATTTTTAATTGCAGTAATTGGAAGGCCAGAGAGTAATGAAGCAGACTGCCCAGCTTCCGTGAAAATGGAAACGAGGTCAGTGTGGAGGATTTAATGTCAGATATGAGGCACTAGACACTTGTAAAATCTGTTTTTAAACTACTGACTTGAATAATAGACACATTCAGTGAACTTCTGTGTGAAGAGCCATTCAAAAGAACAGGCTAAGTGTGAGGCAGAAAACAAGTAACCGTAATTATACATTCAGGAGAAAAAAAATCACATTTAAAGGTCAGGAAGGTTTAAAAAAAATACGGTTGAGCATTCTTTGTAGTAAAATAAAAATATTTATAATAAAGAGTTATAGTTAATATCAAATGTATACTTGTAGTCACACAAAAATGCCACATTATGCCAAAACAGAATTTCTTAACTCTTTAGAGGTCAAGGACACCTCTGAAAATCTGAGAAAAGTTGGAGGCTCTCTCAGCAATGCACTGATGTACTTATATACAAATTTTCACATTATCAAGATTTCCAGGAGAACAATCATAGCCCCCAGGAAGCCTATGAACCTCTGGCTAATAAATCTTAATCTGAAGGGTAACAAACATACTTCGTTCAAACAAGAAACATAAAATAATCAGATTTCTTAGTTCTGCAGGGAAAAAAATGTTTCAACTCATTGATAAATACAGATAAAATTCACTCATTTAACAACACATTTTAAGTATTGTGAATTTGTTTTCTACGTCTATTACTTTACAGAGCTGCTGTAAGAAGACAGACCCCAGGATAGCCAGGATCTGTTCATACAGGAGAAATAACCAGCCGTTCTGGATCCAGGTGTCTGAGGCCAGGACTGAATGGGCTTGGCCTCTGCAGAGCTGGTCTGATCAGAGGCTGGGCCCTTAATCACACCCAGCACTGCCTCCCAAACTACTTCCTCACTGGCCTTCTTCAGTGCTGGCCTTTCGAGCTTCAAGGCACTTCTGTGGATCAAGTCACTAAGACATTCAAATATAGCATTGCATTAACCTGAAGGTACAAGGAAACGCTCCAAGAAGGTTTACAAGAAACCGTATGGAAAACAAATACATGATGGAAAAGAATGAAAAATTTTAGTAATTTTTTGGAAGTTACATTAAAAAAAAAATAAACCAAAGACTTCACATGTCTTGCTTGTCCTGGTTTCCTTCTGGGTATCCCAGGTACCCCGGGGCCCTCCTCCACTTTCCTCTTGCTTAGAGTACCACCTTGGGAAAATTAGGAAGCACTGGGAGACAACTTCTCGGAGGTGGCTGTCCAAAGGACCTCTTTAACATGTCTCTAGTAATGTGAGCAAGTAATGAGAGATGTGGAACCCTCCTCAGATGGCATTTCAGTATCTAAAGAACTAGTGTCCCAGATAGCCAGGAAAAAATATGAAACAAAGGCAGAATTCCATCTGCCTTAACGGGGCAACAAAACCAAAGGAGTTGGAAAAGAATTACAAAAGGGTGCAAAGAACTCAATGGGATGACATTAAAGTGCCTCTGGAGACATTCATGCATGCACTCACTCATTTATTAAACAAATATTCGTTGACTACCAATTATATGCCAGGCCTCTTCTGAGCACTGGGGATATATAACCAAATAAAACAAACAACAAAACAAAACAAAACAAAACAAAACAAAACAAAACAAAACAAAACAAAAATCTTGCCCTGGTGGAGATTATATTTTTGTGGGGAAAGACATAAATAAGAAACATAAAAACAAGCAAATTATATATAGTATATCAGAAGGTGACAAGTGCTATGGATTAAAAAATTTTTTTAAAGCAGGAGTGTTTCATTTTAGAGTCACCAAGAAAGCCTTATTGAGAAGGTAACATTTGAACAGAAACTTGAAGGAGGTTGCAAGGAGTAACCACAGTGATATCTGAGAATAATGTTTGAGACCTAGGCAAGGACCAAATGTGTAAACCCCGACAAGTGTGAAGAACAGCAAGGAGCCCAATGCAGTCAAAGCTGGATTAAGAGAGAGAGTAACAGGAAATAGAATTGGAAAAATGAAGAAAATCCGAATCATGTAATGGCTTTTGGGCCACCGTAAGGACTTCGGTTTTTATCTTGAGATAACAAGGAACACTGCTGGAAATTCCTTAGTAGAGGGGGGACATGAACTGATCTACATTTTAAAAGCTCTCTCTGGCTGCTGTGCGAAGAATTGACAGTAGAGGGCCAGGGTGGAGCCCAGAGGGCATTGTAGGAAGCTCCTGCAGTAAGGGAAGACGCCAACTATCTTAAGAGAACCAAAGAAATGCAAAATTCAACTGAAGCAGTAAAAATAAACGAAGTTCAGTTGGGGTTGCACCTTTGGGGGTTGCAGATTTTGCAGTGGTATTGAAAGACCAACCCCTTTTTAAGTTACTGTCTCCCAGTTATGGTAACAATACACAAGGCTCAAAATGTCCCACTATGTCCCATGGACCTCTGGACATTATGGTCTATTAGTAAGATTAATGAGCAATTTAACCCCCAAATTGGGACCTTTGAGAGTGAAAGGGATGCCATTAATTATACCTGGACAACAAGTGTAAGAGAAGGTTCCTTTAAGACGGGGCAACCCTAAATACAAGGAACCTAGGAAGACAGTATATGATTCCATAAAGACCTGGAGTTCATTAGAGGAGGAAGACCAACTCATTTAATGAATAAATGTCTTTTAGCCTGGTAAATTTTAGAATTGAGAATAGAAATGAGAATCTAAATCAGACCTATAGTATTAATATGTTTGTGTTGAGTTTAAGAATAGTCAGTACATATTTGGTACTTTCAGTATTCAGCATTTGTATTATTTAAACTTGGCCTGATGGAATATCTAACAGATTGGACTTGCAATACCAGTTTAAAAGGCAGAACTGAGTAATTTATCTCAACCCATGATTTAAGTTTTTTTTTTGTTTTTTACTGAGTTTACTTGTAAATATTTACTGTGAGCCAGTAAGTGTTCCAAGCATTCCATATATATTGTAGGGGGAAAATCATGCTTCAGTGGAAAATTAGGCATTGACTGAGAGCTCATTCTTCCAAACATTCTGAGTCTGATTCTATGAGAGCTACTTTACACTCTGTAGATTGTAGGTAACTGATAGTAATACAAAATAATTTTGTCTGTAGACACGCAAATTCTGTCCTGTCAGAGCTTCAACTGACTCCTTCCACTTCCCACATGAAAAAAGTTAGTTTTGCCTTCATTAACATATTCACTTCAATAGTCCTGATCTATAAATGCATTGATTTTTGTGGATTCCCCTTTAAGCAGATTGCAACATCTTACCAGTGTCTTCAATGTAATGGGTTGACTAGTGTCCCCCAACCCCAGATTCATGTCCCCCTGGAACTTCAGAATGTGACCTTATTTGGAAATAGGGTCTTTATAGATTTAATTAGTTGAGGTCATACTGGATTAGGGTGGGCCCTAAACCCTACGACTGGGATCATTACAAGAAGAGGAAAGGATACATAGAGACAAAGACCCATAGAGAGAAGGCCATGTGAATAAAGAGACAGAGATTGGAGCTACAAGCCAAGGAGCACCAAGGACTGCCACAGGCACCAGAAGTTGAAGGAGGCAGGAAGGAGTCTTCCCTAGAGCCTCTGGAGGAACATGGCCCTGTTAACACTGTGATTTCTCACTTTTTGCTTCCAGAACTGTTAAGAATAAATTTCTGTTATTGTAAGCCACTCAGTTTGTGGTGCTCTGTTAGCGTAGCTTTAGGAAACGAATACCCTCCTTAATGAGTTAGATACAGTCTTTAATGTGTTCGATTTACAGCTGCAGGAGAGTCATGATTTTACTTGTCTTTGAAAATTATTCTTTAACAGCATTAGCTGATTCACACCTCCCAGCAATCCAGTGGGGGCAGGTACTATTATCTTTCCTATAAACATGAAGAAGCGAAGGCACAGAGCAATTAGGCAATGCTCTTGATGGGGTTTAGGACCCGCTACCCCAAACTACAACACCTTGGCATGTTGAATATTTTAACGAATTTCGGAAACAGCATGTGCAGAGAGGACTTCCTGCCTTTCCCCTAAAGCAGGTCGTACGATCTCCTTGTAAGAAGTGTCCTCCCTATACCTGGTGGAAGGGAACATCCCTGTCCCCGAGAGGAATCTGAATCAACAGACCTTGTACTTTGCTCCTTTATTAGACTTAGCTCAGACCCTTTTCTGTCCTGTCAAACTCCACTCTACGTCAAAACTAGCATAAAGATGCTCAGGTTTAATAGCTTCTTGGGTCTTCATTTCCTGAGGAAGGCTCTGTGTCCTGTCATGTAAAACTCATATTAAATAAAATCGTATGCTTGTCGCTTGTTAATCTGTCTTCTTTGTTACAGAGGCCCCAGCTGAGAACTTAGAAAAGTAGGGGGGCAGTTTTTTTTTCTTCCCTACATTCCTGAAAGCATACCTAGGAAATGGTAGAGCAAGGCATTCAATCCAGACGACCTCACTCCAGAGAGTGTGCTCTTAACCACTTCACTCTCCTTTCCCTATAAATAGCATTGGGATGCCTAAAAATTTAGGATTCCCGGTACTTATAAAGTTTAATTTAATAGATTTTCTAGAATGTTCTAAGCATTTGGAAAGTTTTGTCAAACATTCAAGTGCTTTAAAAGAAAATATATTAAATTTGTATTCATTTAAACTATTTATTATCTTATTAAGGTACTTATTAAGATATTATTAAATTATAAAATCTTCCTTAAAGTAATTTTTACAATTAATTAGATTTACAAATAAAATAATAAATATATGGAGAACTCAGAAAAACTTAGGTTTTACATTTATTGCTTTAATGAATCAAATATTTATTTTTAAAACCAGTTATCCTCAGAAGTCTTTTTCGTACACAAAAGTTGGCCCCACAGACATCAGAATTCACTTTGACCTGTATCATGCTATAAAGTATATAGTATTATTTGTTGCCCATCAATGTCTTTGTTCCAAGTGAATAAATCAAGGCCTTCACTGTTTAAGTGAGAATTCTTCTAAGCTCTTCAAATGAGCAGCTCCATCTCCTGCAACAGTGCTTCCCTACCCTCCACCGCCACCCATGCAACTGCTTATGCCCCACTTCTACTAGTTCAGGGTACAGCTCAAAGTCTTCTCTGAACCCATTAAGTCAGCTCTCCCCCCAAGTACACTCAGCACACTTACAGAATTCTAATTATATGTTTATGTGATTACTTGGTGAATATTCAGCTTCCACACAAGACTGTGAAATCCCTGAGGACAGAGACACATTGGCATCATTCTCCACCAAATCCAGAACTTTGCACAGTGTCTAGGATACAGCCAGCGCTTTATAACCATTTGCATAATGGAAGAAGTGACGAGCAGTGCTGAGGGCCTATGGTCTCTCTTTCATCAGAAATTCCTCATTTGGTGCACTATTAATTAGAAGGACACAGTTCTGCATCTCCCACTACTGACACCAAAAGTGGGAGGGGGCCCTCCTCCTTCTCCTTGCCCCCAGCAGCTAGGACTCAGCAGGTAACCTACAGCAGACCATCAGATGCTCTCATATAGGATATCACCCTCTGGCTGCTGATTCAAAGAGGCAGGGACAATTGAGAAATGACTGCTGTTTGCACACAGACAGCCGGGCAGCTATATAACCGGGTGCCTAGCACCACAGATGTCCTGCGGCTATAACTGCGGTATTGTCCATGGAGTTGTTCCAACCAGATGGTTGGCTGTGGCTCCAACATCCTGCCTGCCATGGGCCTGGGCCTATTTTCAAAGCCTGGCTCAACAATGATTCTGTAAATTATATATAATTCTTTCAAAATATTTCTTTCCTCCTTAAGCTAGACAGAGTGGGTTTTCCATTACTTACCAACGAAAACCTTGAGTGATACACACAAGCTCACACAGAGCAACAGAGAATAGATCGTGGAGCCTGAAAGCACAAAGTGAAGCCACCTTCATCAGACACCAAGTATTGGTCTGTGCTTGGGCAGCATGTGGGTGCTGAGGCAGAGTGCCTCTCTTTAGGTCAAGAACCCAACGTTATTCAGGTTACGACCACTGATTGTAACCAAAATAATTGTGACATATGGAATTCATCCACATTTCCCTGAGTGTGGAACTGCTGTGATTTGCAGACACATAAGATTATTTTAGGTGAAATGTCTGCATGGCATTAAATAATACTGAATCACACAGTGAGAAAGTGATTCCCTTTTCCACTGTCTTTCAGTCCTTCTGATACCACCAAGGACACCATGGTGGATTGGTGTTTCTTCAATATTTCTTAAACACTTACTACTCTTCCTTTATGATAAAAAGAAGGCAGCCTCAGGCTCAGAGCATTCATAGACAATACTCTTGAGCTAGAATATAATTACATTTGTGTTTTCACTGTGTGTGGTTGTCTGTTACCTCCTATTTATAGCAAGTCATGCTAATTTTTCATTTATAGTCATGATTTCAGCTTTCTAAACAAAATTCCTTTAGTCAAAGGAGTGAGTCAACCTAAAGATACTGAGTGAATAATAGCACAGGTCGAACACAGGTAGGGTGAAACCCCTGAAGATGGTGAGTGACTCTCTTCAGTTTGGAAAACACCAGGATAGTCCATCAATTAGAGCCCCAGATACAGCACACAAATGACTAAACGCTGAAGCAAAATCTGGAACCTGCAAACAACGGGTGCAACAACTCCAGAAGCATTGTGAAGGCACACACGTGTGTGACAGACAAACCACCACGCCACTGAAACCCTAGACTCTCAAGACGGGGGATGGAGCAGGTAGAGGCGGTGGCTGTCAACATCATAAAACGAAAAGCAGGTAAGTCAAAGGGACACGGCAAGGTAAGGCGGAACTTTCCTGAGGAAGAATCCATACAAATCAGGAATAGCTGTCAAACCCCATCCACCTCCTCATTCAGAGAAGCAATGGCCTCTCATACACAGAGGAAGCAAATGGCAACTCTCTGAATGAGAGTGATGGGTCAGTCTTGCGATCCTTGGGGTTGAGACAATATGATCTATAATTATATGTCAGAATGTAACATTTTAATTTTAGTCTTCTTGCTTTATTTAAGTTCCCCTCAATCAGTAATTCTCAATTGGGAGGAGCATTCTTTTTTAAACTACCTGTACATCAAAGGGTCTAGAATATTCCACTGGAGGGTAGGGATACCAGCTCTTCCTCAGTTCTCACCTAGTGAGAATCACTGTTATACTGAGAATGTATCATGCCCATTTGGAGGTGGGGGAGTAGGTAAAAGGATTCAGAACCACTGTTTCAGTGAGACCCACAAATAGTGTAAGTCTCTCCCACCCATACACCAGACCACCAGGCAGGTGCATGGGTGGTAAAGAAAGGCAATCTCTTTACTTTTCAGCATCACGCTAGTGGATAAAAGAGAAGGGCTAGGAAAAATTGCTCTCAGCACCATAATAATTTGAAAAATGTTTAGGCAGTGGTTAAACAGCATCTATATTTGGAAAAGAGGGTTACCACGCAGAACAGGTTTTTAATGACAAAGATCTGATTTGTTCCAGCAGAGAACGCCTTCTATGATATAACTTAGCTATAGTCTTTCTTTTCCTCCTTCCCTCACATCCTCTCTTTCTTCTTTCCCTCCTTCTTTGTCTCTCTGTTTTCTTTTCCTCCTAACCTTCTATTTTCTGAGTTCTTGCATATTTCTCAGGCCAACAGCCCCCAAAATTATCTGTGGCTTACTGGACATCACGAGCTTTCAGACTTCTTTCTCCAAAGGCTCATGGCCATACTGTGCAAAAGCTGGCCGGGGGAGACCCACTTTCGTCTGAGAGCAGGGGTTTCAGGGTGCAGCTCTGTGGTATTTCACAACCCGGCACCACCACTTATGAGCTGTGTGACAGTGAGCAAATTGCTTCATTTCTGTTGTGCCTGTTCTCTCGTCTATACAAGGAG
The DNA here is from genome assembly GCF_009834535.1 of Camelus ferus. Classification (NCBI taxonomy): domain Eukaryota; kingdom Metazoa; phylum Chordata; class Mammalia; order Artiodactyla; family Camelidae; genus Camelus; species Camelus ferus. The sequence goes on along the minus strand of NC_045701.1, from coordinate 75,168,348 downwards.
AGTAATAAAATCATCTGCTCAGTTGGATTCTGTGAGGATTCGATGGACGAGTTGGTGTAAAGTACTGAGAACAGGCACAAACACAGCATGATCGTTAGCTTTACATACTGACTGCTCTCAAAAGCTCTCCTCTCACCAAAGAGTTCTACTGCCCCCCAAAGATCTGAAAATCATTGTGCTACTTCTGCACATGGCTGTGGTCATTGCTGAAATTAGCGTACCCTTTTACCTACACCTTTCATCGACTTTTCTCTTCCTCTCATTCTTCGGAACAGCCCCTCGTCCTGCCCTCCCTCATCCCACCCTGCACTGTTTTCAAGGTCAGGTTCCTCCTACTGCTGTCTTAATTCAGTTCTTACCCTTGTGATTCAGTGGATTCCCTCAGACTCGTCTCACTGCATCACAGGCATCATAAAGTACCTTAATGGAACCCCTCCTTTTACCCTAAAGGAAACTTGGGTCCTCCCAAATAAATCATCTCACCTCATTTCACAGTTCCTGAGAGAGGGATGAAGAGAACGTGTTTCCTGACTCCTGTTCCATTGCTTTTTCTCCAACATTTCCCTTCTCCCTCATTGCTTGGCGGAATTATACACAGGATGACCCTAACGTCTCTTCCACTGTCAGAGCCACATTTCTCTTTGATGGCTCTTGAAATTCTGCTGCCTTTATTGAAGTCTTTGAGGTCGTCATGTTTCTGGCCTTCTTTCTCCCCATCACACAGGGGACAATCTGAGACCAGTATATTTGTTTGTTCATTCATTCACTTAACGAGCTTCTTTCTTTCTTTCTTTCTTTCTTTCTTTCTTCCTTTCCTTCCTTCCTTCCCTCTTTTTTTTTTTTTTTTTTTTTTTTTAGCACCAAAGTAGTTCCAGGGTTGAATGATAGGGTCCCTGTGTTAGAGAAGCTAACTGTCCTGCTTGGGTAGGCACTCAGAGAAGTAACAAGTTACAGAAAAGCTGTATGTAAGGGCTAGGATAGGGTTCACACACAGAATGCTGTGGGGGAAGATAGCTCACCCAGCCTAAGGGTCATGGGTTGGGAGAGGATTTCTGAAGAAGTTGACCCCTAATCTGGACCTTGGTGTAGGCATTAGCCAGTTGAAGAAAAGGGAGAAGTTGCTTTAGGCAGAGGGAATAAAATGTGGGAGGGAAGGCAGTTGTGGGAGTAAAGAACTTTGGGGAAAATGCCAGGAATTCTGTTCACTAGGAATGGAAAGTCAGATAGAGAAGGAGCCCTGAAGACTGAAAGACTGGGCTAGGTCTTAAAGGATCTGGTAGGCTGTACAAAACAGTTTTATCATGGGAGCCACGAGGAGTCAAAGTAGGGGTTTAATCAAGAAGATGAGAACATATTCTATTCCATGGTGTCAGCGTGGAGACTGAAGCACTGTTTGGAGGTCACTGCATTAATTAATCCAGGTGAGAGAAGAAACTGAGGTATCTCAGCACAGAAATACACACCTGTGGTGAAACACTCATAACCTACTGCTGACTGTTTCTATGAGCTAAATTTCTGAGGAAATCGTACATACAACTTCACCACTGCTTTCCATTTATCTACATTTTCTTTATAACCTGTGCTTTCTCACATTAACTGGGCTTAACCAACCTAGATTGTTTTTACTATTCTTTCTTACTGTTCTATTTTTAACCATTCAAGAAAGCCTTCTTCCCTTGGTCTTTTTATAATTATCCATTCAATTATCATTGATCTAAATGTCTATTAAGGAAAAGATATACACAAAACTTATTTAACATCAAATTTCTAATTTGGTAACACTTAACACACAGATAAAACATGCATTTTATGAAATTTCATCTCTTTTACCTCTACCATGCCTACTCCCAAGGAGATTTTTGGATGCAGTTTAACAGTGGGTGGTTCACATTTGAGTATTAACTCAGATACTTCATACAAAGTTAGCTTCATACAAAGTATAAAGGGTATACAGTCGACCATCTGTATGGAAAGGTTTCACACCTGCCGATTCAGCCAACCCTGGATTGAAAATACTCCTGGGGGGTGGTGGGGGTGAGGAATTCCAGAAGGATCCAAAAAGCATAACTTAAATTTGCCCCACACTGGCAACTATTTACATAGCATTTACACCGTATGTACAATGATTTATGTAGAGTTACAGTGTATTTAGAATTACTTACATAACATTTACATTGTATTAGGTATTATAAATAATCTAGAGATGATCTAAAGCACACAGGAGGATGTGTTTAGGTGACATGCAAATACTACATAGAGCATCCTGGATTGTGGTATACACAGGGGGCCTGGGACCAATTCCCCATGGAAACCGAGTGACGATTGTATTTTAAAGAGAGCCCTGATTAAATTTTGTCAACTACTTGATGAATCAAGAGACCTCTCCCATCTAGAAAGACTAGAATTTGAAACACTTTTTTTTTTTTTGCAATTTTCATCACCCAAAGGATCAATTCTTGAGTTGCTATTAATCTTAATTATTTACATCTGAAGTATAATAAGATTCACCCAGGTCTGGGAGCAGGCAAAGTGCAGAAGAGCAGCTCTTTAGAAAGAACAATTCTCACTTTTCATCTTGTACTAAAGTTTTGTTAACTTCATCTGTGTTATAAATAACTGGGGTGTCAGTAATCCCAAGTTTGGTCGATGGAGTTTTTATTCTTCATAGACACACACACACACACACACACACACACACACACACACACACACACACACACACACACACACACACACACACACACCCCCTTTGGCCTATTCTCAAGCTCTTTCTGTGTGTGCACTTCCATTCACCTTTCCCAGCTGCCTTTGGCCGCTGGGTCTCACCCTCTCCTCTCCCAGGTACTCACAGGGTCTGCGTGCTGGGCGGTAAGCTGGGGATGCGGTGGATATCCTTGCAGGTGACTCTGAAGTCGTCCTCCTGGCGGCACCGGCAGGGCGGAGACGGACACCCTTTCCCCCTCAGGCTCCTGGCCAGGGCAAGAAGCAGCGCCAGCTGTAACAGGGGCGTCGGCCTCATTTTCCTCGGGTCTCCAAGGCTGTATCTCTCCATCCTCCACTATCGCCTCATTCTCAGCCTCTGCGCCTCGGGTTCCCCCAGGCTGAGGGAGAGAGAGAGGGTGGGAGGAAGGAGGACTGGATGGGGTTGTGACCTCAGCACCTGGGAGGAGGCTGGAGAAGAGGAAAGAAGAGGTTGTCAAGTGCTGCGTATCCCTAGGCAACTCCTCAGCCAAACAAGCTTGCTAACTTGGCTTTCCTTGCCCCAAGCCACGCAGCCTGCTCCGTCTGTTCCCCGCCGCTCAACACCGGTCCCCTTTGGTTTCCAACCTCCCCTTACTTCAACCCAAAGCCTAGTTCGGAAGCCCTCTCCTTTCCTCGTCTCTTAACCCGACGGGCCACCTTTTCGCGCGGGCAGCCTCCTAAAAGCGCTGCCTACGGGATGCGCCCGCACGCACCCTCTATCCAGAGAAAGTTCCAGCGGAACCGACGGTCCCGGGGCGGCCGCGGGTCCTACACAACTTCAGCTCCTCCTGGCCCAGGTCGCCTCGGCTGAGGGTCTGAGGCGGGCACACATGGCTCGCCGGCCCGAGGTGCGCCCGAAGCCGAGGCGCTACAACTCTTGGGGATCCTTGCGGCTCCGCAACTTCAGCGCAAACCGAGACCGCTGGTCGCGCGCCGCCACACGCGCCGGAATCGCCGCGAGGAGTCGCCCGGCAGCGCCGGGCTCCCGCGGCAGCGCGGGGCTCCCGCGGCAGCGCGCCGACTGGGAGGCGCAGGGCAGCAGCCGGGCTCTGGGGCCACCTGCTGGGCGGAACCGGGAAAGCAGAAACAGTTCGAGTGCCTTGAATGGGAGTCTGAATCCAGCCCGGCTATACCGAGTTGACGCCGACCTGTAAATTCTGGTCTGCCCAGGAATTTTAACGAGCCATTTCCTCCCACGGAAGATGGGAAGAAAAAGAATACTAAAGTGGCACACTATCATCTACTCAGCATTCTTCACACAGTAGCCAAAAAGATAATTTAAAATAGAAATCAGACTGTGCCAATTTCCCTCTTAAAAGCCTTCAATTCTTGGGCGGTAAAAGGAGAATCAACTCACATACTATAATGATTTCATTTGTATAAACTTCTGGGACGAGGAAAGCTATGGCGATGGAAATTGAGAAAAGACAAGCGAGAACTCACAGGGGTTATAAACATGTTCTACATTTTAAGTAGACTGGCCATACGTGGATGTATGCATTTACCAAAATTCACTGAACTGTACACTTAAAATATGTGTATTTCAATGTTTGTAGTGGCTTATTCATAATCTCCCCAAACTGGAAACAATTCAAATGTCCTTCCACTAGGTAATGGATAAAAAAGCCAGACAAACAGTGATACAGCCATAATGGAATACTATTCCACAATAAAAAGAAGAAATAAAAAGTTAAAAAATAAAATTATGAATAAATTCTTTAGACTGACCAATAAAGTCCTACTATAGGAGCCGGTAAACTTTTTCTGTAAAGAACCATATGGTAAATATTTTAGGCTTTTCGGGCTACATACAATCTTTATCACATCTCCTCCTCCTTTTTTTTAAAATACAACTTTATATAAATCATAGTAAGTGTCAAAGCCATTCTTAGCTTGTAGGCTATATCAAAACAGGCTTTGGGCAGGATTTGACCCAGAAGCCAAGTTTGCTCATCCCTGTATTTCACGATTGGGCCCTCACCATCACTTTGCTGGACCTGGAACAAGGCGGGTTTAGTACTACGTCTGGGCCTTTGTTATTGCTGAACTCTATGGCTGGAAGAATCTGTCTCCAAATCTTCACATCATTCAAGTATTAGTTTAAACATCACCTCCTCAAAAGGTTTTCCCTGGAAATCCTGCCTAAAGGAATGATTCCCACCTCCATCATATTAGTTTACCAAAGCACTTATCACTGGTCATTATTGCTGATTAGTTTACTCATTTATTGCCTGCCTCTTGCTGCTCTCCCATGCCCATCAAGATGTAAGCTCCATGAAATCAGGAACTCTACTGATTTTTTTGGCCACTGTGTCCCTAACACCAAAAACAGTGCCTAGCTCAGAGTTAGTAAATAGTAAATGTTAAATGAATGAACAGGTTTGCAATGCCTGTATTAGTTATTTGTTGGAGCATAATCAATAGCCCCAAAATGTATTGGTTTAAAATAACATTCATCATCTCATATTTTCTGTGGGGCAATTTGGGAGTGGCCTAACTGGATGCTGTGACTCAAGGTCTACTGTGAAGTTGCAAACAAAATGAGAGCTAGGGCTGAAGTCATCTGACAGCTGGGCTGCAATGTCATTAAATTCACTTGTTAGTTCTAAAAGCTGTTTGGTAGATTCTGTTCGATTACCTACATAAATGAGTTGTGTTGTTTGAAAACAGTTTTACTTCTTCCTCTCTAATCTGGGTGCTTTGCATTTCTTTTTCTTATCTGATTGCACAGACTAGAAACTCCAGTATAATTTTCAGTAGAAAGAATAAGGGCAGACATCATCTTGTTTCTAATCATAAGAGAGAAATTGTTCTTTCATCAGGAAATAAATATGATGTTACCGATAGTTTCCATAGATGCCTTGTATTAGGTTGAGAAAGTTTCCTTTTATTTCTCATTTGCTTAGAGGCTCCCCTCCCCTCGCCCCATGGAAAAATAATGCATTTATTCTGAAAGGTCTTTTGGTGAGGGGTTTAAAGGGCCTTTGTTGGGGGAGGGGTGAGGAGGGGAGGACTGGGTGCTGGTGGTGGGGAGCAGGTTCCCTCCGTACTCCTTGGAGGTCTGGGAGGACTTCTTGCCGCTGGTGGATACCTTCTGCCAGCTGGGTGTGCTGGTCTTGTTGGTCAGCAGCTTGGGCTGGATGTTGGGCACGACGCCTCCCTGGGAGATAATCACGTCTTCCAGAAGCTTGTTGAAATCTTCATTGCTGTGGATGGCCGGCTGCAGGTGCCGGGAGTTGGGGCTGGTAGGGGGAGGTGGCGTGGGGTGGGGTATCTGCATCTTCTTCTTGTCCCCGGCTGCGTTTCCCGCCAGCTCTGAGATCTCCGCAGTGAGGCACCCCAGCACTGCAGCCGGGGAGTTGGGTGCATTAGCGCCCCCTCGCCCGGCGTCTCAGCCCTTGCGTAAGTGCCGGTGCGCTCCGTCCGCCCACCTGGAACGGAAGGCCGCCGCGCAGGTAGCCGGACCTGGGCTTGCGCTGGTCTGGCCAGTGGCTGTGGCTCTGGTCTGGTCGCTGGTTGTAGCCCTGGTCCGGTGGCTGGTTGCGGCTGAGGTGTCGTGGGTGGCCCTGTGGTGAATCTTATCGCGGGCCCTGCGCCCTGTCTTGCCAGAGGCCGCCATGCTGGAAGCCTCTGGAAGAACAGGCGGAGAGAGGCGGCGCACCATGAAGCCCTGGGTCGCAGACCTGCCCAGGAGCTGCCACTTGTTAGTTCAGGTTCTGCTCTGAGATGCTCAGGGGCAGCTCTGACCAACAGGTGGAACCGAAGGGTATTCTGCAATGAGGGCTTCTTGCATGGTTCCTGTGTGCCAAGCCCAGCGGCGGTGCCTGCCCAGGTGAGTTCCATATCCTGGGAGCATTGAGAGTTTTTAATTAGGAATAGACATCAGTTTTTTGTCAGTGCTTTTTCTGCATCTATTGAGATGAGTCAGCATTTTCTTTTTTTAGTTTGTTAATGTAGTGAATCACAATGATTGATTTTTTTTAAAGTTTTATTGTATGTACTTTAAGAAAAGGCCATCTCAAAGATCAGGTTGTTGGAACAGTTCAGTATCTGGATTTCTTAAAAAAATTGAAGTATAGTCAGTTTACAATGTTGTGTCAGTTTCTGGTGTACAGCATGATGTTTCAGTCATACATATACATACGTATATTCCTTTTCATATTCTTTTTCATCATAGGGTACTACAAGATATTGAACATAGTTCCCTGTGCTATATAGTATGAACTTGTTGTTTATGTATTTTATATATATTAGTTAGTATCTGCAAATCTTGAAAAAAATATGGAATGCTTCATGAATTTGCGTGTCATCCTTGTGCAGGGGCCGTGCTAATCTTCTCTGTATAGTTCCAATTTTAGTATATGTGCTACCCAAGCGAGCACAATCTTCTATTTTGTGAATAAGTTCATTTGTTTCATTTTTTTTTTTGTTTAGATTCCACATATAACTGATATCATATGGTATTATTCTTTCTTTCTGGCTTACTTCCCTTAGTATGACATCTCCAGTTCCATCCATATTGCTGCAAATGGTATTATTTTATTCTTTTTTATAGCTGAGTAGTATTCTATATAATATAATATAATATATATATATATTTTATATATATATATATATATATATATATATATATATATATATATATATATATATCCCACAACTTCTTTATCTAGTCATCTGTCAATGGAAATATAGTTTGTTTTCATGTCTTGGCCAAGGTAAATAGTGCTGCTATGAATGCATAGGGGTGCATGTATCTTTTTAAATTACAGTTCCCTCCAGATATATATATACCCAGGAGTGGGATTGCTGGATTATATGGTTAAATCTATTTTTAGCTTTTTAAGGAATCTCCATACTGTTTTTCATAACTGCTTCACCAAACTCCATTCCCACCAACAGTGTAGGAGGGTTCCCTGTTCTCCATACCTTCTCCAGCATTTATCGTCTGTGGACTTTTGAATGATGACCATTCTGACTGTTGTGTTGGGATATCTCACTGTAGTTTTGATTTGCATTTCTCTGATAATTAGGAATGTTCATCCATTTTTTCATGTGCCTATTGGCCAATTGTATGTCTTCATTGGAGAAATGCTTCTTTAGGTTTTCTGCCCATTTTTTTGTATTGAGTTGTTTGTTTGTTTTTGTTAAGTTTTATGAGCTGTTTATATATTCTAGAAATTAAGCCCTTGTCAGTCGCATCATTTGCAAATATTTTCTCCCATTCCCTAGGTTGTCTTTTTGTTATGTTTATAGGTTTCCTTTGCTGTGCAAAAGCTTTTAAATTTAATTAGTTCCCATTTGTTTATTTTTGCTTTTATTTCTACTGCCTGGGTAGGCTGCTCTAGAACATTGCTAAGTTTTGTGTTGAGAGAATGTTTTGCCTATGTTTTCTTCTGGGAGGTTTATAGTGTCTTGTCTTTTGTTTAGGTCCTTGAGCCATTCTGAGTTTATTTTTGTGTATGGTGTGAGGGAGTATTCTAACTTCACTGATTTACATGCAGCTGTCCAGCTTTCTCAACATCACTTGCTGAAGAGGCTGTCTTTTCTCCGTTGTGTATTCTTGCCTCCTTTGTCAAAGATTAGTTGACCTTAAGTGTGTGGGTTTATTTCTGGACTCTCTATTCTGTTCCTTTGATCTATATGTCTGTTTTTGTGCCAGTACCACTCTGTTTGGGTTACTGTTGCTGTGGAGTATTGTCTCAAGTCTGGGAGGGTTATTCCTCCAGTCTTGTTCTTTTTCTTCAGTATTGCTTTGGCAATTCTAGCTCTTTTGTGATTCCATGTAAGTTTTAGGATTATTTGTTCTAGTTCTATAAAAAATGTCTTGGGTAATTTGATAGAGATCACATTAAATCTGTAGATTGCTTTGCATAGTATGGCCATTTTAACAACATTGATTTTTGAATGTTAAACCCATCTTGCCTTCCAGGGATAAACCCCATTTGATCATGATATATTTTGAAAAAATTTCAGGCATTATTTCTTCACACAATTTTTCTATCCCTTTATCTCTCTCTACTCCTTTGGAGACTCCAATCATTACACTTATATTAGGCTGATTGAAATTGTCTCACAAAGAACTCATTGGTGCTTTTTCCATAAATTTTTTTCTTTTTTTTTTCTCTGTTTTTTCATTTTGGACAGTTTCTTTCGCTATGTTTTCAAATTCAGTTTTCTTTTTTTTTCTTTTTCTTTTTCTGAAATGCTTAATCTGCCACTAATCTTACTAGTGTATTTTTCATCTCAGGTGAAGTTTTCATATCTAAAAGTTCAAGTGGGGCCTTCTCATATTTTCCCTGCTTCTATGTAACTCTCTGAACATTTAAAACACAACTGTTTTGATGTCTGTGTTAGTTTTGTAGGACTGCTGAAACAAAAGGACCACAAACTTGGTGACTTAAAATAACAGAAATTAATTTACTCAGTTCTGGAGGCTCTAAGTCCAAAATCAAGGTGTTGGCAGGAGTGTTCTCTCTCTGAAGCCTCTAGGGAAGGATATCTCATTGCCTCTTCCAGCTTCTGATGGTTGTCAGCAATCCTTAATATCCCTGGGTTTGCATCACTCCAATTTCTCTTTTGTCATCACAAGTCATTCTCTCTGTGTGTCTCTGTGTCTAAATTTCTCTCTTCCTATAAGGACACCAGTCATTAGATTAGGGTCCATCCTAATCCACTATAACCTCAATTTACCTTGAGTATCTGCAAAGACTCTATTTCCAAATAAGGTCACATTCATAGGTACCAGGTGTTAGAACTTCAAGATGTCTTTTTTGGGGAACAAAATTCAACCCACAGCAATGTCCTTGTTTAACAATTCCAGCATCTTTTTTCACTTCTGGGTCAGTTTAGAGTAGTTGATTTTTCTTCTTTAAATGGGTTGCATTTTCATTCTCCATTGTATGCGTGATAACTTTGGATGGCTGATGTGAATTTTACCCCTTTTGGTGCTGAATTGTTTGATTTTGTATAAACTTGAGATTTGTTGTCACATATGATTAAATTACTTGCGAATAGTTTGATATTTTTGGATCTTGCTTTCAAAGTTTCTTAGATGGGACCAGAGTAGCATTTAATGTGGTGCTAATTATTCCCCACCCCTGAGGCAAGACTCTACCTAATGCTCCATGAATTATGAGGTGTTTCAGTCTGGCTGGTGAGAATAGTCACTATTCCTGGTCCCATGAGCTACAAGTACTTTTTCCCCTCCAGTCTTGTTAGGTGTTTTTTTTTCCAGCCTCAGTTTCTTCACGTAAATGTGATGATTCATACTCTGCTAAACACTCCAGGGAGTTCTCTGGAGTTATTCTGGTTTGTTCTGCAAACTCCAGCTACGTTGGTCTTCCCAGACTCTCAGCTCTGTCTCCTCAGTTCAGAACATCCGTGGGGCTCTACCTGGTTCTTTCTCCTTGCACCATGGCCTAGAAAGTCTCTCCAGTAAGTTGTGGCAGTCATAAGGCCTGCCTTTTTTGTTCTCTGTCTCTTTGTCCTTCTTTGTCTGCTATCTACTGTCTTGAAAAGCATTGTTCCATATATTTTGCCTGTATTTGTGTTTGATTCTTGTGTACAATAAATCTGGTCTCTGCTACTTCATCTTTGCTGGAAACAAAAGTGATATGCTGAAATCTGTAACGTTTTAATCAAGATTTAGACAGCAAAAAATTGGCTTTGTGGCAGTCATAATGTCGGCAAAATTTTCTTGTCAACCTCTTTCAATTTAGCAAATTGGAACAAGCCATCAACAAATTTCTATGTTCTACGTCCTGCTCAACAAATTGCTATGATAATCAATAAGGCAATTTTCTTTCCTTAGCATAACTTTAAACCTGGGGCAAATAAACACATTAGATGATAAGATGAATCAGTTTAAATAGAGAATGTTTGCACTCAGATCCATTATACACGCCAAAAAATCCTTTTAAATGTAACAGGTAAATGAGAACGGCTATAGAATATTACATTTTCCTTTTTGTGGGAGAACCATTAGCATGGTCCAAATATCAGAAAGTGATATTTAGCAATGAATTCCTCTATGTGTTTTGTCTTTTTTCAAAACGTGACCATTAAAGTGACACATAGGCTATATTATTTAGCTGCAAAAAGTGTCTTATAGTTTTGGTTTTGGACATTAATAGTTGTTTTTTATCTAAATGCATAGAAATTGCTGTGTCTTATATTTGTGATGTTCTCGACAATGGCAAATACCTATAATTAGGAAGTGTGTGGCTGGAAAGACTATTACGGGATCAACAGTTCTACACAATGAATGGCTGAGGATGATTCTTTGAGTAGTGGGGTAGTGGGCAGTACCGTATTTGCAATATCTTTTCTTTTATTTCAACTCTTCTTAGACTTGCATCAGCTTGAAAACTTGGTGCAGAAAGAGTCAACAACCATTTATGATCATTTCATGCTGGTATAAAGAGAGTGGCTTTCACCACTGTCTTGGTTCAAAGAGAATTTTGATTTAGTGCCATTCAGTCCAAATAAATCAGGATATTGGGGATTTCCTTTTGACTTTACCCATAGCACCCCATTTTGGTGCTCCATCTTCCTTCTTAGGATTTATAATTGTCCTGTGATATTACAAGGGATCTTGACCATCTGTTATGGCTACATGAAACCAAGCAAGTCTAGTGGTACAGATGGTCATTACTTGGGCTGGAAAATCACTGGGCAGAATGCAGACTCTTTGAAGGGACATCCTCCCCTAATGCCAATGTGCTGGTCAGCAAGGTTCGGGCTATGAATAGTCATTGGTTGAGGGAGGCTGGATGCTCTATGGACGAGGGCTTTCTTCGAACACCGTCAGGGCTTCCTCCAGCCCCCAGCCTGCCATTCTAAGGCTCTCTTCTCTGTTTTCTATCGCATTTCTGGGCAGAATACCTTTTTTTTGAGTGGGGACTACTCTGGTTCATATTTTCTTCCTGTTTCTTTGCTTATACCACAACTCCTTTCTGAAAAGAGGACTGGCTTCAAAGGTTTGTGATCTGTGTGATTGCACAGAACCCTCCACTCAGAAAGCCGTTATCTTACTTTAATGTTGTGCTCTTACCATTTTGACATCTGCAATCAGTTTTGAGTAGGACCCCACATTTTCATTTTGCACTGGGACCCACAAATTATGTAGCCAGTATAATTTGAGAATCTATATGCTTAACGCTCAAACATCATGAAGAGACTACTTCTTTTTCTTCTTCTTTTTTTCTTTCACTTCCTCTCCTTTTCTACTTCCTGTGGTCACATCCCTTCTCTGAGCCATGAGCATAGCAGAGCTCAGCTGGATGAAATGGAGACAGGTAGCTGAGGGAGCCAAGGGAGACAAAATACTTGGAAAAACTTTCGGTTAGTATTTCAAATATGTTTTTCTGTCACATAGAAATAATCAGTTTTCTGCTATTGTTTCACAGTAATATGAGTTTTCATGGTGTTGGTGAAACACAGCTTCTATTTGAAATAGCACTCTTCTGTCTGCCACCTTGCAGCTTCTCATGCAATAGGTGTCTTCCTTTTCAAAGCTTATCCATTCTACATGAGTTAAGTTATAAGGATCATGCCAATGATTTCAGACTAGCCCCATCCCAGAACCTCTTTATTGATTCACCCGTCTAGTTGTTTAATGTTTGACATGGTTCAAAAGTGTTTTTGATGAAACTGCTCAAAAAATTAGATGTGAAGTTAGTACCTCAGATCTCACAGGCTGGACCGTTAGGATTCCCAAGTGTAATCTTAGTCAAAGCTCTTTGGATTTCAAAGGGAAATCATCACAAAGCAACATGGTATACTCTTTGTTCTAACTACCTAGAACAAAACAATAAAGAAGGTCCCAATGTTCATGGAACTAAGATTTTAAGATATCATAGTGTGTATCCAGCTAACCTATATTAAATGCTTCCTATGGGCTAGGCACGGGGCTAAATACTTCACACACATTAATTTATTTTATTCTCAAACAACCCTACACATTAGGTACTATTCTTACCATCCACATTTTGCAGAGGAAGAACTGAAAGCACAGAGTAATTAAGTATGTGCTCAAGGTCACGTAGTTGTTAGGTATTATAGCTAAGATTTGAACCCAAGTGGTCTGGCTCTAGAATATGTGTATTTAATCACCTCCAGCCACCTCTAGTGTATCCTGGACACAAGTCCAGGATATACAAGTGGGAATAATACTTATGACCATACACGTGGGATTGGAGCCAGGAACCTGGAAGTTGTCAGGAACCAAGGCTCTGTTCTCTCAGGCTTACTTCATCTGGGGCTGCACAGTTTACCCCTGCTGCTTTCCTCATGTATTTCTCTCTCTGCAGTTTCTCCTTGAACAGAGATGAAGATGGTCACCTCACTATGACAGCTCAGCTTCTACCTGTATATCAAGACTCTTCAGGTAAAGTATTAAATGTCCCAACTGTAAAAAGCATGATTAGCCCCAATTGTTTCCGGTATCTACCCCTTGTCCAGTTGGCCATGGTCAGAGAGGTAGGGGCTTTGTATAATACAAACAAGGCTTCGGGTGCCCAATGCTGTGAGTAAGATCGAGCCCAGTAAAGGGGCCATATGGGTGCTGTATGTAAAAAGTATCTGCCACATCTGCTTTTATCAAGGTATTGTGTGGTGGGAGGATCATTGATGGCGCTGGTCCCGGGTAGGGCAATTTTGGGGAAATGATGTTATGCACTAAATTGTGTTCCCCTCATTTCTCCACCCATACGTTGAAGCCCTAACCCTCAATGCTACTGTATTTGAAGATAGGGCCTTTAACGAGGTAATTAAGGTTTAATGATGTCATCAGGGCGTGGCCCTAATTCAACATGACATGTCTTTATAAGCAGAGAAACACCAGGTAACTGTCTGCACAGGAAAAAGGCCACATGGGGACAAAGAGTGAAGACAAGCATCTGCAGGCCAAGGAAAGCGGTCTCAGGAGGACTTGAACCTGGGGACACCTTGATCTTGGACTTGAGCTTCCAAAACTGTGAGAAATCAACCTCTGTTGTTTATGTCACCCAGCCTGTGGTATTTTATTATGGCAACCCTAGCAAATCAAATACATCATGTAGCCTCTCTGTGCCTCTCCTTACATTGTTTGCAAAAGAAGACTGTGTGCTGCAGGTGATAGCCCTTGGGGTTTTTTCCAAGTATAAATTCAGGTGATTCAGCTTGAGTGTGGTTTTGGGGCTGGATAACGTGTGCCTGTCTTATCAGTTAAAGGCAGTAAAGATCATTTGGGGGTTTACAAGTCACATTTTATGTAAAATCTTTTTTATTGGCCTTATTTTATCTCTTTTGTTAAACAGGAGAAAGATTCTATGATCTGAGTTCACTATGTTTTTTCTGGATAGCATAGCTGTGTATTAGAACCCATCATATGACAGAAAGCTGTTGTAAATTTAATAATGTATTTTAAAATTTCTTCACCATAATGAACTCAAATCTGATTCTCTACCCATCAGTCCCAGTTGTATCAACTTATTTTGTTCTGTTTTGTTAATAGCACTTTAAAAATGGGGTCCCCAGAATTTAATACAATTCTCTAAATGTGAATGGAGCAGGGAAGGGAGGTTGTGGAAAAATCAATTTTTATTAATGAAGATTACGTTAGCTTTTTTGGTAGTCATCCTTCCTGCAGTTGATGAGATATCATTTCCTCAGGAAATTTCTCTTTTATGTCTATCCATAGAAACCTATGCAGTACTCTCACCTGGACTTGTAATAATTTGTTTAATAATCTAGTTCCCTCATTTGACTCTAAGCAACATGAAGACAAAGACCATGCATGAAGACGCATTTTTATTTCTTCTTCAGTGTCTAATACAATGTCTGGAACCTAGAAAGATTCAGCATACATTTGCTGAATTAAATGAATGAATGTATTTGTTTTGAAAAATCAAAATGTTAACAAATAAACAGAGTTATGCTTCCACATGTACATTGGGCAAGTCTAAGGCTGTTCTGAATTATCTTAATTTCTGTATCAAGTGGAGTCTTTTCTTTAATACAACTTTGAGCAAGCAGCTTGAAGATAGATGCAAATACATAGGTAGGTCTTAGGAAGAATTATTTTAAGTTCAAACTGAATATAAAATAGCTTTTACCTCTCAGTGTTAGCCAGAGGAAATATTTGAATGGTATTTATGATAGTGTGTGTGCAGGTAGATGCAAGGAGCGGTGAGAGAGAGAGGGAGAGAGAGATAGCGAAGGAGGGAGGGAGAGAGAGAGAGAGAGAGACGGAGAAAGGGAGAGATAGCGAAGGAGGGAGGGAGAGAAAGAGGGAGAAAGGGAGAAAGGGAGAGGGAGAGATGAAGGGAAAATGTGAGGTGAGGAAAGGCTGAGAAGAGGGAGAATGATTTTACATGATTAAGTCCCTCTGTTTGAAGGACTTAGTTGAGGAGACCAACTAGGAAATGGATAATTACAGTATGGAATTATTAGAATAGGGAAAGTCTGTAGTTTAAAAATGGGATCTTGCTTTTCTTGAGGTAGCCAGTGAAGCTTTCACAGATAAAGTGAAATTTGATTTTAGTTTTGAGGAGGAAAAAAATCAAAGGTCTTTTTGGCAGAGCAGAAGGGAAAAGGGCTCTGCTTGACATAATTTGATTTTCACTTCTTCTTAGCTTTTCCAAAGTTCAGTTATTTGTTGAGGTTTTTATTATTGCTTTTTCATGACTGAAACCGACTTCTCTGCGTGGAATATGTCTCTCTCATGTTCTAGAATGACGACGAGAGGACACCCTAGACTGAAGGTAGCAGCAGTCATGAAGTGACAGCCTCGTATACTTTGGGTTTGCCATTAACGAGCTATGTGGTTTTAGACCAGTCACTCTTTCCAGGCCTAAAGGGTTGGACTAGATAATCGTTTCTGTTCCCTTCCAGTTCTAAGAATTTGTAAACCTTCAGAAAAAGACATTGGGCCCTGGTATTAAGGGGAACTTTACATTTACCGCTGGAAACTACGCTTCCCTGTTCCTCAAGGAGTGAAAGAAACATAGTCTACATTACTATTGCAACTACTTTGAATTTTTCTTATTTTTAAAAAACTAAATATCGTAGACTTTCCTGATTACGTTAGCGTTAGAGGTAAGGCTATCCCCATGTAACTGTCTGGGTTTGTCTCCTATAGTAGCTACTGGCCCTTTAAAACAGAAAAATCAGGGCAAGAGGGAGCGGCCGAGGGACTCAGGTGCCGCTAATCGGGCTTCTTCCGGGAAAGTCACCCGAAGACCCGGCGTATGGCATCCTGGGAATTGTAGTTTCTCTTAGGGCCTCTCTCCCTTAGTAACTCCTTGCTTTGGAGCATGAGAGGGACTACAACTCCCAGAAGGCCAAGCGGTAGCAGTGGGGCCCTGTACACTTGCTTCAGCTGGGCGGCTAGTTCAAGTTGCCATAGCTGCGAGTCCGGGGAGAGCAGAGTCGGTTGCGTCGCAGCGTCCGGTCAGTTACGCCTTCTGGGTCTCTGGTGGCCGGGGGAGCCGGGTAAGGCCTCGGCGATGATCTGGCATTAAGGACCCGGGGTCCTCTTCTGTCTCAGGTACCTGCCCTAGCCGCCCCCTCGCCTTTTCTTTACCACTTCCCTATCTTATCGTGGACATTTTAGGTCCCGCTTCCCCTCGTCCCAGGCGTGGGGACCCCAAAGCTTCGCGGAGATGGGGGGTAGGGCCGTGGGTGGGTGTAGTGAGTGCTAAGGTTGGAGGAGACGGCGTCTCTGGCATCCCGACGCCCACCTCCCTCGGCGTGGGTGTCCATAGTCAGATCCTGGCCAAGTTATACAGTGAATTTGAACTTCATCGTCCTCCTTTTGAGAGCATCTTGTTTTGCCAGTGGCAGCTACGAAGCTTGAGCTGTCAAGAAGATTGGCCTCATTCTGGTGTTTACTTCCCTGGCCTGGAATATAATTTGACGTTTTGTACTTGTTGGGAACGCTGTGTTAGTGACTTTTTCCTTTGCCAACGTGGGAGTTGCCCCAAAGCCAGCTGTTAATCGTTCCTTATTTGAGTTATTTCACGGGAACACCTGATATTGAATTCCACCGGCATCCTTTATTGGTTTGATGGAGTTCAGTCACTTCCACAGACGTCTTGTAAAGCCTCTTTGTAGCCTTGTTCCAAGTATTATGTGAAGTATCTAACACAGGGCCTAGCTCATTGAAAGTGCTCAGTATTTGTTACTTATTTTTATTAATTATTCAGAACTGTGCTAATAAAAACATGGTATGAGCCACACACACAAGTTAAAATTTTCTAGTACCCATGCTAAACAAGTAATAAAGAAGCTGGGGAAATTAATTTTAATACTTTGGCACAAAAACAATATATTCAGAATGTTTTCATTTCAACATATAGTCATCCTTAACTTTTTTTTTTTTTAAAATAGTACTACGTCTAGTGTTTATTTTGCATTTATAGCATGTGTCAGTTCAAACTGGCCAGATTTCAAGAACTCAGTAGCCACATATGGCCAATGACTATTGAGCAGCATAGATAGAAGATTAAAGTTTTGGTAGTTTCATGTGGGCCCAGAGAAAATTTGAGTGTGTCTGTGACTCATCTCATGGAGGGAAGGTTGCTGCTTTGTTAAAAGAGTGAGGTATAAATCATACGTGTGTCCTCTCTGCCTCTGCATGGCCTGGGTCCCTTTGAACTCTATCTTAACAGTTGATTTGGATTAACTTTTCCAGACCATTTTTTACCCTTGGAGATATTTATAGATGTGTTCTTCCCAGATCTACTTTTTATGTGGACAACTACCAGTTCTCTGGATAACTTTCTGTGGATTCTTAGAGACTGCTTTGAAAGCAGACACAAAAAATTGGAAGTATTTTTGTCCACAGTTCTTTCTTATAATCAAAGACATTTTACTTTTACCTACTTGATTGCAGTACTGAATGTGGGAAGAACTGGACAGCCTGTAAAATGTTTCCTTTAGGAGTGCTCGCACTTAGTGCATTTGCTGGCTTAGAGATAACAGCTGAACCATTAAGTTCAGAAGTAACATTAATTTCATTACCTGCCTCATTTAGTTTCCCCACTGATAGACATTCTTAGGGATAGACTTGGGCTGTGATTCACATTGTGACATGATCTGGCCAGCCCAAGGGATGACCAGGTGTGGCCGGAAGTCACCAGTGAGGAGTACGCTGGCTGGGCATTTGGAAATTATTGTGACTTCAGTGGGACTTTTGCATGACCCAAGGAGCATTTTCTCTGTTCTCTGATGTGATATATTCTGTGATATGTACATAAACTGTACATAGTGAGGGTAAGCTTATTTTTATCTTGTTTGAAAAAATTTAAGGTTGTAGGTGTGTTTTACCCCCTTGTTTCATTTATCTGTAGGTGGTTTGGGGAAAGTGTAGGGGCAACCAAAGATCATCCACTTGACTAGGCCTTTTGCCCTGAACCTCATGAAGAAATGATAGGAAGCAGGCATATGTGCCTAAGAAGAGCACTGAGCTCAGAGGACAGCAACACGGAGTTTTGGGGGTGTGCTTTGTAAGTATGCTTTCTCCCTGAGTTTCTGAGATAACACATTTTTGCATATTTATAGTGGAAAAGAATGTGTCAACAAATAGGCTTTTGAGGGGGCAAGAAACCTCTTTCTAACATGTAGCATCAAAATTAAATAGGATAGTTGTACATGCAGTCTTACAAGAATTCAAGAGAACAAATTCAAGATACCTCAGTAAAGGCAACAGTGATGCACCTGTTTCTAGCAGACAAGTATTTGAGACCCTATCTTGTCCCAGGCACTGCATTAGGCACCTTTTACATGTTATGCATATAGTACATTTATTATGCTTACCTTCATTTTACAGATGAGACAATTGAGTCTCAGGTTATTTGATTTGCTTGGGGTTCTGGAGCCAAAAGAGTGATCTTCATCCCCTGGTTTTCTGACTCCAAATCCCAGTCCTGCCCACTACAAAGGGGCTACATTGTGATCTCTGATTGCCCTCTAATAGGATTTGGTTTACGTTTAGTATTTTAGATTGTGTACCATATAAGCAAAATTTACCATTATTCATCTCTTTAAATGTTCAAAGGGTTCTATTATCTTTCTTAGTTTTCTTCAAGATGTAATGCCTTTTACATTATTATTGAAATAAGAGATAATTATATTTGCAATATCTATAAAATGCACATATTCAACATGCACTGTCATTGATAGTCAAGGATATAGTGTTAACTTAGGTTTTGCAACATAGATTTAAAATTCTGGGCACTATTTAGCATTTTCACATTTCATTTTCATAAAGGGTACTTAAACGTATAAGGAGGACCCATTGGGGCCTTGTAATAACACTTTGTCCAAGATATATACATAAAAAGTTCTTAGAATTAAAGCATATTAGAACTGGAGGGGCCTGATAAGATAATTTAGTCCAGAAATTTTCAGCTGCAGGCTTGACACATTTGGGAATAATATAAAAGTAATCTAGAGTAGATTCACTGTTACTCATGTACTAATGTCATTGGGTTGATTCTCATGGGAAATGTTTCAGTATCTTCATACTATTCTATAATGTGTTTTTCTTTCTTGTAATTATTATGTCAGCACAGAATTTTACTTTGTCTCTTTTAATTGCTATACAGTAGTCTAAATGACTAGGTACGTTTAATGTATCAGTTATCAGTGGATCTGTAGGGGTTTGTTTTTTTTTTTTTTGCTACTATAAATCTGCAATGAAACTCTTTTACATATGTGTGCATTTAAGATGTATACTTACATTGCCTTTTGTTTTCCTAGGATAATAATCATAGAAGTAGAATCTATACATATTGCTTATTTTTGCTTGCCAGATTCTTCTCTGGAAAAGCTATCCTAGTTAATATTCTTACAGCAAGATGTGCAAGTTGTCAGCCCTGGTAGTGAGAGCTTTTTTCCTAGGTACAAAACAGTTAAAAAAGAATTATCATTATTTTAAGTTGCAATTCTTCAATTAGTGAAGTAAAGTATGTTACACGTTTGTTAGGGCCATTTGGATTCTGTGAATTGCCTGTTTATCCTTTGCAGCTTTTATCCTGAAATGTTCTTTTTTCAGTTTTTGTTTTGTTTTGTTTGTTTTTAGAGATACAGTAAAGCCTTTGGTTTCAATATAATGCAAATATTTTTCTGAATGTTTAGTTTTCTAACCTTGTCTTATTATCAACAATTGTTTTCTGGTGTCTTACTGTCAATAATTATGAATTATTTTCTGGTGTCTTATTATCAGTAATTATGAATGATCCTAAGAGGCTTATTAGGTTTTTCACAGATACTAACACCTCCCTGAAATTCATATAACCCTTACTGTAGGTCTGCACAGTGCTGGTGCCTGGGTTGTTTGGGAGATGGGAGTATTTGTGGTTTCATGAATCCATGTCATTGATGAACTCTTAGAATCTACTTTATGCACAGTGTTTACAATGAAACAGGTGCTCATGAATGAATGAGCTCATAGACGAATGGATAGGTGAATCAAAACTAAGCCTGAACTAGGCTCTTAATGAAGAGAGACACCATGGAAGAAATGTACTATGATTATTATTTTAAAGGAAGAAGAGATGGACAATTTTATAGATTGTAGAAAGGAGGAAAGGGCTTAATGGTGGGAGAATGAAGGCTTTAAATGGCAAAAATGGGTTTTCAAATAAACACCAGTTGGTACATTAAAACAGTACTGAAAATGAACACAGATGATAAAAAGATGGAGTATAGAGCTTCACAGTACAGATAAATAATAGAGGAATGTAGGTAGATGCAAATAACAATGATAAAATGATTTGAAATAATTCAAGCAAATCTCCAAGATTTGATTCAGTTACAAGTTTTAACATAATTAATGAATTGTCCTTGTTTACTTTGTAATAGACATATTATCATGTATCTTTGTACTATTTTTGTACTATTTTTCAGTTGAGTCCATATTATTTGAGGACTTAAGATAATCTAGGTTATTTACTGTAAAGCAAGAATTATTTCATCCAATAATTATTTAATTAGTACTTACCAATTGCAAAGTTCTTACTTTGAAATTTGTTTCTGGATTAATCAGACAGTGTAATATGGTAAATTGAATTGTAAATTCATTAAAAAATGTTCCAACTACATTGCCAGGCACTAGAGTAGGTGTTGAACAATCATGAACAAAGTAAATAGAACTTCTGATGAGATTTAGAGTCTAGTAGGGAGACAGACAAGTAAATAGCCAGTTAACTATCTCTGGGCTGTGTGAGGTGGTGTCCACTGTGGGCACTTGGCCCAGGGTGAGGGTTAGGGCAGTGAAGGAAGGCTTCTAGGGGAAGTTTCCTCTGAACTGAGACTTGAAGGAAAAGTAAGAGTTAGTCAAAGGAATAGGGATGAGAAGAATATGCTAGCCGGTGAATCCAGCATACGTATGATGGTGAGATGAGCATAACATATTTGAGAAATTGAAAAAGAATTATTACGAATAATTACATTTCATGGACATGTTTAATGAATATCTTAGTATAAATATAGAGCTATAAGAATGCAGAGGGAGAAAAGATCACTTCTGGCTGGAGATGGAAGTTTTCACTGAGATTGTACTATATGACCTACATCTGGAAAGATGAGTGGAATTTTGCTGTGTCCAGCGCAGCTCGGGACCTGAACAATGCAAGACTTAAGAAACAAAGAGACAAAGTAAAAAACAAAGATGGGACCAGGGGACTCAAGATCTCGTGGATCTAGAGCTCAGAAAGCCTGGTCAACATCATATTTATTAGGCATATACATACAGTTCAGAAAAAAATGTGATCAAAGAGGTGGGGCTTTAGATATTCTGTGCGATAAGCACTAAGTTCTACTTGCTGGTTAACTGATTAATTTCAGGCCTGTCCCTTCCAGGAACAATCACCCTGGGGGGGGGGGTATGCAAATTTTCTAAGTTTATCCTGTTATTGCCTCTGGGACATCTCGAGTTAGAAAATACTTCTCTCAGGTTAAACAGCATACTTTCATGCCAGAACAAAGTTCTGTTAATTGACGATCTGGCTTTCCAGGACCGTCCATTGTTTTACCCTAAGGAAATATCTGCCCTCCTTCATGCCGTTACGGTTAATCTCAGGATTTCTCCTTACAAATTTCATTACTGTGTAAAACATTAGAACAAAGCAAGCATGTGCATTTTAAGCAAGTAAGTGTGAATACAATATTTTAAACTCATGGAAATTTAGGTGCGGCTTATTTTCTAGTTGCTTGTTTTCCAGCAGCTTGTTTCCCAGCAGAGTTTAAATAGGTGATAGTAGTCGACAGCAGACAGCATTTTAGTCAGAACTAATGACATCAGTGAGGGAAGGAAGTGGTAGGAGAAAATAGCTGGTGTAACAGTTGAATGTGGGCCTTCTATCTTGTGGTTCTTTTGTTAAGAGAAGGGTGGCTTGCTGAGGGTCTTGAATTCTTTATTCAAGAACCTAGATTCAATCACATGGGCAATGGAATGTCAGCGAAGGTTGGAATGGATAGGAAAAGACTCAAAGTTAGAGAAACCATTATGGTGGCTAGTAAAGAGTTAGGAGAAGTCCAGAACTATGAATAGTGCCTTTGGTAATGAGAAGGGATACGTGTTTAGGAATCTGGGCCTTGAGGAAAGTTCAAGATTCAACTCTGCCACTTGGAAGCTGTGTAACATAGTGAGCATTATTTTAAGGTACATGTTGGTTGGCTGGATTATGTCTGTAGTTCTCCAGTTTTCATCCTCTGATTTAAAAGAAATGTTGTCAGAAGCTCAGGGATTCTAGTTGTGTCTTTCCTTAGGCTGATCTCTTGCCCAATCTGGGGCAGTCTGAACAATTATTAGGGGTTGTCTGCAGCCCCAGAGGACTTCATTCTTGTCTGCTGTTTTGGGAATCGTGTAGTTTGTATTTATCTGTTAGCAAATGGAGAATGCAATTCTATGGCTTAACTATAAGTGAAAAGTCCCTCTCCTGTTTATTAGCATCCGTTTCTCTGTAAGTTTTCTTTTCTTTTTTTCTTGGGTTTTTTTGTTTTTTTTTTTTAATCTTGATATGTTTTATGTTTAATTCAATTTTGTAAACTGCCTCATTTATTTTGGAAATCTGTGTAGGTGTGTAATCTAAAATATCGTTGTCATCCCGCTGGTGAGTTAGGGAAAGGGTTATTAAGTAACTTTATTTTCTTTTAAAACTGCACTGATTTTTAACAACTGGCCTGCATATAATTAAACAGTGACTAGTTTTTTTCCTGTGTCTGAGTAAGCAGTCGTTTTGTATGCCCCATAGCCTTTTCCAGAAATGCCCCCGCTCTCTGCTTGATGGGCCCTGGTCCATGTGAGTCTGCCCTTGTGCTCCGAGGTGCTGGAGCAAGGAGAGCAAAATGGAGCCTAGTGCTGAGTCTGCTTGGCTTCATCCATGGAATACAGGGTGGGGTGTGTGAGTGTGAAAGAGAGGGATGAGGGGAGGGAGGGTGGGGAGGGAGAGCCGCGGAGAGATGAAAGGGATGGGAGCAACAGAAATATAAGTGGAACTTACAATAAAAAAGTCAAATCTTGTATGTTTGGAGAGAGAGCTATGTATTTGATGTTAATTCTCTAAGTAAGAAGTTCTCAACTGAGAACGATTTTACTCACCCATACCCTCCCCATCTCCACTCCAGGGGACAGTTTTAAATCCATGACCTGCTGGAAGGATGGGAGAGCTCTGCTTATTTGTCTTTTCTCTGGTTCCTTGGAGACATGATTTTTAACTGGATCCCATTTTTTTTGTCTCATCCATCTGTCAAACTTCTACCCATCCTTCCAGATGGGTGGAAGACTCCTGACCCGACTCCCTTGGCGTTTTGTCCTGTTACTTAGCGCACCACATGTAGAACTTATACGAGTCTCGCCCATCATGGACTGTGACTTATTTGCTTTCATCTTTCATTTCTGATATAGTGACAGTTCAGTAAAGGATTACTGCATGAGTCTGTCATGTCTCTTTGATTCCGTTTCCTATGCCTTACATTATCTCCTGACTTAACTGAGAACTGGCTGCTGGACTGGACAGTCGACTTTGATCTTACATGAATTTACCGAAAGGGTTTGAGGAGATTAAGTTACAGAGGAGCACTGTTGTAAAGACGGGTACAAGTGATAATTGTTTGTACATGGTAACCTCTGCCAGTTTGTTAATTTTTTCTCTTGGATGGATGAGGCAAAGCTCGCACATCTACAGCTATTGAAACAGTGAGAAATGTATTCAAAAGCTTGGTTATTCGTTGAGCTTAAAATACACTCCCCACCTCCCTGACCCCCCTTAAATATCAACATCATTACCTTGAACATGTTCTTTGAGGACAGTTGCCTCGGACAGGGACGACTAAGGCACTTGGAAGCCACAGAAGCAATCACCTACTTAACATGCACTAGTCAGCCTTTGTGAAATATCACCCCTGATGCTGGGTGCTTATCTTTTATAGAACAGCTTGCAAATCCTAATTGTTTTAAACTGGCTCTGAGGAAAAGAGACTAGAGAATCAATACATTATAGCTCTCATACATACAAATGTGCATCATTATAATGGAGACAATCTGATGACTCTTTAGGTCAAATAACAAAAGAAGTGGACTTGAGTTTGTAAAGACTCACTGCCAGTCCTCTTATTACATGGTTGAAATTACAGTGTTGAATGCAGTTTTACTCTCTTGCAGTGATCAGATTTGCATATGTGCATTTGTTTTTGATGGATAGATCCTCAGTGGGAGTGAATTGATGAGGGGTTCATTACTTGCTCTGGTGGCTGTATGTCTTCTTTATAAGGTTCATTAAGGCAGAAGCAACAATATTTATGCCTTTAAATACTGATGTGTTGGGAATAGCTAAATAAACTGTTCTAAGAATTGTACCATCTGTTTTCAGACCCAGAGCTTTCTCCTGACTCTGGAGACTTTCACCCAAGGTCACCCATCTTAGTCCTCTCTAGTTGGAAGAAACTTAGCAGCTGAAAAGCAGACAGCATAAATATTATTGCTTTCTCATCAGTGAGAAATTTTGTTGTACCAGTAGGTGGTAGTAAGCTGCAGAGAGTATTCACTGCTTTTTGTCCAGTTAAAGGAAATGCCTGTCTCACCTTTAACCAGGATTTAGGTGATTCAGGCTCTTTAAATTGCTTTTTAGGAGTTCTTTAATCATTCCCAAATTTAGCAATTCTTTATTTTCTTTTGTTAACAAACATCATGCTGAAATTTCTTATGATAATCAGAATAGATTTCCAATCCAACTGAATTTATTTCTTTTAACTTTTTAAAAGTAATGATGAAGATTTTTCATGAGCATACATAGATGTTTTTCTACCAGTCTTAATCTTTGGAATTCAAATTGTAATTGTGATGGAATATTGTTAATGAACCATTTAAAATATATTTTTCAAAAGCAGAATTTGATTGTATAAGGTATGTCAGTACACATTAATATATTTTCATAATCTTTCAATTTTTAAGTTTATTCCAGTAATCGGGTTGTTTCTTTAAGAGAATTAGTTTGTGAATCATGACTCCTTCAACAAAATTGCAAAGAGAGAATCATACATAATTGAAAAAAATCATTCTTTTAGTTCATAAACTCATGATAAACGGTTTCTTTGGCCAGCCAGTGCTCTTCAGTATGAAACATTAGCGATTGGCATTGAGATCCTATTTTTTCAGCTCATCAATTGATGAGTGACATGACCCTACCTAGGTAGAAGTCAGAGGACTAGGAATTATGGTCAGGAAAGTTGCCAGGAAGGAAAAGGAAATAGCTAATAAGAAAAAATGGGGTTCTGAATGTATAGCTTTTATGTAAACACATTTTCCAGGTTGTCAACCTGTTATTAATTTGCTGTCTCTGAAGGTGATCTTTATATTTGTTTTTCTTTTTTCAAAGTATATATTGTATTTTTTCTTTCTGAATATTCAATCATTGTAGAAAATTCAGGAAAGATAGGAATGTTTGAAAAAATAGAAATCAGCTGTAAACTCTACATGGCAAGTATACTTTTGGTGTATTTTCTTTGTTTTATTGTCTCCCTTTCCCTCCTCTAAATTTGTATACTGGTGCTTTATATTCATATACAGATACCATGTAATGTTTGTTATGAAATTGGGATTCATACTTTTATCCCTTGCATTGCTATTAAATGTTTCTAGAAACAGGGTTTTAATGTCTGTGTACTGTTCCATTGCATGGGTGTACTGTATTTTAACCATTCTCTTATAATTTGAAATATAAACTGTTTTTATTTTTTCTCTATTATAACTTCTCAGTATGTTTCCTTATATATGAATTTCTGTATGTATGCCAGATGATTTTGTGAGGAGAGATTTTGGAGGTATAGTTAGTAAAGGTGCAAACTGCCCTTGACACATAATGCCTGCTGATAGCCAGACAATTTATATCAATTTATGCATTTCCATTACAACAGTATAGGAGTGCTCCTTCCCCTACAACCTAGATAACAATAGACATTATTATTTAAAGGAAAACAACTTAATGGGCTTGAAAAGCATCTCATTGATAATTTATATTTCTTAGGTTATTGTGCAGAACATTTTTGCCTGGCTATGCATGTTTGTTTTCTTCTTTGACTATTTTCAGTATTCTTTTATCAACATGGAATGAATCTAATACTTTGACAGTTTTACTGGGGAAAAGGTTTTCAGAGTCCTGATCAGTTTTCATTACTGATATTAGGATAAACAATACTTCAAACTAAAAAAAAAATTATAGCATAAAATAGTACATTTTTAATGCTGAATGAAGAGTGTATAATTGGCACTAACTGGTTTGTGTTTCTTTTCTTTAGTCAATTATATTAAGGGGCTCTCGGGAGCTATTTTCATGGCCCTCCATACATTTTATTCTAGGTTGTACTGATATGGTATAAGCCTTTTGCCAACTCTATCTAGTGGCCACTTCTTTCTCATTTGTTTTTCTCTCCCTCCATCAAGTCCGTGTCTCAGAGGGTGGTGGTGTTGGCTGTTGATAGACTTGGCATCTTTTGGTAATGTTGGACCTCTACCGTAGCTGCTTTCTGCATTGTGACACTTAGGGTCAGGTGCTCTGTTAGCTGTGAGAGACACATTGACATTTTGAATTATCAGTAATAGTTGAAGAAAGTGCTAAGTTTTTATCAACAATGAAATATTAATCTAATTTCTATTTTTATTATAATCAGAATCTTTAATGTCCCTTAGTTCAACATTTATGACACTAATGAAATTAAAGTCCTTAGATAGTTGGTGAATGTATCATGCTATTTAAAAAAAAAAAAAGCCATGCAAAATTCTCAGATATAGCTCAAATTAAATCTTGATATTTCTACAGGAGTTCCATCAGATACAGGAATTGGAATATAATTATTGCTCAAAGTAATTGAAATTAAAAGCTGAAGACTGTGTGTGAACTAGTGAAATTCATGCTGGAAAGTGTGATTTTGTCTTATTAAAAGTATGTAATCCTTAGTAGGGGTAAGTGAGAGTCTTTTTTTTTTTTTGTATTATGTGACAGTTACACATTATTTAGCTAATGCTGTTCTTAACTTTATTTACTGCTGCTAAGATTTTCTGTTTTAAAGTTAAATTCAATACCCCATATCTTTACTTATTAATATTTATCAACTGATAGTAATGTATGTTCCATTAAGAAAGGCTGTGAGGTAATATACCTGTGGTAAAAGTATAAAAATATGGTATGGAGAGTTAAACACAAAATTATTCTTGTAGTTATCTCAGAGGAGGTGGGGCAGGAATAGTCCTGGGTGCAGAGTAGGGTGGAAAGATACTAGGACTTTATTTGTGTTCTAAATATTTTATTAAAAATATTAGAAGCACACATGTCAGAATGGGAAATAATATTAATATATTCTTATAAAATAACTGGAAAGTAAGATGATAGCAATAGTATAAGAATAATAGAGTAATAGAAATAGAAAAGAATGATATTATTTATTAGTTCTAGGTAATAGATACATGCATGCTTATTATATTAGTCTCTGTACTATTTTATATTTTAAACATTTTTTCCAAATTATTTAAAAAATAACCATACAATTTTCAGTTATCATTATTTGTAGTCAAGTTGAAATTCAATTGTCTGCTCATTAGAAGAGTCTGACATACCATTTATATCCATTGAAGTTACATATAACTGATTATTATTAAAATTTTGGTACTCAAAACTTAGGTTAGCCCAGAGTTAGTTATCTTGTTTCTTATTCTCTCTAACAATCATTACAGTTAACACCTGACTTTTTCAATGTTAATCTTTTTATTCTGCCTGATTTTATCTTAATTCCAATTTAGTTTCCAGAATCGTAACTTGTTAAAATGAAACTTACTATGCTTTTAGCTACAGAATTTTGACAGATCCAGGCATAATTATTATTTTCCATTATACAGGAGATAGAGGGAATAAGGAAATAAAAACCCCTTTACCCTGAGGCCAGTGGTTTGATTTGTTTTCAGGGCTCTTTATTATATGTATCATAGGTATGTCACTTAGCTTTTTTCCTGATGCCTGATAAAGACTTCATACTACTGTGTGATTCCCACTCCTCCCCTCCCCCCAATATTTTTATGCTTAAATGAAATGAGAAGGGGGTTGAGGAGCCTGTAGAAACGTGTGGGCCATGGCCCGCAGATGCCTTTAATCATTTTTACTGACTGTTCAGATTGTTTACAATGAGCTTTGAGGGGACAGCAGAGCAGATGGAATGAAGAGCATACTGAAGGTAGAGAAGCCTGGTGCCGGGTCTGCATCCTGGGTCTGCTACTTCCAGTCATCGTATGGAGTTGGACTTGTTACTTAACATCTCCCCGTCAGCATCCTCTAGATTAGGGGTTAATGATGCCCATTTTAATAAGTGATGAGAATTAAACTGGATTGTCTGTGTGAGCATCTATATAGTTCTGAGCATGTAGCAGGCTCTCAGAAAATGTTGATTTTTACTTGTTTTCACTAGTGGAAAATGTTGGAAAGTTCTTTAACTGAGAGGAAATGACTTTAGGTCATGTGGCACAGATTTATGTGTGCTCTGATGCACGTGCACGCACACGTCACTTCCTAAGTTTAAAATTAGGTGAACCTAACATTTAAGATTTCTTCTTAATTTTATTCTTTTGGACTTGAAACAGTTGTGATCCTGGAAAAGCATAGCTAAACAGTTGCTTCAGCCTTTGTCTCTTGTTCATGTTTCCTGATGACAGAGGGAGCTACACTGTGGGTACTATACCTTTGTACTTTTAGACAGGAGAAGGGGGCAAGAACCAGAGAAGATAGTGTGGAAGGAAGTTGAGAGGCCTGGGCAGAGGAGAGGCTTGAATCTGACAGGTGTTCTCTAATGCTGTCTCAGCTAATTTGAAAAAGTTGGATGTTCTGTTCATTCTTCTGATGCTATGAGGACAGACTGTATTTCATTTTGAAAAACCTGATCTCACAGCAAGGTTCCTTGCTTATCTTTTTATTTAGTTTTATTTTGTCTAACATTTAAAAAACATAACTACTTTCATTAAATGCTCTAGAATCTACATATATATTTAGCAAATTTCCTTTATCTTGGCTTTAGATGTATGGTCATGTACTTCCCAGATGCATTCAGAATAATTCAGAAATACTGGAATATTCTTGATTATCAAAGAGAGGTTTCATCACACAGTATATAAAGAGCCAGAAAAAAATGACTGTATAGATTTTAGGGAGATTGTATCAATTAATGTTAAAATAAAGATTGCTAACCTTACATTAAGAAGAAAATGAAATTATTTGAATACTCAGTAAGCTTTCACTTTTGATCAACTGAACTTTCTCTGATGCTTTTTGGTTACAAATATATTTCATTTTTCAACTTCTATAAAAGGTTTTCTGAAACTTTTGAGATTGCCTTGCATGAAATAATTTCTTTTGCATTAAATTGAAAATTGAGGTAAGGATGGGAAGAAAGCGTATTTGGAGACTTTTCTACTGATGAAATTATATTCCAGATGTTTGGCTTTCTATTTTGGTGGAAATACTGAAGATGCCATCTTCTCACATATTTGTTATTGTACAATTTGTACCTCTGGTAGAGCATTTGTTTAATTCTATTGTATTTTAAAGTAAGGTATATGAGAGCATTCACTGTACACTGAATAAAATTCTCTTATTTTAGGTCATTCTGTGTGTATTGTATTTTTGTTTAAAGATATATATGTTATCATAGCTTAGTAGAATGGACATTGGACTAATATGGGGACCTATAGGTCCTCGCCTTGGAGATTATCTGTGGGTTGGTTTTTTTTTTTTTTTTTTTTTTTTTTATTGTGGAGATACTAACCTGTGTGTCTCATATACCTTACAATGTTGCTGGTAGGATTATGTGAGATACTGCCTGTGAAAGAGATTTTAAAATTTAGGAGCATTGCATAAAACTAAGCGACTTATTATCATTTGGAGTTGTAAATATGACTAAAATGTCTGAGGAATTGCTCTCTTAAAGCAGGAAAGACAAAGTAGGGAGAATTGCATGGAGAAGTGACTTGTGTTTTCAAGCTGTGTAGTAGAAACTATGATATGCCCAAGGGCTAATGTAATAAATACTTAAAAAGATCAAAAAGTAAATAGTTAATCTCTTATTTCTATCCTCATTACCATTTAATTGACCTTACATGAATTTCTTTTTAAGGATTTTCGTACATCAATGGCAGAATCCTCCAGTGATTCAGACCACTTCCGGTCTCGTGATCGACTGAGCCGAAGGGCTGCCAGTTCAATTCACAGGGAAGCTCGAAGTCGGCCTACTGTAGATGTCACTGAGAAGGTCAACACTATAACGAGTACTTTACAGGTTAGTTTAGCAATGGTTGCATGCAATAGATTTTAACTAGTTTAAGCTAAGAAATAGTTTCAGTCAGTGTATTAGTATTTTCTTGCTGCAGTAACAAATTACTACAAAACTAATGTCTAAGAAAACCTAGAAATATATTTTCTGACGGTTCTGTAGGTCAGAATCTGACACTGGTCTCACTTGACTAAAATCAGAATATCAACAGGGCTGCATTCCTTTTTGGAGGCCCTAAGGGAATATCTCTTTCTGTGCCTTTTCCAGCCTCTAGAACTGCCCACATTCCTTACTTTGTGGCTCCTTCCTTCTTCTTCAAAGCCAGTAAGAGTGGGATGAGTCCTTCTTACATCGTATCACTCTGACTATCTTCTACTTCCCTCTTCCACTTTTAATGATGCTTGTGATTACCTTGCATCCACCCTATAATCCATGATAATCTCCCCATCTCAAGATCCTTAATTTATTTTATCTGCAAAAATCCCTTTTGCCATATAAGGAAACAAATGCACAGGTTCTGGGGATTAGGACTTGGAGTCTTTGGGGGCTATTATTTCTACCTAACACAGTCATTAAAGATATTTGAAATACATGGGTTGTGGAAGTGTTTTGGGATAAGGCAGTATTTCCAAATAAAATATTGTGGGAGTGAAACCAGTAGGAATTACCATGGTTTAGCTTCTTGTGGACATGTGCTTTTAGAGAAGTTGCTTATATTTTGGGTATGTAAATTACTCATGGATGAATGATACTGAGGTTCCATTTTTATTTGGAGGCTAATGTTTGACAGTATTTGGAAGTGTGAGTGGAGGCAGTTTACATATTCTCCATAGAAAGGGCTTTGGGAAAAAAAAGATGAGGGAAGAATGTCATGGTCACACTGGGAAAAAGAAAACTCAGAAATAGAATTTTTTTCCTACCTTTTAACCTCTTCTGCTTTGTCTGGATAAGCATGGATTTTGGCTTTCAGTTGCTTGGGTTAGTACACTTAGATAAGAAGAGGCTAATTTCTGATCGAAAGACCATAATTTGACTTAGAAGGCTTTTTCTTTTTAAATTTATTTGAATTAACGTGACAATGGAGTTTTGCAGTACAAAGTTTTTACTTTCCCACCAATGAGACACATTAGTAAGTATACAGTTTTGAAAGAAATGCCTCCATTCATCTCTCCGAGGAAATCTAGCATATTTAGGTGGAAACCATTTTTATTGTAATTGGAACTAAATTTTGTTGTTTATAAATAAAGATTAAAGGATACTTTGTTTTCTTTTCTCCTAATTGAATTCTGAGGTGAAGTAATAATTGAAATAACATTGATCCTAATGACTTGCTTCTTTTGAACACAATCTACTGGATTTGTTCTCTTAGGATTCCTATTCTGTAGAGGGTGTGAATTAGTTGAGGTGCACAGATTGATAACGAGGATTCTTTTCAGCTTACCGTTTTGTTGCCAACTTATTATGGAACCTTGGATAAGGTTTGAAATTATGTGCTTCAGATTTCAAACAAGTAAATTGTGGACAGATTTGAGCTTCTCTGTCAGTGATATCATTAAGATTTGATATTTATTAAGTATAGTGATATCCAGCATAGTTATAAATTGTACCTTTTGTTAATGGTGGAGCTACCTGTTTGATATACTGCTGAGACTGATTGGGAAAAATATTGTTTGGAACAATTAATAAAGTCCATTTTTTTCCTTAAGGACACTAGTCGGAACTTGCGACAAGTCGACCAGATGCTTGGACGGTATCGCGACTATAGTAATGGACAGGCGAGTGCTATAGAACACGTAAGAATGCTTACATATGTTTGCATTTTCTCCTAACCACCTTTTTGGAAATTCAGTTGTTGAGGAGTAAGGATGTGAGATAAAGGGGATGACCATTGTGAGCATCTTTAGCTTTTAGACTGCTTTATTATTTTGTAGTTTAAATTTAGCTTATCAGATGGATTGCCAACTTTATATAGATTAGATTCCACTGAATTTGAAAGCTTTAAGTCAGAGGGGGAAGGATTCAGGATATAAATTAAATTGAGACTAAATTTGGACCATGGATACCCCTCGTGGGGAGTTAAGAATTTTAAGGATGGTTTATTTTGAAGTAAGACATGCTCATTTCTCAAATAAATAATAAAACTCCTATCTTATAGCCCTTTTTAGTTCCACTCCAAAGAGATAACAGTTTTGACAGCTTCTTGTGTATCTTTCCAAACATTTTCTATGCAGGTATAAGTGTGCATATGATTGCTTAAAAAAATAGCATCATATGAAATATGTTATGCAACTTATTTTCATTTAATAATGTATCTTATATCATTTTTCATAGGACACAGTAACTCCACCTCGTTCTTTTGAATAGTTTTAATATTCCATAGGATAGATGCATCTGGGTTTTTGGTCGTTGCTGATATAAACAATGCAGCAATGACCATTACTGTACACATGTTTTTGTGTGTAATCATGTATAATTCTTGGGAATATTAAGTTCCTGAGTTAAAGGGTATGTGTGCTTAAAAATTTTCTAGATACTTCATTTCCTTCTTTTAGGATTGGCTAACTCATCTCTGTAAACTCTTGGAAAACCAGTTAAATTTATTCCTTCATGTTTCCAATTATGAGTATACACTCTAATAAGCCTAGTCTTACATGTGTACTATAATGATAGTTTTATATATATCTGTGCTGCACTGAGTTGTCACATAAATTACAAGTTTAATCGACGGTTTGTTATTTTCTTGTTACAAAGCAGAAGTATAGTCATCATTATTTGCTTGTAATTGGAAGCTAATTGCTTGAGCACAGGGAACATTTTTTCTCTCATAATGTTTTCTACTACTTTCATTTAGAAAATAAACTCTTGCATCTACAAAGTTTTTATGATTTATGTTGTATTTGACAGATGGAGCCATAGATCTTGTACATTTGGGTAGCTCATAAGATGTTTTAGATTTACCTACCTTATTAATAATGGGAGTTAATTCTTTGCTCTTAAGCTTATTAGTAAAAAAATTAAAAACATTATTAACTAGTAGCAGAGAACAAACTACCTTGTCGTGTTGAATATTAGATGCTTACATATGGTGGCAAGTTTCCTTTGAATTGAGCAATTGAGGAATAAAATTATGTAATAGAGAAACTTTTGTACAGGTAAGTGTTTAAAACACAAAGTGAGTTGTTCTGTGGCAGTAAGCCTCTGTGGTAGGCCTAGAATTGAATAATGCTGAACCCTGGGGCAGTGGTTTTATATATGGGAAGTAAATAAACCCAACAGCTATTTCATTTCCATCAGAGTTGCAAGTTCATGGAATGCAAAGCCGCTCATATTAAAAATAGGACACAGGAAAACGAAAGTCTTTCCTTTTGTGCTTCAGGCCGTTCCTTGTCTGGTCTAGAGACTCCTCTTCATTTTACCCAAATTCTTGTTTTGTTAAAAATGGTTGCTTCTCCATCAAAGACCTAGAATTGCCAAAGTATTACTGAAGAGAAAGAAAGAGGCTGGAGGAATAACTCTCCCAGACTTCAGACAATACTATAGAGCTACAGCCATCAAGACAGCATGGTATTGGTACAAAAACAGACATATAGACCAATGGAACAGAATAGAGAGCCCAGAAATGAACCCACAAACTTTTGGTCAACTAATCTTCGACAAAGGAGGCAAGAATATACAATGGAATAAAGACAGTCTCTTCAGCAAATGGTGTTGGGAAAACTGGACAGCAGCATGTAAAACAATGAAGCTAGAACAATCCCTTACACAATACACAAAAATCAACTCAAGAAGGATCAAAGACTTAAACATAAGGCAAGATACAATAAACCTCCTAGAGGAAAATGTAGGCAAAACATTATCTGACATACATCTCAAAAATTTTCTCCTAGAAGAAATAAAAGCAAGAATAAACAAATGGGACCTAATGAAACTTACAAGCTTCTGCACAGCAAAGGAAACCATAAGTAAAACAAAAAGACAGCCTACGGAATGGGAGAAAATCTTTGCAAGTGAAACCGACAAAGGCTTGATCTCCAGAATATATAAGCAGCTCATACGACTTAATAAGAAACAACCAAACAACCCAATCCAAAGATGAGCAAAAGACCTGAACAAGCAATTCTCCAAGGAAGAAATACAAATGATCAATAAGCACATGAAAAAATGCTCAATATCACTAATTATCAGAGAAATGCAAATCAAAACTACAATGAGGTAATCACCTCACACCAGTCAGAATGGCCATCATTCAAAAATCCACAAATTGACAAATACTGGAGAGGCTATGGAGAAAGGGGAACCCTCCTACACTGCTGGTGGGAATGCAGTTTGGTACAGCAACTATGGAAAACAGTATGGAGATTCCTCAAAAGACTAGGAATAGACTTACCGTATGACCCAGGAATCCCGCTCCTGGGCTTATATCCAGAAGGAACCCTACTTCAGGATGACACCTGCACCCCAATGTTCATAGCAGCATTATTTACAATAGCCAAGACATGGAAACAGCCTAGATGGCCATCAACAGATGACTGGATAAAGAAGCTGTGGTATATTTATACAATGGAATACTATTCAGCCATAAAAACTGACAACGTAACGCCATTTGCAGCAACATGGATACTCCTAGAGAATGTCATTCTAAGTGAAGTAAGCCAGAAAGAGAAAGAAAAATACCATATGAGATTGCTCATATGTGGAATCTAAAAAACAAAAACAAGAAAACAAAGCATAAATACAAAACAGAAATAGACTCATAGACATAGAATACAAACTTGTGGTTGCCAAGGGGGTGGAGGGTGGGAAGGGATAGACAGGATTTTAAAATTGTAGAACAGATAAACAAGATTATACTGTATAGCACAGGGAAATATACACAAGATCTTGTGGTAGCTCACAGAGAAAAAAAATGTGACAATAAATATATATATGTTCATGTATAACTGAAATATTGTGCTCTACAGTGGAATTTGACACAACATTGTAAAATGATTATAAATCAATAAAAAATGTTAAAAAAAAAATGGTTGGTTCTCGATGATGTTTTCCCCCAGCATACAGAGAAGGATGTCTGTCACTCACTGCTTTATGTTATACTCCCTCAATAGAGCAATGATTTTCACCCTACCACCTGTAAGCTACCTGGAGGAGCACATGCCATAATCTGTGAGAAGATGTGCAGCTCAGAAACAGTATTTCTCAAAACAGGTGATTCTGTTGGGCTCCTCAATGCAAATTCCTTTCTTAGCATTAAAGTATTTATTGTTATGAAATGCAGCAGTAAAATGAGCATGCCCCAAAGGGAAGGTATGTAATGTGCCAACTATCATGGTTTATCTGAGTCTTTCTATTTATATTCTTTAAGTCCTTTAAGTACATGGTAATATTATGCTCTTTTTTTTTTTTTTTTAAATCATTGTGTGTTCTGTTTAGGGAGGGACCCTGGAGAGTAATTTTTTTTATTTTCTTTCTTTTTGAGATTGTGCTCCAACTCATGCAAGTTCTCTTGCTGTGAAATCTGGTTTTTTTTTTTTTAAACATCCTATGACAGGGTTAATCCACTTTAACCAATGTTCAACTGTTAAAAAATTTCACCATGTGAAATATCCATTTTCTCATTGAAATTACTGTTTCTCTTTTAAAATATAAAAGATTTCCTAGGAAATGAGATCAGCTGTTTTGTTCTAGGGAAGACAAGAGCTTTTATTATTAGCTTAGACTTTATAAATGATACTATTGTTAAACCTCAGGAAATGGATGTAAGTGTTACACAGTTGACCTTTGAACAACACAGGGTTTAGGGTGCCGGCCTTATGTGTAGTTGAAAATTTTTGTATAACTTATAGTCGGCCTTCTGTGTCTGAGATTTCTCCCTATCTGTAGTTCCTCCGTATCTGGTTTTGTATTTGTGGATTCAGCCAACCTTGAATCATGTATGCTGTGGTGTTTACTATTGAAAACAATCTGCATATAAGTTGACTAGTGCAGTTCAAACTGGTGTTGTTCAAGGGTCAACTGTACATGAACTTAAACAGTTATTTTATTGGGGTTTAATTTTGTGAAGATAACTTGCCAGTGAGTGAGGGGCTATATAAATATTTGATGCACTGTGTTCCTCCTTAGATGATCTCCTTCAGCAAGAGAATGGTGAGAATTATTCCTGTTGTATTCAAATCAAGAGTCATGAGTCACTTTTTTGACTACTTTTTCCTTGGATGCACATAATTTCATTATTTTCTTGAATCTTTATAACCTCCAACCCTAAATTTAACTTTTTGCTTATTACATGTGAAGGCCTTTCTCTACGAGGAGTCGAGCAGCGTTAGAGGATCAGCAGTGGGGTGTGTGGTGTTTCAAAGAGGAGCAGCACCTACCTTTTCATAGTCTCTTTGGGAATTTCTGCATAAGTTTAGTTCACAGGCACTATTTTTTTGTATGAAGTCATTTAATTCTTTCAACAGTTCTGTTAGCTAGATACTATTATTATCTTTATTTATAAGATAAAAACACTGGGGGCACAGAAGGGTCGCTAACCTGCCCAGGGCCTCACAGTTGGTCAGTGATGGAGCCAAGGCTAGGATGTTATCCCAGAACCCAGCATCAGGATTCACTTACCTCAGTGAGCCATGGTTGCCTGCATTTTCATGATGCTGTGGATTTATATTTCTGAAAGTTGGGATTTTGGATTCAGAGTTTGAAGGGTTAATAATTCACATTGATAAACTAGATTTTGGAGATTATGTTAATTGATTAAAAACCAGAAGGCCACTCTCAGGCAAGTCATTAATATTACAGCTGGTACAATGTCCGGTTGTTTCTCAAGCTGTAAATTTGTTGGGAGGTCTGAGAACATTTGGGTCAAAGAGGACCTGTGGGGAAGGTTTTATTTGAAAGCTTTCTGTGGAGATTTGGAACATATTATAATCCTGTGTTAAATAGTGCAATTGATTAGCTTAGTGTTTAAAATATTTCTGGAACTGTGTGTTCTTATTCATGAGAGGAGAGATCTGTTTTTATGTTAATGCTATAAAAATGGCATGCCCTCAAGAAAGAATATTCAACATAAAAAGCTAATACCTTCTGCAGTGGAAATTTGGAATGCAGCTGATGAGGCTAAAGTAGTTAATATTGGGGATATAAGAAAAATACAGTTCTCTTGGTTCAAATCAGCAGGTTCATTAAGTACATGTTTAAGGTAAAGATTGGTTAATATATAGTAATATCAAATTAGAGCTTAGAGGTTTGCATTTATAGGCAATTTTCTTCTAATTAAGTATTCTGATTAAAATTTCCCTTTGGGAATAATAGGATGTTACCATCTGGCACATGAACTTTGGAAGAATTTGAATGTTAAATAACAGAAAGTCCAGGGTTTTTTTTTCTATTCAGTGGGTTTCAGTTGTCAAATGTATTTAGTGACACCCCAGAAGGATAGTGTTAATAATGATTTAGAGTCGGGCACAGGCTGCTTGTAACATCCATGCCTTTCTCTCTAGCTGAGTTCTACTAATTGTCTTAAAGGTGAGAACTGTTCAGTCTTTTGTTACTACTTAACTTTAATGTTAAGTAACTCTACTGTTAACAACTTAAAGTTATTAAGTTACTACTTAACTTTAACATTAAGTAGTAAGAGTCTATAGGTAAGAAATTGTAATGAAACAGATTCTGTTAGGACCTTCTTTTTGTAAATATATTTCAGATCTTAGGAATTAGGTTCTTAGAGTCTTATGTTTAAAATTGTATTGCCAAATCTCTCATGAAACTACTGGACAGGAGAATAATTTTTTACAAAATTTTGCTTTGAGACTGGTGGAAAAATGTAGACTTTGGAGTCAGACTTAAAATTGAATCCTGATTTTTTCCACTAGAAACCATCTCAATAACTTTGGGCAAGTTACTAAACCTTTCTGAACTTGCGTTTAATCTGAAAAATGAACAGAATCATATATACCTCATTATAACTAACATTTATTAAAGTGGTTACACTATTTTAGACACTTGCTAAGCATGTATGTTCTTGTTATTTCTTTAATTCATCCAATAATCCATGTCTTCAAGTATTTGCTGTGTTCTTAATATTAGTGCTTTGTACATTATAGGCACTCAGTATTGTTACTTTGCTTTCCTTGAATTCTTCGGGCCTAACTTCAGTCTCTTGTGTATTATTGTGACTATAAACAACATAATGTGTCGTAACATTCACAGTGGTAGGTGTATCCAATTATTTCAACTTCAGAGTTAATGCTAAATTAGACTGCATACATAATATTACTTTTCCCCCTCTCTTATGTTCATGACTATATTGTCTGCTAACCTAAGATATAGTAATGTACTATTAAGAGCACCTTCCATTTTCCATGCACACTCATTTATTAACATTCAAAATATTATATGGGATATTTAAAAAATTCTTTTAAAAATGTGGTTAGAATATGTGTGATATATGAGCTCTGAATACATGAGATTTCATTTAAAAATAAAGTAGTTACATAGATAAATATGATGTATCACTTGAAAGGGGGTTTATGAATTTCAAGAATGTTACTATGGACTTATATTTCCATAAATCAGCATCTGGAAAGCGGTTAGGCATAGCAGTCAGATCTAATGATCTTTTTGGTAAATAGAAAATAAAATAGCAGCAGTCATTTAAAAAATACATTTCAGCAACAGATGGTGAGACCAGAAAAGTGTACAAACCATAAATTTGCTCTCTGATTTTATAAAACTCCCCTCCTCCTCCTCCACCTCTCCCACCTCCTCTTCCTTCTCCTTCTTCCTTCTCTTTGTTCTAGTTTTAATAGGAGATAAATAGACTGTAAGGAGGCAAAATAGAGCTGATAGAATTAACTCTACAACCAATCTATTTTGTAGTCTTTTGCCAAATCAACCTTGGCATTCTGTGGAGAAATAGGCAGTGAAGGAAAATCAAGCAGAAAGTGCTTATGCCTATGGGTAACATTATTATCCTGGACAAGATTTTTAAAATGACCTTTTTTCTGCTTCTACTTTTGTCCTGGCTTTTGCCAAGCTGATCTCTAACATTTGTAAATCGAAGTACTTCAATTTTTTAAAAACGTCAACTTTATAGATATATCTAAATTTATAGATAAATCTAAACACCAACTGTCTCCATAGTCACCAGTGCTGTGTGCATCATGATTGCTAAATACCAACTCTTTACTGTCAGGTGAAAACAAAACTAAATGTTAGACGAAATATTCAGATGTTTCCAGTTTCTGCTCAACCATGCAGCTAAGTGATTGATGGCAGTTACCTATTCATGACCTAATTTGCATGTATTTTTTGTTATCTATGTTATATTAGGGGATTTATTTTCTTAGTTTGAAAAGAAAGGACAATTTGGAGTAAGAAAGTATCTGAAAAAACTAAATGGGATCTTTTATAAATGGTTTCCAAAATTTAAGGCTGCCTTAAATTGCAGCATTTAGAATTTTTACCAGGGTTGTTGTTTGGGTGTTTTTTTTTTTTTTTTTAAATTTTGTTTTTCATTTGCATGTAAGCTAATTATTTGAATATTTGGTAGCTATTATATTTGAGTAATCACTGTTCCTACTTTATTTTTATTCTGGTCTCTTTGTGGAAGTAATGGTAGATATCTTTTAAGAATTTCCTTGTGACTATTTTTAGCATGCTTTTTTTTTTTTTCCTCTCTGACAATGAGCTCAATCAAGGATGGAATTAGTTTTGTTGAGAATGTGTATGTGAGATACACTGGTATTAGTAAAACAGTTGCTGATACTATAAATTGACCAAAGAAGTTTATACACATGGTTCTTTGCCTTTTCTCATCTTGTCTTATTGAAGCCAAATTTTATTGAATATGATTTATTTCTTAGGCATTCTTGATTCTGTGTGTGGAGTTAGTGCTTAGTTTCTTAGTTGTTTACTGCTGCTTAGAAACCTTACCTTCCCAGAGATTGATCAAGAAGCTTGCTATTAATGAATTTTGGAAAGTCAATATTTTTTTTACTTAAACCAACAAACCAGAGTTCTGGTCCCAGGTGAGATAGAGATTAGCGTACTCTCCCGCTGAGTACAGATATAAAACCTCCACTGAATGCATGGAGCTGCTATTTGAGGACTCTGAACAGAGAAGACAGTCCTTGGTGCATGGTTAGTGTGTGCATGAATTTCATTACTTCCTTTTGGTCAAATAACACTAGTCCCCAAACAACATAATTCAAATTTCAATTAACACAGTGTATTAATGATGAGTAACTGCGAAAAGGACAAACTTGGGTGCTAGCTCTTCAGTCCACACAACTATGTAAATAACAGAGCACTGCTTTTGAAATCTGTTGCTGATTGGTCACAAACAGTGAAGAGTATGGTTGTGATACTTCCTTGTATTCTAATGATAAACCTGCATGCTACTTTACAAAAATAAATAATGATAATAATAAAAAAGGAATTGGTCAAAAAAGTGGAAGTGCAGCAAATAAATGTAATAATACTGGAAGTGAAATCTGAATTCTATTATGGAGGAGTTACAGGTGGGGTTATAAATAAATAGCTGATTGGGGGAATATTGACACTGCTGCTCTTTAAGATT
Organism: Camelus ferus; assembly: GCF_009834535.1. Taxonomy (NCBI): domain Eukaryota; kingdom Metazoa; phylum Chordata; class Mammalia; order Artiodactyla; family Camelidae; genus Camelus; species Camelus ferus. The sequence continues at coordinate 75,127,238 of NC_045701.1, read as the reverse complement.
TTCTAGATATACAGCCAGAGGAATTCTTTGAAGTCATTTTTAGGGAATGACAAATTCTTCTAAAGAGCTTGTCTAGATTAAAACATCCCATTTCTTCATTAATTTTTTGCTCTTACATTCATTATCTGTAATCTTTATAATACAAACTACCATTTACTGAACAAACTAATTTTCCCTAAGCCTTGTTCTAATTATTTTATATACATGATCTTACTTCATCCTCAGAATGTTAGTTATGAAATTAGTTGACAGGAACAGAAGCAAAAGTGGTATAGCTGAGTAAAGCAATGCCAGACTCCCCTCTGGTCCTTCTGAATCATGATGTCTTTAATGATCACATCTCTTACTTGGCGAACCCGTTGCTGCCTGAATGATCTCCTTTCATTTGGTTTGAAATGTAGTTAGTCCTTTTGAGTTTTACATATATATTTTTTTTAATTCATTAAGCTTGTCTTATACTTTGTCTCAATTCAGAATGTTTCAGATAGAGACATCACAGGGCTTTCAGAGATCTCTATGAGAATTTTAAAATTTGATATTTTAATGTTAATCTAAAAGCTTATATAGCTTTAAAATTTTTTTTACATATTTACTGGTTTCCAGAATAATGAGTTGTTTCCCTAGCATTGTCTGCTGGTGACCAGTGATGTTTTTTTCTCCTTGAGTATCATTAACTCACAAATTTATATGTATTTGAAGTGCTTTAATCCATTGTAATTAATATTTTTATTGATTCTCAAATTATTTTATCTTTGGCTAGAGAGAGAGTTCTCAACTTGACTTCTAAGTTTAAAAGCATGTCTTAATTTGGATAAACCACCTTGTAAACAAGTACTGCCATTCAATTTCAGTGCCCAAGTTTTACTTTTATTCATACTGGTACATTGCAGTAATGCTTCAATTGTTTTAGTCTAATATTAAATGAATAGAGGTGAAAGAATAAACCTGATATGTAACTAGTACATTTATATCAAATTGAGGTGAAAATATGTCATAGCATGTTCTCTGATGCTGGTTTTGCAGTATTTCATGGAGGGGAAAGTGGGGAAAAGGATTAAACACTTGGTGAGGTATTCATGCTAACTCTTAGAATCTGCACCATGGAGTCAGTACCACCATCTGTGTGAAGCACTGATTTGGTTTCAGCAAAACAGCATCATCCATCATAGTAAACTAATGTTCAGTTGGGTTTTATTAGTGTTGTTTTTATGTAATTTCAAATTTGGCTTGCTTTTGTACCTAATTAGAAGTTAAAATCCTAGAGTTTTGAACAATTTTTACAATCTTATATCTCTGTATCGCTTTGTTTTTGTATATTAGAAGTTATCAAATTGGTTTTGTATATCATGATTAGATTTTGTGCAGTAACTGCTACTTTTAAGTGTAGGTTTTAATTCTGTTGCATATTTAGCTTTGTATCTTAGGTGAAAGACCTGTTTTTGCCCTGGTATTTGTAGGAATGATTAAAAACTTTATTTCACTTACTTACCTTTTATAGTTCATTTTTATATTTTGGTCTTTATATATTAGCCTGTTCATCTATTTGATGGTTTATGGTATATCTTTTTAGATTTTTAAAAATGAGATTGCCAAATAGAAGTTGCCAACTAGAGGTTGTCTAACCTCTTCTTTTATTTCTGAAGTGTTTAGTTTTCCAACATCTGTTATTCCTGCTAGATTTTGGGGATAATGAATAATTTCTCTTGTTCTGCAATATTTTTCCATATATTCTGTGGTGAGTTTTTTGTTGTTAGCAGGGATATGTGTGTGTGTTAGTGTGTGTGTGTGAAAATTCATCCTATTAATCAGCTTTTAGTTACAGCTCAGGATTTGTTAGCAAATAAGCCCACATAAAAAGAATGCTGGCAAGTTCTCCTTCTGACATTGGTAGATAAGATTATTTTGGATTAACTCTCCCATTCAGAATGACTGGAAAGGCGAAAAAAAATGTAAAAAGTAATATTATGAACTCATCAGAGAACCACCAAGGCAGTGAGGAATTTTGTAGTCAAGATCTGGCAAAAATTGAAGTCCGGAAGGATTAGTCCTGCATTTGGGACTCTTACTCCATCAAGGCAGAAGCTGATTTCAAAAGAGATGGCTTAGAAGCAGACAGGATAGAGTTAGAGCTATTGATAGACTCAAAGAGGCTAGGGAGGCCAAAATTGGGGTTCAAGAACCCTCTAGCTTTTGATTGAGATCTCTAAGAGTGATAGTCTAGGAAAAATGGTGAACTGAAAATGAGAGCAGTGATAAGCTGAAAATTGACCAACCCTAATGGGGACAGAAGCCCAGCTATGAATCATCTCAGTTCTAATTGAATTAAGGTGCTTAGGGTTTCCTCATGACTCTAGCCTGACTTCCTGATAGAAGCAAAACCAAATCCCTTCTGAAGGAAGGTATCATCCTACAGAGCTTTAAATAATCTCTACAATTTTTCATATACAAAGTCTATCAATGATAAAAGTACTCAGGCTTAAGAAGTGACTGAAAATCAAGGGAAAAAACAGACAACAGAAACATAAAGAAATACAATTAACTTGTTCAAGAAATTAAAGGACAAGATTGAGGATTTTGACAAAGAATTGGAAACTTTAAAAAAGAATCAAATGAAAATTACAGAAACAAATATAACCACAATAAGCAAACATAAATAAATTAGAAAAAACATCAACAGATGGATTAATTAGCTTGTATACAGCTTGTATACAATAGAAGAGAGAATTAATAAATTAAGAGATAGGCCAGCATAGTAATTCCAAAAAGAAGAATGGAGGAATGAGAGGATGAACAACACAGAAAAGAGCATAGATGACAAATGAGATTTGGTAAAAAGATACAACTTAAATGCAAATGGATTTCCAGAAGGAGTGGGAGGAAAGAATGGGGCAGAAAGAATGAAGAGAATGTGGCTGAAAATTTACGACACATGAAGGACACCAAGCTACAGATTCTATACTCTGTATGGATCAAAATGGAATAACTACAAATAAAACTGCCCATAGTCATAGCATAGTAAAACCACTGACAGTCAAAGAGAAAATCTTAAACATAGCCAGAGCTATAAAGGGCTACAATAATAGGAAACAATAATTAGAGATGACAGCTGACTTTGCTTCCAAAGGGATAGTCAACTATACTTAAGTTAATAAAAAACAAACAAATAAAAACTATGAGGAAAAAGTGGAACTGACATCAGGCTTAGCTTGAAAGATGTGAGTAATAAAGATAAACACAGGAAAAGTTAGTAGAGCTGGTTCTGTCACTGACTTGTGTGATCTAAAGTCATTTTACATTTCTAGTCTTTTTTTCATGTTACAGTTTAGATTTGAGCTTTTTAATTTTTACACTGTTTAATCTTATTCTGAGCCTTTGTCATAGATAACTCATAGGCTATTTTATGTTCACTGTGTAAGACCTCTTGTCTTCGTATATGTTACAAATAGTTCTATTTTACTTGTGGATAAATTACTCTCCAGGTTGACCTTAGTTCTCCCAGGCCTCATCTGTATGTTTCCAGGACTGATAGTCTCGGTCCTACAGCTGGAGAACACTCAGGCGGGATGGGGTTGCACATATCTCAGTTTAGACAAGCAAGGAGAGAAGGTATGGAAGTGTTAGCTTTTTTTTTGTTCCCCCCAGAAATGAGAGCAGCAATAGAGAGAGATTCCTGAAATTCTAACTGTATTTCTTTTAATCCAGACTGTTTTCATGAACTTGGTTCTCCAGCAGACCTAAATCCAAACAACCAAAATGAAGAATTTACTCATTTGTGACTCATACTCTGTTTCAGCTGTGTTCTCCCTTCAGCCGAGGCTACTTTCTTCCTACACAGCTCTTCAAGGAAATCAACTTCATTCTTTTTTTTTGTGTGTGTGACTTTCTCTTTAAAGAGTTACAGGTGATTTGTTTTCTGGATCCATATGTTATTTGGCTAAAACATCTAGACTGAAGTTTCTCAGCAATTCAGGGTGTGTGGATTTTCCTCTTTGTTCCTTTGGGTTTCAGTTGAACCCTCTTTTCAGGTCTATAGCTCTGTACAGCTCTGGATAGTATTCCCAGCAGTTAGTGTGTTTTTATTTAATGTAGTTCTTTAGGTCTAAAAAGATGTCTTATATCCCCTGCTGGCTAACTCCCTAACAATCTGAAGAGAGCATATGGATAACTGTAATCCCTAGTTTGTGCTATCAGTCTGACATCTGACCACATGGTTTTCTTGGATTTGAAATCTTTGAATGAATGAAAGAGATGTTCTGATAGAGTTAGGCAGTGCACATTTTTCTCATAGCAGCAGTCACTGTGACAGCTGTTCACTTTCCTGTTTGTTGCAGACATGGGGTTTCTGAAGGAATGTTTAGAAGGGAGAAAGGCTTTCTCTTTTTTCAGATGTGTTGGCCTTGTTACATTTCTCAGCATGGGTGGCACGTCAGTCTGGTTTTGTAAGCGCTTAGATAGTACACATCTCTTCCATATTCTGATAATAGGAAGGTGGAGTAGGTAGTGACAGAGGCTGTTTAAAACCAGGTGTTAGAATTGGTTCTTAAAATACTTATGTTGACTATTTTTATGTTTCCTAACGTAACTTAGTTCAAAATTTCCCTGATACAAATTCTCTTTGGGAACTCAGATAGTTCAGAAATAACTTTAAAAACCTCCAGGCTATTTTCATTTGGAAGTTGTTTAAAGAGAATAACCCTCCCATCATTATATTCTTTAATTTAGTTAAAAGAAAGCTTGGAACAATCAATAGGCCAACTGCGGAGTCAACGTTTGTTGAGAAACTCAGGAGGGAGAAGTGTTTCTGTTACAAGTCTGAGTACAAGTGACCTCGATGGTGGCACCATGACAGGTAAACTCTTCAGATGTTCTGAAAACCCCCTTTTTTCCCCCCTTAAAAATATTCCTGAAGTACCTACTGAATGCATGTAATTGACCTGGGGCCCTTTGCTGCAGTGCTTGCATGGGCTAAGACCTGGAGGTGGGACCTGGGACCTGGGACAAAATACAAAGAAATTGTAGGAGACTAAAAATAACTGGGTGCATGTACAGTTAGGGCAAATTGTGAACAACAAGATTAAAAAAGACCAAAAACCCAACTGCTACTTCTGGGGTGTCTGGAGCAAAAGCAGGGTACTGTGCGTGATCTCCACATATAGCACCACCAAGGGGGTGGGCAGACCACCTAAGCCACCCTTCTGACCCAACTTCTGGACCCACCCCTACTCTCACCCAATTTAAGAGCCCAGCTTGCCCCCTCTTCCCCCCAAGCTCAGGAAGCTAGCAAGGGCACCTGTTAGTTGTTCTCACTCCCTCCCGCTGCAGCACGAGTCCTGATAAAACCTAGCCTGAATTTCTTGTCTGGCCTCTTATCAATTGCTATTGATTAAGGAGTCCAAGAACCCTGGTCAGGAACATAATCTTTGGATAAATACAGCCTATACATAAAGTCATACAAACAAGGTGTTAGAAGATGCAGTTAGGATTTTACAGTGAGTATTTTGAAATATGTTGAATGGGACTTTGATCTTCTGAGTTTATTACTTTTGTTCTTCCCATACTCTGTAGACAATGTAGAGCTTTTCCTGGCAAAACCTGGATTTAATTGTCTGCCTCTAATCAAAACAAACACACAAGTAGGATTTACCATGTGGTGTACTTTCTGTGTTAGAAGTCTTGTCCTAGCTCCATAGTTTTTCAGATGTCTCATTATGAAGCATCCTGTGACACTTACTAAGAGCAGGGGAATTTTATCCCTGGTGTGCAGCTAGATTTCAGTGGCTACATAGAAGGTGATAATACTTTGCCTAGAATTAATCTACTTTCCTACAGTACTGAGGGTTATGTTTGAATAGAAAAGACTTAGAGAAGTCTGCAGTGAAGAGGTGATTTAGTTAGTGAACATTAGTAGCTTGCATTGTTAATATTGCTGTTGATCATGATAATGATGATTAAAAATTGGACAGTTATTCTTTATGTAGTTTAGTTTTTACTGATTTTTAAACACCATTTATATTTTAGATGAATTAATATGTTATTTGAAAAATTCTGTTTTATTAGATCTCAGGGAATCATCAAAGTTATTTTTATTTAGCAATTTATTATTTTTATGTAAGAGAAAATATTATATTTCTTCTTTGAAAAGTACAGCCAGTTAGAACTTCTGATGTGTTCCATTTACAGGTTATTTCTGTTGTTCACGTTATCTACTTTAAGAGCAAGATAAGTGCCAATTTTGTGGAATCTTATAGCCACAGCAGGGTACTTGTTTATGGTTGTCTGTGGGAAATAGTCTGGGTTAAGGGCATGTATATATATTCATGTCGCCATGTATTTACTGAGTAAAATTTTAGTTTCTTCTCATTTAGTGTTTTTAATCCTCTCCCTTTTCTTTCTTTTGTAAAGAGAGCCACCATTTTCCACCTACCTCACCTCTCAAGGACTACGGGGATCAACAGGGTATTAAACGAAATAGGTCCAGAGCTGGTGTCCGATTCGTTCAGGAGACTGATGACGTGGGCCAGGTACTCTGTACCCATTCTGCGGTCTGTATTCCTTGAATTCTATTTAAATGACTGACACTTGAATTTTATGGCTATGTTTTAACCAAGTTTGATCATCAGTAACTGTAGTGATTTTTTTTTAAACCAAGTAAACTATTTTATTTTCAATGTATTAATCGTCATCATACATTTATTTTGAACTTTGTTATGGAGGATTATATTTTGTAGAACATTTAAAAGTGAGTTTAGTTGGACATGTTTTATTTCCTTGTTCAGCTGGCTCACTCTTCTCTAAGCCCTAAGTCAGCTACTTTCTATTTTGCCAAGTTTGGTTTAGTATGAACAAGTTAGTCTTTGTGTGGTTAACCTATTGATTTTTCCACTAGTGTTTTTCTGATTGTTGAATCGTTGATGGAGCCACTGTCTATTAAGCAAGAATTCTAGACTTTTTCTACATAGTCACTAAAAATTTTGAAGGTATTAGTTCTGTGGAAATATTTCTTTTTCTGTTTCTTTAAACTACTCTGCAAGAGCTGAAAATTTTTTGTTGTTGTAGCTTTGGGTAACTAAATTAATTAGATAAGGGCTATGAGATGTTGCCGACTTTGATGCCTTTTATTAGTTTTAAGATTGAGGGCTCAGAGTTTGTTGGGATCCTCATCTGTAGCTTTTTCTTGTAATAGCATAAGATAAAGAGAGGACAGAACAAAGTGCATTGGAAGACACCTTATAGAAACTTCTGACTATTTTTTATTTTTCTTTTTTTGGTAGGTGCAGCTTGCTAGTGTGGATTATGTGGTTAAACCTAGAGCAGAGAACAATATCCTAACATTACTCAGTTACTCTTTCATTTTATTTATTTAGTGCCTCTGTCCTGGGACAGTGTTTGTGCTTGGAAACAGTGATGAGCAAAAACCTTGTCTTTTCATGCAGCTTACAATTTAGAGGGGGAGCTAGATACCAATCAAAAAGTACCTTAGTATATACTTGTAATTATGAGCTGAGATGAGTGCTATGACAGAAAGAAGCATTGGGCTATGGGAGTGTATAGTTTAGGGACCTGCCCCAGTCAGGGAAGGCTCCCCAAAGAAAGGCTGATTGAGCTGAGATCTGAAAGTTGAGTAAGTCATTTGAGGTAGAAGTAGTACTTGGAAGGAAGGAAGATATCCATGAGTAATTTAAAGAAGGCCATGTGGCTAAAGAAGTATGAAGCCTTGAGACAATGCACAGCCTTGTAAGAGAGTGACAATTATTTTGAAAAGATCACTCTGGCTCTAGTGTAGAAAATGGAGTCAGTGTGGGCAAACCAGTTAGAGGGATGTTGCTGTGAGCTGTTGGTCACTTGGATTAGGATAAATGGAGTTGGAGAGAAGGTGGCAGATATAAAAGGTATTTTGGTGGATAAAAATGAAAGGTCTTGATGATCACATGAACATTTGGGGAGGGTGGGAATTAGTGAAAAGGAGGTGTCAAAGATGAGTCCTAGGATTCTGGTTTGCAAAACTGGAAAATCATGATGGCAAAAACCTAAGTGAATAATCTGTTGTTCATCTGCCATATTACCTCCGCTCCTTTCTTTTTAATTTTTCTTCCCTGTTTTGTCTGTTTTCTTAAGATGACCTCTAGCTCCACATGACTGTGCACTTTCTTAATGCTCCAGTGTAGCATTTGTGGTTTTGTTTCCAGGGCTGTCTCCCATGTTAAATTGTGAGCCACTTGTTTCCCAGCACAGTTGGCGGCACTGATTAGTTGCTCAATGTGCATTTTTTGAAATGAATCAATTTTGTTGTTTCTGCAAAACTTTAAGTTTTTAAAAATTATAAATTATAGCCTACACACACATACATGTTTAGCATACACATTTATAATTAAAAGTACAAGAATATGAATGAAAATCCATGTAACCACCACCTAGACCAAGAAATAGAGGATTATTATACACCCCAAACCTTTTTTATGCTTCTCCTTTCTCCAAGGGCTATAATTGTTGTGATTTCTGTGTTAATCATTCTCTTGATTTTTTTTAAAAAAATCATTTTTGCTACTTATATCTTGTTTAGTATTGCCTGCTTTTAAACTTTATATAAAGGGAGTAATGCTGTATGTCTTCTTTTGTAACTCGCCTTTTTCATTTGATGTTTTGTTTTTGAAGTGTGGGTAGATTTGATCATTTCATTTTCACTGCTGTATGATTCTACAGGGGAGGAACATATCACAATTTATCTCCATTCTATTTGTAATGAACTTTTGGCTTGTTTTCAGTGTTCTCATCATGAACAGTGCTGCTCCAGACATTCTTGTTCATGGTTCCTTGTGCACGTGGGCAAGGGTTTCTCAGCAGCATGGGTCGGCACACTGGTCTAGTTGAATGAAGTTCTACTGTAACACAGCCACACTCATTTGTTTATGGCTACTTTTGTGCTATTATGGCAGAGTTGAGTAATTGTCACAGAGACCTTATAGCCTGAAAGCCTGAAATATTTGCTGTTGTACCCTTTACAGAAAAAGTTTGCTGACCCCTAGGGTATCTGTAAAGAATAAAATACTGCACTATAGAGGATGCTAATAATTAACATTATATATAGTTTTAAAAACTTTTATTTGGGAAAAAATATTTTATTTCTTTTAGAATAGACATTTATTAATTTTATTATGTCTTGGTAACATAATATTTGGGCATTATTTGCAAAGAACAAGTTCTTATTCTTAACTCTCAGTGAATCTTCATGGAAGAATTCAACAAAACCCTAAACGGATAACTGTGTTTTGCCTTTATTAGTTTCATGCTTTTCATCAATCCCTCCGAGACCTCAGCAGTGAACAAGTTCGCCTTGGAGATGATTTCAACCGGGAACTTGCCAGAAGAAGCCGGTAAAAGCTGAATATGGTTTTTGTTGGAGGCATGAATTATTAGAAGAATAAACCCTTTGGATTTAGAATATATCATGAATGAATGTTAGACAGATTAATTTCATATTTTTAAAAATATTTTAATTCATTACAATGGAATGCTGACATTATGGAGAGAGACATTGTGAAACCTTAGCAAAGAGGTAGATTTGCAAATACTTTGGAAAGAAAGACAGAGACCAAGTGACTGACAATGGAGCATAAAAAAGCATAATGTGGAATTTGTCAGTGGACATGAGCCATTGTAGAATCTGATATTTCAGCTTTCAGTTGAAATCTTCAAAAGCCAGTTGTTTATATCTGCCCAGTCTTTGCAATTTTGTCACTACTTGGAGACTACCCAGAATTACCACTTTACTTAAAATTTTTTCACTGTCTTCATTTTCATCATCAGCAGTGACAGGTGACTTTCATTTGGAGGCCATATTTTTACAAGAAAAAAAAATTTGCCCCTTTTTGAGCAGTGAATAAGGACCAACAAAGGTCCTTATTGAATGAACTGAAATTCGTTTACCAAGTTTACTTGCTAACTCCCACTCCAGCTAATGAAATCATTCCACTCACCAGTTTTGTGTTGCTATAGCAAAAAGAGTCAAAGCTATAAATGTTAAATCTATGAATATCAACTGTATTCTGCATAACTTCTCTGCTTCTGTATTAGGAAAGCAGGAAATTTAATAATAAAAATTAAAGATCTTACTATTATCATTATTAATACCACCACTAGTTAATATTCTTGAGCACTTATTTTATGTCAAGTGGATTTAGGTTTAATTCTCGCAACAATTCTAACAAGGTGGTGTTTATTATTTTCCCCATTTTTGGGGGATGTGGAAGCAGGGGCACAGAGTGATGAAGTAGCTCAGTTTGCTGAACATCAAACGGGTGATGTGGTGGAGTCAGAATTCAAATGTAGACAGTAAGGCCCCAGAGTGTCTACCCTGCATCACTTACAGTACACTGTCGTTCAAGATCATTTTCACATGTAGCTGATATTACTGTATTACTAAGCTATATTATTAACCTTTTAAACTGGTAAGGGTTAGTTAATTTAATATTAGATATTTATTTCTGACAGGTTGATAAAATCAACAGACTGGCATTAACATTCTACTATAGTGTGTTCTTGGAGTGGCTTTATTATGTAACTTTTCCACACTGGAAAGAAAGAAACAAATGAAGCACTAGGTGTAATAAGATACAGGGGAAATTGCCGGGATGGTTTTAGCTGACCAGTTTCAGTGGTCGTTTGGACATGCAGTAGTGGACTGGGAATCTTCTGATCTGTATGCTGGTACCATCTGGTAACAGTTTTGTGACCTTGAGGCATGTGTAAGGCAGAGAAACTTCATTTAATCCCAAATAGGAGTCAAATTTCTTGTGAAGTTTAGTGGCTTAACATTGTGGATGAGGAAGATTTTAGGATCCAGTTCTGTTTTACTTGTACCACAATTCTTAATTTCATGTTTATAAAAATACTGTGTATGAAGTCATTAGGTTTAACTTCGTATGTGATTCAGAAAGGTTAATATTCTCATTTAATTACTAATTAAATTTTTTTCTTGACATTCATTGCAAAAGACACAATGAATCATAAAAGTACACTGGAAACCAGACTTTCAGAAAGGATTAAATAAAGTTTAATTCAGAACTCACCTGCTTTGGATGCCACATGAGACATTGCTTTGAGGCGGGCAAATTAGAAGACTGTTGCATTAGCATGAGAAGATGGTGGCTTGACCAGGATTATGGCAAGGACACAATGGACGAGGATGTTTCAAGATGTTTTTTTTTTGGAGACTGAAGAGCTAGGACTTGGCAATGGATTGGATATGAGGGGTAACAGAGAATAAACCAAGGATGACCCTCAGATTTCTGATTTGAGTAACTGAATAGATGGTTATTCCATTTCTGAAGTACAGAGACTTGTGACGGTAGTTGAGGTATAGAAATTAAGAGTTTGGCCTTGGATATGTTAGGCTTGAGATGCTTGTGAGACATCCAGGTGGAAATGTAAAATACACAGCTGGGTATTTACTCTGGAACTCAAAGGAAAAGTCTGTTAGAGAAATTTAAGAGTGGTTGGCGTATAGAAGTAGCATTTGGAAGTATGGAAATGGGTGGTATCTAGAGAGAAACTGTAGGGAAAGCATCAAGGACAGGGCTGAGTGGTAAAGAATTCCAGCATGCAGAAGTCTCCTACAAAAAGAGGAGCTGGCTTGAGAACGAACAGCCAGTGAGATGTGGGAAATCCAGCAGCACATGGAACCACAAAAGCTAAAAAAGAAGTACAAGTAAAGACACTTTTCTGAGGTTTAAAGACTTAGAAAATTTACCTTTTAAGGTCACTTCTTTCCCAGGAAATTACCTAAGGACATACAAGTAAAATAAAATGGTAATCAAGAAAGAGGAAGATATAGGTTACAAGAAATAGTGAAACTAACCCAGAATGTCAGTGAAAGAAATTCCCAACATGATAGACATAGAGCAGGCCCAGGAGATATTTACTCTAAGTGAGAGCAGGAAGTGTCTTTTGAGAAGAATGTAGTCAGTAAGAATGGAGTAAATTCTTAATAGATGATTCAGTAATAAGTGGGAAAAAAATACCAATTATATGATAAATAAGGCCCATATAATGGCCAGAAATAATGGGAAACTCTAGGAAAAAACAGAAGCACAAGAAGTTGATCCAAGTAGAAAGCTGATTAAAATGTGAGCATGATAGAATGTAAACAAAAAGCGTCAATTCTCTACGATGGAGTAATTCATAAGGGGTATAAATACATTAAGTAAGTTACACAGATTGCCAATAGAAGAACTAAAAGTAATAATAAATTTGTCTGAAATTGGAGAGGAGTGTGAGTAAGCTAAACATTTCAAAACACTTGAAAATGGAGGTAACCAGCAACAGAATTAAGAATGTAAATCCTTGAACATGGTTGCCACTGGGCAGTGGAACCAGAGGAAAGGAAGAGTGAGACAGGAAGGGCTTTGCTTTTCTTTGTAAGTTTTTTTGTACTATTTGATGTTTTTAATGGTATGTTATTAATTAAATGGGAAAAAAGATAATGGGGGGTAAGTTAGTGAGGACAGAGTTTGTACAGCACACTCTGATGTAATTTGATTACAAATTGCTAGAGAGGATGTGAGATCAGGAGTTTTGTTCTCCTTCCCTCTTCCATTCTTCTTAATTCAAAATGGGAGATATTGCAGCCTATTTGTTTATTGAAGGTATAAACAAGGTATATATTGAAGGTATATATGGGCCAGTATAACATTGTTTCTCAAAGTGTAATCCCCAGACCAGTAGCATTAGCATCTCCTGGGAATTTATAGGAATGCACATTCTTCGGCTCCATGGCAGATCTGCTGATTCAGCAGTCTGTATTTGTAACAAGCCCTCTGGGTGTTTCATATATTGGCTAACACTTAAGAACCACTGCAGCAGAGTATTATGTGATAACATATTATGATGATGTAAATTTCACAAATTATATATATTTCCTCAAATAGCTAATATAAAATATTTTTCTTTCTTTGTGTAGGTCAGATGCTGAAACAAAAAGGGCTTTGGAAGAATTGACTGAAAAACTTAATGAAGCCCAGAAACAAGAAGTGGTGAGATCTCTTTGTTTACTAAAAAAAAAAGTTTTATTTCATATGCAGCTGGTAGAGAGAGTGGTTGAGCCAGTCATAATCCCAAAGAAGTTTAGTAGAGTTTAACTTTTTGGATGGTATATGCAATTTTGTCCAAAGATATGTTCTTGCACCTCTTATAAAATGTTCATGAGTTTTAGGTATTCAACTTTGAAATATTTACAGTTTGATAAATATATCTATACTAGAGACAGAATTAATTTTTAGAGTTTGTTATGAATATTTGAAAGATATTTTAAATTTCATTGACTCAGTGATTTTTGTGGCTCTTATTAAATGATATTTGAGAAATAAAGAATTTTTTGCTAGTGACTCTGTAGCTCTCCCCATTAAGTATTTTCAGGTCAGCTCACATAAGCGTGTAATCACAGTTGCTGCAAAGACTCCTTGCTGTCAGTTTTTGTTTGACATGGTGCTGACTGAAAAAACCCTGATTCTCAAGTTTTATTATCTCAAACTTAGATTGTTGATACTCATTATTCATCGGTTTCTTTTTATCAAATCATTATTCTTGCTGGAATTAAAGTTAAAAATGAAGTACATACAAGTGTCCATTTCTTTGCATCATCAGTTTTTTTAGGGTAAAAACGTCAATAGAAATTGTCACTTAACTGTTACACATTGCTCCTGAAGTAAATAAGTATGTATTCATTCATTTCCCATAGTATCTTTGTTTTTTTAAGACAAGAATGGTAGCAGAATTTTCTTTTCTTAACCTGTTTTATTCAAACTGAGAGTTTCCTAATTATTTTTCTCCAGTTGTCACTGTGTTTACAGTTCCTTACATGGATATATTGAGTTTATTTTGGAGTTTAAATTTATTGGCCCACATATGCTAAGAGTTGGATATGCTCTTTTTTCAAAGTGATCAACTTAGGTGCTACTCTCCTTGAGTGAAGTTTGTGCATTTCAAAAATATAAATGAGCCCCTGGCCACATAAAAACATCTCCCTCTTGTGTTTTGGTGCTAATATCTTTGTGAAGTGCCCCAGAGAGATGAAGATATAATGCCCCGCTTCTGTTGAAGTAGACAAAGTCTTTGCAGTTAGCGTGTGATGAGTTGGCATCTAATGTGTGATCAGGATATGGGATACTTCTTTTTTTTTTTTACATAAAGTCCTAGATTTTTCCAGACATACCAAGGGCATCTTCGATTTAAACTGTACCAGTCTAAAATATCTAAAATACTGTATACTTCAAAAAAAAGTTTTTTTTCTGAGATGAACAGATTGATACCTTTCTTATTTAATTGCAGTAGGTCACACAGCAAGAAATCTGTACCATTGTCTGATTTACATACTATATAAATAGGTGCTGAAAGCACACTTTTTACAATGTAGCTCCAAGGTCCTTAGTAACTTACTAAATGATCCTCTGGTTCGTCTCATAAATTCTAGAGTGGAACCTGCAACTTGGCAAGGGACCTGCTGAGGCTTTGTCTTTTTGTTTTTTCCCCTTATTTTTAATTTAAAAAGTTTGAGGGTATAATGTACTTACAGACAAGTACACACATTAATGTATCACTTGATGAATTATTACAGGGTGAGCACGCCTATGTAACCACCACTCAGATATAGAAATAGAACATTACCAATGCACAAGAAGCCTCCTCATTCCCCCCCAGTCACTAATTTCTCCTTCCTTGCCCACTATTTTGACTTTTAACTGTATAGATTAATTTTGCCTGTTTGAAATTTTTATATAAATGGAATCATATTTCTAGGGCATGTTTTTTTGTGTGTCTGGCTTCTTTTGCTCATCATGATGGCAGTATATCTGGGTGATCTGTCTTGGACTTGCAGTTTATTTTTATTGCTCTTTAGCATTTGTTTGGATATAACGCAATATATTTTGACATTTTATGATATTTGAATTATTTCAAATTTTGGGCTATTACAAATAGTCTACTATTACCAGTCTTATTATTGCACATGTGCAAGCATTTCTGTTGGTATATAACATAGAGTGCAAATTGTGAGGTGCCTTCAAATTTAGTGGATACCGATTAACAGGTTTCCAAAGTGGTTGCACTCATTTACACTCCCTCTAGCGTGTGAGAAATTGTGTTCTTTCATCTCTCCGAAGACCTGGTTTTATCAGTCTTTCAGTAGTAGCCATTGTGTTAGGTGCTTATGGTATTTCATCATGGTTTTAATTGGCATTTTCATGATTACTTAACGATGATGAGCATCTTTTCATATGTTTGTTGGCTATGGGCTGTTTTCTTTTTTGACATTCCAGTTTGCTTCTTGTGCCCACTTTTTTTATTGGATTGCTTAGATTTATGGAAGGTTTTTATATATTGTATATGAGCACTTGGTCAGTGATATGTGTTGCAAATGTTGTCTCCTATGCTACTGCTGTTTGTTCTTATTCTTAAAACTCTCTTAAATGGGGTCTTCTGTTAAAATTTAATCTAGTTTACTTTTCCATTTTTTCTTTGTGGTTAGTGCTTTTTTGAGCTGTTTAAGAAATTGTTCCCTGTCTTAAGATCATGAAAATATTCTCTTATATAATCTTCTAGAAGCAAATTTTTTACCTTTCACATTAAGATCTAATATTTACTTAGAAATGGTATTTGTTTCTCATGTGAAGTAGAGGTCATACATTTTTTCTGGATATCCAGTTGATTCAGTTTCATATATTGAAAGGGCCACCTTTTTCCCCACCACTTTACACTGCATCCTGGTCATAAATCGAACGGTCATATGTGTAGGCATCTGTTACTGGACTCTTTGTTCAATCATCCAGTTAATTTGTCTGTCCCAGTGCTCCTATTATACTGTCTCGATTACTGTTGCTTTATGATAAGTTGTGATATGGTGGAGTAAGTCCTTTTACTTTGTTCTTCAAGCTTGTCTTGTGTGTTTTTCACTATTTGTATTTCTGTAAAAATTTTAGAATCAACGTGAAGTTATTTAAAAAGCTGCTGGGATCTTGTTTGGATTACCTTGTTTCCATAGATCAACTTGAAGAGAATAGAAATCTTTACAATAGTGAGTTTTCCAATTTATGAGCATAGCAAATCCTTCTTAATTTTTTGTAGTTTTTTTTTAATCCGGAGGTCTTATATTTAATACATTGTTTATAAGATTTGGTCTATTTGATATTTTTATACTATTTTATAGAGGTCATTTAACATTAAAAATATAACAATCTTTGTTTTTTATTTGGAGATTTACCCTTTTACATTTAATGTAAATACTGATTTAGTTTGTATAAATCTACCATCTTACTATTTGCTTTCTATTGGTTCCACTTATATTACGTGTTTAAAATTTCTTCTTCTATCCTTTGGATTTATTAGCTTTCGTTTTTCTAATTTCCTTATTAATTATCTTGGTAGTTATACCTTATTTTGTTGTTCTTTTATGGCTAAGGTAGGGATTAAAACATGCATCCTTAACTTATCAAATCTAGTATACATTAGCACTTTCAGCTCTCCCTCAAATGCAGGGATCTCAGAACACTCTTAACTCCAGTAAACTCACTCTCCACTTTTCTGCTGTTATCATGTATTTCAATTCTGTATTTAATTGAGCCACACAGGACATTACTGTTATTGTTTCATAAGTAATTCATTTAGATTTACCTTTATATTTACTCTTTGTTTTACGTATCTTTCTACTTTCTTCATTCCTTTCTGCATCTCTAAGATTCCACATATGCCTTGGGAACATACTTTAAAATTGCCTTTAGAGTGAATCTGCATATACCTGAAAGAATCCCATTTAGAATTTTATTTAGAGTGGGTCTTCTGGTTATAGATCCATCCTCTTTATACTTGTCTGAAAGTGTGTTGAAATGTTGAAAGAGATTTTCACTGGATATAAAATTATAGATAGGCTAGTATTTCCCCATTTAGTACTTTGAAGATACCATTTTATCATTTTCTGGATTTCGTTGTTTCTGTTGAGAAGTCAGCTGTTAGTCTAATTGGTGCTTTTTTGCATGATAATAGATATTTTTCTCTAATTGCTTTTGAGTTTTTCCTCTTAGTCTTTGGTTTTCTGCAGTTTTACCATCATGAGCTTAGTTGTGTTCTTTTGATTTGTTGTTTGATGTTATATTTCCATTATCTTTTCAAAAATTACTTTTACCTCATTCTCTGTCTTTTCTTTTTGGACTTCAAATTTCATGTACTATTAGACTTTTCACTCTATCCCTTTTATCTCTTATGTTCATTTTTATAATTTTTTATTCCTTGTTTCTCCATTCTTTAGTTACTTTCTTCAGCTGAATTAAATCTACTAAACCCATCCACTAATTTTTACTTTCAGTTACTACATATTTCATTTATATATTTTTTACTTTGTAGTTCTTTGCCAATATCCTCAATCTGTGTATCTGTGTCTTGTAACTCCATTATCTGGATCTTCTATAGATCTATTTCTATTTCTATTATCTCTTATTTTGCTTGGAGTTTAATCACATTGTTTTTTCCTACTGTTTTTTTTGATTGTCCAGTTATTTTTGTTTGACAGAAAATGTGTTTTATTTTCTTTGAAGAAAACTTGCATTAGATAACTTGATCATTATCATGTATGAAAGGACATAATTGCTTTTTGTTATAGGTTAGGGCCATGGCAATCATCAGTTACCTTATCATTTTTTGTTGAGATATTTCAGTATTAAACTTCAGTGCCAGGTTTCAGCTATTTCTGATTCATCTTTACTGCTAGTGTACAGTCCTTTAGGATTCCAGCCCAAAGGCTGAGTTGTTTTTTGGGGTGGGGGGTGTTTAACTAGGGCCCCCTTTCCTTGGAAAGGCTCTCAATTCCAGTTTTTCCCCTTTAACTCAATACGTCTGTTAAAAACTGTTCAGCTTCTCAGTGTCTCTGCTGCCTTTTCTGAAATTGGCTGATACTACAGGGAGAAAAGCTAGAACACCCTCTCTGGGTTTCTTTCTTTTTCTGCATCGTGGTCTCATATGTCTTTATCTTTTTTGCTTTCTGATGCCTTAAAGCGGACATTCATTTAAAATATTATTTCTAGCTATTTAAATTATTTTCAGTGGAAGGAATGGTCTGAATTATCTAGTCTGTTATTTTTTGAAGCGACACTTCCTGAATCTTTTTGTGTATGTCAGACTTCATTACTGTGCTGTTTCTAATGAACATGAATATATCAGGCTTTTCAGCTGTTGTAAGAGGCTTCCTTTACTTGTTACATAGGTGTACAACCTGTGGGCATGCTAGTAACAAGGGCTTTGATCCAAACTCAGATACCCTCAATATTCTGTTGAGATCCTTGTAGATCTGAGTAAGCTGTGGACATAGCCAGCTGTACTGTCATGCTGGCTTTTGACATTGTTAGGTGGTGGGATGGTTTATGTTTGGAGTTTGAAGTGCTGGGTTTTTTCACTGTTTTACAAGAGAGCGCATAATGAGCTGAGTTATTTTATTTTTATTTTTTTTATATAGCAAGTAAAGCTAGCAAGTACTATTTACATAGTTGAGAGTGTTAATGTAGGTCTAAATTATAACCACTGAGCTCAGAGTTAACAGCTGAATTCAAAGAAAGCGTGTGTTCTTTCATACCATCATTACCATGCATCAGGAATTACTCCACATCAGATAAAGCTATGATTGTACAACTGGATGTCACACCTCACTAGTGCTTATTAGCTCACTGGCATAGCTGATTTACACAACTTGCTTGTTTACCCAACTGTCCAGCATGCCCAGCTCATCAGGACACATCCTTTCATATTGCCAAAACCTGGAAAATTATACACACCTAATTGTGCACTCGATTGAATTGCTCATCTACTAGTCCCTCACATCAGGTTGTTTTATGCTTTCTGTAATTTGCTTTTAAAGTAAGGTTGTCTCATGACTGTACAGAGTATCTCAAACCTCGTGTGGGTGTATGTAGTTCTGATTAAGAAACAATTGTCTACTGCAAAACTTAAAAAGAATATTGTTGAATTTTAGAAGGTCTTCCAAAGGCCACATGCTGTTTACTTTCAGTTTGTACAAGGCTTAATAAAGATTTTGTGACTCACTTATTCCAATTGAAGTCAACATTTACATTTTATAACTGTTTGACATACTGTGTTGTATTTGTGAATTCATGATAGCATGCTGTCAGGGAAGATGCAGTTCTGTTATTTGAGCATTAAATTTCTCAGAGGCTGCAGCTGTTTCCCCCTCCAGATTTAAGTTTAAAATAAAATTACCAAAGTGATGCACATTCACTGTGAAAAACTTTTAAATATTGTACAAATACATAAAGAAAAATGAATGACTGCCCCTATCTCTCACCAATTCCATTTTCTTTTGGTAACCACTGTTAATCACATTTATTGTGCATTATTCTCAGGCTATAGTTGTTTATCATGCATTTTCTCAGTAACTAGAATATATCTTGAAAGTTTATAGAATACATTTTTCTTTGAGAGGCAAAAGTATGGGTTGCTGTCATACATGCCAAGATCTAATTTGTTACTCCCTTTGTGAATCATAGATTTTTGTTTTTTTTATCAAAGTACCCATTGGAAATGAGTTATTTATAGCATGACTTTGTGGAAAATACTTCCTATTAACACTTAATCGTGATAATAAGCAGTCAATATTTTGTGGGTCTCATACCACAGGGGAAATTTTATTTCATTAGTTGTCTAGTCTTTACCCTTTGAGTGTGATATGAGTCCATATTAAGTTTGATTATTTATGGAGGAAAAAGCCAATTTTATTTATTTATTTATTTATTTACGTTTGTGGTTTTTTTCTTTTTTAATTAGGGGAGAGGTAATTAGGTTGGTTTATTTTTTAATGGAGGTACTGGGGATTGAACCCAGGACCTCGTGCATGCTAAGCACACACCCTACCACTGAGCTATGCCCTCCCCACTCAATTTTGTTTTTATTTCTATAAGAGGGTCACTATTTAAATTAAAAATGTAAACGTGGATCTGGCTGTTTCTGGAAGAGTTGATCATTATTCAAACTCTAAGAATTTTCTCAACACTGCATTGAGGATAAGATGGTTATTGCATAGATCACAACAGCAGGATGTATAATAAATATTTACCGAAATGAATTTAAACCAGCAGACATTGTTAAAGATCTGAAGAATCAACATATTGAAAAGCCAGAATACCATCCCATAAATAGAATGCTTTTGTTTCACCTCCTTTCATTAAATACTAACTTTAAAAGCGATTCTAATTTTGATTTTTGTTATTTTGCTATTTTTTATAACTAAATTTAGATATTTAGGACTTCTTGCTACAACTTAACAGTACATTTGATTAAGATGCACTCTGATAAAAATGAATTTTGTACTGTTAGGTGATACTGTTAATATTTTTCCCTTAGGTCTCAGAAATAGAAAATCAATGTGAGGAGCCAATAATAAATGCAGTCTTCAAAATAATTCTTGTTATTGGAAATTATCTCATCACTCAAAAGTTATGAATATATGCCGTGTTGTTAGGTACAAAGACTCCGTGCACTTCTGTTGAGAACTGTTTTTACTTGCTTTTCCTTTGGTCTTCCTCATCTCAGGAAATGACATCACAGTCCATCCAGGGTCACCTAGGGTTCACTCTAGATCTTTTTCTTCATACTACACTTTTGGTCCATTATCAAATCTTGTCCTTTTTATTTCTGAAATCTTGCTCAGTTCTACTTACTTTTGCCTAATACTTCTGTTCAGTCACTTGTATTGAGTTCACTGCAATGGACTGCATTGGATTTGGTCTCTAGCCTCCTACATTTGCCCCTGTCTGTGCTGACAGTGTCTGTGCCGATTGATTTTCAAAAATTGCCATCACGGTGAATTATTCCCATGCTCTTTCAAACTCTACTTGAGCTTTTCGTTTCAAATTTCTTACCATAGCCTGTAATACCTATATTATCTGGCTTTCTTTACGTACCTTGATTTTGCCAAACTCATTCCTACAATGGGATCTTGGCACTGGCTTCTCTTTTCTTTTCCCAGTTTTATGCATGGCTGGTTCCCTCTTGTCATTCAAGTCTCCAGTTGAATGTGACCACTTTGAGAGAGGCCTCTGTATCCTGTTTTTTTTTATTATGTAATTGGTAGCAGTTAGCATAATAAACACACTGTTCTGTGTATTGCCTTTTTCACTAATATATTTTTGAGATTTAAGATTATTCCATATTAGCATCTAATGAGCTTTCTAATTCCTTTCTTCTAGTATTTAAACTATTCCGTTGAATGAATGTCCTGTAATTTATTTAACCAGTCTCATATTGATGAACATTTAGTTTGTTTTGATCTTTTGCTTTTATACACAGCACTGCAGTTATTGACCTTGTATGTGTACCATTTTTTTGATATGGGAAAATAAATTGGTAGAATAAATTTATAGAAGTAAATGTACAAGATTAAAGTCTATGTGTTGTCTCTAATTTTTTACATATTGCTTAATTTTATAATTTGTATTTTAAATGTCCTCTTTTAATACTTTCATCTGAGAGTTAGCATTCATCTTACTCTTTTCCAAAAAGGATGAAAGGTGGCTTACCTTAAAATAACAATATGAGGAGTGAGTGTATAGCGCAAGTGGTAGAGTGCATGCTTAGCATGTGTGAAGTCCTGGGTTCAATCCCTAGTACCTCCTCTAAGAGTAAATAAATAAATAAACCTAATTACCCCCCACCAAAAGAACCCCAATATATATGTTGAAGTTATGTTAATTCTAATTGGCCCCTAATATTGAGTTCTTTCTTCCCATTAGTATCAAATTCCCACATTCCTGCCCTCATCAGCCCCCTCTCTACTCCCAGCAGTTATCCAGGCACCTGGTTACTCAGGTGGAGATGACATTTCTCAGTTTTCCTGTACAGCTAATTTGTGACCATGTGACTAAACATGAGCAAAAGCAATTGGTGCAATTCTGAGTTGTCTTCTTGAAAACAAAGCCACTTGTCCGGAACTTACTCTCTCTTTATGTGGGTTAAAACGGGGATGTAGCATGACCCAGCTTACCATGCAGATGCGGATAATGACCTGGGGGTGGTGGAGCAACAGATGGAGAGATGTGAATCTCTGAATGACCTTAGGGAGCAGAGTGGCCTGCCAGCTTGCCCTGCTTTTTCTTCTGGGCTGTAATATGAGACAGAAACTTTTATCTTATTTGAGCTGATGTGTATTTGATCTTTTTGAAAGAGCCTAGACTGTACCCTAACTGATACAGAAATGTAACATAGAAATAGATGAGAAAGACTAGACACAGAAAACACTAGAATATCCAAATGTATATTTTAGGTCTTTGGTTATTACTGGCTTAGCTGGAGCTGGGTGACTCAGTGTATTAGCAGTAGAAAAAGGAAAGCATTTTGAGCATATTGATCTATCTGGATGATTGGGTCTGTAGATACTTTGGTGGCTTTATAGGGTGATTATAATTTTACCACTGTTGAAATTCATAAAGTACTTCCTGTGTTTCTTCATTTCCAGTCATGCTAGTTTGTGTATATGTTTTATTTTTCTCAGTGCTGACTAGCTATAATGTCTGTTCGTTTTTACAACTTACGGTTTTCTTCAGACTTGACTAAAACAGAGCAGCATATTATCTTCCCATGTTGCAATGGCTGTATGAGACAGTGGTTCTGTTTGCTTAGTGTCTTCTGGTTCACTCAGTGCTTCTATTAGTTAAGATCAGTTTTAACTGTAAATAACTGAAAACCCCCCAAAACAGTGATTGGAAAAAAGACAAGTTATTTCTCCCTTGTGGAAGAGTCTCAGGTAGGGAGTTCAGGGTCGCTTGTGGTGTGCCATGTACTGATGTACAGTATTGAACGGATTCTGGCTCTTCCTGTCATGCTCTTCCTGTTTTTCTGCTGTTCTGGCCTCAACTTCATGGTCTAAGATGGCAGTATTTTTATACTAGGCAGCATGACAGAGGAAGGGATGAGTATGAGAGCAAAAGGTGCCTATGTGCTATCCCTTATGGATAGTTTCTGGAAGATGTCATGACACTTATGCATGTATCCCATTTGCCAATATTTAAGTCACATGGCCAGCTAGCAGCTGAAGAGGCCAGAGAGAGGCCACCTGTCAAATTAAAAATTCTTTTACCATGGAAGAAATAGAGGGTTGTAATATTTTGAAATGGAGAACAAAATTCTATGCAATGGATAGAAATTTTGTGGAGTGGAGAATATTATATATATATAATATTTTTTTTTCCTTCATCAGACTATTTCTTGGATAAAGATTTATTTGAAAACAGATTTTAAAATTGTGTTAATTATCTATCTATGGCTGCATAACAAATTTCCCCAAACTTACTGGCTTAAAACTTTTATTATCTTACAGTTTCTGTAGGTTAGGGAAACATATGTGGCTTAGCTGGGTCCTTTGGCTCTGGGTGTCTCCCAGGCTGCAGTCATTCCAAGGCTTGACAAAAATGGATCTGCTTCCTCCCTCATTCAGTTCCTTGTAGGTTATTGGATTGGAGCATCAGTTCATCATGATTGGTCAGAGGCCTCTCTTGTCTCTTTGACACGTGGCCTCTCCATAGAGCGTCTCACAACATGGCAGCTTGCTTCATTAGAGGGAGAAGGAGAAAATGAGAGAGAACATGCTGGCAAGATGAAAATCATAATTTTTTGTAAACTAATCATGAGAGTGATGTCTCATCACTTTTGTTGATTCTGTTCATTAGAAGGAAGTTACTAGGGCCAGCCCACACCCAAGAGGAGGAAATTACACCAGTGCATGAATACCAGGGAGCAGAGACCATTGAAACCACGCCAGAAGCCGCTTAACACAAACATTATTTCAAAACTGAGGAAGAATCCTCCAGATATAGTAACTCTGCATCATGACATGTATGCTGGTAGAGTAGATAATATCCAAATAATCTTGGATTTTGATTTTAGTATTTGGTTACTTGAACTGCTTTCATTTTGATAGGATGCTAATAGGCATAGCCTTCCTGAAATATAGAAGTCATTCAACTCACTGAATTTAATTAGAGAAATTCTAACTATTCATTCACCATCAGTCTTCAACAGATAGAAGCTATTTGAAGGTGGGGTCTGTGAATACATCATGTGTATTGCTGTATCCCTAGCTTCTGCCTAGTGTAAAGCTGGACCAATTTAGTGCCCATGTATGCTTATTGAATGAATGTGTGAAAATGGACCTGGGAATTACAAGATACTGCTAGAAATGGGGACTTGTACTGGGCTTATTTTTCTCATTAATTTGTTGTGTGAGGACCTTACTTCATCTCCTCAGTTTTCTTTTTAGAGTGAAAGATTTCAGTGAAAATTCAGAATTCTTTCAAGTGCTTATTTTTTTTATAATTTATTCATTCTTTTGATTCAGTAATTTCACTTAAAGATTGTATCTTGAATTTACAAAAATGGCCTTGAGTTGACAAAAATGATCTTATACAGGACTATTTGTCACAGCATATACCAGGAAAAATCAATAAATGTTATTCCATTATCAACAGGGAATTATTTTAATCAATTATGGAGAACAGTGCCTTTGTTAAGAATGAGGGTGTAGATTTGTTGCCATGAAAAGTTGTCCAGGATATGTGAACTGCAAAAAAAAAAAAATTATAAACTGAAAAAATTTTATGAAACACTATGTATAACACCTAATTTTTTTTAAAAAATGTAGATGAAATGGATGTGTTTGACTAGTAAATGCACATATATGCATAGAGGAATTACTAGAAGTATACAACAAAATATTTAACATTGTTTTTATCCAGATATATGGTATTAACAGATTTTATGTTATGTATAATCACATTGTTGTGCAGCCAAATACAGAACTCTTTCATCTGCAAAACTGAAACTATACCCATTAAGCAACAACTCTCTATTATTCCTACCCCAGCCCCTGACAACTACCATTCTGTGTTCTGTTTCTATGAGTGTGACTGCTCTAGGTTCTTTTATGTAAGTGGAATGATACAGTATTTGTCTTTTTGTTTCTGGCTTTTTTCATTTAGCATGATGTCTTCAAGTTTTATTCATGTTGTAGCAAGTGTAAGAATTTCTTCCTTTTTAAGGCTGAATAATATTCCATTGTATGTATAAATCACATTCGGTTTATCCATTTATCTGCCAGTGGAACTTGAGTTGCTTCCATCATTTGGTTATTGTGGATAATGCTGCTATGAAGATGAGTGTACAGATATCTCTTTGAGACCTTTTAGGCATATATGTAGAAATGGAACTGCTGGATCATAATAGCTGATAATGCTATTTTCAATTTTTTAAGGAACCACCATACCATTTTCCATAGCAGCTGCACATTTTTACATCCCACTAACAATGCACCAGGGTTCCGATTCCCCCACATCCTCCCCAACACTTGTTTTCTATTTTGTTGATAATAGCCATCCTAATGTGTTTGAGGTGCTTCTGTGTTCTGTGTTATTTATATTCTAAGTGTTGCTATTACTTTTTATATTCAGAGTGAACAATAAAAATATTTTTATTTTGTAAAAATGGAATGAATTAACAACTTTGTTTTTTAGTATTTATTCTTAATATTGTTTTCTATTCCAGTAGGTACTGCATTTATTTCAGATACAGTCATAAACTGTTGGGATATTAACAGTTGATTGCTAAGTTACATTAGAAGCTTGACACTGAAGGGTATTTTGAGTTTTTGGTAAAGCACAGTGAATATCATAGTAAATATTTTAATTGTTTTTAAGCAAATGATAGAATATTTTTGATCAGCTTTTATTGAATAATTAAACTTATGTCTACCAGTGTCTTTTTAAAAACCAATTTGATTTGAGGTGTAATTTACCATAAAATTAATCTGCTTTAAGTATACAATTCAATGATTTTCAATAAATGTACTAAGTTGCGCAACTATTACCATCATTCCGTTTAGAACATTACTGTTGCTCCAGTAAGATTCCTTGTGATCAGGACTTTTCTTATAGGATTGGTTGCATAAGATTTCTTGTAACAAAGGTGTATTTATTGCTTGTCTTAAATAAATACAAATGTCTTCTATCCATTGTATCCTCCTACACCAAATATACAGTTAGTCAAATAGTGTATATTTTATTTAGGGGGCTATATAATGATACACGTAAAGTGTGTTTGAATTTGCACAACTTTTAGCAAGGAAAATCTTGCATCAGACAGAAAATTTCTTTCATGTTTATTTTAGAGAGTCTCAATTAAACATTTTTCAGCTTGACTTTAGTTTTTGATCTTTTGCAGCTGGTTTATTTTTAGCAGATCACAGTAGAAAAGATTGACAAGCAAATGAAAAGCCCTTTCAATTATTTGCTGCACGTAAATATCAAAACCTTCCTAGGCAGGTCATGCTTATAGATAATTAAAGGGAGAAAGAACCAAATAGTAGAGTTTATCATTAATAGAGTAATACATGTAGTTGTAGGCATTGGTATTTTTCTTCTAACTCACCAGAGGGCACTCTTTTCTAGTTTATTACGTTCAACTCTGATCTTTTGACATGCTATATTATACTTTGAAAAATTTAAGCGCTTTTTTGGGATCCCGGTTTGGATCAATTAGAGACTAACAGTTGTTTTCGATTGCGGCTTTTCATCAATTTTTTTTTTATTTGTGACCTGTTTTATAATAGTGTCATTGAAAAGAGTTCTACAAACACGCTTATCTTAAATGCTTTAGAAATGCTGTATCTGGCATAAAATATCTTTTCAATTTAGTCTTTTTTTTTTTTTTTGCCTAACAGCTCCATAATGTCACTGTTTCTCTTTGTTCATGTTAAGGTTTCAGATCGGGTGGAGCGACGGCTTCAGGAAATAGAAAGAGATTTGCGTACAGAAAGAGAGCTGGTGGAAAGACGTCAGGATCAGCTGGGACTTATTTCTTTGCAGCTACAGGAGGTTGGTGAAAAATACCTTCTCAGAGTGTCATTCTTGAGTTTGGATAGTTATTCAGCCATTATTAAAATGATCATAGTTCCTTAGTTGTTGCGTGTCTCAGTATAGTTCAGTTCATATGAGAAGTGCAGCATATTGGTTATAGTTCAGTGTGTGAAGATGGTGTCTGGTTTAAGCCCAGAGCCTACAGCTGTGAGTCCTTGGGCAAGTTCCTTAACTTCTCCAGGCTCATTTCCTCTGTGGAATATGGAAATAATTATAGTATTTATTTAATCAGACTGGTGCAGGGATAAATGAATTAATGCAGGTAAAGCACTTAACATAGTATCCAGCATGTGCTCAATACATGTGAACTGAAAGTATAATTATTCTGATTAATTTTCTTTGGTGTGAACTAGACCAGGGGTCAGCAAACTGTGGCCTTTGGGCTGCATCTAGCCCATTGCTGATTTTTTTAAATAAAGTTTTATTGAAACACAGCCAACCCATTCATTTTCAGTTTGCCTGTGGATGCTTTTGTGACAGAACGGCAGAGTTGAGATGTTATGAAAAAGACCATATGGCCCACAAAGCTTAAAATTAGTATTGACTGCCTGGCCTTCTATAGAAAAAATTTGCAGACCCCTGGGCTAGACTATCATCAAAGCATTTCAAAATGGAGGTCACTTACCCTTTAGGTAACATTTTTAATTTTGGAACTTCAGACTAAAGAAGACGTTGAAAAATTAAACAAAGGATTTCTGCATATCCTTTACTTCAGCTTCCCCAGTATTTATATTTTACAGACTTGCTTTATTTTATATATATATATATGTTTCCATATATATGTGTATCTAAACTTTTTTGAGCTAGTTGTAAATACTTTTGAATCTAAATAATATGGTGTGTACATCCTCTTCTGTAATCACAGGAAATTAACATTGGATCAATACTATGTTTTAACCTATAGTTTTTATTCAAATTTTGTCACTTAAAGTTCTTTTCTGTTCCAGGATACAATCAATACGGGATTACATATAGCATTTGACTATCATGTCTCTTTAGTCTCCTTTAATCTGGAACAGTTTGTCAGTTGTTCTTTGTCATTTGTGATCTCAGCAACTTTCCAGAACACTGGCCAGTTATTTTGTAGAATGTCTTTCTTTTTAGGTTTGTTGAGTTTTCCTCATGACTAGATTCAGGTGATAGACTTTTGACAGGAAACCCAGAGAAATGGTGTTGCATTTCTCCCAGGATATGATACCAGGAGGCATGTAATGTTGATTTGGTGAAAATGGAATGTTGATTAGGGTATTGCTTGCCAGGTTTCTCTACTGCAAAGTTACTATATTTTACCTGTTTAATAATTTATTTTATTGGGAGACTCTTTGAAACTTGAAAATAGCCTATTTCTCATAATATTTTCACCCACAAATTTTAGCATCTGTTGATGATTCTTTTGTAAAATGGTTACTGCTGTAAGTGATTCTAAACACTGATTTAAAAAATACTGTCATTTCTTCTACATTTATTAGTTGGATTCCTACTGTAAGAAAGGGCTTTATCTTTTTCTCCACCCGTTAATTTATTCATTAATATTGGTGTAGATTTGTGAATTCTCATTTTATTATATTGGTTGTGTCTTGTAACTGTCTTTATAAGAAAATTAATTTGTGAAATTACCTTTAAATGTTTCTTAGTTCTATACATAGAGTATACAAAATTAGAAACAGCAGAAAAACCGAACAATTTAAAAAGAAAAGGAATTTTTTTCTTTTACAATGTGATTTTCTCCAAAAGTGATGTTCTACAAATGCACTTATCTGTGCTTGAAGATCATTAACTCTTATAAATTGACAGATTAAAATTTTTCTTAAGTATTAGAACACATGCCAGTTGAAAATTAGAAAAAATTGCAACCCTGAAATTTTATTATGTAAGCTGATAGAAAAACCTGCTTTTGTTTTCTAAAATTCCATTTTTCCTCCATTTCACAAAAGGAAGCATACCCTTGTTAGTTGGTAATTACTTTGAAGAGGATACTTTGTTGAATAATTAGATACAGCATGTGGGTAGCCTTTTTTTTAAACCTTGATTTTTATACATTTGTTCTGAAAGCAAATTGCATCTGGTGAGCATAAGAATAGTACTGAGGAGACAATTGTTCTTTTCTGCAAGAGAAAATTAGAGAAATTTTCTGTGCTTATTTTCTCCTCTCTCTGCAGAATGCACAATATTACAAAGAAAGAGGGAGAGGAAGATTGCTTCCCACCCCTATTCTTGAAGAAACCAGAGCTTGAATATTTGCATTGTAATTGTCAATTTGACTAAAAGCTTGAGCAGTGATTTGGAATTTCATCTCTGACAGTACAATAGAGGATCACCATTGATAAGAAATGTTTAATTTCATATTTTGTCACTGTAATATAAGTGGTGGCCTATATGCTTTTACAAGGTGGTTTTGGATTAAACAGTACAGTGGAAACTGGCAAGGATTAATTTAGGCTGATGCGTTTTCCTACTCCCAAGTTAAGTGGCTTAGACTGTTCTGGAAGGGTCATGTTTAAAGGAGAGAAAACACTTTGCTTTCTTTTCAGTATTAAAAAATGCAGAAATATCTATACTGTATGATAATAGTAATTGGTCTATTTTGTTTCTGGCTCTGGTGAAAAATTGAATCTCTAGGTGAGTACGTAGGCCTGGACTTCCAGCTGCTATGTTTTTCTGCTTCCCTAAAAGGTGTAATTCAATGTTAGTGAACATTACGACATTCAAAAGTTGTTAAAAGATTAGGAGCAGTCATCAAAAATTCCAGGATATCAGGGATATCTAGGTATAATGTATTACAGGGAGGCAATCTGTGGTTTTGGCTAAAGCCTGCTTTTTTCTAAGTGATCTAATGAGGTTCTTAGGTGCTTGGGGCTTTATCTGTTCCCATTCAATGAAATCACAGTATTGGTCTTTGAAAATTGGTTGAGGGAAGCCACTCTTCTTTTTTTAGAGTTTTTAAAGAATTGTTCCCTCTTTTCTGTTTTTTTTTTTTTTTTTCTTTCCTCCTGGTCTAAGCAAGAGGGCTGTGCGCATGCTCTGGGATCCACTTCCCTTGGTGAGCCTCAACTGCTCGTGTGCTAGTGATGTCACATGAATGTCAGATTTTTTTCTTTTAACTTGGTAAGGACCTTCAAGGGCCTTCAGAACTTATGTATTGCATTTTAAACAACATTGTTTTTGTATCTTAGTAGAGGTCTCTTTAGAGAGATGAATGTTTTATTAGTTGTGCAATAATATTTTTTTCATTTAGCTCTTTTTAAATATATGTCTATTTTTTAAACACCTTTATTGTGGTATGATTCCTGTACAGTAAACTACACATATTTCGGGTGTACATTTTGATGAATTTTGATAGATGTATACACCAGTGAAACCATCACCACAATCAAGATAGCTAACATTTCCATCACTCTTGAAGAGGTGCAAGTTTCGAATTCCCAATTTGTCCCTTCCCACCCCCTTTACCCTCTGGTAACCATAAGTTTGTTCTCTGTGTCTGAGTCTGTTTCTGTTTTGTAGATAAGTTCATTTGTGTCCCTTTTTTTTGGTCCCACATAGAAGCAATATCTTATGGTATATTTCTTTCTCTTTCTGGCTTACTTCACTTAGAATGACAATTTCCAGGTCCATCCTTGTTGCTGCAAATGGCGTTATTTTATTCTTTTTTATGGCTGAGTAGTATTCTGTTGTATATATATACCACATCTTCTTTATCCAGTCATCTGTCCATGGACATTTGGGTTGTTTCCATATCTTTGCTATTGCAAATAGTGGTGCTGTGAACATTGGTGTGCATGTGTCTTTTCAAGTTCTATTTTCCTCCAGGTATATGCCCAGGAGTGGGATTGCTGGATGATATGATAAATCTATTTTTAGTTTTTTGAGGAATCTCCATACTGTCCTCCATTGATTGCACCAATTTACATTCCCACCAACAGTGTAGAAGGGTTTCTTTTTCTCTACACCCTCTCTATCGTTAATCGTTTGTGGACTTTTTAATGACGGCCATTCTGACTGGTGTGAGAGGACATCTTGATGTAGTTTTAATTTGCATTTCTCTAATAATTAGTGATATTGATCATCTTCTCCTGTGCTTTTTCTTGCCATCTGGATGTCATCTTTGGGGAGGTGTCTATTTAGGTCTTTTGCCCATTGTTTGATTGGATTGCTTGTTTTTTGATATTAAGGTATGAGCTGTTTGTGTATTTTAGAAATTAGTCCCTTGTCGGTCACATCATTTGCAAATATTTTCTCCCTTTCCATAGGTTGTTTTTTTTTGTTTTGTTTCTGGTCTCCTTTGCAGTACAAAAGCTTTTAAGTTTAATTAGGTTCCATTTGTTTATTTTTGCTTTTATTTCTGTTATTCTAGGAGCTGATTTGAAAAAAATACTGCTGTGATTTATGTCAGAGTGTACTGCCTATGTTTTCCTCTAGGAGTTTTATAGTATCTGGTTTTACATTTAGGTATTTAATCCATTTTGAGTTTATTTTTGTGTATGGTATTAGAGAATGTTCTAATTTCTTTCTTATATGTAGCTGTCCAGTTTTCCAGCACTACTCACATAGTTCTTTTAAATTTTGAATGATTATTCTAGTACTCTGAACTTTTACTAATTGAATTAAAATATTGTTAAACCTAGAACCATCATTCTTTTCCTTGTTGAACCATTGTACAAACAATCAAGTGTGTGTTTGAACATTAGGGTACATTTGTCATGTTTCACATTTCTTTTGATCAGACATTTGACAGTAAGGTAACTTTGATTAGTTAAATTTAGTGGCGTGAGGTAGGAATGGTGGGTGCTAGGGACTTGAAAGTGGTATTTAGACTCTAAGCCCAAATCAAAACTCTTCTGCAGGTTCAACATTTACATAAAATCTTAGATTAAATTTCTACCTCTTGGCTGTGGCATCTTGGGAATTGCTGACTTGTTTTTTCTCTGGCTGTTTCTTATAAAATAAATGTGACTTATTCATCTTCAGGTAAGTTACATAAAATGAAAAACATGAGATAAATGGTTTATCTGTTTTTCAGACCACTTCATAGCATAGTAAAATGCTAGCTCCCTAATCTAGCCCCACCAAGGATACTCCGTGCTTGCATATAACCTAAGGGGAATCAGGTGCTTTAAGGTTTAAAAACGTATCATGGAGAAACCCATGGGACAGGCAAGGCATGGAACCTTAATCGAAGATAGTGAAAACTAAGTGAGAAATTAAATGTAAGGTGGGAGCTCAGTGGTTTCCAGTTTGCTCTGTGGAAAAATCAGATTATGTGAGCCTCATCAATAAAATAAGGTCATATGCAGAAAAACTGATAAAAATTTCCCCAATATTTTCCTTCATCTTTTGGCATCTGTACCAATTGTGAAAAACCTAGTAAAGAAATAGCTATTCATTCCTTCCCAGAAATGTCATTGTGGCTCCAGAAATGCTGAGTAATATGGCTGCTTCAACAAATAAAAGCCTTGGGTACTGTTTTTTAATGTATTTAGTTTGGACTCATTAAGGGAGAAGCTTCCACTGAAGCCAAGAATGTTTTCCTAATGTCCTCCTAATAGCTTTAGCGTCTCCCTTCAGACTTCTGAGCCAGTTTAGAGGAGATCCTAGTCTGGCAAGTGTTGTTAATACGTCCTTGTTAACCCCTTCTCCCGCTCTTCCTTGTGAGACTCCCCTACTTGGTTTGGAGACATGGAGGCCTTTCTGAGGCTGCTGGAGTATTGACTCCCCTTCACTTACTTTTCCAAGGCTAAATTGTGAAACTTTTGCTTGGCCTTCTTGTTACCATAGTTAATGCCCTCTTTTTGTAGATATCCCTGACATTTTCTCATATTTATTTTATAATAAATATTGATACAATCCCCATTGATATTATTAGATGCCTTTTATATAATGCCCATTAAATCACCCTCACATCGACCATCTCAATAGCCTCCCTGGCCAGAAAGACCAGTGGAATTTACAAGTAAATGAGAGTTTATAAACAGAACATCAGCTCTATGGAAAGCGCAAGGAGAGCTCAGAGATGCACATTATTTTCTCAATCCTTGGGATATGAACTCTAGAATTTAGTGCACTGTAAGGTCTAGGTGACCAGGTGAGTGTAGTAGGCAGAGAGTGACACAGGCAGGGTGACAACACCAAGGCCCTCAGGGTACCTAGTGGGTGAAAGCTCTGAGTATCACACCAGGACAACCACACATGTACTACTCCGTGGGGAAATGTGTGTAGCAAGAGAAAATTCAGAAACTCCTGCTCTAGTGTTTGTTCTTCATAGAATGAATCTGTGTGTATAGGATAAATCTGGGCTTTATTTTGAGCCATACTTTTTATTCTTTTAATAAACCTTAATCCCATTGACTCTTTTTCTCCTTCTTTCGCAAAGATGGTTTTTTTCTCCTCACTATCCAGTTTCCGGTGATATATATTTTGAGTTGAGGTTTTTAAGTTTCAGATTATTACTGTTAATTACCATTTCTTGATATGTTGTCTCTTTTAATTGTAATTGTTTTGAGCATTTTTTATTTCTAGCATTTAATATAGTATGGACTTAATATTTGTTGAATGCATTGAGTGGTGACCATATTCATGCATTGTTTTGATCCAATGTTTAACTAGTTTTATTTCTCACATGGTTCTTTCCTTTTAAAATTTTAATGAAATATTTAGTATTAAAAATATTTACATATGATCTAGCAAACATATAACTAAATGTGATCCTATAATAAATGCCCATACAAACATTATCTTTTTTTAGTGCAGCTTTATTTATTTGCTTGACTCGTTTTTCTCCCTGTCTCTTCCCCTCTGTTCTCTCATCATCAATCACTACCCCTACTCCCTAAAAAAGGAACCAGTGTAAACAGCCTGAGATACATCCCTTTATATCTTTCTTTCTGCTGTTAATTATCCTGGACAGAAGTGTGTGTGTGTGTACTCTATATACACCTCTGCATATATAGATTTTTTGGGTATGTTTTTATTTTAATAAAATGAGATCCCATTATATATATATATATTTCTGCATTTTGCTTTTTTTTCTCACTGGTACTTCCCAGAAATTCTTCCAGTTAGTGGATGTGGCTCCAACTTAATCTTTTATTACCATGGACAGATCTTTTATTACAGTTCAGATCATCAGAGTAGTTCTCCAGAAGGCTCTAACTTTCTGCGTTTCTTTAAGCAAAATGGTTGAAAGTGGCCCTTTTTCTCACATTCCTACTATTAGTCGTGGTTATAATTATTAATTTTTGCCAAGCTGATGGGTATAAAGTGTTAACTTATTTTTATATTTATTTGCATTCCCAATTAGTGAATTTGAGCATCTTTTCACATACTTGTTGGCAGTTTGCATTTGTGCCTGTATAGATAGCCTATTTATAACTTTTGCTCTTTTAAAAATACTGGATTATTTGAGTTTTTTTCCCCCAGGATTTTAACTTTTTTAATGGCAGAAGGAAAGAATCTCAGTTATTTCTTATATGACTAATAGTTGCCTTTGCATCTTTTTTGAATAACTTCTTCTTTCCCCTCTGATTTAAATGCCATTTCAGTTGTATAGTTTCTTATGATACCTGTCTGGATTCTGTGTGCTTTGCTATTGATCTGTTTGTTCCTGAACTGATATCATTTTGTCTACATTATTTGTCTTTCATTATATTTTGATAAATGATAATGAAAATCTCTGGTCATGTTCCATGAAAAGTCCTGCTTGCATTTGATTGTAATTGTACTAAATATATAGATTAATTTGAAGAGAAGGTGTTTTCTAATTGTCTTCAATAATATTTTGTAATTGTCTGTATAAAGGTCTTGTACATCTTTGGTTAGACTTATTCCTAGGTAAGGAATTACTCATGATTTTTCTATTGTGAATAGGATATTTTCTTTGATTGCATCTCTAATTGGTTATTTGTAGTATATAGGAGTACAGTTGGTTTCATATGTGGCTCTTTTAGCCAACAATTTTGCTTAATGATCTTATTCTTATAATTTGTTAGTAGCTTTACTGACATATTGTCTTATGTAGATAATCATATCATTTGAAATTAAAAGCAGTTTAATCTCTTTCTTTATAATTCTTTTTGTTGTTGTTGTTGTTGTTGTTGTTGTTGTTGTGGCTTTATTGCACTAGCTAGAAACTCAAATTCAGTGTTGAATATAAGCAAAGATAGCAAGAATCTTTGCTTTATTCCTGTATTTATTGAGATGCTTCTAAAGTGTAAATGTTATTATATGGTATTTGCTCCTGGTTTTGAGTGCCATTCTTTATCATATTAAGAACCTTGCCATCTGTTCCTAGATTGCCAAGAGAGGTTGATATTTTATTTCTTTATTATTATTATTATGAATAAGAAAAGGTTTAATAGTTACGCTGCTACAGACAACAGCAGTCCACACAGACAAGAGGTGCCTATGTGGGCATTGAGGGTTGGTTGTTGGGATCCTTTATATAAAGTAGGATCACAGGTGTCTGATCGGCTTGTGTGCAAGTCTCTGATTGGTTGTAGGTGAAGTAAGAGGTTTAGAGTCCATGAAGGGTGGTGGGATCTATGACTCTGATAAGGTGGGCTGAAACAAGTCAGCCAGAGCTATTGTGAGATTAGGCATTACCTGGGGCTATTAGTTTGCTGGGGAAACATGCCCAGGGAAGAATGTCAGACATCTGAGAGCCTAGGAAGGGAGTCATTGGACTCTGCAGGACGCCAGTTGGCCCAACATTCCCCACTGACAGATTGGCAGTGACATATCTTTGGAACAGGGGCGAGGGGCTCATCTTCCATATCTACTTCCTGTTAAATGGGGTGTTGCATTGTCTCTGCCAATTGTGCCAGTCTGTCTGGGTTTATGGGGCCCTGACATCCCTGCAGCCTTAAAGATGGGAGTGGAAGGAGGCCTCAGTGGCGTCCATGGGCTGCATCACCAGGATGTTGGCTTGGTTCATGGTGGCAGTCTTGATAAGAGGGATGTCTTTGTTCCTAAATTCTTGGACCTCAAAGGGAGACACTTGTTTTTGTAAGAGAGGGATGCAATACAAAAACAAGCATATACCAAGATAAATGGCTAAACCTAATAAAAACAGAGAAGAAATTTGAGGATGTCTGAAAAGAAAGACCTTTTCCCTTTAGGGATCTAGGAAAAGGCATTGGAGAACCAGTCACAGACCTGTTCAGTGACTACGATGAAGTAGTAAGCATAGGCATAAAGATGTCAAGAGCCATGTGGTTTTGTAAGGCAGCTTTCCTTAATGGCTGCAGCAGATGTCACTATTAATGATCTTAGTGCTTTTTTAGATAGGAGGAGATGTAAGAATTTGGGCTCATAAAATCTTCTCCTGAAAATACCTAACTATCTGAAGGCCTGCGTTGCCAGTTTTCCCAGAGCACAGAATGCCTCGTTCCTGATTACCACCCTGGGCTCCTTTCAGGGTGCGCTGATGGTCAACAATCTCAGTGGCTTGTGACTTAATCCTTGTAGAGGCAGATGGCAAGTACCTGGCTTGGAAGGCGTTTCATGACCACTTCCTCCCACAGTGCAGGGAGTGCTCATTCCTACGTCAGGCACGGGTTTCGTTGATAGGCCACTCAATGTGCTGTTTATTATGACACTAGGCCTTATTAACAGTAGCAGAAATCTGGACCACCTATCTTACTAGTCTGTTATGGTCCAGGAAAATATCCTCTCTTGTAGCTTCTTCCCAAATCTAGAGTTGTACTATTATAATCACAAATCTCCTATAGAATTATATATCTGGTTAGCTGTTTCAGGTTGCTACTTGTTGCTCTGATTGAGGCTGAGTAACTTTAGAAGAAGATTCATATTTATTGCCAGGATTAGAACACTTATTGATTGGCCAGGTGGGGGAGTCACACCTAGTAGTATCACGAGGGGCCTGAACAGAACTGCAGTTTCTTTCTTACAGAATAAATTTCCTAAGGGCCTACCAATTAGACCCTTAGAGTGGAGAAATCCACCAGGGTAACCCAGAAGTACTGGATATAGGTAGTTGCCCATAAACATAACAGAACTTTAACTCTGAGTTTACCAAATTGCTAAGTCATAATAAGCTTGAGAAGAGTTTGTTTTTTTTAGTATCTAGAAAGCACAGATTAAAAGCGAGTAATATTTTAGATAAGAGTAAAAATTATAACCATAGTCGTCAGTTTACTCAGTCCTGTGTAATCCTTTTTGTTAATAGTTTTATGAAATCAGAGTTTCCATCAGACTTCTAAATATCTTGCCCAGTTCAGTAGTATGATTTAAAAGTTACCAGAAACCTGTACTTGTCAAAATGTCCTTTCTATAATCTTCCTAAAGAGAAAGCATCAGAGTAAAAACCACAACTGTCTATGAATGACAAAAGACTTAAGCATGGTTTAACACCTGGTTACACTGTGATAAAGAAACCTGGTTACAATAACCAGTATTATGACTGGTAACATTTTAGACATATCAGATTTTTATGAATTCTATATAATTTTTAGAATATATTAATAAAATTTTCCCATACAATATAACCTCCTTAACAGGTCACCCACCAGCAGCTTCTACCTGATACAAGAATCGAAACTAGAAGGCCTGGCCAGTCTGGAGGCCTGGCCAGTCTGCAGGCTTGGCCAATCTGGAGGCTTGGCCAATCTGGAGACCTCATCTGCAAAAAGTGGAGAGAAGGCACAGAGGTGCACAATGTGGTTGGGCCCAAGAACCAAGTTGTGTCTCAAGGGCCAGAGTCAGAGGAAGGGAGAGATGGAGAGAAGGGTATTTAGAAAAGACGCCTTTCCCATATGCATTCACTACTAGGCAGAGAGTTATTTCCATCTGTCAGACTGAATTTCAGATCCTGCCGAGAGTAGCCCAGCCAGGCTTCCTCCGTCCTTGGTTAAGACTTTGGGGACTTCCCAAACACTAGGGAGCGGCAGGAAGGTATAAGAGAGGAAAGGAAAGCAGAAGGGAAGAGGGAAGCCTGCCCTGGAGATCTGGCTTCCAGAATGGAACTTCTGATCAAGCCTCGGAGTGTCAGATAAAGCCAGGGAGAGACCCCCATAGGAAGGGGAGAGAGGAGAAAGAGAAGCCCAAAGGGCTGCACGGGCCACTAAACGTTGTGGGACATGGCACGGTGGTCTGAGATGCCAGTTGGTAAAATAATTCACCAAAGGCAAAGGATGAGAATAGAAAAGGAGTTTATTAGGGGTACACAGATGAGAGTGCTTGTGTGAGCTGAGAGGCTGATTTTTTAAAATCATGAATGGGTTATGAAATTCATCAAATAATACTGCTGCCTTCTCTTTTAATATTTAAATGCCATGGAGTCTCTCAGTAGCTGCTGAGCTCTTTGTATGCCTGAGAACTTTTCTTGGTCATAATGTATTATTTCTCATACATTGCTGATTTAATTTGATTTAATAGTCTTCAGAATGTTTATGTTTATGATTGAGATCGGTTATAATTTTCTTTGCATTACTCTTTTTGGTTTTGAAAGCAAGGTTACATTTATCTCATAAAATTAGTTCACTGGATTCCTTCTTTTTTCTTTTCCTTGGCTCTGTTTAAGAGAGGGATTGTCTGTTTCTTGAATGTTTGTTTAAACTCCCCCATGAAATCACTGGTGCCTGTTACCTTTTTTTGGCTGAGGTTTTCAGTTTCTTCAATGTTTTTTGGTTTATATAGCCTTTTTGTTTTTTAAGTCAGCTTGGTAATTATTCATAACTTTGAAGTTATCCATTTTGTTGTGTTTTAAAATTAATTTAAAGAAGCAGTCATAGCTCTCTTTTATTATTTTTTTCAGTCTTTTTCTGAAGCTATATCCTTTTCCCTTTAATGTTATTTAGTTATTTCTTCTTTTTCTTTATTAGTCTTGCTAGACATGATTATTAGTTTTTGTTTTGACTGGCTTTGTTTATTACTTCATCAACTTCTGCTTTGAACTCTTTTCCTGATTATTTTTAGATTACTGCTTTATGTTTTAGACTTGCAAGTTAAGTGATTAATTGACTTTCTACTTTGTCTTTTTAATACTGTAAATTTATGATCAAATTACTCTATGGTTTGATATGCTATTCTCTTATGGTAGTTTATTTCTAAATCTTTTGTAATTTCTGTTATGATTTTCCCTATAATTTGACTTATTTAGGAATGCCTTTTGGAATTTTCAAATATACGTGTATGCTTATTTTTAAGCTCTTTATTATTTATTTTTAAATTGATTCCTTTGAAATTTGTTGAAACTTCCATTTTGACCTAGTACCATCATCAATTTTTGTAAGTGTTCCATCAGTAAAAAAATGAAATTTTGTGTTTTTTTTTTTTTGAATGCAGAGTTTGTGTTTGTGTGACACCCATACACACTCTCTCTCTCTCATATAAGGTTAGTGGGCCAGGTTTGCAAATTTTGTTGTTGTACTATGTTCTTATTAAATATGTCAATCTAAAGCCTCCTGTTACGATAAGGATTGTCTGTTTTTCCCTGTGATTATTTTCAGTTTTGTTCTGTTTTTTGACTGTGGTTTCATGGATATAATTTAATTACTTCTTAGTAAATTATTTTTTTGAATTATTATATAGTGTTCCTCTTGACATTAGGATTGATTTACTTTTTTCATGACATGATTTTTCTTCTTTATTTTAATCTTTTCTCTGTAGTTTTATTTTTGTTTCTTAGAAACACCTTATAGGCGAACTTCAAAAAGTCTTCTCTAATAAATTGTGTGTTTTAATGCTTGTAGTCAGTTTACACTTAGGATTACTGATACATTTGGAAATGTTTTTGTCATTTTATTTGTTTCTTAACTTCTCTTTGTGTTTTTTCTTCCCCTTCTTACCTTATATTGGATTGAAATGTGTTGTATATTTATTTTTATACTTTCTGCTGGCTTTGAAGCTATAGATATTATTTCCATTCTTTCGGTGTTTATTCTAAAATTTTTAAACATTACTTAGTTAACTGAAAATTATTCTAAGAAATATGTGTTCCATCCACAGTGACTTCCTCTTGGTGTCTTATTGGAAACTTTTTCTTCCAACTCTCAGCATAACTTATCCCTTTTCATCCTTCTCTTCAGAAGGAAGAGAGAACTTCCTTCCCCTCTTTTCTAGAATAACCCTTTTCTACCCCACTGCTTCTTATCATGTCACGTTACTTTATTTTGTAAATAGCACTTCAAGTCACCTGTAATTGTGCTTTACTTGTTACGTTGTTGTTTGTCCTCTCCCTTAGCGCCTTCTTCCATTGGTGGGAACTTTGTCCATCAACCCTGTTTCTGGGGCATGTAGTACAGTGTTGACAACACAGCGGACGTTCTATGAATAGATGTTTAAAGAATGAAGGCTGCTTTCAAATGTGAATGACCATTTAGCTGCACGTAACATTCTTGGTAAAAACAAAACTATTTCTTTCAGAGGTTTGTAGACATTGTTGTATTATTCTGCTGCTCTTACTCTTACAGAAAGAAAATGCAGGTCAACACGTTTTAACTTCTTTAAAGTTTAATATGTAGCAGTTTAAATGCTTTAACAAAAACCTCACAAATATTCTTCAAGAATTCAGACAGTCACAATTACATTTTAATATTTTAACTTTATAAAAAGAACATTTGATAGAGTATGTTACTGTTGAAATTCTATTGAAAATTTAGGACAGCTGGATTTTTGCTATCTGAGTGTTTAACAAAGTTAGGAAAAAAATAGAACTGCTCAGTTACATGAAATCTAAAAGTAAGACCTCTTGAAATATTAATTATGGATTTCTGAAGACTTTATTTAATTGTTCCCAATCATTATGGATCAGCAACAGATGCTGACTGATTTGGGTTTGGGGACATTGCAAATAATGGACCAAAAAGATTTTTTCAGAAACTTTGCAGCTACGTTGTTTTCTTTTTAAATTTTCAGAACCTTTGTAAGGAAAGTTCTTTTAAGATTTTTCACATAATTTGTATTTAAATGTTTCAAATTTCGATGATAAAAATCAAAGGATAAATTCTTCATGGAGAATTACTGCATGTTTTTGACCACTAGTCGTCAGTATTGAACCATCAGTTGTGACCCTGCAGGCATCATTTATTAAAGTCGCTAAACTTTGTTGAAAAATGATTATAATTTGTATACACACCTCATGTCTTAGGGCTCCCTGAAAGTGTGCTTGGCACTAACATTGCAACTGGAAAAATCTAATTGTTTAACTATTACCATTTGAAAACTTAAATTTAAAAGTGTTGCTTTCTACTGTTGAAAAATAAAATATGGCATATTGAGTATTATATATTAAGACATCTGTTATATTTAACACTAAAACTGTCATTTCTATGCCTTTTTGTTAGAGTTTCATAATTCCTCTTTAGGGCTACAGTTCCTTTCTTTTCTCTCCCTCCCTCTGAGGAAAAATCTTTTTACGTATAATAAAACAATTAGAGACTATAATTTGATATGAGAGTTAATTTTGCTGGAATCATGTAGTCTTATTCCCTTTTCACATTTCATATTTATAAGCTATGCGGAAGTATCCCAAAGATACCTTCTCTATGTTTTTGTATTATGTAGATCTAAAGCTCTTTCCCCTAATTGTCATTTTCTTCTCCTTAACAGTCACTGTCTTTGCACCCTGTTGTCCACTCACCCCAGTTGTATTCATTTCCCGCTGATGTTCTAATGCTGTTTGTTCTCCCTTTGTTTGCTTGTTTTTCTTTCCTTGATAGAAAAGCATTTTTAATAGCCCTAATATGACTCACTGCATTTGTAGTTAGTTTACGTTTCTACTCAGTACCCTGGGTTCTTTTTTTGTTTTTTTTAATACTGAAACTGTGGTTTTATTTATTATTCAAGAAATGAAAGACTGCTTAGGTTTTTCTAACATATCTGTGACCATATTATGGTTAAGTTAGAGCAGTATTTATAGCTATAACCTTATTATGTAGTTGTCCAAAGGGCCCCATATGGTATTGTGAAAAAGTTACACGATTTCATGCTTACTAGCTGAGATTGTGATCATGAAGCATTGCTCGCCAGTATCAGCCCCGGATGGGGATCTACTTAGAGTGAAGCTGTGATTCAAAGCCACAAAGCCTGGGCAGACCTGGTTTCTGGAGCTCCATTTCCTGTTCTTTCCCCTCCTGACCTGTGAACTTTATAGAAGATGCTATATCTTATCTCTTTGTATGATTCATACAAATAAGTAGGTCATGTGATTTATTTCCTCTTAAAAAGATGACTACTCATCTTGCTGGTAAAATAATTTTAAGTTTTATTAAACATTTTTCTGTTTCTTTTATGTCCTTGTCTTCTCCATTTCCCCCATTCTTCATATCTGGGCCACTATTGAATTCTGTCAGCTTTATCTTGAAAATACTTTCTGAATTGATGAGAATTCGCCCCCTCTACCACCTGTTCTCTCCTTTATCACCTTGGGATTATTATCTTCTGCTTGGGCTGGCGCAGTAGCCTCCTTGCTTCCATTCTTAACCACCTTACAGTCTTTAACCCCATAGAATCAGATGATACCACTTCTTTCTTCAAAACCCTTCAGTGTTTTGTTTTGTTATTTTGTCACATTCAGAATGAAATCTAAAATCCTCAGCCTACAAGGTCGCTCTGATATGGTCCCTGTCCGCCCTCTCAGCCTGATATTCTGTTGTTCTTCCACTTGCATCCTCTAGACCAACTACACTGGCTTTGCTTTTCCATGGGCGTGCCAGGCACCCTCCTTCTTCTAGACATTTGTACTTTCCATTCCAGAGTCAGGGATTTTGAACTTTGAAAGCAATTGTTTTGCTTATGCCATCGTATCATTCAGACTCTACTTCAGAAAGGCCTTATTAATTGTCCTAGGT
Organism: Camelus ferus; assembly: GCF_009834535.1. Taxonomy (NCBI): domain Eukaryota; kingdom Metazoa; phylum Chordata; class Mammalia; order Artiodactyla; family Camelidae; genus Camelus; species Camelus ferus. Next base: position 75,084,484 of record NC_045701.1, on the reverse strand, counting down.
CAGATTCCCCTTCATTGCTCTTGAGTCCCTTAAACTCCTCTTTTTTCTTTATAACACGTTTCCTTACTTGTCATCTGTCTACCATCTGTTCCCTTGAGCAGAATGCGGGCTTTATGAGGCAGACACTTATTCTGCTCATTGCTCTGTCTCCAGCACCTAAAACAGTGCCTGGCATAGAATAGAGGCCCGGTGAGGGTTTCTTACAGGAATGAATGAATGAATGAATGTTAAATTCTATTGTAGTCTGAACTATACATAGTGAGATATTCATGTGGCCAGTACCCTCATGTACCTACCATGTGCCAGGTGCTGTGCTGGGGGCTAGTAATTTAAATACTTAAATTCTATATTGTTCTTTAGGGCTCTCAGTTTAACTGAGAAAACAGAAATGTTACCAATCACTGTAATTCAGTAAGTATTACTTCAGCTTTGCCAAGGCTCTAGAGTAACTCAGAGAGGAAATAGGTACCCCTTCTTGGCCCTTTTGGGAAATTTGGGTGAAGGAGATGGCATTTTTACTGACATTTTGCATTTTCTTTTTTTGTAATTTGAAATATAGTCGATTTACAATGTTGCGTTAATTTCTAGTGTACAGCATAGTGATTCAGTTTTATATATTCCTTTTCATACTCTTTTTCATTAAGGCCATTACAAGATATTGAATATAGTTCCCTATGCTATACAGTAGGACTTCGTTGTTTATCTATTTTATATATAGTAGTTAGTAGCTATAAATCCCGAATTCCCAATTTATCCCAAATTCCCAATTTATCCCCCGCTACCCACTCTTCCCCCTGGTAACCGTAAGTGAGTCTGTGACTGTTTTGTAAGGAAGTTCATTTGTGTCTTTTTTTTTTTTTTTTTTTTTTTTTTTTTTAGATTCCACATGTAAATGATAGCATATGGTATTTTTCTTTCTGTCTTAACTTCACTTAGTATGACAGTTTCTAGGTCCATCCCTGTTGCTGTAATATTTTGCATTTTCAAATCATTTGAGGCATTTCTTTCATGACTATGATTCTACCCCATTGCTTATTGCTACATAATGAGCACTTTACCAATCTATGGCTGAAATACTTAAATTCTGATTTACTACACTTTTGATTCACAACATTGCTCTTTGTCTTCTCACTTTATGCCCTGCTAATTATTTCCTTCTCTCTTTTTTATGTTTGTTACTTGTGGGTTACTTATTTTTTTCTTTGCAAGATTAGAATAAACAATTCTTTTCTGTAAGGTTATTAAAAAACATTAATTTCAACATGCTAAAAGAAAGGAAATAGATAGAAAAGAATGATCAGCTATTATGGGATTTGTCTCAAAGCTGGTTGAACACTATTTGGCACAGCTTTAAATGTGCAAGTCCTATACGTTTCATGCTTTTGAGTCTTCTTCTTTAGTCTTTTTCCTGCCTTCCCTTCTTGCCTTCCATACCACCCACCCCCTTATTTAATCTAAAGTCTGTTTCATTAGGCTTTGATCATTTCAGATGATACTTAAACATTTTAAATATTCTTTCTGTGGAAAATATTTTTTACCCAAAACTTCTTACAGAAGTTGGAAGAGATCTTGGATGTCGTCTCTTTCAACCTTGTACTCACTCAATACTTGAGTTTCCCTTCACAGAGCAAACTTCCTGCATGGTTTACGGATATTACAGGCAAATCTTCACAAGACATGTTATCTTTTTCATATTAGGAAATACTGGGAGTAATAGCTGACTGGATTAAAGAATGTTCCATTTTGATAGTATTTCTCAGGGGCCTACTATTTAATATTGATAAGGCAAAAGTTGAAAGTTTAGAAATGTGTTCCACATCAGAGAAGAGGTAACATATCAGCTGTTAACGTGGTAGTTAAGGCCTTTGGATTCCTTTGAAGGGTGCAGTTTTATGAGATGATGTATAGAAGTAAGTTGTCCTGAAATTCTTAAAATCTCATTTCCATATAATTAACACTTACATCGTGTCTTCCTTAGGCTTTTTACTTTCTTAAACAAATATTACCTAAGGCTGTTAATTATGATGTTTGTAATATGCTTTCTACCCTCTTTTACCTCCCCATTTCAACTATTTTTCTCCAAAATTCTCCCATGTATACTGACTTAGGTTTTCTTATTATTCAAGTGTTCTTGAATAATGAGTGTTTTTCAGGGTGTCCTGGTTGATTACTTTGCTTGTGGTTTTCTTGATCCTACCCTCATTGATTTTAGTCCTCATGCAATTGTCTTGTCTCTCTCTCTCTTTTTTTCCCCGATTGTTTGCACTTCAGATTCTTGAAGAGTCGCTATTTATCTTATTATGGTCATTATGGCCCCTGACTCATTTCACCTCTTTGTTTCGCCTGTTCTTTTAGCACATGCATAGGTGTCCTTGTAAAGCACCTCAAAGTCTGTTTGGAAATGGTTAAAGTTTACATTGTAAATAAATACTCATTGCTTCTGTGAGTTGCATGTAAGTCTGACACCTATTTTATGTTTATACTACATATGACTAGATCTCAAATTATTATTTAATCACATTTATTTTGCTGTGTGTGCTTGTTTTTTCTTGCCAATCTTGTCATTGTACATTATAACAAATAAGGCTAGTATGAGTCTGTGTGAGTCACTTTGTGTAGGGACCATATGCAAATAGACATTTAATGCTGTTAATGCTATGACGATGATGAAAAATGTTTGTGTTCTTGTTGACTGAACAGCTGTCTGACAATAGTCTGAGATTTTCTGAGTGCAGGACTTGTTTAATTTCCACTTTATGCTTTTCTTGAAGAGTGGAATGTGTCTGTCTACATTTTCAGCAAATTTATCCTAGACCATCTGTTTATAAAGCTCTTTTCCATCATTATCAATTAATTATTGGGCAAGTACTGAGTGCATAGTAATATTGTGCAAACAAAGATGACTCTGCTACAGATAGACTTATTCATAGACTTGGTACTGCTTCTTATTTTGATTAGGAAAAAGTGAAAAAAAAGAAAAAAAACAGAAAACAACCAAAAAACTCCCCAAATCCAAAGGCATAAAATAACATCCTCTAATTCTTAACAATGAAAGCTATTGTCTATTTACACGGCCTTCTGCTCAAATACATGTAAAACTTGAGCAATTCTAAATTAAATTTCCGTAATTATCTGTGATCTTCTGTTTGTCAACAATTCTAACTCCATGGTCCTGCATTTAGAAAGTCAAATGAAGTATCATATTGCTCTGGGATTTCTAATAAAACTATGAGTCTCTTTTTTGAGAAGAAACTACTTGGATAAAAACAGACCCTCCACTAAGAGCGTTTGCTTTTTGATTTTGAAGGAAATCCTGGAAAGTGCACTTGTTGGGCTCACATTTAACTTTACTTGCAAGATTTTTTATTAAGTAAAAGATTGCATAAAAATGAAATCTCTTCCAGTAAAAACAATGGCATTTAGGGGAATAATGCTCATTACCATTGTTGTTTTTGAATTAAAGAAGTCAGAAGACTTATATGTCTTTTCAGCATACCAACTTTGTAGGCAGTAATTAAGGTTTTGTTTTGCAGTTTGGCAAACTTAATAACATTTGAAGAATGAAATCCTGACACTAGTCAACAGGGTTTTACTTTTAAGTTATTTTTGTAGTCATGGTTGTGGATTTTTGCTGATTCATCCATGGTCTCTGGCCTACTTAGTCTTCCATGTGGCCTTTGGCTAAAGTTTAGGTAAAGACTATGGCTATGGAAGACAGCAAAGGAAATTGGCTCTCATGGAGATTGAACCCATGACCTTGTTTGGCTTCATTGGCACAAGGTGTCATAACCAGTCACAGACTTCATAAATATGGACATAGTGGAACCAGTAAGTTTATTTATTTATCAGAGAAATTAGGTCAGTAATATGTGCTCATCTATCCTACCACAATAATTACTATAAAAAGCTCATTGGATACTTGAAATAATAAACATATTATCATAAGACCAAAAATAAGAAAAAAAAAACATCTAGGCTATTCTCAAAGAGAAACTTTGAGTTTTATGTTTCAAAACCTCAGGTATCTTTAAAGAGTATTATTTACAATTACAATTACCATCAGAAGAAGTAATAGCAATGTACTTAACTACTGATTAATCTTACTTAACTACATGATACCTGGTATTACTCTACCCTTTGAGAAACAGGAATGGTTATATCTTGTGACTCCACTCACTATGTGCTGACCATTTCCATCTGGAAAATACACATAGTTCAACTGATAGACTTTAGACTCTCTCCCTTTGATATACTCCATACCTTCATGGTATCATAATGATAATGATCAATGTTGGATTCTCTTTGGACTTCTATCACACAGTTCTCCTTTCACTTATTAAAATGTTTTTAAATTGTAGATATTGGTATAGAATTTTTGTTCCCTGGTTGTGGCTGAAAAATAAATTTCTTTGAAAAATTTAAGTAACATCCAGTTAGCTATTTTTGATATTGGTTCAGGGATTTAGAATATGAATGTATTGTTTTCTGCCTTGAAAAGAAGCTTAATTTTTTTTTTGTTTGTTTTGTTTTGGTTTTTGTTGGCACAGACAATCCCCAACTGGATGAACTTAAAGGCTAAAATTTTCCATGACTTTATTAGCTAGTTTTCATGTGGGAGGAATCTCTAACTTGATTTAGGAAAGAACACAATTTAGAAATTCACAAAACTTGACAGAAATAAAGCCTGTGTTAATTGAAATGAGTAGTACTAGTTGTGAGCAGTAAAATCCTGCTGTGTTATGCATATATATTCCTTTTTAAAATATGTGTTTTTATTGATGTTTGGTTTTAGAACTGTAATTTAGGTTTTCAAAAGAGAATTTTGGAAATAGTAGATTTTCATCTTTTAAAAAAGTTCCAGTTAAGTCAGATTCCCATTACAGTATTTTATTTCGTACTCAGTACTTAATGATGTTTTTTCTTGATTTGAAATATAACAAGTCCTTAAAGCTATTTAAAAAGTTTAAATACATAAATATAAATAACTTGTAACTTCAGTTTATAGCTAATGTGGTCTAATTTGGATCAGAATATCATTGTGAAGCTTAGAATATTTGTTTGCTGTTTTTTATTTTGAACCTACATGTAAAACTTAATTATAAAAAAATAACCAGATGACTTATTAAGTCATGAAAAGACAAAGAGGAACCTTAAAGGCATATTACTAAGTGAAAGAAGCCAATTTGAAAAGACTATACACTTTATGAGTCTGACTACTTGACATTATAGAAACAAGAATATGGAGACAATAAAAACATCTGGGAGGGGAAAGATGAATAGGTGGAGCACAGAAGGTTTTTAGGACAGTAAAAATACTCTGTATGATACTGTAATGATGGATACATGTCATTAAACTTTTGCCCAAACTCATAGAATTTGTAACAGCAAGAGTGAACCCTAATGTAAACCATGGACTTCGGGTGATTATGATGTGTCAGTGTTTAGGTTCACCAGCTGTAACAAATGTACCATTTTGTTGGAGGATGTTGATAATGGGGGAGGTTATGCATGTGTGGGGGCTGAATGTATTTTGGAACTATCTGTGCTTTCCGCTTAATCTTGCTGTGAGCTTAAAACAGCTCTAAAAATATAAAGTCTTAAAACACACACACAGAGATAGATATAAAGAGCAACTGTTTTTATAATTCTAAGTAACATGACTTTTTCATTCTTTGTTGTTACTGGAAAAGAAAATCTAACTTAAAAACTTAAAAGTTTGTACCTTTAATATAATATTATAGACCTATTGTTTGGTATGAGCACAGACTTGTTTTTCTATAGTCTTGTTGGTTTACCAGTGAGTCATCTATGTGTTCTTGTCCTTGTGACCAAAGGCATGCAGCTGTAGCACTGCTGAGTGATTAGGATGAGACAAGATAGCTGATGTTCTTTTTTTTTTTTTTTGGAAATTTCAGTGGCCTGTGTGGGAGTTAACATGTGACCTTTAATTCATTCCAATTCCATCATTCTTACCCAAGCTTGCTGGTCCATTTAAAGTAGACAAAGGGCCTTTAATTCCCTATTTGTTCTACATTTTTGAGTGTGTTATTTTTTAGAGCCTCTTGATAAACATGCCTGTTGTCAAAGTTGGGAGTTTTTATGGTCAGAGGAGATGTCTACAAACATTTCCTTTTTCTCCTTTCCCCCACTCTTTAAAAGAAAAGGCTGCATTTTTTTCTTTTTTTGATTATACATAACTGAGCATTCAAAATCATCTACCTCTAAAGAACTGCAGTGGTGCAATACCAAAATGTTAGTCTTTTTAATGGAAATAGGCACACTTAAGGAAAAGAAGAAAAAATTGTTGCTATTAAAGATTTAAATGTGCTCTAGGGACCCTTTATTAAGGCTCAGTGCTGTTGCTGTGATCTTAAATGTGTAAAATACAATCTGAATCCAGGAACAGGGCACATGATAGCTTTATAGCAAAAACTGCTTTTAAGAAAAAACAAGCTTTAAAGGGCAAAATAACATAGTAATAGAAATTCATTGGCATTTTTTTTTTCTTCTTCTCTTTTTATAACTGCTTTTACTGGGTCAGTTTTGATATAATTCTAAGTTTCTTGATCTAAGTCAAATGGGAAAGAAATCCAGAGCAGACTTACACACTTAAAGAAGGTAGTAAATAAATTAAAGTTTGTTATTAAGGTTTAAAGAAATGACTTGTAATTTTGATTGAGTTAATTTTAAAACTTTTCTCATTGACTGTTACCTGTGTTTCTGAAATTTAAAGTACATTAATATATATTTACTAGGTCTCAAGAGTTAGATTTTCTTTGTCTTTCATTTTAAAGTAGATAATGTAGAAAATAGGTTCGGTGAACTGGGCTAGAATATTGCTTGTGTGTTTGTTTACTTGTTGACTGGCTTATGTTGTATAAGAAGCAGAAATAATGTTTAAACTTAATGTCATTTCTAGATAATATGGTAGAAATGTAGTAATTTGCTTTGGATTGCTTCTCAATAGCTCACTTTTGCTCCTTTACTGAAAGCAATAGAATTTTAAGTTCTCATTGCCTAAATTTTCTAAGACTTACATATTCTTAGAGTAAAAGGAGAAATAAAAGAGAGAGGTACTATTAGATAATGTTTTAGGGAACAAGTAGAACTACAATATAGAAAAGTATATTAGTTTGGAAAAGTGACATTATATATAACTGGTCAGATGTTGAAGGCAGAAAATGAGGAGGAAAGGAAATTTTATTGCAGATTCTTAGATATCCAAGAGATTTAGAGGTTCTTTTATTCTGCTAGTTCATATATGGGAATTCAAATTAAAAAATACACAGTTGACTTTCAGAAGAATTATGTTTTTATAGGTTATAATTCCATGTGCTAGAAAACACAATTTGATTTAAGCCTATTAATTTTTATTCCTTTCACATCAAGGAAAATTGTTAATATTTATATTAATTATAAGAAATGAAGATTGAATATCTATTAGTATGAGAATGAAAATAATTATTTTCCAACTACCCTTTAAGGGGAATGGATCCTGGTAACTGATAGGTCTTTTCTTTATGGGGTGGGGAAAGTGGGGGTGTCGGGCATGGTAATGAATATAGGTTTTCAAAATTAAGAACTGGAATAGAGGCAGATTGCTCTGCATAATTGGGGGAGGAGGATTTAGAAGCCTGTGGGGAAGGTCCAGAAGCTGCAGAAAACCAGTGAGGCTGGACAAGATGGTAAAGAAACAGGGGAGAAGGAGAATTCCTGGTTAGCGGAGTAGCCCAGGAGGATTAAGAGGATAACCACTGTTTAGTGAAGACTTGATGCGTGTACTCTATCCACTTATAGTCTTATGTAAATCCTACATCACTCATCAGTGTTTTTGGCATAAGCAGGTTATCTGGAGGTGAATGCAAAGAGGTTCAGCATTCTACTTAGTGGTGAGCACTGTCCTGAGAGTTAACTTACTAGGAATCTGGGTTGCATTAGGCTATAAGGTTTGATAGGGGAAAACTGTAGGCCAAAAAAGAACTGGTAGTGTTAGAGCTGGTTGGAGATTGAGCTAAAATTGGTAGATGAGACTTTAAGGACACTTGCATACTTGTTCATTAGTGATTCTAACATGTTTCCACTTTTTTTTTTTTCATATTCTCCCTCTGGTAGTTGGAGCTTAGTTCTTCTCCCTTTGAGTGTGGGCTGGATTTAATGACTTGCTTCTAAAAATAGAGTATGGAAAAGAAAGAATACTAACTTTATGGTAGGGAAATGTGGCAGACACCACCCTACCTTAATCAAGTGATCAAGGTTAACATCACTGGTCGTGAGTCATGTTGATATTATGTACCCTACAGTCTGATGCACTGAGAAGGGCACTTACCTCTATGGTTTTCTGTCCTGGTTTTCTGAGCTGTGTCTAATCATGAGAAGACATCAGAAAAACCCAAATTGAGGGACTTTCTACAAAATACCTGACTTGAAGCTACCTGAAATATCTCATCAAAAATGTTGACATCATAAAAACAAGGAAAGACTAAGGAACTTCCACAGATCAGGGGAGACTGAAGAGATAAGCTGCTCTGCAGTATCCTATATTGGATCTTGGAACAAAAAGCATTTGACAGTTGAATAACATCTGTAGCTTAACGGTTTTGTAACTTAACTGTGTTAAGTTTCCATAAACCTATGCGGTTATGTAAGATGTCAATTTTAGGGAAAGCTAGGCAAAAACTTTATGGGAACTCTGAGCTATCTTTACGACCGTTCTGTAAATTTAAATTATTTCAAAATTTAAAAAAAAGAACCTTAAGCCCACTCAGAGGATTTTTTCCTAAAGAAAAGACCAAAATGATGACTTGTGAAAACAGGAAAGAGTTATTAACTCTTTGACTTAAATGCCCAAATAAATATTTATTTTCCAACGTCACTACAGCATGATAATTGTTTTCCCAGAGAGAAAGACAACCTGGTGCTTGAGAAAATATGGTGGTTAAGAAGGATGGAGGAAATCTGGAAAACTTTCATGTTTGTGATGAACAGAGTTGGCCGTTTGCAGAATGAAGTTGTTATTCAGAGATTATAATGGGATATTTATTAATCTATTCAATACCTTATGTTTACCGCCTAAAAAGTGCCAAGTACTGTGTTAGAAATAAAATGTGATCATGACAGATAAGGTCCCTGGCTTTCTGAAGCTTACACCATAGAGACACCAAAGCTTTTGTATTACTCTTTGGAAATAAAAACCTCTGGATGTACAAGGATTATTTTGGATGTCTAAGTAAAAATAAGCATATAAATGAGTTAAACATTTTTAATGCATTTAATCAAAGTTAAGTATGTAAACACTTGGGAAATGTTAATATATCTTTCTTGGTTGGGTTTTTTTTTTTTTTTTGATGTAAAATGTAATAGGATTTTTAAAATGTAAGTTTTGGAACTCATGAAAAAGAGACAGAAGTGGATTAATTCCAGTTAGTAAAATGGAAAATTTTCTTCACTGGATATTTTGTGGAGTTTACATTCTTAAGTAAGTTAAACTCTTTGAGATGCAGCATGAAGTTAAGTCAAGCTTTAAAAGCTTAGCAGGTGACTCCTTCTGTTTCTCTTATACTCAGTAAGCAGAGGACAGAGGAGGAAACAATCTGGACGTGAAGAAATGCACAAAATCACATTGGAAGGATCTTAGCAACTACTGGTTGACAGTTGCAGAGTCTTCCAGGTTAGGTTTTGAATTCAGCTTTGGAAGTGAATGGCTCTTATATTTGGGACAAGCCCGTCTTGCTTGAAGTTGTTTTTGGCCTCAAGTGACATCACCTGGGTTGGGTGAGCGTTCACTGCATACTCATTGGGAGTGACTTCTGTTTGGAGTTTGAATCCAGAAGAGGACATTGACTATTTATAGTTTGATGAACCTTATCAACTGCCTAAGGAAGTCTTCCTCATAATCTCCCCTCTGTAGAAAAACCCAGGGTAGTTTTTTAGTTCAATAAGAGAACACTGAAAGGATAACCAATTAAGTTTAACTCATTAAAAAAAAAGATGAGGGGCACTAGATTAGAATGATGATGTTGAAGAATAAGATAGTTCAAATATTATAAAATGAATTGATTAAAAATACAGCAACAACTCGTATCTTTTTTCTTTGTATTTCTCCCTCCCTCCTCAGTCCCCTCTCCCCTCGCCCCTATTACATTAGGTGGGTTAGACTGAAGCAGCATGGAAAGAAAAGGATGCCAACAGTAATTTTCAAGTTTCTAGGATAACTTTGTTCAGGAAAAATTTATAAACACATTCCATCTGCCAAAATTGAATAGATGATACATACATAATATTATTACAAATTCCACTTACCCTACAATGAAGAACATATATCAAACATCAAAATTATTTGGCAGTTACCTGAACAGCATTATGATTTGTCATACTCTATCAATTGTTAGCAATTTAGTAATCATAATGGTTGTCTTTTATTGTACATTTTAATGCTTTACAAGTATCAAATTATTTAGTCTTCATATCCAGCCTATAATATTGATATTATTATTTCAACATAGAGAGGCAGTGCCATTCAGTGGTTAAGAAGCAGTCAGCCTGAGTCTATGTCCTGTCTCTGTCATGAACGAGGGGAATGACTTTGGGCAAGTTACTCAACTCCTTGTACCCCAACTTCTCTCTTAATAAAATTAGCTTAATAACTCATGGAATTAACATAAAGATTAAATGTGTCTATTCAATATATGTAATGTATTTAATATATATAAGAAGAAGAATCCCTGGACAATGTTTTATAGAAAATACTGTAACAGTGCTTTTATATTATACTCAAAACAAAACTTTTATTTTGATGATGTCTCTGCTTTTTTACTCAGTTGTTTTTTATTAGTAGAGTAGGAACCAGACAGAGGGAGCTGTAATCTCATGGATGAGGGGCATGGTTATTTTATGTATACTTATATTAGTATCCCATAGCACAGTGCCTGGCACATGGTAAATACACTTTGGAGATATTTGCTGAATATATGAGTTAATGCAATTGGGATATGATTGATTATACTTGCATCAAAACAATTTTAACATGTTTTGCTGTTTGCCTAACAATAGTTTTTCTGAGCATCATAAAACTTCTGGAAATTTGGCTGTTCTGTTTGGATGGCCTCTACACATACATCTTTTTAAGTCTAAATGCTAAAATTGTCAAAAAATTTTTTAAACAAATGGAATGCCTTTTAGATGTTATGAAAGATTGCTCCAAGTACAATTTTTTTCCTGAAGTTTAATTTTGTTTTAACATAGAAACAAACCAAAACAAACACTTTTGTGGTTAACTTTTGAAATTTATATTAAAGTTCTCTTTTCCACTTTATGAAAGAGAAAAATGTGGAAAAGAATGTTTTCTTTGCTCTATGTGAAATATGGTTTGAAGAGCCAATTATATGTTGTGATAAAATGTCATGTATGTAATAATGATACAACAAGCATCTTTCTACCTTGATGAGATTTTTTTTTAGGATTTGAAAAGCTGATGAACTAGTTTTTGGTATTATGTCTAAATAGTTGAGTAGATAATGTAACCTTTAAATACTATTATTTCAGCAGGCAGTAAAATTTTTGTTTCCAAGAAAACTTAGCTGTCTAAGCTCACTAAATGTGTTTCAAAATTCCCAAAGATGGAAAAAAGTCAAACTAAGGGAAATTAATTAGGAAAATCAGAAAGCTGTTTATATTTGATCATCAATGAGATGATCTCAGGGCTTCAGTAAATAAGCATGTTGTAATTCTGTTGTAGGTTTTGTACAACTCATAATCATCTTCCTCAGCCCTTTCTTAATAGATCCTATTAATGTCTTTCAGTTTTATATGTATTTTGGAATAAAACTTATTTTCCCACCTCTTTCCTTCTAGGCATTGAAGAAGCAAGAAGCTAAAGCAGGCGGGAATGAGGGAGAAATGAAAAATAAGCTAAGACAAACTGAAACTGAGAAGAATAAAGTAAGATTTTGAAAATTATCTTTCAAAGAGTAATGCTGTCTGGGGCCAGTAATATTTATTGAATGCCTTGAAAAATGTCCCTAAGATCATTTGCTAGAACACAGTGGAGCCTTTGTTTTGATGTTGAGTCACTTGGCTTGAGGGCTGTGCCACTCTCTGCTACTTGTTCTCAGAAACATACATAGGTCGTTTGCTACCTTGTCTTCTGTCCCCTCTCCTTTTCTAGAGGCAAACTAAACTTGACCATTCCTTTCTGGAGAACATTTAAAGAGCTTGGCTTTGTTTTAGGGTTCGGAAAGACCTGTTGTTTGAAGGCAGGGTATTTTGCATATATTTGTTCTCATTATAGAAGATAAGCATAGGTAGCAGCTTAGTTTGGAAAAATCCTCTATTCTTATTAAACACTAAGGACCTTTGACAAATATTCATGTCCGTGAACCTATAGAGCCTCACACTTTGGAGCTAGAGAGCAATTCAGAGGCCAAACAACTCTCCCCTGTTTGCAAACGAGTAGATTTAAGGATGAGCCCAAGATAGGAATGATAAGGTGAAAAATTTGCTTCTGATATAATGCTCTTTACTCCATATTGCCTTTTCTATGTACCATTAACTTTTAAATTTTATTTCACCAACTTACGTAAAGTTAAATGTACATACACACTGCCTTCATGGTGAGCAAGGTATGTCAGGTCATCACATTTGCCCTTTGGAAGTTGAGACTGCTAATGCTACCTAGGGATCATGCCCAATATGGGACTTGGTAGATTTTGAAACCATTTTGACTTTGGAGTGATTTCTTCCCTCCTTATTTCTCTACAGAAACCAGAGAACAGGTTGGATAATATTTTGTGTGGATTCTCTGATTTCACATATATTTTACAGTTGACCTTTGAACGATAAGGGCTTGTTCTGTGCAGTCAGAAACTCATGTGACATACAGTCAGCCCTCTGTATTTGCAGTTTCTCTGTAGCCACAGTTCCGTATCCAGGAATTCAACCAGCTGTAGGTCCTGTAGTACTGCAGTATTTACTATCGAAAAAAGTTCATGTATAAGGGAACCTGCGCAGTTCAAATAGATTCATAAGGTATTACAAAGCAAAATGTACCATGTGCCATTCACCTAATTTTTCTCAATGATAACATTATGTATAATTGCCATCCAATATCAAAATCTGGAAATTGACATGTTTCTAGTGCACGGAACTTGTGTACATTTCAACAGCTTTATGTTCACTCATTTGTGTGTTGAGTGTCTGTGTGTGTATGTCTATGCAATTTTGTCTCCTGAGTATAAGTATCTCATGAGTAATATCTTATTACAAATTTGATTTCACAAAACAACCTTAGGCTTAGAAAATGCAAACATTTCCAGTATATGTAAGCTCTGGATTTTTAACAAACAAGTGTCCCATCTGTAGGGGAACAAAAATAATTTTCCCTCTACCCTTCTAGGTTCTTTGAGTGATCTAGTAATTAAATTCATATAAGACAGATTAACAGAAGAAAAACAAATTTAATTTTGTATGTATGGGAGCCCGGTAGAAATTTGAGACTCAGAGACAGCCAGGCAGTTGAGGCTTATCTACCATCCTGAGCCGTGGAAAGAAGGGCCTGTGGCTTCAAAGGGGGAGAAGACAGTTCACAGGAAGATGAGAAGAGCATATGTTTGGTAAACAAATATTTACCCTGTCATGCAGATAAGTCTTTCACACATAGAAAGTTATCTTTGGTAATGGCCCTCTTCCTGGTACAGACCCAGACCCCCTTTCTAAATTTTTTTATGCAATTAAGGGGAAGGTAAAAAGCTTTTCCTGAGTCTGCTGGGTTTTGATTGCTTTCAGCTCAGAATAATACTTATGCCAAAGAGGCATATTTTGGGGTAGCATGTTCTGCTCTGCTTCATATCCTATTTATCAACTTGAAGTAAGCTAGGCACATTCAGACTTTGGTTTTAGTTACCATAACAGCACATTTTCTCTGAATATTTATCTAATGGCAGTATTAATAGGGAAGTTTTAAGTCTTATTCTGAATTTAGATATTTATAAATTTTAGAAATGTTATAAATATTGGAACTATTGGGAATATAAGACTATTAAGAATGTACAAAAATCACCAACTGGATGAAATACACTTTGAGTCATTGTGTCCTTGAAATTGAGTTCATATGATACTACCTGTAGCAGTTTAAAGAAAAAATTGCTTTAGAATTTACATTAAAATGATTTAGAACTGAAGGGATATCAGAGGTTGTCTAATATAAAATCCTTATTTTAGAAGTAACAGAAAGGAGACCTAAGGAAAAGAGATTTAAACAGGGTCATAACTGAGATGGAACTGACTAGAACCCAGACCTCCTGAGGTCTGGTCTGGTTCACTTTTTGTTATTCAATTACCATTATTTTAATTGAAGCATTGATAGATGTTTATAGTAAGATAATTTATCCTTTTATACTAGCTGTAAAAATCTGAAAAATTTCCCACTTTTCTCCTCTTAAACTATGTCTTTAATAATTTAGTTATCTTCTGTCCCATTGGACATTTTTCTTGATCCTTGGTTGAAATTCTAGCTTGAACAAGAATTGGAGCTATCTCGAAGGTTATTGAATCAGTCAGAAGGCAGCAGAGAAACACTTTTGCATCAGGTAAGTCCATGCAAACTATGATAACCTGCTTTTAAATTAAATCAGAATTGAATCTCCTTCCCTGTTAAATGTCTTTGTGAAAGGGAGGAAAAAACCCTAGGTCTAGAAAAATGTTTTCCTAGGGAATGTATATTAGCACACATAAGCAAAAGATGAAATCCTTTCAGGAAGTTTCAGAGAAAGCTAATACAGAACACTAGCCCACGTTCCCACTGTAACAGTGTATCTTGCTGATTGCTGCTTTAACTTAGGAATTCTCTCTCAGCATAACCAGTATAAAAGTGAGACTGGATGTGTAAGATGAAATTTTCCCAGGAGCTTAATTTTATTCAAGGAGGTATTTGGAGAGTGAAGGCGGAAGTGAAATACATAAAACAGACTCCTGCATGTTCAGGTTACTTTGAATGCATCATTGTCTTATAGTTACGTTTTGTAGATGCTACCTGCCTCCTTTTAACCAGTGATAAGGCTTAATTTTAAAGCATAACATTTTGCAGCCCATTAGCCCATAATGGGAGTTTGGTGCTTCTGATATTTAAAGTTCAATATCTTGAAATAGCCATCTTACACACTTTAGATAAGGGCATGTGGGTTTCTAACTGCCTTTCTGCCTACGTTTAATATAAATTGCAATTGTATCTAACTGTGTTTTGAGGTATGGGTTACATAAATCACTACGTAATATGCTAGGTAGACAAGATGTCAGGCATCATAAATGTTCAGGAGTATTATGTTTTGACAGTTAGCACTGAAAATACACCATAGCACCTGTTTTACGTGGCTTTATTCTGTAGTCAGTGATCCAATGGAATTAATGTTGGCAAATTTTAGACTTTCTTTTTAGAAGTTTATATTTGTATTCAATTCCTTCTGATTTTTTTTTTTTTTTTTTGGAGAACTCTGCCTTATAATTTCTAACCTTATCTTTTGAAATAAGAGATGTCTACATTCTGGTTATCATTGTGAGTTAAGCTGAGTCTTTCTGCCCCTGCCAATTTGTTTCATCGTCATTGGGGGCATGCCTGCTATGTGGTAGGCAATTTGCTAGTCTCCAGAAATAGATAAATAAAATAGTACCTGACCTCAAGGAGTTTATGGTTTATTCAATAGCATTTATTGCATTTATTTTGAGCAGTACTTTGATATCAAAATATGCTAAATTGTGATCATTTCACTTCAGTTTACCAATCAATAGACTATTTTTACATGAAAGAAAATAAGGGAAGAATTTAAAACATACAGTATTTAATTGAAGGTGGTTTGGGTTAATAATAGTAGAGTGGACGGAGGTCAAAATAAGGGACTTTTAAATAAATGTGGTCAAATTCTTTGTCACAGTAGACACAGAGAAGGAGGAGAACACATTCATTGTTTGTGGAACGAATGGGAGGAATAAAGAAATGGAGCAAGAGACTGTTCCACTGTGCTTGGCATAACAAGAAGGTTAACCTGGCTTCAACTTGTGTTCACAATAGCCCATTAGAAGTAAATTTTTTCCCCTAGGAAAATAACTTGTAGTAGTTTTTAAGTTCAGTTTTTTTTTCAGCTTTTAAAACTGACAGAAGTTTCATTTTTGACCATATGTATTTAGGTAGAAGAACTCCGAACACAACTTATGAAAGCAGAAAGCGATCAAAAGGGTTTACAACAAGTATCTCAGATTTCCAAGCAACAGTCAAACCATCAGGATGAACAAGGAGATGACTGGAGGTTTAGGAGAGGTATAATTCTGATTTGTAAATATGTGGGGCTCTTTTGATCTTTCTTAAATAATTGCTATTTTCAGAATTGCATTCCTTATGCTATGTTCTTTTCATCCTATCTATTTCTTGATCTACTACAAGGTTTTCTAAGTTAATCATAATTTAGCATCCAATTTTTTGAAAATACTTAATTTTTAAATTTCATGTTTACAACGGTATTGAGCAGAAGGTACAGAGATTGCCCATATATCCCCAGCTTCCACACATGCACAGCTTCCCCCTCTGTCAGCATTCTCACCAGAGTGGAATATTTGTTACAATTGATGAACCTACATTAACACATCATTATCATCCAAAGTTCATATTCTACATTAGGATTTACTCTTGGTGTTGTGTGTTCTATAGGATTGCACAAATACATAATGACATGTATCCATCATTATAGTATCATAGAGTATTTTCACTGCCCTAAAAATTCTCTGTGCTTCACTATTCATCCCTCTCTCCGCCCAAACTCTGGCAAACACTGATCTTTTTATATATCTCTAGTTTTGCCTTTTCCAGTATCTTAATATATTGGCTTCTTTCACTTAGCAGTATGCCTTTAAGATTCTTCCATGTCTTTTCATGGCTTGGTAGCTTTTTTTTTTTTTTTTTAAAGCTCTGCAAAATATTTCATTGTTTAGATGTACCACAGTTATTTATCCATTCGCCCACTGAAGCCAGTCTTGGTTGATTTCAAGTTTTGGCAATTATGAATAAAGCTTCTATAAGCTAAACATTGGTGTGCAGATTTTTGTGTGGACATAAGTTTTCATCTCTTTTGAGTAGATACAAAGACTGTGATTGCTGGATCATACAGTAGGAGTATGTTTAGTTTTGTGAGAATCTTCCAAACTGTCTTCCAAAATGGCTGTATCATTTTTCACTCCACCATCAATGAATAAGAGTTCCTGCTCTACATCCTTGTCAGCATTTGCTGTTGTCAGTGTTCTGGATTTTGGCCATTCAGATAGGTTTGTAGTGGTATCTTACTGCTTTCATTTGCCTTTCCCTGATAACATATGATGTGTAGGATCTATTCATATGGTTATTTGCTATCTATATATCTTATTTTGGTGAGATATTCATTAAGGTCTTTGGCCCATTTTTTATTATGATTACTTTTTTCTTGTTGAGTTTTAAGAGTCCTTTGTATCTTTTGGCTATCAGTCCTTTACCAGATATGTCCTTGCAAATAATTTCTCACTGTCTGTGGCTTGTGTTTTCATTCTCTTGACAATGTCTTTTGCAGAGCTGAAGTTTTTAATTTTAACAAAATCCATCTTATCAATTCTTTCCTTCATGTATTGTGACTTTGGTGTTATATCTAAAAAGTCATCGTCAAACCTCAGACTATTTTCTTCTCATGTTGTAGGAGTTTTATAATTTTTCATTTTACATTTAGATCTATAGTCCATTTTGAATTAATTTTTGTGACAGTTACAAGATCTGTTTCTAGATTCATTTTTTTGCATATGAGTGTCCAGTTGTCCCAACACTGTTGATAAAACTATCTTTTCTTCATTGTATTGCCTTTGTTCCTTTGTCCAAGATAGGTTGACTATTTTTATGTGGGCCTACTTCTGGACTCTATTCTGTCGCATTGATCTATTTGTCTATATATATGTTTTGGCCAGTCTCACACTGTTTTGTTGGATTGTGTCAGTCTCCCAACTTTTTTCTTCTCCTTCAGTATTGCGTTGGCTGTTCTGGATTCTTTGCCATTCCAAGTAACTTTAGAATTAGGTTGTCAGTATACACAAAATAACGTGCTGGAATTTTGATTGGGATTACGTTGAATCTACTGACAATGTTGAGAAGAACTGACATTTTGACAGTGTTGAGTCTTCCTGTCCATGAACATAGAATATCTCTCCATTTATTTTATCTTTGATTTCTTTCATCAGTTTTGTAGTTTTCAGTACGCAGATATTGTTAGGTTTATTCGTAAGTGTTTCATTCTTTTTGATGGTAACGTAAATGGTATTTGTGTCTTTAATTTCCAGTTTCACTTGTTGTTGATATTAACATCCAATTTTAATATCTTCTTTGCTTGATTTTTAAGCCCATTTCAGTTGTCAGACCTGCTTATTTCATGAGGCTTTCTCTTAGGAAGAGCCAGCAAAGCCTTAGTGGTTTTTTTTAGCTTCCTGTTTCTGCGCCTAAATGTACATATGTGTGTGTGTGTGTACTTGTACTTGTACTTAAATTGGAAATGCCCCTGTTTTTCACTTTCTCTTATCTAATTTTCAGTATGTACAAACAATTAAAATTAAGATTCTATCTTTTTTGTTACCTGGAGATTGACGACAAAAATAAATCACATTGCAGAAGTGGTCATGAACCATATGAATGACTTTTTCTTGTATGAATTAGGAAGACTTTTTGTTTGAGAACTATTAGAATGCCTTTTCAGTTGATTAACGTGAAATTTAATGACTCCTGGGTTTATTTCTTTTTAAATGTTTGTGTTTAATAGAAATGGTGATAATTGAGATTTTATAATGATTCTAACAAACTATTTCAGATTGTTCTGTAAATCATTTCAATATTGAGACTTCTTACTCAGATGCCTAAATTATTGTAGAAACTCTTGTACATATTTTATGTTACAAATTACCTCACACATAACTCAATGTGTTGCTTAAGTTAGAATTTCCGCATTGCCAGAAAATTGCCACTGGAGGCAAATTTTGACATACATATTCTAATACATTTGCATGCCCGTTAAGTTCATGTAAGTTTCATGCCTTGGCTATCACTTAAAATGATGATCCCGAAACCCAGCTCCACTCACTCTCCTAACCTTCACCCTTCCAGATGGAGTTGCTCGTTGGACATCTCTATATGCTGTTCTGGAATGCTCAGTCGACCGATTTACAACTGATTTCATCCTTTCCTGAAAACCTGTTTTAATTTCTTATCTCAGTTGACCACATCACTCTTTATCTGAATACGCCTAAAATACAAAGAACATCCAAACTTACTTCTTCTCCCCTCCATGTTATTACTCTCTATTCTATTTGTACATCTTGATATCTCTTGAAGTTGCTTCTTTCTTATTCCCATTAGCCCAGTTTAGGCATGCTTCGTCTCGTTTGTATTACCCTCTTAACTTGTCGTATTCTAGTTTGTCTGTAGTCTGTCTTCTATACTGCCATCAAAGGGAGCCATCTAAGACACAAACCCAATATGTTACTCTCTTGATTAAAAACTCTCGTAATTTATTAAGTTCTTACTACGTGCAGGGCATTCTACTGTTCAGTTTACACTGTCTTCTTTAGTTCTTAAAACTATTCTATGAGGAGGGTGCTATTCTTATTTCCATTTTAATGATTTAAAAAAAGACTGAAGAACAAAAAGATTGAGATCATTACTTAAGATCACATTGGGAAGTACCAGACCAAATCTTTTTTCTCCCCAAACTTGAACTCTTAACTGCTGTCCTGTTCTGATCCATCACTGTAGCAAGAGTTCTTTAAAATGGAGCATATGAGATAGTCCTCTGGGTGTGGGAGGAAAGTGTTTATAACACTATTTATATTTTATGTTTAATATTTATAAATACTTATAAATATATTATGTCTCCATGGCAAATATGTGTTTCATAAACAGACATACATGTATATGTGTTTATACACGTATTCATATGCATTATCTTCACATTGTATATAATATATATTTATACAAATGTTAATTTATATATACATATGTGTACAGTAGTGTTATCTGTATCATGAAACATTTCTATAGATAGATATATACTATGGAGCTATATAGATTATATGTACACGCATGTACACATATACATTTATAAAATAAAAATATATAATATTAATGAATATGTATACCTATCAAATTAATAAATACAATTACACATAAAATATGCATATTTTCAGGTTGAAGACCTATCATGGATAGGCAAAGTATGGCCCATGGGCCAAGTCCAGACTGCCTCCTGGTTTTGTAAAGACGTTTTATTGGGATACAATGACTCCCATTCATTTATTCACTGTCCACGTCAGTTTTGCAGTACAATAGCAGAGATGAGTAGTTGTGACAGAGATCATACAGTTGAAATATTTTCTATCTGACCCTTTACAGAAAATGTTTGTTACATCCTGGTCTGTGGAATAATTTTTAAGTTCCCTGGCAATGCAGAAATTCCCTGCTGACTCTCCTGCTTCCTTCCTTCATACACATTAGCTACATAGAACTACACCTGAATACAAAATCCAGTATTGCTCCTCAGTACTTTGTGCTGTTTCCTTTCCATGAAATATCTCCTTGACTTCATCTCCTTTGCTTGATAAAATTTTGTATCAACTTTTTAAAACTAACTTAGTTCCCATTTCTTCCTACCTCAGTTTCTCATTAAGATAGT
Source organism: Camelus ferus (assembly GCF_009834535.1). Taxonomy (NCBI): domain Eukaryota; kingdom Metazoa; phylum Chordata; class Mammalia; order Artiodactyla; family Camelidae; genus Camelus; species Camelus ferus. The sequence goes on along the minus strand of NC_045701.1, from coordinate 75,063,773 downwards.
TTATCATTCTACCTTTTGGACTATTTTTGTGTAATAACCATTCATTATACAGAAATTATACAGATGGAAGTATCTGCTTAGTATCTCTCCGTATTGTTATCATGCTATTAGAATACCTATGTAGCTTCCATCCAGAATGTACAGTTTTGAACATTTAATATTTCTAAAGTTGGGACATATCTTATAATGATCTGTAAATTGGACTTACTAGTGTTTCCTTCCTTCTTTCCTTTTCTGGAAAGGAAGCTACTAGAGAAACAATAGTTTTAAATTGATAGTATATGTTCCAATTTTTGACATCTGAAATTCATGGAAGTACTTTATTTATGTATCTTCTCTCCATTATTGGAGTGCAAGCTCATTGAGAAAAGGGTTTTTGTGTTATTTACTTTTGAAAAAGATTGTGTTACAGTGCCCTGTTCATCATATACCGAGTATTTCATGTTGAGTTAAAAATAAATACTAAGTAAGTTAATACTGTTCACTGATAAAATTGTAGGTAGTAGTCTCCAGAATTATTAAGTTAGTGAACGTACCCAGTCAAAGAATTTAGCAGCATCATTTGTTTAAGTTGCAAGAAAAGCATTTTGTTGTGTGAACTTCAGTAACTTCAGTTAGGTGGAAAAGCTTAGGTGAAAAATTCTCTCAGTATATTTGTTTTAGAGCTTGGTGATAATGTAGGGATGTAAGGAAAATGATAGAAAAAAATGTATAGAATTTTCCTAAAATAAATTGTGCTATAAATCAGATAACATTTTAAGTTTAGAATCAAAATGGGGTAATAATGGATGACACAGCAATGTATATATTTTAGAAAACTGTGAAACTCGAAATAGCAGAATGGCAAACTGTGCAGTCTGTTGAGTGATGCTGACAGTACGTGGATTGTATTAGGTGGAACATTAAAACATATCATTTGAAAGTACGTTCTCCTGTGAGTAAAGAACAACCATAAAGCTTTATGTTTTCTCTTTTAAGGGGTTGAGCGGGAAAAAGAGGATCTGGAGAAGCAGATGTCAGATTTGAGAGTGCAGCTGAACTTCAGTGCGATGGCGTCTGAGTTTGAGGAAGTGAAGCGGTGCATGGAGCGAAAAGACAAGGAGAAAGTCCATTTGGCAGCACAAGTGGAGGTGACTTTGCTATCTTTAAGTTGTATTCAGAGGAACTTCTTAATGAACTTTTAATATAAAGACTGTGGTGTTTATGAACTCCAGTTGGGTATAAGTCGTATAAAGTTATGTAGGTGACTGCCTCAGTTACAGAGAGAAATGTCTTTGGATTCATTTCTCTTCTTTTGGGCCTCAAAGGCAGGGGCTACCTATGAAGCTTGAAAATATTTTTTTTTCCAATACAGTTGAGCCTTTCATACTGACAGACGGGACCTTTCTTCCCTGAAGGGACAGTTATTTGGGGGGTGAAACTAGCAGAAGGCACAGTGAAAAGGTATTTGGAAATACAAAGGTTTTCAAGTCTCTGGCTGTTCTGCGCGAGGCAGAGCTGTGAGGACTTGTGTGGTAACCATGTACGATGTGGTGACCATGAGTAAAGTGGAGCGAGGCTGCTACCGTTCCCTGCTTGCCGTTTCCATCTAGCACAGATGGTGTAATTATCAGAAAATACTAAAAATCAAAGGAAAGAGCTTCATAAAAAAATGGCTTAATTCCAGTTTTAGTTATGCAAATTGGATCAAGCATGAAGGACACATTTGGAAGTAGATATGTGTTAGTTTTCCTCTGTATCTGTTATTAGTGAAGTTGTATTCTGATTGTAATAAATTGCCGCATTTGAAGAATTTCCTAAATTATAATGAAAGGTAGAAAACTGGTGTTAAAAGCATCTAATTTTATATAATCCAAAGTAAATATTTAATGTTGCTGCAGTGTAAGTTTCTTTTTAGTCTTGTGACTGATCATTAGAAAATGTATTTTATAGGTTAAAAAAAGTTTCTTCTGTATAGCACAGGGAACTATGTTCAATGTCTTGTAATAACCTTTAATGAAAAAAATAAGAAAACAAATATATGCATGTGTGTGCATGGCTGGGACATTGTGCTGTGCACCAGAAATTGACACATCGTGATTGACTGTACTTCAATAGAAGAAAATAAATTTAAAAAAATGTATTTTATACTTGGTTCAAGATTCAGATTGTAAAGATAATGGAATAGTGCCATACTCTTTATAAAGCCCTCTACATGCTTGTTTACTAAATTTTTTTTAATGGAAGTATAGTTGACTTACAGTGTAATATTAGTTTCAGGTGTACAACATTGTGATTTGATGTTTTTATAGGATTATTCACAATACCAAGTTATTATAATGTTATTGAATATATTCCCTGTGCTGTATATTATATCCCTGTGACTTTTTTAATTTAATTTTTCAGACTTTTAAAATAATTTATATTTTATTGAGTTAACATTGGTTTATAATATTATATAAGTTTCATGTGTATAACATTATATTTCTATTCCTGTATACACCACAGTGTACTCACTACCAAAAATTTAGTTTCTGTCACCATTCAGTTGATCCCTTTTACGCATTTTGCCTCCGACTCTCACCCGTCCCTTCCCCTCTGGTAACGATTACTGTATTCTCTGTAGCTACCAGTTCTGTTTTTTTTGTTTGGTTTGTTTATTAATTTTTTTACTTACTTTTTTTATTCCATATATGAGTGAAAAGATAAGGTCTTTGTCTTTCTCTGTCTGACTTTATTTCACTTAGCATAATATCCTTAAGATCTATCCAAGTTTTGGCGAATGGCAAGATTTCATTTTTTTTATGGCTCAGTAGCATTCCATTTGTGTGTGTGTGTGTGTGTGTGTGTGTTACATCTTCTTTATCCATTCATTCCTTGATGGGCACCTAGGTTGTTTCCATGTCTTGGCTATTGTAAATAATGCTGTGATGAACAAAGGATGAATAGATCTTTTCAAATTAATGTTTTTGTGTTCTTCAGATACATGTCCAGAAATGGTGGATCAAAAAATCAGTAATTTTTTGAGGCATCTCTATACTGTTTTCTATAGTGGCTGCACCAGTTTACATTCCTACCAATAGTGTATGAATGTTCTTTTTTCTTCAAATCCTTACCAATGTCTTTTTGTTAATAGCCATTCTAATAATTGTGAGATGTTTCTTCTTTGATTTCTGTGTTGAACCATTAGTTTTTTAGTAGTGTGTTTTTTAGTCTTCACATTTTTTTTCTTTTTCCTAATTTCCTTCCTGTAATTGATTTCTGGTTTCATAGTGTTATGGTTGGAAAAGATGCTTGATATGATTTCAGTCTTTTTAAATTTATAGAGATTTGTTTTATGGCCTAGCATGTGATCTATCCTGGAGAACATTCCATGTGAACTCGAAAATTTGTATTTTGTTTTTGGATAGAATGTTCCACTGTAGGTATCGATTAAACCCACCTGCTCTGATGTGTCATTTAAAATCAGTGTTTCTTTATTGATTTTCTGTTTAGATGATCTATCTGTTGATCTAAATGGGGTATTAAAGTTCCCTACCATTATTGTATTACTGTTAGTTTCTCCCTTTATGTCTGGTAATATTTGCTCTTCATATTTATGTGTTCCTGTGTTTGGAGCAAATATATTTACAAATATTATTCCTCTTCTTGGATTGACCCCTTTATCTTTATGTAATACCCTTCTTTATCCTTTGTTATGGTCTTTATTTTAAAGTCTATTTTGTCTGAATCAAGTATTACTACCCTAGTTTTCTTTTTGTTTCCATTTGATGGAATATTTTTTCTATCCTTTTACTTTCAGTCTGTACATGTCTTTAGCTCTGAGGTGAGTGTCTTGTAGGCAGTATGTAGATGAATCTTGTTTTTTTAATTCATTCAGCTATCAGATGTCTTTTGGTTGGAGCATTTAGACTATTTACATTTGTAGTCATTATTGATAGGTATATACTTACTGCCATTTTGTTACTTCTTGTCTGGTTGTTTTTGTAGTTCTTTGTTATTCTTTTGGTCTCTTTTATTGTGGTTTAATGATTTTTGTTAGTGTTACATTTGGCTTCCTTTCTCTTTGTTTATTGTGTATCTGTTGTAGGATTTGGTTTGTGGTTACCATGAGCTTCATCTATATTGAAATGAATATATATTTATTTTAAGCTGATAGTTGTTTAAGTCCAAAGACATTTTAAAAGTTCTACTTTTTTTACTTCCCACTCCTCATATTTTATGTTTTTGACATCACATTTTATATCTTTTTGTGTACTCTTAACTATTTAGTGTAGCTGTAGTTGATTTTATGACTTTTGTCTTTTAACTTGCCTACCAGCTTTTTAAGTGGTTGATTCACTGCCTTTGCTATATATTTGCCTTTATGAGTGAGATTCTTTTCATATGTTTTCCTGTTTCTTTATATAGCCTTTCCTTTTTGGCTTAAAGAAGTTCCTTTAACATTTCTTGAAGGCTGGTTTGGTGGTGTTAGACTCTTTTTAGTTTTTGCTTCTCTGGGAAACTCATCTGTCTTTCAGTTCTGAATAGGTTTGCCATATAGAGAGTATCCTTGATATAGGCTTTTTCCTTTCATCACTTTAAGTATATCATGCCATTCCTTCCTGGTCTGCGAAGTTTCTACTGAGAAATCAGGTGACAGCATATGGAGGTTTCCCTTATATGCAACTCTTAGTTTTTTGTCTTGCTGTCTTTAAAATTCTCTTTAACTTTTGCTGTTTTAATTGTGATATGTGTTGGTGTGTATTTCTTTGGGCTCATCTTGTTTGGAACTCTCTTTACTTCCTGGACCTGGATATCTGTTTCTTCCTGCAGGTTAAAGAATTTTTCAGCCATTATTTCATCAAATACATTTTCTGCCCCTTTCTCTCTCTTTTCCTTCTGGGACCTCTATAATGTAAACGTTACTATGCTTGATGTTGTCTTAGAGGTCTCTTCAACTATTCTCATTAAAATTATTTTTTTCTTTTTGCTATTCTGATAGCATGATTTCAGCTATTTCGTCTTCCAGGTCACTTATGTGTTATTCTGTATCACCTAATTTGCAGTTGATTTCATTTCAGTTATTGTTTCTTCACCTCTGATTGGTTCTTTTCTGTATTTTCTACCTCTTTGTTTAACCTCTATGTTCCTCCACTCTTCTCTCAAGTTCAGTGAGCATTTTTATGATCAAAGCTTTGAAGTCTTTATCAGGTAAATTATTTATCTCCATATCATTAGAGTTTTTTTTTTTTTTCCTGGGGTTTTATTTTGTGCTTTTGTTTACAACATATTTCTCTGTCTTCTCATTTTGTTTGATTTTTTTTTATGTTTGTTTCTATGAATTAGGAGAAACAATTATCTCTTCATGTCTTGAGGGCATGTCCTTGTGAAGGAATGTCTCTGCAGACTGTGTGTGTCCTGTGGCTTTGGCTGGAGGGCTGGAGCTGAAGTGAACCTGGGCTTTTCCTAGGGTACACCTGGAGCTGCTGCCTTTGCATAGGCCAGGGCTTCTCCTGGGGTGCACTGGTGGTTGCTCTCCAGTAGCGGGGGGGTGGAGTTGGAGCCAGAGACTGGTGTGGACTGTGGCTTCTCTCAGGGTGTGTGGAGGGCTAACACTTTGGCAAGGGGGCTGGAGCCAGAGGGGCTAGAGCCAGAGCCCAGTGTGAACTGGAGCTTCTCCTGGGGTGCACTGGGGAATGCCACCTTGGTGAAGGGACTAGAGTGGGATCTTGGTGTGGGCTGGGGGTGGGGGTCTGTTGAGGTATTCTTGACAGGCCAGCTATGATGTCAGGCACTTGTCAGTTTGCTTCCTCTGTACTGGGACTCAGAGTAAGTTTGTGTGCACACTCTTTTAAGAGCAGAGTCTCAGTTTTCTATAGCCCTCCAGCTCTTCTGGATGTAAGCCTCACTGGTTTTCCAAACCTGGTGCTAGTCCTCAGGGTTAGGGTGCCCAAGGTGGGAACTGAACCCCTCACTCCTTAGGGAGGACCTCTGAGTTTTTGGTAATATCTCCACTTGCTGGGGTATGTGGGTTCTAATTAAATCACTTCTCTTCCCCTGTACTCATCTTGGTGTGTGTGTGTTTTTTTTCCTTTTTCTTTGTATCATTAATTATAGAAGAGCTAATCTGCTAGTCTTCAGATCATTCTCAGAGATATTTGTTCTCTATGTAGTTATAGTTTTTGTGTGTCCTTGTGAGGGGGTAAGCTCAAGATCTTCCTATTCTGCCATCTTGGCCCTGCCTTTCCCCCTACATGTTTAATAAATTCTTATTAAAAATATTCTCAGAGCAGTTGAAATGGTAAGACTTTTAAATATTTTTAATGGGTATTATTTAGCCCTTTATCATGCTGACAAAAGTGATAAAATATGATTATTTTGCCAAAGTTAAGTATGAAAAAATATGCTAATGAATGCCAAAGGTAGAAAAATCCCTTATTGAGTTGTTTGAAACCATATGTTGGTTTATCCTCCCTCCCTCCCTCCCCTCCTCCCTTTCTTCCCATTGTTTCTTTTTATTTACCACTTGTAGAATAAATTGGAAAAAAAATCTAAGATACGTAGCCATTTAAAATTACTTATAATGTAATAATGCTCTCATTCAAAATTTATCCTAAATTAATAGTTCTTTTACATTTTTATATGTGTTAGAAGAGTTGGAGTTCTCTTGGGTTAGTGTTTGGGTGTGAAATACAATTGGAGAGAAAGATTGAACATTTACTCACATATGAAGTACAAATGACCATCTGTTACATGCTGGGCACTGTTAGGCACTGTTCTAGATGCTGGTGACATAGCAATGGACAAAACCTCCTCAGGTTTCCCTGTTTCTTTGAAAGTGACATTCTAAAATTGACACAGAATGTTCTTTGAGTTTGTTGCAAGTATAATTCAAATTCCTTTCAAAGGATGAAAGATTTTTTTCCCCAATTGCTATTGAAAAACATATTACAAAAAGACATCATTCACCCTGGAAGAAATTATTATTAACCATTTTTCCTGATTTTCTTACTTTTAACAATAAAATAATTAATTAAAGTTACATTAGTAGTTTTAGATTTGGTGACACTTTGAATATCTTTATTCCCAAGCTATTCTCCAAGTGACATGTAGTGTAGACTTTATAAGAGATATATAGGTCATGGACCACTCAGTTTCACCTCTAACAGTGGCAATTTTATTGAAACTTAATTGAAAAGCATTTAGCCTCTACTTTACTTTCAGTGGTATGGTATACATTCTATAAAAAAATGGAGATGAAGCTCCTTTAGTTACTTTTCCGAGATCAAATATAAGTAAGAGAAGATGCATACAATGAGATTATTGGTCAGGCTCAGGTACAGTAACATTTCTTATGGTTTGTTTGATCATTGATGTCTGTCTTTAAACACATCCTAACACCTCTCCTACAGAACCTTGTGTACCCATTCTTGTTGACTCATTTTTTTCTTGATCTTCCCTCATTTCCATCTTATGTTTTGTCTTTGTTTCAGTTTGTTCATTGTTTCTGTAATGTCCTCTTTTTGTAGAAATCCTTAAACTTTTCCTCCCTGAAGCCTTCTTGGTTTATATCAGTTGCAAAGGGTAATCCTTCCTTTTGAACCATCCTTTTGCCTACATCACTGATGTTTTTATGGCACGTTTCTCACACTGTCTTAAAGTTATCTGGGTATATTTCTCTAAAATTTCAAAACAGGTTGAAATAAAGGAGAAACAGAGCTGCAGAAGAAAGCTGTCCTTGTCACTAAGACAAATCTGACCTTAATGTCCCTACCTTGCTAAAGATATTTTTTTGAAGTCTTGTCCTTGTATCTGAACGCTTGAATTTTCTGTGTCCTAGAATTGGTGTGACCTGGGAGGCTGGTTCATATTAATAATGAAACTCACAGGAGAACAGTATAGGAAAGAGTGCCAGTTCATTGATGTACCCTGTGGGAGTCCTATATGGATATTTAAACACTGTTTTCCTATGCAGGGCACCAGTCTCAATTTTCTAAACCTAGGTTTAGAAAGCTCACTTAGTAACCAAAAAAAAAAAAATTGCTTGGTGAACACTGAAGCAGAGAATAATGAAAGGACTATTATTTCATGGCTGTGGCTCCCTCAACCCATCACTTCTCTTTATCAGCATTCTGGTACTCAGAGATCCTATTTACTTGAGCAGATTCTGTCTTTATTCTTGGAGTTTGTTGAACTGATTTTGTCTTCCTAACAGTCTTCTATTCTGCTTCCACTGTGATGCTCAATGCTCTGTTTACGTTTTCTTTTGGTATATTGCTATGCACAGATTTTGCTCTAGGCCATTTATCAGTATGTATTGATGTTATAATTCAAATTGGTTGCATTCTGGGAGCCACTTATGAATTAAGGACTTAGATGCCTTTTCAAATCATCAATGAATATGGGGTAAGAACCAAGACTTATTTCAATATCTCTTTATGCCTTCCGCCCTACCCCAAAACAATGTCTTACCCATTTTAGGCACTCAATTAATATTTGCTGACTGAAATAATATATTGTAGAACATTTTTATGGTTATTTTTCAAAGCTAACATTTGTTGTCCAGTCATTCCTTAGAAGCACATTCATTTCTGAAAGAGTTGTCAGTATTCAAGGGGACCTTTGCTCCTTCTCGCTAATTGCATTAGTTTTTGTTGATCCAGAATATATATTTTAAGCAGTTGTTCTGTACTGGGGAAAAACAATGAAAATAGCTTGTAAGAAACCCAAATGAAAGCTACATTTGAGTTTGCATAATTTACCTTTCAAATTCTACCTAAGACCTCAGATCTGTATATGCATAGAAAATACTAAGTGCATTTTTCTCTTCTTCTAAACTTGAGTTGAACCTCATTAACCTTGATAGGCTATTTGTATTCATAAGAATTCCAAGCATCCTTGATCAATGATTCCTCCTGATTTAATCTCAGCCTCCATCTTCCATCAACTTACTCTTCTTGAAGAAAAAAAAAATTTGACTTTTAAATTCAATGAAGAACTTCAAAGAAAAAAAACACACAAGGTGCTGTACATAATTTAGATTAAATTTTGAAAGTGATAATTGAGTGACAACTGTCATGATTATTCATTAGCAGAAACATGGGACTGTAATGCCAGAATTTACTTCTAAAAAGAGAGACGGTAGTTGAAAACAAATGATAATCAATTGTAACTTTTGTTTAATGATTAGTATGGCAGAAATAGAAGGAAGAGTGTTCCTTTTATGGATGCTTTTAGGATAAACTCTTTTGATCTTTGAATTTCTTATCTAAAGCTGGCTTTACTATGTAGTGACGCTGTCTTCATTACTACTTTTAAACCCTTCTTAGAGACCTATGGTCTTAGACGGCTTAGTAACCCTGTCTTTCATTTCCTATTGTACTTCTTTTTTAAAATCTTAATGATTTCTCCTCATCCATATGCATGTTGTAAAATATGGTATTATCTGATCAATAAGTAATTTTTAATATATAGATTAGCTTATAAACAAAAGTATTGGGAGCAAAACTTTATAGACAGAGGCTAAAATTGTCGAACCCAGTGGAGACAAAGTCTGCCTCTATTATTAACCAAATTAACCCTGACGTTAGGGCAAATTGCAAAGTCTGTAGATACACTATACGCCAAGTTCTTAAAAAAGCTAACTATTGGCAGAGATTGTGTACAGGTGAAAACTCTGAAACTAAATAAACCTTTGCACTTCTTGCAAGATTTAGTTTAATTTTCAGATCTTTCATCTTCCTGGAAAAATAAGAATTTTAGGAGTTGTGAAGAAAGGCAGTTTTCCTATTTTCTGTAACTCTGAGTTGCTTGCATGTTTCCACAAAGCCAGAAAGTAGGAGTGGACTGAATATTTTAATTTTTTCTCTAAACTATCACTAATACTTATAATTTATCATTTGAGTGTGGTGAATAGGAAAATAATTTAGAAATAAAAATATCCATTTTCAAGTTCTTTATTTTCTGAAGTCATGATAATTTCTACATTGTGTTTTATATATAAATTGAATATGTAGGCTTTTGTGATTCTTATCTCTATGTATATGATGTGTGTGTGAGTGCATGTGTGCACCTGCATGCATGAGGCTGTGGTGAAACAGGGAGGAACTTATATTCCTCATAAAATAATGAAGCTTTGATAATTTCTATTTAAAGCAATGACAAAGATAACAGGTAGCTTTGGAATAACTATTAAAGGAATGGCTATAGAAAAATGGGTGAAATGAAATAAATGAGGTAATATTCTTGCATCTAAGTAATTGATGGTTATTCATTTCTTACTACCACAAATACGTTAACAGAGGGATAGTAGACTTTATATTAAGCAGATTTTAACTATTCATACATTATTCCTGTAGCCTTTCCTTATCATTAGAGTGATTTTAATTTGATAGTGTTTCATTTTAAGTGGAAAATTAACTGCTTGTTAGATGTTTGTTTTCAGGCAGCTGTCTACAAGTGGAAGTGAGATTGTACTGAGCCTTAAACCACAAAAAAGTCAACAAGTTTATTATACTCTTGAAAATGTTCAAATAGTATAAATTATCTTTGTAAGAAAATAAACTATTCATTTGCACTGAGATAAACATTCTTTTAGTTTTTAATAAGTAATACATGGCTAACATCAACAAAGGTAAATGTTAGCAAGTTTTTACAAATGTATTATATGCATTTAGTTTATAGTACTTCAGTTAGGTGAGGTATGTTTTTATATCATGCAACATTTTATTTTTGGGGAATATATAATAAGATGTTAGACTGTTTGCCCTTCCTTAGAGAAGATTACACATTAGGCAAACTTGGCAATTCTGATTGAAGAACAACTTCTGCCTTTGGCAATAGTGGATTATCTTGTTGCAGAACAAACCTCTTACTGAGAAAAACTAGAAAAGCTGGGTAAGACATATGTTGAAAGAAAAAAACTGAATTTTTCAGAAAGTTATCTGGTTACAAAGACAGGAAAGATCAAGTATGCTGTTGAGGAAGGGGATGCAGAGTGATGGATCTGACACTTGGCCCCACTTTCCCTTGGAATGTGCTCTGAATTACAAATTGAGCAGAGCTTACAACAGAGTTTAGGCCCCTGAAGAGGAAGAGCCTGGTTAACATTTCACACCTGGGATGAGATACCCAAGGGCTAAACCCCAGGATTCTATGTGAACTGAAAATAGACTAATAGTCATAAAGACTGTAACATAGCTTTGAGTCTGCCTTGATTTTGTCTCTTCCTATCCTAACTGTCCATTTAAACAAAAGTACAGTTGACTCTTGAACAACTCGGGTTTGAATTGCATGGGTTTACTTATATGCAGATATTTTTTCAGTAGTATATATTACCATGGTCTAGTTGGTTGAATGCATGAATACATGGTCTAGTTGGTTGAATGCAAGAATACAGTGGAACTGTAGATATGGAGGGCCAACTATAAGTTATACTTGGATTAACTCCTTTTGTTGTTCATGGGTCAACTGTAAATCTTTTGTGGAGGAAGATATTACCATCCAAAGCCCTCATATTGTTTCTGTAATTTGTCATAGAATATCTAGCATTTAATCAGAACTTAGCAGGCAGAAAACAAAACCATACTAATAAAAAGCAAGAGAAAAAAAAAGCAGAACTAGAAACAAGCATATAGACTATTCAGATATAAGTTAATAGAAATCAACTTTCAAGCAATGGTTATTAATATGTTAAGAAGTTAGGTTGTAAGGTATTTAATTCTAGCAGAGAATAGGACATGAAAAAAAATCACTAGAAATCTGAGAATTGAAATATATACCTAAATTAAGAGCTGGTTAGGTAGGTAGAGTTTAACAGAAGATTAGAAACATTTTTCCTTATTACCCTGAAGAATTTTATGAGTTCTCTATCCATATGTATGCTTAAGTTATATAATATGTGGGTTGGTTTCTTGTTTTGTATTCTATTTTTAATATCTTCTAATTGGCAGTGAGAAAAACAACTTCTTCAGTCTTTTATTCAATAAATTTTGATTAAAGGCTTGTTAGGTATTGGGTCTGGTGCTGGGGTCTGGGGTTACACAAGTGAAATTAACATTGCCCCAAGTAAAGTCACAACCACTGGACTCACATTTAGCATCAATGTCAGTTCGCCAGAAAAACCAGGCCTCTCCATTGTGGATGGGCAGAATCACTGTGATTCTTAAAATGTGGAGTAGGGGTATGAGCAGGGGGCTCTGAACCTTTGGAAGTGGGCATGATGCTCATTGGTTCGTACTGCACCAGGATGACTCCTACCTTCCAAGGGCATATGTATATATATATGAAAGCAAAGAGTCATCAGAATACAAGACAGCAGAAATATCTTCAAGTAGAAATTGGTACTTGATGATTGAAAATCTGAAACAATGGCTTCATAGTTTTGTAGGTTTAATGATTTCATTATTATGTCACATTTTCCAGTTATATTTGTCCCTTCAAACTTACAAGAAACTGAGACACACTCAGATGGGGGTTTAATGTAAGAGAGGCAAGAAACTATCTTGATAGCTGCCCTGCTGGACTTAATGGAGAAAACAAACTTCATACATGTAACCACACTAACTCTATGTTGACACTCTATTCCAAAAGGGGTAAACTTCAACCAGCTCTCGATGGCTCCCTTAGGTTTAGTAATAATTTATTGGTTGAGTCATCTGTCACCGTGGTGCTGGAGTCACTGGGTTCTACTAGTACTCTGGTTTTTTGTTTGGATTTGTGTATGTGTGTGTGTGTATATGTGTATGTATTTGAATTTCTATTAAAAATCAATTGCTTTCAGCCTGAAAAAATTCCTTTAGGGTTTCTTGTAAGGATGGCCTACTAGCAACACATTCTCTCAACTTTTGTTTATATGACAATGTCTATTTTATCTCATTTTAAAACAAGAATTTGCTGGATGTAAGACTTTACTTGATTCTCTTGCAGCACTTCGAATATTGTCATCGCACTGATTTCTGTTTTCCATTGTTTGTCATGAGAAGTCAGCTTTTAATCTTCCTGGGTTCCCTCATACATGATGAGTAATGTTTCTGTTACTGCTTTCAAGATATTCTCATTGTCTTTATCTTTCAGCATTTGACTGTGTTATGCTTGGATATGGATATTTTTGCTTTTATTCTATTTGATGTTCGTTAAGCTTCTTGGATATAGATTAATACTTCTCTTCAAATTTTGGAAGTTTTCAGCCATTGTTTCTTGTATTTTTCTGTTCCTTTCTTTCCCTCCTTTCCTTTTGGTATTTTTGTTACATGTATATTTCTCTGAGGCTTTGTTCATTTTTATTCTTTTTTTTTTTTCTCTGTTCCTTCAATTACATAATCTCTGTTGATTTACCTTAAATTTTTGGATCTTTGAATCTTTTCTTCTGCCAATTCTAATCTACTATTGAGCCTTTCAAGTGAATCTTTCATTTCACTAATTGTATTTTTCAATTCCAGAATTTCTGTTTTAAAAAATAATGTCTGTCTTTTTAGTGCATTCTCTCTTTGATGAGACACTGTCATCATATACTTTTATTTTTTTAAAATGATTTCCTTTTGTTCTTGGAACACATTTCTGACAGCTGATTTTAAATCTTTGTCCATTAAGTTCATCATCTGCACCCCTTCAAAGCCAGTTTTTATTGTCTACATTTTTTCTTTTGTATATGTTACACTTTCCTATTTCTTTTCATGTCTTGTAATTTTTGTTGAAATAGAGCATTTTAGATAATATGTTGTATTAAGTCTGGGTACTAATTTACTCCCCACTTTCTTGGGTTTGTTGTTGTTTATTTTTTTTTTATTTAGTGAAATGGCTGGAGTACCAGTTAGGAAAAGATATCTATTCTGAGTCACAGAGAGGCAAAATGATGGAAAATACAGAAAGGTTCATAAGAAATATATGGGACATAGTGAAGAGATCTGAAGTTCAAATATGTATGTAATTGGAGTCTTAAAAGCAGAAGAATGAGGCAGGGCAGAAGCAATCGCTGAAGAGAAAAGACATCGATTCACATAATTAAGAAGTTCTGAGAATCCAAAGCAGGACAAATACAATGAAAATCACAGCTAGACATGTCATAGTAAAATTAGTAAAACTAAAGAGAAAGAGAAAACTTCAAATGCAGCTAGAGGGGAAGGAAGGCATATTATGTGAATGATCAAAATGGAAACCAGAAGAATAAAAAGATGTCTTCAGAGTACTGAAATAGAATAATTGCCAGTCTAGATCCATACTTAGTGAAAATATTCTTCAGAAGTGAAGGTGAAGTAAAGATACTTCTCAACAGCAAAACTGACGAATTTAACTTTAGCAGAACTATAATGGTAAAAGTAATTTTTTGAAGGAGAAAGAACAAAAATGCATCAGGGAATGAAGACCAATATATATGAGGCAAAAATTTGGGAAAAATCTAAGTGAATATTGAGTTAAAAACAGTGGTACTAATATCTTGTATTTAATTTATTTATAAAATCACATGAATACTGTTTAGTTTGGGAAGTTGTATATATTAAGTTGAAGTGTTTTTAAAATCCTTGATATGGAATTGGATTAGGAGCCATATCTTGAATTCTCATTGGTATAGAAAACACACTGATTTTACTTTGTCTGAATGCATGGCTGTGTTGGGGGAATATCATGTTCTTGGACTTTGAGGGGCTGATTACAGAAGCATCCCTCAAAGCCATCCATTTCCATGTCGACTAGAGCCAAAAAAGAGATTATTATTGTTTTTCTTTTCTTTTTTTTTTTTGTGGTAAAATAGACATAACATAAAACTTACCATCTTAACCATTTTTAAGTAAACAATTCAGTGGTATTAAATACTTTCAGACTTTTGTGCAACCATCAGAACCATCCATCCCCTCCCCTATTGAAACTACATCTGTTAAATAGTAACTCTGCATCCTCCCCTCCCACCAGCATCTGGCAACTACCATTATACTTTCTATATATGATTTTGAACACTGTAAGTACCTCATATAAGTGGAGTCATACAGTGTTTGTCTTTTTGTGATTGGCTCATTTCACTTCGCCTAATGTACTAACGGTTCATCCATGTCGTAGCATATTGCAGAATTTCCTTCCTTTTTAAGGTTGAATAATGGTCCATTGTATATATATTTTGCTTATCTGTGTATCAGTTGATGAATAGTGGGTTGCTTCCACATTTTGGTTATTGCGAATAATGCTGCTGTGAACACAGGTGTCCACACATCTCTTTAAGACCTGCTTCCACATCTCTGGGGTACCTTCCCAGAAGAGGAATTGCTGGATCATATGGTAATTCTGTGTTTAATCTTTTAAGAAACCGATCTTACTGTTTATCCCAGCAGGTATACCATTTTATATTCCCACCAACAGTGCAGAAGGGTTCCAATTTATCCAACACTTTTCTTTCCTCCCCTTCCCTCCCTTTCCCTTCTCCTCCCCTCTCATCCCCTCCCCTCCCCTCCCTTCCCCTCCCCTTCCCTTCTCCTCTCCTTTCCTTTCCTTTTCATTTGTTTTATAGTAGCCGCCCGAATGGGTGTGTGGTGGTATCTCAAAGGATCATTATTTTTGTTTGAAACAATGTTTACTTTAGAAAAAAGAAAATAGACCTCTTTTATCTCGTTTAGCTTTCCTTAGCTTCTATTTCCTGTCTAAAATAGAAAAATTGATTTTTCTCGATTGCACAAGGTTATTGTATCATATAAGATAATGTGTCTGATCTATTTCAAATAAACCATAATGCTCATAATGATGTAGAGCAATACAGTTGTGTTATGTTACACTTAGTTTCTCTTCTTCACTGTATGTCAGTGCCATTAAGAATAATATTTTTTTTAGTTGAACTGTGTAACTTACCCTAATCCTCTCAGCTGCTACATCGGTATTGGTAAGTCACAGGTGTACGCCTTTGACTGATACCTGCTTTGCCCTGTTGCATTTCATAGTAAATGTGTAACTGTATTTGCTGTAGAACCTCAATCAAGACAGTCCCAAATACTAATCTGCTTAAAGCAGAACAGTTCTATCCCATCTATATTCAAATTTTCTTTTCCCACAGTGCCTGCTTTAAACATCAGAGTTACAGAGTTAAAATTATCAGTTTAATAGAGTGTGAGAAAAATTAAGAAAACAAAACGTACTTTGAGATATGTGTGCCAGGGTCAGAATTCCCCTAGTGTGTTGCTGGAGACTGGATGATATATGTCGCCTTGTGTTTTAAGTTAAGAACTCTGAGGAAATGTGTATTTAAAATGTTCCGTATAGTGAACATCACGGCTAATGAAACAAGTTAATATTTTATCTCTTAACGAAGAGATGAATGTATTTAATTAATTGAACATTATTTTCTGTACTTTGCTTAAGCTTAGTATCATGTTTCATTAAAAAGTACAAGGGAACTGTGGTTGTATGAAGCAGATATGTTCTCATAGGATTTGTGGAGAAATAATCATTTTTAATCACTTGGAAAGACTGAGGAACCTATTATTTGGGATTAATGTCCCTTGTGTGTCTCTGCTTCATTGAACGAAAAGAAAATGATAATAGTATTTGTGGTCAAAATTAGTATGATAGAAAAGACAGAAGGTTATGTTTTTAAAGGGAGAATATTTGTGACACAGTTACCATAATGACCCCTGATTTCTTTTTTAATTCAAGTATAGTCAGTTTCAATGGGTCAGTTTCTGGTGTACAGTATAATGTTTCAGTCAGACATATACATACATATATTTGTTTTCATATTCTTTTACATTATAGGTTACTACAAGATATTGAATATAGTTCCCTATGCTATATAGAAGAAATTTTTAAAATCTATTTTATATGTAGTTGTTAATATTTGTAAATCTTGAACTGCCGATTTATCCCTTCTCACCCCTTTCCCCCCAGTAACTGTAAGATTGTTTACTATGTCTCTGAGTCTGTCTCTGTTTTGTAGATGAGTTCATTAGTGTCTTTTTTCTTTTTTTAGAGTGAGTGATATATGATTTTTTTGATGTTTTATGTGGCTGATCCCTCAGTCATTAAGTGTTTGAATCAGTTTTTATAAGATTATTAATAGATGTTTTGCTTGAGTTAAAAAATGTTGACTCATAGACTTTAAGTATATGTTCTACTTTCAACCAATCATGACTTTAAAAAAAATTTTAAATAGTATGATCCCAATGAGTAATGGCCTAATTTAGCTGCATGTAAGTATATTTTGGGGCTACCAGAAATGTTTTGATTGATTTGAGTTCTTTTATTCAAAGAGATTTGCCTTAGTTCTTCTGACTATGGAAAATTGATTAGTTGTCCTCTTGGTATCAGTTCATAAAACACCTAAATTATACTGAAATGAATGAGTTCATTAAGACATGCAAGAATATGTCAAGCTAATTTCCCAGTAGAGGTGAGTGGGGCATGGCTTAATTGAGAATCTGAGAATTTCAAGTGAAATCCTATTAAATCTGTTAGTTCTTTTGTTTACTCAGTAAAGGCAAAACTTTGTAATATCGGTTAGGGCTTAGTGTGGGAAATAGAACTGCTCCAGGTATTTTATATGATAGTTGTTAATAATATTGGCAGATGTGTCCCTGCCTCGGCTTCCAAGAAAGGATGGATAGCACAAGGGAGGAGATTCACTACAGAACAAAGTAAGTTATTATCTCTCATGACCTTGCGGGCCAGCAGCGAAAAACCAAATTAGCAAGTATATGGCCCCTGCCTCACTTCCACATTCTAAATCTCTCCACACTGCATCTAATTTGCCCCCGGAACACAGCTCAAGGGAGTGCTGAGCATTTGGTTTTGTAGCCTCCATGGAGTAGGAGTATATTAGGAAGTGGAGCTAGGGGCTGATTGCTGCTGGGTGATACACAACAATGGCAGTAGTCAGGTTTTCTTTTGGTTGAGAAACACGGCCTTGCCTTGTCTTTTTCACAGTCTTTGAGCCTAGCTTTGTGGCACTCAGTGAATGCTGGTTGAATTCGTGTGAAACGTAACATCACGTTTACATATACCCATGCATTAGTAATGTTATATTCAATCTGTAATAGTTCTTTTCAGGGTTTTTTTTTTTTTTTTCTTTTGAAGCATTCTGTCCATGTTAGTTTAAACTAAATCATCATCTATAAATACAATTAACTGGTCACGTGGAAACTAAAATATTCCCATCATGCTGGAAAAGAGTTTAATTTCAATAAAAACAGAACGTGTAGATAGAAGTTTAATATTGTTTCTGTTCTTGAGTCAGTCATCTTCCTCACTGGACTACTTGCATCTCATTTTGGATATGTTACTGTTTTCTTTAGTGACTGTTTTCATTTTGTCCCTGCTTTAAGAAAGTCATATTTTGAGCTGGAATTAGTCTACTCTGTTCGCAGAGTCAGTATTAAAGATGATTAATTGAATTCTATTTCAAATGGTATTCTACTTGAGGCTTGTTTGCTGTTTATTAGCTTTAATATCACTGTTTTTGTTCTTGTAACAAACTGAGCTTTATGTCATTTTTGTGTCAGTGTATCATTTTGATATATTCAGACAGTTACTACTTTAATTCTATTTGGTTTCTAGAAACTGTATTGTAAAGCAGATTATTCTGTTGTGGTTTGTGTGTTTTTATATAAATATAGCAATTAAGAGTTGTGTTTCCAACCAAGGATTTTTAACCAAAATCTTTTACGCTTAAAATGAAGTTGTCATCAATGCCAAGATATAAAAACTCTTAATCTCTATAGTAATTAAAATTTTAAAATATCGGTAAAATGAGTATACTACAAACACCACATAATTTTACGGTGTGTGTCTTTACTCTAGCACACTAAGAAGTATGTGTGTATGGACAACTATTGTGTCTCTGATATACCAAAAAACTGACAGCCAAGCTGTTATAAATATTAAAATGAAAATGTACAGTTAATTTTTTTAATCCTAATATTTAGAAGGGGCTTTCTCAGATATTATCAAACTATTTGGGGAAATTGAACAAGTGGCGTTTTTATTAATAAACAGATGCTTTACAAATGATTATATTTCCATGTGGCTTGCCCCTAATTTGGAATCTTCCCCACCGCCCCAGACATTACAGAATCAAATTATTTTGAATTCTTACAAAAGGCTTTTTTTGTGAGTGTTTGGGAGAGGTGTCTCATTGATTGGATTCTCCTGTTCATCGTTTTCCTCTTCTCCATCCTCCTCTCAACCCCGTTTCCCCTGCCAACACCAATGTTATAGGCAAGTGCATCTTGAAAGAAGATACCAAAGAGAAACAGGGCAGGAATGCTAGGCAGGCTCTTGCTTTAGTGTTGTTGGTGTTGAGTTCTGAGATTGGCTGGCATGAATGGACACATCCTCTCTATCTCTGTTTCTGTCTCTCTCTTACCCATCCTCCCTTTCTTTCTCTCTATTACTTTCAGTAGCAAGTGTTGAATTATCTTCTTTTCCTTCCCTTTGCCATTATCTAATGTTGTTAGAATAGGGCTCTTTTCTTTTGCACAAATAATTATTGTTAGAAAGCACTATATCATCAGATAAAGACAATGAGGAATGAAATGTAAGAATAGATTAGATAGCATAAATCGGGAAGAGAGGCAGAATTTGAAATAGAGAAGAAAGAATTGCTCCTCTGTATCACATTTATTAAAAATAACTGTTGTGTCTGTTTCCTCAACTAGGCTGTAGGGTTCTTAAGAGCAGTAGAAAACAGAACAATGCTGTCTTACTCATCTTTCTGTCTCAGCACCTTTGTTGTTGCTGAATGCAGTAAATTTTTTTTGGGGCTGAATGGAAACACCTGTATTTTCTTCAGAAACACTGGCTAGTTTCTTTTCTAGCCTCTTAAGTGCTGCAGGTGGTTCTTATAAACCAGCTCCATTGAATTTGCTGAAATTGAATTAAGATGAGAGAAGAATTGGTTCTAAAAGTCCATTTCTGCTTTAAAAGGATGATCTTCAATTATTTTTAATGTGGCTGTAACATTTTAATATTCTAGTGTTAGGACAATGTCCTTTGGTGGTTAATCTTAAGCACATAACTGCTCATGTTGTTCCCTGGCTAAAAAACATTTGAAAGCTTAAACTGGATTTCAGCATCCCACCCAACATGATTTCTGACCGTGCTTCCCAGTCTCTTAGCTCTCTTGAGCTGTTACTCTTCGTGAACAGCCACAGACGTCCTGCCCGCTCTGTGGCTCCTGCCCAGGCTGTTGTTGGTCATCAGTGCTCATCTCCTTTCTAACAGTGATCCACTCGTTTCTCTTCTTCACATTTTAGTTTGCCTGTTGTCTCCTTGTTTTTCGTTTTCTTCTTATGAGGTCTTACCGATCAGAATAGTTTCTCTTAAATTTACTAACTTAAATCCTGTTTCTGCTAACACTGATATTGCTTCCTTCCTGCTGGATCATATTTGCTCTGATCAGTATTTCTCATACAGTACTTTGCTGGTTTTAACCTAAGTCAACCGTATGCTGTGATTTTTCTCTCTGTTTCAAAAAAGTTCTAGAAACATCTGTGCATCAGAGATTGTGTAATTCCTGTTAAGGATTCCCTTCTGTCTCAGGAAGAAATATGGCCAGTTCTTTAATTATTGAAAAGACTGGCTAGTATCCAAGCCAGCAATACAATGAAGCAGAATCAGTATTTGAATATTAGGGACCAGTGACGAGTCCTTTCTCTGCTGAAAACAATCTTCCTTATCTTGTATTGATCATTTTATCTTTCCGTGCCTTCAATTTCCTTACCTCTAAAATACAGACATTAGATTGCCTCTCTAATTCCAACTTTTTTTTTTCTATTTAGTAATAAAAAGCTATCATTGTTGAATTGCTGAAATGTGCCCGTCAGTCTTCCAGGTGTTTTATGTAAGTGATCTCGAGTAGGTCATCATTGTTCTGTGATGTCGATGGTACTGATTCCCTTCTATAAATTTAGCCTCTTTGGTTCACAGACAGTAAGCAGTTCTAAGGTCATAGACTAGCAGAGCTGGGATTTGAACTCAAGTCTGGTACCCATGCTCTTTCCATGGTAGGCCACTGTCTCCCTGGGATGTTATTTTGAGTCCTGTAAGCCTAGCTATTTTCTCATTACCGTTACAAGTTTCCACAGGAAGTACACAATACTGTAGGTGGAAGTGTTTATTTAAGATAAATACTATTTAGAGTACCCTGACTTATTTGGGACCAGGCTTTCATTTTTAAATGTTCACTAAGGTGCCCAGTCTTTTGTGTGTGTTGACTGTCAAGTGAGAGTAGAGGAGAAATTGTGCTTTACTGTATTTTAGCTACATCAGTGAACAAATAATTATTGTTGAGACCTATACCATAGTCTACTTTTTGTCCCTAATCCCTCATGGAAAATGTTTTAAATGTAGGCTGAGCAGTTCTTCTTTATGAATATGAGAAATAACAAGGTGGGTGGAAAGATCTTTGTGTGCTAGACAGAGCAGATTTCTTTATTCTGTAAATTTGCCTCATTATTCTACCTTGTCCAGTTTTTCCACTTTTGTAATTTCCAGTTGATAAATATCCTTTTGTAAGCAAAATGTCTGAAATTATGATCTTAGATATGTGATCAGTTAAAGCTAGAATTTCTGGGGTGTCCTATCCACATTATTTTTTTAATAGAATCACTTATTGATTTATGTTAATTTTAAATGTCATATTCATATGAGTAGGCTGTCTGTAATTTTCTTAGAATTTGAATACAACCACTGCAGTCATTAAAAATGGAGCCAGTGGCAGCCACAGCCAATCCATTTTAAAGGGAGGGTTCTTTTCTACCATCTTCTAAATGCATTGTTTTACAGGTATTATTTATAGTTAAGTGTTTTATAATTAAGAACTCATTTAAGGACTTACCTTTTTTCATCTCTGTCTGTTCTTTGGTCATTTTACTCCTGGAAGAGAAGAGCTAACTTAGTAGGCCTGAGACAGCTTTCCTTAGGAGGGCCTGCTTGCAAGGTAGGCCCTGGTCTAGCATCTAGAAACTTGAGTGATAATCAGTTCTTTACACTGATACGAATCTTTCCCTAATGGTGAGGGTAGCTCTCTGTGCCTAGACCTTTTGTACAAACAAAATGTTGTTTAAGCTGAACATCTGCTTTACTTCTGGGAGTGTGGAATTCTGGTACATGCTAGGCAGACAGTGGCTAAGTGACTAGCCCCTAATTAAAACTTTGGGCACTGAGTCTCTAATGAACTTCCCTGGTAGACAACAGTTGATGGGTGTTGTCAGAATTCACTGCTGGGAGAATTGAGCATGTCTCGTGTGATTCCACTGGGAGAAGGGTCTTGGAAGCTTGCACCTGGTTTCCACTGGTCTTCACTGCATGTCCTTCCCCTTTTACTGATGTTGCCTTCTGTCTTTTCACTCTAATAAATCTTAGCATAAGCACAACTATGTACTTCTATATGCTTCTAGTCCTGTGAATCCTTCTAGCTGTCGCCAAACCTAAGACCTTCAACACAGCTAGTAGCTAATATTTTTTTCCCCACCTGAAAAAGGAAAGAGAAAAGAAATGGAATTAAATGTATAAAGTTTTAGTAAGTTTGTGCTTTTGGTAATATACTGTGAAGGGGATTGGAACATGCCACCCAAAGTATGCCACTTTGGCATATTGATTATTTTCAGCTGAAGGCACTTGAGGGCGAATAGATGCAGAAAGGGCTCTCTGACCTCCTGTTTCTACCTGAAAGCAGATCAGTATTTACCATGAGGAAGGAAACCTCCTTGTACCAGGAAGAGAAAAACATTCTCATCATTGGAGACTGGGAGGTGATCTGTACAAACCTAAAACAACCCTTATCTTCCATTAATTTCCCACATATATTTCCTAGTCACTTTCCTACAGTTTACCACCCCTAGATGCTTCTTAAATCCCTTTTCCTTTGTCTTGTCATTCTCCATAAATTCTTTTTTAAAAAGACATATAAGCTCTCTGTCCTGACCACTTCTTTGGGTCTTCATTTTTCCTATGAAGGATCCTGAAGGTATGTAAAAATATTAAATAAAATTTGTAATCTTTTCTCCTGTTAATCTATCTTGTGTTAGTTTAATTCTCAGGTCCACCACAGAAACTGAAAGGTTCCCTTTGGGAGTCTAAAGGTTTTTCCTTCCCTGCAACTGGAAAAAAAAGAATTCCTGGTAAAAAGTATGCTTCTATGTCTTTGGATTGATTTTATCTTTGATGGTACTTATATAGTGAGAAATAAATAGTGGGCTTATTTAAGTGATATGAAATTTAACCACCCTGCTTTAGTAGCTGAGATAATTCACACAATTTAAATACAAAAAGTTCTTCAGGGTAGTTGCTTCCAGGAATATATGATAGTAATGATGGAATTCAAAATTATCATAATTGAATAAACAAGAAACTTGTTTTTCATTTAACATTTCTTGTAGTACATAGGATGATACTAGTATTTACCAAATGTGCCTACCCTGAAAGTATTTATGGATTAAGGATGTGTTTGTATGCTCATGTGCCCAATGTATACGTGTGTATGTATGTATGAGTGTGTGTGTTTATGGGAGGAATTGTAATGAGGGTTCTCATTCTTTTGATTGATGGGGGAGAAGTGTTTGTTACAATTATACCATTCTGATTGGTTATTTGAGGAAGATGAATTAAAGAATGTCAAAGCAGTGGCTGAATAGGATCTGCCGAGGAGTGAATATAAGGAAGGAGTTCTTTGACAAGTTTCACTTGAGGTGTAATGTAGTCAAACTGACAGGGGCAAAGTGGTGGCAACAGTTTCCAGACTCCAGGCCGTTAAGAGGTGGTGTGTTCATCCAGTTTTCAAATTGAAACCTACTTTCCCATCAGTAGTGAGAACCATATTATTTACAGTAAGAACCACCCCTTTTCTGTTCATTTACACTCACATATCCAATTAATGCCGTGATGTTTACAGATATTCTTCTAAGTAAATCATTGTCTGTTATCTTTGAATATGAAAGTCTGAAATTTTAAAATGTGAGAACAAAGAAATTTAGTTGTTAAGCTCTGGGCTTGCACGTATTAATACTATTCTTATTGCTCTGTAATTACAGAAGAATAAATAATGCTAAACTTCTTTACTTCTGGACTCAAAAGAGTTGCTGGAGAAATTCGAAGAATTTTGTATGCTCTTGGGCCCATTATAAATTTGAGACTATCTAAGTGTAACCTTATTTCTGTTTGTCAGCTCTTAAACCTTTATCTCTTGTTCAGTTTCTCTTTTTGTACAGCAGTTATTTCAGATTTTCTCGCTATATTTAAATACACAGTTCTGCCTCCATTTTTATCCTTCCTCAGGAGAGAGAGCCTTTACCGCTATTTTAATAGTACTGTCTTTTTGTTAGGAGTTGATCATTTGATAAACTCACTTTTCTGACATGTTAAAATTAAGATGCCTGTGGGATTACCTAGTGTAGAAAGTCATTATGCAATTAGATATTTAAAGGTCTGTAGTTTAGAAGATCAGTCTGGCCCTGAATTAAGAATCACTTATATCTGTTTTTCTGCATACTTACCACCAAAGACATTTTGTAGGTGGAATGATGCTTAATACTAGAACCCTGTACAGTTAATCTCTATTTAAAAGCTAAATAGTAGAAGAGACCCAGGAAAGGAGATTGTTAAAGAACAGGAAGAAAAAGGAAAACTAGTGAGAGTGTTATTATGAAAATAAGAGAAGAAGAGAGACTTAAGAATGAGAAGAAGTAATTGGCAGTGTCACATGCAATAAGAATAGCAGGAAAGATTTGAAGAAATTCCATTGTATTTGGCTATAGGTGATCTTTGGGGATCTTGATGAGAGCTATTTTAATTATATAATAAAGATGGAAACCAGATCCAGTGAATTGGAAATAAGACTGTAGGCATCAAGTGTGGACTGCCCGTTTCCAGGAGTTTATTTTAACAGGAAGAGTACAGGGTGCTGGTTAACAGATCATGTCAGATTGATAAAAGTTTTTTTGTTTGTTTCATTTAAAAAAAAATCACTGATTTTTTTTTTGAAGATCAGAGGAGTAGAGCAGAATAATCAGTAGGGAGAGAGAGGTTGAAGATGTGGAAGGTGTAGTGAAGCTCTTGAGGGATGTGTAAAGAAGTAGCAAAGACAGGCTTATTTGTCTAAGGAAGAAAGATCCCTTTTCCTCAGAGCCTGGAGAAGAGGAGAGACTGACCACTAGAAAGAGTCAGGATGGTACAAGTAGGAAATTTTGGGGGTGTCCTGCCTAATAGCCTCGATTTTACTTCTAAAGGGAGAGCTGTGTTATATCCTGGAGTGAGTGAAAGGATGGTCGGTTCAGAGACAGAACATTTTGCAATGGCCACAGTTTGGACGGGTTGGAGGCAGGCAGGGGAGTTTCTGGGCACTGAGGAGTTGGCTTTCAGTGTACGGTCGCATCAGCTGATACTCCTATGTGATTTTCCTTAAAGACCCAGTAACCTGATGTAGGAAATAGATTTTTTTAGTTCTCCCAGAGCTGGTGATTTTGCTGTTCAAGTTCAGTAGATGAACAGTTTTTAAAAGAAGTTTAAGATGTGAGCAAGAGAGTATTGAAAGTGAAATAAGGAAGTTAGGTTAAAGAGCCTGAATTTAAAGTCAGCAAAAGGAATGTCAGGGTTGTGGTCATCCACTTGACAATGAAGCACAGATGCATCAGAAGAAAAGAAGTGAGGTGACCAGGCAGATGGGTAGATAAAGCCAGAGGCCTGGGGAGGAGATAATGGAGGAAGGGGGTTTTGAGACATACCTCTTGCTTCAGAGAGGAATGTTCTGAAAAAAACACTGGGATGGGACTGTGGAAGTGGGTGACTGAAGAGGCCTGGAGTCAGGGTCATCTGAGAAACTGAAAGCTTAGCAAGGGTTGAAAACCTGGGCTCTGGAGCCAGACTATCTGGGTCTAAATCCTGTGCCCTCACTTGTTAGGTATGTGCTCTCGGGCACGTTCCAAGTGTTGGTTACCTGTCACTAAAGTCAGGATGATAACGGTGCCTTACTTTAGTTTGTGGTGGGATTGAATGAGGTAATTCATATAAAGCATTTGCACCATCCCTTGCACAGTGTAAGTGCTCAGTAAGCTTTAGTGGTTGCTGTCATCAACATCATTATTTTCATTATTATCGCTAGCTCCTTGTCATTTAGATCTTAGCTCGTATGTCACCTCCTAAGAGAGACCGTCCCCAGCCGCACCATAGAATATAGACCTGTTCAGGTAGCTAACTGTCCAGCACATTTTAGCACTGTTGTAATTGCTGTTAGTGTGAGTTTCTCCCCAGTTAGATTATTAGCTTCTTTGGTGTTGGAGCCAGGTCTTACTAACCTTTCTATAAACTGTGTATCTAACGCATAGGAAGTATAACCACTCTCCCAAGTGTTTGGTCTGGGGGAAAAATGGTATCTCTCTGTTGATACAGAAATCACTTCAATACTGCTTGATAATAAAGTTGATTTCCGGCATAGTGGTAAAACTTTTAGATATGGGCAAAAGGGCAAATCACCATCACTAGGGTTTTCTGATCTCATTAGAATTTTCCACACAAACAAGTGCACAGTTCTCAATTTACTGTTTTGTTTGGGTGGACAAAGGAGTGACTCATCTCTTCCAGGCTGCATTGAATTTAGCAAGCTGAGCAAATGCAGACCTCTTGTTTTCGAGGCATTAATTTTGTTGCCATAATGTCAAACCATGGCTTTAATCATGAGAGAAATTATATTTAGCTTTATTTGAGCCACAGTTCAGGGATAATGGAATCTGGAACTTAATAGCCTGCTCTTAGAGCCAGAGGAAGTTGGTAAATGTTTCCAGTCTCTGTTTGTAGGTGCCTTAATGCAATGTAGGTAATATTTACTGTTGGTCCAGCTCACAGTGTCATCGTAGCCTCCTGAACCCAATCTCACTTGGACACATGATCTTTTCATGTTACTTTTGTTACCACAGATGTTTGGAAACCGAGGCTCTGGAAGGGCAGCTTATGGGACACGTTGTAAGCACTTATTGCTGAACTTGTCACCCCCTTCCAAAGCTTTATGAGAGTGGCTTAATGTTAATGATTATAACATACATTCTTTTTATTTGTTTAAAATGTTATATAAAAGTGATGACCTCTCATTTTTGAAGTTAAAAATCGATATTTACCCATTCTTCTCAAATTAAAAATGTATCAATCATGATGATTTAGTATAAATTCCAAATGTATTATTGACCAACTCTGTTTTAGGGAAGCTAGATTTTAAGAGTTCAGGTTCTTTTCTTGATTAGGTAAGTATTCCACATAAATTTAAGTTTATTTGAAAATCTATGCTACAGTGACTTGTATAAACTTGAGATCAGTTCATCAACTTAACAACATTATGTTGATTTAGCTGGAAATAACCTATCTAGAAACACTTTACTGAGAGTTTTAAATAGACTTTTACATATAGTGTTATCTATACTATATTTCTATTATCAGTGCTCATTTTTTGTTAGATTTTTATTTTATTATAACAAAATTTTATGCCAGCTAAAAAGTAAAATATTACATATGATTATATATGATTGCTGTGATAATCTGACAAATTTTGAAACATTGACATTTCTTTATTTGGACAAAACACTACATTCTTAGTAAAGCAATGCACACTGTTTTTCTCATCAACAAGGCTTTCTATTTTGGTGATAGTCAATTCGAAAAAAACAATTTTCCCTTTTTGGATAATAAGGTAGTCTAAAAAAGAGGAAATATTTTTATATAAAATTATTCTCAACTAATGTGATCATAAAATACATAGGAAAGTACTCATGTGTTTTTGATTGATTACTAATTTAGTGACATGGGAAATTCTTGTTTGATGATATGTTATGCGTCCAATTTTGACCAGAACAATTTCGTAATATTTCACATGCCTCATTCCTAGAATTTAACACGTGAATTGGAGAAGAGGGAAAAACAGCAACTAGAGATGTTGGATGAACTGAAGGAGATCCAGAATCACTTTGAGGCATGTGACGCCAAGCAGAAGCGTGCTGACCTCCAGATCTCGAAGCTAACTCACCATGTGGAGGAGGCAACCAAGCAGGCTGAGCAGTACCTCCTCGAGTTCCAGCAGTCAGAGGCCTTGAGGCAGGAGGCAGAGAAGAGGAGAGAAGAGCTGAAGCTGAAAGCTCAGGAGTCTATTAGGCAGTGGAAGCTAAAGCATAAGAAGTTAGAGCGAGCACTGGAGAAACAGTCTGAATCTCTTGATCAACTGACAAACAAAAATAATCAGGTATAAAAGCCAGATTCCTAAGGGATGATTTTTGCTGTGACCAACCATTCATTCATTTGTCCTTTGAACAAACACTGGAGTGCTGTATTATGCATATAACCTATCAAGATGTTCTTGGTAGAAGAGTCTTTTTGTCTTGGCTATTTCAAGGTAAAGAGTAATCAAGTTTTTAAAAAAATCTTTTTAAGGCCTTTTCAGTAGTTTAACATTCTGTGATTTTTTTCAGAGTTGGCCCTTAAAATAGATCCACTCCCCTCCTCCATTTTAGCTTTTAGTTCCTACGTTGAAATTATTCTTTTATATTCAAATGGAAGAAAATCACAAAATCTTCTTTAATATCACATCCTCTTTCCTCCAATGCATGTATTTTAAAGTTTTGTTTCTTTGTATATTTCAACTTTAGTGTTGGTTAGAAAGAAATATTTAAAAATGTAGTTGTTACTTCTGGACCATTTTCTGGTAGCAGCTCTAAGTTTAGCTGAGTGACACTGACAGTCTTACTCACGGTATTATCAGGTCTTACGCCTCTTTAAGACTTTTGTGCCCCTTTCATGGCAACAAAAAGTATGGCACTGATCTGTGTATGCATTTCACATCATCTTTTCTCTTGTATAATCAGTTACTTCATATGAATTTCATGCTTCTATATCTTTGTGTTGAATGAAACTCAGATGTTTATAAGACATAAGCAGAAAAGTCATGATTGATTTGTATCCATGTTTAGGCTTGCTTTATCATTTCTGCTTTGTCATTTGTCACTTGGTCAAGAACTCTGAATAATCCAGAAGAATAATAATTTGGATAAGTTGACTTTTTTCAAAAGAAAGCAAAATGTAGGGCAATTATATTTATAAAATCAATTGTCTGCACTTAAGAGTGGCAGATGCTTATTTCATGACAGATGAGCTGTCATGGAAAAGATGCTCTACCTTTTAAATATGAATTTCTTGTACATACAGAAGATGGAAGAAGTGATCACCTTACTCTCACTGTGGAATGCTTTTCATTTTAACCCATTAGACACTGCCTGACTGGTTGCCCCAAGGTAAAGCCGTTCCAAAGCTTTTATACTTAAATCTAAATTGATTTGATCCCAGGAAATTGCTCTACCTTGCTGATTCTGTTGTCAGCCTGGTTTGGCAACTGGTTCAGTGAGCCTGACTATAAGGCAGGTAGCTGGAGAGAAGAGTGGTTGCGGGGATTGATTGATTGAGAACCATCTGGAGATTTTGCTTAATTAGAGGAAATTTAGAAGGATCCATGTCATCAGATAGTATCTTAATCCATGGTGCTGAAAGTTTTCTAGATTGAGCTTTTCAGAATATTAAAAATTGTTAAAACAATCATTTCCCAGAAAACTCCTGATATAATTACTTTTATCACTTAGCATTGCTAATGATAAGCAAAGAAGTAGTTTTAAAGTGATTGCCACAGTTAGGATAGTATTACAATTATCACAGCAGGCATTGTAATTTCCACTTTAAAAGCCTTAAAATTAATGCAGCATGTCAGAGAGCAATGGTTAATCAAGGAAGAAAGGGTAACAAATATTTCACTGCAAATTCAAGTGTCCAGTAAATCTCTGAGGTGAAAATATGTTGTAAATAATTTTGGAAAAAAGTATGTATTTTTAAATATTTTACTGAATAATACCTCCAAAGAGTATTTAATTTTTAATAAAATGACAGAGCCACCTTAAGGCATGAATAATATAGCCTGCTCCTTTTTTGTTTTTTGGACTAATTATTTTCCAAAAGTGACTCCATGGTATATTTGGAAGTGTTATGTTAAAATAAAAATGATACTGCTTTACAAATAAAACCATTATGGTTTAAAGAATAAAGTAATTGTTTAATAAGTAGCTCTGTTGAGCCATTTTATATGCTCAACAGATGCAGTTTTTGCATTTTCAAAATAGTTCTGTGCCTACTTCCATTTTTCTTTTTCCAGCATAATTTATTTTCTGCTTTATGATGTGCCACTTAAAAATTCATTAGAAGGCCAAAGGCTTTTATTCTCCAAAAAATTGCTCTGATGTATTTGTTTCCCTGCTTTTTATATTTTTGGAATCTTCATAAGATTATCAGATATATATCATATAACAAAACTACATTACTGAAGAATATGGAATATCAAACAATTAGCATATCATGGCA
Source organism: Camelus ferus (assembly GCF_009834535.1). Classification (NCBI taxonomy): domain Eukaryota; kingdom Metazoa; phylum Chordata; class Mammalia; order Artiodactyla; family Camelidae; genus Camelus; species Camelus ferus. The sequence continues at coordinate 75,033,467 of NC_045701.1, read as the reverse complement.
GCAAAAACCAGAAAGGTGAGGTTGTGTATTTTCCTTAAAAGACAGTGGCATGAATGTTTATGTCAGGGATTCATGATGTTCTTTAGAGATATGTAGATGAAAACATATTGGAAGACCTAAAATCTTATAGATGTAAATGATCTAATCATAAATTGTGCTGTTTTTGTCTTTTTCTTTTAAAGCACTTTTTGAAGTCATTGGTTTTATATATGCTTTGAAAATGATAAAGGAGGAAGCTTGAACTTGGATTTTAATCATAGTGTATGCTTTTCTGAATGTTTCCAAATTCATTTTCTTTTTTAACATGGATAATGGGAATGATTCCTAGGCTTTGTTTTGTTTTGGCTTGTTTTTCTTGTTGAATTGGCAGAATAATTGGCTTGTCTGTGTACTGAGCTTTTTGCTTTGATAGTATTTGACTTCAGGAATCTTAACTTGCCATCTTTTCCTTCTGTGTATTGCCTTCAAACTGAGGGAAAAAGAACTATATGTACTGTCTTTTTAAATTTGAATTTTTTAATGTTTGAAAAGTAAGAAGAATCAGCTAAAGTGCACCCTTTTAAAAATGTGTGTAGTCCTGTCATATGCAACTTACGAAAGGCAGCGTACTGACACGTTGATAATCCACCAATCTTCCTGCATGTTCCCTCACATGCGGAAAAATAACTTTTTTCTTTAAAAACTTTTCTTGTCTATCTTTTAGTTAATTAAAAAAAAAACAACTGTATATACTTGGTAGTCAGGCCTTTGAGGAGTTGGTTCCTGTTCCTATAACCACCGTGATTTTAGGCAGTATCTTTCTTCCAGCTTCACACAGCCATTTTCAGTCGTTCTTTTATAATCTTCCCTTATAGCTCTTCCTGTGTGGAAGCAATGTTTGGTTAGAACATTCCCTTCCCATTGTTCCTGATTGCTGCTTATTTTTATGCCACCACATTTCTCAAGGATTTTCACACCTGGCTTTCCCTCAGCCTGTTTCATTTCATGTAATTTTTGCCATTAGCTTTGGTGATCTCAAAGCTCAAGTCAGCAACCCATTGAACTCTGTATCCTTATAATTCACTAATTTCCTATTTTACAGTGACCTTCAAATCACTCAGCAACTAATTTCTGTGGCTAAAATTTGTCATCATCTGTAATTTTTCTTTGTTCAGATCTTTAGTTCTAAAATGTCAGTCTCTGATTTTACACATTACAAAAAATTCCGTTTTCCTTTTTTAACCATTGCCATCTGAATTTGATCTTTCCACATTCCTTTGGTTGAGCAGCCATTTCCTGGAATCCGTATTTTCCTGTCAGACTGGACTCCATGAAAAGCTGCTCTGATGACATGCTCAGGAGCATCTTCAGTTGCTTGCTTCCGCCTCACACATTTTTACCAATCTGCAGCCTGGAAATCAGCCCAACTCTCCACCTTTTCCATTCCTACTCTTGAATAGACCAGCAAAACTTAACATAGACTATCAGTTGGTTCCTATAGCAGTCTTGGTTACCTCCCCAACCCCAATCCATTCTGTTCCATTCAAAAATTAATATAGGCTTATTATTAGGCATATGTAACCCTCTTCTGATCAGTGAGGAATGAAGTATGAAGTCTGTTGGGGAGATTCTGGTAAATAATTAGTCACTTCTAAGAAAGATACACTAGGAGGGAGAGGTTCTTCTTTGGAATATTGTTGTATTTGGCTGTGATGCTGGAAAGGCTGAAGCTGTCTGCCATGGTCCAAGAATGAAGCCTCACTCAGGGAGGGTATTGCTGAGAGAAATGCAGAGAGGTGGCCCTAGAAGTTTGACATACTGAGTCTGGAACAGTTCTGCCTGTATTGGAATGATAATAAATTGCCTTGTAGTTTATGCCAACTTGAATTGGAGTTTTCTCTTACTCTCAGCGAAAGAAATTCAAGCTGATGTGAAACATCAATTCTAGGAGTAAGGAGCTATAAGTTAAAGAACATAAAATGTAGAATTGACTAAGTGGAGAAGTGAGGTGAGGACGAGGACGACCATACTCTTCTAAAGAGAAAGTTGGAAAACCTTACTGTGCTATTGAAAGTAGTTGGTTAAACCATCAGAAGTCATACGTTGGGGGACTGATGCTGTGCCTCAAGGTATCATATTAAGTGACCAGTAGGAAAACTTTAGGATGTTGGAGTCTGTTGTGTGTGTGATTGCAGCCTTCAGAAAAGTCCTAAAAGAGAAAGATGAGTGCAGGTTGAAGCCGGTCTGTCTAAAAGCAGAGAGCAAGGTTTTAGGGGGTTGGGAGGCTGAATATCTGCAATCTGTGATCTAGATTTACTGAGTCTGATAATTTGGAGTCTTGTAGAGTTAGCAAAGCCAAATTATCTATCCGTGCTGAAGTTAGTCCAGGCAAGAGAGGGAGATAGGAAACTTAGCAGAAATAAAAATGAGGTCAAGAACAAGCCTGATTTCTCAGGCCCCTTTCAAGTAAGTCTGCTTAAGCATTTCTGGCCAGACAAAGGGGACTCAAGTCCATTGTTTTGAATTCCCTCAAGATAAAGGCTGTTCAACTGAGGGCCCCTGGGAATATCCAGGATATTGAGGTGCTGGTTAAGACAATGGTATTTCAGACTCTGTCTGAAGACAGTGTCTAGACAAAATCTTGGGCTGTGACTACTAGCCAAGCGTTAACAAAGGCACATAGACAGAACTTACTTAGTTTTTTACTGTCTGTAGTACCAAAAAAATTTCAAACTTGACCAACATATTCTGGAACTGTCTACCCTAACGCCGTCACTTTTGTCATGAATTGACATTGATGCTCAGAACACTGAAGTGGGAGGCAAGACCTGAGGGTTGTAGAGTAGCAGAGTCTGAGCTTTGAAGGATTCTTCTTGAACCACCCCATCTTGAGTCTTCCCGTTATGTGAGAAAAATAAATGTCCTGCTGTTTAAACCATCTTCTAGTATTTTGCAATCAAAGATATCTTACCTACAAGAGCTTTATCTTGAAAATATGATTTTTGTCTTTACGGCTGCATGGAAGTCTCTCAACTCATGGCCAGGGCCTGTGTTATCTATTCCAAACATTATTCACTATATTTAAGCCACCTCCCCTCGTTCTCAGATCCCTCCCGCCTTATCCTTACAGCCCAGACTGGATTCTGTCAGTTTTTGTCTTCTCTAGTGTGGTAAGTAGAATGACCTCCCAAGGATGTCTCAGCCTAATTCCTGGAACCTGTGGTTATGATAAAATATCACTCCCATGATTATGATGTGTTATATGGCATAGTTGATTTTAAGATAAGAGGATTATCTGGATGGGCCTAATCTAATCACAGGAGCCCTTAAAAGCAGATAAATTTTTCTGGCTTTGGGGAGAAGGGGAAATCAGAGGGATTCAAAATACGAGAAGGATTCATTATGGTGCGACTGGCTCCAGAGACTGAGGAGTCCATGAGCCAAGGAGTGTGGGTGGCCTTTAGAAGCTCAGCAAAACCCCTGGGCCCAAGGCTAGTGAGGAAACAGGGACTCAAGTCCTAGGTGCACAGAACTAAATTTTTCCAATAGCATGAATGAACTTGGAAGTGGATTTTCCCCCAAAATCTTCAGCTAAGAAAGAGCCCAGGCTAGCTGGCATCTTGATTTTAGCCTTAGGAGACCCTGGGCAGAATACTTTGTCTAGACTTGGGACCTGTGGAAACAGTGAGCTAATAAATGGGTATTGTTTTAAGCCATGAAATTTGTTGGAATTTGTTACACTGCAGTGGAAAAATAACACATCCACCCATAGGCTTATCTATATTTCTAGCCTTTTTCACTGTCTTAAAATCTTTCCAAAGTGAACTCTTTCATCTGTGTTCTAGAGTCTTTTCAATCCAGGGACATTGCTTTACCAGTTGTCTCCTCTCTCCACAGTTCTGATCACTATCTTGCATGAATATCTCCCTAAGACCCTGTTTCTCCTTGAACTTAAATCCCACCCCCACTTTTTGTCCCCTTTCCCACTAGTCTTTATCATAATCCTATGACGTAGCTATTATTATTATCTTTATAAAGATAAATAATTTTCTTAAGGTGTAGAACTACTTATGGCTGGACAGAGAACCAACATCAGTTCTCTCTGGCTGGAGCTCATCTGCTTAATCACCTCCTTTACTATTTCTCATGATAGCTTCACGCTGTTTCTCCTGTTAAAACTGAGAAGGATTTGAGGAAACCATTACATTTTATGGTGAATTGCTTCACATTGAACTGTTGATGTGTAAAGTGTAAAAATGCCTTGAAAGTATTTGCATTTTAACTCATTATTTCTAATTCTAAAGTGAGAATCTTAACTTTTTTTCCCCCTGGGTTCAAACCATGGTAGACAGCAGTAAACAGGTATAAAGATGTTTCTAATACCAGTGTTTGGGGACGGGAAATAATTTTAGCTCCCTTAGTTGCTGACTTTCTTATTTGTATTGATGGCTGGTGAGAATTAGAGGGTGAGTTCTTGGCCTCTGTCCCTCAAAGTCAGTCCTAACCCCCTAAAGAGGCTGGCACAGGGTGATGGCCATCTAGTCCCTTGACTGTTCTCATGAGTCCCTTCCCAATCTCTCCTAATCTTAAATTAATCTCACCTCTACCTTTGTGGGACTCCCTATTACATGCTGGTATGTTTCTTGTCGCTGTGGCCATTATTTGATTAATAATGACTGATTGTACCATAAGCTTTCTTAGATTGTATTTACATGCTTCCCTGTATTGTCTTCCATATCTGTTTGAGGTTTATCCTTTTAAAAAGTGTGCTATTGAAATGCAAATCATTGTTATTTTAAGTAACACTATATTATTTCAGCTTCTGGTAAATTATAATTGGAGTCTTTTCTCAATTTTATATTACATTTAAATAATTATTTATGACCAAGGATTGATTTGTTTTGGTGATGAAGATCTGAAACATATATTTCAAAGTGTTGCTGCTAAAAAGTAGTTGTATCTTTCTTCCTTTTTTAGCCTAAAAAGTATTAAAAACCAAAAAAAAATACAAAATATTATTTGATAAAGTTTTCTCCTTGTGACAAAACTTTATTTTGTTTTCTGGCAGTGTCTATGGTGGATTTTACAGTAACTTTTCCTTTATGCTAGATTCTGAAAGAAAAGGATGAATTGAAAAGCCAGCTTTATGCAGCGTTACAACAAATAGAGAGTCTTCGAAAGGAACTGAATGATGTGTTAACCAAGCGTGCCCTTCAAGATGAGGAGCTTCACTGTAAGGAGCAGAAACTAAGTGATATTAAGTCTCATCAAGCTGACCTTGAACTAGAAGTGAAGGATTCCTTGGATACTATCCATAGGTTGGAAAGTGAACTGAAAAAGCAGAGTAAGATTCAAAGCCAGATGAAAGCTGAGAAAGCTCACTTGGAGGAAGAAATTGCAGAGCTAAAGAAGAGCCAGGCCAAGGACAAAGCTCAACTTCTTGAGATGCAAGAAGCCATCAAGGACTTGAGTGCCATCCGGGCAGATCTCGCTAATAAATTGGCGGAGGAACAGAGAGCCAGGAAAGAGGTACTTAAGAACCTTTCTGACCTCAAGACACAGGCAAAATCCAAAGATGAAGAAACTGCTACAATTATTACACAGTTGAAACTAGAGCGAGATGTTCACCAGAGGGAGCTGGAAGATCTCACATCCTCATTGCAGAGTGTGAAAACTAAACATGAACAAAATATCCAGGAGCTGATGAAGCACTTCAAGAAGGAAAAGAGTGAGGCTGAGAATCATATTAGGACACTAAAGGTACCTGAGCCGAATTACCCTGATGATAGTGGAGGAAATTTCCTGGTGGCTCATGAAGTTAATAAAGCGTAAACTTTTAGAGATCATTCTGTATTCCCAAGCACTGAAGGGAAGATAAAACTAACAATAAAGAGGCTTATTCATGCCTGCTAGACCAGATTGAAATGAGTTATAGCAGCCACCTGGGAGCACCTATTTCAGAGCACTGAAGCCCTTTAAAAAGAATGTTCAGCTGTTTGGGGAGTTCAGGAAAGGCATAGGTGGCAGTAAGTTGTGGACCTGATTCGTGCCCTCATTCAACATTTATGATCTCCTAAAATGTAAAAGGCAGAGACTTGTCAAGGCCTTAGAAGCTTTAACTATGGGCCTTATTAGTATGGTAACTAAAGTGGATCAGCTTGCAGGTTGTGTAAGGCTTTTGAGATTTACCCCTTTTCCAAATCAAAGTTGCCTGGGTAAATGCATAATTGAGATCTTGCATTTGGGGAAATATTTCTAAGATCTTTAGATATTAGCATTATCACCATGCAGGGGAATCATTTCATAATATGATTGTCAGGAGTGTGTTTAATCCATCCATCCTTCCTGCTTTAGTTTTTCTCCATGGCACCATCATCATATGATACAGATTCCATATTATTTATTTTTAAATCTCCATTTATTAGCATGAAAACTCTATGAGTACTGGGATTTGATCCTGTTTTATTTACAGCTATAATCCCCAGCACCCAGTTCCTGGAACATGATAAATATCTATTGAATAAGTGAATACATGGATACATCTTCAAAGATTAAGGAATCTTGAGGAAAAAATTATAATTAAAATACAGCTACCATAAAAATGCTTATAATGAAAGATGAAATTATCTTGTAATAGCTGCTATTTGTAGAATGTTTTCCGCTATTTTGTGAATTCTTCTCCAGTCCTACATAGGCTACTGGCAGTACTGAATTTGGGGTCATTTAAGTGGTGTGGGCAGAGCAGGATGGAGGCTGAAAGAATAGGTAAGAGGCTTTTACTCTATTTCATTGAACCTAAGACACCATCAGTTGTAAGATGCATCGTTGTTGTGTGCTACTAAAGAAAAAAAATATATACTGCCTTTGAAAACATGACATGCTATCAACCATAAGACAACATCCTAATACAGAGAAGGTAAAATGTAAAAAAAATATGTGTTGATATTGGTGAAATATGGCATAATAGTCTTTCAGAGTTGATGAGGACATAAACAAAAGTAGAATTAGATACATGGAGAAGAAAAGCTGATCGTAAAAGAAAATAAAGTACATATCATACGTTGATTGGCTGTGACGATGATAATAATACTAGCAGACATTTTTTTCAGCACTTAGTTTATGCTAGTTTTATTACTATAAGAACTTTACATGTTACTCACTTAATATTCACATCATCCCTGCAGTTTGTATGGTATTAATTTCTATCTGAAGAGGAAGTGGAGACATGAGAAGTTAAGTAACTTGCCCCAAGGTCTTAAATCTGGAGAGTAGTAGAGACAGGGTTGGAACTCAGATGGTCAAATGCTTGAGTTCTTAACTACATTGCTGTGCTGGAAAAGGTATAGAATCAAGGATGACTAGATGTAGATTTGGGTGATTAGTTGGATAATGAAGCTCTTTGTCAAGATGGTTAATATAGACAGAACAGAATTGGAGAGAATAATGCCAAATCCAGTTTTTTAGTATGTTGATTTAGGTGGAAACGACCTTAAGCCTAACCATGAAAGTGTAGGTTGCGAACAGTATAGTACATAATGAGTTACAAGTTGAGGGGGAAGTTGAGATTAAAGTTAAATATTGGAAAACCAATAACCTGTTGTTGGTAGTTGACATCATAGGATTTGGATGCCAATCATGCAGGGAGAAAGAAGAAGATGAAATTCTAGAACACCAATGTTGAAGGAAAGAATTGAGAAAGAGTTTCTAGCAAATAAAAATAAAGGACCAAATGCAAAACAGGAGGAAAACCAGAAGAGAATGGTGTCTTAGAAAACCAGACAGGGCATTTTAAGAAAGGTATAGTCAGGAGTGTCAATGTGGCAGATAGGCTAAAAGAGGAACTGAAAAAGTGTTCATTCCATTTGTCACAGATGGGTGGAGAAAGTCCATGAGGAGATGTGAGGAGCTGAATAAAAAACCTGGTGGATAGGATTCAGCAGGAGACTGGGCTTATTTTCTTCTGAAGATCTTGAAAGAAATAAGTACGCTTGAGTAAGTTGATAGGGATGGACTAGGATGATGTGAATCTTGACTGATTTCTTCCCCCTGGAAGAGTAAAGCAGTAGTGTAGTAAGTAATTCATGGTAGTGAAAACATACTGCTGTGAAGGCTGGTACAAACTGCATGAGGCTAGTCCGGGATCGTGTAAGGTACTGCCAGGTGGCTACTACTGAAGGAGTATCATGGGCAAAGGGATGGGAGAGTGGAGAGAAAGGAATCTATGAGCACAGGTTGCTTATTTGGTAGGAATGTTTGTATGGGAGCTTAGATTTTCAGAGGTAAAGTCCTAGGAGTGGGTAGTGCAGTGGGTTGCTGTTGTGGAATGTGGGTGAAGGTGGTTGGAATACAACAGTCAAATAACTTTGATGTTGGTTTGTTGGCTAGATATTTGGGTGTTGATGATGCTGTTGTGAAGGCATTAATTGATCATATGCCAAAACCCTCAATAAAGAGAATAAGTCGGTCAGCTGCTGCTAGTAAGGAGGACAGAGTTGATGAAGAATGATGTGGATCTCAAAGCCAGGCAGGGTTTTTGCATGAGGATGAGTACATAATGATTTGTTAGGTCATGGCTTGAGAAATGGTTCTTTCAAGGGACTTGCAGTTTTCTTGAGAATACAGTTGAAACCATACCTTCCTTTTCTTCTCCCTCTCGCTGACCTATTTTTGGCTCCCATCACCATTATTTAGGTTGTATGACAAACACACATTTGAGCAGGAGCAAGAAGTAATTTAATCAGTTGGCACAGATTCAAGATCATCTCTATAAGAACGTTATTGTCACATTGTACTTGGCTTTCTTGAGAGGGAGATGAAGTCATGAGATACAGCCTGCTTGACAGAGATTATGTTTGCTCCTGGATGCATTGGCATATGAACAATACATCATGCGTCATAGTAGAAACAAGGATGCGGGCTGCATGGCTTTCAGTAGCCTCCGTACTCCCCCCTTACTTCCTCTTTCTACTCCCACCTCTTCCTTTTCAACTTTCGAATATCCCCTGATTGCCTTTTTAAAAAACTGATCCGAGTGTCACTTCCTGCTTGAAAACTTCAAATGCAGAGTCCCAAATCTACCCCAGTTCTCCATGATATAGTCCCACCCAAGCTGTTCATATTTGTGGCCTTTTTATGCTCCCAACTTTCCTCATACAAATATGCAGCCATTTCCCACGCATACCTTTCACAGCCGGATCTTCATCTGGGCTGTCTTTCCTCACAATGTGCAGGAGGCAAAAGGCTCCCTAATCTTTCAAGCCCCAATTAATTTTTCACCTCTTTTGTGAATTCCCTGAAGTTGGAATATATCAACCGAAGTCAGGATAAATCTTTCAATCCTCTGTGTTTCCGTAGCTTTTTGTTGGTACTCCAGAGGGGCAGGCTTCAGGTCTTAGTCATTTTTGTATCCTCTTATGGTGTCTAGCATCATGTTTGAGACATATAGAACATATTCAGTGGATATTGGGTTGAAATGTTTAAAAGGCTAGAAGTGGAAGGATTTGCTCTTGACTTGCTCTGTCATCTGATTTGGATTTCTCCCTATAATGTGAGAAATTGCTTGCCTTTAGAAAGTGCTTTGTGTTCATGTATAGTGAGATGACAGTAAAGCTTTAAGAAATTATCTGTACGTCAAGAAGATATAGTTTAGAACTATCCTGTAGATTCTCTGAAGACTTTAGAGCTTTTAAAAAATTTGGAGTACCGAGATGAGGAGGAATGTTGCAGTCATTGTTTAATGTGGTACAAAAGCAGTGTACGAGCTTAAAAGGAGAGCCAGAGATCGTGAGGGGCCAGCACTTTCCTTTTAAACCAAGTGAGTTATCCATAAGGAACAACCCCACCTCATGCTATTTCATTAATATAATTTTACACTTCTGACTTATTTACATTAATTAAAAGGAATTGATAACAACAGTCATCACTGAAGATTTACACTAAGTTATGTACAAGAGCCCTTTGGATAAGTATCTCTATAAATGTTATTTTTCTTTGTCTTTACCTTATTTCATTGCTTTTTCTGAGTCTAATAAGTGCTGATACATTACCTATATTTTTTTTTCTCTGCACAAAATGTATTTTTCTCCATCTAGACCTACCTTTCTCATGCCTATTTTAAAATTTAAATGTAAAACATTTTAATGAAATACTCCAGCTGCTATTAATATCTGAGGGACGTTGGATTATTACCTAATTATGCTCAAGAAAAATAATTTTGTGGAGCCTTTATTGGAATCAAAAGACCAAGAGTGGAGTTCTGTACTTTTGCCATTTGCTGGCCACGTGATGTTGGTCAAGTTACTGAACCTTTTTTACCTCATCAGTGAAATGGGAGCAATAGTGTCTTTGACCTCTATCACAGAGTCTTTGTGAGTGTGACTTTGCTTTATAAATCCTAAAATGAAATATAAATGTAATAATAAAACCACAACAAGAAGTAAGTTCTTAGTCAAACTTAGACGTTGGTGTGCTGGTAAATGTTTTAAAATAGGTCTCTGGAGGTAAAGGGGGGAAAACCTTGATTTTTAGCATTTGCCAGGTTTAGTGGTATAAACCCCCCATTTGGCTGATTTCAGGTTGTCAAACAGCATCACTGGAGACTGAGTTGGGAAGAGAGACAAGCACATTTGTTCCCTGAGAATCTCTGTGAGCTGGCCCAGCACACTATTGGCCTTCTATATCTACGTTTTTTATAAGACACACAAAAAAACCAAGCATTTGACTGAAACTTAAAATCATAGTTGAACAGTTTTCCTGATGAGACTTTATAAGTTTATTTTTGGGTAGTGAATATAGGAGTCCTCATTTTAAAAAATCAATTCTTTCGTTAATTCAAAGTGGCATCAAGTCTTAGCTGAATTTTGTGGGGTGAATAAAATAATGATTTTTGTCTGAAACTCACAGAACTTCTTCCTTTTGGGAAATTACTTCCAGTGACTATGTTCCAACATACTACCCAATTAAATGTACATAATAAACTTACATAAACTTACACATTGAAACTTCTGTTGTAACAGATTCTACGTAGTTGCTTATAAGGTGTCAGTAACTGGTAAGTGTGACTGTTTAACATTGCAAGTTGCACCCTGCTATTTAAAAAAAAAACTTTTTTTAAACCGTACGATATATGTACCTTTTCATGGCAGGGAGGCAGAGTAGTTGAAAGTATAGACAGTAGAAAATTCCTGGGTTCAAATCCTGGCTCTGCAGTATTCACTACATACTCTTGGGCAAGTTACTTGTGTCTTTCTGCTTCAGTTTCAAAAAAGGTAACAGTGATAGTACCTCCTTGGTCAGGTTGTGCTGAGGACGAAATGAGGAAAAAGTACACAAAAAGATTTTAGAGCAGTGCTTGACATATAGACGGTGTTTACATTGTTGTTATTTTAAAAGTCTGTAAGTTCACATACCTGGCAAATCTTTATTGAATCCCATCCACAGATTATTCCTAATTTTTTAAAAAACTGATTCTGGCTATATTCCAAATAATGAATGAAAACCAGGTACTGTACACTGTTGGTACTACAATAATCACTGGTAAACTCTTTCTTTTTCATATTAAGTTATTTGTAGTTTCTTAGCTGCTGTGATTCATAGTCTATTGTACTGTGCAAAAAGTACACAGTTCTTTGCCAAAAACGAGGAGGTAGCTTGACTAGGAATATTGTTGATCTCCTTTTATAGATGAGGAAACTGATCAGGCAGTAATATTCCATAGTGTATTCTTTTGGAGACACTTCTCTCATAATCCTTCCCCTCTCAGCAGTCATTGTGCTTTCATTGGGCTGCGCACTCCTCTGCTTGTACCTTTCTTCAGTGCTTCATATTCACTGTCGTAGAAATTGGCTGGAGCATCTCTCTTACGGTTTGTGTCATCTTCAGCATCTAGTAGAGCACCTTTCACTTTGTAGGTGCTCAGTGACTGCTAGCGAGTGATTGAATACATGCAAAGGACATTCCCTTTGCGTGTATGTTCATGTGTGAATGCTTAGAGGTAGCAAGTCTCAAGGTGTTTGCCCACGAGTATAATGTGGAGTTTCTTTTGTGTACAGTTTCACTGTGGCCAGTGGACTTTCTCTTTTCTCCTTCTCTTTTTCTCAGGCAGAAAGCTTAGAAGATAAGAATATGGCTAAAGCCCAGCATTGCCAGCTAGAGAAGTTGAAATCACAGTACGACAGGCTGACCGAGGAATTAACGCAGAATGAAAATGAGAACAAAAAACTGAAGCTAAAATATCAGTGTTTGAAGGACCAACTAGAAGAAAAGGTAAAAATGTGAATGAATTCTAATTTAAAAGACTTATTTGATTTTCCTCTAGTATTTCTTCTAGAACATAGTATATATACTTTAATTGCTAATTGTAAGCTTTCATAGGAAAGTTGTATTGGTGCCAGAAAAAGTCATAGAAGTTTATTAGAATGCTGTGATTTTTATTCTTTCAACCAACTAGTAACCTGTTTTTAAATTTCTTCTGGTAGCAAAGAAAGGAATTATGGTTTACTTGAAGACCTACTCTTTGTCAGGTATTTATGCCAGCTGATTTACGTATGTACACTCATTTAATTCTCACAACTCTTTGGGTTAAATTTTGTTGATCCCTTTTAACCTACTAGGAAACTAAGGTTCAAAATAAGATACATAATAGGTAAGTGGTCACTGTGTGCTAGGCACTTCTAACGCTCATAGTAACTGTATCAGTTGGTAGTATTATGTTCAGTTTCGCAGTTGCAAAGACTGAAGCTGAAGAAGGTTGGCAACCTTGGAACATCCCCAGCAGCCTCACTGCTTTTCTCTCAGTAGATGTGTACAGTTTTTGGGTGTCTGCTATATATCAGGCATTGGGTAGAATAGCAGGGACTTTTAGAGAGTCATTACTTTTGTGGCAAAAAGTCAACTGAGACTAGAAGACAGAATATTCAAATTTTCTTTCTGTATCTTCTACCAGCTTCCTAAAAGGATTTGCATTTGAGTATGATGGAGTCAAATATATGAAAGACTGTTAACATGGGTAATAGGATAAAGCAGTATGGACAGGGTCAAATGAATCCCATACCTGATACTTGTTATTAACATCTGTGATAAAGGAACTGTCTGAGTGGGCTGTCATAAAACTCTTCATAAACGTCTAGGAAGAAACTTTTTTATTTTAAAGAACTAATTTTTATCTTTCATGTTTGTTTTCCTTAACACCTATTATGGTGCAGCCAGTAGGCAGCCCTTTTTTTTCTGGAAAAAGAACATAATTTCTGACAGAGCAGTAAGATGCGGTTTGATGCAAACGCAGGCATAACAGATTTGTCCCAGATTCAGAGATTCTTCTTCAGTTTGGCATCTTTTCTTACTACCCATCTCTTGCAAGGAATGCAGTGAAAACAAATTTATAGTCTTTCTGTTTTATCCTTCTTTAATTTTCTTCAAACAGCTTGCAGATGATACAGCATGTAACTAGGAAGAAACTTTCTTAACGCTTTGCTCTTTTTGATGTTGGCAAAGTTCACTATATTTAATATATTTATATATTTTTGCCTTTCTAGTAATTGTTAAAATTACTAATTGTTAAAATCAAGGAAATAAAATTTAAGTTAGTTTGGAGTTTATGTGTTTGGAGTAAATGTGCTTAAGTTGCTAAATTTAGGCCTTGACAATCTTGACAATCTTGGCAACTTTTGCAATTTGGTTCTTATGTCATGCTTTGTTTTGATTATGTCTAATGTTCACACATATTTAATATATCTGTTGCCAGAGTATTGTTGCTATGGAGATAATGCTGAATTTCCCAACTTCCATAATTAAAATTTAGCCAGAAGATTGTATTAACACATTTTATATTTAATTACTTGCATTTAAGAAATAGTGAGGAAATTTTTGATGTGTTGGAAAGTTAGTTTACCTTGTTGTGCTTAAAATAAATGTTTTTTCACTAATTATGTTTGTGGTGTTCCAGTTACATACGCATTATCAGACATGCATGTAAATGGAACATTCAGCTTAGAACAGAGTTTTAAGAGTTAATGATTATACAGTATTTCTTCCTCATTAGTGGTTTCCCTTTTCACGGTTTCAGTTAACCTGTCCCAGTAACTGATATGATCAATTTTGGACCAGTTGTCCAAAAATATTAAATGGAAAATTCTAGAAATAATTCATAAGTTTTAAATTGTGCATTGTTCTGAGTAGTGTGATGAAATCTTGAGCAATCCCACTTTCTCCCACCCAAGATCCCCAGGCATCTAAATCTGCTCCTGACATCCAGCCATCCACATCATCATGGCTTGATGATCCAGGATCGCCCAAAGTAGGTGATCCTCCTTCTGACATATTGTCGGAAAGTCAGTAGTAGCCTAAGACGATATCACAAGGCCTACATCATTCACTTCATCTCATCATGTAGGGTGTAGAAGGGTGAATCCAGTGCAGAAAGATATTTTGGGGAAGAAATCACATTCACATAACTTTTATTACAGTATATTGTTATAATTTTTCTATTTTATTATTAGTTGTTGGTAATCTCTTACTGTGCCTAATTTATAAATTTTTATCATAGGTGTGTATGTATAGAAAAAAAACATCATATATATAGAGTTTGATATCAGGCATCCCCAGGGGGTCTTAGAATGTATCCCTCGTGGATAATGGGCGGCCACGATATTCCTTTGCTATGTAGTGAACATCTAGTATGTGACAGGCATTGTGCTGGATGCCTGGGATGGGATAGAGATAAAATATGGGTCTGCAGTTGAAAACTTACAGTGAGATCTTTAAAAGCAAAATCCCTTTCAGTTTTTAGAACTATATAGTCAAGTCCTGACAGTGGGTGCTAATGCAGAGAAAAGATGTCTCTGAAACCTGAAATGGTGAGTAATCTGAAGGATATATAGACACACACACAAATATACGCAGCTTATATGCTTGCTTTTTTTTTTTAATGTTTGTTTTTTGTGTACATGATTGTTATATACTTTGGATTGACTTTGCTGATTGTATTGACCTGTTTTTTAGTATAGTTAGCTATAAGTCAAAATTTCAGTGGATCAAGCCATCTACAGATGAGGCCTTTCTCTTTGGGAGGTAGCATATAGCATTAGTAGCTTTGGGCAAAGCTTTGAGTGTAAATCATTTTCTAGTTGTTAGCTTTAGGCAAGTTGCTTAAAATCAAAGCCTCAGTTATATCATCCTTAAAAACAGGTATAATAGTACCTTTATTATAGAATTAAATGTGAAATTGTATATAGAGTGTTTGGCAGGGTATCTGATACCTAATAAGCTATCAATTAGCAGCTGCTGTTATTTTGTTGTTATTGTATTACCAAATAGTTGCCGATTAATTGTTCAACCAAGCAATAAATCAATTAGCAAATATCAATTGACTACTTAATAGTGTGTTAGGTGTTAAGGGTCAGGGAACTGGGAGTAAGACTTACTGCAGAACTATGCTGATTGGAAGTTTAGAGTCAGACCTTGATGAATCACTTGAAATAGATGGTTCACAAAAGTCTTACTGATGTGAAAAGAGCTGGTAGTTCTATCAGCAAGTGATATTGAAGGCATGTGTGTCAAGTAAACCAAGCAGGTGAACAGTTTTAAAGTTATATTTGCTATTTGAAGACAGGCATCAAATTTTGGTTGTTTTTCCATCCTCAAGACTAGGCACAAAGCCTGAAACTCCAGATAATTAGTAATTGTGGATAAATATAAAATTGTGGATAAAGTGATATGTGTGTATACACACATGTACATACACATATGTTTATGTGTAGATAAAGAAATATGGATAAGCTGTGGATATATATACACATTGATTCTCCCTCTTTCTCTTTCTCCTTCCCTTTCTCTCTCTCTCTCTATGTGTATGTGTTGGCTAGACTGGGGGAAATAAAAACAAGAAAATAGGACAAAACTATATTTTCAATGAAAAAAAGTCCATATCTTATATCCCAAAGATTACTACTATTTAAGCAATGCAATGAACTCGATAAATGTTGCCTAATGGACTGAAGGGGTTTCTAATCAAAAAGGTTTCTGTTAGAACCATTTCCGGCCACTCTGTACATTATATGTAGGTTATCGGGAATGCTTAGCTAACCCATGTAATATGTGCTTGTTTCTATAGTTATGCTTAATTTTCTTTATAAGAGTTTATTTCCTATTAGTAGTTCTTTTGGGAGATGAGAATGGCTGCAATGAAACAATTAGGAGACAACTCATGAGACATCTAAGGCTATAGCAGTTCACAGGAACTTAAGTGTTGAACAGATTAGGACTTGTAGAAGTATTTTTTGTTCCTTCCCATGAAATGATTTATTTAAATCATTTGTGAAAGTGACACTTAGCAACGTATTTGAGGCTATGGCTATGTTGGGTTCTTGTACACAGCGTGGATCTTTAAAAAATGGTAATTATAATTTACATTTGCAAGTGTAATTATGGTGCCCCTTTTCACAGATGGTGGAAACTGGGGTTGAGTGTAGTATAGTGACTTGCCCAACAGTGCATAGCTTGTGGTGGAAACAGGGTATGAGCATAAATTTCTTGTATTTTTCCCTTTATTTACTGCCAGTAAAATGACTCACATTTGTGTCTTTTCATGAACTTTTAGCATTGAATTTAAAGTTACCGTTATTATATTCAACAGATTACCATATCCTCTTTTATTTTATTTTTTTCAGTCTGACACAAATTTTGGAGTAGGAGTCATCAGTGATTTTGTTAAAAAAAAAAGTCTAATTAAAACCTGATATTTCCACATAAAAGATATCTGTGACTGGAAAAAATGAATCAGTGTTGTTTAATTTTGTGTTTGGTTCTAATTTGACCATCTGTTTAGGATTGCTATTTTTCACGATCTGGGAAAATATATGATTGTCAGATGTCTGTTCTATAAAGTATAGAACTTTGCAAAATCATAGTTTGACTTTTTTTTTTTTAGTAAGAACTCTTTGATAGTAGCAGGCAAAATTCTCTGATTTCAATTTTTGTTCCCCGGAAGTACGAGAAAGAAATAGAAACAAGTGAGCTGTTGACTTCTAGCATTTATTTTAATGTTTACACCTCAGGCCATTTTTAGGCAGACTGTGCTCTTTCCTTGGTGCCTCATCTATTTTAAACTGTGTGAGTAGAATAAAGCAGTCACTACCACATATTAATTTGGAGGTAAATTGAAACCAGATACTCTAAATAAACACGAATTAGGATGCTAAGAGTAATTTCCTATCAGATTTATCTCATCTTAAACAGCAACAACAGTGAAAATACTAATACAATTGCCAAATTAAAGGTAAAATGATAAATTTTGCATTTGTCATTTTAAAAGTACTTTTAGTTAAGTCCCTGATGGTCATTAACTCCAGAAAAGTCCTTACAGAGAATTGACTGAAACATCAGGGTGCTTACCATCTGTGAAACTCTGCCAGATATTAACAAAGAAATTTATAATGCAACGGTAAAGTGACTGTACAGTGGAGGTGGGGAAGTCCAGTTACACACACAGCTGTGGCAGAGGAAGCTGTAAGACATATAGATACATGCAGGGACATTTAGTCTCTGCTTTCCAGACTGGAACTCAGGTATGGAGAAGCCATTTCCAAACTCTTTTCCATGGGCAGTGATCTCTCTCCCAACCATTTACAATCAAAGAGGTTGGTTTTAAATGAATTTGAGGAATGAAGTCAAAGTTTCCATC
The DNA here is from genome assembly GCF_009834535.1 of Camelus ferus. Taxonomy (NCBI): domain Eukaryota; kingdom Metazoa; phylum Chordata; class Mammalia; order Artiodactyla; family Camelidae; genus Camelus; species Camelus ferus. The sequence continues at coordinate 75,015,811 of NC_045701.1, read as the reverse complement.
TTTACAACCCCTCCTGATGTGGACTTGATTTCGAAGTGTGCCATTTCATCTTTAATTTGCTAAGTGGTTGATAACTATAAGGGCTTGAGAGGAAAGTAGTCCTGTTGGGCACTTTCCTTGAAAATCCTGTATTATTAGTTTGATTTTATTTGCTTGTGAAATTGGGAGTGATACCCATCGTGTAGGAGTTAGGCTAAATAATGGTGCCCACAATTGGTTGTGGTGTGGAAAGCCAAGGGGAACTGGCTACATGGAAGTTCTCTGTTGCATCTGTTTCAGTGCTTTGCTGGATGTTAAGCAGTCATAGCTTGCTTTGGTGGACCTAAAAGGGAACATAAAATGAATGTCCTCGTTTGTTTCCGTTGAGTTTTTCTTTGATCACCATTTAAAAGTGCTTATTGACTCAATCCATTTTGTCATTTAATGTTGAACAAGCAATATTCTGTGAATTTTAGGGAAAATCAACAACTTGAAGATGTTTATTGTATATGTAAGTTACATTATTTGGAGGTTTGTTTTTAAACTTTTTTTCCATATTCTTCATAAAAATAAATGCATGCTTAAAAGCATCCTTTAAGGGAAAAAAAAAAAAAAAAAAAAAGAGAGACAGAGGAAGAAATCCCTGATGGTTGTTATAAACATTTCTCTGGAGATGAATGGTGCATTTTTTTCTTCTGAAAATTAAACAGTGTTCATTCCAATTGCATAATTTGAAACTTTAGTTGTTTGTTTCCTTGTCTATATTTTGTTTCAGAAATAGAAATGCATCAAAAGTGGCTGATTTTAAATAACGTTATTTCTGTTTCCAGGCATTGACTTAAGAGAAATATGTGATCATTATAAAATGGTCCTAACTTAATGAATGCATAAAATACCCTTCAGAGGCATTTTTGTTTCCAACTTTGAATATTAATTTCTAGGAATGTATCCAATACACATCCTAACACCTTTTTGATTGTGCTGCCAGTGATCCTTGTATTGCTCAACATTCTCCTAGGAAAAGATACTAAAAAGCCGAGGCAAGAATAATTTCCTTAAGTGGGGTTAGAAGTTTAAATTTGAATTTCCAATTTTTTTAACCTCTGTTTTATGAATAACTTTCCTAAGCCTGCCTAAGACCAAGTTGTAGATTGAAGTCTTCTACACTCAAGTTTTAATATGCATCAAATCCTGTGTCTAGTGTTCTAATTATGCCATTACTTTTCTCAGTTAGTGCTATTGTTCACTCAGCGCTCTTAGTTCTTACTATTAAATACTATTAATCATAATATCTTCGCCTCCTTTGAAGGAAATAGTGCAAAGCATCTATTTAAAGAGGAGAAAGGTATATATCTAACTCACAAAATAGTAGCATTTTAATTTTAGAAAACCAATCTTTAGTGAATTATAATATTCTTTTCCTTACTAAATACGTATAAAGAACCATCTCATTTTCTCACACTCTGACCCATTCTTAACTCATCAGCAGATCATATTGGTTCTGTCCTCAAAATTTATACTGCATCTGATTACTTCTTAACCCCTGGCAGTGCTCACTTTTGTGACATCAGCTTGCCTTGATGGTTATAATAACCTGCTACGGGTAAGATGCTCGCCCTCACTGATTTTACTGGTTGATCTATTGCAAAAACAAACTTATTGAAACACAAGAAGTTATTTGAGTTTGGAGATCTTTTTCCCTTTCATTGTTGCATAGTTGGGGTCTACTATGCCCGGCACATGGAGAATACACTAAAAAAAATACTTGTGGAATGAATGGAATGTAAAAGGATATTTGCATTCCAGAGAGATTTATTGATCGATCGCTATGTGCCACGCTCTATTAGGTACTGGGATTTTTTTTCTAGTTTTCTTTTTATTGAGGCTATATTGGTTTATAACATCATATACATTTCATGTATACAACATTATATTTCTACTTCTGTCTATACTGCAGTGTGCTTACCACCAAAGAGTTAGTATCCATCTGTTGCCATACAGGCGATTCCCCTTTACCCATTTTGCCCTCCCCCCTGGCCTTAACCCTCCGGCAACTGCTCTGTTCTCTGCATCTATGTGTTTGTTTTTATTTGTTCATTTATTTTGCTTGTTTGCTTTTTATATTCCACGTATGAGTGAAGTCATACAGTATTTATCTTTCTCTGCCTTATTTCACTTAGCACGATATCCTCAAAGTCCATCTATGTTGTTGCAAATGGCACGATTTCATATTCTTTTATGACTGAGCAGTATTCCGTTGTGTGTGTGTATCTTCTTTATCCACTTACCTGTTGTTGGGCATGTAGGTTGTGTCCGTATCTTGGCTGTGGTAAATAATGCTGCGATGAACGTAGAGGTGCATCCATCTTTTCTAATTAGTGTTCTTGTTTTCTTTGGATAAATACCCAGAAGTGGGATAGCCATATCATATGGTAGTTCTGTCCTTAATTTTTTGAGGAACATCTGTGCTGTTTTTCTTAGTGGCTGTACCAGTTTACATTTCCACCATCAGTGTGTGAAGGGTGCTGGGATATGTAAATGAAGAGGAATGAGATCTTTGCCCTAGAGGAACTCATGGTCTTGTGAGGAGATGGACATAAAAGATACATGTAGAAGCTCGTATAAAGCACCCCAGGAGCACACAGACGGAGCACCCAGTGTTCCTAAGCTCTCAGCCTGTCTGTTGTTACAGTATTCACCGGGGTGAGGAAGGGCGTGCATGTTATTGGACTTTCATACAGAGTAAGAAATTCAGTTTATGACCTCCCTTTGTCCTCTTTACTCCTGAGTAGTGTTGGGTTCACAGAGGCCAAAGGATAAACATAGGTTGAATTCATGGAGACTTTGTCAACCTGATCTGAACTGATGTTTTTAGGGTGGTTGTTGTTATGTTTTTTATTTTTTGATCCCAATCTAAACGATGAATATATAGCGGTACTTTGAATTTAAGAGATTCACCATCATGTAAGACCTTCTTTTTTTAAGAAATGCCTGAAAAAATTAGTTTTACACGCGACAGCAACTAATGTGTTATTTATTTTTTGGCTGTTTTGCAAGATAGTTTTAACACTAGTGTAGTAATTTTCCAGATCATACTCTTTAAAAATTTTCTATAATATCCATAGCAGAGCCTTCTCTTTTAGTCGTGCTGCAGTTTCTGCCTTGGTTGGCATTTCATATTGTATCTTAACTTCTTTGCAGCTGAGTCAACTCTGTTGGCAAAAGCAATGTGAACCTTCTTTAGAGAGTCAGATAAATGGCTTCCAGACAGATCCAATTTTTGTTCAGGATAGTTTCATAATTTGCCTTGTAATGCTGGTGTCCTGGATTTAAGGCTTAGGCATAAAAGTTATCTTGAGTTACAGAAATATTCTTTCTCAAAACTTTTTAGGTGATATGTGCAGGTCTATAGTTTTAACAAGCCCTGCTTCCAATAACTTTGAATTACATTGTTTAATTTCAACCTTTAACATTATTTGATTTCTCTCTGCTTCTTATCCCGTCTTTCCCGCATCCCCTGCTCATGTGCTGAAGTATTGTCACACTTACTCAAGTTTGTTTTTAGTAATGGAAAAGCATTAACTTTGTAAATTAATGATTTATTTAGTTGTGTGAGTGTGCTTTATTTACTGTAATGTTTCTGTTAAGGTGTGAAGAACTGTTTTCATTTTATGTAATAAACATATTAGAAATAAAGTGGCTTTTTTGCAGCACTTAACACATTGAAGGAATCTCATAAGCTTTTATCAAGAAGATAACATTTTGGACATGGTCTAAGTTTTATTGAAGTAGTTCTATTTCCATTAAGATTGTGTCTCCTTGTAATCCTTACAGTCTTTGGGAGAGTGAATGTTCTGAGTTGTAAAGGGTGTGCTGAAACAGAAAAGTATAATTAGAGGAACATTTTTTATCCTTTGAATCACAGGTTCATTGATAAAGCCGGTCAACTCTGTGTGTGTGTGTGCATGTGTGTGCGTGCACATATGTGATTGTGCACGTGTGTATGATGACATCGTGAACAGTGTGATTTTTGTTTCCTTTAGACACAAGTGTCAACAATATAAGCCTTTTCTGTCCTGAAGCAGAAACGTCATGAAACCTTTGCTCTCTTGACAGTGGAACTGTACCTTGTTTAGTGTGAGATTAGTTGTCGTTCTTAACTAAAATCTGCCAAGAGATTTTATGTGTACACAGGGTACATCTCCAGTGTAGAGGAGGGGGGTAGCCCCTAAAAGATTAGGATATTATGTGCTTGATGGATTTCCCCCGTTTTATGGTCTATTTTGAATTTGCCAGTATGTCATATTTTTATTTGTAGCGATAAAAGTTCATTTGGAAATATTTTTTGAGTTGCTCTTTCTACTTTATGACTACGGTAGTCCCCACATAACCTGCTGGCTTTTCTAAATTTTTCACAATGGCTTTCTAAGCTCCAATTTTAAGAACTGGGCCTTTATAGCACTTCAGCAGAGAGTATTAGTCAGAGAGCCAGGGCACTTAGTTTATGGGTTGTTGTCTCTGACTTAAGTCGTTACTTAGTCTGAATTTTGGTTTCTTTATTTGTAAAGTTAATGGTTGGGTTTGTATTTTAAGGTTCTTTCTTAAATTCAGTCATAGTCTAGAGTGTTTCTCTTCTTGGGTCATATAGACTGCTACTGTCAGATTTGTTTGTCCCCAGCCCTTATCCTCTGTGAAGAAGCTCCTTATATTCCCAAGACCTTAGCTTTTTGCTAATCTTGTAGAATTACTGCTCCCTCTGATTTTACTAGAAGACCAGGGAATAGCCATAGTAGTGCCTAAATATTACCATCTGCTTTTATTAATCTCTATGCCCCCAAATTAGACTGGATGTTGGGATTAATGTCAGCCTGTTTCCCATCATCTCACAGAATGAGCTGTGCTTGTTCCACTGGTAGAGCTGTTTCTGAAACACAAAACTGGGAGAAACAGTCCCAGTCCTTGGGAGCTACAATTAGTGTTGAAACCAATATTCTCCAGCCAGAGCATGAAAGTGTCGAAATTTCATGGAGACATTTGTTGGCTCTGTGAGAGCAGGACTCTAACCTGTCTCGTTCACTGTGTCCCTAGCACCCAGAAGAATGTCTTGCCATAGTAGGCCTTCCATAAAATGTATAGAGTGAATGAATAAATCAAATTGCAATGGCTTAAGTATAGAATGGAAGAGCTTAACTTAACTCCTAGATTTAGATTCTTAGAGCATGTGCAGAAAGGATGGAGAACCAGTATGGTGCAGTGTCTGAAAACTAGCTAAATAAGAACATATACCTTGACCTGGAACACTAAAAGACTTAGTAGCGGGTGGAGGATTTATTTATTTACTTTAATTTTTGAGTATAGCACTTAGACTAATGGAAAGATTCTGCAGCTTTGTCAAGTACCCTTTTCCTTGAAACTTGAGTTAGTCACCTAGGGGTGGGTGGGATGACCACCTGTCAGAAATGTCAAAGAAGGGATTTCTGAAAGAATGGGTAGCGAAGCCCACTGGCCTCTAAGGTTCATGTGAGTTTATAGCTCTGCGAGTTTTACTTCAAAGGGAGATTGGACATGGCACACGGAATGCCTCACTGAAGACAGTGAAGTAGATAATGAAATGTCAGCCTTTGCTAAAGTGATTGAACTTAGTGAGAGGCCTTTCTGACAATATCAACATTCTTAATACTGAAATGTAGAAATAGTTCTGTCTTCATATTAATGAGTCAGGTAACAGCACAGAAAAATAATAGTGGGAAAAGAAAGATGGCTGCGAGGGAAAGGAGAAAAGAAAGATCAAGTAGAACATCACTGTGAGTTGCCTGGATTTAGAATATGAACAGTTGTCCTCTGAGTACATCGGTAACCCCTGAGAGAGTATTTTCGTTGTTAACATCACACCAACAAGGACACGCAAGCTTGTGTTTGTCTGGAGGCCTTTGTTTCTGTGGAGGAAACCTCCTAGCATACATACCTCAGCAGTCTCTGAGTGTGTAGATCTGCTTGGTAATTGATGAAATGATCTTTGCAGTGTTGAATTTAAATCTTCACAAAATGTTTAAATTACTTATTCAGCAAAGTAGGGAAGGTGATTATAATCATGTCTTGTGGTCTCCTGAAATTAGAAGTTTATTAAGGGAGACAGGTGCAAAAATACATATTATGGATTGATACATTTTTTGAAACCATGATGTTCATAATACGCTGTGGGAATATTCTGCATTGGGAAATCACGAAAGAAAGAAGAGTGGATCTTGAAGGATAAAGTTTGAAGGATAGGAAGTATAGGTGGGTGCGTACATAGCAACAGTACAGAAGAAAGTATCCTCGCCTAGGGACTTGGCAGTAAGGTGTTTTCTACTAAGCAAACTATAAAATCAACAAATATTGTTCAGAGTCAGAATGTTAATTTTTTAGAAAAGCTCCTAGATGAGAGCAAGACATAGTGACACTGTTGATGCATCTAAAGAGATGTCCTGTCAATCAAGAGGGAGAGTCTGAGCAGAAGCTGAATGTGGACAAAGGAGAAACTTAGAGAGATGCACTTAAGCAGCCTGCATCCAGACACTACTCAAGAGAATGGAACACTCTTATTACTGTGATTTGAAATCCTGACTTGTAGATGGGCATGCCAGGCTACCATTAGCGTGATGCCACTTAAACATTGTTTCCTAAAGCAAACTCCCCTTGCTCTGCTTTCCTATTCATTAAGCAACATTCTGATTATAATTTGCCTTCCGGTCTAGATTGGTCTACAGGGAGAAAACATACTGGTTATGCTGACATGAGCATTCTGATCCATATGGCAGTTATGGTTCTCACTGTAAATTAATGTAGTCAATTGAGTGGCATTCTAGTTTGTACATTAGTCTCTTGTGAGCTTAATGTATTCTACTGCTAAAAGCTGGCTCAAATCAGAGTACCAAAAAGAAAAAATATCCAGCCCCTGAGTCTGCATAGCTGAGGTCCAGCCTGGGATGCTGTATTCATGAAGACAAACACTGTATCTTGGCTACCAGCTCCATTTTTGAATAGTGAGATTTCAAGCAGAGTTGTACAGGTCAGATGTGGTCAGAGGAGACACATGTAGGCATCTTGAGAAACTACAAGTGGTTAAAGTATGAGAGAATAGTAAGGAGGGATATGACGCTAGAGAGGAGGGCAGAAGACAGGTTGTGAAAGAACTCGGTTCCTTTGCAAAGAGGGTGTTTCATTCTTTTTTTAAAGTATGTTGAATTGCAAGGAAATATCGTGTATTCTGCTAAAATACCATTCTACCTTTCATGATTAATTTTCACTGGACAGATCTCTGTGTTATTTTAAATTCTAGCTGGCTTTGTTGACCACATAATCTTCCTGCTTGTGTTGTATTCACTAGAGTGGATAAAGATGACTAGGGTACCAGGGAATGACTGAAGGCAACAATCGCCAGCCATTATGACTTTTTGGTCCACTGTTTATACTCACAATTCTAGTGATTCTGTTATTTTCCTCCAAGACTTATGCAATACCACTTGAATTCCTCTAATGATGAAATTGTGTAATCAAAATGATTGAGAATTGTTTTGCCAGGGTGGGGGAGGGTGGTGCCCAAGTCCTTGTAACCTCTTAAAGGGTTCCTTAGAAACCCCCTTTCATTAAATATATTTGCTTACTTGAAAACTACCTCCAACTTCTGTCAAATTTTTATAGTTCAAAGCATTTATGCAGTATGACTGCATTTGAAGACTTAGGCTTTTTAAAAACTGTTTTGATGAGATAAAGGCAGTAGTAACGTTTTTTTTTTTTTTCTGAAATGAAACTATCGCTATCTTATTTGACATTTTGCTTTTTCTAGTGTTTTACTAAAATTTATTGAGAGCTCAAAGTCAATTTGTTGCATCAACTTTTACTCTTAGTTTCATTAATGGCATTATGTTATTAAAATGGTGAAGGAGTTTTTTGAACTTTCTTCTTTCATTACAGAATTACTATATGTATGTACTTTTTTTTTTTTTCAAATAAAAAATATTTCACTATTTCACTAAATGCCCTACCTCTGAATTCTTTATTACTTGACCTCGGTTAATGAGTAGGCATAATATTTTATTTTAGTAAAATAAAGGGACAGACAAAGTCAGATCTGTTTTCTAACATGCTTCTTTGAGTTGGTTGTACAGATATTACAGGTGTTTCTTGCCTCCACTTAATAATTAACTTATGTTTTTATTCCTTATCAATGCCTTAGGAAAAACACATAAGCAATGAAGAAGAACACTTAAGGAGGATGGAAGAGGCCAGACTGCAACTCAAGGATCAACTTCTTTGTCTAGAGACTGAACAGGAATCCATTCTTGGTGTGATAGGAAAGGAAATTGATACAGCTTGTAAAACCTTCTCTAGGGACTCAATGGAGAAATTGAAAGTAATTATGAGTTCTCATAGTGCCTTTCAGTTAGTTTCCTAATATATAATTATAATGAGATCTTAATGCATGGTTACATGGTAGTCACATTTTTATTCCAGAGAGTTTTACGGAACAAAATAACATCTTGCATTTTTCAGAATGAGTTATTTTATCTATGGCACAGTCATGGTGAGAGAAAGTGTGCTGTTACTCCACTGAATTGCCTGTATCTCACTCTGTAAAAGAAAGTGTCTTATAAGAGAAGCAGCAGTTCTGACCAAAAAAATATCCATAAGAGTCAAAAAAACCTGTATTTTGAATTTTTTATTATCACAGGCCATTTTTGTTGTTGTTACCGTATTACTGGGGAACATCTGTTGAGTACTAGTTATACTATAGGTACTATGGTAAGTACAGGGTATGCATTCTCTCCTTTAACTGCTGAAACCACCCCGTCCTTCAGGTACTTGGATTATATCCATTGTAGACCAGAGAAAGCAAGGCTTGGAGGGGTTACGTAACTTGCCCCTGGCCATGTATCTAGTCAGATGGTAGAACTGGGACTTAAACCCTGGGCATCTAACTCTGGAGCTTAAGCAAGTAACCACCATGCTATTTGCCTTTCCTATGTATACAAATTACATTTCACTGAGTTTTTTTAATCTTTAAAATGGATTATTATTACCCAATTTGTAGTCCTAGTGAAATGATAAATAAAAACAGAAGTAGTCATGGATGTTCTTAATTCCTTGGAGGTGAGCACCTCTTATGACTCTAGGTTCTGGTGCTGCTCTATTACATACAAAGAGCATTGCATTGCTTTGGTATGTATGGCTGTAACACATTATAGTTTAGCCTTCATTTACTGTTGTATTTATTTCATGTGATGATATGACAGCACTCAGATTATAGTATTGTGCATTAAGGCTTTTTTAAAACCTTTTCAGTTGTTCCTTATTTTTATTTTGTCATTCATCTTTTTTTTTCCTCATATAAAACTACTTTCCCCTCTTTTTTTCCTGCTTTTCCTGCCCATCTTTTTTTTTCCCCCTTTTCTTTAAGTGATGTTTCAGAGAACATAAAATGATAATTCCACTCTTGTGGTTCAAGGTGCTTTAGGATTCAACTTTAAAGGAAATATTTCAACTGGTAGAATTTGATGGAGTTGATGGAATTTCTACCATATGTGTTTTTATATACATTTTTTTTTAAAGCTATGTCAGTTTGAGAGGACTGTGAGCCAAATATGAGAGGTAATTGGCTTGAGGGGAAAACTACCTCTTTCAGTGCTGTTATAATTCTGGTTTATTCTTTTTCCTGGGTAATGCTATTTTATTTAAGACTTGTCTTGTTTACATATATTTAAAGGGTATGTGGCTTTGAAATCCTAATTTTACCTAAAAGAGGCACATATTAACAATGCAATATTTAGTCTATATTTAAGAATCTGTGTCAGGATGGCTTGTTTTCAGTAAAGTAGAGATGTAAAAATGGAAACATTTGGGTCATGTTATAAGATATATAAACGTTGTTATGGCCAATTATAGGCTAAAACAGTGTGCAGATAGAAGATTGCTTGAATATTTTATTTCTTTATGAGGTACAATTTATCCTTCCAACATACCCCAAAAAGCATACTATTCTTTAATAGGCTTCCAGGAATGCAGTGATTGTGGTCATGGGTCTTTACACATCTTCCTCAAGACAAAGACTAATTCAACCTAAGTAATGGATGGAAAGTAAATTTGAAAGAATGGAAATTCTATTGAGATTTATTAAATAATACATGTTTTCATTGTCAATCTCTTTCCACTAATAACTTCTGTTGTTTCACTACTATAAGATTGAAAAAAAAAAAAGAGGGAATACTCAAGAACATAATGTTTGCTCTCACCCCAAAAAAACCACCAAGGTGTTTGTTAAAATAAAATTGATTCTTTGCTTTATAGTTCAGAAACATAGTGGAAATTGGTGGTCCTTGTAAAATGTTTTAAGAAATGGAATATTTCCAACCATTCCTTGTCATTTGTTGATTTTTGAAATATTGCTGATGAAATTTTCAGCCATTTTATGTAGAAAGTGACTGTGCTGTGGAATGGACTGAATAATAGACATGTAACACAGGAGCCTGAGAAAGGCCTTTGGGAATATTGATATTATCTCTAATTACATTTTTCTTTTTTCAGGCACTATATTTATTAATTATTCCACCTTAGTAAGTGCATGCAGTGTTTGAAAACCTATGGACAGATACTTAATAAACCACCACGATTATGAATCAATTAGGACAGTGTCTCAGTTTAAAGATACATTATTTTCCCGGACCAATCTTTGATAATTCAAGAGCTTTTCCCCTATCACTTGGCCTGAGTATTCATTTACTTGTAGAGCATAAAGAGGATGGACCTTAGATCAAGACAAATGTAGGTTCAAATTACATCTCTCCAAATTGCTAATGTATAACCTTGGATGAGTTATGTCATCTCTATTCTCTCTGAGAATTCATGTCCCATTTATAAGTTGGCTTATTGTTAAAAAAAAAAAAAAGTTAAATAAGATATAGACGGTGCACATTATCGTGTGAAATAACTTACACTTAGTAGCTATTTGACTATTGATAGCTATCATTATTATGTACTAACTTTTTTTGGTAACATATTCATATTAACATGTACATACCTTCTGTTTCTTTAATCTTTTTATATATATAACAAATCTATGTCTATATATAGAATCTGTATCTATATATAGCTTAATCGATATATATATATAAAACAAATACCTGTGACAGTGCTCTTTTCATAATAGACTGTGAAGCTTATTTACTGATGATTATATCTTGATACGCTGTTAGTATTGATGATGGTGTTCTGTATTCCAGACAGTGTGCGACTAACACCAGTTTTATTTAATTTATACCTTGGTCTGATGACCAAATGTAGTTTGCTCACTTTATACCTGGTAACCTACAGCTTAGAGAAATTAAGTCACACCACTTGTAAATGGACAAGTGGCTTTCTCTTAAACACTATATATAAATTTGTAAAGCAGATCACAACATATGAATATTACTTGTACTCATCTCAAATTAGTCTTTAATCTTGAGCACTATATCTTAGGTCATTGAAGTCTTGAGACTATGACAGAGATCAATGAAAAAGACTAATAAAAAATCATAATGATAAATGGATGTTTACAAATATTCAACATAATAGAGATGTGGAAGAGAAAGAGAACACTATGAGCTAGAGTGATTAGGGAATATCTCACTGAAAAAGCAGGGAAAGCATGAGAGTTGAGTGAGATTTAGGTAATGGGAGAAATGCATGAAAGTTTATGTCTAAGAACACATCACTGTTGTATAAGGCATGCGATCAGCACTCCTCATACATGTGTCTAAATGAATTACCTAATGCTGTTAGGGGAGTGATGTGTACACACATCAGGAAGCGTGGAAGTATTTGAGAATAGGAATAGACATCTCTTACGGAGGGAAAGGACACTTTTAAGCAGAAAATTTCTAGGAAAAAAGTCCTACAAAAATACCATAAGTAGCACAAAGTTCAAAGACAGTAGGAATTGAGAAAAACTTTTGTGTTTACAATTATAAAGTCATTGACAACCTTTGAGTATGGTTTAATCCGTAATAAGGCAGAACCAGATGGCATGGGATTTTATATGAGTTGGTGTGAAGGAAATCAGGGCAGCTGGTGTAGACAATGTATTTATTGTAGAATTTTGTTACCATCATGAAATATAAAGCAGTGTTTGTATGAAGTTAATTGAGTAGGTTCTGTTGTATAAGAACACATTAATAAGCCAAAATGGCCCTCATAGTATAAAATTAAAGAAGGAAAAATAAGATGAAGGATTAAGTTTCCATATAATTACATCTAACCCACTGCGAAATACATTACTGGGAACAAGTCTAAGGAAAAGAAACAAACAAAAATGAAGTGAACTGGTTTAATTGAGGCTGTTTGCCACGCAAAACTCTGTGGAACAGCCTCAGAGAGTCTAGCAATAGTAGCACTTGAGAGTTGATGCATGTCTCTATACGTGAGCTAAATATTGGCTGTCAATCCATACATATATACATTCTTACATAAACAGACATGCTAAATAAATGGTGGTTTGGAATTGATTTCGTACTTGGTATGAACTTTCTTCTTTTAAATCCTTAAGTTTAGAGAATAAACTTTTGGATGTAATAATAAAGAATTTTCATTGATGTAAGTTCATTTCAGAGAAAAATCTACTTCTAATAGGCTATTTCCTCTTTTTTGTAGGTTTTTTCATCTGGTCCTGATGTCAATTATGACCCACATCGCTGGTTAGCAGAAAGCAAGGTAATTAATCTTTGAATCCTAAAGTTACCATAATTTTTATGACCTTCAAGGCATCCTATTTGGGCTAGTCATATATTTTAGCATGTAACTGAGCATTTGAAGGTGTAAAACTTCATTGCTGGGGAAGACATCATTGTAATGCATTCAGGAAACCTCCATGTTCCTTTAGTTTAACATTGAAAAATTAGCTTAAATATATAGGCATAGAATGCCAGAATGAATGCAGGTAAAACTTGAAATATTAAAATTAGATTTTCAGAGAGACACATTTTTTTTTGCATTTTCCTTGGGGTAGGCAATCTCTGGAGGAGCCAAAAGTCAAGGCAGCTGTAACCAGCTTTCATTAAACATATATACATATATTCTGGTTCTGGAGGGTAAGCTCAAAGCCTGACAAACCTCTGTGTGGCTCAAGCAAATCCTTCAGCTCTCTGAGTGTCTCACTCTCTCATTTACAAAATGGGAGGGGTAAACTCTATGTTCTGACAATAATATTTTTGCTTCATGATCCTTTGTTAAATTTAATGGAAGGTTAAAATTGAACAATTTGCTAATTTTAGCAAAAAGATTCTTCTACACTGTGGGATAGTTACCAATTACCTTTGTAGATCAGATCAACTTGGAAATTCATTTCTTTACATATATAGACAATTATGACCACATAAGATGTAGTTATCTATTTATTCAAGTATTAATACTTAAACACTTGCATTCCTTTTTAGAATAGTTTTCTTCAGCTTAAGGTACATATATCTTCCATCCCACTTAAATTCTGTAAGAAAACCAACCATACTATAAACCTGACCAGCTGTGGTCAAATTTAGGATTTTGTTGCAAGAAAGAATGTTTAATTTTGTACTATATCCTTATTTAAAAATATGACAAGAGTGAGGTTTCAGAGAAGGTATTTGAGTTTTCCAGTGCCATGTAAAGAATGGGAGAATGGATTACATGCCATGTCAGATTCAGTTAACATTCTTACCATTATGTGTATTGCCATCTTCAGTCTTTATTCCTTCAGCCAAGATTTATTGATTCTGTACTTTTTTTGTGCGTGTACAGACATTGGGGCTATAAGTGTTAGCAAGCCATGAAAGTTAACAAGGAAAACGGATACATAAATGAGTTTTAGAAATCTTTCAGATGTGTTATATTGTCATAGAAATATGTAAACATCGAGGAACACCAAAGAAGGAAGAGCTGACTATGGGGTTTGCTGGAAGGTTGGGAGGGCAGGATGCTGCCAGCCTGTCACTGAAGGCTTCCGAGAAAAATGCAATATTTAAACTTGGTCACAGGAAAAATATGTAGTAGTTCTCCAGTTGGCTAAGTATAATAGTGGCAAAAAGGTGAATATTTGAGTAAACACAGATAAAACCCTGAGATTGGTGAGTAAGGTGGGAGGTGGTACAAAGGAAGAGTTCACTTTTGAAAACTAGATATGCATTAGAGAAGCCTTTAAAAAAATTCTTAATAAGAAAACTAACAGTATTACGATTGGACACAGGAATTTACTCAACCTTACTAAATTTTCTCTCCTTTAAGTACAGTGGTCCTGTGCATACTCAACAATTTTTGATAGAAGCAAATGCAAACTTGTATTTATGCCACCTGCATAGAAGATTTGGAATATACGTGTTTTGCTGTCTCAGAATTTTTTGGCTAGAAACTTGTTGTGCATTAATAAAGCATTTCTCTTTTTTCTTTTCCCCAACTCCACAATTCTGACAAGAACAGTGTACTTGGAATTTTCTTTCAAGTTAAAATCTTTATCATTTCTGAACAGAAAGCTTTCACTGCTGCTGCTCAGTTAAATTATGAGAGTCAGAGATGACTCTTAATCATAGCCCTTTAATTTGGGAGCTAGCGAGTAGTTTTCCCTTATCATTTAATGGGATTGAACTTCTGATCAGACGAGTTTTAATGCTGCATGAGACGACTGTTTCTCTACAGTGTAAAAGGGTCGTGATAAGCAGTACTGTCCTGACCAACTGACTAAGGAGGAATTGAATCTATTTACTAGAAAGAGGGCTTAGGTTATTGATGGGGTACCATACTGTAATTCCCATGAACTGTAACTAGACAGCTAGCTCTATAAGTATGGAAGATAAGATCTGAAATCAAAGGACAAGAACTGTATGGAGAGTAAAACTGCCCTTCAGCTAGTGCATGCTGACACTTTGCAGTATTAGAAGGACCTCTGATGGCATTTAGTAATTGTTTTCATAAATCTGCCAAATGAATTTCTTCTTTTAGTGTTAATCCTAGATTGGGTGGGGATTGTGTCACTGCTGCTTTATTTGGAACGTAAAACATGAAGTCCAACTAAGAGTTGTACCAGGTTGGTAGGTAAAAGAAGCAATATAGTAAGAATAATACATCACAGGGAGGAAGAGGGTTGAGATGGTCGTAAGGGTCAATAATACAAGGAGTTCCCATAGATAAAGGATTTGTTTTTGTCATAAATGCTGACAAGGCATGTAGAGGCCAAATTTTATTCAGTTTAACAGAGAATTTACTGAGTAGCTATTGTGCCCCAATGCTGTATTTCACGCTGTGGACATAAAAATGAACTAAGACATGATCCTGCCTCTCTGGGAACATGTTTTCTCTAGAAAATCTGACACTTGTGTAGATAATTTTAATATTATATGTTAGAGCTGGGACAGAGGTATGCAGAAGCTGTCATGGAGGCTAATGCCTCCGGGGACTCTTGAAGCTAGCCAGGTAAAGAGGAGACAGCATGTATGCAGAGTAAACCATTGTAGTTAAACCATGGTTACTTAGGAAAGCTACTTAGTTACTGAGAAGAGTTTAGTTTGTAGGAATGGCCTGGGAGAGAAACACCATGATAAATGAAAAGAAACCTGAGTGATTTGGCAAAACTACAGTATGAAAATAAGAGACAGAGAATGTCAGGAATGAGGCTTCAGAAAGAGGTAGGGGTTAGATCCATCAAGAAGAGTATTGTGTGAAAAGCTTGGGTCAGCTCTGCATTTAGTAGGGAACCATGAAGGAGTTTTGAAAGGGAGAGTGATATGCTCATAGTCTTATTTTAGAAGCATCACTGCTAGTGATGTGAAAGGTAGATGAGAGGTGGGAAGACCAAAGGCAGGAAGAGCAGTTAGGAGGTCTTCAGATGAGACCCAGGTCTCTGGCTGAGGTAGGGTGAAAGTTTGAATTTAGGAAGTTGTAGAGATTCAGAGGAAGGGACAGACTGAAGAAATATTTTGGTGACAATATGCAAGTGATGTTTAGTGTTATGTCAGAGGCAGATGGAGAAGGAGATGTCCAGGATTTTCCATTCAAACTAGAAGACCCGTCAAAGGTTGGTATCGGAATAGGCAGGCATGCAGGCCTAGGTAGGCAAGCTTGCAGAAGTATTGGAAGAGTTTCCATCATAGGAATTGATATCTAGAAAGTTCCATCTGGACAGGAAGGCCCAAAGAGAAGCAGGGACAAAGGCACAGATCAGAGTTTAGGTTCAAATCATGGAAAGAAGTGAGGAGTAACAGAGTCATTTGCAGTGAGAAAGTAGGGACAACTGATCAAATCTAGAGCCAGCAGGCACTCACTCTCGGGAGGAACCACAATACTAGCGAGCATCGCTCTCGATGCCAGACCTTAAGTTATCCTTTTACGACAGCGAGTAAAAGGAAAGCTGGTGTCAGCTGCTCTTGAGCACAAGGCAGGAGCCCCAGTGCTCTGTTGTTTACATTTAGCTCTGGGGATCTGCTACTAATTATTCCCTCAAGATGCACAAAAATGAATTTATGTGACGATCTTTTCCTTTTTGGCCTTTATTCGACTGTATTGAAATTCCCATTTACTCTTTTCCTGTTTCTTTGGTCTATAAGCTTGATGAGGGGAGACCTGTTTCTTTCCTGTTTCTCATTGCATTTTTAGCAGTTACCACAATGATTGACTAAAGCATCAATAAATATTTTTTTTAAAAGAGTGATTAATTGAACGTGCTGCATTTTCCTACTCAGGTTACGTCCTCAGCTTAAATAATAGCAATGAGTAAATAACAAGCAGATTCAATTTTAGTAAATATATGAATTCTCAAATACTGGTTTTATTTGATCAGAACTTTAAATTTTAAGATTTATATGTAAGAAATATGCTTCCAAATCCAAGGGGATTTTCCTATGTTATCCTTTTTGATATAATCCCAAAGAGTCACACTTTTTATAGTATAACGTGTTCTACATGTTGACAAGCATTTGTTCTTCCCTACTGTTTTTGGGGTGTTATAACTGAAGCAGCTTTAGAGATCATATGGTTTCTTCCTCATTTTGTAGCTGAGAAAGAGGTCCTGGAAGTTTTGAATTTTACCTAAGGACATAAAGCTACTTAGTTACTGAGAAGAGTTTAGAAGCTGGGTCTGAACTCTTTGCCATTGTTTCTTTCCACTGATTGTGTAATCTACACTTGAATATAAGCCTTACACTTATGAATATGTGGATTTTGAAAATTAGCCATTGTGTGAGAAATACTAGACCCAGCGTATTTAATTCTTGTTGAAGAATGCAAATTATCGGCCAGTATTTTATCCTTCTGCTGTAGATACCAAAATGTGATACAAGAACTCAGGCATCTTGATTCATGTGTTGGAAACATACTTTAGGTTGTGTACAGGGAACACATTCAGTTTAATTGGAGGAAATATTTTGTATTTTTTAGTATGTGCTCTTATTTTGGAGATAGTTCTTCCTGGTTATATTCATAACTAAGTAGAAAAGTGGAGAAAGTATCATTGAGATAATAATTACATTTCGAGGTTGATTTAAATTTGAATTTTGTAGTTTTGGTATAATTCTTGTTCTGTTGGTCCGGCACATTCTAAAATGTTGCCATGTTCTGAAAAGTTGCCATCCTCTTTCTTTATCTTTGGTTCTTACACAGTCGTTTCATCTCAAAATTGTTTTTAGAGTTTTGGCAAAGGAATAAAGGAAGCAGAGTAATTAAAAGCAGCAAAATTATGGGTCCTATTATTATTGCTAACTATCAATTATGATCTTTTTATTCAGATTTTCTGTTTTCCTTGGTTTTTAGCTTTGAGTCATTCCTTCTTGACTTTTGGTATATTATCCCACTAAATCTCACCAGAGGATTCTCACAGATTAAAAAGAGCATTTTGATTGTTTTGCTAGGTACTTATAGCCCCACCTAATTGCAAGCTGTCAAATAGGAAGGTAAAAAACTACCTTATGTAGAAATTCTTTCTCTACTATGGTTTATTTAGCAGTACTTGTTGATGTAATTTAATAAGTGATCCTGTTATATAATCTGTAAGATGCTCCTGTGAGTGGTTAATAGAATGGCGTTTGCACTGTGATTAATAGCCTTGTCAGCTAATTATTGTTTGAACTGGCAAAGTTATTCCTAACTGTGTTCCAAGCTGTTTCTGTAAGACACTTAATGAAAGGTGCTGGGTGTTTCTCTAACAAACGCTGATTCTCATAATTGATTACTGGTTGATGAAATCTCCATAAATTGATATTTTGTTTTGTAGGATAAATAATAGATTCTGCATATTTATTCAATTCCTAGCAAGCATGTAACTATAACCTGTTTTTAATTTTGTGTGGCAATGGAATAAAGGCTCCATAGAATACCCTGAAGCTCTAGGTCATACTGTGTTAGTCTGCTGGGGCTGCCATAATAAAATACCGCAGACTGGGTGGCTTACACAACAGACATTTATTTTCTCACAGTTTTGGAGCCTAGAAGTCCCAGATCAACGTACCAGGGCAAAGTTGGTTTCCGGTGAGTCTTCTCCCTGGCTTGTAAGTAGCCTCCCTCCATGTGGGGCCAGCGGATAGTAGACTAGGGGTATGGCTGGGAGAGTTGAAGTCTGGGAGTCAGAAAATATCTCTTCCCCTGCTTATAAGGACACTAGCCCTATAGGATTAGGGCCTTACTCTTACGGCCTCATTTAATCTTAATTATTTCCCTAAAGCCCTATCTCCAAATACAGTCACACCGAGGGTTAGGGCTTCAACATATGATTTTGAGAGGGGATATAATTAAGTTCATAACACAGATCAAACCTGATTAATGCTTTATTTCAGATAATTTTTTGATTTTTTTTGTTTTTATCAGAATCAGCAGAATTATTGTTACGAAAAATAGAATTATTGTTTTTCCATCATCATCTCTTAGCAACAGTAGTGAACACAGGCCAAAGATTGGGATGGAATAAGTAGAAAAGCATTGAGAAAAGGGAAATATGAAGTTATTTTCTAAATTTGCAGTTAAATCCCTGGGAAACAGGAGATTAAACTGGATGATTGAAGCTGGTGATCCCCAGGGACTCATTTTGTTTGGACCACATGGGTTTTGAAAAATTGAATTCGTGATCAACATTTTTAAAAAATCAAGTTATTTCATTATTACAGCATGAGATTTATTTTTCTTTTGATACATCAGAATATCTGATATCACTAGAGTTTCATTCTTATGTGGTGGAAAACTATTAGAGTTAAGATGAAGAATCATGGACGTGACCACATTAGAAGGGATGGCCTTCTAACCTTTTTCTTTGGGTGTGTGTGTGGTTGCATTTTTATAATCCATGTTGATAATGTTCAGGTCCTAAATGTGTTACTTTTGAATGTTCATTAAGCTTTCTTAATATAGTTAACTGTCATTTGATGTAATCCCCATCATTTTCTATTGACTCCCGATATGAAAAAAGGTATTACTTGCATTTTATCTTTATAAAAAAAAGCTTGCCTGTTATTTCTCTTAAAATAGATTTAAGAGAAGTAGATATGTATCTTGTATCAATGTGTGGTTCAGAATGGTAAAATACTAACGTAGTAAGCCTGAATGAATGGCACTTTTTAAGAAAAATGAAAGAGGACATACTTTCTGTGTACTTGTATTGATGTTTTCTACTAGCACCTTTAGTATTTACATTTGCTGTCTCTGATGTAAACCAGTGCAATTAGTTGCTGTAATGTTATCTAATAATGACATGGTCCTCATGCAGTTGATCTTCCTGTTCATGACAGGTTGAATAATCTGACTTCTTTTACTTTTTTCTCACAAGGATTCTTATGGTCAACTGTGAGCCTCATACCTTTCAGCAGTCCATGTTTGATTTTTTCAGGTTCATTCCTTCAGGTTAATCCCTTCTAGATTTCATCTTGCATGTGTGTGTTTCTTCTGTATATCAAGGTCATTTCATTTTATTCTCAGTTGAAAGGTGGTAACGGTCTCCATCAGGCTAATAAATCGATTTAATATTCTAATACCTAGTTATTTGTGATAGTATTAAGTAATACCTGACCTCAGACTAATCCTGGGGGCAACTGACATCTGAAAGCTGCTGTTTAGGACCGTGCCTGCGTGGCACAGAGATACAGGGCTGGCATGTGTACATACTTTTCAGCCCTTCTTCTTTGTAGTTGTACTTTTTATAATTTGAATTGATAGGAATCAGATCCTAAACGTGTTACTCTTGAATGTTCTTTAAGCTTTCTTAATATAGTAATACTAATAAGAATTTTGGATTTTTTTATTTTCAGAATACCATTCTCTTTTTCTGTTTCATTACTTAAACACAAGGTGCTGTCTCTTTACAAAAAAAAAAAAAAGAAAAAAAGAAAAGATAAAAAGAGACAAAGAAGTTCATTATAAAGGGATCAATACAAGAAGAGAGAATAATTGTAAATGTTTGTTGGCTTAGCATTGGAGCACCTAAATATTTAAAGCAAAAACTAACATAGCTAAAAGGAGAAATAAACAGTAGTGAATATAGCAGTATGGAGAATATAATTTGAATGTTATGCTCATCTTGAGTAGCCATGAAGGCATAATCACCATAAACAGTTTGGTGTTCATGTTTTCAGTCCTATTTTGGTTTGATGGGCTGAGCTGCAGTTATTTTTTACAAAAATGTATATTTTTAAAATTGCTAAGAATACCTGTGCCTTCCTCTTGACAGTCTCTGGCATTGAGGGTACCTCGCTTGCTGCAGGATTTTCTTCGTCTGGGATTCTAGCACCGAGACGCTTGTATTTTCCTCCTGCCTCTCCAGCTACGTCTCAGTTTTATTTTAAAATTTCTCTCCTGTTCATCTCTTCTAAACCCTCTTGTTATCTCTTAGACATTCTTCATGGGCTTTTTTGTCTATTCTATGCCTTTGACTTCCTTTATGCTCTTTATTCTTTAGTTTTTTTAATCTCTCATTCATCTCTTGAGCTTTAGATCTATATATCCATTAGTCATCCATACTTCTGTGTCTTTTGGTCTTAACAGCTCCAGTATATTTTATCCTAATGTAAACTTCTTAACACTTAGTCTTTGCTTCTTCTAGGTTTCCTTTTTCGGTTTTCTTAAGTTAAAAATTGGCCATGATTACTGATTCCTTACTTTCTCTTACTCCTCACATTTAAGTCTCAAATATGTACACTTTGGTCCAACCCTTGCCATTTTTACTTGATTGGAATATTGTATCAGTCTCTTGATTTCCAGCCTCCAGTGTGTGCTCCACTCTGTACAGAAAGTATACTTTCTAAAGAATGGTCCAGTTCACCTCCTTGTCTCTCATACTGTGGCTAGATGGCGATGGTGGTATATCACCCTGACCTTGTTTTTTCCCTAAGTGCATTAGTAGAAAGTGATAGTAGAAAATGCTCCTTTTATATGGCAGAATTGACCATGTTTTCTGCTTTTCCTTTGCTGTGGACGTTTTTTTCTCTTTTTTATTTGCATAAGCATTTCAAAGTAGATATTGGGAAATGAAGCAGGCTTAATTACATTTCTGCAATCCTAATTGGAAGTCCATAGTTTAGTTTAAGTTGGGAACTTCTCTTATTTATTTAGTGACATTCAAACAAGACAGAGGCCTGTGAATTGTATAGCAAGTATTAAAGCCAGGTCTCATCTCTGTGGGGAGGTTTAATTTTAGCTTTATTTATCTATCTTCTCTTATTTCCTCCTTTCGTTTTTTTTTTATAGTTGTGAAATAACAGCCAAATTGAGATATAGTACACATACCATACAACTCGCATATTTAGAGTGTATTATTCAGTAGTTTTTATTATCTTCACAGAGATATGCAGCCATCAGTACAAATAAATTTTAGAACATCTTCATTACTCCAAAAAGAAAATCTGGACCATTTGGCCGTCATATCCTTATCTGCTTATCCCACCTTCCCCATAGTCCTAGTCAACAAGTAATCTGCTTTTATCTCTATAGATACATCTATTCTGGACATTTCATATGAATTGAATCATATAATATGTTGTCCTTTATGACTGGCTTCCTTCATTTAGCAGAATGTTACCAAGGCTCATCTATGTTATAGCATGTATCATTACTTCTTCTTGCTAAATGACTGTCTGTTGTGTAGATATACTGCAGCTTATTCATTCATTTACCAGTTGATGTTCATTTGGATTATTTTCATTTCTTGGCTATTGTGAATAATGCTGCTATGAACATTTGAGTACAGGTTTTTGGGTTAACGTGTTTTCATTTCTCTTAGGTGCATATCTAGGAAAGAATTGCTGGGTTAAATAATAACTATGTTTAAGCTTTGGAAGAAAGTGCAGATTGTTTTCCAAAGTGGCTGCACTGATGTGCATTCCTATTGTTAGTATTAGAATTTTAATTTCTCTACATACAAACTAACAGTTGTTGTCATCTCTGTCTTTTTGATTTTAGCTGTTCTGCTGGGTGTGAAATGGAATCTTACTGTGGTTTTGATTTGCATTTTCCTAGTGGCTAATGCTGTTAAGCATCTTTTCATGGGGTTATTGGCCATTTGTATATCTTCTCTGGATAAATGTCTATTTTGATCTTTTGCTTAATTCATTATCTTTTTATTTATTGTTTGAGTTCTTTACATGTCCTAGATACAAGTCCTTTCTCAGATATATGATCTATAAATATTCTCACCTTGTGGATGGTGACCATAGAAGCATAATGTTTTAAATTTTGATTAAGTCCAATTTATCAACTTTTTTTCTTTGGTCGCTTATGCTTTTAGTGTCATGTCTAAGAAATGATAGCCAAACCAACATTACAAAGACTTCTGCTGTTTTTCTTCTAGGAGTCTTATATTTTTGGATCTCACATTTAGCTCTTTGGTTCATTTTGAGTTAATTTTTTTTATATGATATGAAGTATAGGTCCAACTTGATTCTTTTACGTCTGACTATTCAGTTGTCCCAACACTACTGGTTAAAAAGACTGTTCTTTTCTCATCAAATTGTTTTGGCACCCTTGTTGAAAGTCAATTGACAATATATGTATAGGTTTATTTCTGGACTCTTAATTCTGTTTCATCGATCTGTATGTCTGTCCTTGTGCCAGTAACACACTGTTATGATTACTATAGCTTTGTAGTAAAGTTTGAAATGGGTAAGAGTTAGTCCTCTAACTTTGTTCTTACTTTTTAATGTCTTTTTTTGGGCTATTCCGGGTAGAGTGGCCACCTTATTAGTGGGAAGTTGGTAGAGGAGGGAATTCCCAATATTGCTGTTGCAGCTACCAGGAATTTAGCTCACACAAATCAGAGCTATGAAGATGGAAAATCTTAGTGATCTCCCCTTCCTGTAAAATACCTACTATTAAGATCTATTTCTACCCATACTTCTGACTCCAAATATGTAAATTTTCCACATCAAGTAATTTTTCAATTTTTTTGCAGTCACCAACTGGGTGCCCTACAATTTAATTTAGCTCTGACACTAACTACCCAGAGTTTAAGAGCTCAGTCCCACAAGACTGCCCCTCACTTCAGATGCCAGTCGCAAGTATTGGGTTCCCAGTTTGCCTCCATTTCTATCTGACCTGACTACAAATTGGGGCTCCCATACCAACCCCCCTCCCCTAGTTCAGTTATTTGCTATAATGGCTCACAGACCTCAGGGAAATACTTGACTTACCATTTCTACTATATTATAAAGGGTACAAATGAACAGCCAGATGAAGAGGTACATAGGGCAAGGTCTCAAAGGGTCCTGAGTGCAGGGGCTTCTGTCCCTGTGGAATTTTGGATGCATCACGCTCCTGGCATGTAGATGTATTCACCAACTTGGAAGCTCATCAAATCTCATTGTTCCAGGGTTTTTATAGAGCTTAATCTCTGGTCCTCTCCTGGTGTCCCCCATCCCCCTTCTTAGAGGTTGGCAGGTACAACAGGAAGTTCCAACTCTCTAATCACCAGCCCCATTCTGAGGCTTCCTGGAGGCCCTACCCTATACCACCTCATTTATATAAGCTCTGGTGTGATCCAAAGGGTTTGTTAGGAATCACAAAGGACACTTCTATCACTGTGGAAATTCCAAGGGCTTTAGGAGCTCTCTGCCGGGAACCAGAGACAAAGACCAGATATCTTTATTATTATGTCACAATATCATATACCTTGACTGTAAACTTGGGGAAGGTGGAACCCTGTCTTGGCAATACCCTTCTGGAAGGTAGGGTGGGAGTCAGTGAGGCTCAAGTGCCATAGATCTCTGCTGTTCTTAATGAGGCTTAATATTTCTTGAATAAGTATTTCTTCATTTGATATATTACCTAGGACAATTTCTAGAGATTGATTTTTTTTTTAATTGTAATTTTCAGCAGTTATAAGTATTTCACTGAAGAGCAGTTCCACCCAGTGCCTCATGCCATCATCCTGGAAGTGGAACTTCTATAAAGTCCCTCTTTTGATGAGAGTTTATGTTAATAAATGTGATCCCAGTTTTGCCTTTACAAGCATAATTTTTATTTTCCTTTACCCAGCATATTCACCCAACATATTATACATTGGCCGGTTTACAATATTATTGTATAATTTGTGCGTAATTTGACTAATGACAGTATTTGTTCTATGTCATAGAGGTACCATCTGTTAGACCTTCTGACCAGAGGAACTATGCCTCTTTCATTTCTGGGGATGTTTGAAAGCTGATGTACATGGAGAGCCTACAGTCTAGGGGCCATATCCCAACCCTGCTTCCACATGGTCTAAATATTTCTATCACAGTGACTTTTAATATACTGTTGCATGTCCTAAGAACTTCCTAGACTTCTTGAGGCCTAGAACTTTCTTGCTTATGGATGAGTGCTTTTCAGAGAAATTGTCCCTTAGCTTAACCTAATTTTCCCTTCTGGTTCACCACTTCCCCTGTTTTGCTTCTTACCGAAGTGAAGACTGTTTATTTAGATGATTTAAAATCAACTAGAAATTGGAGGGTAGTCTCAGTTGAGAAGATCCTGAGACCTGACTGAAATCCTGTCCTATTGAAGGTGGAAGAAAGATTTTTTTTCTCATCCCTGTTTTAAATACCCAGATATTAGAGTTGGTGAGATTAGAGTCCATGGAGAAGAAAGTTGCTTCGAATAAATTTCCTAGGCTTTTAAATGTAGACAAATGCTGATTTTATCTCCCTCATATGTTAGAGACTCTCTCTACTTGATTAGCTGGACAATTAGGGATGTGCAGTTTTAGAAACCAAAACTAGGAATTTTATCCTTTTTTTTTAATCTCTGAAATAAAACTCCCTTTTATAATGAGTTTCTAGGTCTATTATGGAGTGTTTTTGATTTGCAAATGCTTGTAATAGACTGCCTTATATATCAAATTAGGGGGCTAATTGTATTACAACTGGAAGTTTAGTGGGCCAAACTTTTCTGTAATATTGCCTTTCCAAAGATGATAGAGTATATCAGTTGTTGTGTAAAAATCTGAAAAAATCATTTCTATACCAGCTTTTAGCTGACATAAACCATTATGCAAATTAAAACATTATGAGTATTTTAAAATTTTGGTTAAGGTTGTTAGTTATTGTCGACATTTGTTCAGATTTTCCATGACTTTCTCATGCTTTGAAATGCTACTGTTTTCTAGATTTTTTAAAAATTAGATTTAAATGTCATGTTTTTAGACTAAACTTCAGTGGCTCTGTGAGGAGTTGAAAGACAGAGAAAACAGCGAGAAAAGTCTACGGCACCAGCTGATGCTGTGCAGACAGCAGCTCAGGAACGTGACCGAAAACAAGGAGTCCGAGCTCCAGTGTCTCTTCGAACAGATCGAAAGACAGGAGCAGCTTCTGGAGGAAATACATCAGGAGAAGAGAGGTGTGTTAGCTGCTCTTACCCTTTTTTTTCATTTTCTTTTTTTTTATATTCGTGGGATCCTAGGATTAGAAAAACAAATCTATTTCTCTCGCCTCCAGTTCGAACCACAGAATTTCCACATCCCTGTCCTTTCCTTGTCTCTTGTCTCCTTATCTTCATTTCCGGCTCTAGAGGAGAAAGCTGTTTCTTCCTGAGAACTACTTCTTCAGCTACTGTGTTCCTCCTGTGTACATAGCATTTGTGTCTCTTGGCCATTTTGCAAGTGCTAATTTGGTAAGTTATCTTTGTTCTTCCCTGAGAAAATGCCAAAATTCATATTTTTCTTCAGTAGAATATCCATTAATTCATTCAACAAATGTTTATTGTGTGCCTCTTTTGTCTTAGGCACTATTATAGGTGCTGAGGATATATCAGTCAGTAAAGCAGAAAAAAATCTTACTCTTGTTTAGCTTACATTGTATTGAGTGGGGGTGACAGAAAATAAATGTGGTAAATAAATAATGTAATACATAAGGTTATAAACACAATAGGGAAAACAGTAAGGGAAGGCAAGTTTAGGAGAAGCAAGGGGCAGAGTTTAATATGTTTAATATGTTGGCAATGCTTAAAAGTTAGACAAGAGTCTTGGAGAATTACCTTTCTGTTCGGTTCTACTAGGGATGCATATGGTGGGAGAAGGGAAACAGGTCATGTATGGGAATCCTATGTGTGTTTCATGTTGTGTTGGCCTTCGGTCTTTCTCTTGCTGAACTTTTTAAGTTTAAGAACCAGAAAGAGGCGTCATGTAGTGTCCCACTAAGAAAAACTAAACATTAACATATGATAATTCTTTTTTAAGTAACTTCTTTGTTTTCTGTTTTAGTGATCAGCATTATTCTCTCCACATGTACCACTTAAAATTGTTTATTACTGTACTACACTAATTCTCAATTTTTTTTTGGTATCAAGATCATTTTATATTCTTAAAGATTTTTAGAACTCAGAGCTTTTATTACTGTACATTAAGTAGATCAGTATCTACCATATTAAAAATTAAAACTGAGTATTTGAAAATACTTATTCCTTTAAAATAATAATTATAAACCTATTATATACTAACATAAAAATTAATGAAATTTAACTGTTTTTCAGAACAAAAAATTTGAAGTGGCATTGTTGTTTGAACTTTTGTAAAGCTCTTTAATTGCTGTCTTAAAAAATGACAGTTGTATTTTCCTTTCGCTTCTGCATCTACTCTGTTGTTATATTACATGTCATGTAACCCTTGAAAAAACTGCACTTTACATTCATGAGAAATTGAACGTGAAAATACAAATAACATTTTAGTATTATTATTAAGGGGTCTTGGGTGGTCCCCAAATACCCTTTGAGAATTGTTGCTTTAGTGCAATTGAAAGATATAAATGGTGCCAGTAGTAAAAGTCAGAGGATGCACTCCTTTTTTAAAATGACATTACAATAGAATCTATTTGTGGAACTGATAGATAAAATACTATATGATCTCTGTACATGTAATATGTTGTAGTCTATTCACATTAACACTAAATCACAAACCCAGTTTTCTTTTAGTGAATATTATCAGTATTGTCACCCCGTAAATCATTTCTTTGCATAAGGACTGTGTTCTTGTGTATTATAAAATCATAAAACTATCAGTGGGAGGAAGTCCAAAAGAACCAAATATCTGTGCACTTAGATAATTATAAGACTGAGGATCACTTTAAATTTTCTACCACTTCTAAAGCTTTTTCATAAAAGCTTCAGAAGATAAACTGTAATTTGTAATCCCTCAGGATGATTGTTTTTATTTCTACTTTTTGAGTTTAATAAAAATTTATTGCTTGCCTTATCTATAGAGCACTTGAATTCCTTTATACATCTTAGAATCAGCTTATCAGTAAAAAATAATCTACTGGTGTTTTGACAGGATTATGTTGAATGTATAGATTAACTTGAGGATGGACGTCTTAATGTTGAATCTTTCCAATCCATGAACATGGTGTATCTACCCATCTATTTAGATTGTCTTTAACTTTTCTCATGCACAATTTATAGTTTTCAGCAAACAGGTCTTACACATCTTTTTAAGGTTTATTCCTAAGTTTTAAGAAAATTTTATGATACTGTATAAAATAACATGTTAAAATTTGAATTTCCAACATTCTCTTCTAGTGTATAGAAGTATGGTTGATATTTTTGTTGTTAAACTTGTGTAACCTTAAGCTCACTGATGAGTTATACTATCTTTCCTTATACTTAATCTTGTTATCTCCAAATAAAGACAGTTTTGCTTCTTCTTTCTTTCCCTGTTCCTTGTCTTAATCAACTTGTTGGGACCTTCAGTACATATTAAACTAACCTTGTATTCCTGGGATAAACTCTACTTTGTCAAAATATATTTTTCCTTTTACATATGGCTGGATACGTTTTAGTAATAGTCAAGAATTTTTGCATTTGTGTTCATGAGGAATATTAGTCTACAGCTTCTTTTCTTGTAGTGTCTTTATCAGGTTTGGATGTTAGTGTAATGATGACCTCTTAAAATGAGTTGTGTTTTCCCTTTTAATTTTTGGAAGCAATTGTGTCAAGTTTGTATTTCTTTTTAAGTGTAGGATAAAATTCATCAGTGCAGCCTTCTGTGCCTGTCGTTTTCGTTTTGGGAAGGTTTTTAATTTCAAATTCAAATTCTTCAATAGATATACGGCTGTTCAGAATTTCTACTTCTTCTTGAATCTGAGCTTTGTTAATATGTGCCTTTCAAGATATTTTTCTGTTTCACTGAAGTTGTCAAATTTATTGGCTTACATTTTTCCGTAGTATTCCCTTTTAAATTCTTTTAGTTTCTGTGAGATCTGTACTGATGCCTCTTATTATATTCCTGATATTGATAATTTGTTTTCTCTGTTTTGTTCTTTATACTTCTTTCTGAGGGCTTTGTTAACTTTATTAATATTCATGAAAACAATCTTTGAATTTAAATTTTTTTCTATTTGTCTTTTTAATGTTTTATTGACATCTACTCTTATTTCCTTTCTTTTACTTAGTTTGTTTATCATTTGTTCTTATGGATTCTTAAGTTGGAGGCTTTATTTTAATACTTTTCTTTCTTAATATAGTCATTTAAAGTTATAAATTTCCATCTTAGGAATACTTTGAACATATTCCACAAATTTTGCTATGTTGTCTTTGATCACTTAGTTAGAATTAGAAAATATTTCCCTGTGATTCTTTTCTTCAACCTATGTGTATTTTAGAAGTGTACTACTTAATTTCCCAATTATGTAGAGAGTTTTCTAGATATCTTATTATTGCTTTCTAACTTAGGACCCTTGCGGTCATAGAGTACACTCTTCATGATTTTAATTCTTTACTGACACTTATTTTTTTGGCCCCAGGCGTGGTCTATCTTAGTGAATTGTCTATATGCACTTGAAAATTAGTTATGTTCTGCATTTATTGTGAAATATTCTATAAATGTCACTTACGCTAAGTGATTTCACAATGTTCAATGTTCCTGGTGATTTCTGTATACCTACTGATTTTGTCTACTTCTATCAATAACTGATAGAGGATTGGTACAGTATTCAGTGATTACTTCGAGTTTGTGTGTTTGTGAGTGATTTTTTTCCCCCAAATGTTTTGAAACTGTTGTTAGAGCCCATCTTAGTATTGATTGTGGAAATGCATCTTGTTAGGAACCTATTGTAATGGTCTCAGTAGACACAAAAGAGGGACTGAAGGAGGACACTGGTAATGACAAGAGATGCAAAAGCTTTTGTGGAGAAATTAGTGAAAGATTGAACAGTATAGATGAATGAGAGGGAAGACTCACAGGATATTCTGAGGTCTTAGTGGTTTTGCCATTGGGAGAAATTGGAGAGTCAGGAAGTAGGGGCTGATTTGGTGGGAGAGAATGAAGGATCCCATTTTCATCTATTTCTTAAAATCATAAAAAATAGTCTCAGGAAGACACAAACTTTTGTAACAGAGAAATGATGTAATTTCCTGCCTTATAGGATTAATATGTATTAGGTATAAGATGTGTTAGGTGCTGTCTGATGATTCAGAAATAATAAAGACTTAATGTAAATAATGAAGACCAAGCAAAGGCTGTTATAGTTGCATACTTATAACTATGTTTATTAAGAAGTAGAATGAAATAAATACATTACCTGAAATATTAGCAAATGTTCCTGGTGAAAAGGGAAGTATTGATTACTTCTGTTGAGGCCCAAATGGGGAGGTTTTTTGTACGACGTATCTTTTTATTTAAATCTTGGAGAATGCAGCAGGATTTCTATACGAGAGGAGGAGGAAAGTTTCTTTGCAGCAGTCTGCTTAGTGATCTCTTCTTGCATACTTTAGCATTTGCTTACAGTGGTATATATAGAAGAGGTAAAGGAATGATGATAAAATTAACTAATGATAAACTTTAGATATTTCTGAAGTATCAAAGTTAACTATTATGGAAACTTATACTTGATTCCCTTCACCATCTTATGAGCTTGTCTGTTAGGTAGAACAAGGTTAACCTATTTATAAGTGAAACATGATGGAGAAACTTCCTATTCATTGGAACTTCTATTCTCTTCACTAATATTTTTAGTTTGATTTAATATCATATTTAGGGACATGCCAGGTTAACCAAGGCCCACGTACAAGGAGTTTCTATCAGTGAGTGCTGCCAGATTTGTAAATCTGAGTTGTCTTATGTTTCCTGGACTATTTTAAGCCTGTAGGTTGGGACTGGAGTGTTGTAAAAGGAGAAAATATCTATTGAGAAGTTAATGTCATGGACCTCTCAGAAGTTTAGTAATTATTGACTTAAGAATTCTTCATTGTTATGAATGGCAACAAATACAAGAGTAAAGAGATGTAAAATGCAGCTGGGAGGATTTAGGTATGATATTTTAATTTGTTTAAGTAGTTATTTGTAATAATTTCTTAATAAACCAACTGCTGCCTACCTTCTTAATATTCTGATAACCCACTACTCCTGTAAGTGCCAGTATTCCTCTGTAAGAATACATACTTTGAAACTATGCAGATTACTAAAAACTAAAATTTATGTGCAAGTTGGAAGGATTTCCTTTTTCAAAGGTCTCCACAAGGAGGGGTATCTATATAGTATGATTTAGTTCCATTCTTACTTATGAAATGCAAATTATTATGAACAAATACAGCAGGCAATTTTCATAACATATTTTTCCTTAAACTGAAATTATGAACTCTTAATTAAACAAAGGACCCATCTTTGTTTTCCAGGCGCTTTACGATTGTGACTGTGACTATTTAGTGTACATAATTTTTCTTCCTGGAGTAATTAGAAATTGACGTAGACTCTTAAATTCCTTTCCCTTAAAGATGAAATTTTGTCTTCTTATTCAATTTCTAGTTTTAAGTAGGTGTTACACTCATTTGGCTTTGTTGAATTAGCTGGGATCTTATCAGTTCTTTACTATTCTGATGCTATGTTAGATAAAATGTCTAGAAGGATAGTAATTCTCAGCAGCATGTGCTGTAGTTTCAGGCTTCTCGAATTTGGCCTTTCCTGTCAAATATCACTTATTGGGAATGTACATGTATTGTTGAAATAGGCCATTGTCAAGTCCTCTTTGTTAGGGAGTTGCTTTTTTTGAGTAAAAGGGAAAGAAAGTACTAATAGAATGTGAAAGAAGGGAAATAGGTCTTCAGCTACTTCAGAAAGTAGTATTTTTGCTCAGGTTGTTCATTTGATTATTTTTAATTAGCACTTGTGCCTTAGCCAAGAAGTGGGCAGTGGAGAAAAGGTGCATCATTGCCCCACATTTTTTTTCTTTTTCCAGTTCAGCAGTTTTAAGTCTTATCTTAGCCACGATTGTGGCTATGACAAGCATTCAGAGGACTGTTCTGGGTCAGAAATATCTTGTTTCTTTCCTCGGTGATTTTTGGGAAGACACAAAATTGAGAAATGTGTTTAGTGGAATGTATCCTCTAGAATGGAGGTGCCATGAGGGTCGTGATTATTTATTTATTTGTTTGTTTGTTTATTTATTTATTTATTTATTGAAGTATAAGTTGATTTACAGTGTTGTGTTAGTATATGGTATAGAGCATAGTGAGGTACTGATTTTTGTTTATTTTTTCAATATTATATACCACAGTGGTTAGAAAGAACCTGGCATATAGTAGATATGTCAGATATTTGCTAAATGAGTGAATGAATGAAAGAACATTAAAGGGTCATAGTTAATAGGGGAGCTGTAATTATTTATGTTTAGTGGTGAAAGAATTCACAATGGACTCTACATAACCAAAATGAATTCTGCATAATCAAAAGGCAAATCAGCAAATATTTGGCAGAAGTTAAGTAATTTAATCAGAGTGGTTTACATTTTGTTAAGACACTCCAGGGTTAGATAACAATATTTGTCTTCCTAATATTTCAGTTATTTATTACATTTTACAGTAGAAGTATTTAACCTGTGTTTTTATTCATTTTGTGACAGTATTTTCTAAGAGCTTCCTGATTCGTTTAAGGGACACTTTAACATTGTTAGTAGTCATTTTATGTCCACTCTGAACTGTGATTTGAGTTAGCTCCCCACATGTCTGGGATAACATGTGAAAAAAAATGAATACCAAAGAAATAAATGATATTAAAACTTTGTTTATGTATCTAAAGTTGTATCAGTCCTTAATGGTAGAATGAATGTGACTTTTAGAGTGTTATTTTCTATTTGCTACTGATCATAGACAAAACTTAAGCGTGATTATAAATGTGGAGTAAAAGGATCCAGGAGTGGGAGAAGTTGAACAGGTGAAAGAAAAGTTAATTGGTATAGCTGGACCCCAGAAGATATGAGAGTGAATGGAGTCAAAAGTAAAGGTGGAAAAATGAATCTTGGAAAGAACAAGGCTGAGAGTTAGGCATTTCTCCTTCCATTACTTTTTTAGCACCTTGAATATACTACGATTTTTGGCAGTTTCACTTATCACAGTAATTTTTTTTAATGGTTTCCTTATTTTGACTGTTAGCTCCTCAACGCTTGTGATCGAATTTAAATAACCTTTGCGTTGGATATGCTCAATACTTGTTTGGAGAAAAAGATGGAAGGAATGAGAGATAGTTACTGGATTTGCCATGTTAGACACTGAGAGATCTGCTTTTCTAGAAGCCTTGTGAGTTTAAGCCAGTCTGTAGCGCACGTCTCAGAACTATAATTTTTGGCAAAATATCAAGAGGATAACACTTGTCATCAGATGGATACCCAGGGCATAGAGTTAGCTTAGTGATGAAGCTGATACACTATACGCTCATTATGCTGGCCTTACAGAAGAATCTGAGGGTGAGTATTTCTACTGTGTAACAGAGATATGACTCCATTATTTTCAGTTTTCTAAAATTGCTGTGCTGTTAAAGACATTGACTCTGAAAAACGCTGTGCATTTCCAGAAGTTCTTGTCTGTCTGATTCGTCTCTGCCAGTACTGATCTCAGCTTTTAAAATTTGAGTTTTCCTTTGGTTTCACTGTTCCTAGTGTTCTGAGAAACTCCTTTCAGCTGATTTCTCTGTTTTTCCTTGCTCTGCTTCTACATCTCAGTACCACTTTTGCAGTGGTGATGGCAGAACAGAGGATAATTTCTTAGAATTCATTTGTGGGACAGAAACAAGGGAGGGACTTTTGAACTGAAGGCATCTTTTCTCACATCTTTCCAAGGCTAGGTAAAGATGAGGCTAGGTCATTTTTAGTTTTTGTGTACACTATTTATTTGTTTAGTTTTCACACTACTTACCCATTAATCTATTACTTATTCCTCACCTTGTTTCAAGAGGATTTTCGGTTTGTCTCACTGAAAGAATATTTGGCAATCATACATCTTATATAAATGCTAATCCTTGTTGTTCTAGCCCAGCAACAAGGAGAACCAATTTTTTCTATTGCATATTAGAGTGAAATGAAACATTCTAAGTTAATTTATGGGATAGTCTCTTAAGTGTAATGTAAGTTATTTGGATTCTAGTTAATTTTTAAAAATCTGTTTAGTACTTTATTTTACATTTCACCGGTTTGTTCGGTTCAGTGATGTTGATCATTAGAGATAATGAAAGATTATTTTAATTGAGGAAATTATTTAAACTCATTGAACAATTATTTTGTTTCATGTGAAATTATATCTTCCCTCATTTATTTTCAGGCTTTCTTCATAGTTATTTTCAAAAACCAGTTGAGAAACAGTGTTTTTTATTTTAAACTATGTTTACTATTTGAGTCAAGTCAGAATTTTGTTTTAATCTTAATCTGTGTTATTGCTTATGTATGTTTCATTTCATTACAGTAATTTTATTTCTCATGTGTTGTATGTAGTGATTTTGAAATCCAGCCAGACCAGCAGTTCAGCAGGGATTGAAATTAAACCCATTGGTTAAATGTTTCGAGGGCTAGCACTGAATAAATTGATGACAGGCCTGGAGCTCCTGATGCACAGATCTCTGCAGGTGTCAACTTTGATTGAATATGTAATCAACATTCATATTGTTATTTAATAAATTCACAATAGCAAGTTATGACTAATTATTCTTCAGTTAGCTATAAATATCTCCACCCACTTGCCCATCTGTTTAATGGGCCTAATGCTTATTCTACTTCTATTGGCTAAACTTAATTTTGGAGACAAATGCATTTAGTATCTTTAGTAACATACTTAGTTGGCAATAGAAGTATTGATTGAATGGAGAGTTGAGATATTTAAAGTTTACATTTTTTCTTTTCTAAATTATTGAATGTATTCATGTATTATGAAATATATTCTGGAAAATCCAGAAATGTTAAATATATTATATAAATGAGTTCTTAGATTTTCTTGTTTGATTCTCTAATAGATTAACTGTATTATTTTCTGTGGTTTCATAGGACACCAAAGCTGGTCTACTTGAGTTTGAATCATGAGCATATTCAGGGAGAAAAATAAGATAAAATTTTAGGTCAGTAAATAGCTTTCATTAAATTCAAAGCATATCTTTGCTGTGTTTGAGTTCTCTTAAGTTAACCCTTCTGTTCTACTTTGTTGTGCATATAATAGTTATTATTGTGGTTGGCAAAATAATGGAGCCCACCTCCCCCAAAGATGTCTGTATCCTAATCCCCAGAACCTGTTAACATGTTACATTATATGCCAAAAGAGATTTTGTAACTGTGTTCAAATAAGCGTTTAGAGGAAAGGTGGTTATCCTGGATTATCTGTTTAGGCCAGTTGTAATCGTAAGTGTTCTAAGCAGAAAAGGAATTCAGGGAGATCTTATGTAAGAAAGACTCAATATACTGTTGATGGCTTTGAAGATGGAGGAGGAGGGCCGCAAGCCAAGGAATGTGGGTGGCCTCTAAGAAGCTGGAAAAAGCAAGGAAGTTGATTCTTTCCTGGAGCCTCTAGAAGGGAGTGCAGCCTTGCTGACATCATGATTTTAGCCCAGTAGGACCCCTGTAGGACTTCTAACCGACAGAATTGTTAACATAATAAATTTGCGTTGTTCTAAGGCACTACATCTGTATGTTGTTATGGCATACGTAGCAAACTAATACACCAATAAAATCTAAAATTAAGAGATTTTTAATACTTTCTCTGTCACTTGGTTCTCGCTTCTCTTAATGTCAAGTAATTCTTCATCCTGCTTGAACCTCTTTGGGTACATGTGCTCTTCTTTGGATATTTGTCAGAAAGTTAAGCAATACGTGTATTGCTTTCAGTTTACTAAAATTAACTTTAAAATGCACTGAGACAGTTGTTAAAATATGTGAAATGTGGTATTTTCAAAATGAATATCATTTCCTTATACCTCTGTATACTTATTTGGTACTCTGCATTATAAATATGGTGGTTACAGCCAGAGAAGCCAATGGGTCGTGAATGAGCCTGAAATGCAGATAGAGAGTCTTTATTAGTTTAGGCTGTTGAAAGGCCTTTGTTCATTTGTAGTCCTACTTTAAAATTTTATTCTTCTCCCACATTGAGTTATAGCAAAATATTAAAATGCACATGGAAGGAAATTGAAAAAAATAAAATCACAGAAAAAAATTAGGAAACAGAGAAGTCATGTCTCTGGCACCTGGGAGCAATCATTGTGGCTTATCATTTAATGTAGCTGAGTTTTCTGACATCTAAGTGGGATGCACGTTGGGTCACATGGTTCTTTATCTTAGTTAATTAAAGGGGACACGGAAACTCCTCCTGAGAAACTAACTTATTCTGAAAACTAAATTCAAGAGGAATGTGTTGTATTGCTCTTTCTACAGGTGATGTACCAAAGTGTCTCCAGTTAATGATGAGATAGTAATGAGAACTAATCTTTATTGATGTGTGCCAGATACTGTTTAAATGCTTTAAACAATTTATTATTTCAGTAATCCCCGCATAAGTGCTGTCATCCAGCTTTCAAAAAAAACAAAAACAATCGGGGTTATTTTTCTTTGTAGAAATACTACAAACTAAGTACACATGATGACTTTTGTGGCCCTTAGGCACTTGAGCCTTCATGGGGCTTCCTTCCTCCAAAAAAAAAAATTTTTTTTGACTACTTTGGTATGAAGGTGAATATAATCCAGGGTAGATTTATTGTTATATACTCATTATTATCTTTATTTTTTTCTTCTGGTTTTATGATAAAATGAGAACATTTTCATTGGCTACAGACGCTGTGCCTACTGTGCTTGGTGGAGAACTTGGCCTTGGATGTAAGAGTACAGGCTTTGCTGTAAGATCCTATGGGGTCTCTGATTTTGTGCAGTAGGTGGTGAGGGAGATGGAGATGACAGGATTTCCTTAGAAAGTGTTACGTATGGGGAACCTAAGTCTGAGTAGGCCTTAGCCAGGCAAAGGATGGTGGCAGAGTTGTCCAAGCAAAGGGAACAGTGTTTGTGGAAGGCATGAAGTGGGAACATACTAAGATAAGGAAATTGAAGTTCCAACAGAAAGTGCCAACAGTGTGGCTGACCTGAAGCTATACACCCAGGAGGTTTAATAAAATTATTTCTATCCCTACAGTGAACTCAATTTTCAGGTGACTGGTGCACCTTTGGTAGATATTAAGCTTCAATTTATGGTTGAATTCTTGCCTAAGTATTTGAACTTTAATTATTCTTTATTGTTGATTAAGTTGGTATCCAGATGTGGTTGCTGAGAAGAAACATATGTATGCCATGAAATTTAAAATGGAAATAGTTAAAAACAGTGGATGGCAACATATTGTATATAAAGCTTATATTGCCTCACAGCTACGAAATTTCAATTTGAAACACCAAGGAAAAACTTAATTTATTAATTTTAAAATGTTTCTGAGAGCATTTAAAACCTATCCTTACACTTCAGATTTGAAGGAAAGATTGCTTTCTCCCACTTCCTTGTCCCCTGCAACTAGAGACTTTACGAAGTGTTCTTGGTGGTTTCTCACATATCTGCTCCTCCCTCTGCATTTTACTACTGTGTCTTATTTAGCTCTTTATTTCTTCATATCTTCAAGGATTGCAGAAGCTTCTTATTTACAAGATCTTCTTGACTTCCCCAGGCAGACACACTCCATGGGTGTGTTCAGCTTCACACCATGCCCTGGGTCCCAGCTATCCTCCATCCATTTTTCTGCTATTTAATAAGCTTTTGGTAAGGATGACATCTTTTAGGAATAACCTTGAATATGCTTAGATTACTGCAAAAAAGTAAATCATTCTCAAACTATGATTTTATATTTTTTATAATAAATTACTTGCACCACATCCCATAATTGACCTTCACCCAGTATTTAATCGGCGAAAACACACGTGCACACACACAAATGCTGTTGTAATCAGTTCTGCCAGATGAATCTTCATTAAACACAGCTTTGAGCCCATGACGCCTCAGCTCAGACACCTTCTGTGACTTTCTCAATGCTGAACAAATAGTGTTCAAACTCTTACAGGAGCCCCATCATTTTTCTCTCTCTTTCTATGAAAACTATCCTTGTTACCTTACTAGGAACGTTTTTCCTTTTACCAGCCCATTACTATTAAAACTTTTGGATATAATTTCCATGACAGTTGGCATTTACTGCCTTTTCCTATGAGTATCTGTGTGTATATCTTTTTATGTTAGGTTTCAACCTCTTATTTTATAGACTCTTGTCTTCCCATTGCATCTGGTACCATGTTTTATATTTAAACAGGAAATAAACATACTTATTTTGTGTGTGTGGATACATGGGCAAGTGGGTGGATGGATAAATGGATAGCGTAGCATTACCCTCTTGCCTTTTTAATCCCACTTATTATGGTGTCTTCATCAGAAGCCACATCCCCTTACCACATCTATTCTAGACACTTAGGTCTGTTCTACCAATTAGGAATATTGGTTTATTCCTCCTTCTGCTTCTTCAAGGCACAGAAACAAACATGAGGTACTGCACAATACTCAGAATTCTCCCACCAAACTGATGATGTCCTTTATTAACTAGCTGTTTTCACTGTATCTTTTGAAAGTAGGATAATCAGCAATAAAAACAAACCCTCCTCCTTTTTATCTTTCCGGAGTAAAGTCCTTCAAGTTGTCTCTAATAGTAATTGGAACGACTTTGATGCACACGTTCTCTTTCCTAGTTTAGATGAATTGTTCTGTCACATCAACTATGAGAGATGACAGTTCTACTTTACTTCTTACAGAAACTGTTGACCTCATACTCTTCGTATTTAAAATTCATTTCTTAATCACGTCACACTTTGAAAAGACTCTTCACCACAGACCCCTACAGGTGATGTTGGATCTTTGTTTTCAACTGTTCATCCTGTTGTCTTTGAGATGACCTTAAGGGAATAGAGGAAGCTAGCATTTCTTGAAGGATTGCTAATGGTCAGGTTTTTAGATGTGTTACTTCATTTCGTCTTTGAAACAACCATGTGAGGTTATCAATTGTGTTTTACAGTCAGGCAGCTGGATCTCGGAAGCAGTGGGGGTAGGTTGTTTCACACTAGATGGGACAGTGAATTACAGATGGAAGAGGACTTTGTGAAACTCAAGCTTGTGTTCCTACTACCATATCACAAATCAGAATGGACCAGCACTCTTCAGTCAGCTTCAATTAGCCTTCAAATTGGAAACAACCTGTCATGACTTTTTTGGGATCTGTTCATTGAAGTTGTAAAGAGATCAAGTTTTTATTAAGAATGTTAGAAAGAAAATTGCTATGTCACAAGTTCAGTGTTTTTGTCTACCATAATGACTAAACAACTAGAAATGCTTTTCTAGAAAAAAAAAAAAAGGTCAATTGTTGCTTAGTTGTGATAGTTGTAATATTCCCAGGATTTTCTTTCATGTCATTTTAGCATGTGATAGCTCATACTTTCTTGAGTAGCTCATAGGAACTTCAAGCCTCAGGCCCATTTGATGCTAATATGGTATAGTACCTTTGTCTCCCATTAGTAGGGAACTAAGTTCAAAACTCTTATGTGTGCCTCCACCACGTAAGTGTTGTCTACTTCTGAATCAATCACCCTAGACCGTACCTTTCTGGTTTGTTTTTAAAATTCAGAAGGATTAAAAGACGCTATAGTTTTCAGGACAATCAGTTAGTTTTCATATCCATCCTACTTAAGTCCAATGGAACAACTATTTCTGAGAACCGTTCTGTCTAACTTATACTTCCATGATCATGAGAAATTTGGCTCTCTTCAAAGCTTTCAGAGTTCAC
This sequence comes from Camelus ferus, assembly GCF_009834535.1. NCBI lineage: Eukaryota > Metazoa > Chordata > Mammalia > Artiodactyla > Camelidae > Camelus > Camelus ferus. The sequence goes on along the minus strand of NC_045701.1, from coordinate 74,976,324 downwards.
TAGGGTCAGGATAGGTGTCTATCCAATTTATGATTCACAGTTTCTTCCTTCCTTTCCTCCCTAAGTGAGTCATAGCTCCCACTCGAACCTCAGCTGAGTCTGGCAGTGTTATCAGCAGTTGCCCTCAAGTTAACGTCTCTCTGCCTCCTTCTATTCTGTGTGTAGAACGACTCAACACACCTCAACAGGGAAGCACTTTCATCTTTTTTTTAAAGTGTATAATTATTTCCAAATTTATTTCTCAATCTTTTATAAATTGACTCTATATACACTAATTATAATTAATATAATTCTCTCAAGCTCATATATGTATATACTTGGTATTTTTATTCAGTTCACAATTATGGATAAATGTGTCTGTCTATACATAAATAACCAATGCCATCAAAAGACAATCACCCCCTTCCTTTTTTAAAACTTAACTCACAATATCATTATCACAACTAATAATTTCAGCAATAACTCCTGGTATCATCAAATATCCAGCCATTGGTTAAGACCACAGTTGTCTCATAAAGGTCATATTTTTTAAAAATCTTTTTTTTAAATTATGATAACTCCACACATTATGATTAGTTAATATGTCTTTAAAATCTTTTAAACTATAGGTTTCCTTCCATCCCTTTTTACCTCTTGCAAATTTTTTTTGCGGAGAAAATTTGTTGTTTGTTCCCCAGAATTTCTTAGTCTCCGTTTTGTTGACTGCATCACTATGGTACGGTTTAACTTGTTTCCCTGCCTTCTGTATTTTCTGTAAATTGATAGCTGTATCTCAAGGCTTGATCTCACATGCATGCTCGATATTTTTGGCCAAACTAATAGGTGGTGGTGGTGCTTTCCCTAAGAAGCTCATAAATATCTGGTTGTTTCTTCTTTGTGGTATTAGCAGCCACTGATGCTCAGTGCCTAGATCCATTAGTCCACTAGTGGTTCATTTATTTATATTTTTATTGTGGTAAAATATACATCACAAAATTTACAACTTAAACCATTTAAAATTTACAGTTCAGTGGCATTTAGTATGTTCATGTTGTTGTGCAACCATCACCACCATCTCTCTGCAGAACTTTCTTTTTTTTCTTTCTTTCTTTTTTTTTTTTTTTGAACTTTCATCTTGAGAAAAGATGTAACCTGTAGCTGGAAGGATTTAGCTAAAATGTAAGAAGTTTTTGATTCTGTGGGGTTACTAGAAACTAAAATGTTTATGGCACTTAGAAGGAGCTCTTTCTTCAAATGTCTTTAGAAGGGGAGACATCTGTGTAGTATGATTTAGCTGCAATGAAATGCTAATGATTATAAACAAATAATCATAGAAGTTAGTTCTCTTATCCTTCCTTTACCTGAAATTGTGAGCTCTCATTTAAGGAAGTTCTTCGCGGCTCTGGCTACTTAATGTGAACATTTCACAGAGGTATGTATCTAGGTGACATGGCCTCTTGTTCTGTATCTATGAGGCCTCCGATGAGTTCACTTTAGTATTTGTATCTTTGTTCATGGTGAGGTTAAAATGTGTTTTAGGATAGTACAGTGAAGAGAAAATGGCTTCTGTGTGTAATACATCTTTGGGGATATTCTCTAAACATACTAATTCCCGTAATATTTCACTAAATATGCTTATAACAGTGTTCATTAAGGGAGGAGAAGGCAAGTCAATTTCAATGAAACGCCCTGTTTTCAAGCAACATTCACGTAAAAATTCTCAAAAAGTAAACTATTTGAAAGAGAAAACTAAAGTGTGGTTACGTTTCAGTTGGAAATCAAAGTAAAAATTCTGGCCTACTGCATTTATACTCTTCAGCATATATGTTTATACTAATTTTCTACTTTAAATCTAAAAATTATTACTTTTTTTTGGCCCTTCTTTTAATCCAGTCAGAGAAATAATCTATCAGTTATTAAGAGAAAATTAAAAAACTTTGACTTAAATACATTAAGAATACGAGTTGATAAGAATTTAGAATATCTTTATGCCCTTTTGATTTGAAATCAGTACTAATACTTTCACACGGCTCCCTTAGAAATGTGTACCGGTGCTGCTTTCCCCCTTCTGTTTGGGGTCTGTGGAACAGATACTTAAAATGTACTTTCTGGCAGAGAGTTACTTTCTTTGATATCTGGGATGAGCTGGGATGGATGCCTGTGCTTTCTCCTGAGGCTTCTGCATGCAAAACCTTTTTCTATTGGTTAATTTTTTAAACTTTAAACTGATCTTCATTCTATTACTCTTTTAACTTCTTCCCCAGGTTCAGTTGTAACCTTGTTTTTGTGTAAGTCCTCAGCTAAGGTTGGTGTTAGACAAGACATGAATGTTGTTTGGCGTCACATGTATGTCTCCTTGGAAACCAATTTGAACTTTTTTACAATGGTTGTGTATTGGTCTTTCAATTTCCACGCCCTCATGGCCATATCCAGGTGACTAAATATCTTATTACTTTTCCACAGCTCTAGCTCCATCTAAATTTCTAGTTTATTTTTTATTTGCAGTTTGGCAGTCTTTTTTTAGTTCCGTTTTCCTCCAGAGCACCTTGAAATACCTTCCTCCTTTTATATTTCTAGTTCTCAAATACTTTATTCACCATTTAGCATCTGAGTCCTGAAGTCCATTTTGTAAGGAATTGGTATGTAGTAATTAACTATGCTTGCTTTCCCCCGTTCTCCTTGAAATATCCACATACTCTTTAAAAATTGTTTTATAATTAGAAAAAATTTTTAAAGAAACAATCCATTTATTCTTCTTATTACCTGGACAGAATTAAGAAATGAGATCCATGACTGTATAATGCATATTTGGCTGTACGGTTTACTTTTTTTCACCTTCAGTTCAATTTGTACTAATGAAAGTACTTGCTTTGCTCAGGCAAGCCATAGGAAAGTCAAAATTGACTTATATTTAGTGACTACCTGTTAGTATTAGTGTCTTTGGAGTGTGTGTTCCATTTGGTTCCAAATGTGAAAGAGACTACTGTTTAATTTTAAATTTAAAATTCTAGTTCAGATAAGGATTGCAGAAGAGATTACAAATAAGGCTGTGAAAAGGATTATATGGTTGTAGATGTGTGTTTCACAGAAGGGAAAAAGTGTTGATGGAGGGGCTCTAGTTGGTTCTAGAGTTTTTTTTCATGTAGGTTTGGTATTTCCAAAGAAGCTTCTGAACAGGAAACTGAAGGGATTATTTCTTATCTTCTGTAACTATGAAATGCTGTAAATGCCCTGAGGGAATATAAACTCTAGATTCTGATAAAACTCATAAAGAGAAGTTTTTCTTTGTTCTTTTATTAGAAAGTTTCCCTACTAGTCAGACGTTATTAACACCAGTCTCTTTGGCTGCATCAGATACATCATCGCTGTCTTGGTGATAGGAGGTAGGTGATGTCTGCTGGTTTCTGAGGTGCAAGGAGATGGCGGAAGTACCTGTGCTTTGGGGGATCTGGAGATTGGGAAAGGAAAGGGGAGACGTGCTGATTGCCCACAGAAAGGATCTTTTCGGGGTTCTTTTTTTTTTAATGCAGGGTACTTGATACTGCTTCTTTCATTTTCTCATTCTAGGTGAAGGAACAGAAAAAGTGAATGGTTAGAGCGTTTATTTGAAGACCTGTTTTGGGGAGACGGTTTTTTTTTTTTAGATCTCATTTGCCTCATTTGTAATTTATAAAGTTCTGCAGATGTAGCTGAAAAATACCAGTGTCTAATTATTCCATGTTAACTTAATTAATTGGAATTAATACCATTTAGGATTTCCAGGTTTTCTTTTTTTTTTTTCTTTTTAAATGCTGCGTATTTTCTCCAAAAGGAGGTTTTTCTCTTAGGCCTTAATTTACATTGTGAAGTGCAGTGTCTTCTCATCGATGTGAACTTTCTCCTGTACCAAATTCTAGCGTATTATAATTCTTAGAATTATAGAACCTTTCCTGATTGTATATTCAATTTTCATCTGTTGCCAGACATTCCTATTGGGGATAATTTGAAAAAGAGGGAACTTTTGTTCTAGAATATATAATAGAAATAAAAAAGGAGTAAATTTTCTGCAGTAAAAGGCCCTGGGAAAATAAGTATAAGTTAGACCATACCTAAGATTTGAATTTCAATGGATGATAGAGAAAAAAAAATCACACAAATAAGACACTTTTGGTATGTAATAGGGGCAGATGGAGGTAGAACTTAATGACAACAGGCATCTTGGTTTTTCTTATTCTTTACAGCAAAATATAGTAGATACACAATAAATAGTTGTTGAGAAAAGTAACCAATAAATGGACAAGGAGGAAACAAGTAGATGGTAATCCAGAGTATGTAAGCAGAAAGTATTAATTTCATGGGGAACTATCCTGCAAAATAAATAAATAAGCCTCTTACTGTATTTTTTTGTAACAGCAAAGTAAAACAAATGTATAAGCATTTTAGTGTCTGTTGGTAAATGGAAATCAGTAGTAAGTCCTCACTGTTATCAACCCCAAAGCATAAATTATCTTGATACCTTTTAAAAATTATGTCTTTATTGTTAATGTGAACATAAAATGATTTAAAAGTTTTTTTTTAGGTTAATTCTGGAACTTTAACTTTTCTTTTTTCATAATCTCGAATTTCACAAATAAAAATTAGTTCTGTTGATTTGTTTTGGGAGCCTGTCATCAGTGGTTAGAGTTGATGATGAAAGAAATAATTTACTTAAAATTGTTCCAAACTGGATGTTTTTATAATGGGTGTATGTTGATGCATTATTAATTATTATTAGTTAAATAATAATGAACTGCCTGAGGGCCAAGATAATTTTATTCAATGTCTTAAGTGTCTTTTGTCACATAAGACATTATAAATGTTGGGTGGCTAAATGAGTGGATGGATGGTTATTCAACTTTGCAAAGGTAAAAATAGACTTCAGGTCCAGTAGTTCCAAATGAACAAAAGTGTTAGTAAGTAACAACCTTCTGGAATTGTAAGCACGTGGTTTCTGGACTTAGAGGTTATGAGAAGATATAACTGAATGTTTGATGTCAACAACACACCACAGAACCAATCAAGTACCCAGTCTCCATAAAGCTTGTTTGGCTTGTTATGAAACTCATTTATTGAGTGAAGGTAACTGTTTCTGTTTTAATTATTCTGTTTCTACCAGCTGACTTCGACACCTCTGGGTTCTGTGTTATGTTGGATGATTGTGTTCCATTCTGTGTAAGTTACTATTTGGTAAAACTTCCCAGAACATTAACATTTCAGCAATAGCTTCCAGTTAGCTCTTCATCTGTTCTTCAGTGACCTGGCAATCTTGCCCTTCTCTGTGAAGTGGGCTTTGTATGGTCTCCCATTGCCTCAGCCAATTAAGACCTTAAAATTAGGCTTTGAGGAACCCTGCTCATGCTTCCAGGAACATAATAGCGCCACTTTTCATTGAAGGAGATGAGAAGTGTTTAAGTTTGGCCACTGAACAAAGCAAGGATAAAAACAAGTGCTAAAATCACAATTAGCCCTGAATATTTTAATGCAGAAAGGGTATCAATTTTTGGACGCTGTTCCACCATTATGCTAGATTTCCCTCCATAATTTGTGGTTCAAAGTTTTGCACTTCCTATAGGCATAATTAAGTTATGTAGTAGGCATTTTGAAAAGGGTACTACATCCTTATTTTTGAGGCAAATAGCTTTGTTACCCCAGATGTAAGTATGAATTAAAGCTTTCCTATTGCCTCGAGCCTGAATAAGATTCTAGAGTGTAAGTTCTTCAAAGGATCTTTCTTTGATTTGGGTGGAGAGATGATCACGTTTGACCTTAAGGTGTGATGTTTTTATGGATTTCATACATACTTACTGTTATCAAATAATTAATGCCTTAATTTCTGCTTGTGGTGGTTTGACTTGTCTCTTAATGATTCTGGCGTTTTGTGTTAAGTAGTGACTATCGCTTGCTCATCATACTATTCTATATTGGCATTTCTCGTGGTTAAAAGGAATTAAAAGTGATCTCTCTGACAAATGACAGAAAGGGATTTTTTTTCCTCTTCTCTTTCTCTGCTTATTTGTCAACTGAGAATCAGATAAGAATGGCAAGATTGATATTCTGCTCAGTAACAAAGTGTGTGTAAGTGGGAAATTTTTTTTAAAGAAGTTATTTGCTTATGTATGGAAACTCTGTTTTATAGCCTTCAAATGTTTCAGATAATTTATTTTCTTCTTTGAGAACGGCAAAATATATTATTGGCACAATATATATATAAGTGTATGTGATATGTTTATGTGTCTTCATGTGTATTTATACATGAAAGAACAGAGATGGTTTTGTGTATCTTATATGGATTGCAGTCAGAGTGGAGTCTCTGAGTATTTGGCTGTGGAATTGCCTAGTTCAGGGAGCACTGTGAATGTTTTGAATTGGATTGTTCACTGTGGTACTGGATGCTCCCACACATTGAAGGATATTTGCTTATCTCCACGCACTAAAGATCAGCAGCGCTATCCATTCTCTGAAACAAGAAAGTGCCACCACCCGTTTCTTTTAGAGAACTCAATGCCTTCCTCACAGCATCAGAAAATATTTTCTGCACTTACTCGTTTTCTTGTTTACATCCTTCCAGAAAACTATGAATCATGAAAGCATAGACCTTGTCTTAAGTATATTGATATTCCATGACTTATCACCATGTGTGACGCATGAGCATTTACTTTAAACATGTTTATTCATTAGATGAAATGTAGTGTCAACTTTAATCTTTACCTAATTATTTAGATAGCATTCCTCTCAATTAAGCAAGATTGTGGAATCATTTAACCAGAGATAAATCGTAAACTTATTTATCCATTTATTTACTTATTCATCTATTCGTGTACTTATATCCTGAGTTAAGAAACAGCTTTACACATAGTTGATTTAATTAAAAATGCACAACATCGTAGAGTAGTGCTGTCCAAAAAGAAATGAGACACAAATATTAGCTACATGCTATTTAAAAGTCACATTAAGAAAGGTAAAAAAGAAAATGTGAATTTAATTTTAATGTTTTATATAGCCCATTGTATCCTAAATATGAGCAGTTCAATTGTAATCAGTATGAAAAGTTACTGAATTATTTTACATTTTTTTTTTCATATGTATCTTTTGAAACCTCGCCCATATTTTACCTGTTGAGCATGCCTCAGTTCCAGCCAGCCACATTTCAGATGCTTGGTAGCCTCATGTGGTTCATGGCAGAATCTGAGACAGCACACCTTAGAACACCTGTATTGAGCATTGTTTCATCTCATCATTCTTTTGATGAGAGATTTGTCTGTGGTAGTAGGACTCCTACAAGTGTTGAGAACTCTATGAAGTCCTAGATGATGAATGTAAACAGAAGCTCATATACTGTAATGTTATTTCTATTTATGAAAAAATTTTTATCTAAAAAATGATGTAAGGCATCTTACAACAAGACTATACCAAAATATATGCAGGCAAATTAAAGATGTATAGAAATGATTTGTATAGGTTAGCTTCCTTGTGTTTTCCAATTTTCTTTGCATCTGCTTAAAAACAGATGGCGGAGAGTAACACGATTATTTATGCAGCTGGTCAAGAGACAAAGATAACTTTAGCAAATCAGAAGGAAGGACATTTCAAGGAGATTACTTTACCTCCTTTGTCTGGATTTTTCTGTGCGTTGTGTGGATTGCAGTAAAGAATTTGGATAGTTATTGAATACAGGGTTCATTCTTTGGAGTACAAGGTCATATTGTCTTTAGAGTGTAGAACTTAGTAAATATTTTGCTCTGGTCAAGGTTATTTTCCACTCAGACTACAGAGTCTAAATTGCTTAGGCAATGTTTCGACTGCCTAGACCAAGTTATTTGGCTCTACCTTTTTATTTTTCAAAAGTTAGCACCTTCTAATGAATTTGGAAGGGATTTTATTAGCTACACAGGAAGTAAATGAAAAGGGACCTAATATTTTTTGAATGTCTGCCACATGCCAAGTTCTATGTTAGACATGTTACATAATTTCTCAGATAATATTTCATTTGAGATAGGTATTTTATTCCTGATTTATTGCTGAGGAGATTGAAACTCATGGAGATCAAGTGACAAGACTTTGGATCTATGGATAATGTAGAAGAGATTCATTTGTAAAATGTGGCTTGACTGGGAGTGCAAGAAATGACTGTCTTCTTGTTCTGTCCTATTGAACTGTGACCCACACCCGTCATTCACCACTCAGCAGCCGGGAGTAATTATTTTGGAACATAAATTATACCATCTTATTACCGTACCTCTGCCCTTCAATAATTCATGCACTTGAGGAAAAAAATCCAAGTTCTTTACCATGATTTGCAGTGGCCCTCCCAGTTTGGCTTCTGCCTGCTCTCCAGCTTCATCCATTTCAACTCTCAACTTGAGCCTTAAATTCTTAACACATTTTGACTGGCCTTATTTTTGTTCGGCATTTCTTTCTTGTTTTGTTTTGTTTTTTGCCCTTTAGTACCTGGATCTCCATCATTGCATCCTCAACTGTTTTTCCCAACTTCATTTTCTCACTTCTCAAATTTCATCTGCCAATGTTGCCAAATTGTAATACTATTTGGGTCACTCTCTTGCCGCATGTCCCTCTTTATTCTAAACATTTCATTTCCTGACTCACGTGGATGGCTGTAGATCCAGGCCTGATGTGGCCTGGTAGCTCATTCTCTCTCACCACAGGGATTGTTTCAAGAGGTCCAGTCTAGTTCATTCTGAGGCCTTCCTTGATTGAAAATTTCAAACTCAAAATAGGAGAGTGAACCTCTTTTTATGCTTTGGACATGGTCCTGAAAGGTTACAGACCTTCTCTGCCAGAGTTCATATTCCATGTCAAGAGGAGAAAACTGACAGCAGAGAAATAAATCAACACTCAGGAAAAAAAACCAAAAAACAAAAAACTAAAGATGTGAGGCAAGTGACAGGCTTGCTGGTGTCAGACCCTGGTACCATTTACCCTCATTTATGCCTGGGCCTTTCTTGATAAGATGCTGTGTTTCATTTCTTCCCTTTTGCCCTGAACCAGCTAACCTTGGCTATCCCTCCCTTACAAGCAGAATCTTGAGCAATTAATGTTACCAATCACATCCCTAAAAACATACGGCAAGGGACTATCAGAATCCATTTTGTTTTCTTGTGTTAAATTAAAAAATATTTCTCAGCATCACTATAAGATCATGTTAAACTAATTCTATTTACTTTGGAAATGATGGTTCCACTTTTTCTGCTGCTGTGTATTTTCTGTTCAGAATTTTTTTCCAATATTCCTTCAATTTCTGAGAACCTACAGAAGTAAAACATCTGTGTGTGATAGATGTATAGTATAAAATGGTTATATATTTGTGGACTATATCACTTTATTGCTAAAATTATTGTATTTTTGTGCCATATAAATTTTGGGTCCATTGAAACTAGTTATTTTAATTTTTTTGAGTCAGCATTATTTTTACTAAAACTTAGAAGTAAATACTATGAAACTTGTTAAAAAGTTGAAAGTGATATGAATACCTGCTAATCTGAAATTATCCCCGCACTAGAATTAATGAATTGGCATTGATAATTTGACTTTTTATTTATACGAGTCAAGTCATTGCTATTGAATTGTGTAAGACTTATTGATATCATTCTAGTTTAATTCAATGTTCACTTATGTGGGGAAATAACAGGCTCACCATTTTGGCTTTATTAGGTTACATGAAAATCAATATTAGGGAGTGGACTGGAGGCTCTGTGAAGATGCATATGAAATGGCATACTCAGGTAGATCACTGGTCCATTTGACTCAATATCCTGATTCTGACAATGGCCCCATGGAGATGCTTTGGTGGAACCACAGTTATGTTTCATTTGATCGTTTTCAAATATTAAGAGTATATTCTACACTTGATCTTAGCCAAAAGGCTGAGAAGCGATTAAGAGTATACTCTAAGTATCTCTGAATTTTAGATTAACCTGTATAGCTTAAAGCATCTTTTTGAATTGCTTTTATACTTTCTTAGGGATGGTGCCCTGCCACACATACCACCATTCTCATCTTCTGATGCTCATGGCAGGCGTTAATGAAGTTAGTGTCATCTGGGTCAGCTACAACTTCAGCATCCCTCCTAAAACCTTGTTCTCGGTAGGTCCTGCCAACAGATTTGAATTGACCCATGCAGTGAAATTTAGTTGTTCGTATGTGTAGGAAATGAGTTCTAAATGTTATAGCTTTCTATCTAAGGCTAGATAAAGAAGATAATGACACTTTCTTCATGCTTCAAGCATTCTATTTTCAATATTTTCATTTGCTCTTTAAAGTATTTGACTTCCAATTCTACTAGTCACTCTGCAAAGGACAAGTATTATTCAAAGTAAATGATTGCAGAGTTCTTGCCCTTAAGAGTTTACAAATTTTGTGAACCATCATGACATGCTGGGTATGGCCATTATTTCTTTCTCGGTTAACCTTTGCTTTGCTTAAGGTATTTTGCTTTGTTCCTACAACTCAGTGATGAGATGTCAAATAACTCAATTTAAAAATGGGCAAAGGTCTGAATAGGCAGTTCTCCAAAGGAGATATAAAATGGCTAATGAGCACATGAAAAGATGCTCAACATCATTATCCATCAGGGAAATGCAAATCAAAACCACAACATGATACCATTTCACACCCACCAGGATAGCTGTAATCAGAAAGGCAGATAATAACTATTGGAGAGGATGTGGAGATATTAGAACCTTCACACACTGCTGGTGAGAATGTAAAATGGTATAGCCCCTTTGGAAAGCAGTCTGGCAGTTATCTACAGAGTTAAACAAAGAGTTATGATAATACTTAGCATTTTTATTCCACTGTATAGATAGACCCAAGAGAACTGAAAACACATGTCCACATAAAGACTTGTACATGAATATTCATAGCAGCCAAATGTTCATAATAGCCTGAAAGTAGAAGCAACTCAGACATTCATCAACAGGTGAGTGGATAAATAAAATGTAGTATAACTATACAATAGAATATTATTTAGCAATGAAAAGAAGTATAGTACTGATAAATTTTACAACATGGGTGAACCTTGAAAACATTAAGCTAAGTGAAAGAAGTCAATCACAAAGAACTACATGTTATATGATTCCATTTATGTCAAATGTCCCCAGTAGGCAAATTTATAGAGGCAGAAAATAGATGAGTGGTTGTGTAGGACCAGGACTGTGGGGGGAATGGGTGGATGAGGACATGTCAGCTAGTTGGTACAAGGTTTCTTTTTGGAGTAATGACAATGTTCTAAAATTGTGCTGATGGTTGTACAATTTTGTGAGCACACTTAAAGCCATTGATCTGTACACTTTAAATGGGTGATTTGTATGGTATATGAATTATATCTCAATTAAGCTATTAAAAAATAGGAATGTCACTTTATTTCTATTCCTTCCTTCATTCTGCATATTCAATTCTTTAAACAGTATTATCAGCTCTGCCTATAAACTATATTCCAAGTCTGTCCCATTCTGTAATCTTGGTTCAAAGTCAACTTTTCCCTGGACATTTTTGCACTGACCTCCTAACTGGTTTATACCTGTCTCCATTCTTGCATTTAGGCAGTTATTTATTTCATCTACTAGGCAGACTGAATATTTTAAAATTGATGATGATGTGGGTAATATTAATGAAATAGCTGTTAGATCATTTCACAATTTACTGTGCACTCACTGTTCTAAGGACTAAAATTTTCACTCAGTGAATCCTTACCACGACTCTATGCTTTAGGTGCTGTTACTTGTCTCCATTTTAAAACTGAGGAAATTCGAGTACAAAAAGGTTAAGAAATCTGCCCAAGGCCATACAGCAAATAAATGGCTGTTATCTAAAGTAGATCAAGGCACTCCTTGGCTTAACTTTCACGTAGTCCTTTGTCCCTCTTTATTTTACTAATTTTCAGTCTGCAGATTCCATTCTCGTCTTGGACCATTTGTACTTGTTCCTTTGTTGATTTTTTGGAAGCTCTTACCCTGGACTTTGGGCTTTTCCTTCTTGTCATTCTTGACTTCAGTGTCACCTCCACAGAGAAGCTGTCTTCAGTAATTCCAACCTGTTTTCTCGATTTCATATATTTTCTTCATTGCCTCTATCACTGTTTGGAATTATCTTGTTTTTAATCTTTAATCTTATAAGCTTTGCCCTGCCCATTAGAACATAGTAAGAGTTCAAAAAAACACTTGTTTACTAACTTGTTGATTTCTGGGAGGTTAGGATTTTACATAGTTTTCGAAGTAGGTCTGAGGCAGAGTTTCGGAGGATAAAATGTATGTGCAAAGAGTATTTTTATGCCTTAATGACTTGGAAGAATATTTTTCGGATGTTATTACAATAAATTTTTAAAAATAAAATAGTCTTATGTAATTGATACCTTTCCAAGTGTGATATTGACCTTCAGTTGGTTTAAGGTGGGAACTGGCCTTTTAATAATATATTTGAGTGATTGGACAATATTGCTATTCTTAAGATGTTCCATGGTTTTTAAGGTATTGATGTACTGCTTCTAGGATGTGGTTTGATTTTCTCAGGTGAAGAGTGTGAAGGGATGGGGAAGGCAGTTCGATCTGTTCCTGTCTGATACTAGTGGATTCTAAGTTAGCATTGAGAAACCTTGCTGTATCATACCGTTGTTTAGTTGGACCCGTACACATTTATGTGATCCTGTGTGTTTACACATATGCACAAAGAAATGCACTTTCATGTTCCATTTACATAAAGGCCTTTCAACAGTAGCCTCCCTTCTATTTTTTCTTGCCACTCTGATCTTTGAATGATGGTGCTTATACTTCTTATATAAGCTTGTGTTTCTGTGTGTCTGTGTAAGTGTGTGTATATCACTCCTTGAATGGGGGTGATGCAACCCACATACACTCATATAAATTCCAGCTGTATACACATTTCCTAAAGAAAACATGGGCTTCTTAAGGAGATGTATACTGTACAATTAGATGTCTGAGATTTGCATTTTGATGTTTTGCTGGCCTCTGCAATATTCAGTATATTCTTACAGGTAGCTTTATTTTTTCAGAATATTAAAATTGGATCCCATGTGCATAAATAATATTCATAGAATTGAATTTTCTAACTTTTCACTACTCAGCAGAGCGAGAGGTATAAACACTAGGTGCTAAACAATAAAAGAGGAAAGTGCAGCATTGAATGGCTAGGCTCCAGTTGCTTTTACATAGTTTCTAATAACCCAGATTTTCCATGCAGCTGACTGTTGATTCTTTGTGCAAATAGACGGGTTGTAGGATGATGAATACAATCTACATAAAATTAGAAACAAAATCACTATCATAATTTTCAAGTTTCTCTTTTATTTAGTACTTATAGATGATGCCAAACAGAAGTTACTCCTATTTAAAACATTTTATGCTTTAGATACATACGCCAAAATAAACTTACTATGTGCAAAGCTGAAGAGGTTCAAAGAAACATAAGACCCTGTCACTCCCCTAGAGAGTTGATAGCCTAGATATTCATTTCAATGCACCTTTGTGTTTATTGCTGTAGATATCAGTAAAGCGCTGTGTACGCACATAATGAAGACACCAGCTCTGCCTGGATGAGTTGGGGAACTGAGAGATACTGCAGTTGAACTCTGAAGGTTAAATAGGAGTTTGCCAGGAAAAGCAGTAGGCAATGGAAAAAAAAAAAAACAACAACCTGTACGAGAGTCATAGAATTCCAAAAAGGCCGTGCTTGCCCAGGAAATAGGAAGAAAATTAGGAGGTCAAGAATAGAAGACAGTTTCCTTGGGTGAGAAGCAGGAGTAAATTTCAGCAGATGAGAAATGGGAGAGGAAGAGGGAAATTAGATGAACCTGGAAATGTAGTTTGGAATCAGATCATGAAAAGTGTTTAATATCAACTACCAGGTATTTTCAGTGACTGAATGTGATGATTCCTTTTATTTACTTGTAGAATAATGCCAGAAGCAATGGGAAAAATGCTCTTCATCTAGAATGCCTCCCATATAAAATGCTTTCTTGATAGTTATCCTATTAGTAGTAGTAACAAGAAGCTACAGTATTGTTCAGTTGAATAGTTTACCTGTATCTACCTGATTGCCCTGTAATATGATTAAATTTAACTTTTGTATTCTTTCCAGATAGGTCAGGGCATTATCTGGCAAAAAAAAAAAAAAAAAAGGAGTTAGTTTAGCCTTGTATCTTACAGTTTAGAGTTTGTAGGTTATGTGGCATTTAGAGGTAGACTGATGGTCCAGCCTGAGCTGGATCTAATGGGGAAAACAAGGCTCAGGGAAGCTACACCCTTGCTACTGACTTGGTCATTTGTCACTTCAGAATATTAATGATGGGATAGCTGTGTCTCTTACTAGAGATAGGCTAATTGGCAGAACTCTAAGACGGCTTCTAGTTAAACAACTATGGAAGTCCTGATGATTATTATTGCAATCTTGAGCTGTGTTTTGGGGATACACCTGAATGCCTGCCTTGGGTCTTATACTTTAGAGTGCCCTTCTGTGGGATTAGTACATGGGGCCATGGCTACCCACTCGTAGCCACAATTCTCCCTTTCCTAGACCATGCTCTAGGTACTAGACCCCAGAATTCCCTGATCAAACTGCCAGAGCCCATTTGGAGGAAAAATTCAGGCCCCTTCTCTAGACCTTGGACCATGTGAATACCTCTGGTCTCAAGGGGTAGCTGAAGAGTAGCTGTGTGAGGGAGCAGCAGGGTCAGATGCGTGTGGTGGTTTCTCCAGTCATGTGCCAGAGACCCGTCATGGTGCTCGGTGGAGTCTGGGGCAGGTGGGAAGGGCACGGCCTCTGGGGTCTCCTTTTACATCCAGGAAGATGTCAAGAACAGCCTGCCTGGATCTGACAGGGTTGGCTGAAGTGCGGAAGCTAAAATGATCAAGAGGCCCCAATACAGGACGAGACAGGTCAGTCTGAGCTCTTTAGGGGATGTGTACATGAGTTTTTCCTTGGAGTTATCTGTCTCAAACTCCTTACTGTGTTGGAAGCAGATCTTAACTCTAGTGTTTGTATTTTCAAACTCTTCTACCCTCTTACATTCAATTTTTCCAAAAAAGTTTCAAATTAAAAAAAGTTTCTTTCTAAGGAGGATTATTGAATTATACTATTAGGCAGCAATTCCCTAAGATGGCCATTCTGGAATTAGACTAGAAGGAACAAATTAATTTTATGTACGTGTGTTTATAGTAGAATTAGCTAATCAAGAGTGAATTGGCATGCAAACAGTTAAAAAAGTATCATTAGGCCTGTAGAATTATTTCACAACATTTAAAAAAAAATACACTACACTACAATTTCATACATATTTTATACTATAGCTTCTTATGTTTGAAGAGAAAGTGATTGTTTTTATGTGTTATTTGATGCTATGTAAGTATCATATTAGTGTACTAAAATATGTACACACACACATACATACACACTTACACACACACACTGTATGTAGTCTTATATGTCAATGTTCAGACCACACTTAAAGGGAATGTTCTTTTTCTTTCATTAGAGAGAAAATGAAAGAAAAAGAACAAGTAATACAGGGCTGATTTAGAGTAGTTACAGGGAAGGCGTCCTAAGTGGATTCATTGGTTTTATATTGCCTCAGTTCAACATTTACCTTAATCTATATAAATGATGAAAATAATTTTTGGAGATCAGAAAAACAAACAAAATTAGATAACTCCTCCTGTTAAGCCGAAAGAGCTATTTTGTTTTTGGGTTTTGGGTTTTTGTTTTTTGGCTATACTTTGTTTTCTGGAGAGAATGGATGTTTATTATATTTGATGAGTTATCAAGATTTACTTTAATGCTCTGGAGTCTGCAAGTTAATGATATTGTCCTGTAATTTTTTTTTATCACTTTAAAGAAAACTTTTGAAGAATTTGCATATCAGATGGTTTATTCTGAAATCATACCATGGTCTCAAGATTGTTCTATTATAAGTGTTTTATTGGAGTTTGCACAATGTCAGTTCTAGTTATTATAAATCACTTCTGATTTTTTAAATTCTGTTCAAGAAAATATCCAAAGTCAATGGAATGTACATGCTGTAAAATTTCTTACTAGTTATGTGGCATTTGGGCAGGTTGATTTGTAGATCAACCAATGAGGGGTTAATTAGATAATCTTTTAGGAGAACTTAAAAGTGACTTGATTTATTTTATATTCAATTGTTTGCTACTTAATGACAATAGGTAAATAGAAATATACATTCCTTTAATACTTATAATATTTGAAAATAACTTGTATAAAAGTCCAAGAAATTAGGTTTTATGATATGGACAAATTGTTACATTTTTGCAACAAAATATTTTTGATAAGTGGTGCATTTATATATAGATTTACATATATACATGTATATGAAGCCAATCAACTCTGAAATAGATGGGGATAGATATATCTTGTTTCTTAGTGTTTAATCAGAATTTCTTAACTTCTGTTTTATACTCAATATGATATATTGATTTCATGCTGTAGTTGTGGGATCTCCCATGACAAAACTAAGCCAATAAGATTTGTTGCCTAGTAACAAATTATCAAGAAGGGCAGATGAGAAGATCACAAAAACTGTTTCAGTCTCAGTAAAACTGTTGGTAATGGAAATTATGTTTGCACCAATGTATAACATGATTTCATCATTCTGAGATTGTTCATATCTACCTTTAACAAATAGGCGTGTTTTGCAAATAGCTATAGGTATAAAATATCTGTTTCTGCCCCTAAAGTTCAGGGTTCAAAAATAATTATTAGTCTGGAGTTAATTATTGTGTGACTATTTTTTTTTTCAGGAGTATTCTTTTTCCAGCCATTCTCTTGTTCTTCATTACTCTCCTAGTTTTTAGATTTGCCACATTGCTCTGTAATATGAAATAGAAAGATCTGCCTTAAGCAAGGCTGATGTTTCATTTGACACTTCATTTGCAAACTATTAGAAATTTTGGTCATAAAAACTAAACCATTTGGGGAAAAAAATCCACTTGATAAAATGGAAGTGAAGACCCTATTCATTTATCAAAAAGAAAATACTTAGGGATAACTAACCTTAACAAGACATGTCAAAACCCATATGAGGAAAACTGTAACACACACCTAGGAAGACTTAAATATGACAATGATATCATTTTTTCCTAAATTAGTTTGTGATTTTAATGCAATCCTATACATAGATAATCTCATCTTTTTTAAACTTGAGCTTGGAAAACTGATTATGAAAAATTCATTTGGAAGAATGAAAAAGCATGAATATCCAGCAAACTCTTGAAAAAGAAGAACAAGGGAAAGGGTAGTTGTAAACCTTTCTCATTTAAAAAAAAAAAAGTGAGTAGGCAAACCAGTGGAACAGAACAGAAAATCCAGAAATAGACTCAAATGCTTAAAGAAATTTAATCTGTAAGAAAACTGGAATTTTAAATCATTGCAGATGTATAGACTTTTTAATAAATATACTGGGATAACTGTATCTATAGGGAAGAAGATGAAATTAGACCCATTTCTGATGTCATCCACTGGAATATATTTTAGAGATTTCAATGTAAAAAAATGAAATTATACAAATACTAGAAAAAACATGGGGAATATCTCTGTTGTCTGACAGTAGGCAGAAGTTACCTACTAGCTAAAATTCAGATGCAATAAGGGATAAAAGACTGATATAGTTTATTGCATAGAAAGTTTTTTTTTAATGGCTGAAAACTCTCCGCCACAAGCAAAATAAAAAGACAAATTAAACATTGGGAAAAATATTTGTAAGTTTGATCATAGACAATAGGTAATATCCAGGTGATATCCCTGTTATATAAAAGGCAAGGCTGGGAACTGTGAGGAAGCAGATTCTTTTCTACATTGTTTATAAGAATGCAAATTGGTACCTTTTTGAAGTTGCCATTGAATATGGTTAATTTTCACGACCATTTACTTTTGACTCCTGAATCCCACTTCTAAGAATCTATGCCACAGACACAATAGCAATACAAAAAGCCCAATGCATAATGCCCTTTATTTCAGTACTCTTTAATAGCAAGAGGAAATAACCCAGTGCCCGTGAGTAGGAGACTAGGTGAAAAAAGACTGGTATGTCCAGAATATGTAGTAATATTTAACAGTGAAGAGAAATGCCTCTTCAGTGTCTGGTATCTGGGTTGAGAGGTTTCAGAGACCACGATTGTCTGGAAGAGAATCTGCACGTAGCTCCATTTCCTCACAGCACGGCAGCCTTAGGGCTTCTGGCCCACGTGTCCCAGGGAATGATGCCGAAGCTCCATTGCCTCTTCTAACCCAGCTGCAGAAGTCACACAGCACCACTTCCTGGCATCCTGTTGGTTATAAGCAACTCACAAGCCTGTTCATATTCAAGGAGGGGGACATGGCCATCCTCCCATCCATCAGTGGGGAACGGGTGAAGATTTTCAGGTGTTTTTAAAACCACCATGTCTTATTTTTTTGAGGGAGTCTTTCTTCCTCTCACACACACACACAAAATAGAACCTGAATCTGATCAAGATTCTAGATCTAATTACCAATTTATGGTAAATCTGTAACAATCATTTCAGTTAGCAGAATTTAGACTGTCGAAAACTTTACAAGACAAAACTATTTTCTTAACAAAAAATTACATAGAGGATAAAAAGCTGGAAGGAGAATCTATAGACTAAGAGATTTCAGAGGCGTATCAGTCACTGCAGTGCATGAAATTACATTGCATGATACGCAGTTCAAACAAACAAGCATGGAAAAAAAAAGGGAAATAAGAACACTGGAGGATAGCAATGGGTGGTATGCTGCTAAGGAATTATTAATTTTTAGTTATGATCAAGGTAGTTGTGTTTAAACGATAAGAATCATTTTATTTTAGCTGAAAGAATGTTCAGAATAAGTACTTAAAAATGACATGGTATCATCTGATATTTGCTTCAGAATAATTGGGATGTGAAAGTGGGGATATGTGAAAAGAGATTGGTCAGGTATTGATAAAAGTTGTAACTGGGGTAATGTGTCTGTCAGTTCATTATACTGATCCATCTCTTTGGTTTTGAATAAGTTTGAAAGTTTCCATAATAATAAGGTTTAAATAAAGAAAGAAGAAGTGAGGCAAGGCAGGGAAGAGGGGAAGGGATGGAAAGGTTGAGAAAAGGAAAGATGGATTCGATCTAGGCGAAATTTTGGCATAATTCAGTATCGTTGCTGTCTTAATTTTATAGAAGATTATAGTCTTCCCATTTTTCAAGCATGGAAATGTGGGCTATACTTCTGTAGTTCTTTTAGCATGTGAGGACTGTCCTGAAAATGTCCACAATAATACGTTCTTTGCATTGTTGAAGTACGCATGTGATGGGAAAATACATACACTTGCACTGGAGCCTCAGAATTCTAATGTGTATGAAACCCTCACACAATAATGTATTTATATGTAAAATATGAAAACATAAACATCTGTGTGACATCTCATTTGTTGGAGACCCATAAATGATTATTTTCAAGTAACCAGTGCCTAAATTTTATTTCCTATGTGTTACTACCTCTTTTTTTCCTCTTAGAAAATTTAGTTTGAACCTTCTTTTGGCTAAAATGTTAACTTCTTCGTTGGAATGTTTGATGGTTTTCTTCATTTTCCAGATGAATATTGGTTGCTTAAATCCCAATTTAACCTTAGTAAAAATTGTCTAATGATTTACAGCTACATATTGAAATTATTTCCCAGAGATACTGTCATTCTATTTTTAATTGTGTGGTAAGGAACAAATAAAGGTGTTATTTTTAGTGTGTTTTTCTCCCTCTTATATAAGCATCTGTCTTGCAAATCTAAATAGTTTCTTGATTCTAGTAGTTTAAAGTTTTATCAATAATCATTTTGTGAGTTGAATCTAAATTAGATGTTGCCCAGGCAATTTTCTTTTCTTTTCTTTTCTTTTTTTTTTTTTTTAATTTGAAAAGAAAATAGGGAGGGAGGGTGGTATCTGCGGCAGTAAAGGGGTAGGATGAGGGATCCTTGTGCAGGAATTTGCTGTATCTTGACTATGTTTGTGTTCACACGAATCTGCACATGTGATGAAATGATAAAATTGCGTAGGATTAAATACACATACACATACACATACACACAAGTGCAGGTAAAAACTGATGCAATCTAGATGAAGTCCGTGGATGTATCCATGTCAACTTCCTGGTGATACTGAATGCCTGTTATGCAAACTGGTACCATCAGAGGAAAGTGGGCAAAAGGTATAAGCTGTTGCTCTCTATTATTTCTTACAACTGCATGTGAATCTATTATTATCTCGCAATAAAAAGCTGAAAATATATTACATTGATTTTAATTTTTTGAATTGGAAATTATTGACATAAGAAAATTAGATATCAAACCTAGTTAAAATAGTGAACACATTTTTTCTAACATCTTATTTTTCAGCTTTTGAATTTTTAAAATTTTAAAGTAGAATAAGATCTGATAAGTTCTTAAAAACTGATACCATTCAGTAAAAGGAGCTTTAAATGTGCTATGACAAATACACTCTACTCAATGTCTTCAATAACTGAAGGAGTGTCAGGAGGTTGGGATGCTACAGAGAATGAGATCTCATGTCAGATGCTAGAGAACAGAGGTGCACAACTTAATTTGGGCTGGGAGATAATCACTCACCGACAGAGAAACGGGGGAGCCAGATCTTCTCTTCTGCCTCAAAGATGCATAAGCTGACGTGTGCTGGGATGGCGAGGAAAGGAGGTTATCTGGGAGACCAAGCTTTCTTGGCCCAAGACAGACTAAAAGGAACTGTTTTAAATTTTAAACTAGATCTGATTTTAATTCACTCTTTCCCACTAATTTTGCTGCTCTCCCACCAGTCTTCCCACCTCAGACAGGAACAGTCCATTGTTTCAGCTGTGTAAGCTGAAAACTCTCTCATCATCTTTGACTCCTCTCTTTTTCTCAAACTCTATAAATGAGCTGCCTTTTGCTTACTCTGCTTTATCCACACTGGCTTCTTTGCAGTTCCTCAAATATGCAGAACACACAGCTGCCTCAGGGCCTTTGCACTAGTGTCTCTCTCTGCCTGGGATGCTCTTCTTCCAGAAATGCAAATGAATTTTTCTCTTGCATTCCTTGTTCCAATGGCACTTTCTCAATGAAGTCTACTCCAATGATGATAAAATTACACTTTGCCTTTACTGGCATTCCTCAGCCCACTAAGCCTCCTTTTCTTCTTTCCCATGGCAATTACTATCTTCTAAAATATTCTGTAATTTACTTATTTGTTTTTGTTTATTCTTAGTTACTAATTGTGACCTCCACTCAGTCAGATAGATGCTTTGGAATGAGTAGGACAAACCCCACATATTCAGAAAGACAAAAGGAAAAACACCAATAATTTGAAAATCTGTAACTGTAATATATATGTTCTCTGAAATTTTTTAAAAATAAATCCAAGTACACGGTCCTGTGAATAACTTTCTTTGGTCATGTTTGATGCCATCATGATACCTCTCAAAATGTTGAAGTGTGTCTGATTTTGAACTTTTGCCTTAACAACTCTTTGTTCAATGAATCTTCTTTTATAATTGCCCTAAACTCTTGTTTAATAAAATAAAACAAAGTACATTGAAGGTCTGATTTAACATATCTTCTCATTTTGAGGTAAGCAAATAGAGCAGATGTTACAGTGTTTCTCTATATTTCTATTTTAATATGTCAGCCTGTTTCCTATTCAGCATTTTCCAAGGGAACTTGAGTTATTAAAAACAAAATGCAAGCACAGACAAAAAAGAAAATGGCTGTGCCTTCTTATTTTAAGAATAAAATCAATTAAATAAGGTTTTTCAAATGTGATTTTAATAGTAATAAGTTTGGAGAGGGAAAAATAGATAACTTCGAAACTATTTTGTTAGAAATCCCTAATCTCAAATATTTCAAGATGTGTTTGAAGATATTTGATTGAATGACTGTTAGATACACTTTGGGAGAAATAATTATGGCATGAAAATAGAAAATCCATTACCTGCTCCTTAGTACCTCTAAATTCTTTTTATTGTGTAAGGAGAACAAGCATTATACTCCTAGTTCATCGATCAGATATGTTCTATAGTAAAGCTAAAATAAGACAGGGGAACCTTGTATCTCTGAAAGATCACATTGATTTACAGAGTTCCTTACTTTCAATGTTTAGAAAACTTTTCTATTTCTTAAATTTCAGTTGCTGGCATTTGGTAATTTGTTACGACCGAAATTCAAAGAAACAGCTAATGTCAAAGAGTCATGTCTTAGGTTTAATCCAGATAATGCACACAGTCTGCTGACAGGGTTCCACTTGAGAACCACTGTCCATCTTTGCCCTGAGGCATAATCTCCCACCTAGTTATCCTCACTCTCTGCTGTGTCTTAGTGCTCTTGTCCTCCAATGCTTCCATTCCTGCACTGTGTTAATGTGCTAAAGTCCGTTCTGTCCAAACAAACAACCCTCTCTGAATCTCATACACCATCTGGGTACAACTTTTTTTTTTTTTAATTCTTACAAGACCTCTGAAGAACCATCTTGCTCATTGTTTCTTTCAACTCCCTCCTTTTTCTTCAACCTACTGAAATCTGATTTCTCATCTTACTTCTTCTATGAAGCCACTGTCCCAAAGATCAGTGTTGTCATCTTAATTGGAAGATTAGTATCAATGGCCTTTTTATTTCGTCTCTCTCTAGCCCTTGACGTGGATAGCTGTTTGCTCTCAGCAAACTCTCCAGACACCACTTTTCTTTGCTAAGTACCTTCCTAAATGTTTCCCAAGCACCTCTATCAGTTCCTTTTACTCTGTCCATTCCTTAAATTTTGGTGTTTCCTAAACATTGATTCTAGATTCTTATATCTTTTCATACCTCGTGTGCTCCCTGGGAGATTTAATCTACTCTCATGGTTTAAATATCCGTATGCTGATGCATGGAGTCTAGCCATAGCCTCTTCCTTGGGATTCAGACCTGTGTCTCTCACTGTTTCTCAAATATATGTTTGCTTGGATATCCTGTAAGTAGCTCAAACGCATTGTGTCTGAGTTTTAAGTTACTGTGTCCTTTCACATACTACTATTCTTTCTTTATTCCCTATTTACCCACTCAGCCAATATAGAAGCCTCCATACCCCCCACCCTGACCCTGGCCACATCCTAATAACCAAGCTATCACTAAGTGGTCTTCATTTACCTCTTCGTAACCTGAAAATGTATACTCGTCTCCCTCTCCACTGCTGCTCCCCACTCATTTCCAACCCCCCCATTACTACTGAACTATGTTTCAGACTTTCCACACTCTACGCGTGGCACATTCCTTGTCTCTTAAGTCTCTAAGTCTTTCCACCACCCAGTCTGTTCTCTATGATACCAGATTCTTCAATCCATTAAGAATGCTGAAGATGTTTACCCCCGCTTAAAACCTTTCCATAGTGTTCTGTTGTATAAGGGATACATTGTATGGACCCTTTGAAAGTCTCTTAATACTCTTACTCTCCCAGACAGTTTGCTCTCTAGTAACACCAACTTTATTTGAATGCATCCTGCCAATTTCATATCATGACCCTTTGGCAATGCTTTGTCTGTTTCAAATTCCATCTTCAACTACCTGTAAACTAATTATTTCTCAAATCTCAACATATATGTCGCCTACTCTCTGTAGCATTGTCTGGCCTTTGCCCAGGCTCTGTCTGGACCAATGAAGAAATTTCTGACTCAGTGTTTCCCAAACCCAATTTTCTCCTTTTTGAGTTAATGTATTTGCATGCTTTCCACTTTGTTTCCTCTATCTTGCCTTTGTGTTTTCCACAATAGGCAACATCTTTCTCATTGGTATCAATGTACCCCCCTGCAACAAATTTTCTTTTCTTTCTTTTCTAAGTTTTGCCTTCAGAAACATCTCTACTCCCTTTTTAAAAACTTTTTAATTCATAAATTTATAATAATATGATTAGTGTAATAGTTTAAGGAACAATTAATCCTTAGTTATGGTTAATGTACAGAAATCATGCACATGAAATCTGTCTTAAGGGAAAAATTTTTTTGAACTGAAATCATGTATCAGGAAGAGTTTATAAAGCACTTGTGGGAGAAAACACAGGCATCCCATATTCTTCTTCATCCTCAGATGTCCCTTCTGAAACATTGGCTTCTAATATAAACTGAAAATTATTTAACTGCAGTATTTTTTTTCACATGTATATTTATTTTAGCAATGCAAGTAACAATAATTCAAACGAACTATTAGTTTGAGTATGCACTGTGATCTAGGGACAACAAAAATTTTAAATGAGAAGTTAATGGAGAAGTTAGTTATCTGTAATAATTAACTTATAGATACAGTTAAACATATCAGTAAGTCTGGAGTTGCCTTTTTGTAATATTTTTTATTTTTAGGTTTCATAAGTTAGTATTGGATACTTCTCTTGTTCTCTCTCTCTCTCTTTTTTAATTAGAGACATATGGCCTCTTATTCTTGGTTTGTAGAGCAGCTTTAAAATATTTGATGACTTTGTTTTTTCTCCCCAAACAAAAATAATAAGACCAGTTTACTTTTAATGATCAAAAATAAATTCCGTATAGAAAAAAATTGGATTTCAGTTGAGCTTTGAAAGAGTACTTTCTGTCTCATTAAAGGATAATGTCAGTTTTTTTAGAATAAACCCCAAATGTCAATACTGTTGCTTCTGAAACAGAACATAGCTATTTACAATCTGTATTTTCTGAGAACTACTGCATAAACGACATGTAGGTATGGTTGTCTTTCTAACTGACACTGTTAAATTGTAGTCCAAAAGTGAAATATTAGCAGTGAAATGCAAATTGTATCTTTATTACTGAGGACTTGAAAACAAATTGAACTGGTAAGTAGGCCTTGGATTTCATCTAGAACATGACTATTTCATTGAACTGTCACTCTGCAGACTTTAGGAAACCTAGTGTTTGCTGTTGCTGCTTTTTTCAAAGCCACTGAGACCTCCGGAGTATCTCAGACCTTTGCTATTCCAAGTGTGGTCCATGAACCAGCAGCATTTGCATTACCTGAGAGATTGTTAGTAGCACTGAATCTCCTGAATTAGAGCCTGCATGTTGACAGGATCTCCAGGTGATTCAAATGCACATTAATGTGTGAGAAGCACTGCCTTAGACCAGCGGGATGTTATGTTCCCAAGTTAGAGAAAGATCAGAAGGCTCTTTGTTAGAACAGTTCAAAGGAGTTCCACAGCACCCAAGAGCAGACGCTCCCTATCCAAGGAAAACCAGGGTAGAGTGAGTTGATGAGTGGAAGACTGAGATGGCCCACTCAGAATCATGTTGTTTTAAATCTGGAAGGATCCTCAGAGATGCTGTAGTCCAACTCTTATCTTTTTATAACTAGAAATCTAAGTCCCCCAAAGTAAAATATTTATGGAATAAAATTTGTTGTTGCCTGAGATCATAGTCTGTTCAGTAGAGTCTAGAATAGTTAGTAGCACTTCATGACTAGATATAGAGAAGGACAGTCCATGCTTGTGCTTTTAATCTTACCTGTGAGGTTTTCTCCAGTCCGCAGAATTCAGTGTCATCGTGTCATGTGGACATCCTCCTAAGTCTGCTATGATAGCCAGTTTTCATGTGACTTGTACCTGTTTATATATTGAACATTCAGAGTACATCCTTTCTTTGGTATCAGCATGATAGCTATACAGATAATTAAACTCGGTAGATTGATTTTACTTTTCCGGCACAGTTTTTCTGAGATCTGCCGATATAGAGGTGACTAATGGAAGCTGATTTCTGAATATTGTTCAGAACCATGACCTTTAACTCTTTCAAGGTTTCTTAGCCAACCAAATTTTTACATATACCACTTTGCTCGCTACACCAACTCTGACAGGTATTGTGTTATTACTTTCATAATATGCTTATACTTCCTTCTGGCTGAGTCTTATATTCTGGCCTTTCCTGACAACTAGCCACGATTTCTCTGTTTCAACAAACTGGCAAATCCCCAAATCCAGTTTCCACCTTATGTCCAAAACCCTCTAAATGTGTGATTAGTTGTAACAATTTGTCTTTTGGGGGCCTTTTGCATCCACCCTATCTATGACCAAGATAGGATGATCTTATTTACTTAATTTGCATTGCATATTTTATTTGCCTTTTATTCTGTCAAAATTTCTGGACAATTTTTGATGACTTTTCCTTATTCAGCAGTTACACTATTTTATTACATATTTCTGGGTGTGAGATTTTTTAAATTATTACATATTACATAAATGCAAGATACTAAAAAAGTCATTGAGTTTTAATTCATCCGAATTTTTAATCTTCCTGAAACTTAGATTGAATCATTTAGACCTACAGAACTGTAGTTTCCCTTACTTCAGCCCTAGAGGGGTGCAGTTATTTCACTGGCTGTTTATTTATGAAGATTTAGAAAGTAGTTTACTCTTTTCCTTTCTTTGGGCAATATTTTTAAGTTGGAATTTTATAAATCTGGGAAAGTCTACATTGTTTGTGAGAGAATGGTATGTTCTTCTTTCTCCCTGCCAGGCAGTCAGCCCCAATCAGCTGGTTTTTTTTTTTTTTTTTTTTTTTGTATGTATGTATTTATATACTTATATATATAAGTATACTCAGCTTACAATGTTCTGTCAGTTTCTTATGTACAGCATAATGCTTCAGTCATATGTATACATACATACGTACATTCCTTTTCATATTCTTTTTCACCATCCAATCAACCATTGATTAGTTGCTGAGGCCTGAGGGTAAGGTGATGTCCTAGGTCTCTCTGTCACTTCGTTGTGGTTAATCCTCCCCTGAGAGTCTGACCCCAGAGAGTGGGGAGAAGACTGTGGTTTAACTGTGATTTGGGATTACCTGTAATAGTGTCTTCTCCCCAGGTACCTGCATGACTGCCATTCTTACTAAAAAGAGAATTGACTCCCCTGATTAATATCATTTGTCTTTTTCAACTTGTAGTAAGTTTTAAAGTAAATTTTGCCCTATTTAAAGAAGAAGAAAAAATTCTTCATGTATTGGGAAGGCCAGGAATTTAAGAATAATTTGTATGTGTATTTATTGGTATGTGGATTTTAGTACAAAATAACTTTGTTAATGTTTCAAAATGAGATCATACTACATGTATGTATACGGCATAGTATGTTTTTTGGGTTTTTTTAATTAAAATTTTTTTAAGAAGGGGGAGGTAATTAGATCTACTTATTTATTTCTTTCTTTATTTTAGAAGAGGTACTGAGGATTGAACCCAGGACCTCTTGCATGATAAGCATGTGCTCTACCACTTGAGCTATATCCTCCCCCAACAATACATGTTTTAACTGAACGTATAAAAGTTTGTGGGATTACTTAATACTCTACTCTTAGTAGATTTATGTTAGGAAAGACATTACAATATTTACGTTTTATCCCAGCTATTAACAGTATGTTTTAAAATTCTGTGACAAATATTTAAATTTATATTTCTAATATTGGGTTTACTTATCTTCAATGAGTTAAAATGCAAGAGAAACTTTCTGACCCATAAATTCATCTTATTTAGCATCTTTTATTTAATAATAATGCAGTATTTCAGGATACTGTATAATGAAATTATTTTGAGTTCCAAAGTGAATTTATTATGAAGAGACATCAGTTCAGTAAGGGGATGTGGGAAAGCCCCAAACTAGTAGTTATTTAAGTAAGGTATTAAATAGGATATTGATAGTTGGGGTTCATGTTAATAAATTCTTACATTGAAGTGAGTGTTTATACACAAGTGTGAAATCGCACATACGTGAAAAGAAATATATTTTCTTGTCACTCAGTTGTATGTCATGATGTAGGGTTTTTTGGGGGGGGGATACTTGTCTTAAACTGTCTTGGACAGAGTATGTTGGTATTGACTTTGTCTACACCTGGACCAACCAGTGCGAGCAATTTAATTTTTGAAGACTGAAACTGCTTGTCCAACTCCCTTCCTGCATAACGTAGCTGAGAATATATGTCTGCCAAACTGTGTTTTCTAGCAGTCATAAACATAAAGCAGTATAAAACAGTGAACCTAATTTAAACATTAAGCCTTCTACTTCAAAATCTTGGAACAACTTATTAAAAAGACCACTTTACTAATTCAAGTGGAAGGGGTTAGAACAGAATGGATGTTTGATATTTTCGAGATTGCCGTGCCTTGTATTCAGTATCATAAACCTACCCTCTTACTTTGGTGCATTTCCCCCTGTTACTGTCCTTTTCCACAGTTATTAATAGGATTTTTTAAAAAAGGATATAGTCAGAAAGTCACTAAAGTTAGTCTATAATCTTTTGACTCTGATTACATAATTTAATTCATGGATTCATAGGTTAAGAATGCTTTTACTTTAAAATATTTTTATGTATTATCCATTTTAGAAAAGAATTTCTTTGGCCTCCAATATAATAAGCCTCTTATATTATGCACAAATTATATGTATGTATATGTTCATAAATTTACTCACACATACATCTATAGTACCCTAGGGTTGCTCAAGCTTCAAAGCCTAAATATCTGTTTCTAACAGTCTGACATATATTCAGTATGTTTTTGAGCCCTTTTTAATTTAAATACAGTTGTATCTCCTGTATAGTTACTGGAATTTGGGAATAATACCTAAATAGGTAGCAGTTTGAGTAGCATAGAATTCTTGCCACTGTTCTGGCCCTCTTTAACTGCAAGTCTGTTCTCTCCTACTGGTGGTCCCTCTAAATTCATTTGATCATTTCATTTCAGTAATGCCTCCAAATTGTAGACTGGTATAGCTTGGTCTCCTTCTGCTTAGATTGTGAGCAACTTCAGGGTGAGAACTGTTTCACATCCTCCTTGTACCTCTAGTGCTTGGTATGTTGTCAGGTACCATAACAGTTTCTTGATGAATGTTTTGGGATAATTATGTTTGCTGAGAAAAATTCTACCTTATGATTCCTTCATCTTTAATTCTTGATCTTTTTTCCTGCACCCATCTAAGGTCTACCCTCAAAGGATTTGATATAATTCAGACTTGATAGTAAGAAACTGTATCATTAATTTATAATAATTATGTTATCTGATTTAGTTATTCCAAAACTTTATAAAGTGAGGACTCTTCTTGCTTCTTTTCTTACAAAAATAGAGATGGAATGATAATTCTTTTATTATTTCCAAGTCACCTTTGGGGAATGTTTCCAGCATTTTAATACCCTTAATATCTGCTATCGTCAACTAATAGGAAGGTGAATGCAAGGTGGAGAGGGGCTCCCATGAGCTTCCTATGTGATGCTTTAATCTAATCTAACAATCAGGGAAACAAAATGAAACAAATATGAAAGTTTGTTTAGTGGGAAAACAGTTATCTAGGGCTTCTCGCTAACACTGATGCTATTTATTAAGTTAAAGTAGAGAATGTTGATTTCATTTATTTTTATTAATAGATATAGAATAGGCTAGTGAATAACTGAATTGGTGCATTCTTTGTAGTTGTTGGCAAGGCTATTTTTATAATGAGAACAAAGTATCAGAGAGCAGAGAATTAAGGTTAGCATGGATTCTGGACCAGATAAGGAAAATCAGTAAGCGTAAGGATCAGGAAAATTAGAGACCTCAAGAAGGAGTTATTGATCATCTAGCAATATTTTTTGTAGTTCTAAATAAAATTGATATAATATTTAATACTTGTTCTAACCAATGTAGAGTTTAGAGAATCGTGCATTTTGGTAGAGGGTAAATACTTAAGGGTGAGGTTAAATTGAAACACTGACATGTCTATTTTATAAAAAATCTGGCAGAGAACTAGACATAGATAATCAGACAGAGACTTAATCTATTAAAGTTAAGCTAGAATAAAGTAAAGCAACTATTAGAAAGTGAAAAAGGAGGTAAATAATTGGGTTTAAGACTTTTCATATGGGGATTAAAAACATTTAATTAATTCCTAGTCTATATATAGTCTGTATCTGTCACCTGGAAAATATCTATAATGTATTCAGGTTTTTAAAAGAATATGGTATGTCATCAGGTAATAACAGGCATTTGGCAGTCAGATACTCATTTTTAAGCATGAGTTGAATCTCGTTTCTGAGGAGAGTTTTGCTCTTACCTTTTAAATTTCTGACTGGTTAAGCTCATACAGATTTAGAATAGTCTTTTTTTAAGGACTGTAGTTATAACACTTTAGGTTAAACAATGTAAAAAAGTGTTTTGATATTTTTGAGAGATGATCTTTTGCGTGAAAGTAACATTTGAGTTTATTTCCTTTCCCAGCAAGCTTACAGATTATCCCCAATGATTGTAGCCAAGAAAAAAGTGATGGAGGGTCTGGATCCACTGTATACGTGCTGTTCTATTTAACTTTAATTGAAATGGGGCTCTCAGGTCACCTGTGGGAATCCATGCTAACTGATGGGCAGTTCTTCATGACTGCGGCTGCTATGTAATTTTCCCTTGGGCATATATATCTCTTAAAGAGTAACTGTCCATGTTGAAAATAGAGGGTAGATAGCGGTTGACAAACAGCCTTTTCTTAAGCCAGGAAAATCTGAAAAATATAGATTAGTTCATCCTAGCTTTCTGTGTCAGGGACTGTACTATATAATTCTAAAACATATGAAAGATGTCTCTTAAAAACATATTTTTGAGCATCTAAACATTTTTCTTGCTAAAACTCCTGAATTATTTGTTGTACTAATGCCAGTGTACTACCCCAGTTACAATGAAAGTTTTGCAGTTTTAATATAAGATAAATAATACTGCTGTGTTTTTCTTTTGATATATATCTAAATCTTTCACTTTATGTTTTCAATAAGCTCAGCCACAGTTAGGCAAGTTATGTATTTCCTGTAGTCTAGATTGTTACTTAGGGAAGAATACTTTTTTCTTTAAATATACTTTTTCCTTAAAAATTTCCTCGTTTTTTTGTATAACTGTATCAACTTGCTTAAATTGTTATTTTGGTGTTTTTTTGACCTAAATAACATTACTTTCTTTCACTCTTTGTTGCATATTTTTGGTTAAACTTACCTTTGAATTAAAACCACCTGGGTGGAAGAATTGCTTTCTAACTCTTTTTGAGGCTAATATGTCCATAGATAAAGAGCAGATTATCAACAGACAAGAAGTAGACAAGTACAGACACACACGCATGCTCCAAGTTTGAAGAAATGTTGAAGTAAACTCTTTATAGGTAATTTAATAATAGAACTATTTCGTATATGAACGCCTTATTTTACATGTAATACTTTTCCACTTTGGCTCTCAGAGTTCTCAAATATGAGACCACTACCATTCTGATACTAAAGCCAGAAAAGGAGTATAAGAAAAGAATATTTCAGCATCATTTCACTTTCAAATATAAATGCAAATATCTAATATTGTATGAAAATGATAATATATAATGATCAAGTTGGTTTAATTATTAAATTATTAAAAGTAGTTTAATATTAGAAAATCTATGAGTACCATTTATCATATTAAAGGATTAAATGAGAAAAACCACATGATCATATCTGTAGTTGGAGAAAAACAGTATTTGATTAATTTCTATACAAATTCACATTATAAAAAGTTCTTAATAAATTAAAAGTTAAAATCTGATATAAAATATCTACCAAAGTATGCCTTAAAAATCATTTAAAATAAAAAGATACTTAAAAATAAGTTACAGGGAACAATACTCATTATCACCATTTCCATTCAACCTTATATTAGTATGAGCTGCTAGCCAGTGCAATAAAATAAGAAAAAGAAATTTACGGAATAAGGATAAGGAAGGTGGAAATAAAACTGCCATGATTTGTAGATAATCTGACTGTTAAAAGAAAAATAATCTACAGAAAAATTGTTAGAAATGATAGAAGAAATTAATGAGTATTTGGATATAAAATTGCATTTCTTTTTACTGACAATGAGCAGTTAGATAACATAATTTTTTACGATTCTATTTATAAAAGCAGCACAGTGGGAGTGTATTTTGGCTCATATATAAGAAAAGATGTGTAAGATCTTGATACATATAAAAATACATCATGTTTAGGAAAACTTTATATCATAAAATTGTTCAATCCTCTCCAAATTAATCTATAGATTCAGTGATACTAACTCTAGTAAAAACACCAAAGTGCTTTATATGTAACTTGACAAACTGATTCTAAAATGTCTATGGATGTGTAAATAAACAAATGTAGCCTAGAGAATTTCTGAAGCAAACAAGTATGGGGTCCTATGCTAATACATGTCAAAGCTTATTGTGAAGTTATAGTAAAGAAGACTTGTGTGGTATTGGTTCTAGGATAAACAAAACAATTCAGTAGCAATCTCAGTAACAGATGAATAGATATATGTGAGATATATATATATGTGTGTGTGTGTGTGTGTGTGTGTGTGTGTGTGTGTATATATAATGACAGGAGTTTACATGGCCCATTAGGGGGAAATGGAAGACTGTTCAGTAAAAGTGGTAGGGAAAAATGGTTAATCCATGTGGAAAAGTTTCTAAAAACAATCCCTTATTTATTGACAGTTTTGACTATCTTAAAATTAAATACTGTTTTCATCAAAAGATACTTAAGAAAAGAAACTACAAATAAAAAGATAGATATTAGTTATAAAATTTAACCTACTAAGGATTAATGTCAAGAATAAATGAACTAAAAATCAATAAGAAAAGACAACACAATAAAAAATGGACAAAAGATGTGAATAAATATTTAATAAAAGAAACACATAGGTTCAATATACAGGATGAAATAATGAGACAATTGGAGATTACTAATTTAATAAAATCTCATTTTCACTCATTTAGCATTAATTTAAGTATAACAACATCAAAGGCTGGAAGGGATATGAATCACCAGTTATCTCATGAATTGTTGGTGTACTATAAGTTAGTGTTAACTTTTCTTGATTAAAAAAATTATATTCTTTTATGAAGTTGAACATTCATATACCATCTATTCTGGTAATATTAGTCCTACATACTTAACCCGTGAGAACCTCTAACAGGTGGAATAGTTAAGAATATTCATAGAGTCACTGTTTAGAATAACAAAAATCAGGAAAGAACTTACATATTAATTACCACTCTTTGAAAATCAAGGTATTATATTATCTCGACTTTTGTATATATTTGAAATTTTTCATAAGTGAGAAAGGAATGAATGATTGAAATTAAAAAGATCATGTAAGGGTGCAGGAGAGAGTAAAAAGGAGTGGGAGTGATTGTGAGATTAAAGCAGAATGGCTATAATTAATAGTAGATTGAGTTTTCCATTGAGCCTTACAAAAGCTCTTTTCTTTAAACAAGGTGTAAGTATTGTGTTGCACAGAGTAGTATCCCTATGAAGTAATGGAGAATATGTATGTTACTTTCATGCAATGGAGCAAGGTGCTGGTCACTTTATAGGGGAAGTTCTCTAGTGGTTAGGCCAGTTGTGACTGCTTTAACTTACTGTTTTCTCTTTGTAATAAAGGTAGCTCAGTAGCAGTATATATGGTAGAAATAAAATGAAGCATGTTAGTATGAACTGTACCCCTTTTTTCTATCTGATTCACACATATACTGTTATGTATACATATATAAATAAATGTATCACATATACATTTTTGAGACATATTTTTTTCTTTATTGAAAACGAGTTTTCCAAGACTCAATAAAAACATTTTCTTATAAGGAGAAGAAACTAAAGCCCTTAAACCTTTCTTTTACCTGTTTCAAAATATGTTTTGCATTTGACTTTGAATATTTTCAGAAACTCCCAATCCATTTTATAGAAATGATAGGCTATGGCACAGACTTTGAGTGCTGTAGGATCACTCTGTAGTGAACAGAAGTGGAAAATCTTTATAAAGTTATGATATCTAAAATGTCTATAATAAGGATAATGATGATGGTGAATAATTATAGGGATAATTATTATTGTAACATTATTCATGGCTGCTGGCTATGTGCTAAGCATGGTGTTAATTGCTTTTGGTAATCCTTTTAAATGTCCTTTGATTTAGATACTGTTATCCTTTTAAGTTCAGAGATCACACAGGTGATATGTGTTAAAGCTAGGGTTCGAATCCTGGTATTCTGATTAAAATTTTTTAGTTGTTTACCAGTTCTTTATACCAAAAATGTATATTTTTCTCTAAGTGGGATAAAAAGTAGAATGAATGTTTAAGAAACTTTCTAAAAGATCTTCTGCCTAGAAAAAGAAAGGTAAATGGTCCCCTTTTTCATAATTCTATTTATATAACTCTTTTCTCTGTTGAGTTGCTTCAAAATTTGCCCATCAGAAGAACTGTTTGTTTTCTATAAAGGACCAGTGATTTAAAATCCTTTATTTACTATTTTTGCTGTGAAGAGAGCATGTTCTTGGATTTATTAATTAATTTCTGGGAGTTTATGGAAGGTTATCTTTTCTATAATTCTTATGCTTAATAAAAAGAAAAAGGAAAAAAGACATACATATCTTTTTCAGGAAAAACAAAGGTAGGCAAGATTATAGGCTGTAAACAATTTTACATTTCTGAGTGTGGTATTCCTTTGCTTTAATGTATTTAAAAAATGCTTATCATTTCATTAATGAAACAATAGTTTTAGTGAGGCAAGAAATGATAATATATTTCTTTTAATGAATATTCTGGCTTTCTTTAATTGTGCAAGCAAATACCACAAAGGGTTCCTTTACAATTTCAGAATGGAGCTATTTTAAAATGGTTTATAATTATGTAAATCTTCCACTGGAATG
This sequence comes from Camelus ferus, assembly GCF_009834535.1. Lineage (NCBI taxonomy): Eukaryota > Metazoa > Chordata > Mammalia > Artiodactyla > Camelidae > Camelus > Camelus ferus. The sequence goes on along the minus strand of NC_045701.1, from coordinate 74,941,620 downwards.
GTAATTTTAAAATTTTGATAAGAATATAAATTTCCTTGTTATTTCTAGTCATGGTCGTAAAATAGATTTCAAGGACAAAAAAACACCCTGAATATGAGAAGTGCTAATGTACAGGTCATACTATACATAAATGTTTACTTTTCTTTTCTAAGGTTTCTAACCATTGCATTTTTTTTTAACCTTAGGTATATTAGAGACAAAAATTTAAAAACTTGAACTTGAGCACAAAATATTTTGAGAGGATAAAGACAGAAATTAAATAGTCACTGATCACTTTCACTTAATTATGCAAACTTCAGTGGAGTGATTATGGAGAACAATACTATCTTTTGATTTTGCCTAGTTTTCGTGAGACATAATATTCTTCCCAGATGCTATAGTGCTTCTGAATTAGAAAATGAACATTATTGAATTAGAAAGCATAGGCTGTTCTTGTGAAATGAAACTAATTAATTGATTTAGAGGTCAAAGAAATTTTAGAAAAAATTGGAAAATAAACCATGGTACAGATGAGCCTTTACCGAGCACAAATTCATGTTTGTAACTGGCAGTGAAAAACAAGGGGCCAGGAAAAGTGTTAAAAACACTGAAACTTGGTTTAAAATTGTTGTGGTTTCTTACATCCCCTACCCCTACACTTTGTAGCTGAATACTTTACCTTACAAAACATAGTTATATTGGATTTATTTATTTGATTGTTGATTATCTTTGTAGTTCCTTTTTATAGAAACTAAGTTCAACAAGTATTTTAATATACTGACTGTAGTATTAGCAATTCTGTGACATTTGTTTTAAAAACATTTTATGTTCATTTGTAGTGCAGTTTCTTTTGTTCCTTAATAAGTATCTCAAAATTTGTTTAATAATAATATCAAGTTAATTTTAGAGAACAAGAGAAGACTACTATGTGAAGATTATTTTAAACAATATTTTCTCCTAGTGTGAATTTCTTTACTTGTAATAAATTGTATAGACTTGTTAATTTTACAGTCAGTAACTAGCTTATATATCCTATTCATATTGCCAGAAAAATAGGCCTAGAAATCTGTCATTTATTATTGGCAGGCCATTGGGCTTCAAGGTCAGTTTATATGTGCCATCTCTTTAGTGTAAATCTCTGTTTTTGCATTTCCTAAATTGGAATTGTGAAAGGTGCTTTTAAACTTCAAGAGCCTGTCAGTTTTGATATATGAGGATAATTTTGCAGGTGTAAAATTCCCCCATCCTGTCCCCTCTGCTCTTTCCCCAAAAAGCAAGAAGGAGAAAACAGATTACTGTATACAGACAATATAATAAGGAGATCAGTGATTTGTGAACAGTAAACCATAAACAACATCCCGTATAATCAATCAGTCCCTCTCCATGGCTCATTAAAGCATCCGATTTGCCCAGCTTGCAGAAAGAGCGGTGAATTCCAATTCTAATTATTCACACGTCCAGACTCTTTTTGGTTTGTTTTCAGTCAATTGCCTGATTAGTTCTCTTTATTCCCCATAGCTTGTTTTTGGCACAGAAAGGGATTTTATCTTTTAATTATTTATAAGGTCTAGAAAAGGACTCTGCTTTCTGTTTTCATTGTAGAGGCAGTGATTGTTTTGTGTTCTGGTTTAGCATGACATGAGGTTTGAGAATGACTGAGTTAATCTGAGGTTTATTTTTTCTATTTTTTAACTAATTAATTTTTATTGAAGTGCAATCAGTTACAGTGTGTCAATTTTTGGTCTACAGTAGTTTTGATACTCTTCCCCAGATCTCTGCTGCGTGATGTTTTTATGAGTGATGAACTATATGCAATTAGTTGATGGGGAAGTCTGTAAAAAAATCTGGCATTTGTTAAGGATTGTCTGACGCCACCAGTACCTTACCTGTAATCCAAGGCTGTTTAATTATAAAGTAGGGGTTTGTAATTCTCATCCCTTATTTTAATTCAAAAGTACTTAATTAGTTTAATAGACTACTATTTATAAATCTGTTTACCTTTATCTCCCTATTGGCAATATTTAGCATTCTAGCTTTTCAGTGTGTTATATTTGATAACTTACCATATGATAAAATGCTGGAAGTCATTGTCTATGACCAATTCCTATACTCTTTCTGGGTTTGTGTTTGATCTGATTATCTGCAACATCCTAAGGAGTCACCAGATGCTTGTAGTCATTCCTCTGGTGACTTCTTGGTTTAAGTAAGGATTCTTTGATTTAGTAGAAGTTAAATGTAAGACGGTAAAAGGCAACTGAATATGATATGGCTCAAGATAACTTATGGCTTGAATAACTATCATTAAATCAAATTTGTATAAAAGTCAAACATAAAATCTTTCTCACTGAGAAAACTCTTTGTAAATAATAATTTTAAGATTTCTATAATTTTTTAAAATGGTGATAAATCTTTATAAAAATGAACTGAAAGTTGGAGGTGGGTTACATACCAGTGGCTGATAGATGAAATGTGATGGCTTTAGGTTTTCAAAATATTGATCTATTATAATACTGCTGGATATCTGGGATTTTAGTTCTGTCTCACATTTGTAGGTTAGACACACTGAAGCATTTAGTCTTGTGCCCTTTGATTAACCTCACGGTGAAATTGGATAATCATGTTGCGGTAGCCATGTTCTTCCAAATTTTCTAATTCTTTTTTTTTTTTTTTAAGTACTTTTTATTTGTAGAAAGGCAAGTGCCAGGAAGCAACCAAAGCAGGAAGAACCTTGGGAGAGTCAACTAGAATTATGTTCCTATATTTAAAAGCAGCATCAAGATGATTTTTTTTTCTCAAAAAACAAAGCCTCCAACAATACAATACAATACAATACAATACAATACAATACAATACAATACAATACAATACAATACAATACAATACAATACAATACAATACAATACAATAAAAGTGCTGTAACCCAGAGTAGCAAAATAACATTTTCCAATTTTGCTGGACTGAGTGAGCCATATAAATATAATAGCATTGGCCACATTAATTATATATACATTTATTTTCAACTGATTATTTCCAGATTCTTGCCTTTAAAAATTTTCTGATCCCCTCATACTTTTAACATACCTAGAAAGTGCATATTCATCTAGTCTTAAGCTCCCAATTGCCCTTTTGAAGATACTGTTTTTTTCTCTCTAAACTGTTTGTAACTCAGGGTACTTAGAAATATTGATCATTTGTTGTGATAATTTATTTTCATTATATTTAAGATACAGTGAACAGCCAATTTTTTTCTGAATTTGGATGTTTGTGTTTGAACTAGTAAAGCTTTAATTTTTAGATTTATATTATAACCAAGTTGGAACAAAGTCAGTAATTGAATTGAATTCAGTTGATCAGTCTTCACAAAATAAATCCTAAATAAGCACCAGCCTTTCAATTATCAATAAATGTTATTCCACAAAAGATGTTGGTCAAGTAGGGTTTCAGTTCTTTAGGGAGGAAAAGGTTTGAAATAGATACTCCCATACCTCATTTTCTTCATTTATAATTTTTGAACCTCTCAGAACTTATTTTTAGTACTTTACTCAAGTATTATACATTTTGTGAATCATTTAAAATGTGTTTGCAGTAATCAGATGTCTTACCCTTTCAAGATATTTTTCAAAAAATTCTGCCAAAATGAAATGACAGTGTATTAGAGAACTCACAAGTGTTTTAGTGACAGAAAAGCTCACACACACACTGTCTTAACTAATGAAGGGACTTCCTTTGCCCAAGTGTATTAGTTTGCAAGTGCTACCGGTATGAAGCCCCAAAGTCTGGGGGGCTTAAAAAACAAATTTATTTTATCACAGTTCTGGAGGCAAAAGCCCAAGATTAAGGTGCTGCCAGGGTTGGCTAGGTACATCCTGAGACCTCTCCCTTGGCTTGTGGAAGCCTGTTCTCCCTTTGCCTTCATGCTTTTCCTTCTCTGTGTGCCTGTCTCTCTTAAGGACACCAGTCAGATTAGGACCCACCCTAGTGACCTCTTTTTACCTTAACTACCTCTTTAAAGAACCTGTCTCCAAATTCGGGGAGGTACTGGGAATTAACTTCATCATGTAAATTTGGGGGGGAACAAATTCAGCTCATAACACGAGGTATGGGACTTAACACAAATATTTATTTCTCCTATCTTTCAATGTTGTTGAATTTGTCTTTTTTTTCCTTAATCAGATTTGACAAATAATTTTGCATTTGGTTGGCCTTTAAAGAAACAAACATCTTTGGGCTTTACTGCTTTATGCTACTGTTATTTTTAAAGAAGTTAGTTCATACTTTTATAACCAACTCCTCAACTCCATTATTCTTTCTAGGAAGAGAGAACCTATAAGTAATCACTATCTTGAACTTGGTGTTTATCATTCCTAAACATGTTATGTAATTTTATTACTACATATTATCTACCAACAAAGTTAGTGTACCATTGATTATAGATTTTTAAGCTTTATACAGATTACTTTTTTCCCACAGTAATCAAATTTTTAATTTTTACTCCATTGACCATATACTGTAGTTTTAATTCATTTTAACTGCAGTCATATCATAATTAGTTTTTAGGGTTACTTCAGTAACCTTTGATTACTCACTTATTTCCTTCAATGATTATTTATTGAAAAATTTATTTTCAATAAATTTATATATTGAGGTTTTCCATTTGTTAAGTCAGTTATTTTATTATTCTCTTAATAGTTTAAGAAACTCAACTGCATTTCTAACTGGCACCTACTTTTTTCCTAACAATTTAATTCATTTATTTATTTTTCTTTTTTCCATTATTGACTTCTGATCAGTTTGTTTATTAGTATTTTTCCCTTTGCAAAAGAAAATTTGGACATTCTTGTCCCTTTAATTTCTTTGTTGTCTGTATCATTAATTTCTCCCCTTGTACTTACTATTTCACTCCTTTTATTCTTAATATTTAGTCGGCTTTTCTTTTTCTAGTTCCTTAAGGGGAATATTTAAACTAATTTATTTCTAATATTTTAATTAATGCATTAAAGTAATACATTTTGTAATACAGTTTTGATATGTAGTGCTTTCATTGCTATTGATTATAAATATTTTATAATTTCCATTATGAGTTATATAGGAGTATCGATTCTGTTTTTAGTCTCTGAGACAAATTTTTGTTTTTGTTTTGTTTCGTTACCTTTCCAATGTCAATTTTAAATTTAATTGCAGTATTATCAGATAAGTGGTCTTTTTAATATTTTAATTAATAAGTGGTCTATTTAATATTTTAATATTGAAACTTCCTTTATGTCCTAATGCTTGTCATAGTTTTGTAAATATTTCATGTATATATTAAAAAATATATATGCATATATCATCTCTGTCTGTAGTATTAAGGATTTTGTATATATCTAATAGACTTAGCTTATTATTTTTGCTCTAAGAATATCTTCTGGTTTTTTTCTTTCTCAATCCATGATAGAAGTATGTTAAAATATCTAGTAAAATTATGCATAGGTGTGTTTGTTTCTGAAATTTTGGTAGTTTGGCTCTCCATATTTTGACTCTTTGTTGCGAGGTATATATAAGGTTGTTGTTTTTATGTCTTTTTTTTTTTGTGGCTTGTACTTTTTAAAATGTTCTCTCTCTTTATCCATACAAAGGTTCAGTACAATTTTGTTTGGTATTAAAAATGCCACAGTGACTTTTTTGTGGTTCATTAGTGACTGCTGTATTTTTTTTCTCATCAATTTAATTTCACTCCTTTGTGTTGCCCAAAGTGTGTTTTTTATAAGCAGTGGACTTTTGTTTGTTTTTAAATAATAAGTCTTTAATAGGTAAATTTATTCCATTCATATGTATTGTGTCTAGTAATATATTTGGACTTATTGCCATTGTTTTTTGTGTGATTTTTGTTTATTATTCTTCACTTTTTCTTTCTTTGATGCTTTCAAAAGTATAGGTTTTATTCTAGATTTATTTGTGAAAAATAATTACAAAGGGTTTTGTTTTGTTTTGTTTTGCTTTGTTTTGTTTTTTAGGACTCAGTACTTAACTGCAGTTTTTTTTCAGTTTTAAACTACTTCTGTTTCTTACATCTCCTACATTCTCCTTGTTGTATTTTTCTTCTTGCTGAAATAGGTCATTTAATATTTCTTTTTTTTTTTTTCTTTTTCCTTTTTACTGAGAGTCTTAGTCTTTGTCTGGAAATGTTTTTATTTTAGCCTTTTGTTATTACAGAAAAAGTATATTTTTGGCTCATGTTACAAGTTGACTGTTAGTCAGCTGCTGGTGTCTACTCATTTTGGGAATCAGGCTGGAGCACCCTTAACTTGGAATTTGTTACCTTTGTAGCAAGGAGGAAAAACCATAGCAGATCCAAACTATGTTTCTTAAAGCTTCTCCGCAGAGGGGGCACATGTCACTTCCCCTCCCATTTCTTTGGCCCAAACAAATCGTATGGCCTGTGTCAGTGGGGTAGGGAACTATAACTCTCTTATGAGAAGGGACAGTGGGTAATATAAATCAATGATACAAACTCATTTGAATAGCAAATTCTAATTTACTATTTTTAATCATTTAAAATATTGTATCATTATTTATTGGGAGTTACTATTGCCAGCAAGAAATCTGCTGTCAGTTTAGTTGTCTTTTTTTTTCTGTACATTCTCTGCCTCTCCCTAGTAACCTTTAAGATAGCCACCTTTTTGTTAATGTTTCATAATTTCACTTTGATAATGTCTGATAAAATGTGATCCACCTCATATTTCAAGCAAGCTTGGGATTTGGGAACTCACATCTTTCTTCAGTTCTTAAGATTCTCAGCTGTTACTTCTTCCCAAATTGGATCTCTAACATCCCTTTCATTTTCTCCCTCCAGAACTCCTGTTAACCAATTATTAGAACCTCTCAACGTGCTCTTCATGTGGCATGATTGCTCTTTCATGGCAGTTTAACAGTCTATTTGTCTCTGCTACATTCTGAATTCCCCAGCACTTTTCATTTTCCAATTCTCAAATGTATTTTGTCCAGTCCAGAAATTATCATGTTTTTAATCTGAATGACTCTATCTTCATTTCTCAGTATTTCACTTTGATAATTCTTTATATCTAAAAATTGTTTCATTTCTGCCTCATTGTGTTTCATAGTTTCTTGTTCTTTTAAAAATGATACCGAGTGCTTTTTACTCCTTCCTTCAGAAAGACAGGATGGTGTATTCAAGAGTGCAGGCTCCAGGCGCAGCCTGCCCCTGGAATTGAATTCCAGCTCTTCACATAGCAGACTTACCCTCACCCTTTAGACAAGGTACTTAACTTGATCATGCCTCAATTTACTCATCAGTAGAATCAGGGTAATGTAAATATTTACCTTATAGTAAATAAACCTTATATACTCTGTTTCCAGAGTTGTGCGTAAAATGTATGAGTTACTTCATGTAACATGTTGAGAACAATGCCTCGCACATAGTAAGTTTCTAGTTACTGTTGACTCTCTTTATTAGTAGTGGACACCATCACCTTCACCATCACCTTCACCATCACCATCACCACCACCACAGTATCATTATTTCTTCGATTATGATAAGTTTATCACTTAAAAAGTGTCTTTCACAACTCTCTATACAATTCTAATCTGAAGGAAATTCATATTCTGAATGTCAGTTTTGCTGAGCAGCTTTATAGCATGAGATTTTTTTTCAGGTGTTTTTGAGTTTGAGGTTGAAAAGCTCATTTTGATTTGTTGATTATTGCTATTATTTTCTCACTCTCTCCCTCTACATTACCCGCTTCCTGTGTGACAGTTTTTAGTTACCTCTATCCCACTTTCCCACATCACCTCTGATAGTTGATTCTAGGAAGATATTGGCTGATTCATATCCAATTACCCAGCCCCTCAGCTACTCTGTTGCTTCCATTTGTAAGGTGTGTCTGTGTCCTTCAGCTTTAGTGGGCCTCACAGCCTCAGGCAACATTAGGCAGTATTTTCCACTGGCCTCCTTTCTAACGTCTGTAGTCCTACCCCAAGTTTCTGGCTTCAAGCAAAAATGTTGGGCCCATTTTCCTACCTTGAATGAGTACTTTGGGTCCTCCTTACCTGTAGGAACTGTACTCCCTGTCTGCCACCTGCTTCATGATCTGGAGCCAAACTGGTGTGTGGCTTCATCCATGCTCATTATTGGAGGGCTGTGAGGTTTCATGTTCATGGAAATGGTTACCTTGTTTGGGGCCCCGAATATGGTATGGACTTTCTGGTTTCTTGTTTTTGTATATTGCTTATCACTGGTGTGTTTTTATAACAACGGGGCAGTCAAAGCCTGAAATGACTGCCATCCTGGTTGGAAGCTCTTTAGTGCCTTCTTTTATCTACCTTGTTTCTTCTCCCTTTTGTGAGGTTGACTTTGTTGTTAGCCACTTGTTACTCCCTAATCCTTCTACCCTACTTTTGTTTTCTCCTTGGACTCATGGTACATTGTATTTATGTCTTTATTTGGATATTCTTATCCTTCCCACTAGAACATACATTCCAGAAGGACAGAACTTTGTTTTGTTCCCTCCTAGGTTTCTGTGATCTTAAGAAGTTCCTGTTATTTATTCAGTAGGTACTTAATAAACATTTGTAGAGTCAAGGAATAAATGGTGGTGTTTCTTCCTGAAATGTTTAATCATTATTGGATTTGTATTTAATGTGTGCCTGTGACTCTGTTAACTTCTCACAGAATAGTGGTCCTGACTGGGGAAGCAGACAGGGCACGTGACCAGAGACCTGTGAGTCACACTGATTTCCTTGGGAATTAAATCTTTCCTACATCCTGGTAGATAGATATTACCAAGACCTTTCTTATTTATCATACCCCAGAATCAAATCTGTGAGATCCTGGTGTCAGAACTCCAGCACTTTGCCCATATGCTGGAGTCAGGTCCTTCTCTTCCTTTATTTCTTCCTCTAGTGTCAGCAGAACTTGGAAATTTAACCTGTGCTTGTCCTTCTTCCTTACCATATTATTGTTTTATCTGTTTTATTTATGTATGTATTTACTTTTAACTTTAATTCAGTTTATTTAAATTATAAAGAGACAAAGTTTACTTACTTCTCTCACTCCCCCATCTCCTCACATCTGGCGGTACCAGTCTGTTTTTTGGATCTATGAGTTTGGTTTTTTTTAATGATTCCACATGTAAGAGAGATCACAGTCTTAATCCATTTTGAGTTAATTTTTGTGTATGACATGATAGTGGATGAGTTTCTTTTTCCTTTTTTTGCACATGGCCATCCACTTTTCCCCAATCCATTTATTGAACAGGCTGTCCTTTCTCATTGTCTATTTTTGCCTCCTTTATCATAAATTAATTGACCATATATACATGATTTTATTTCTGGGATCTCTATTCTGTTCCACTGATGTATGTGTCCATTTTTATGCCACTGCCCTAGTGTTTTAATTACTATAGCTTTGTAACACAGTTTGAAATTAGGGAGCATGATATGCCTCCATCTTTCTTTTTCTTTTTCAAGATCACTAGTGATTTATAAAAAGGATTACTCAGGGCTTTATCCTGGGGGCACAGATCACTCCTTTCTGCTGCTTATTATTATGCAAACTTGATTGAATTAGCTTAATGGAGTTGTGAAATTACAACCACCTTGGTGGTTGTCCTCTCTTGATTTTTTTAATAATTGTTTTATTCTAATGTTGGAAAAGCCCTAGAATTTCTCATACCTCCAAGGTAATTTTCTTCTGCCCTCTTTTGGATAGTATTTGGTCTTCTGTTTCTCCCTTATTCCAATTCCATCAACTTTAAATGTTGCGATAATTCCTCACGTTCTGGTCAATCTATGACATGCTTTCTGATTTCTTGTGCTGGTATAGCTGTATCTTTCTCTTTTTTATTTACTTGACTTCATAACTGTCATTTCATTTTATGATCTGGGGCCTGGAGCAGAAAATGGTGCATTTTCTCGGCTATCTTGGTTCAGTTCTCCTACTTTCTTTTAATTTTGTTTGAAAAAAGGATCTTTTTATTTCTGTCTAATATAAGGCACCTGAATCTGTTCAATTTTTCTTTTTTCTTTTTTTTTTTTCCGAGGAGAGATTAGGGAGCATAGAGTAACCATTTAGACAGGATTTGGAAATTGGAGTTGCTTATATCCTATGTTTTCTTCAGGCTTAACCTGTGAATTATCTCTTTTTTCTTTTGTTGGAGTTTAAAACTTCTGCTTTTCTACTCGCTGCCTAAGGATGTATATGCTAGCGTGAGTTTGATTTTTTCCCCATCACTAGCCATAGTACCTGACAATAAAGGGGTGAGCGCTGAAGCCAAGAGAGTCATTAAACCTGGGGTCTCTCCTTTTCTTCTTCCAGTCTCTTCCCTGTACCCTTTCCCCCAAGTTAATTAACTTCCGTGCTTCCTGACCATCACCAATTAATTGGATATTTCTTTCCTTTAATCTCATGTTGTTAGTTTTTCTGTTGGTGCCATCAGGAAATGCTCACTTATTTGTTTTAACATATGGTCAGGTTTCAGGTCTGTATCAGATGCCCACAGACCTCTAGCTAATTAAAACACACCTGCCTTTGACCTACCTGCACTATGTAGGCATGTTCCATGTGCCACTTGGGAGTTGGCTTTTTTGGTGTGCTGTTAGAGTAAATCCATTTTAAGTTTGTAGGTTTTTACTATTCTCTCTGGTTTTAAACCTAGCCAGCAGAGGTGTTTATTCTTTGGTTTCCTTCCAGCTGTTAAAGTAAACCTACTTTTAAGGCTTGTCTAAGTTACTAGTTACATTAATGAGATACATATGCTGCAGTCAGATCGTCATCACCAGTGTTCATAGAAGGAAAGCTGAAAATGCAGAATCATGTTTCCATCTTTCCAGAGTCAGTTCCGACAGCTGAGAAGGGATATTTGCCATACGGTACATTTCTTTTTTTTTTTAGCATCAAATCAGCTGATACGCTATATGGTCCTGATTTTAAGCATGCTCTCACCCAAACACTTCTTTTTAAAAATTATGCTGACTTTAGGTTATGAGCCTGTCTCCAAAGTAAGATAGACGTTGGCTTTGAATCCCATCTCTTCTGCTTTGTGACTCAAGCAATGAATTTTTCCTCTCGTGGCCTGTTTTTCCTCATCCGTAAAATGGAGATGATAATGCCCATGTCCTAGAGCTGTTGTAAGCAGTTGTTTAGCACATTGTCCACTGGGGTCAGTAATTAATGCAGGATTATTCTCATTGCCCTCATTTCCTCTTCCTACTTTCTCTTTGTTTAGTCAGAACATCAGCTTGCTGGCTACATCCCTGTGATCGCTCTGTCCCAGCTTGCTTGTTGTTTAATTGCCTAACTTGTGTTCTGGTGCTGTTGTTTCTTCAGAATCTATTCAGTCATTTTTGAGCCCTGTCAAGGGTCAGTTTTGATCTGAGCTCTGTCTTTCCCTCTGTCCCCTCTGACTTCTGCTGACAGGAGGTGTTAGGGCCATCCCTTCACCATCTTTCCAGAACATCTCGACTCAAGGGCATCTCCAATTTCCAGTTGTTAAGTGCTACCTAGGTCTCTATCCCTACGTCCATCATTTAAGTCAGCCTGTATTCCAGGTTGTATAGCTAATTTTCCGCATTTCTACTTGGAAGTACACATTTTCCAAGAAGGGTGGTGAGAAGATTGATTTAGTATCTTTCTACCAGTGGTGGATACAGTTACACTGGGGGCTGCTTTGAATGGAAGTACAGAAAGACGGGATGAGCAGTGCAGAGTAGGAGTTACCAGGTATGTTTTGCACTGGAGCAACCTCTAAACCCTGACATTACAATGAATGAAGAGCAATGTTGATGCCAGCCGTATAGTAACAGTGCTGAAATATGGAACGAGAATGAGATTTGAAGTCAGTCCTGTCAGAGATATTTGTGGTGAAATTGAGCACTGCAGTTTCCTGGGACTCTTGCTTTGGGCCTGAGCCCCTGCTTCTTCTCTTATGAGGAAGCAGAGGGAAATGACACCAGCCTCCTGGAGCTGGTAAGAGAATTCAGTGGAATCATTCAAAGTACCTGCGACAGTGCCCGGCACAGAGGAGGGGGCTGCGTAAGCACTGAGGTCATTGCTGCTGCCCTGACTTCTGTTGCTGCTACTTTTGGGGGATTTGTTGTTGTTGTTGTTGGTACGTAGATAAGAAAGAGTTCTTTACAAAAGTATGGAAGCATTTTGTATCCTGACTGGTGAACAGGGTAAAGCAAAATGTCCAAAAACCTATATACGTTCAGTGACTGAAATTAAAATTTTATTCTAGCAGTAGATTTTAATACTGTTGTAAAATTTCTGCTGCTGCTCCTTGGGGAAAGATTATATTGCCTGGTCCCATGGATATCAGGTTGGCCCTTTGACATTAGGCTCTATCCTGTTGAAATCAAGAGAAGCCATGTTAGTTTTAACCAATAAAATGTGGATACAAGTGACATGAATTACTTTTAAAGAGAAATTTTAAAAGCCAGATTGCAGTTAGCAGTTTCTCTTTTGGTTCCTTCTGTTTTAAAGCTGGCAGCCCAGAGAGAGGCTGGCCCCTCAGCCTGGAGCATATAATGAAGATAGCACAGAGCATGATAAAAATAATCCTTAGTCACTCATGATATTGGGATTGTTTATTGATGCAGCACAGCCTACCATAGTAGCAGAATTATCTTGTTTTGTATTTCAGACATTCAAAAATATCATTGTCAAAGTTGATAAGAGAGAAGTCAACTATAGAATTATACTGTACAGTACAGAAGCCACTAGCCACATTGCAACTATGTAAAACTGAATAAAATTAAAATTTCAGGTTTTCACTTGCACCTGCCACATTTCCAGACTCAACAGCCACATGTGACTAAGAGACTTCCATGCTGAACAGCTCTAGTTCATTTCTATTACCACAGAAGGTTCTACTGGACAGTGTCGTATAAATATCAGTGTGGTCCCTAAGACCTGTCTGAGGCTAGCTCAGGGACATGTCTAATGTTTTATTTTTCCTCTTTCAGTGTTTAAAAAAGCATATTACCCCACCGTCTAATTATTACATATGTGAAAAGTATAGTACATGCTAAGTTGCAGATTATAATTACAGTTTACCCTTTTTTCCCCCAGCCTTTATAATGTTGCAAATCCTCCATTCAACTGCATGCTATCAAATTAAATGCTTTATATTATTGGATAGACAAAGTAGAGATTGACTTTGGTGGTTCGTCTTGATCCTTGCAAAGTCTAAAGTTATAATGAAAAACAATGCATTAAGGATAGTTGATTTTTAAAGAAAATTTGTCATCAGTCATTAATCAGAAAAGGTAGTAAAGTAACCTTCTCTAGAGACTGAAATCTTACTTATTTTTAGATATAAATTTAATTTTAGACTTTAAAATTTAGTATTTGAAAGTATGCTTAATATTTTCTAAACAGGAGCAGAGTTAACTACTGTAAAACATGTAAGTCAGCCACCTTCCATGACATAAAGTGATTAGACTAATTTTCCTAAATATTTTAGTGCCCACAAGTGATGTATAGTCCCAGTTTAAATTAATTAATTATTTATTAATTATTATTACTTGTTTTTCAGCGAATATTATCCTCTGATGCTGGAGTCATTTGAAACCTCGTCACTGTTGTTTCTCATGCATTCAGCTCAGATTAAGTTGCTTGTATCTAAAAATCTTGTAGTACTACCAAATTGGAAAAGAGCATTTGGCTAAGCAGCCAGAAAGCTTCTAGCTCTGCAGATGGAAGATTTGATAGAAACTGAGTGATATTGTTTCAGCCCAGTGTGTTCTGTATAATTAAGCAATTGATGTTCTTTAGTCCATTAAACAATTTCATCCACCCTCCCCAACACTGCTTTGAATTCATAGTGTGTTGGTTATTCTGATCATTTTTTAAATCTCATTAGTTGGAGTTGCAAGGCAGCATTAGTGAAAATTTTGAGTTGTGAAGTATAAAGCATTATCGCTTAATACATATAGTAATTTGAAGTCAAACTGCCCAGGAAAAAATTAAAAAAAAAAAACAACCTTCTTTAATGAAAAGATAAAATTACAATTTCACAATATTTTCTTAAGCAACAATGTTAGTTTGTATTTACAGCTTATTTGAATGTATCTAGGTAACAAGTGCATCTGAAGTTCTTGCAAACAGTTTGATCTCTCAGTTACATAAATATTCAGCAAAACAACGTGCACTCTTTTTGTTGTTATTCTTAAGCGAGAGTCTTCAGTTTACTATCACAAGCAAAAACGTATCTGCAATTAAAATAGATTCAGGACTTTGGACCACCAGGCAGAGCAATTTCCTGCTTCCTCTGTGGTTGTTCAGGGCCTCTTGTGCCTATGAAGTATGTACATTGATGGTGGCTCTGAGATCCCGGGGTGATCCTAGTAATGACAAGTATTAGTACAACAAACTAGGACACTCTGGTTTGAAACAGATGGAAGTAATGCCTTCGCCCTGTTGACAGTGGAATAGAAGAAGAGGAAAGAAAGATTGATGCTACTGCTGCCTCTGGTGGGGGTGCACTTTTTATTTAATCCTCTTTTTATAATACTTACTGGTTCCGATTTTTAACCCCATATTTCTGTTTCATTAAGTGACCAAGTCTTAGTTCTGGCAAATGATCTTTCATTCAGCAATTAAGCCTCCACTGAACCTTGCTTAGTGTTTAGCACTGTCCTGGGTTTTAGGGGCTTCCTTAGCCATTTTCACATTGAAATGTTTTAAATATGTGAATCTCCCTCCATGACTTCATGTTTCAAATGAATACCATCATTCTGCGATCTAATGTGCAAAATTCATAACTTGGTACACAATTTCTCTACTACCTGACACTGTCATCAGCTTGACCCCAGGCTAATTCGTTTTTATCTGAGTCCACTTTTTTCTTTCAGCTTCTTGAAGAAACTGAATACTGACGACACTAATTTTTCCATAGTCCGAAAATGAGACCAGTAAGTTAATATGAAAAGAGTTTTAAATGAAAAGTATTCCTCTACCAGACAAAGCAGTAGCATCAGTCTTGCCTCTTCTGCTTCGTTTTCAATGATGCTTTTTTTTTTTTTTTACAAGAAAAGTCCAAGAGGTTTATTAGACAGGCTATGGCAAAATAAAAAATGATCAATGACAATAACAACCATGTTGTATCAGCCAAGTGCCACTTGGCAGGATGACGCCATCCTGAGAGACATCCCTGGGCTCACATTTTCTAGTGGGCTGCTCAATTTAAGACCCTAACACAAAGGGATTCCAGACACCACTTGGAAAGTAAGTGGCTTTGAAAGTCCCCCTACTCTTAACTAATACAGGGTTGGGGTGGGATTTAAGCTATTCCTGGTATGTGTGCTTTCTGTAGAAAGACACGAGGAAGTCAGTGGATACGAATATGTATTTTATTTTTTCCAACTGAAGAAACAATTAAAGAGGTTGGGTAGAACTTTTAAAAAATTGATAATCTGGACAAAATCTCTCTCTCTGTTTCAGGATATATGTTTAAGGAAAATTCCAGAGACACAGAAAAGCCAAATGGCTAAAAAAATTGGGCTTCACTTTATTGCCTCTCCTGTGACTTTGGCATTGTTATATAACATTTCTGATTCTCGGTTTCCTCTCAGGCATAAATAGTGGATAAAAATAATACTGTATACCTTATAAAACTGTTGTGCAGGTTAACTGTACTTAGCATAGTACCTAAAAATAACAAACATTTAGTAAATGTTATTGTTGACACATTCGAGGCGACACGACAATGATCTGTTAATGCTTTTAAATTGCTATTCAGCACGTGTTTCTCTATACCTAAATCTGATGTAGGCTAAATTTGTGTTTGTTATGGACTCTTCTAGATTTATCACTGCAATTATAAAATCTGATAGAAGAACTAATTTTATGTTCTGTATAATTGGCAAGAATGTCGAATGTAGAAAATGGCACATAACTCAAGAATAACAGTCATTATATGGGTGTCAATTATTGCATTTGTGTCTCTGAACTAATTGATATGATATAATAAGCAAATAATATTTTAACATATAATAAGTTGGCATGTTAGTTCAGGTGATATGTACAAACTGAAGATTTTTAATTTTACAAAGGCAAAATATAGACAAAGTATTTGAAGTGCTGTGAGCCCCATCCTGTTATTTAGACCTCTTCATATCTCAAAGCCAGATTTTATTCTGTCTTTGAGGGATTTAGAATATTTGGGTACAGAAGAGGAGAAAATACAGTACTGAGAGACTGAAGATGTTACTATCTTGATAATTCATGGTATCTTTAATGTGCATAAAAGACCTCCCCATCCATTTGTAAGCATTTGTCACATGCCTCAAATTTGCAATCTCTGATAAACACAGCCTTTAGAATACACTGTGTGGCTCTGAGAACACTGCAGTTAAATAGTCTTGGATTCTGGGAAAGTTTAGGGTTGTCCTTCTGTAAAAGGACTCTCAAACCACCTGATAAAGGGCATGGGTAGTCAGAATCCATCGTCGTAATTGAGGAATCAAAAGTACTGCTGATTTGTCTTGTAACTGCACATCTGACTTGGAAAATGGGTGTCATCATTATTTAGGATAGTTTTACATGAATTTTTAAAAAGCAAATGCTGCTAATGAAATGCATACCTGATTCAGTAGTTTCTGGTGTAACAGATTGATACTGGCCTGTTCTATTAGTGCAAATGTAAATGTTATCATCACATTCCAGTGATAATACCATAATTATTTAGATCAGCAAGTGCTTTTCATTATATTTAGTATAATCATTTCAAATTTTTAAAGGGGTAGAGCTTCCCAGCTGAGTAAATTGGGGAATTGTAGACATCGCTCAGGGTTGTTACATGAAGGGAAGCCATAAATGATGGCAGTGCTGCCGTGGTTTTTCTGGTTACATACCAGTGCATGCATGTCATCATTCACTGAACAAGTATGTAAGCTGCATTTATTATGTGTCAAGTCCCACACCCTCAGGAAGTGTACAGTCTGGTGGAGAAGACAGACCCTTGAATAGGTAATAGTAATTGATTGTAACATAATGTTAAGATGAATTATTTTGATACGCAGAGGAACATTTTGGAACCTATGTTTTTTTCCTTGACTCTTCCTGTTGTGAGGCAAAATTATTACCGAATCTTGCCACTTTTCTCTTTAGTACATCTTTTCCAACAAAACTGTGACCTATCTGTACTTTATGACTTTTGTCTTAATGAGCAAAACTTATTTTCAGTTAAAAGATCTGCCCCTTCGGGAACTTTATGTTCATGTGGGTCACTTAACATGGAAACATGACTTTGTTGTACCGGCTGGTTGCTCCCTGAATGATGAGACCTGTCAGAGGTCCCATATGTAGCTTTAAGCATTACTTTGGGAACTGAATCCTCATCTAGCGTGGGAGACGATCTTTATAGCTAATATGATTTTGCCCATGGTATTCCCACATCAAAATAGCTCTTTATATACTGCACGAGCCAGGTTTTGTCAGTTGGCTTAATCAGCCATACCTAGTCTGCTCGCAAGGGTGCCACATCTGTTATACCTATTGTCACCTTTCAGGGAGGAATCTGCATCCTTCTTAGTTTAACATGTTACAGACATTCTGTATCTATAGCAGTGTTTAAAAAACTGCATTACTAGTTGCATCTAGCCTTCACATCTCAACAGTGATTATCCTACTTTTTCAGTATTATCTTTGAAATATAGTAATAGTTAATTTAAGAATAAATATGCAAGCTGCCTGGGTCCAAGTGACACACTGTGAGTCTCTTAAAAGGAGGAAGCTGGCAACTCTTCTAGAAATCTGATCATGTCACTGGGCCAAGAATTGGCTTTGATAAATTCTTTATTCATTCGAGACTGTGGATGAACAGCTGCCTTTCAAATGTAGCCAAGGGAAATTTGCTGACAAGCATAAATATGAATAGGGCAATAAAGCTTTCAAACAAAGACAACAAAAGAATGTTGATGCAAAACCTAAGAAGACTCAAAACCAATTTCCTCTTTCTCATTTTCTAGATCCCTTACTATAATTCTTCTATAGTTGCCATGCCCATAAGCAATGTCAGATCAAAAATGACAAATTACCTCTTTTAAACTTGTACTAGGTGAATTAAAAACCAATTAACTTTTCGTTTTTCCCCCCATATTCTTGGAAGATCTAAATTATCAATCTAAAGTACTTTGCTTTGGTGATAGCTTTTAAAAACTTAAAATATACACAGTAATATGAGACAAAATGTTCGGTGAGACTTTCAACTTCATCTCGGTTTACTCAAAAGTTCTTGTCTTCAAAAAAGGATTTTTAAAGGTACATTTGATTGTCTTGCTTGACATCAGTACATACCACCTGTTAGTTTGTTTGGTTAGAAAAGATCTCTTGTTCTTGCTCAAAACTGACCTTTGGCTGCCTTATTAAAAAGAGTTTCGAACTTCCCTTTTTCCCTCCCTTCCTTCCATAAGGCTTTTTACATGTTTGTTTCCTAGTATTAATGGGAATTGCATGTCTATGGTGTACATTAAGTGCAGCTACTTCTTTATGTCATTTCCCTGAAAAAATCTTGATCTCCATTTAATGGCCACCAGATATAAGAGCAAAATAGATTTCTGCCTTTTGAGAAAAAGGAGATGCCACCATTTTTAAAAAATTCAATTTATTCTTAGAAAATGAATGGATTTTCAACTTAGCCAAACCTGGCTGAGTGGTTTAGCGCTATTTACACCACATTAAGGTTAGGCCAGGACAGCTCAGAACAGGAAAGGTCTGTCTGAGTGAGCTTAGGTGGACTATAGGCCAGTAAAAAGAAATGGGAACCTGGATATTAGGTAATGACCAGAGGAGGGGAATTTAGTAACATGCTATAAATATTCATTCTCGTCTCTTTCTTCGTTACCAAAAGTTAAATTTGGACTGGGTTTTCTTTTGATTTTGTTTTAAGTATGCATATTCACAACTTTCCCATTAGATTTAGGTAGAATAGAGCTAAATTTAATATACTCCAGAGGCATATTAGAACTTGTCACATTTAGTGTCTGAATAATTCCATGGTTAAGAAGGGTAAGAACTTTTTAGCTGGAAAAAGAAAAAGGAGTTCCATCTTTTCAGTCCAATTTATTTTCACCGAGCACTCTAATGTTCTACCCTTGGTGGCATGCCCTTGCTTTCAACAAGGTTGAGACAGTCAACCTGTAACTCAAGCTATGGGAAGGAGAATGTTCAAAGCAGCAGAACTGTTGTCCTGAATGTGTTTTCTTTTATAAACTTGGATTTTTCAAGAAATACTTGAGAATCCTTCACAATTATTTCTATATTTATAGATATTTATATTGCTCTCTCCCTGCCCCTTACTAATTAAATCTCAATGGAGAGCTTTATTATAGAAAATTAACTTTGGGTTTTGCCAAAGATATAAAATTTCTCCTTAGGTTTTTGAAAGGTTCAAGTTTTCATCTGACTCTGTGATCGAATGAATGACACCGAGATTGGAGAAACAGCAGTATGCAACCCAGAAGCAGGAGGAGTAAGACAGGTTAGAAGGTCAGCAAAGTCTTGTCAGAGTAGATCTTATCAGTAGGATGCTTTCAGCTGCAACAAAAGGAAGATAGACTCAAATTGGCTTAAACAAAATGAAGGTTTTCCTTTGACTCACGTAACCCCAAAGCCCAGCATAGGTTTGTTGTCAGGAATCTGCTTTCATCTCTTCTCCATTTTCTCCTGTGTTACTCAGGATTTCTTCCAGGTGGTGGCAAAGGTAACCAACACCTTCCACGTGTCCTTCTACCAGCCATACAATCCCAGTGGTAAGATGCCTCTTTCCTGAACGTCCTAACAGAAGTTCTCTGCAGACTTCTCCTTAACTCAGTCAGCTGTCTTCCTGGGAGCCAATCCTTGTGGCCAAGAGGAAATTGTTTTATGAATGTCTAAGCCTGGGTCATGTGCTTACCCCTGGGCCTCTTAGGAGGATGCCAGGTAGACAAAGAAGGGGAGCTTGGAAGGAGAAAATCGGAGAATCGTAGAGGACACGTATGATTATTATGAAGGGCATGTGGTGAGTGCTAGACAGGAACAGGATACAGAAGCCACATTATGACCAGTCTTTTATGTGATTTAAGGATTTTGTACATTATTATAAATCTCTAATTGAAGAATGTACTGGGATATGACATTACTAGATTTATATTTTAATGAGATCACTCTGGCAATATAAAGAGGATAGATAGATGGTTAGCTAGAGAGAGAAATATAAATATAAGGATAGAGATATGGAAGTTACAATATTTTATTCCTGAATTCCAAAATATAATCTTGTGTAATCCCCCCTCCCATCCCTCTGCCTAGATTTGGCAATCAGGTCTAGATATGAAATATGAAATAATAAGGGCATAAATAGGGGTAGAAACAATTCAAATACATTAAGGGTTTGGATGTGAGTGTATGTGAACAAAGAACCAACAGGAATTACTAACTCATTTAAGAGAGTGAAAGAAGAAAGGGACATTTATTTAGACTGTGTGACTGAAAATTGTGGTGCCATTTAGAGAAAAAAATAATTTTGATGTCAGGTATGTGATAATTTGCACAAATTGCATCTTCAGAACAGTTAGAACATAAGCTCAAATGGTGAAAACTATAGTTTAGAAGAGCAGTTGCAGCTTATAGAGGGTATGTTAAAGCCCATCCACAGAATGGATGAAAGAAAAAAAAAAAAAAGCTCACAAAGAGAAAAGGAAAGGGTCAAGAATAAGACCTTGAAAAGTACGAACCTGTATGGGTGGGGAGAAGTGGGAAGAAGAGACTAAAAAGGTGTGAAAATACTGATCTGAGAGGTGGGTGAATACCAAGAGTAAAAAATCCAAAGAAAGTGTTTTAAGAAAGAGTAGTTGTATAAAGTACCTTAAGAAAGTTAGAGATGAAGGTTGAGGAAAAGGAAGGGACATTACATTTGGCAGTTAGATCACCACTGATATTTGAGAGACCATTTCAAGTCAAAGTACAAGAGTTAAATAGGTGTTAGGAAAGTGGAAACACCAAGTACTCTGTACTCTTTCAGGCAATTTTCAGGTGAGAGGAAATCTCTAAAGCTCTGTCGTTGGAATTCTTTCTAGGGACCTTATCTACTCCCGTGATTTCAACTACCATGACGATTTTCACACCCTTTACTCTAGCACAGGGTCTTTCCTAATCCAACCTATCACCAAATTAATTTTCTTAGACTTCTCTTCAATAAAGTCACTTCTTAAGGATCCTCAGTGGCTTCCCATCACTAAATGTAGAACGTCTAAGTGGTAACGTCTGGATTCAAGTCACCCAACCAGAGTCAGTCTAACTTTTACATGTTAATTTCTCATCAATCCCCTTGGTGAACATTAAGTTCTTCTTCACGCTCCCAGTATTCCAGCCAAATTGGATTTATGTTTTCTGATCATGTCCTGTGCTCTCCCCAGTCCAGCTAGTTGAGAATATATCAAGCACTCTCTTTCTAGAAACTTTCATTCATTTTTTTTCCCCACTTTTTCAGTCATTTGCTTGGCAAATCCATGAATGTTTACTGTGCACTGCTCAAGGTAGGGAGAAAGGAATAAATGGATGGGTAATGTACAGGAAGTGCAAAGATAAAGAAGACACAATTGCTGATAAGATGAGGCTTTGTATTGTATTTTTGTTCTTCCTTCACTACTAGATCTTGCTCTGTGGTCTGGCTTTACATTGAGTTTTGATATGACATCTTCCATGTTAGCTGTTTAACAAAGCAGGATATAGTATCCTCCTCAGAAATATCAATTTATTTCTCTTTCCTTTATTCACAAAAAACCTGCTCTCTATACTTCCTAATTTTATTCGTATTTTTGTACATGTATTTATGACGAATACACTTAACGTGAAATATACAAATAAGTGTACAGATATATTGGAACATATTGCTACCTGACCACTTCATTAGATTGGGTTTCTAAAACAATTCTTACTATTCCGTTGTCCCATTCCAGACATGATTTTTGAGTCTAACTCCTTTTATAAGACTTATTTCAAAGTAAACTATCTCTTGCAGAAAGTTTCCCCTAATTTCCCTCCCAGGTCTTTTCTTCTTCCTTTAAACTCCCACTGCAATTTATCTGCATCTTTCTGAATACCAATAATGTTCTATTAATATAATTTTATGTGTTAGGTGCCTCTTTTCCTAAAGTAGAACTTCCTTGGGAGTAAAGCCCATTTCTTTCCTCTCTAAGTAAGAGACTGAGTGAGTCGAGTATCTGTTGTGTAAGTGAGCCTCATTGATGAAACTGAGGATTTTGTTTTTGCCTCCATCTGTTCAGCTCTAAATTTCACAATGACTGTCACCCGTATTCTTAGTAAGATACGTAGATGTCCACTGGTGTTTATATAGTCCTTCCTTCACTTTTCCATGGTTTACTTTCTCCTATGAAATATTTAGCTCATTCTGAATATTGATTCACATAGTGTCTGATTTTAAATTTTTTTCCACTTATCCACATTTCAGGTCAAAATCCTCTCTGGCATGCTGATAAAAATCTCACCAAATTTTTCTTCCAAATAATGATGAGATAAACTTCCTTCCCTGCCAACAACCCATTTTGTCTTCATGTCCCTGGTTCAGAAACCTAACCCATTTTGTCTTCTGTCATCTGTGTAGCTAGTTCTTCACCTCCCATATCCCCCTTTCTATTTAAATGTCCTAGCCTTCAACTAAAAGAAAAAAAGAAAACTGTATCTGCCAAGCACTTCAGCTTCCTGTCTTGGGCTTCAGAGTCACTATCTGTATTCCATTTTTTTCTGGGCTATATTATTCATGGCCAAGTGAATCAGAAATGATAGATACCAGCCAGGGGGTTTGATAAGCCTTATCAGGTCATATATCTGATACTTGCTTCAGGAAAACAGTAAACTTTCTCGTTTGTCATGTCAGGCCTATAGAGCAGGATATCACCAATCACAAATACCCAGCTCTCCTTCCTGAGATTAAGAACTATATTCCTCAACTTTCTTTATTATTCTGTTAAACAGAGTCTTTCCCAATCTTTTTGAACATGACTTTCCGTAAGAAATGCACTCTTTGTCACTACCTGGTATACACACGTGTGTAACAATGGACACACATACACATGCATTGCACACACTTTTATGACTGAAACAAAATTCTCATGAAGCAATTCTTATGCCAGGATGTGATTTTTTTTAAATACTGTTCTGTGCATTCTGTGTCCTTACTAAGTGAAGAAACTTACAGAACACTGTACATTGATATAATGATCCACTAATGAGGTCACATCTCACAATAGGGATCACGTCAGATGACATTTAAAAGATTGCTTTTAAATCAAAAGGACTAGTTTCTCCCTCCATTCCAGTGGTTCCCAGAGGTTAATATGCATAAATATCTGGGGGGCTTTTTTTAAAATGCAGATTTTTGAGCCCCACCCCCCAAAGATTCTGATTTTATAATTGCAATGTGAGACGTTAGAATTAGCTGTTTAACAGTTTCCCCCATGTAAACCCCATCCTAGTGTCCTGGAGATCAGAGTTTGGGCAGCTTGGCTTCTTTCTTTCTGAGGTTGCAGAGGCCCAGAGGCCCTACCGTTTCCCCTTCATCTTTTTGTTTCATACATCCACTCTCCAGTCTCTTTGCCAGTCTCACATTTCCTCTGCTGCGTTAGCATTTTTATTTCTTTTGGTTTTTATTCTTTGATTATTTAATTCTTTTATGCTCTCTAGATATCACATTCTTTGTCATAATCCAGAGCTTAGAGACATGCTCTTTCGACTTTTCTTTCTTTCTTTTTACTTCCACCAGATAGATTAGTATCAAGTAGAGCAGGTAAGATGATGGGGGTCCTCAGAAGACAAATGTCGCACCTGCCACTTCTTTGTGCACTACCTGTTAGTTGCAGGGGTGGGAGTGGGAAGGAGGGAAATTGGAGAGTGCAGTTTGAACCGCAGTTCTTCATATTTGTCTTTGGAGCCCACCCCCGTGACGCACCCACCCCATTTCCGTCTCCCTACCCTGTACATCTTTAGGAAACAGCTGCAGGGTCCTACCTGCTTGGCAGGCCCTTCCTCTGCAATTGCATGTCACCCTTATGGTTAAGCTGTCCTGCGTATTTGTTGCTGCTGCTGCTTCGTGTCATTATTTTACATTTTCTTACATCGGCTGGATCCACCTGGCTCCACTGAGCCAAACGCACTTTCCAAGCCTTTCGTA
Organism: Camelus ferus; assembly: GCF_009834535.1. Taxonomy (NCBI): domain Eukaryota; kingdom Metazoa; phylum Chordata; class Mammalia; order Artiodactyla; family Camelidae; genus Camelus; species Camelus ferus. The sequence continues at coordinate 74,917,474 of NC_045701.1, read as the reverse complement.
GAAATTCTAAGCCATGGTGGAAGCCCACTTGATACTATCTGTACTTTATTGTGAACCAGCTTATGTGTTACTTTATCATTGTTTTCTGTTTGCTGAAACTAGATCTTACCTTTCTTCTTGCAAAAATCATAAGGTGAGGTGAGGAGTATGCTGTTCATTTTCCTTTGATGATCCATTAATTTCCCTTTGATTAAACACTAGTGGTAGTGTTTAATACAATTTCATATTTAAACTATTATTTAATAAATGAAAGAATGAGTTAACAGATGAACTTCTACAACTCTATTTTTTTAAGTTTATAAATATGTAGATACTCTTTTACAGATTTCTTTTATTAATTGATATTTCCATTAGCATACTTTTATTTTTATGCACCCATCTTAGGATCTCTTTTAGGGAAAGATTGAAATAGACATTACTTTAATAAAGTAAGTAAAGACTAGCAAAGAAGGACTGATGATGTAAGTTTAGTTTGGTACATTTTCAGTTGATAAATGAACATCATAGTTTAGGCTTTGATTCATAATCATGTATTCTTTGCAACATCTAATGAAGTCTCTTCCAGCATCTCACCCAAATATCTATCAAGCTCCTTACCAAGACAAAAATTACCAGTAATACTAAAAACCAAGACTAACAGATAACCTAATTAGACAACCTAATACGAAATCTAGAATTAAACTTTGTAAGCATAAGGCAGGTAAAAATGAATTGAGGAAAACTGAATCATGCTTTACTTCTTTGATTAAACACCTACCTCCCCTTCCCCCGAAAAGAGGTAGGAAGAAAGACACTTTTCCTCTACCTTTTCTCATAACTTGGAGACCCAGATTCTATAGTACCCATTAAACCAGTTAACTCTCTCACTCTCTGATTTTTGAGATAGCCATATTTCTGTGTCCACTGAGAAGCAGTAACTTCCAGAAATTAATTCATCAAGACATAAGAGGTGGGCTACTACGTGCATTATTTTGACCTATGTTCTGTTAGTAAAGATTGGAAAAATACTAAATCTAATTAAATTTAGAAGATAAGGAAATACAGTTTTCCATATACTCTGCTAGTTAGAGGGCCTGAGAACCAAGCAGTGAGATTAGGAGCAACGTCCACCTCAGGAAAACTGCATTACGTTAATGAATGCCTGCAAAATATTGTGAATCATATTCAAAGCAATAGATAGCAACTGGTTTTTTAACACAAGGTTGCTCAACCTCAGCACATAGATATTTTGGACTGTGTCATCCTTTGTTTTGGGAGACTGTGTTGTGCATTACTGGCTATGTAGCCATATTCGCGACCTTTACTTAGTGGATACCAGCATCTCACCTACTCTCCCCAGTCTCAACAGTCAAAAATATTTTCAGACATTGCCAAATGTCCCTTCAAAGCAAAATTGCCCCCAGTTGCGGTCCCACTGCAACAGTAGATCTCAAAGGGGCATGGTTGCATCTTGATAGCCATTGCCTTATTTAAGGATCAGTAAAGGAGAAGAAATCAATATGGAGTCTGTTTATAAAATACTATAGTTCAAGGAAAAGAAAATATTACTTGAAGGCTCAAAAAAAGCATGACTTTGAAAATGATGTACTTCAAGTTCCAGGAAAAAAAATAATTTTTAGACTGTTGGATGTACTGAACGCAATGCAGGGCCCTCAGGTGAGAGGTGTTGGAAAATAAGACACGTCATGCAGAGGAAAGGCTAGCAAAATGGAGTAAAAAGATGAAAGGAGGTAGGTAAATTGCATGGAAATTCTGACAGATTTTTTTTTAAGCTGATGATATACAGTGTTGGTGGGAGATAGTGATATGAGCATTCTTAAACTTTCCATGCAGTCTTTCTAGAGTGAAGTTTTCACATACACACACACACACACACACACACACACACACACACACACACACACATATATAAAAGGCCTTATAAATGAACATATTCCTTGGCCTACTTCTAAGAAATTGCTCTTAGGAAAGTGAAAAAATTTGTGAAAGATTTATATGCACGTATATTCATCTTAGTGTTATGATAATGAACATAGGGAATCAACATAATTGGCCAAAGGAGAGAACACTGAATAAGTTCTGGTACATTAAAATATGCCTGAACACAGTAGGCACTCAATAATATTTCTTGATTACATTCATAAATGTATTTAGTGGAATATTACACATCCATTTTTATATATATATATATATATACACACACACATACATATACATACATATACACGCACACACATTTTCATATATAAAGTTGTATGTTTCCTAAGTGCATGTGTATTTTATATTTAAGATGTATTCATTAAAGATCAATTCTGCTACTGATGTAGAAGAACTGTATTTTGATCAATTTGGACATCACCAGAACCCTTAATAGCCACTGTGCTTTTCTAACTTTATGCCTTTTTAAAATATATTTGTCTTTGCTTGGAGTATATTGTCTCCCAAGTCCTTCCACTAACTTTTACTTTTTTAAAAACAGACTTATTTTTGAAAGCGGTTTTAGATTCATAGCAAAAGTGAGTGAAAAGTACCTGAAGTACATAGCACATAGAGTTCCTGTGTACCCGCTGCTCCCACGCATGCATAGCCTCCCCTCTTTATCAAAGTCCCCAACCAGAGTGGTACATTTATTATAGTTGATAAACCTACATTGATAAATCATAATGATCCAGGATCTGTACTTTACATTAGGGTTTTACTCTTGGTGTTGTACACTCTATGGGTATTGAAAATTATACAGTGACATGTATCTACCCTTAGAGTGTCATACAGAGTTTTCACAGCGCTAAACATCCTCTTTGCTCTTTCTTTGTTCGCCCTTCTCTCTCCCTGACAATCACTGGTCTTCTTTCTGTTACCAGAATGTCACAGAGTTAGAATCATACAGTATATACTCTTTTGAGATTGGTTTCTTTCACTTTCTAATATGCATTTAAGGTTCCTCTCTCTTGTACTTTTATGGCTTGATAGCTCATTTCTTTTTAGCACTGAGTGAGATTCCATTGTCTGGGTGTACCATAGTTTATTTATCCATCCACCTGATGACAGGCATCTTGATTACTTCCAAATTTTGGCAATTATGAATAAAGCTGCTGTTAAAATCCCTGTGCAGCTTTTTATGTGGACATAAGTTTACAATTTACTTGGGTAAATACCAAAGAGCACAATCGCTGGATCGTATGGCAAGAGTGTGTTTAGTTTTGTAAGAAACTTCCAGATTGTCTTCCAAAGTGTCTATGGAACTTTGCATTCCCACAGTGAATGAGAATTCCCCTTGTTCCACATCCTTGCCAGCATTTGGTATTGTCAGTGTTCTTCACTTGTTTTAATTCCTTTGCATCTTAAATGCCCAATTTAAATTCTACATCCTACATAAGATTGCCTTAACCAACCTGTTAAATCGTAATACCTCCACATTTCATACTAAAATTATTATCTTCATTTTTACTGCAGGCTGCTAATTTCTTGTCTCATTTTTTTCCTATTAGAATATTAACTCTTTGGTGGCAGCAGCCATTTTTTTATGCAAGGTACAATACTTTAATGCATTTCTATAAAATATAAATATTAGCTAACGTTTAATGAATAAAATGGTGTTATATTTTCATGTATGAGTCATTCTAAAAAGGAAAAACATTTAGAAATGTGCTGATAATATATCTCAACTGCTTCATTTTTGTTGCGAATTGGGTAAGATAGTGTAATGTTTATATATAGTTCATGGAGTGATAGCTTTTTAGAGTGAAAGGCAACCTCATTAACTTTTTAACTTATCGATAAGGAATCTGGGATGCAAAGTGTTTTGATAATATAGCCCATGGCACGTAAGGAAGAGTTGTAATATGTCTCATTTCTCACCAATTGTAGTCTTTCCTCAAAACTTTGCTATTGCCCTCTCATTTTCACTGAATGAGATAGGATAAGTTTTGTTCCATGAAAATGGATTATTTCCCTAGAAAATGCAAATTGGTAATTGAAGAGTGTATTCTTGAATGTGTTCTACTTCATTGAAATAACAGTGTGAACTGTTTGTTACTGTGCCTCTTCTGTGTCTTTATTATCTGATTAATTAATTCACATGAGACATTAACTAAAGGCCAGTTGTTGTGACTCACATCCTTTCATTTTTGAGTGAGCTTAATTTTATAGAAATAAAGAGTGGTTAAATTATTACCTTAAAAGAAATGTTTTATATTAATACTATTTTGTGTCGTTTCATTGAGTTGAATGTTAACAAAAGAGGCTAAAATTAATAATGGTCATTACTAATTGCTTCTTTGAGATTTGAGCTTTGATCTCTCATTATTTTGTATCAGTGAGATTTCTGAGGAGAATAACAGTATCTTTTTTTGGAGATAACAGAAACAAGTGGTGATCTGGAAAATGCAGACAAAACAAAAAAGACCATTTCTCTTGACATACAAGAGAACAACATACTATTTTACTAGCTCATCTCCTTTCTTGTTTTTGCAGGTCTCACCCTCTCAGTAAAGTCTCTCCTGTTGCTGCACATGTTTTGAGGAGTCTGAGTGTTTGTTTCTGATGCACATATACCCATGTATAATTAGTAACACATGCTCTACTGATTTCCCAGGGTTGCCATAACAAAGTACCACAAATGTGGTGGCTTACCGTGACAGAAATCTATTTTCTCTTAGTTCTGGAGGCTAGAAGTCAGAAATCAAGATACTGCCTGGGTCATGCGCCCTCTGAAGGCTCTAGGGAATAGTCCTTTCTTGCCTCTTCCAGCTTCTGGTGGTGACTGGAAACCTGTGGCATTACTTGGCTTATAGCTGCATCACTCATCAATTTCTACCTCCATCATCTCGTGGCCTTCTTCCTTGTGTGTCTCTGTCTCTGCATCCAAATCGCCTTCTCCCTTGTTTTATAAAGACACAAGTCCTTGGATTTTAGGACCCACGGTTAATCCAGGATGATTTCTTCTTGAGATCTTTAATTAACTTTATGTAAGGTCACGTACTGAGGTCCCAGGTGGAACGTTGGGAGATCACTATTTAGCTTACTACACTTGGTATGAGCCAAGCAACCCCTACCCCCTTTGCTGGGATTATGTTTATTTCTGCCATTTGCTGCTGCTCCTGCCAGGCTTCGCTGCCTCTGTTGGGTATCAGTGCCCCTTTGGCTGCATTTTGCTGTGTATTCCATATATTACCATCATTGGTAAGCCTCATTGCCTCAGCTGGGGTGTGCACCACACTGGTGAAGCCTCCCAGCTGTCCCTGCTGATGGCTGTAGTGCCTGAACCTCCATTGCTGATGGATGTGACTGCCATGTCCTCCCTGGTGGCACTGCTGCTGATGCACAGAAAGCTTGTGGAACCTAACAGTGTTCTTTTGAGTTTATACAGTTTAAGTAGGTTCTAAAGCTGTAAATCCTAATTACACATCCCATGTTGTATTAAGAATTACGATTTTCATTAATGCTAAAACTTTATTACTAGACAAAGCTTGACTCACTATTTTCTTAGGATGAAGTCTTCCCAGGAGACTTCCATCTTTCAAGTGAACTGGTTCCTGGCAGGCCCTTTTCCACACACTCCTCAGATATCTGGGCTGGTACGAATCCCAGCGTTTGCAGCCTGAGTTCAAGGTGGGGCTGCCTCCCTGTTTGTATTTCCCCCATCTCACACAAATAGTACTAAGTGGAGTTGAATTATATTGCTAAGTTGTTCTGACATGGCTATTTTAATTATTTACAGTTGGAGATTTCTTTCACTATTAAGATAAATACTCTTGAGTACAGAGAAAATATCCTATTTTAACCTTTTAACAGTCATTCACATTAGAGGCAGGAAGTACTCTTCAGCAGCCATAAATACTTTAAAATTTGATTTTAACCTGTAGAGAATTTTAACTCGACAAATATTTATTCTGTGCACCCTTTACACCAAGTATTGTATCAGGCTCTAGGAAAAAGTTAGAAAGACAGACCCACAACCCAGAGCTAGAGAAACAATGAGGTAATGACAACACAGCATCAGTAGTCTGTGACTGAAGCTTAAGGTACTGAGGAAATTGGCACTTGGTGAAAAAACTGAAAACTGAAAAGGCGTATGGAGGCCAAGTGGAAAAGGCACTTAGACTTCATGCTACGAATGTAAAACATGAGCTTTTGTCAACCAAGGAGCCACATTATTTTTTACGTTTAGAGCAGTTATATAAAGGTTCAGTTAGAAGCATGAGTGTCAATGGACATTTACAATAGGGAACGATGAAGATTTACTCTAAAATGAATGTAGTTAAGGAGAAGGGGGCAAATGCTGGAGAAACGCAGGTGATGGGTGGTTCAGAGTCTATTACTGATGGGTTATGGATGCAGGGAGAAGTGTCCAGAATGAGTCTCAGGTTTCTGCCTTGGCTGTCTGGGTGGGTGGACAGTGTGCCTTCAACTGAGATAAAGACTACAGGGAAATAGGACGAAACTTAGAAACTTATATTTATGAAGGGCCATTATAAAATGTAACTTAATTCTCATAGTAACAACCCTTCAAAGTAGCTAGGATTCAATTCCCAAAGAATGTAAATAAGTGAATATAAATAAGTTTAGGCAGTGACAGAACTGGGTGTTTTCACCTGGTATTTCTCTCATGCTCTGAGGGTTTTTAGGAGGATGGTGGGGGATAATGAGTCCAGACTGAGATGCTGTGTTTGAGGTACTCTTAAAATATCTAGGTCAAGTCTGCTACTAGACTGTTGGAATTTGGACCTTAAGCTCAGAAAAAGGATAGGTCTTTTGGGAGGGCCAATTTGGGAACTGTTTATATACGGGCACTTGTCAAAGCTACATTTCATAATTGTGATTGTCCAGATGTTACTGAACTCAGGTCCAGCTGCTCACCACTTGAAAATAAATACCCAAGAGGCAGTTGTTAGAAAGGAAAGTTGCTTTTGATCAGAGTGCCAGCAATCTGGGGGGGTAGACTCATGTCCCCCCAAAACCAACTTCAAAGGTACTAATTGGCCATGAAAGTTTTAAAGGAAAAAGGGAAGTAACCTCAGTTAATCATTGAGATAGGGGATCAAACACATAGGCATCTTCCATTGCCTGCAGACCTGTGACTCCTTGTGATCTTTCTTTAGACTCTATCCTGCTCACATAGTTTGTTCCTGAGATTACTGAAGGGGAAGCCAGGGAGGAGATCTGTTCATCAATTGATTGCTTATTCTTCAGTTCTACTTCTTTGATCTAAGGAAAGAACCAACAGGTTAGGCAAGGTGTTGTGTAATCAAAAGATTTGAAAAATCTGCTTGAGCTGGCGATGAGCAGAGCACGGGGGTGCCTGGTTTAAGGTTGGTTACAATATAGCTTTGCTAAAGTGACAAGAAAAGGGGTTTCCTGCTGAGGGCAGTTTCTTGCAAAGAGCTGCTTAAACAGAGGCCAAGTCTCCAGTGAGAGAAAAAGAAAGCTATAGATGGAACCCTGGGGAGCATCAACATTTAAAGGAATGGTAAAAGAAGCTGAACCAGGAAAGCATACAGAGAAGTGAGGATTCATTCAGGAGATAAAAGGAGAGAATGTTGTGGGAAAAAATTAGGAGAAAAATTTGAAGAAGTTGTTCATAATGTCTAATGCAACATCTAGGTCAAGTTAGGTAAGTCATTTAAAATGTCCTTTGGACTCAACGTCGGTAGAGAATGGGTAGTGGTTTTAAGAAGAGATGAGGGTCCCTTTATAGTAGCTTGGAGAATTAGTAGATGAGATAGTAAAATAATATGAATATACTGTCCTCCATATGTGAGTGCAATGGTCTTTATCCTCTACTAATAGTTCATGATTTTTTTTAAGGAATAATGATGGTAGATTATTAAAAAAAAAAGTTTATCCTCCATCTCTGGTTTTATTACCAAGGAATAGGTTCTTGTCTTGTCACAGAAAGAATACAGATGAGACACAGAGGTCAAGAAAGCAAAGGGAAGATTTATTAAGCTCTAGTGTGCTCTCAAGGGGCGAGCAGGCAGACTCAGGCGAGTAGCTGCCTTGAGTTTCTTTGGCAAGCTGTTTGTATGGGGTGTAAAAATGAATGGGCAGAATATTCATTGGTGAGGGAGGGGTTTGGGGTTGTATTTCCTGATTTTCATCCCAGCTTCACCTTCCTGAGGGGAGGAGAGATTTTTGTCCTGAGTTAGTCTTGATCAGAAGCGTCATGGCATCAATGCATGATGGGTACTTCTTAACTGCAGTGCTAATTTTATTGTGGTGAGAGCATAATGAGCAAAAGATTGCATTTAGATATTGGAGATTCCTGCCTTCTCTTACCTTTCTTTGTCTGCTTCCAGGACTCCTGTCACCTCAAGATACATGGCTTTCTGTCAGTGTTAAGGTTCCTGCTTTTGTTTGTTGGCCTGAGGACCCCTGTTGTTCACAAGATGTATTGTTTCCTGCCACATGGCCCATGCCTCACTTTCTCTGCTCATATCTAGCTATCTGCCTGCTCTAACAGTTTGAGCCCACCTATCACTAATGACATACATTGTAATCTAGAAAAGGAAGATGAGGGTACCTCCTGAATTATACTTAGATTTATTTGCACTGTGGTCTAACCAGTTGAACTGACTAATCATAGATTATCACTTTTGAAATAAAAATCTGTTACTGTAAATACCCTTTCAAAGTAAAATAACAAAGATGTTTCCATATTCCAAAGGACAGTGGTTAGAAACAATGCTTTGTTATTAAGATTTTTATAAAATTTATGCAGCAAATGCTTTTGTTGGTCTCAGTCCATGGAAAAGTCACTTTCTATAAGAAAGTATTTGATTACATGTTATTTGCCTTTGTAGTTAAAGAGATTGAGTTAAACTTTGTTGTTTGTCCCTTGGTTCCATCAGCATCTGGTAATTACTATCAGTTCTTCTTACCTGTTCCAATCTAAGAACACAACTCTCCATCGAAACATCTATGGCTCCATATAAGGTTATAGTTCTACTCAAAGGAGTGGGTAAGTGCATTATCTTCTCAACTCCTCTTTTTTACCTCACAAGGTAAAGCTAGTTATTATTGAAAGATGGTAATCACTGTTGCTAAGACATACAAATAAGAATATTACTTCCAGTAATATGTTAATTTTTGACAAATTATATTAGAACAAAAAGATCTGGGTGGTCCACTGATTTTCATTATAAGGGATCTAAATAAATGTGAACCATAAACATATTTAAGACAAGCATAGAATACATTATTGTCTTTCAATTATAATAAAGACAATGAGTTTACCTCAGGCACACACTGCTGGGGAGAATTCCAGTTCTCTTAAACTTGTATTTTACTCTTCTCCCACATCCTTCATTTGAATTATATGTAAATACCCTTTTTGCTCTTAAAGGAACATATTGGTGTTTTTTGCTTCAGCAGTTCTTTCCTGGTAACTTATCCCATATGTTTGTTAGCCTTTGCATAATTTTGTCTGAACTCAGCTTCCAAACTGTATCTTTTATGTATCTGCCAGAATGAGTACTATGTGACTTATTTTTGTACACTTAACTTCATAATCAGAAACATTTTGATTATTTCAAGATAAAATGAGTTTAAATCCGATTTAGAGAAATAGATAAACAAGTCTGATTTTAACACAGATTTGGTTCTTTGGTTCAATATGATCTTTTAACATAGTACACTTGTCAAGTGGTTGGTTTGTCATTTCTGGGCCTTGTTCATAGATGATAACCAACCATCCATGCATTACAGAATTGTGGCCCTGCATTCCATCATTTCTTTCTTCTCTTCTCAACTTTCAGAGCTTCCACATAGTGGAATGATAAGAAGAGAAAAGGACTGTTTTTTTTTAACCTCTAAGTGGTTTTGCAATGGGTTGTTGACTTTAGAAGAAGCTGAATAAAGGGACTACTGGAGTTGAAGTTCTGAGCGTTGGTTGAATTCAAAGATAGTATTTCACATATTAGGAGCTACCATTTCAGTCAGCTATGTTCCGACTACTTAGTCTCATAAAGCTAATAGAAATGTTAATTTTAGGCATTTCCTTACATTCAGTCATTCAGTAAATATTTGAGTTCCTACTATGTGCCAATCACTGTCCCTACCCTCTTGTCTTATTGTGGAAGGGGAAGAGACATCATAAACAAAAATTATATCAGGTGGTATGAAAAGTGTTATAGAGAAAAATAAAATAGGGTAAGGAAGTTGAAAGATAGGGGAGGAGTATTATTTTTGGATTGGGTGGTCAGATACGGCTTCTCTGATAAGATGTCAGTGGAGCAAACATCAGAGAAGAGACACATGAAGCCTGTAGGCATCTGGGAAGAAAGCATTCCAGGCCTTTTCTGCTTGTAAATAGGGCTTTGTGCACAGAAAAAATTAAATACCAAATTGCTTCCTTAGGATAATGAGAAGAATTATCAGTGGGTATACAAAGTTCCAGACTGTGAAATTCTATAGGATTTATTGTCTCTAGACACAGATGAGATAGATTTACATGGTCTGAAGTTTTCAGAGAACACTTTATGGAAGAAATAACACTTGAAGGAACTATATGATTTAGCTCTTTACTGTTACTTATTTACTGAACATTACTGACACATGAAGAGAAGGAAGAAGGGCATTTCAGCAAGGATATGATCAGAAATCCAAAGGAGAATATATTAGTTCCTGTGGTTGCTGTAACAGATTACCATAAAGCTGTTGGCTTACAGTAACAGAAATTTATTATTTCATAGTTTTGGAGGCCGGAAGTCTGATCTGAAATTAAGGCGTTAGCAGGGCCTCATTCCCTCTGCGAGCGCTAAGAGAGAATCCATTCCTTGCTTCTCTGAGCTTCTGATGGCTGCTGGCATTTTTTTTTTCTTCTTATTTCTGTGTCTGTCGTCACATTGTCTCCTCTTCTTCTGTGTGTGTCTTATCTTCTTCTGCCTTTCTTTTATAAGGACATTTGTGATAATGTTTTGGGCCCACCTGGATAATCCAGGGTAATTTCCTCATCTCAAAATCCTCAACTTAATCACATCTGCAAAAACATTGCTGTGTAAGGTGACATTCACAGCTTCTGGGGCTCAGGTCTTGATATCCTTTGGGGGCCACCCTTCACCCACTACAAGGAAAATAAGCATATTAAACAGTGCGGAGACTGATCTGATAGAAATATAAGATTTCCTATGCAGGATATTTTCTTCAGATGTTTAGCAAATATTTATTGATTGCCTTCATGCATTTAGAAAATATTTTCTGAATGTCTGCAATGGACACTGTGTTGGACATGGGATAGGCACAAAAGCAAACACAGCCCTTGACTTTATAGAATTTATACATGGAATGAAGGGAAGGTTGGGACATAAAACAGACAGCCTGTAATACACACTTTGGAAATTACTGAGTCATGTATCCCTTGTCCAGACCTCCACCCTCCGTGAGATTATTGTGATTTAAGAGTGAAGAACCTGAAGCCCAGGGAGATTAACTAAATTGTCTAAATCCACTTACCGCAGCAAAGAAGTAGAGAAAAGGGGAATGGTAGTTGCTTCACTAATGTGCACCCTTCTAAGTGACCTTGATCCGTAACAGTTAGTGAGACATGGTGAACTCCTAAATTGAAGAATTACGTGTTTGGTAGTTTAGGAGACGGTTTCCAGGGTTGGTGTACAGGATGTGTTCGAGAGAAACCCTGGGGCGACAGTCCACTAGAGGGCGATACTCAGAGGTTTGTGGTGCACATATGCTTGGATGCATGCATTCAACAAATTCGTATTTAGCCTACTCTCTGTTGTGCTCTGGACTCAGAGCTTGCAACAGGATGGTGAACAAAATGTAGACACTATAATTACACTGGATTTACCATCTAGTTAGGGACGTGATATTATTAAGATTACACGAATGGGTGTGACAAATACTCCCAAGGCCTGTGGCAGCAGACAGCGTGGCATCGCTGAGGAAGGAGTAGGTGGACGAATAGTGTGAAGTGACGCTGGTCTCCTGTCTGCTGTCCCAAATTACCACAAACTTAGCTGCTTAAGCAATACAAATCTATTTCTGTAAATTTAGGTTCTGGAGGTCCAAATAAGCTGAAATCAAGGTGTTGACGGGGCTGTATTCCTTTCGCAAGGCTTGAGGGGAGAATCTGTTTTCTTGCTCGTCTGTTTTCTAGAGGCAGCCCACAGTCCATGGCTTCTGGCCCCAAGAGCGGGTTGACTGCTCCTCACGTTCCGTTCCTCTGACAGCCTTGCTGCTGTCCTCTCACCTCCTTTCCTCCCTCTTCTGCTTCCCTCTTCTGCTTCCCTCTTCTACTTCTAAGGACCTCTGATTACACTGGGTCCACCTGGGTGACCCAGGCTAATGTCCTTATTTTAATGTCACGCTTATTAACAACCATAACTCCACCTGCAAACTTACCTTCCCCTTGCCATGGAACTGAACATTGTCCCAAGTTCCTGGGATTAAGTTGTGGACATCTTTGGGAGGCTGTTATTCTGCCTACTACAGGAAGGATAGACCGTGTTAAGCAGGTTTTATTCTAACAGCCCTGACAGTCCATTGCTGGGTTTCAGGCAGGTTTGGGACAAATGGTCAGATTTGTGTTTTGAAAGAATAATCCTGACTGAACATGGAGAAGAGCTGGGAGCAAAAAATAGAAATGAGGAAGCCACTTAAGAGTGGCTATTCTAGTCTCAGAGGAGATATAATATTAGCTTGGAATAGTGGTAATGGAAATGGTGAGATGCAGCTGGATTTGAGAGTTTAAATCCGAGGGACCCTGTGATAGATTAAAGTGAGGGGTACATTTTGGGCATGCAGAACCGAAAGACTGTGTGCAGTGCTCCTCCCTGGCAAAGAGAACACGAGAAGAGGAAGAGGTTGTGGGGAACAAAGCTGGGAGGCAACAATAGAAAAAGGAAAAAAGCATGAAAATAAGAGATATTTTGGAGTAAGGACTGGCACGAGGTGATAACTGCATATAAAAAATAAGAGGGAGGGACTATGTCTTCATGCTGTAAAACATAACCTGCGTTCCTGGAGAGCTGTGATGCTGGGAAGTGAGGGTGGGGCTGGGTGTTAGGCTGTGCAGTTGCATTCTTAACTGTTTGAGTAGGTCACGTTCCATGTGCTCATCTAGCAAGCTGTCACTGACTACCATACATACATCTGTCTCCCATCCGTGGAGTAACATCGTATCATGAAGGTGGAAGACAGTCAGAGCCATAGATGTTTCAGAAAACAGGACAAATCAGTAGCAATAAGTAGTAGAGCTACAAAGATGCACTTTACTTAGGAGGTCCTAGAATTAAATTTTTTTTTGGTTTGTTTACTGACAAATCTGCATTACCTCAATGTCTGACACATAATGGATACTCAGTAAATGGATAGATTAATTAATTTATTGATAGCCTACCACTATTAGTCATTATCAGTGTGTGGCATCATTGTTTCTCTGAATATAATGATTAGACACTGTTCTTGCCTTCAGACTCTTAAATTTTAGTTTCAGAGACTAACAATTTAATGAGCGCAATAAGAAAGCCATGTTTGGGCGCTGTGGATGATAGTGGAAAGGCCTAATATTTCTCTTTTTTCTAGTGGAGTTGAAATTCTGGGGAGGGAAGAGGGAGCACGCAGAGACAGGGATGATGTCAGATCTTCCGGTAATGTACTGTGTATTGGATTCACTGTGTCATGTCAATTCCAGGACCAAATCAAAGGGAAATTCAATTAGCAAATGTCTCATCTATAATTGAGAATCGGTTCCAAAGAGAACATTGTAATGAATTTTCATTGACAGACTGAGTAACTGATCAGTTGTAAGAAATAAAACCAGGAATATTAAGGCTATTGAGGGGTTGGCATTATAGGTAGCTAGGATGGGTCAGAGGAAATCAGCTTCTAGGAAAAGAGGAGATATTTAGAAAATACTAAGTTAAGAATTTGAAGGGCTGATGGCTTGGGAGCAGGTCATATATTAATGACACACCAAGAATATTAACTCCAGTGCAGACTGATAAACTAAGCTGTGGTAAGCTGCTGGTGGTCCTTATCTTAGAGGAAAACTGTTATGAAATTTGTATAAGGGAGATTTCCATGTTGGCTCTGTTGGGGCTATACTGGAGAAGAGAGAAGATTTAGATTAAAAACTGAAGGCTTTTATTACAATCTAGATATTGTGATGGACCAAGATGGTAGCTTTGGAAAGGGGGAAAGAAAAAAAAAACATGTAAGGTTTTGTAGGAGAAGATGGAAAGGTAGGAATAAAAGAAAAATATATAAAAGATAATTAAACATATGAAGTTGGCTTCTCTGAACTAGAAATTAGGAAGAAATGATAGCCAGGATAAAGGGAGAATGGCAACTTTAGTTCTATTTTCTAATCTATACAATCTGGAGAAAATACCTATCAAGCTTAACCCACCAACTGAGAAAATATGAAATACTGAAAAGTTGCACAAAGTACACTGCTTTTCTGTTTGTGTCTTCATGGAACATCTGTACTGATGTTACTGCCATTTTCAAATCTTTAAAAATAGTCCTCAATATTCTTGGAGAACATTTTCATGCTTTAAAATTTCCTTCCCAGAATCGCCCTTCAGGAACCTCTGACTTCAAAATCCAAAAAATATTCCCAGGAGGAAAACCTGAAGGATTCACTCATTTATAAGAATGTAGTCAATATAAAGTAAAAGTTGGTACCAGGAGTTTCCAGCAAGAAGCCTTGTTTCTCAACACTTTTTTCTCCATAAAGCATCCTAAGAAGTTCATTGGAAACACTAAATTAGTCATAACTTGCCCAAGTGTTACTCTTGCAGGGTTGCCATTTCCTGTGAGGGCAGAGCCTGACCTGGGTAATGCAGCACACGGGGCCCCTCGTAACACACGTTTCTCTGCCTCATCTCTTGCCTCCTTTGTACGCAGATCTCCAGCCTGGGAAGCTGTTAGTATTTCAAATATTGAAGAGGACATACGCGGCACGGGCACCTCCTGTCGTAGACATACATACGCAGGGAAGACTCTTGACTCAAGAGGGCTCCGTGGGTAGCCCTCGACCTTTGTAAATTCACCGTAGTCCGCGGTCTGATACTTAGACTTGTGGATTCAGATTTTTTTTGCACCAGGAAAGGATGCCTCTCATAAGGAACAGATTTATTTTAACCAGGAACATATAATCATCCATTGAAATATTTATTGAGGACTTAATTTGGACCAAACAGGGAGCTAAACAAAGGAGATACAGTGGTGAATGAGGTCTGAGGTCGATGTATCCCCAACTTCGTAAATTCTACGGTCCCTCTGGTCCGTGAGAGCACATAGTGGGAAGTTCTGCTTATCCCAGGTATGGGGGCAGGGGTATGGCAGAGACTCACTGATGGTTAAGCTTGGAAGTTTCACTGGAGGAACTGGAGGAGGTTCAGTTTGGCACTCGCAGTCGTGAGAGGGAGCGAGAAAGGGTGGTGACAGAAGAGGCTGGAGAAGCAGGCAGGAACTAGTAGCAGGTCCAGGGGAGCTTGTGAGCTGCACATGGAGTATTGGCTTGAACGTAGATCCCCTGTGATGTCTTTCATGCTTTAAGCAGGAGGGGGATATGAGTATATTTGTACCTTAATACTGATGGGAGACTTTACAATGAAACTTCTGCAGTGGAAGGTATTATTGTTAATATAGCAGACCTCTTGTGCCAATACGTGTCATGTCTCTAGAGGAAAGTCACAGAGTAAGCTAGCTTCTTTTTTTTAAGATTAGCAAAATTAAAGAAAATTTTAAATATATAATAAGAAATGATGTGAGGACGATAGCAATGGAACTTTCATCCATTTTTAGAGCATATGTATAATACCAATTTATAAATATAGGAACAGTGGAAAATAACAGCATTGTTTTAAAAAGTTGAATGTGTGCTTGCTATGTGACTGGGCGGTTCCTCCCCTAGGTGTACACCCAGGAGAAACCCTTGCACACCTAACCTCGGAGATGATGCACATAAGGAGCCACCATTTGTAACTGCCGAACAAATTGAAAATAGCTGACATTTTTCACCTATAGAAGAATTCAAAAACTAGTGTATTCATACTTATAAAGTTAAAATGAACACATTGTATCAACTCACCAGCATGGTAGTGTCAGAAGTATAAAGCTGAGTAAGAAAAGCAAGGCACAGAAAATACAGCATAAATATATTCATCAAATGTTAAAGGGAAAAGGAAACGATATATTATTTAGAGATACATACATATATAGAAGACTAAAAAAAGTCCTGAATACTAGTGGTCATTGTGTCTGTTCTTGTTATTTTTCTGACTTTTCTGTGTTCATTATTATGTAAAGTGTCCCTGCTGTTGTGTTTCAGGTGTATAACTTATATATTTTAGAAAAAGGCAATTTTTAATCAGAAGTTTGTTGAACAGTCAATACAGGCTAGTCAAATAGCATATTGACTAAGAATATGGATTTTGTAGTCAGATAAACTTTGCTTCAAATTTTGCCTCTCTCTTCTAGTAACTGTGAGATTGTTCTAGGTACTGAGGATATATCACTGGGCAAAACAGGCAAAAATTCCTGTCCTTATGCAGGTTACATTCTAGCTGTTAGAAATAAATTTTTATGAATTCTTAAAATGGTGAGCTCCCTGGAATATAGGCTCTGTGTTTATTCATCTTTGTACATCTGGCACCTAAGTCTGGCACATAGTAGGTATGTTTTTGGAATTGAATTGCCTGAGTAAATGAACATTGTACTTTGTGCTTCTGTGGAATGAAAGAAATACAAAGTGCTTCAGGTTTTGTCAATCACAGTTAAAGCCTCAAATCAAAGATCAGCCTTTTAAGAGCTTCACTCGCTGATCTTCACAGCCACTGAATCATGTGTAGAAACTGGTATCGTAGTGTTTTCTTTACTATGAAGAGTGAATAGATGAACAGATGAATAAACACTGTTAATGGTATATGAGCATCTTCATAACCTTCAATTTTTGAATTTTATTTGTTCTCTAAGTTATTTAGATGAAGCATTTCAATTTCAGTAATTAAGTGTGCTGCATTTTTTCTCTTCTCTGAAAACTTCGTGCTGTCTTCCTTTCATCAACCTAAAAGTCATTCCTATACAGTATGAAATTGTTGTTGACTCCTTTAATAGTTTTCAGACTTAGATGACAGTGAAGTTTTTATATCATATTCAGTGTGTGCGCGTATGTGTTCATGTACATGTATGTGTTACAGGGACAAAACAAATGTGTATTGTCGACACTTAAACAACAGGAGTTTGAACTGTGGGTCCACGTGCACCTGGATATTTTTCAGTAGTGAATACTCTAGTACTACATGATCCTGTGGTTGGTTGGATCCTCATGTGGAGGATATGGAAGGCTGACTACAAATTCCACATTCCTGTGGGGTCAACTGTGTATTTCTGGGGTGAAGTGTTTATCAGATTCTTAAAGGAAGTGATATCTAATCTATTGCCAGACATTAGGTCCTTTAGAAAATGTTATTATAAGTAACAGGAGAATGATAATCTTTGTACATTTATAGTTCTGTACATTGCTGATTATTCTTTTAAGTGGAATTACTGGATCAAAAAAGTATGAATGTTTTTATGTCTCTTGGTGCAAAGGTAAAAATTACCCCTTAGAAAATTAGCATTGCAGATTTTCTTTTGCTTTTGTCCAGATGTAAATAATAGAAGACTAATAAGACGTGTTATGGAGAATTGTAAGATTATATCTCTTGTGATCTTAATATTACCTCTGTTCACATATATTAGGTTGTGCCCTGATAATGACTTTTTGCAATTGTAGATTATTGCAGAGTTATTTGTTTTTTTCCTCTAGATTGATTAACTTATTTTTATTATATTAACCAGTTTTTACAAAATAAAAACTTGCGTAGATTCTGCTATGGGAAAAAACAATGAAAATTTATAAATACTTGTTTATTGGTTTAGAGAGCTAGAGTTTTTTTGTTGTCCATGTAATTCAGAAGGAATGTGTATATTACTGTAGCAAGTCAACTTCTATTGTAATTTGTGGTTTTTGCTGTATAACTTAATTTCTTACAAGGACAGATTTGGGAGTGTTTCTTAAGAGCTGCTTTTCCATATGCTAACGAATCTTCCATAATGCTAACCATTAAATTGACTACCCATAAAGCACTATCCTAATGAAGTCACGTGTAAGTGTAAACTCTAAAGCCTATAGAAAATTTTAATATTAAATATTATGTCACATTGTCATACTATGTAATCTCAGTAACAAGTATTCAATCTTAGTTGCTTACAGAATTCTGTGATTTCTGCAAAAATCACAGATTAGGTAACTTATAGTAAATTACTTTGAGTTTACAGAACCTAATTTTCATTCATAATCTAATGCCATATTAGAGAAGTATCCAGCATAGTTTGTAGAAGTATGTGAATATTTTAGAGTAATGGTTGATGATTTCATTGGTTTTTAAACCATCAGTGGAACTGGTATGTCTGTATAGACCACTGCTGAAGAAACATTGAACAAAGCAGAAAGAACTCTTCTATACCTAATAATACAGATTTTTTTTTTTTGAGAGCAAGTAAGAGTAACATGAAAGTATCATCTAGATTGGGTTTACAAGGTAAAGGAAAATTTTAAATATCCTAAATTTTTATGCTAGCTGACTTGTCCTTAGAAATTTACAAGTTTCTTGAATTAAGGCATCTCTTGATTGGGTCAATGAATAGCAAACTACGTGATTGCAATACATTAAATTCACTCTTAAATAGATTCATCTACCTAAAACCAACTCAATATGTTTTGTTACCAGGATACCTAATTCTCTTGTTGTTCTTACAGTATCTCAGGAATGTGTGACTCAAAGTTACAGACACTCAGATTGAGTAAGTCACTGATGGAAAAGAAAAGAAAAACAAAAGCCAAAAGCCTCAAGCCAGTTAAAATCAACAAACAATAAAAATCACACAGGAAAACTTCAGCACAAACCCTAGGCCTGCCTAGACTACCCCTCATGCTGAGGTACATTACTAAGGCTTCTGCTTGTGTGAAAAAAATTTACTAGGTCCTTTATTAATGACCTATTTCTACAGTTTTATTTCTTAGTTCCTTAAGACAGCATGTCCTTACCTTAAAAACGAAAAGTTTCTTATTGGTGTGTTAAGGATTAATTACCTTTGTCTTTTGAATTTGAGAACCCTTTCTCCGAGGAACCTTTTCGCATTCCACCTGTGAAATGTAAAAAATATAAGGATAAGTATATAAAAGTCCTTCTATTTCTCCAGAAAGGGAAGGGAAATGCAGTTTACCAAGGTTCTGCTGTGCTGGACACACCGTACATTCACTCTCCAACAAAACCCTGCAAGATACATATTCAGCTGTGTGTTTTACAAAGAAATCAGCCACAGAGGACATAGCCTGTCAAAGACCTCACAACTTGCATTGATGAACCTAGGATTAGAACTCGGGCTTCACTGAGAAGTCTAAGTCCAATTCTTTCAATTGTTGCAAAATAATAAAATTTCAGTCATTTGGGAAAAGAAGTATTGAATTGTAGGAGCTCTTGTGTTAGGAATCTTGGTTGAAGTGATATTAAACTGGTTTAAAAAAAAAACAAACTGGCTTAAGCAAAAAGAAGAAAAAGAAAGAGAGGGCTGGGCTTATTTATTGAGTTAGGAACTAAAAATACAAATGATAGTGTATCTGTGGCACAAGAACATTCATTTGTGGGCATCCAAAAATCTTACTCCATTAATCTATCAGCATTAGGTTAACAGTGAAGGTTCCCTTTATGTAACTTTGTTCTCAGCCAGGCGTTCTCTAAGTAGTGACAACATAGCCCCGGTAGCTGCAGGCTTTCATCCTAAGCAAGGAAGGCCTTGCTTCCCAGTAGCTCTGGTAAAAGTCCTGGGGCGGATGCTCCCTGGTGTTGATTTGCCTGATCGTGTGCGCTGCCCTTAGATTGTTCCCGACTGCGGTGCTCTCAGTAACCAGGTTTCAGTCACTTGTCCAAAGCTAAAACCGGACAGTGGGGTTAACCCTACTAGAACTTTATAGGAGGAATGTGGGAGAGGTGGTTTCCTAAGCAAAATCTGGACACCCTCTTTAGGGAAAAAGAGAAACTAGTTGCTGGCCAGGCAAAAATAATACACATCCATTATAGCTGTATTTTATGTTGAGAATTGAGCCTGGTAAATAAAGGATGTCGTATTTTGAAATCGGTTTGAATGTGCTGAAGAAATTCTTTTCTCTTAAGGTTCTGTTATATGTAGCCATTTATGCAGAGTGCCTTCCCTAATGTGACACTTGATGCTGTGTCTAAAGATACGCAATCAAGCTAAAGAAAATGTATATTATTTTGAAAATACAAGAGGGTACCAATAAACAAATATCTACAGTGCTCCCAAGTGAGGGAAAGGAAAATCTATATTGCCAACATTCACTATTTAGAATAACAGATGCATTATCTGTGTTTCTAAATAAAGCCCCAAGCCCATGTCCATAATCGTCTACTTACTATTCAAATGGAAAGTTCCCTTTGGATGTTAGTTTGATCTGTCAAACCACCATATGGTTCTATACAGTATAAATGAATTTTTTGCCTTTGCAATTTAAGCTTTTTCATGAGTGTACTTACTCCTGGGAACTGAACTGCCTTCAATAAAACTGTGCTGAGGAGATTTTGAACATGGTTTAAACACACACACAGCCTGAGCAAGGTAAATGTGTTAGGTTACTTGAAAAACTCTTAAGGGAAATCGAATGCAATCTCTGATATGGGACTTTCATTTTATAGCCTAGTGGGGTATTGCTCTGGTTCTATTATATCTAACATCAAAAAAAAAAAAAAAATCTGAGTGAGCAGATACTTTTTTTTACTTTATTAAAGCTTTTCTGAAATGGACTTCAATTTATTTTTCTAAGTGTTGTTTAGTTCTGTAACTTTCTTCTGTTTCCAAAACTTCTCTTGAACTAGATAATTTCTAAATATTTCTCTTAAATAAAATGGAAATAAATATATAATTTATTATACTTTTATCAGCATATTTACAACAAATGATATTCAATTAATGCACTGTTTACTCATGAATTTATCCATCAATATTAATTGAACATCTATAGTATCTTGCCAACAGCATTAGTAATACACAGATAAATGTTGCAGTGCTTGACGCTTACTTCCTTAAGCAAGTGTATTTGTTTTAGTTGCATCTGAGAGTTTTTTGATAATCCTTACAGTTTCTTGTTTTCCCTTACATTCTTAAGCAGAATATGATGAATATATATTTAAGGACCTGGGACAAATGTTCTCAACTTTGATGACTATACTTGTGATAGACAAATCTATTTAGGAGTAAAATTAATGTGTTTTAATCATGTAGTTTGCTGTTCATTGACCCAATCAAGAAATGCCTTAATTCAAGAAACTTGTAAATTTCTGAAGACAAGTCAGCTAGCGTAAAAATTTAGGATATTTAAATTTTTCCTTTACCTTTTAACCCAGTCTAGATGATATTTTCATTTTACTCTTACCTGCTCTCAAGAAAAAAAAAAAAAGTCGGTGCTATTAGGTATAGAAGAGTTCCTTCTTTGTTCAATGTCTCTTTAGTAGTGGTCTATACAGACATACGAGTTTCACTGGGGGATTAAAAACTGTTAAAACAATCAACTGTTACTCTAATATATTCACATACTTCTGTGAACTATGTGGGATACTCCTCTTACCTGGCATTGGATTATGAATGAAAATTAGGTACTATAAGCTCAAACCAATTTATTGCAATTTATTGTGATAAAAATAACACAGTAATGGTCCCCAGCATCAACTGATAATATAGCGCTACTCGCTGTTGTACCATGCTCTAGCATTTCCTCTGTCTCTTTCCTTTCTTATTCTCAAATGTTGTTTTGTCCAGTGATCAGGGCGATGTTTTGTTACTGGTTCTGCAGAATCTCCGTGTGCCCAAGTGTGGTTGGCTTCTTTAAATATGCTTTGGCCTAGAAAAATACTTGGGCAGGATTTTACGGAATATAAACGTTACTACACTCTGAGAAAAGCTTTGAAGATTTTACCTGTGATTAACCTGTATGATTTTTTTTGCATACATAGATTTTAGGGCATCTGTTTTGACTACTCATATCATTCCCCTGTCCCTCAATTTCATGTGCATATGCTTGGTAGGGGAAAGGTAAAAGGGATGTATTTAGAGAGATGATGTTGCTCTCTTTTCATGACTACACTCTAAAAGTTGAGACCACTAGGTATTTAGGGAAGGTGCATGGTATTCAAATAATTTCTGAAATTATTTTCCTTTTAGATGAGAATTGTTGGTATAAAAATTGGAGACACATAACTTACATGAAAGTTTTCAGTAGTTATTCAGCAACTTCATTCATAGGATTCGCTTTCGTTTCATGTTCTTTTGCTTCATGACATTGGCAAATATATATGTATTTTTGTTATATATGAATGTAAGTTATGACATTTCTGACCAGAGCTGATAAAACCTGAAACAGACAAAGCTTTAAGCCTTAGTACATGAGATTGGCAAGTGGCAGAACAATTTGGAGGTTCATTTCAATGGAAAGTAAATACTGTGAAGATGTCATCTTCGTCTGAAGGTACAAACAAAAGACAAAAACAAAAACCCCAAAACAAAACCAGAAAACACTCCAGTATAGATACCTATTTTTTAGCCACATAAATAATGCCATAAACAGCTCCCTAAAGTCTATCAGCACATCTGTGTGCACATATTTTTCTTTTACCCCATTGTACCTGTCAACTTTAATTTTAAAAGCTAGGCAGGCAACTCCATTTCTCTGACTTCTGCCCTTCTGCTGCTGCCTCCTAAGAAATGAGCAGCTGGAGGGGGAAAAGGTCAAGCATGCACATACCTGCCCACGAAGGAAGTGGAAATCAAAAGGTCTAATTTTAGCCTTCATTCTCCTAAGGATATAATAACAGTCACTAACAGGAATTGTTTTGGAATTAATAAACAGCATACTGCAAAACACGAGTCATCAAAGAAAAAAAGCATGATTTTTATATGATGTTGAGTGGAAAAAAAAAACCACTCCTACAAATAGCAGAGGGATTGAGTTATCAGTGGAAAATGCTGAGGTTAGAGATCCTTTGAAGCCAAAGCAAAGAAATATATCACAGCCAATTTCGAGCTTGACATTTGAGAAATAAGAAAACTAGTACATTTCAAAGACTAATCTAAAATGCAACCTGTTTTTAGTCTTTCTAATTTACTTATGTGTATGTTTTAAGCTGGTTAGTGTAGTACTGTCATCCTTCAGTTTTACAAAATTTTGCTTGATCTATAAAATTCACTTTAAATCACACCTAATACTGTGTCTTATTCACTTGTCTCCATTTCTAATCACTGATGGAACCATCATTAGAATAAGAACACAACTTTTTGGTATATATATTTTTTATTATAAGTTCTTCCACAATCAAAGGCTCATAGACAAACCACATGGAGATTCAAGAGGAAAGAATATACATATATTAAACATTTTTTAACGTAGTTTTCCTTGGGCCTGCCACATGATTAATTTATCCCACTTTTTTCCCCCCTCTTTTTCTTTTGGGAAATAAACATGTGTACCTTCCAGCTAACTAAGCCTTTTTTTTTTTTTTAAATTATGTTGGCTTAGCTAAATGTTTGCTTTCTTCACCTAAAAAAATTCATTCTGTAATATTTTAAACATACGGTATACAGAAATCAAAATGATGGAAGTTGATGTACCCACAGCCTAGATTTAGCAGATGGTAAATTTTGCTGTATATGCATGAAAAAATCGCTGTATATTGTTAGGATCCTGAGCAGATCCCTTTCCCTTCTTTCTGTCTTTAGCTGTGACCACTATCCTGAACTCAGTACATATCATTCTTGTGTATATATTTATACGTTTCCTCTTTATGTATATGTTCATAACTTGTCTCACTTTTCTTTACATTTTTCATCTCTACATGTTTGGAAGTGTTGTATCCTATTTCTATGATTTTAGTGTGTTCCTTTGAAACTATAACATGTCTCCTTAAATTATATAGTGACTCAGTATCTTGATCCTCAAGTATTAAAAAGGACCTTAGAATACTTTTACTGTCTTCACTCACCCCATTTTGCATATTGGAATTATCTTGTTTTAGTCCCATATTGTTCTTAAACCTTCTTAAATTATTGTTAACCGCAATGCTTATTTAGATTTACCCACATATTTATGATTTTTGTTGCTCACCGTTGTCCCAGTGACCCAGTATTTTCTTGTGGACTCAGTTTCCTTCTTACTGTAAAGCATTACTTAGTAGCTCTTTCAATGAGTGGCAAATTCTCTGTCTTGGAAATGTCTTTTATTTTGCCTTAATTATTAAATGGTTGTATACCTGAGTAAAGAATTCTAGCTGACAGTCATGTTCTCTCAGTACTTGAAAGATACCTTACTGTCTTCCTGTTGCTGTTTTCCTGCCATTGTCTGTTGAACTGTAATTCCTTTACAAATAAATTGTCTTACCTTTTCATCCCTCTAAGATGCCGACCTGGCTCAGTCTCCCACGTCCACTCACCATGAGGCAGGTGGGTAGCTGTTCTGTTTTCATCAGTTCTTTTGACATGCTCAGTGCTAAGAAGCTGAGTTGCTTAGCTGTTGGTAGAATACTCATCTTTGGTTTGTACTCTTTAGAGATCTTGTAGAGCTATTCCCTGTGACCGGCTAGCTCAGAAGATCATATGCTGATAAAGTAATATTTAATGGACCCCGATCTTTCCCTGGGTTTTGATGCCAAGCTCTGTGTATTTTGGTTTTGTGGCAGAGTTGTTATTTAACATCATATTTGTTGAATTGAAAACTTCAATTCTATACTGTTGCTAGTTTACATGATTGTAGTGTTTCCCCATTATAAATGATATTTAATCTTTGTATCTGAAATTTAATTTTGAGATCATAGCTCTGGAATGGTTTCTTGCAATGATTAATATACTCCAAACCTGATTAATGTCATTTATTTATTAATATTATATACTAATCACAGAGAATGCAAATTCAAATAAGATATGATCCTTCTGGGAATAGTTATACAGCGGTACACTTGGTGATCACTCATTGAACTACACGTTCGATAACCTTTGCTATGCACTTTGTACTTCTTAGTGAAAAAAATTTTTTTTAAATGTGACCTCAATGAAGTTATAATCTAGTGGGAAAGCAGATGTGTGAATTAGTGATTTTTAAGCAGTGATGAATGCTGTTATTACATGAGCAGATTTCTGTGGAAACAGAGAGAAAAGTCATCTTATACTGAGAGTTTTTTGAGAAAATTCCTAGAGGAAATGACACTATACCTGAGTTTTAAAGGTTAAGTAGAAGATATCCAGGCAAAAAAAGATTCAGAAGGGAAGGAACAGCATTATGAAACAAGGTCTCGTGGAACAGCCTGCCTGGGCGGGGCAGGGTTCAGTATAGTTGAAGGTGCGTCTTGGGATCTGAGGTTAGACTCATTGTTCTCTGAAACTAGATCTGCAGAGACCCTGCTGTTAACCTGAAAAATTTAAGGGCAGAATTCATTAATTAGTAATATTTTAGGTTCAGCCATGGAAAGGTGAATTCTCAAAAGATAAGAGAAGGAGTGACATAGGATAGGAAGGACCTCTGGAGAGCATTGTCATTTGAGCGAAGGAAAGGGTGAGTCTTGAGTGCAGGCACGTGGTCTGCAGTAGCAAATGTTGCCAAGATCCCAAGTAAGGTAGGGACAGGAAAATGTCCATTGGCTGCAGCAGTATAGAGGTTATCTTATGATAATGTAATTCTATAAACAAAATAAACTGTATTATTCCTGAATAAGTTATTTTGTCACTTGGAAAACATTGCCCTCTTTTTTAATCCTTTCTTTTAGAACCACCTCAATCTTTTCCTCCCCATTTTATTTATATTTTATGTATCTTGCTCATTCTTACAGTGCTCTCCCTTTTCGCTGACTATTCCTTCGCCTACTATTTAAAAACTCTGTCCTGTGAAATATTAAAGAGGTTATTATACTATAGAAAATTATATATAAAATGTTTTCTGTAATCATCTTTTCTTTATTAAGTGAGATTAGCTTTTTATGTAAACATTTAAATGGTTTCCTTTGTACTTTCCTTATTATGATGATAAAGAGGCCTATTTGGATTTGCACCTATCTCAACTTTCCTGTCATAAAGAACTCTATTGCCTGAAAGTCCTTTTTACTACTGTTTTCTGCCCAGACTTCCACTTTAGTGACGCGCAGTGTTCCACTCTAGTGCTATTCCTGCGTAGCTTGCTATCTCAGTTCCAAATAACTTAATCAAAGTATATTGAAGCCAGTTAAACTTTATATTTAGAAATATATATAAGGAGGGGGGGAAGTGGGAGGGAGATGGGGAGAGGAACATGGACCATCTCTTGTAAAGGGGTGTTTGGATAATGATTTTGAAAAATACTTTTTAAAAATGCTTTCTGGTACTTCAAAATAGTTTTGAGACAGAGTCAGTTAATGTATATAGTTTGTGCTGCATATAATTGTGAGATCACAGCCATCATTACTTAACGGATACTTTTATTTTTAAGTTTTTCAGAACAATGTTTCCAGTTTTCGTGATCTTTAAGGATTTTAGAAATTATTCTCAAAATATAACAATCTATTGGAGCTTTCCTGGATTCAGTTGAATTCAGTATTGTCAAAAATAAATCTGGATGTATTGTTAACTTTATTTTCATTAATATTACAAATTTTACTGTGTCCATTTTTCTTCTTTGGATTACTTTTGATTATGAGTGTTTTGACACATCAGTTTGTGTTTAGTTTCCATGACATGGTATTATAAAGTAATTCATGGACTCTCAAAGAATAAGATTATCCTTTGTGTTTTTAAAATTGAAGTTCTGGTTAATTCTCAAATGAAAATTTATGGCCCTTTTTTAAGTGAATAAGAATCGTAATGTTCTGACCTAGTAAGATTTAATGTGGTAACTAGTCACCAGGGGCAGCACTATACATAACAAGAGAAGTACATTCACCAAATTAATGTGATCATTCTATTTGTCCATGCTATTCCTAATCTTAGAATTTAAAATTCATCCTTTTCATTCTTTCATTATATGTATATACATAACTCTATAATTTCTTCTGTCATCCTTTCACTCATTTTGAGATTTCTGAGATGATTTTAACACAGTTTTATCAGAGACAATAAAAGAACTCTGAAATTTATCAAAAGAGTGTTGGACAAAAATGCTTACCAGTATTTCAGAATATTAAAAGGCAGACTACACTTTCAACATATGTACAACATAAAATAGCAAGATCATAGCTATTATTATGCTAACAGATACTATTACATCTAGAACAATATTTACAAATATCAAGAACAATATTTACTCATTTCCCTTATTTAAAATATTTAATATTTTTAGTTATTTAACACTGAGGAATACTTGAAATTAAGCAGTAATTGTATCAATATGTTTGACTTTAAAAAAACCATAGTTTAAGATGCTATGACCTTAGTGTTAAGCTGAATTATCTGTATCTTTCCATCAAGGTGTTTTCACTAGAAGTCACTGCTGATTTACTTGCCATAATTTATAAGCTATAATTAATTCTTTCTCATTCCAACTAAAATTTACTTTAGATAAAAATTAACCGTATTTTTTGGTTATTTGATGCTGGTATCCAGTTTGCTTTCTTTTCCCCCCTCAGTAATTCATGGCAATGTAAGGTTCTTAATATTTTCTCTTTAATCTTTTAATGCTTAACAAAGGTGGATTGAATAATTTAATAACAAAGGTGAAAACTACTTATCATATGGTTCATGGAACACAATAGGTTCTTAGTAAACACTTTATGTTTACCATTGGTTTCACGGCTTAAAACTAAGATGATACATTAAAGCATTTATTAAAAAATCTTATTCCCAGTCCTGTTCCTTTTCCATATATTTGCACACTCCTGTTTTCTTATGTGTCCTGCCTGGAATAACGTGCATATATGAGCAAATAAAAATACATACTCTTTTTCTATTGATTTTTTTTTCCCAGATGGTGGCACCCTACACACTGTTCAACATTATACTTTTTACTTAATATTTTTTGGAGATCTTTTCATATCAACATATAATCAATTTCCCCATTGTTTTTAGCAACTGTGTAGAAATCCACTTTCATGAATATATCATGATTTATTCAACAAATTTCCCCACTGTTATGAATTTGAGATAGTCTCATCTTTTGTTGTAACACTGCAGTGAATAATAACATACATTTGTCATTTGCACAAGTAAAAGTGGAATAAATTCCCAGAGGTAAAATTGGTAAATCAAAAGGTATGTGGCTTGATCTTTTTGTTAGTTTCCTTCTGTACGGTTAACAGCAATTTACACTCCTACTAGGAGTGAATGAAAAATGTTTGTTCATAGGTACACCAATATAGTGCTCATACTTCTAACTTGAATGTTAAACTAAAGGATTTATCCCTAATTTATATAAAAATACTTAGGATTCAGGATTGATGAGAGTACCACATGAATTACAGTTTTGAGTATTCACAACATAATACCACATTTACCAGTCTATGTAACCTACTATATGATACGTTATTAGGTTCTTATACCTCTTATGGTTAAGAAAACCTTAAAACAATGTTAAATCAATGGTAGTAGCAAATAACTATGCAGACAGATTATAAGAGCATTATAATATCATACACGGTATTTTCACTGTTCTGAAAATCCTCTGTGTTCTGCCTGTTCATCTCGTCCCATCCCCAACCTCCTGGCACCACTGATCTTTTTACTGTCTCCATAGTTTTGCCCCTTTTCCAGAATGTCATATAATTAGCATCATTTCATATTGGCTTCTTTAACTTTGTGATAGGCATTTAAGTTTACTCCATATCTTTTTTCATAGCTTCATATCTCATTTCTTTTTAGTGCTGAATAAAACTCGATTGTCTGGATGTCCCGTAGTTTGTTTATCCATTTACCTACTGAAGGCCATCTTTATTGTTTCCAAGTTTTGGCAATTATGAATAAAGTTGCTAAAAAATGCCTGTGCAGATTTTGTGTGAACCTAAGGTTCAGCTCCTTTTGGTAAATACCAAGGACCACAATCCTTGGATCTTATGGTAAGAGTATGTTTAGTTTTGTAAGAGATCACCAAACTGTCATCTAAAGTGACTATATCATTTTACATTCCCACCAGCAGTGTATGAGTGTTCCTTTCGCTATGCATCTTTATAAGCATATGCTGTTTTCAGTGTTCCAGACTTGGGCCATTCCAATAGGTATATACTGGTATAGCATTGTTATTTTGATTTATATTTCCCTGATGACCAACCATGAGAAGCATCTGTTCATATGCTTATTTGCCATCTGTATATCTTCTTTGATGAGGTTGCTATTAAGGTCTTTGGCCCATTTTTAAATCATGTTGTTATTTTCTCATTGCTGAGTTTTAAGTGTTCTTTGTATGTTTTGGATAATAGTCCTTGATCAGATACGACTTTTGCAAATACTCTCTCCTAGTCTTTGGCTTGTCTTCTAATTCTCTTGATATTGTCTGTCATAGAGAGTTTTTAATACTAGTTTAGTCCAGCTTATCAACATTTTCTTTCCTGGATTGTCTTTGGTGTTGTATCTAAAAAGACGTCACCATTCCCAAGGTCATCTAGGTTTTCTCTATGTTATTTTCTAGGAGTTTCATAGTTTTCCACTTTCCATTTTGGTCTGTGATCTAGTTGGAGTTAATTTTTGTAAATAGCGTAAGGTCTGGGTGTGCCTTCATTTGTTTACATGTGGATGTCCAGTTGTTCCCGCACTGTTTGTTGAAAAGACTGTCTTTGCTCTGTTATGTTGCCTTTGCTCTTTTGCCGAAGATCAGTTGACTGTTTTTATGTGGGTCTGTTTCTGGGCTCTCTGTTCTGTTCTGTTCATCTATTCTTGCACCAGTGCCACAGTGTTTTACTGCTGTAGCTTTATAGTAAGTCTTGAGATCAGACAGTATCAGTCCTCCAACTTTATTCTTCTTCTTCAATATTATGTATCCTGTTTGGGGCCATTTCCTTCTTCATATAAACTTTTGGGTCAATGTGTCAATATCCATAAAATAACTTGCTGACATTTTGAAGATTTTGACTGGGATTGTGCTGAATCAGTAGGTCAAATTGAGAAGAACTGACATCTTGACAATATTGAGTCTTCATATTCATGAACATGGACTGTCTTTCCATTTATTTAGCCTTTCTTTGATTTCATTTATTAGAGTTTTGTAGTTTTCCTCAAACAGACTTTGTATCTTTTGTTAGATTTATACCTATGTTTCATTTTGAGAGTGCTAACGTAAATGGTATTGGGTTTTTCATTTCAAATATCACTTGTTCTTTGCTGGTATATAGGAAATCAGTTGACTTTTGTATATTAACTTTGCGTTCTACAGCCTTACTACAGCTGCTTATCAGTTATAGGATTGTTTTGTCAGACTTTCTACAAAGATGATCATACCCTCTGTGAACAAAGATATTTTTATCACTTCTTCGCCAATCTGTTTATCTTTTATTTCCTTTTCTTTATCACATTAGCTAAGACTTCAGTAGGATGTAGAAAAGGAATGATGAGAGGGGACATCCTTGCCTTGTACCTGATGTTAGTGGGAAGACTTCAATTCTCACAATTAAGTATGAGATTTGCTCTCAGTTTTTCATAGATTTTTTTTATCAAGTTAAGAAATTTCCCCTTTATTCCCAACTACTCAAATTATTATCATGAATGGGTATTGGATTTTGTCAAGTCCTTTTTCTACATCTATTGACGTGATCATGTGATTTTTCTTTTTTAATATGTTGACGTGATGACTTACATTAATTGATTTCCAAATGTTGAGCTCTCCTTGCACACCTCGGATGAAATCCCACTTGGTTGTGGTGTATAATTATTTTTATGCGTTGTTGGATTCAGTTTATTATTTTGTTGAGGATTTTTGCATCTGTGTTCTTGAGAAATATTGGTCTGTAGTATTCTTTTCTTGTAATGCTTTAGCCTTGATTTGCTATTCAGGTAATTCAGATTTCATAAAATGAATTAGGAAGTACTCCTTCTGCTTCTATCCTATCAAAGAGACTGTAGAGAGTTGACTAATTTCTTCCATAAATGTTTGCTAGAATTCACCAGTGAACTCATCTGAGCCTGGTGCTTTCTGTTTTGGAAGGTTGTTAATTATTGATTCACTTTCTTAAGTATATATAGGCCTATTTGGATTGTCTGTTTCTTCTTGTGTGAGTTTTTGGCAGATTGCATTGTTTAACGAATTGGTCTATTTATTTAGGTTCTCAAATTTGGGAGCATAGAATTGTGTGTAGTATTCCTTTATTATCCTTATAATTTCCTTGGATACTATAGTGATGTGCCCTTCTTCATTTCTGGTGTTTTAGTTATTGGTGTCATTTGTCTTTTGTTAGTCTGGATAGAGGTTTATTGATTTTATTGGTCTTTACTAAGAACTAGCTTTTAGTTTTGTTAATAGAAGAACACACATCTTCTCTCTTTCTTAGCATATCTGTTATACCTTTTTTTTTTTAAACTTTTTTAGTGCTTGCCCTAGATTTTGCAGTATACATTTACAACTAGTACAAGTGTACTTTCAAACACTATACCACTTCATAAGTAGTGTAGTTTATAATAACAGTAACTTTAATTCCTACCTCCCATCCCATATATCATTACTGTCGTTCTTTCACTTCTATATAAGCATAGAGAAGCATATATATATTTATACATATATAAGATATGCATAATCAAATACACTGTTGCCATTATTATTTTGAACACTGTTATTTGTTAGATCACTTAAGAAAAAGAAAAATGAAAGATTTTATTTTACCTTCACTTATTCCTTCTTCAGTGCTCTTCCTTTATGTATTTAGATGAACTTTACTTTTCATTGTAAACTTTTTTTTTTCCAACTGCTTGGATTTTTTTTTCAAATATACATATATAATTTTGAAAAAAATCAATAATTGTGTCCTCTTTTGGCCCCAAAAATATGAATTCAGGTGTTTCCTTCTTATTAAATTATTTCCAAAGGGACTGATTTCTCCAAAAGATGGAGTGTTGTGCTATTTTTGCCGGCTGTTTACATTGAGGTTAACTCTGTTGGTTAGAGTGTACTGGTAATGACACCAGTGACATGGGTTTTATTTCCATGTGGTTCAGTTAATTTTGGCTTTCCACCGCCACAGACTGCTCCCATAATTACATCTAAAATGTGTTCTTGGCCCAAGGAAGACCTGATGGAGCAAAGTGCAAATCCATCACCATGTGGGAAAAAGGATATCCAAAAGCTCACCCAGCAGATGGCTGAGGGGGGACTATCATAATGGAATCTCTAAATTGACATCTTAAACTAAACTTGTGTTATTTATGCTGTAAAGTTCAAGATACATGATTTAATGTTTGGTTTTAAAGGTTCAAAGTCAGTTACAGGCAAGGAAGTTCTATTTATAGGCAAATATTGAATTATAACCAAGGTAATTTTTTTGGGGGGGGGGGGAAGAGTCATGCTTAGCCCTTCCCAATTTCATAGTATTTACTTATCCAAATGCTTTAGTGTTTAATATCTCAGCCTTATGTTTGAAATTACATGTAACAAATACTTGATTATGTAGTTTATTAAAAACGGAGGCTCTAAATGTAGAAATTTGTGATCTTAGAATCTTTGCAGTATCATGATTTGTCTCCAGTATTCTCAAGTCATGGTCCAGAAATCTCTCAAATCTCAAAATGCAGAATACTTCAGTTTTTAATATAAATTTATAGTATACATTCATTCAGTCAGTATTCATTAATTGTTTATGGGGTTCCAGGTACTGTGTTGAATAAGTGCACAGAGATGCTTTGCAGTTCCTGAGGAATTCTCATACATGGGGGAAGAGAAACATAAAGAAGGAGACCATCATTATTTTTTTTTTTAATGGTAGAGAAGCTCTGTGTTAAAGCAAAGTACTGGGTAGTGATTGTGAGAGCAGTTACTAAGGGTATCTAAACCCAAATGGGAAAGCTCTGCTGGATGCTGAAGAACAAGTAAGAATTCACCAAGGTAATAGATAGGGCACTTCACAGAAGACACAGACTTGGATTCAGAGGTTGAAGGGAGCATTCTAACTTTTAGAACTGCAAATAGTTTAGTATGACTAGACTTTAGAAAATGAAAATGGGTGGTGAAAGATAAGTCTGGGAAATTAAACAAAGTCCATTCATATAGGCAATTTGAATTATATTCTAAAACCATTAAGAAATGATTTAAGGTATTTTAAGCAACATTAGGTTGGTATTAGAGGAAAATGAAGATGTGAAATGAGATGTAATTTGTGCTATGTAAAGTTTAATTTTACATTAGTAGGAAGGCTAGAATTAGATTCATTTATTCAGCAAGTATTTACTGAGTACCTTTTATGTGCCTGGCAGTGCTCTAGGTGCCTGAGACAATTAAGTGACCTGAACAGACAAAATCATTGTTTTCATGGTGCCTACATTCTCATGGAGGGAAAAAGACAACAGTTAAGCAAGCATACAGATAATGTTCCATGTGTCAAAAAGTACTAAGAAAAAGATTGAAACAGAGTAAGTTGGGAGTAATGGGTGTGTCTATTATTTTAGATCTTTGTAGTTCAGGGAATCCTTTCTGGTATGGTGACATTTGAGCAGAGATTTCATTGAAGTGAAGGAATGACTGGAAAGTTTGTTCTAGGCAGAAGAATCAGTCTTGGCAAGACCAATAGCATATCCCCAAGAGAGCAGGGAAGCTATTGCTTGTGGGACTGGATCTGACACCGGGAAGGAGGAGTGTTGTAATAGATAAGAGCACAGAGAACCAGGGGAGGTGTTGAAAGGATGGTTGCGTATGTGAAGACAGAATTGAAAAATGAGATCTACTTTAGGAAAAGGGAGGAAAAGCTATTGGAATAGTCCTTCCCATGTGTCTTTTGCGTTTGTCTCTCACTCTGTCTCCCTCCTTCTCCTCTTCCTTCTCTAACTTTGTGTTATTTTGGTTGCTCTGCTCATATTTATATATGCAGCTTCAATCTTAGAATATGCTTATTTTCTTTAGTGAGCTATATGTTTGTCTTTAGGTACATAGCCTTTGATATTGTTGATAAATGTTATATATGTAAATATGTATATATTTTATATGTAATGTATATGTCCATATCAAATCAAGGTAAGAGTATAGAGAGGACAGTTTTAGATCTTTTTAGATCAGGGAAGTCCTCTCTGATAAAGTGACATTTGAACAGAGGTCATGTATCTGTAGTAACACGGCGTTTAAGAGCCAGGCTCTTCTGTTCTTGACGTATATTTATATATGAAAAGTGCTGGCAAAAAGAGGCCATTGTTTGAGAGTAGAACCTTTGAGGTTTGTTACAAACTTGTCAACCTGCCTAAACCCCAGGGATTAGACTCCAAATACAGTACATTCTGTTTCCCAAACAAAGATAACAGTCTCTACTTTAGGGGATCTAAACAACGAGTATTTTCCTTTCCTTTCCCTGTTTTATAAGCCTAAACTTCTAGCCTGTCAGTTGTGATTATATGTACTGTTCCCAGCTAATGCAAATAAGAGAATCTGCTGATGGAAACTCTCTCTTAAAGAGATTTCCAGAAGTATTGTGGCAACATGAAATTGATTCGTTCGGTGTGCCAGTGGAGTTCACAGAGCCCGGCTTTTTTGAATATATCTGTAAGTTACCACCACCATCTAACTGAGGACCCACTTTTTTTCTTTCTTTTTTTTTTTTTTTTTTTTGGCATTTTCTGGGTCTCTCTCAGTCAAAAAGCTGCAGATCCAGAAGCAAAAAAGGCAAGATGCCTCTATCACTGTTTCATAATCAACCCTAGTAGAAAAGGAAAAGTTAATTAAAATCTACGAAAACGAAATAAGTAACCTTTAAAGATATGCAGCGTACAATGTGGCTGGTGTTAATATGACAATTTGTTAATGGACTAGACAGTTGTAATCAGTATTAAAAATTACTTGAGGCTTTTTTGTGTTTAGCAGAAGTTGCTAATTAAAGGAATCAGTGACCTGTGAGATTACCCATGGAAGCCATTTGCCATCTGAACAGAACACCAAAGAAAACACTGATTTAAAATTTTTCTTTTCATGCTATAACCTTGCATCAGAGACTGTTTTGGCTTACTTTTAGTTTTCTATTGCCAGTTAGTTGGGTATTTGTTGAATTTCTTTGTTTAAATGAGACACATATTTTAAATTCTCATTAGCAGAAAGAGAGTAAAACCACTAAAATCCTAATCCTACCTATTCATGAGGTAGGTTTGGTATACTTGACTGTCCTTTGGAAGGTCTGTATGATGCCTGATTTGGGAGAAGCCTGTCCTTTAAGGACATTCATGCTCTTTTTTTTTTTTTCCCCGCCTTGACTGTGACAAGAGAAGAAACTGATCTGACAAGTGACAGTATCTGTTATTTAGTCCATATGTGTAAAATCCATTTTGTAAAGTTTTTCTACTTCCAAATGAGACAGTTGTTTCAATTTGTGCATTAGAATTTAAAATGACTCTGAATAAGAAGATATAGAAGAATTCCTATAATTGTGAGGATCTGAAGAACAAAAAGGGAAGATTTGTAATTATCTAAACGTGTATTTATCCTAGCTGTGAAAGAAAACAAATAGTTATTAGAGGTGAATGAGAATGAATTTGTCACATGTCCTTATCATCTATAAACAGTCCTAACAATAAGAATAATCACTTAAACTAAGTGAAGAATCTGTTTGGGTTTCTAAAAAGTTTTGGGGGGATGTTGTCATCCGTATTAGTTCTGAGTAACTGTTACTGGTACAGACTGAGCCGCTTAACTAAGAGACAACTACTAACATCCAGCGACCATGCAGCAACCTACCAAAATACACTGCTGAACACTGCAGTGCTAGAGAGTCTTCTGCAATAATCTCTTCCACTCCCATTATTTTACTGGCATGATCATTGTGGCCAAGAAAGATTAAATGGCCATCCTTACAAATCTAGTTAGCTGACTAATAGTGGAGGTAGAGCTAGAACCTAGGTCTCCTGACTCTCATTCTGATACTTTTCCACCGTACCAAGTAAACCTTACCTTCTTTGGAGGGTATTTGTGAAAACTTAGTTATGAACCTAAAAATTACTGATTGGCCTTTATGGTTTTGCCATTGTCCTAATTGTCACGTTATCCTGATTTCACGTCTTACTGGATTCTTCTGACTTTTGCCAGAAGGATAACTACTTTTGGAATAGGAAGTCCCAATTGTTTCATGAAGATTAGAAAGGATAACATGTAGAGGAATAATATGAAATATAATGGAGTAAATTGTAATTATAACTTCAGAATACTCTGAATTAACTATAATGGAGCAAATAATAAAGGTAGAAGCAAAGTACTCTGGGAACACAGAGGCCAACGCGGTACCTCCAGGAATGTGAGTGTTCTTTGGGCGTGGGGTAGTTTGTGAAGGTCAACAGAGGGTATTTGTTTTAGCTGGGATTTGAAGAATGGTTAGGCCTTTTCTAGTTCGTGAAGTTCAGGAAGGACATTACAGATAATTTGAGAAGATAGTACAGTGATGATAGAAAATGGCTTTGGAAGTAAAATTATAGACAGACCCTTTATAAACAAGATACTGAAGAGTTTGGGCTTTATCTGTCTCAGCATGGGAAATCCTAGATGTCTATGTTTCAGTGCTCCTCCCTGCCCCTGTATCCACTGAGGACATCAACTGAATTTAACTTCTATCAGCTGAGCTTAGGCATAACACTTGAGTACTTGCTCATACGTGCTCCAGGAAGCCATGACCAGTCAATCACTTCTAGCAGCACAAATGAAATCCAGTACTACAAGCGGTTCGGTTTTCAAGTGAAAGATGTGTATCTATTTTAGATTTGTAACTCGGGGCAGCGTAGGGGAAGATTGAGTAAGAAGATATTAGGGCTAGGGAACGTAGCTAGGATGCTATTGTAATAATTTGAGTGAGAATTTCAGGACAGGTATTTTAAATGGAATGTATAAAGCATGAAGATACCATTGCTCTCCTGGAAATTATAGTAACAGTTTTACCCCCATAGCGTCCATTTTGGATTTAATAAAACCTGAATTGCATGTTTCACAACATTCGACTATATTGATTGCCATGAATTCAGATCAACAAGAAAGGACTTAACTTCTAGTTTGTAAGTTACAGGGGAGGGGAGGCAATAATATTGTGGAGTCTGTCTTCAGAAGAAAATACAATATCCAAGAAAATATTGATAGTCTTTATCTTATTACTGTGGAGTTTTATCCAGTTATTTTCTCTGTTACAAAAGCAGGGTTCTCTCATCAATACAATTTATGTTCATAATTAATAATAATAATACTTATCATGGTATCTTTGTACAGATGTGATGAAATGATGATGATGATGATGATAAGTACTATTACAGTTGACTCTTGAACAATGTGGGGGTTGGGGTGCCAACCCTCCACACAGTCAAAAACCTGCGTATAACTTTACAGTCTGCCCTCCACATCTGCAGTTCCACATCCATGGATTCAACCAGCCCTGGATTGAGTAGTACTGTAGTCCATATTTATTGAAAAAAAATCTGCTTGTAAGTGGAGCTGCACAGTTCAAACCTCTGTCATTCAAGGGTCTAGTGTAATTGAAAAGTTACATATATTATCTCATATAATCACTATGATAATCCTGTAATGCTGACATTTTTGTCCCCATTTAAGAGTAGAGGAAACAGATGTAGAAGGATAAGATAATGTATCCAAATGACTGACACCAAAGATTGTGCCCTGTATTCCTCAGCATATCCAAGGTTTTCCTTTTTTTTTTTTTCTTTTAGTAATAGAGTGTTAAACCATATACTTTGCTTTAGAATTATGGGCAGTTGTTCAGAAAAGAGAAGATGGATGTCTGGATTAGGGCAGTGGCAATAAGGATGGATAGTAAAGGGCAGATAT
Organism: Camelus ferus; assembly: GCF_009834535.1. Classification (NCBI taxonomy): domain Eukaryota; kingdom Metazoa; phylum Chordata; class Mammalia; order Artiodactyla; family Camelidae; genus Camelus; species Camelus ferus. The sequence goes on along the minus strand of NC_045701.1, from coordinate 74,879,526 downwards.
TAAGGTACTGACCTCAAAATGTAATTAATTATCTTTAAATATCCATTATCTGTTATTTTGTCTAAAGCCCTTCTGAATTTTTTAATTAAACTTTTTGTTTTAAGGACAATTTTCTATTCACAGTCAGTGGTGAAAATTAATACCATGAGATCCCGTAATACATAAAAATCCCCTTGTCCACTTCCCCCAGTAGAAGTGTCTTACAAAACTATTGTACAATGTCACAACCAGGATATTGGCATTGATACAGTTAAGATACAGAACATTTCCAACAACACCAAAATCCCTCATGTTACCTTTTATAGCTTCACTCACTTCCCTTCTACTCCCCACTTCATCCTTAACTTCTGGCCACCGCTAATCTTTTCTCCATTTCTGTAATTGGATTCTCTCTATCTGTTTGATTGATCTGTGTGTATGTGCCTCCACCAAGACCACACAGTCTTAATTATTTTACCTCTATAACAAGTCTAGAAATTGAGTAAACAGACTTCCCCCAATTTACTCAATTATTTTAGCTACTCTAGTTCCTTCACCTTTATACAAAATTTTTTAAGTTTCTTTTTTTTTTTTTTGGTTGGAGGGAGGTAATTCGGTTTATTTTTTTAAATTTGCATACTTATCTATTTATTTTAGAGAAAGTACTGGGGATTGAACCCAGGACCTCACACAAGCTAAGCACGAGCTCTAGCGCTTGAGCTGTACCTCCCCACTCCATACAAGTTTGAATAATCTTGTCTTTAGCTACAAAAAATATTGCTGAGATTTTTATAGAAATTGTAATGAACTTTTATATCAGTTTGGAGAGAATGGATGTCTTTATGACATGAGTCTTGCAGTCCATGACCATGGTATTTCTCAGTCCTTGATATGTTTCATTAAATTTACACTCAAGTATTTCATGTGTGGGTGGGAGGGAGCATCTTTTAAATTGCTATTTTCATTTAAAATTTTGGTCTTTGCATGTTCGTTCCTAATATACTAAAATATAATCAGTTTTTCTGTGTTTATCCTGTAGCCTATGATGTTTCTGAGCCCACTTACTGATTTCAGGAGCTAAGTTTGTATGTTTGGGTTTTTTTGTGTTGTTACATTCTTTGGGATTTTCTTTGAAGACAATCACGTCATCTGCAAATAGTGACAATTTTATTTCTTTGTTGCCATTATGTATGCATTTTATTTTCTTTTCTAGCTTTATTGCATCAAAGAGATATTCCAATAACATGATGAATAAGAATTCTGAGAGAGCATTCTTGCCGTATTTCTGGTCTTAAGGGGAAGACATTTCATCTTTCACCATTAAGTATAGTGTTAGTTTTATGGTTTTTTAATAGATACTCTTAATCAAACTGAGGAAGTTCTATTTCTTTTTTCTGAGGTTTTTTTATATGAATGTATGAATTCTGCCAAGTAATTTTTATGCATCAGTTGACATGATCATGTGAGTTTTTTTTCCTCTTCAGCCTATTAAAATAATTGATAATATTAATTAATTTTGAATATTGAACCAACCCTGAATCCCTAGAATAAATTGAACTTGATTACAATATGTAATTCTTTTTATATATTGCTAAATATTATTTGCTAATATTTTGTTAGGGATATTTGCCTCTGTACTTTGGAGGGAGCTGCAATTTTCCTTCTATTTTCTTAACTGTATACAATACATTGGGAAATATTCCTTTTTTCCTGTTTTCTGGCATGTGAAATTGGTGCTAATTCTTCTTTAAACATTAGGTAGAATTCACCAGTGAAACCGTCTGGCCTGGAGATTTTAATGTTACAAATATAATTTCCTTAATAGTTATAAGGCTGTTTTTGTTGGTTACAAGACTAGTTTGTTGATTTTATTTAACTATGTAAGAAGCCACCTCCTTGTTTCATTGATTTTTCCCTATTGTTTTCCGATACTCAGCTTCATTGATTTCTATTCTTTGTTTTCTTCCTTTTACTGCTTGGGATTTATTGTGCTCTTTTTTAAGTTCTTGAGGTGGGAGCATAGAGTATTTATTCAAGACCTTTTTTCTAATGCATGCATTAATTCTACAGATTTCCTTCTTTGTATAGTTCATAATATTTTTTATCTCCCTTGAGACATTCTCTTTGATCCATGTATTGTTTAGAAGTGTGTAATTTCCAAGTGTTTAGAGGTTTCCCTGCTATGTTTATGCTTATGTATATCCTTGATACTTGCTTATATACACTCTCGATCATTTTCTTAGTTATACTACCAGCTGTTGAAAGAGAAATGTTGAAGTCTCCAATTCTGATTTTGAATATTTTTATTGTTCCTTTCAGTAATATCAGTTTGTAGATTAGACCTTTTTTTATCATTATATAATATTCCTTTCTGTTTCTGGTAATTTTCTTTGCTCTGAAATCTACTTTGTCTTACATTAATGTAATCATTCTTGCTTTTTTAAATTAATGTTTGCATGGTGCATCTTTTTCCATTTTTTGCTTTCATCCTGCCTGCATCAGTATATTTGAAGTGAGTTTCTTACAGGCAGAATATATTGGGTCCATGGATCAATAGTGGAAGAGTGGTCATTAATCCGGTCTGCCAATTTCTGTCTTTTAATTGGTGTATTTAGACCATTTTTATGTAGTATAATTACCGATGTTAGGACTTAAGTCTGCCATTTTTGTTTCCTTTCTGTGTTTTTTATTTCTCTGCTTTCTTTCTGTCTTCCAATGGGTTATTAGAGCATTCTTAGAATTCCATTTTGATGTATCAATTCTGTTTTTGAGTGCATCCCTTTGTGTAGCTGTTTCTAGTGGGTGCTCTAAGCATTACGCTGTATATACATAGCTATCGCAGTCTTTTGTTATTGTCATTTTACCAGTTTTAAGTGTGGAAAACTTTCTTCCCTCATGTTCTTTTATCATTCCTATTTATAATTTAATTGTCCTAAATATATCCTCTGTATACATTTAGGAACCACATCAGATCATGTTAAATTTTTTGCATCAACTATCAAACATAATTATAAAAACTCAATAGAAGGGAAATCTATTGGATTTATCCACGTATTTGATTACTGTTCTCTTTCTTCCTGATCTTTTACAATTCTTTTACCATTTCTTCTCTTTCTAGAGACCTTTTTTTAGGTTTGTTTTGTTTTGTTTTGTTTTTAGTGTAGGTCTGCTGACAATGAATTTTCTTAATTTTTCTTCTTGAGAATGTCTTGACTTCACCTTCTTTCCTGAAGGATATTTTCACTGCATACAGGACTCTGAGTTGTCAGTTCTTTTTCTTTCAGCATTTACAGTTGTCATGGCTTCCTTGGTTTCTAATGAGAAATTCACTAGCATTCTAATTGCTTTCCCCCTGTAACTGTGGTATCATTTCTCTCTCACATTTGCAAGATTGGTTCTTTGTGTTTGGTTTTCAGAGCTCTGTATTTAGCCTAGATCTAGGGTAGACCCAGGAGTCTGGAAAGCCTAGGAAGCCTAGATCCAGTTTAGTAGTAGGTACATCAAGAAACCAGCACAAACTTTTGTTGTTTCTGTAAACAGGAGATGATCAAAGGACACAATGTTAAATGCCCAGAGTCTTCCATAGGCTCTCCTTATGAGTCTAGAAACTGAACAAAGTCTGAGATAAAGGAATTTAAGTGAAAGTCAAACTTTTCATAAGGTGAATGCAATTTAGAGACATTATATGTAGAAAGGAACGTGATTTTATGCCTGGATTTGAGCATATGAAACTTAACTCTTGGAGTGATGTTTATAATAGATCATAAACTTCTTTTACTCATTTTTCTGATTGTCATATGTAGTCCTTTTGACCAAGACAGCCCTTCCACCCATTTAAGATAGGTGATTTGTTTCTTTTTCTGCTCTTGTTGCTAACAGAAATGTCAACAATCTCAGTAGTTGACAGAGTCAGGACTTTCATTCTATATCTTGGTGTTTCTTCATGCCAGAGTCAAGAATGAGGTGGAATCGGGTAGATTACTGTGTTGTCTTCTATAGTGTAGCAGTTTTATGGAGAAGAGGATTTAGATCTCTTAAGTTGTCAAGATGGAAAATTTCACCAGAAATGAATTGACATCAAATAAAACATGAGTACCTGTATTTGGATGTTTTGCCACATACCCAAGACAGACAGTGGACTATAAACCTTTCATTTATTGGACCATTTGGGCTCCATCTGGAGACCAGCATGTTGTTTCAGCGTCTGAGACTAACCACAGAGGATAGCCATACTTTTTGAACTTTTTTTTTTTTTTTTTTTTTCATTTTAACCTGTGTGTTTTCTGTGGTCAGGTCTGATGAGAAAACTCTTAACTCACCGTGGTATATCCAGATATGTACCAGTGGGTGGCAGTAGATATGGCAGAGTTCTAAATAACGTAGCTACCAATTATGGATGGAATCCAAAAACAGAATGCTTGAGGGCTTTTTCTGCTTATTTGTTTTAAAATGTAGGTGATTATTTTTCACACATTTTCCTGATTTTAGCAGGCATACTGTGGGGTAATTTTTAAAAAAATATAATAAAGCCCATATACACACACATATACATACACATGTCTCTTACTGTGTACTAGACACTATTTTAAGAGTTTTACATAGATCAATTTAAAACCAACCCATTTTATTTTCTTTGAGATATTTTGGCTAATGTAGACTCATATTGTTGTTCATTTATCCTGTTTACCTTTACTAGTGTAATAAAATGGGGAAAACATTTACTGATAACTGTTACATTAAGCTGAGGAACTGTTCAACTGTCACCCATTCATTTAAACAGATTTTTGTTGTTGTTGATTTATTTTGTGAAATACTCTGTATGTTGTATGTTGAATATACCTTGCCAAAAACAAACTGCCTTTTCAAGTGTCTAGGTATTTGCTTTACATCAGAGCCACATCTTTTGATATCATCTCCCAGAGTTGAGGAATTTTATTGTGGGCTGCCATTAACTAGGTCTTCTCACAGACTGGTGCTGTTACGTAAGTGCTTTAGCAAAGCTCCCTATAAATTTGGGGAAGAATTGGAAAATGTATAGGCATTTATGATAGAACTTGGAATACTATGTCATTTGAGTAGAAATCCCGAAAGGCAAAGGAGGATGGCCAATGTTTTGTGAAAACAGGTAATGGGACCTGGTCTGGTTCCAAAGCCCTGGGCTCAGGTTCACATACTCCCATCCACTAGAGGCGACACTGACAGAGGCACTTAATCTCCCAGACCTCAGTCCTCATCTATAACATGTGAGGAGAGGGGATTAACTCAGTGATTTCCAGTCAGCAGGACTCGGAGCTCTGTAGCTCCACCACGGCACCACAGGGGTTGGCCCCAGGATAGGAGGGAAGTCCAGGGGGCTGGCATCCAGGCCCTCCACGCTGCTTCCACCAAAGCAACTTCCTTTCAACTGTTTAGATTACTTATTTATAACATACACTTGAAAGTGTATATAATTTCATTCATAGGACAGAATTCTACTTCTTAAAACAAAAAAAAGTAAAACCCTTGGGATTAGATTATTTCAGTGGTCCCTACTATCCCTAAAATGTGAGTAATTTAAATAACTAGAGAGCTAGGAAAGAAAAAGAGAAATTGACCATTGTCTTCAGCACGTAGCTGGTGTCTTGAGTATCTCGTATACAATGGTGGGAGACTAAGTCCGTCATTTATGACCTTTTAAGGGGTGAGGTATGCCATTTTATTTAATTTCATTATACCACAGCTGCCACCCACAAAGAGGAATGGCACAAGTTTCCTTGTTAAAAAGTGTTGAATTCTTTTGAGAATTTACATTATCTATTATTTTAGATAAATATCAGGACACATACAGTAACCCTGAAAAGGAGCACAGAATTACTAAGTGAGGTGCAGGAGCCAGAAACTAAATGCTTTCCTCTAAACCGCAGTCACTGATCCACCATGTTCTTCTGTCAGTGCTGCTGTGTCCAGCGCTGCTGTTACACCTGTCGCTGGATCTGAAGCCCTTGTTTCTGTAACCATCTCTCCATTGGCAGCTGGGATGCGTTATAATATGCATGAGACATTTGATAGTAAAAATTAAAAAAAAAAAAAACTGCTCATTTCTAAACCTGACCTCCCACCCTTCCTGTGAAGGGTCAAGGTGCTAGATGGGGGTGCTGCTTCCACACACCTGAACATGATTTTCCTTTCAAAAACAAATAAACGAACAACTTATCTGCTTCCTTGACTACCAGGAACCAGAATCAACATAAGAAAGTGTCAAACCTCCTTAAACAGCCAGACCACTAGTTGCAAAGACTGCAAAGGAAGTGGTACAAGACTGTCTTAGCAAAGAAACGTAGTCGTGATATATTACCCTGAGTGTGCCAGAGAAATTCAGTGTGGAAAAAAAACAAAACAGCAGGATTCTCCAGTTCTCATCCAGGCTGTCCTGCTTTTTTAAATGAGATCCCCTCCCCCCAATAATTGTATGTCATAAAGAGTTAGTATCAGCTCATTTAAAGAGCTAGAACCAGTCCAAGGAAAATACACAGGATGGCTGCCCTTTTCACCAAAAAAAATCTTTTCATTAACTAATGTTGATGGAAGCACATTTAGCCACAGCAACTTGCATGGCAGTTGAATTGCTGTTTGTATTGAACAGCAAACCAGAGAATAATAAAGCAAAACACAAACATGCCAGTGGTGAGCAAGGGAGCAGAGCAGCCCTTCAGCTTTTTCCATGGTGATCGTTTGTTCTCAGCTGGGAGGAGCAAACAGCAGGATGGCTCGTTATAACCAGGTGCACTCATCACACTCAGAGCATTATGTCACATCAACTGTCCGTAGGTCTCACCTGTATTCTCTCAGCCTGTGTCTGTTTGTGGTAAAGTAGTCACATCTCAGTGATGCCTGGTAGCCGTGTTTCATCAGCACAGGTTAATAACCCTGTTTATCATTCCAAACTCAAGTAGTTGAACAGTGCATCTAACAAGTGAGCCATTGCATACAGCAGTGATGTAGGCAGAGAAGGGGATTTGGGGAAACAAAGTCTACGTAAAGTCGCAAAGGTAGATAAGCAGTGGTTAGGGAGACAACGGATATAATGACACAAAGCCCATCGTCCGTGAACGCCTAGGGTTAAGTGAGAGGAATACAGATGTGTGCATTTAAAAAATAAACATCGTTTAAAGATGGGTACAATCAAGTACTGAGTGATACCAAGGAGAGCTCGATGTGCTGGATAGGGTAGGAAGACCGGAGAGCAAAGCTCTGGCTGAGGCACTCGCACTAACCAGGTCATCGCAGGCAAACCATTTGCCTTCTCTCAGCCTCATGTCTTCATCTGTTCGTTGCAGAATGAAACATTTCACTGTGGAATAGAAAGTACTTGCTAACTCAAAAGTTCTGCAAGTTTCTGCATAGAGATAAGAAGATTGGACAAATCACATTCCCAGAGACTTTTACAAATGACAGCCAGCCAACTAAAACTACTAAAGAAAAATGAAGTGCTAGAAGTTCAGAGTTAATGTGGGCCTCAGATAAGGGTTGGATCTTGTCCTCAACCAACTCTCTGTTTCTTGGCTTTGCTCTCTTCTTTACCAGCTTCACTGTGGCACAAGTTCCTTTGACTTAGTAGAAAATAGAGCCTTGGCATTGCCAGGCTAACAGAAGCTTGCAGCTGTGGAAGAGATTTTCTCCCAGTACCCATATTGCTTAGCTTGTATGCTCGGGGAGGTACAGTGCACTGACTGGCCAGCTTGGGTCAGGATCTGCTTTTGTGGCAGGAGAGGTTGTCCCCTTGATTGAAAGTTTCACAGGAATCATATGGAGAAGAACAACATGAAGTTCTAAAAGGGAAGGGATGTGGCATAGAGACAAAAAACAGATATCCACTTAGACCCTTGATATAAGCTGGGATGAGAGCCAGTAGTGGTGATCAGAAGGGGAGTTCTGTATTTTAAATATCAATTATAGGAGTTCTGTGATAGTGTTGTTCAGTCATTCAGAATTAAGCATTGCCACTGGTATCAGCTCTTGTTGGAAGAGCAGCATGGCCTTTATGTATTTAAGGAAAACTGAGAATGTAATTTTTAAATTATAATAATTCTATGACGTTCTGAGGGTAGACTGAACTTCTTTACATCTATATTTATCAAATGTGTTTTGAGTTTGGCTATATAAGAGATCCAATACCCATTATTTATCCAGTAAGTTTCAGCTAAGGCATTTGGTGTTTGCCATACCAAGTCGATTCTGGAGGAACAGAATCAGTTTTCTTTAATGGTTGATAGACCCCACTCTCCACCATTCCTGTTTCACTGTACCATTAAACAATGTAATTCATGACAAGGGCCCCAGCTCTGAGAATCTCCTAATGTCCAGAAGGAGTGGAGCAGAATGGCCATGTTCACATAGAGACTCAAATATCTCACAAATACTTATTTTTTCATTTGAAAAAATTTTAGTTGAAGTATAGTTGACATGCAATATTGTATTAGTTTCAAGTGTACAACATAGTGATTTGACATTTACATGCATTACAAATTTATCACTACAATAAGTCTAGTAACCATCTGTCATTGTACAAAGCTATTGCAGTATTATTGATAGTATTCACTATGCCATACATTATATCCTGTGACTTATTTATTTTATAACTGGAAGTTTGTGTCTCAGTCCCCTTAATCTATTTCACCTAACTCCGCCCACTCCTAGGGCAACTACCAGTTTGTTCTCTGTATCTATCAGTCTGTTTCTGTTCTATTTTGTTTGGATTTTTTTTTAAGATTCTACATATAAGAAAAATCATATAGTGTTTGTCTTTCTCTCTCTGAAATCACTTAGCATGATACCTTCTAGTTCTGTCCATATTATCGCAGATGGTAATTTTTCATTCTTTTTTATGGCTGAGTAATATTTCATTGTATATATGTACTACATCTTATTCATTCATTCATGGACACTTACTTTCTTATGCCATATACAAAAATAAACTCAAAATGGATTAATGACTTTCTAAGACCTAAAACCATAAGACTCCTAGAAGAAAATATACACAGTATTCTCTTTGACATCGGGCTTAGCAATATTTTTTGGCTCTGTCTCCTTAGGGAAGGGCAACAAAAGCAAAAATAAACAAATAGGACTACAGCAAACTGAAAGGTTTTGCACAGTAAAGGAAACCATGAGCAAAACAAAAAGGCCAACCTACTGTGTGGGAGAAGATACTTGCAAATGATATATCTGCTAAGGAGTTAACATCCAAATTATGTAAAGAGCTTGAACAACTCAATATTTTAAAAATCTGATTTTAAAAATGGGCAGAGGACCTGAATAGACATTTTTCCAAGGAAGACACACAGATGGTCAACATACACATAAAAAGATGCTCAACATCACTAATCATCAAGGAAATACAAATCAAAACCAAACACCTGTTAGAATAATGATCATCAAGAAGACAACAAAAAACAAATATTGGCAAGGACATGGAGAAAAGGGAACCCTAGTGTACTGTTGGTGGGAATGTAAATTGGTGCAGCCATTATGGAAAACAGTTTGGAGGTTCCTCAAAAAATTAAAAATAGAATTACCATATGAGTCAAAAATTCCACTTCTGGGTATTTATTTAAAGCAAATAAAAACACTAATTCAGAAAGATATATGCACCCCATGTTTATAATTATAACATTATTTATAATAGCCACGATATTGAAGCAACTTATATCTCACAAATATTGAAGAGAATTGTGCTGAAGACACAATTCCTGAAACCAGTTGGAGTGGGCATCTGTTGCTTTGGCACGTCTGATATCCATATGTCCTTCTTTTCTTAATAGTACCCTGATATTTGGAAACAGTCCTTCCTGTTCTTCATTTAACCCCTTTGAGATTATCAAAGTGCTTCATACTTTCCCCTGGCCAACCTGTAGGTGCAAGATCTAAGCTAGTCTCGTTAGCTCTTTTCTTTATTGAATTTCATCTTGAGTGGAGTACCACAAAGCGTCACCCAGGATAAAATGTCTATCAGTTCATGTTACCCACATCCCTCCCCACCCAGACCAGTTGCTGTTCTCTCCAGAGTCTGGATCTTCTTTTCTGTTATCTATTATTATTAGGTCTATTAGGTCTGTTGTATAGATTAGTTACTCTTATGTCCGTCTAATAAATTCTAAATGCTTGTTGTTCAGTTAGCAACTGGTTGCTATCAGTTAGAAAGTTCTGGGTACCAAAACATCCCCCAATTCCATTTATTCTATAGGTTATGATTCTGTGAGTTGGAATTGGTACTGGACTCAGCTCTGCAGTTTGTCTGGTCTGAATTGGGCTCCCACCTGAGTTATTTGTGATCATCTTTAGGTCAACTGGGCAGCTCTGCTTCTGGGCATTTGCTGCCTACTGTTTGGGGCAACCTACAGGGTTTCAGGGGTGGAAAGAGCCCTGGAACACGTGTCTCTTGTCCTGTGGCAGGCTGGCCTGGGCTTCCTATGGGAGTGACAGAGTTCCAAGCGGAAAAGTGAAAATGCATGAGGCCTCTTGAATCCTAGTGCAGATTGGCACAGAGTTGCTTCTGCTCTATTCTGTTTACCCAATCAAGTCAGGAGGCAAGCCTAGATGCAAGATATGTGGGACCTCTTGATGGCTACAATGTCACAATGCAAATGAGTAAGGATGCAGGGAGAGGAATGATTGAGGGCACTTAATCTACCACCCCCAAGTCGGTTTTGGTGCCAACCAAAACCCCTTTAAAAATATGCCCTAATACATTGGCATTGTCCTATAACTTTCTTGATATAACTCTGATTATAGGTGTTTGGGGAGACAACATCAGCCATGCACAGATACAGAGCAAAAACTAACTCTTACCCTTAATCCAGTACATTGTGTCTTTAAATTGCTTGCCAGTCCTCTGCATTTCTCTTAGCTATGCAGTCTCAAAGGGCCAGTGCCATCCATTATGTCATCTACCAGGTCTCCTGAAGTTTCAGGGTATTGCCTGTCCAATTATGACATAGACCAGTGTGGCTGGTAACCCACTATATGACTGCTTCCTGCTTCATCTGGAAGCACTTGCTAAAAACATCTGCATTTGCCTTTCTGGGGTGCATATTGAGTTTCTGTTTGTTGTGTTAGCCTTTTATGCAGCACAGCCTCTTGGTATGCTGTATCAATCACAGAATAAGACAAATGCTAATATTATTGTGCACTGCTGTAGGTATTTCTTGCCAGTTTTCAGCCAAGTTCTAACTCAGTCCAGCCCTCTTTAGGTTTGTGAGATCTAATAAGATCATAGCACAGGGTGGTATAGCTTCAGGCAGAAAACTCTGCTTGCCAAATACATTTCCCTCTACAGCAAGTTCATAAATTAATGTAGGACACGAGACACCATGGCTATATGCGTGCATTTAGACAGAACTCTCTTCAGTTGACTACCTTACCTTCCAGCCACTAATTTCTCTGAGATGGTGCCAGACTGTTGGTCAGATGTAACTTCAATGCTTCCCACCCTCTTAGTGTGAAATGATAATTAATATGACTTTACAGTTAAGGTGGTGTTCTCCTTCCATTAATAACACCCATTACACTCCAGGATGCTTTAATTTGGTTATAGAAATTGACTCTGGAGGTGGAACTTGGCTTGGGAGCTTATTTTAAGAGCAAATGGTTTGTTTTGTTTGTTTCTATTTTCTTCTTTCAAAAGAAAACCTTTTTTTTTTTTCCCAAGAAAATTTTGTATTGCTTTTGAGTTATATAAGCACTCAACCCAATTCCAGAAACATTGGTTTGATTTGGGACTTGTAATTGACTTGGTCTCATTTTCTGGTGTCTCCCCCAGACCTAGGGCCTCCCAGGGCTTCTCAGTTACCTTAGCTTTGGTGGAGTCCAGGTCTCTGCCACATCCCATCAGTCAGGACCAGAGGGCATCTCTTTTATGCTGCTTCTCACACTTAAACATCAAATTCTCTTTCCAGGCAACACTTTATGCAAGCTACTGACTGAATTGAGTTTGATAATAAGAGGCTATGCATTTTTACACTGTATTTTGATGGGTTTTTTACTTTCTTATTATAGATCTGCTGGAGGAGACTCACAGAAAAGATGAAGAAATGGAATCTCTGCAGGTAAATTCTCTATCTTTAGTTTATACCTTTGTTTTTACTCTCTTAGCCTTTATTTTTGTCACAATCAGACCCCTATGGCAAGTGGAGTTAAAAAAAAAACCTTCAAAACCCAAGTTGGACTTTGTGTCCTTTTAGCAGTCTTTGAGGACATTCATGATCTCTGAAAGCAGGAAGCCAACTCAGTCTCTGCTACTCTTGAAAGGAACCTTTATTCCTTGGTCTAGTTTAATAGGAACTACAGCATTAGAAAATGAAAGCAACATCTTTGCAAAGTCCTTTCCCCTCAAAACAGGGCTGATGAATGAGGATGAATTAATAGAATCTACATTCTCAAGTGAAAGTCAAAAGTATTCTGTATTCTGACTCCATCAATGTCATCTGCCAGTGACCAGCCAAGAATATTAACACATACATGGAGCTTAACATTTGCTTTGTATGCCTCTCAATTCACTATGGATTTATATACATTTCTTGGACTGGAAAATTGTGTTTGAAAGATTGCACTAGAACTTTAATTGACATTTCCATGGTATGTGCAACTGCTGTTAACTTGGCATCTGGCAGAAGCTCTCTCTCCCTTTTTTACATTGGGTTAACTTACAAACGGGTAACTCGAGTGTCTGTCTTTATTAGAGGAGACATAATCAGTTATACTCACATGACAGAACCAATTCACTTAACGTCACATTGGGGATTAAGAACAGTAAATACTTTGGACATTTAGAGTTCTTCCTGGGCCTGGAGCTGCAAGGCGGGGCTGGCGAGTGATATAATGAGCTGGCTTGAGTGCTTCACGAGTGAAGATGTTTGCTCCTGGTGAATGAAGAATGGGTTAAGCAAGGTCCAAAGAGCAAGGGAAATGTTCTGTAACTGGGGATTCTTCTATTTGATGGTGTATCTGTTAAGAGAAAATTGTATAATTGGTCTAAAAATGATAAAGAAGAGTGTAGTTCGATATACCTAATAAAAGTGGCATATGTTAGCCACAGTTTGTGTAGATTAAATCCTTTCAACATCTTGTGCTATATTCAGATATACAAAGAAAGAGCCTGGGTGGTCCATTCTGGGGCTAGGAAAAATCTCAAGTGTTGCTTGCCCTGTCTGTCTCTGAAAAATTAATATCAGCAATGTGTGTTGCTATAAAAAGCAAAGCGATATCCACTAATTGTGTATACTGAGAAGGTGATAAAGGCTTTTTGATGCATTTTGGTTATGCATTATGTTTGCCATTTGCCCCAGAATACCACATATAAGCATATTTATTGGGTACTTAGTACATATCTGGCCTTTTTAAATGGCAGTGTAAATCTTTTTGAGTTTATTTCTCTCACAATATGAATGTTGGAACCAGCAAGCCTGTTAAATTTGATAGCCTATGTTGCTTCTCAAATATTTATTAAGTACTGGTAGCATTTTCCATCAAAATGACCATTGAGTACGATAGAACGCACCAGCTGTGGACGTTTATACGTGTAGAGTATCCAGTATGATGTCCGGCAACAGTAGAGTTCAATGTTGGCAATACTAGCAGCCTATTAAGAACATAGAAGGAACTTATACCTCTCAGAGTGCAAGAGTGCAGAGACATATCACAGAAAGTCTTTCATTTTAAAGACCAGAGGAAAATCCATCAAAAAGTGTCAACATTCCTGAGTTTCCACGTTGAATTATAAATATTACAGGTAATAGTTTTGAGCAGACTGTTAAAGTATAGAAGTTGAAGTCCTACAATCATAAGATAGAACTTTGGGGAGAAAAAGACAAAACAGTTTGCCCCCGAAAATGATAGCACTAAGTACTGGAGATTGACAACTTTGAGTTTTAAGTCCTGGCCCTGCTTATGATTCACTGGGTAACCTTGAGTAACTCAATTAACTTTGCTGTGCCTGTTTTCTCATCTGTAATAGAAAGTCATAAAACTGTCTTCCAGAAGTGTTTAGTGTGGATTAGATTATCCCAGAAGGGGAGAGCTAAATATTTAATTCCAATTTACAGTGTGAGCAAATCCCTATGTATCCAAATTGGAGTCAATTTTATTTACTCATTATCATCCTACAATTATGTATAGCAGACATTCTGCATTTAATGTTATCCTCCTTAAGGGTATTTATCCCTAAACACTTCGAGTTTCCTGTAAGTAAAAGGTCCTCCATTTACTCCTTGTACAAATATTTATCGAGCACCAGTTCTGTGCAAGGCACCGTGCTGGGCAAGCTGCTTATACTAAACGGCTTGTTGCCCTTTGTGCCAGAATTAACGGAAAAGAATTTTAAGTATGGGTTTATTGTAAAAGATTTAAAGTGATATTAGAGGGGTTGTTTACATCATTGTGGGAACATATAGCAACACCTATGTTTGGTGGCGATAAGGCTAGTTTGGGTACAAGTGTAGAGGGTTGAAGGTGGGTAAGGTGAGCAGGGGTGGACTGGCAATCTAAGTAGGCATCCCAAAGGGAGCCAATATTTAAATGGTAACCAGGAGTTAGCATTGGTGGTTTTGCAGTAAAGATCAGAAAAGTTTTAGGCAGTGGAAGGGACATGACAAGGTCTGAGGTAAAAGAAAGCATCAGTTTCATGTTTAAGGAACTGAGAGGATGTCAGTTTGGTGGAATGTAGGGTCTGAGAGAGGAGAGGCGAGACAAGAGCTTGTAAGGTACATGGAGGTCTAAAGGAGTTGGGATTTTACCTGCAGTGTATGGGAAACCAGTAAAGGGTTTGAAACAAGAGAACAATATTGTCGCATTTTCACTTTAAATAAATAACTGGCCATGAAGTCTAAAATCATTCGGGGCAGGCAGTAATGAAACCAGGGAGACCAATTAAGCAAATGTTTGTGAGAATTTTGGCAAGAGATGATGATGACCTGGATTGGGTCACTGCAGGCAGTGTGAAGAGGAGGATGGTTTCTTAACACATTTTAGGATCTAAAAATGTAGGGAACTTTGAGATTGGTTGTTAGGAAGTAAATCGGAAGGAGTTAAGAATGACTCAGGTTTCTTGATGGAGCAACTTTGTAGATGGTTGTCCTACTCAATGAGATAAAGGAAAGTTGATTAGTTCAATTTATGACATTGTGAGTTTGGGTGCCTTGAAATATCCAGGTAGCAATGTCAAGAGGGGGATTCATGTACTGAACTGGACTTGCAGAACTTGGTGTCGTCAGATCTGGTCTCCATATCGTATAAATGATACTCAAAGTCATGAAAGTCATGGGAGCAATGAGAATTCCCAAGGGAAGTATGTAGCTTAAAGAAACAAAAACTTAAGCCAGAACCCTAGGGGACACTAACACTTAAGTAACTTAAGTAACAGTCTAGGAGTGAAAATCCTGTAAAGGAGGCTAAGACGTAAAGAAAATAAATTCTAGACGGCACAGTGTCATGCCGCTTAACAAAGACTATTTCAAGGAGAAAATAATCGGTGAAACTGAGTACATATTTTTTAAATCTTTGAATCCAAGGGATTTAGGTTTGAAAATAAAAATTTATTTTAAAATAATAATTTGTAATTTCCTATCATATCTATGTAACAAGTCATGCGTTTTTGCAGACATCCACTATGTATCATAGTAGGTACTCAGTAAATTTCTGTTGACTAAATAAATAAATGCCATCCTACTGGTCTCTTACTTACATAGCACATTTTCCTGCTTATCTCTAAGGTCTCCCCATTAAAAAAAAACCCACCATCCCTGTCTCAGAGTTCATTTTTGTTTAAAAATTGGGAGTGACTTCCAAGTTCTAGCATTCCTGTAAACACACACACACACACACACACACACACTTACACACACTTACACACACTTACACACACTTACACACACTTACACTGTCCCTCCTTCTCTCTGCCCTGCTCTGTTCTCCCTCCCTCCTTGAAGGTAGTATTGAAACAGAAGGTCAGTAAGTGAGTGATTTGGCATGAGTGGAAGGAATCTGCAGGGACAGAAAAGGATAAAATGGTGAGTTCGGGTTGGCAGCAGACAGGAGAGTGTTTCCAGTCTTCAGAAGAATCACAAATGATGGAGATGAGCATTTTTGACAGTGATTTTTACAATGCAGCTGGTAATTACCAAAAATTCTTCACTGAAACTTAACATTGTCTGGCTCTTTTGTGTGTGTATGTGTGTGTGACATTTGTTTGCAATTACATCATGTGCTGCTCTTCTTAAAAAATAAAGTGACTATAAATGTGTAGCGCAGTATCAGAGTCCTATTTGCATATGGGTTTGAGGTACATTCAAACAAGCAAATCCCTTCTTTAATCTGCTGGATCAGCCGAAACATTTTAAATAGGCACAAAAGGTAATCCGCTTTTCCTCAATGTAGCTGAAAACCATTCAGTAACTGACACCTGACTGTGATGGCTGACAGTGGTCGGTGTTGCTGTGTTTGTTTTTATTTTTTAAATGACCTGCCTAGTTCACCTTGCATCCAGTTCTTGCTTTTCGCCGGATCACTTTGTGAACCCCAGAATGCAAAGCACACCAAAAGAGTATCACACTTAGTTATGAAAAGCTTCAAAGTGCTCCCTGTAACGGTTACTTAATAGAGTAACTGGAAAATGCGTATGCCCCTCCTCTTTTCCCAATATCCCAGTTTACCATCATCTGATTTTTCATTTTATTTTAAATGAGATTAAAAATAGGTAATTGTCAACATGATTTTTCCTATTCACTTTCCTCTTTGACTAGGCCATCTTTAGGTCATTTTGAGACGGTATTCAAATCTAAAAATTGAGGACAACAATAATGCTGACTTCATAGAATTCTTAAGAGGATTAACTATGATAAGAAATGAATAAACCTTGATTCCTGGCAGGTCCTCAATAAAGGTGAATTCCACACATGGACTATTTATTTGCACCTACTTTGTGCCAGACATAATGCTGCATGCTGGTCATTTAAACAGTAAACATCTCTGCCTTCATGGAGGCCTTCCTTCAGGACCATCCCCCCCCAACTGCCTCCTCCCCTTCCTCCTCCTCCCCCCCTCCCCTTCCTCTTCTCTCTTCTTTTCTGCTCTCCTCCACTGGGCAACCATGATTTTCAATTCAGATATTAGCCAAATTATGCTAAAGGAAGTATTAGGATAACTATTAAATATAGTGAAAAAAGTAAAAATGTTACAATGTGGCAATAATAAAATTGACTCTGTGGGCTTCACGTGAATATCAATCTCATTTTTTAAGAGGAAAAAGGGACCATTTTAATTATAGGATCTATGATCTAAATGTCATAAGTATTTTTAGACACCTTCTTCAGTATCAATACATTCATGAGAAATGAGCTGAATCCTTCATTTAAAAGTTGTAAAAATTTGAGTTTGTGTATTTTAAAGAAATAATGTATTTTTTCTGAAACTTTTCAGAAGCTATGCCCCAGAAGGACATTAAGTGGCATTATTGTTATTTTTCATACGACTCATAATTATATATAATTTCTTTCCTAGATAGCTTTTAAAAATAGTCTGAGATCTTCCATTTCAATAATTTGACTTATTTTTTAGAAATAGTTTGGGATGGGAGGGGCAGGTGTTTGATTTTGTTTTTGTCATTTAAATAGTGCTTAGGCAAAAGCATTGAAAATGAGCTGGGAGGAGAAGATAATCTTTTCCTCAGTCATTACTTCATTTCACCTACTTACAGAGTAGCCTATGGCAGTGTGGTGTTTTGAAGAAAAAAATGGAGCTTGCATTTCTTTTGGAACAAATCTAATAAATATTAATATGGGTGTATTATAATATGGAAAAGAATTCCAGTGTAGAGTTGGCAGTCACATCGTTGGAAATAAACTGGGCAAGGAAAACCACCAAAGACAGAAAACTGACATGGGTGAATGAACCGCCCTGGCAGAGGCTGACAGTATAGAACATTAACATCTCAGTAGCTCCAGTAGATGGCCAGTCCTCCTAGTAAAACACCAGGTGACAAGCTGGGCTAGGGACAGACCAACTGGATAATTTCTGCAGTTTTGCTGTCAGTCATTTCTGCCTGACTGTAGAATGCCCAAACCTGAATTCTCAAACTACATACTGGTTTGGGGATTTTAAAGACTGTGAGTAGAAAGCAGGGATGGGGCAGCTAAGAGCCCCTGAGTTCCTTTGGAGGGGAAAGTGGGGGTAAAGTGGGGGTGAAGTGGGATGCTTCGTTCTAACAGTGGATCACCAGAAGAGTTGACGGACTGGTAAAAAATTCTTAAATTTCCCCAGAAATTCTGATTTCCCTGGGAGATACTAAAGTACATTTTTAGAAGTCCCAGCTTGAATAAATTGACTATTTAAGGCTTTATTAAACTGGAAGGTAAATCCAGCATCCTGCTCATCCTGCGGATGACTCCTGAGAGCTCTGATGGAACTTCTGTAATTCCAGAAACCAAAGTGTAATGCACACCTACTGTTCTTTCCAAGATGCATTCCTCAAAATGTAGGTAGATCGCTGTGTATCTCTATTTCTTTTTCTGATGTATGATTAAAAACTAAGTGTCCTAAACAATGACTTAAAAAAAACAAAACACGGATGAACATGGAGGATGGAGGGTTGGGCAACACTTTGACCCTTGCAGGGCGAGGCAACTTAGTGGCTCATTAAAATCCCTATTTTCTCAAAAGGTGAAGAGGCTTACCAAGCCTTAAACTTAGTATGAGGTCTCAACAGAGATAAAATGTTGGCAGGGTCAAGCAGGGTCTCAGCCAATTAGATTTGCGCACTTCAATTTACTACATCAGGAGACCTCAGGAGAGCAGAGAAGCAAGCTCAGTAAAATAGATTCCACTTGAAATTTTAGTGATCATTAAATTTTATCACCCTATTTTACCTGAAATTTGCAACTTAATTTTCATTCCAAATTTGTGACAGAATAAAACTGGAAAATAGAATACCTGAGATTGAAGTAGTCTTGTGTCTGAGTATATGGAAGTTGATTGACTAGATCATTTTCTTTGGGGAATAAAATAAATAAAACCACGCCTGGTTCTGTTTATCCAAAGTGATGCAGAGCACAAGTCTTCAGGATTCAGCAGCCTCCTTGAATCAAGCTTCTTAAAAAGCTTCTTAAAAGCAGATGCTGTTTGGAAACATTTAAAAAATGCAAAGACAAAGTGTAACCTTTGAACTCAAAAGCCCAAATTTTACCCTGTGACAGGATGTTTACTAAGAAACTTGGTAGTGAACGTGAACTGAGTATGTGTTACAGATTTTATCAGTTGTTCCCACAAGCGGGAGGAGGGGATTTATTTTATCTGTCTCCATACACCATCTCCTTTGCTTTTGACACCGTAAAAAGTCACACTTCCGGAAAACATCCCTTGGTGCCTTTGTCAGAGTCCAAGCTCTGGGCTCCTTGGGCATTGGGCCTGATGTAAAGAGCTGCTTACATTTTCTTGTGAAAAATGAAAACCATCTAAATATGTTATGATGTTTTGCAGCATTGAGCTTGCTTGGGAGTTTGTAATCATGTTTCCAGAGTCAGCTGTCACCGTCCAATTTGGGGCGATTGCATTTGGGTTGCAGTTAAAGTGATCACGTCAAGACCATGCTTCATAATGCATGTCTGCTTGTTCTTCTCATATCACCTCCCTAGATCGGCCTCAGACTTTGGACAGATAACCGTATGTCTTAGTCCGTTCGGGCTTCTGTAACAAAAATACCATAGATTGAGTGACTCAAACTAGAAGCATTTCTTTCTCACAGTTGTGAAGGCTGGGAAAAATAAGATTCACTGTCTGCATTCAGTATTTGTGTTGGCAGATTCAGATTCGGTGTCTGGCCTGCTTCCTGGTTCCTAGCAGGCAGAGAGCAGAGAGCGCCCTGGTGTCTCTTTTATAAGGGCCTCCATCCTTATGACTTAATCACCCCCAAAGGCCCCACCTCATAATGTCATGACATTGGGGATTAGAATTTCAACCTATGAATTTTGGGGAGACACACACATGTAGGTCATAACACTGTGTTTTCTGTTTTGTCTTTCATCTCCTGATAACCGTGACAGTTGTGAAAAGCAATATTCTAAGTAATGACTGTGATGTACAACAGATTTGGAAACAGACGCTCAGCAATAATATATTTCCGATTCAAACAGTTTCCATTGACTCATAAAACAAAAATCTGAGGTCCTGAGTATTAATAGGAGATCACTGAAAGAAACTATAGTTCTGTCCCTTAAGGGCTATCTCCCGTTCCCACCTGTCTGATTTTCCAAGACAAAAAGAAGCAGAGGATTTCCCCAGTCTGGGACCCTGAAAACTCACTAATGTTTTGTTTCAATCTATTAACAAAAGTTTATTTAGCATTTGCTAATTCCTATCAAGATTGTGATAAATCGACCCCAAAGGGAGATGGTCTATATATTAAAGGAGAAAAAAAAAGTCACCTTCTGACTTATTAATGAATGAGATCAATAGCTACTAAGCAATTCTTTGTGTCATACACTGTGCTAAAACTTCTAAATACATGTCATTTATTCCTTGCAACAGTTCTGTATGATGGATACTTTAATTCTCATTTTCCAAGTAAAAAAGCTGAAGCCCATAGCTTGCTCAGCCAGTAAGTGGCAGGGTTAGTACTTGTGTTAGAATTTGTTTGTCTTCTATGCCACTGTACTTAAATGCCTCATGAGCTTATGGAGAACAGAATTTCTATACTTTTTATCTTTGTTTAGATTCCTGACATTTTTTTTCCTTTACATTTCTTCCATTTTTTTTTTCCTACAAGAATGATTTGTTAGCAGCCAAAATACTAACGACCCCCTACTTCCTTAAGAAAAAAAGACTAAGAAACTGGAAAAGTTTTGAGAAAGTGCATTAAATAAGTCAGGAGACTCTGAGGTCGTAATGTTAATGAAACTTCTTCTTGCCTCTTTATAAACCCTTAGCCTCCAAGCTTTCATGACTGTGGTGACTAGACAGTGTTATATCTATATTTGTCTGTTGGCAGATTTTAATTCCTGGTGCAAGAGGTTGAACAATCCAGTAATAATCTTGAGCACTTCTAGGAAGAAAGGATCATTTTTCCTTTTCAATTCTGCACCTTTTCTTTTTGCTTATTCATCATGTTTTAAATAAACAGACTGAAGAAAGTTGTTATTAAAGCCCTCCTTAGGCTTCTTCAATTTCAGTTTTAAACCAGGTTCAAAATACTCTGGCAAAAATAAAAGAGAACACTGAAAACATTTGCATAAATTTTAAATTGTGCAAAAAGTGATAAAACTAAAATGAGCTGAAAGAATGACTAATAAGCATCTCCTCATATTTTTGTCTTTTTATCATAATCAGTGATTATTTTGGTTTTAAAGAATTAATTCTGAAGTACATTCCTTTTCCAGAGTATCTGCATTACGCTTACTATTGTAAGTTTACGTTCAGTGTTTACTTTTCAAAGTGTGAAGCTTATTAGCATGCTAATAAATAACATTTAATGCCTGTTAACAATATTTCCATATTTGTTCATAAAATGAAATAGAAAAATATTACCTACAAGGTACTCTACGCCTTTACTACACTCTGGTTATAATTGAAATCCTGAGTTCTCATTTCACTGTTACAAAGAACTAATAAATTTGTCACGAATGGAATAGGGGTGGAGGTGGAGGCCATTTATGAGCTCAGTGATGAATCTAAACTCCTGCAGCTCAGATCTAAAAGAATTGAGTGATCAGCACAATAGAGGTGCCGTTTAACTGCACAGCATCACAGCTAATGAACTGTAGATCTTTGCTTTCCTTTCTCCTTTCTCCTGCTATTTCCCCAGTGGTGTTTGTTGACTGTGTGTGTTTCAGCTGGCCTAATGTCAGACCCAGAAGTCACAAGGAGTTGCAACTTACTTAAGAAAGGCAGATGCCAAAAATATAATCGGTTTTATTATATAGTGAAATAAATATAAAAGTGCATACAAATAGTGGTTTTTATTTGAGCATTAAATTTTATTGTGATATAGTAAGTGTTTTGTTACACTATTACCTGACATCTGTTA
Organism: Camelus ferus; assembly: GCF_009834535.1. NCBI lineage: Eukaryota > Metazoa > Chordata > Mammalia > Artiodactyla > Camelidae > Camelus > Camelus ferus. The sequence goes on along the minus strand of NC_045701.1, from coordinate 74,857,502 downwards.
AAAATAAGGTTTTGGAATGCTGTTCCGGCATGTGTAATTTTGAGAAAAGGCTCCAGAACAGTTCTCTAGTGTTTCCTCTATCTTCCGCCACACACAAAAGCATAGCTCTGATGGTAATAAAAAAGCATTTATTGTCTCTTTGCTTATAAAACTGCGCTGTCCATATACATTTCTACTAGCTCCACTTTGTACAGCTATTACATATGTACATACATACATTTTATAGGAAGTATTTTTAATGTGACCCTTAATTTGTTTTTGAGATTTAGTATGGACTCTTGAGTCAAGTGGTCCTGGATTACTGTCTGAGTGCAAATATTTAATGACAGTGTAGAATTTAATACATATCCCTTTGAGTCTGTTTCTCTGACCTTAAATGAATCACATAAATAATTTTCATCTATCTAGAGTTTTGTGAGCATTAAATGAGAACATATGTGAAAAGAACCCAATATAATTTTTGAAAATAATAAGCTTTTAATAAACAGTGTTGATTTTTATGATACTGGTAATTTAAAGGGATGTTTTCATTAACCTCCACAACACACATATTGGTGTCCCTTTTGTTCCTTAAATTAAACAAGCTCTTTCCTATGCCAGAAACTTGACATTTGCTGCTTGCTCTCTCTATAATACTTTTCCCTTGACTCTTTCAATGACAACTTTTTTTCACCCATTAGAGTTTCGATTCAAATGTCACCCCTTTGTGGGGACTTAACGTGAGAAAACTGTCTCAAGCAAACCTCTGCCCTTAGCCCCCCGCCCCCCACCTGATCACACTTCCTGGGTATCTTCTTTTTTCATGTCTTTGTCTTCTCCTTTGGAATGTGAGCTCCATGAAGGCAGAGAGGCCTTATCTTCCTTGTTGATAACTGTGTACCCAGTGTCTAACATAGTGTCTGTCTCAATAAACATGGATGGATGGATGAATTAAATGAATAAATGAGTGGAAGGGAGGGAGGGAGAAAGAAAGGAAGCAATAAAGAAGGTAGGGAAGGGTATTGGAAGGAAAGAAAAAATGATGGAAACAAGGAATAAAGGACAAAAGGAAGAAACTTATATGGCCTGAGGAATGGTTTATATTCTGAGCATAAGTGTTCATGTACATACAACTTTTAAATTTTATTTTAAAGTTTAAAAGTTGGGTAAAATTTTTCTGTTCCCATCTAAATTTCTTATCCCTGGTCTGTATGTTTCATTTTATTCTTCCCTTTTAGAAACTTAGAGGGTTTGCTTCAGGGTGATCTCTGTGAGGCCAGAAGTAATTCTTATAGACGGCAACACCTTAGAAAAGGGGGTTGCCAAACTTCCTGTAAAGGACCGGATTCTAAATATTTTCATTTTTACAGACTGTATGCTCTCGCACCATGACTCAACTCTGATGTCATAGAATGAAAATTGTCCTAGACAGTATGTCAAGAAATGAATGGGCTATGTTCCAATAATAATGTATTTATGAAAACTGAAATTTGAATTTTACATAGTTTTCACATGTCATGAAATATTATTTTGACTTTGATTTTTGTCAAACGAATAAAAATGTAAAAATCATTCTTAGCTTGTGGACCTATAAAAAACAGACAGCAGATTGGAGTGACCTACTGTCCTCCTTTGCTGAACCTTGCCTTGGAATTAACTGGTTTAATGATTATGTCTCCACAATGTCTTTTGAAAGATGAACTGGAGTGGGAAGAATCAAAGAGTAAAGTTTTGAGTTCTTCCTCAAAGAATAAATATCTGTTGGTAGAATTTTTATTAATTTTGCAAATGGAAGGAAAGTATAATATTTGGTAATTAGTCAGGAACTCCTAAAATTGCCCTGCATCAGTGGTCCATCACAGGTAAGGTGGTGAGTGTTAAAAGTAGCTTTCATTACTGGCTCCAACTGCCCAGGTGTGTCTGTTAATAAGCCCACATCTTATTTATTCCTTTGTTTCATAGACTTTGGAATTTAGGATAAGTTACAGATGATTTTGAAAGCAGGATAACTGGGGATATTTTGAAAATGAATCACTACGCTTTATTTATAATCCTGAAGAGTAAAACCATTTAAACTTCAAGTAATGATTTCTTTAAAATTTCTGACTTCAGTTTGGGTGAGCAGTTATTTGAGAGAATATTTTAAAAGTCCTATGGGATGTTATTCTCTGTAAATGCAAAAACTTTAAAAATCATCTGAAGTGATTATAATCCTATTAGTGTTATTTTTATAGCTATTACTATGTATAGTGCTTTAACTTATTTTAAGAGAGTAGAGCTTTCCAACTCTTTTTCTTTACTCACATCTCTCTTACACAGCCAAAGCTACTGTTTAATATGCCACCTTTGGAAGATGCTAGTCAGACTGCACTGAAAAATCAGAATGACGCTCAATTTGAAGAAAAAGCAGTTAAGTATTTCATAGGTAGAATATTTAGGGTATGTGGAGCTGAATAGTCAACATACATCTGCTTTACTGTAGGACATACAGGGTAAGTCAGCCTTCGGGTACGCTTCCTAGAAGTTCAACTAAAACTAAATTGTTGGGTTTTTGTCCTCAGTTTTCAAAGATGTTGTGAAATATAGTCACATATAATGCACCATTGATTATGGGAGTACAGATAATTTAAGGCTACTTTTAAATCCTTTGACCACATTTCCCTTCCTACTGGTACTTGTATATTATAAAATGGAGATTATTCATAGTTCTCAGCTTAGTCAGACTGAATTAAGAAGCAAGAAAAGCCTGGGTTTTGTCAGCCAAGTATATTTTAAAACAATTTGTTTATGTCTTAATTATTCATTCTCAGCAGCCTCTCTTTTTAGTATAGAATGTTGAGAGAGAACTGTACACAGTAGCCCACAGAAGGACTATGGGAATGAAAGAGAGAGAGGGAGTCTCTAATATAATGTTCCTTATGCTTTGACTCCTGAAAAGAATTGAGTAAGTGACTCTGCATATAAGTTAGGATGTGGATTATTGGGATTTGAAAGGTAAGTAATTTAATTCCCAAGATGGACTCTGGTGCCATTTAATGACCCAGCTGTGTGATGTGCATGATAGTCAACAGTCTCATGCTGCAATTCAGATATTCAAGAGGAAGGACTGAACAAAAGCTCCTGTGGTTATGTGGGTTTCCTTGTGAACATGCTTTACCTGGAAACCCAAGAGATGTGTACACTTGAGGGAAACAAAGGAGATGTTAATCTCAGAGAGTCTTATTAGATCAGCTATGTTTGGTGGCAGTAAGATACACACCCTGAAAAAAAAAAGCATACCCTATTGTTTTACAGAATGTGCTTGACACAAACCTACTCATAAATTATGCCATAATCACCACTGCACTATGATTTGCATAAGAGTTCAGAGCATATTCAGCTGATATATGACTAGCCTCAAAACTGGAGACATGTACTTTATTTCTTAAAATGTAAATCCTTGAAAAAATACGGTGTGATGGTTTCTGAGTTGTTGGCTTTTTCCCCTTACTGCTCAACTCCTGTTCCTGCATCTCTTTTGGGGAACAATCTTTTAAATTACATCGATTGTCATTTGCATTGTCCCTAACCACAATCATAGCCGTTATATTATCTTCAGATAACTTTTAGTTGTCCCCAGTCTAGATGTCATTCACTGAAGTCTTGCTACCTGTTATCAGCAGTTTCACTGTGGAACTGAGCAGTCCCAGGAAAAAGATAATTCTGCCTTTTACCCTTCACTTGGTTTGTAGTCTTACTCTACGGTCGCATATCTGTGCACCACATTACCTTGTGCATTAAAGAAGAAGCTTGCAGTGATTCTTCATTTTGAAGAGGTGGGGGGAGAAATCTCATTGCCTTGCTTTGTGACCTGAAATATAAAGGGTAAATCAGATTTTTTTTTTGATATTAACTTTGTACTGTTGACTGGAAGTGTTTGTAGGGACTTTAAGCAAAACACCTACCTAGTCTCTCAGGCTGCATTTTCTAGTGCACGCATCCCACTTCAGTGCAACCTCAGCCTTTCCTGAATAGCACTGAATGGAAGCACAGTAGTCAGTGATCGCCTCATAACAAGCAATACCACAGACCAAACCGCCACCCTGAGAACAGAGCAGAAGGAAGGTACAGAAGCACAGCTGGCTGCCGGGGGCCTCTATCTGGCAATGGTAGTGGATGAGGGAACAGATCAGAAATGTGGAGCACACACTTGGACTTTGTTCTTAAATTTTGTGATAGTTTCTGCTTCTGATGTTCCAGTCCCCAAGTGAAAAGCAGATAATGAAGAGTATTACTGGATACTCTCTCTAGGCTAGGAAACGATACATCCCTTTAAACAGGCTTTTCTTGATAAGTCAAAAGTTGGGTTTTCTTACTGACAACTTTTTAGATAAAATCCTCACGCCTTGCTGTGGTTTTCTTTTCAGCATTTCTGTTTTGTTATTTTGAACCCTGAAGTAGAAAGGGGCTCTTAAGCTGCTAGTGAGATGAGTTAACAAAGTTTGACTATAGGTATCTACTGACAGCTAAGTTAAACACTAGATGTGGGGAAACCACTGTAAGTTGCACTAATGTCATTCATTCTAAAGCTTTTTAAAATATAGAGTAACTTTGGCTTTTAATAGATAACATGCAACTTTATGTATAGACCATTGATTCATTCATATATTCGAAGTCTACTTATGCTGTATTTTAAAGCTTTTTTTGGTGTTGCACTCTTGAGGTTGCTTTGATTTTTTTTCTATTTTGTTTTAATTTTTAGAAGGATTCCATGAAATGCTGATCTTTTATGGTGGTTAAAAAAAAAAGCCTTTTCCTTTCATTTTACTATCTTGAAGCTTGGAAAAAGAATATATCTGAAATTATTTCTCTTTTAATTATTTAAAAAAAAAGAATGACAGTTTGTTATATGTAATGGGTTGTCATGTGGAAGTGCATAGAGGAGAAAAGGGACACATCTGCATTTTATTTTATATCCTTCATATAGGAAGCAGCAGGTAAACTGTGAGTGTTGATTAAACCAAGTTAAGGTTGACAGGAAAAATGCCCTGCAGTGGTCTCCAGGTGAAGCTGAGTGGATTTTTTTCCCAGAAGACAGGCTTTGTGTTTATAAAACAGTGATGAGAGGAGGTCCTCATGGCGGATTTTCTTTTTGAAAATTATATGTCCATCTTGGCCCTTCGGTCCCGGGGAAGATTCCGGAGTTAGTCTATACTCTTAATGTCTCTTAGACTCAGAAGCAATAGAGACTCTCATTATGTTTTTATGCCAGTATTGTGCTTTTTTGTAGGCTAGCTAAATTTAAAGCATCCTTGGAGCGTACTGCATTGTTGTGATAAAGTCATTGGATCTGTACAGCTATGCTTACCGGAGGCAAAAACCCTCTTGAGCATTTAGACCTAGAGCCTCTGTTTCATCTCTTAGATGGGATGGATGAAACCATGTGGCTAGTTGATTGGCTCAGCTAAGTCAAATAGACTGTTGATGATCAGGGATTCAGGCACCAGCTATCCATTTAGCCTTCATTTCCTGACTTAGCCTACTGATATTTGCCCATCTCCAGTGATGCTAATGAACTGGCTTTGGTTTACTCATAAATTCTAAAGTATACCCCATTGTGACCAAATAGCAAAGGACTATATACAGCTCAGGGCAGGTTACTAACCTCATTATAAAAAGTTTAAAATACATCTTTTTTATAGTGCATGTGCTATTGCCTCCCCCCAAAAAATAACTCTCCTTACTTGATCTGTCAAGCCCAGAATAAATTAAAATGTGATTTCTAGCAGCATTATTTTCACTTAAAAATGGCATGCAATAGTCACACTGATGTCTGGTACTCTTCATTTTAACTCAACTGACTATGCACTGACTACGTGTGTATTCTCTCAATAGTGAATGTTAAAATAATTGTTGCCATTTCAGGTTTCTCTTAGACTTTCCCCCCTTAAACTAATAATAATAATAATAATAATAATAATAATAATAATAATAATAATAATAATAATAATAATAATAGTAGTAGTAGTAGTAATAATAATAATAATAATAATACTTTTAGTACTAAAGAATAGTGGGAAAGGGACTATCCAATTACAAAAAAAAAAAAAAAAGACCAATAGCAATAAAACATTTTTTTCCCCAAGAACTTTTTTCTTCAAAATATTTGAAGGAAATTTCTCCTTTGATTTTTAACCTTCCACTCCCAATTGTTTCTTTCCTCGCTATCCAGAAATGTTTCATACAGGAGAAATAAATAGATTTGGTCCACTAAAATAATTTATCTGTATAATTCTTACATCTTATTTCAGGTATTTTTATTTGGAGCAAAAGTACTTGGAGGCCCATGGCTGGGCTCCAGAGAGTCTGCAGTTCTCCTAAAAGTATATGCAAAATTATATGCTTCCTATATAATGTACATTTCCCTGGGGAAAAGATAAATTTTCGTCAGATTCGTAAAGTCCGTGACTACAAAAATAGGAACTACTGATTTATTAAAACCACCTGAAATGGCTTGATTATAGGGCGAGTGTCTTCATTGCTTATGGAGCCTTCTTCCCTCTCCACTCTGCTCACCTGCTAACCCCCTTTCAGCATTCTAGCAGTTCTTTTTTTTTCCCCAAGATCCAAGGTTGGGATTGTGTGTCTGGTGGGAGAGGAGAGGAGACTGTTGGGCCTGCAGGTTGAACTTGAAGATAAAAATCAGTTGAAATGAACATTGGAGCTTAAGCAACAGCAACAAGACACTACAGTTGCAGTGAGAGTGGGAGTGGGTGAGGTTAAGGAGAACATATTTTGGTATAATTATATGTTCATTCTAGGATGTATATGGCATTTTTTTTTCATAGACTGTATCAGTGCCACAGAATTGGCTTAAGTTATCTCTATTTTAATGATAAGAATATGGGAGGAAGTACGCAAATACTTTAAGAATCAGGATTTGTAGTAACTTAATTCTTCTATATACAGAGTTATAATAACTAATCTTGTCTGCCAAAAAAGAAGTCAGCTACAACCATTTATATTTTCCAAATACATTTCTTAAATTTTAAAAGCACGTTAATAAGTTCATGAAGATTAGGAGTAGTTTCTTTTTATGTATAGCATACAATTAAGACCAAAAAAATGCAATTTAGACGGCACTCACTAATTGGCAGCCGTGGCGGGCATCCTATTAGCTGCTGTTGATTGAATTATTTAAATTCAGGTTAATGGACTGAATTTCATATTTCCCTAATTTTCTCATTTTCTTAACGTATACATTTTTCATTTAAAGTTATCTCAGTACTATTTTTGGAATGGTGTAGGTTATAGACAAACAGACATAAACAAATTGCATTGAAGTAGATTATTGATCTGTATATTTTAAAGAATTGGAGGTATTTTGACCATTGGTGTTTATGGTCTTATAGACTAGGCCTATGTCTCAGTCAGCATGGACTACTATAACAAATTACTGTGGACTGCGTGACTTAAACAACAGACATTTCTCATAGCTCTGAAGCCTAGCAAGTCCAAGATCAAGGTGCTGGCCGATTCGGTTCTTGGTAAGGGACCTCTTCCTGACTTGTAGACAGCCATCTTCTCGATATGGCTCTGCATGACAGAGGACAGAAAGAGAAACAAGCATTCTTGTGTCTCTTCCTGCATGGGCACTAATCCCATCAGGGCTGTATCATCGTGACCTCTTACCTCGCAAAGACCACACTGCAAATGCCAGCGCACTGGGTTTCAACACATGAATTTTGAGGTCCCAAACGTGTAGTCTATGACAGTACGTATCACTTTTAAAATCCTGTAACAAATGTTTAAGTAAAATGAAGACATTAATACATAAGTTATATCAATTTATCTTTACCAAACACTGAGATAGGAATTAAGAGAGAATTTAATTCAGTTGTTCTGTTTTGGCATCATATGACATCAGCTGATTTCAAACCAGCTGTATGTGTGCCTTTAAAATATACAAATCATAAATGATATAAGCCCCATAAATACGTGGCGTGGGGACAACTTAAAGCCCTAAGCCTTCCGGGATGGTGTCTGTAGGTGCGAGACTACCCAAAGACTGTCTCATGAGGTTCTGTTCAGTCTGCAAAGGATGATAAAGCTTTGCTGAATGGTTTTGTCCCAGACGCACTGTGAGTAAGATGGCTGGTAACAACAGATGTAACCCCCTTTGATGCATTGTATGCATTTATTATGAATTACTCAAATGTGACAGTACACAAGTCACCAATAAAATAGAACTATTTTATGAAAATTATGAGGGCAAGGGTGAGGTTCTCTCAAGTATGCCAACAAAATGCAATTAAACAGACTGTATTGTGAAAAAGTCTGCTTTGGGTTCATTTTGCGTAATACATTCATTTAACTTGTCCCCACATAGCCAAATGTTCAAAGGGGCCGAAATGTGCAACCCAGTTTCCCAGTCTGAGGTTTGGAGGCTGGGTTGCAGTCCTCAAAGGCAAGGCCTCTGTGTATTAGGCGAAGCTGGGAGAATGCAAGGGAGGGCCAACTTCATGCTCCTGAGTGTCGTGGGTCCATGTCAGTCTCTGCAGGGCCACAGAGATCTGAGCTGAATCGCCCTGTGCGCCGTCTTCCCTCTTTTCCTCTTAGAACACCAAATGATTAACTAAAGAACAAAGAAATCCAGATTTCATATATCTCCTCCAGCCGCTTAAAATGAGAAAATAGAAAGAAAAATGGCCTTGATCCTCTTAAAAAGGATAGTTTTGCACTTTTTAAAATTTTCAGACTCTCATCTCTCAGTTTCAGCCTTTTTTCTTTGGTAAGAACTTCTTGTATGTAGCTATCAGCTCTGGAAAGAAATGAGAACACAACCATTAGACTGAGAATGAAACCATTTTCTTAATCATTTAGATTTTTGAGATATTGTCAATGACCCTTTTCAAAACCGGTATTTCTATGAATACCTTGTTAAGATGCTGAAGGTAGTAGAGACCTGTCTGGGTTTAGGATTGGCTGCATGACATTTCTGTCTCATGTATTTTTCCTGCCTTGTTTCAATTAACAATATACATATTAATTTTAGTTGGTGATCTTATTTTTATGTCTGAACTTTACCTGCCTGTGAGGTCACACTGTGTGCTGTATACCTAATTGAGAGCTGGTTTGTGTGCTAAATTCCTTTTTTGTATCATTACTATTGTCTAGTTCTGGTTCATATATTCAAATATATCCAATAATTTTATTTCCTTAGAGAAGTAATTTTACCAATAGAAAAGTGGTCAGATCTATTTCATTTAGAAACTGTATCTAAATATATATTTAATTTAAATTAAACCTTGCAGTCCTAACACTAGTTGAGATGATTAAAAAGGATTCTTTTATGAATATATTTCTGTTGGAGAGATCATTCTGAGTAGTTTTCCTTTTTTACATTCTTCAAGAAAATGTTACTAATAGAAGATAAATAGTCTTAAAAATTAAGTAAACTTGAAGTGATTTTTAATAACTTTGTTTTTATAATTATATATTATGCTTTGTTTGCAGGACCGTGTAAATGCGTTAGAAACGGTAAGTTGGGGAATTTTCTTTCTCCTTCTGTCAGAATCACTGCTGGGTCCTTGGTGTGGATTTCAGAGCACTCCCCAAAGGAAGCAGTCCCAGAAAGCATTTCTAAAACTACATCTAAGAGTCAAAGGGGAAAATAAGCTAAACTATGCCTGAAAGGTATGTTGATAACAGACTTTTAAAATGAAAAAAAAAAAATACAGGAAAAAAGCAAAAATATGATATTTAAGTGGTCACCACTCTCAGAAGATGATGTTGCCAATATGTACTGATTTATGGAAAACATAATTAGTTTAAATGTAATTATGTTTTCCTTTTATTTCTGTATCTCCCAGTCGCTAAAAGGATGAGTCAATAAGAAAGTCAGATCGGGATGCTATTTACACTTTGAAGTCTAGACGTTCAACATTTTTTTTCAATATCCAAATAATGATAAAGCCTTTTTTTCAATAATCTTACTTGAGGGAGTCTATTATTAGAAAATCATCTTTTTAAAGTGCATGAGCGTAAAGATTATGTGCTTGCAATATTTATTGGAAAATGATTTACATACTTGTGAATAGAAAAAAGGGGAGACAACTTACTGTGTGGCAATAAAGTAATGGTTAGATAAGGTGTGAAATGTCCACCCAACATGACACAATGATTATGAAAAAGGAGTATTATATAATGTTAAATGGAAACAAATTCAAGACACAAAATTGCGTGTACCTGAATGGTAACTTGTGATGAGAGGCATATGAAAAAAGAATACAAAAAATTGAGAACCATCTTAATAGTGACTTGTTAAATAAGAATTAAGGCTGTGATTTTACTCCTTTGTCTGTTTGCAAGTTTAAAATAAAAGATTGTGTTAAATTTTTATAATAAAAGCCATGTGGATTGAATGAATGATAAAATAAGTTATGGTATACTTTATGATGAAATGTTATTCAGCCATAAAAAGTCATTTTCAGAAAGTAAATATTGCCATGCTGTTACATGGTGTGAGGTGAGGAGAAAGTATTTAATGGTATATGGAGAGTATGATTCAAATGTTGAATATATGTATTTTGTATTAAAAAAAGGCTTTTGAAAACAGACAAAATATTAAAAGCAGTTTGGGACTAGTGGTGATTTTTTTTATGCTTTTAATGAGCAGGCAAAAAAATAAGAAACTTATACACAATAAGGCTACTAAAGAATAAAATATTTATTTTGTGATTATGAGGAATGGAAAGATGCTAATAGAGCACATTTTAGTCCTGTGTAAGCAAGTCATTTTGATCAGCAGTGTCCAGACCCTAGTGGATAAATAATCTATTCCTTAGATTTAACTGGGCCATTTGGAAAGTACACTGACCCTCTCAGTTTCAGTATGATGACATTATAGATGTATTAAATGTTTAGTGTTCCTTCACATATATTTTACTTACTCTTAGAAAGTGTCTTGCCAACAGGATTTGGCTTGTGAATTAAATGCTCTTTTTAAAAGTATGAACAAAAACAGAAATTTTGAGTTTGAGGACTTGGGTTCAGCATACAAAATGCCACTTATACAGCATTTAGTAAATCACTCGTTTCTTGACTCCTTCATCTGTAAAAATGATTATAAGTAAACTTATTTTATCAGGGTGTTATGAGAATTAAGAGAAAATATATGTGAAAATATTTAGGACCAAACAAATGTTAGGTTATCATTATCATTATGTGCTTGCTTATTATTTCTTATTTAATCATTTTAATTAAACCGATATGTGAAGCTGAAAATTGTATCAATAACAACAAAAAGCCTATAACTTTTATTAGTATTTGTTAATCTTTTTTACTTACATAATCTCTTTGCTAACAAAGTACTATGGCATTAAATCTTAAATGCTTTATTCTAAGGGTTCCTCTAGGAATAAAGGATAAAAATAAAAAGTCGTCATGAGAAAAATAAAATTGATTAAATGAACTAGGTTTTTCACAGTGGCAGTTTTCTCAAGATGGTTTTAATTTGAAATAATTATAAGTAAAACCATAAAAATGAAAATGCTCAGTAATAATGTTAATACTGAAATGTTATGAAATCCTGTGACTTCATGTGGCATTATAAGGAGCAGATTTAATACACTTGTTAGACTATTCAGCTGGTGAATTATTTTATAGTTCATAAAATCAAATATGCTGGAAGCGGTCTCAAGATCATTTACAATTCTCTTGCAACTCAGCACTTAAACTATAGAAAAGTATTGGTGGTCCCTTATTCGGTTTAGTTGATACTTGGATATGTAAGGCTTTGAATGTAGGGTGTATATTCTGGTGATACAAATCTGAAAAGTGTTTGAAATTTCATTATTCCATTAGGAATATTTACAATAGATTAATTTTACAGGTTCAGTAGGTTTAACACCAGAAAATAAGATGGTGCTTTCATCATATTGAGTTAACTTGACTTGGCTTGTCACCAGTTGTCTACATGGGTCACAGTTGTGTCTCTTTTTCCTCCTCTTTCTCAACTCTCCCTTCTCCTTCTTCACTAGCAAGTAAACTTGTTGGATTACAAATTACATTTTGATTGCAAATGCATCCCTAGGGCTTGTCAAAAATTCCTAATGTATAGTGGGTAATGAATAAACATCTGTTGAATGAAAGAATGGATGTCAAACTGAACATTATAAGACTGTTCTTTGGAATATAGGTACACACAGCCCCAAGAGCTGGGGGGAAGGTTACCCAGAAGGATATCAGTTTATTCTCTTTTCCTCAGCCCTTCTGATCAGCACTACACTTTATTTGCTGTTTCACAGAAGCTCTAATGAGCTTCATTAAAGTTTAGTGTGAATTTCCCTAGAAAAGAACCACCTTCAGCCAAAACATAGTAGGTTGTTCCCCAAATAAAATTAAGTGGTTACCTGAAAAAAATCATCTTGACCGAGAGCCCCAGTTCATGGGCCACGGATGGGACTCAGTAGTGGCTATTCATTGGGCCTAAGGCACTATGTGTACGATGAAGAGGAGAAAAGGAAAATGAATTGTGATTAGTTCTCTCAAGGCATTTGCACTTTAATTGAGGAGAGAAGTTCCTTACATATAACTGAATTGATGTTATAAGATAAATATGCACTGTCTACAGCATGTGAATAAGAATGCATTTTGTAGAAAGTATTACGAAGAAACAATAATTGTAAAATAAATTCAGACGTCACTGAAGTCTAGGTTTATCAGGAAGAGCATGGCTTTCGTAGTTGAGGACATGATGGAGGAGATTAGATCCATCACTGAAATGTAAAGAATCAGTAGTGTCAGGTAGAAAGAGTCAGAGAAGACATTGCATGTTGGGAAAGTAATCAAAGTTTAAAGGCATCAGTGAACAAAGGGTCTGTTAAAAGGATGTTTAAGAACAGTTTAAGGTAAAATTATGAAATTATGACTCTCATGCAGATATAAAATGATCTCATGACAAATGAGTTTATTTAGCTCATTAATTAGTGAAAGAATGAGCAAGATGTTACTTACAGCTCTAGGGAACATTCAGAGAGCACTTATGAGTACTGAAATGAATTTAAAATAGAGGCAACACTGGCTTCTTCCATAGTGGAGGAAGGAAATCAACTGAACCTCCCTGACAAAATTTATTTACATGTCTATATACAAGAATCATTTGCATAGCTATCAGTCCTCTACAACTCATAAAGTTATAAATAGCTCAAAGACAAAGACTGGTACAGAAATCCCACAGAATCAGAAAACCCAGAAGGGTCTGCTAAGCAAGAACTAGTTTTTCATTGAAAATACCCAGGTAAGTTTTTGTTCCATTTCAAAGACTTTCACATTATTTTTTTCTTGTAGGCTCATTGGAGATAACACAGAGAGTAACAGGAGACACTTTGAAGTGCTGAAATACAAATCAAGGAATTTAGATTTTGATCTTTTCTATCAGGGTTACAAGTAGTTTTCTTCCTGAGTGCCTGTTCCTATCGGTTGGTACTGACTATTGAGATATTCTGTTGAGAAGGATTCTGGGCTGCTCTTTTGGAAAGAATTGATGTGATCCCTTTGCATTCTGTCCTGTGCATTTCAAGGGTGAGAGGTGAAAGCTGGTAGCACGGCTGTTTAGCCCATAGGGAGTATTAATAGTTTTTAATCAGGGGTTGTGGTGTGGGGAGCATGGTGTGTGGGAGTACCGCTGTAGTGGTGGTGTGCAGCACGGAGCGGACTGGTGACCGACTGCAGGTAAGGGCAGGGGAAAGTGCTTGTGGAAGTAATACGACTTTAGGACTGTGCTTGGAAAGTTAGGGATTGGGGTGGTTTGCTATCAGAAAATCAGGGTTAAAGTGGTTACCCTTTTTTATAGAAAGGAACTAGTGAACTTCATAAGTGGTAGGTCAAGGAAGAAGAGGAGATACAGGCAGGACTGGAAGAGGTAGGAGTCATTTAAGGAAATGAAAGAGAAAGGAAGGCCAGTCAACTTGGAGACAGAGATTCTGTTTTTTGTCTCACCGCCTCAGATCTATATTTTCATTTCCAGAAATACCATGATAATTTAGATTCTCATACCTTTGTGTTAGTTTGAGTTATCATAACTTCAGTTAACAGAGAAATCCAAAAAATAATAGCGGGTTAAATAAGATAGAAATTAGCTTCTCCTTTGTGTAACAATCCAAATATACGGCATCCATGGCAGGTATGGTTATAGGCAGGTTTATTTTGTTATTTTGCACTATCATCTTCAATATATTGTGTCCCCCTCCTGATCTGAGATGCCTGTTCCACCTCTAGTCCTTATATTTATATTATAAGTAGACAAAAGAAAGGGAGAGCATGTATGTAACTTCCCTTTAGTGAAAACTGGAATTTACACATATCATCTGTGTTCATTTCCATGTGCCAGAATTTAGTGGCATGATTATAAGTAGCTTTAAAATTCAAAAAGAACCAGATAAGCCATAGACTTTTGGAAATTTGAAAGTAAACTTCTAAACAACTCACAGGTCAAGAAATGAATTATAATGGAAAAGAAGCAACATGCCCAACTCATTATGAATTGGCATAACCTTTGAGACAAAACCAGACAGAATGTATAAATAAGGAAAATTCAGAAACATCTCACATTAACATGGATGCAAAAATATACATAAAATATTAGCAAAATGAAGCCAGGAATGTATAAAAAGTATAATTAATCATGAACACTGACAAATTACCAATTCATCAATTGAGTTTATTCCAGCAATTGAGTTGGTTTAACATTAGAAAAATCAATCAGTATAATTCACCACAGTGACAGGTTAAGGAGAAATATTTTTAATAATGTCATCCCACTAGATGAATAAGAAGCATTTATTCATGTGATATCATTATCATCCTCATAAACTTTTTAGCAAACTAAGAATAGAAGGAAACTTCCTTAATCTGACAAAAGTCATGAGAAAAAAAATCTATGGCAAATCTCACCTTAGCATTTTGAAAGTCCTTCTTTAAGACCAGGAATAAGCAAAGGATGCCCCATTTCACAGTTTCTATTAGACACTGTGTAGGTGTTACTCGCCACAGCATCATTTGGAAATAATGTTGTTGTCTGTATAAAAAGCTTTAGGAATTTGTAGTTAAATTATGAAAAATAAAGTTTAACGAGCTTGATAAAAACCAGTTTATGAAAGTCCATTTTACTTCTAACTCCAGCAATAATCCCTGAGAAAATGTAATTAAAAGTACTATAGCAATAAGAAAGTAACAAAGAACACAAAGTATACAGGAGAGTGTCTAACAAAAAAATTCAGGTCCTTCATAGAGAAGACACTCTGGAATAGCCAAGATGTTTCTGAAGGAGAGCAAGGTGGGAGGAGTTTTCCTCACATATATCAAACTTTATTAAAATTACTGAAATGTAGGATAGTGTAGTCCTGACAAAAGAATAAATAAATAGATTCATGTAATCAAATAGAAAATCCAGAAACAAATATGTGTACATAGAAACTTGATGTCTGACATAGCTCCCATCACATAAGAGGGGTGTAAGGATGGACTTTTTCATAGATGATATGAAAAAAAATGAAATTGAACCCCTATCTCAGATGCAAAAATAGATGAAAGCTTAAGTGTGAATGATGCACCATAAAAGTTTAAAACAAAATACAGTTAATATCTTCATGACCTCGGGACTTAGGACTTAGGGGGAAGAAAAGGCACTGAAAACATAGATTATAAAGGAAATGATTGATGTAACCACATCAAAGTTAAAAACTCCCACAAATCAAAAGACAACATAAAAAGAATGAAAAGAAAAGCCACACTTACAATATATTTGTAGCAGAAAATATAACTGACTACCATTTTGTTTCCAAATCAATTTGTATCCAAATCTTATTGCCAACAAAGCAATTGTAAAAAGATAAACAACTCAGAAATTAAAAAGAAAAAAAAAGAAAAAAGGTAAAAAACACGAGCAAGCATTTCATTTGAAGAAGCATGCAAGAATATAATCAGCTTCGTTCGTAATCAGGGAAATGCTAATTAAAACCACAAAAATTGTCATTTTCTCTATGTACATATTATATGTACTCTTTTGTTTCTGTGACACATTTCACCAGAAAGCAAAGGGAATTGAAACATGTTAGCAGAACTTTCGTTTTTACAACAAAATGATTAAATGTTTTCCCTGACAGTAACGTAGTCTGTGCGTGGTCTTCTGGTAGCATACCCCCACAGTACACAAAGATCTTCCAAAGGGTAGTCAGACATAAACAGGTTAAAGAGAATTGATTTTTTTTAATTTTTTTTTATTTTTTTAACCTTTTTTATTGATTTATAATCATTTTACAATGTTGTGTCAAATTCCAGTGTTCAGCACAATTTTTCAGTTATTCATGGACATATACACACTCATTGTCACATTTTTTTCTCTGTGAGTTATCATAACATTTTGTGTATATTTCCCTGTGCTATACAGTGTAGTCTATTCTACAATTTTGAAATCCCAGTCTATCCCTTCCCACCCTCCACCCCCCGGTAACCACAAGTCTGTATTCTCTGTCTGTGAGTCTATTTCTGTCCTTTTATTTATGCTTTGTTTTTGTTTGTTTGTTTGTTTTTGTTTTTGTTTTTTAGATTCCACATATGAGCGATCTCATATGGTATTTTTCTTTCTCTTTCTGGCTTACTTCACTTAGAATGACATTCTCCAGGAGCATCCATGTTGCTGCAAATGGCATTATGCTGTCGGTTTTTATGGCTGAGTAGTATTCCATTGTATACATATACCACCTCTTCTTTATCCAGTCACCTGTTGATGGACATTTAGGCTGTTTCTATGTTTTGGCTATTGTAAATAGTGCTGCTATGAACATTGGGGTGCAGGTGTCATCCTGAAGTAGATTTCCTTCTGGATACAAGCCCAGGAGTGGGATTCCTGGGTCATATGGTAAGTCTATTCCTAGTCTTTTGAGGAATCTCCACACTGTTTTCCATAGTGGCTGCACCAAACTGCATTCCCACCAGCAGTGTAGGAGGGCTCCCCTTTCTCCACAGCCTCTCCAGCATTTGTCATTTGTGGATTTTTGAATGACGGCCATTCTGACTGGTGTGAGGTGATACCTCATTGTAGTTTTGATTTGCATTTCTCTGATAATTAGTGATATTGAGCATTTTTTCATGTGCTTTTTGATCATTTGTATGTCTTCCTTGGAGAATTGCTTGTTTAGGTCTTCTGCCCATTTTTGGATTGGGTTGTTTATTTTTTTCTTATTGAGTTGTATGAGCTGCTTATATATTCTGGAGATCAAGCCTTTGTCGGTTTCACGTGCAAAAATTTTCTCCCATTCCGTAGGTTTTCTTCTTGTTTTATTTCTGGTTTCCTTTGCTGTGCAGAAGCTGAGACTGGATTTTTATATCCTCAGCTTCTACCTGCACATTATCCTAAAATAGCTCTGCTTGTAGAAGCTCTCTTTACCCTTCATGATCAACCTCCTCCCACTTTACAAAAGAAAGCCCTACTTCTCACCCATCCAAGGTCCCATTATAGCAAATTCCCCCAGGCGACTGAGGGTGCAAAACAAGGGGCAAGTTAAGATTTTATTGTCTTCAGGTCCTCCTTTAAGCAAGTTATTAAGGTAAGGCTTCTTGTCCTTTTTAGTACTACACATATTTTTTGTAAGAACAGAGAGTTGTATTAGATATGTGGAGTGTTGAGAATGAGTTGTTCTGAAAATAACATATATTATTGATTTGAGGGGGAGTGAAGACAGCTTTATTTAATGATCTCACCTCTTCCATCACCCTACTATAATCCAAGAATGGATAGCTTCAGAAAGCAAAGCTAAGAAGTGTTGGAAAGAAGTGACTGAAAGCCGCAGTGTCTTATTTCATCCAGGTTAACAAGCTCTGGCCCGGCTCCATGCCTTATCTATTTATCTATCTTAGAATTATGATTCAAAAGTAGGATGTTTGTCACAAGGACACATTAGCACATTTCATAGAATTAAAAAGTGAAGCCAGAGATTTTTTTCTGCCAGAAAATAAGGCTGCTTTGGCTGATTGGTCTGACAAGAGGACTGGGCTTTGCCAAGCTGCAGCTCTGAGGTTTGGATGCAAGTATATTTAATGCTAAGGTAAAATAAATGTATTAAAGTTTTTAACTGATAGAATGGTATTGAAATTAATAGGATTTTTTGTTTTTTGCATAAGTTAACTTCAATGAAATGTCTCTAACTGAAAAAAGAACTGTTGTAGTCAGTTGACAAGTCTTGGTAAATAAAGCCTTTTGGGTATACCTTCCAGAAACAGCAAGTGAATGACTTTAATAACTACATCACAATCCTTTGGCAAGTCAAGTGCTGTCTAATTCTTTGCTTTCAGCAAAATTGAAAGAGGACCTAATCAAGCTGATAGATCATTAAAATTAATTTTCAATGACAGATCACTATGTAATCTTTGCTGTAAAACTAGGAAGGCCTTCAAGAAATTGAGTGATGTTATAGCAAAACTGCTTTCATTCTCACATACTTGTTTTACGTGAACAAGATTTCTCAGTGAGTACATTTATAGAAACAAGTAATAGAAATGGAACCCTGTCTTGCTGAAACAAAAATGAACATTTACCCATTTACCCATGGATACATGAGCTAATTGAGTGCAGGAGAAGAGGAAGCTCTGTCCATCCCAATAAGAGAGAGACTTATGGAAGCTTTGGGGGGTTTTGACATTTCACATTTAATTTTTTTCTCAAAAATTTTAATATACCTGATATTAACCATATGATAATTCAGTCAATAACAATGTGTAACACTTAGAGCATCATGATCATAGGAAGTTTTAAAAAACAGTTTTTCTCTCTGTGTATGAACATTTTTGTTAAAGAAAGATGCAGTAAGATAACCTGTAAGAAGGCCTGCAAACATAAATACGTTTTATATTAGGATGAAAGTCTGTGAGGGAAAAGAGATTTGAAATAAATTCAGAGCGAAAAGAATAATATAAAACCTTTGTCTTTGAAAGAGGATCTTACTTAGTTATTTCGTAAGTGGATAAATGGTGGTAACAAATTAATGAGGGATTTAAAGTTCGCTGGATAAGTTTATATGAGGAATATGAGTTTTATTTGAAAATGATGATATATTTACAACATTCCAGGGTTTTCATCCTTTGCAACTATCTAAACTGATGAAAAGCATTTCAACCACTAAAAATGTGTGTGTGAGAAGGAGAGTAAGGGAGATGCACAGATTAAACAATTATTTAGGGAGAATGTAATAAAATTTTGAAACTCATTGACTTAGAGCAAATGTGTAATTTGTAGTTGCAGTTTGTTAGTGCTTAATCAACTTCTCAAGTCAGAGTTACTTAAAACAATCTAATACCCCTATATTTTCAATATTTACTTACAAAGATAATTTATAGGATAAATCCTAATGTGTAGCTATATGGAGAAAAAAGTGCACAGATTTGCCTATCTGAGAAAACTTATACAAGACCCCGAAAAACTTTTAGAACTATGACTTTTAAAAGTATGTAAAAAAAGAACTGTCAGAGCCTTAAGCACATCTCTAAAGAATTCATTCAGCTAAAATTAGTGGTAAAAGATTTGAGCTATGCACACCAGCTGATCTTCAAGATCTTGGTGTCCAAGAGTGCAGGATATCCAGTATGTCTCTATGGAAATTACCCAGTGATGCCATGTGCTCTGATTTCACTTGTCTACCATTAGAGTAGGCAATGGTTATTGCAGACTTACTTTCTTTGTATTTTTTTCTTTTTTGTTATATATACATATGTATATATTTCTTTTTTTCAATTAAAGTATAGTGAGTTTATAATGTGTCAATTTCTGGTGTACACCACAGTGCTTCAGTCAACAGGAGCATACATATATTCGTTTTCATATTCTTTTTCACCATAAATTATTACATGATATTGAATATAACTCCATGTGCTATATAGTATAAATGTGCTGTTTATCTGTTTTATATATATTAGTTAGTATCTGCAAATCTCAGACTTTCAATTTTCTTTCCTTCCCACCATGAATCTAGCACTAATTGTGCTTCCTCCGACTATGTGTGCAAGTGACTACAGGCACATAAGTTGTTGAAGGACCGTTACTCTTTGCTAGGACACCAGATTCTGCCCTGGGGCACTTAGGAGTATATGGACCGAGAAGAGTTAATGTACTTAACTAAAGTGTCCCGGTTTAGCTCAGGAAATAACTGACTTGAGTATGTAAATGTGGCCAAATAACTGTTAATTATTTGCAATGCCTCTTCTAAGTATTTGTAAGAATCTATCTCTTTATAAAGCCAGAACTTGCTGTTTCAAAACCAAAGATCAAGCTAGGTTCAATTTTGGTTTTGCCAAGGCTATAAGCCTCTCATTGAAGTTGCCTGAAAGGTTCAGTCAAATTGGCTTTACACCAAATAAAACGCAGTGTGCTCTGTACGATTTTGACCCAGAATCAGGTGAATCTCAGCAGTTTTGGCTGAGCTACATTGTAAAATTTTGGATTTGTTCGAACTTGACACTTCCTGGGAACCCATTCAAACTGAAACCGGAAAAAGGTTTTGCACAAACCCTGTCCTAGCCCGTTCTGCCAAGTTTCCCACTGCTCTAATGTTAGTCTACCTTCTGTATATTCACTTCGAGGGCAAGCGGAAATATCCTCATGAATCTCTCATGAGGGATCTTGGTTGAAACAATCTAGACTTTCTCCTTTCACCACCTTGTCCCAAAACACAGAGCCTGTATTCTGTTTTGGTCAGTATTAAAATATGTATGATTTCCAATAATGGGGTCAGCTTCAAAGGGTTAAATTTCAAAAACACAACTGTGCTTATGTTCAAATGAAGAAAATACTGTTAAAACAAATGTACTGTGTATACAGAGTTGCAACCTTGTGGCCAAAGATGATGACCAGTTTAAAAATGTAAGACTTCCTTCAGCCTGCAAAAATGGTACCTCACAGCCCTGTCAAATTTTTCATCAATGTGGTGACACAGGGAAAGTATCTTTGAGAAATTACATAATGAATGCAGCTTTACCAGCAGATGAATTTAGTATTATCGAATTGCTCAGTGTTTGGAGGTCAGACTGACAGCTTCATATTTGATGCTGATAAGTAGTCTGGGTGCCTGACTGCCTTGCTTGATAATGTGTTTTATAATCCTGTTCCAAATACTATCAATAACAGTGCATTCTCTGGGTAAAAAGCTTTTGCTTTATGTTGTGAAGATGATATGAGTGTATATTACAAAACACTTTCTCAAGTATCTTTCTGAAAAATATGATATATATAAGAAATGGTTTCTGTTCTCTTTAAGAGAACATATCTGGGTGAAATCTCAGAGTAGTAATGTATTTACTTTTTTTTAAGATCCTAACTTAACTATAAAACAACATATTGGTATTAAACCCTTCATATATAGTTGGTGGGAATAGTGTCTGTTACATGTTTGAAGTAGTCTTTACATAAAAAAAGCTGATTTGGGAATTTTTCATTTTGTGCACCTAATTTTAACCAATTGTCTACAGGTTTCAGCTGAAAATTATTGTATCCCTAGTTTAAAATGATGGAAAGTGATATGGAAAAACAGCACTTGATTTAGAGTCAGAAAAGATAGGTTCTGGTCATATCTCCCCCATAACCAGGTGTATGACCCTTGCTTGGCAAGTTGTTTAACCTCTTTTCATTTCAATTTTCCTTTTTTTTTTTTTTTTTTCAGTGATTGGGCTGGACTAGGTGATGTTTAAAAGGCTCTTTTATCTAATAGGCTCTAGTCTAGGAAGAATTAAAAAGTCGATCTTCACCAATTTCCACCCCTACCAATAGTCTCCTTCAAACAATTCACCCTACTTTAATCATGTAATGGTATATAACAGATGCTTATTGAATCCCTGCCATGTTTCAGCAGTGTCGTATCAGATTAGGTCCCTGCTGCCATGGATCTCACATTTTAGATAATGTTACACCTGGAAGAAGTCTTAGAGACCCTTGTCAAAACCCCTCGCCCTATAAATAAGAAGTCTGGAGGCCAGAGGAGTTTATATGAGTTGCCAAGAGTGGCAAAACTAGGGCTAGAGTTCAAGTGTCCTGAGTAGTGACTCCGTGTTCTTTCCATTCCACATATTCCACTTGTGACTCTTGAGAGTAATGAAGACATGAGTAAGGAATGCTTTACAAGTATCTAGTGAATGATACAAAGTGAAGAGGAAGAAAATTAACAAGCAGACCCCCTGTTTACCTTGAGCAGGACAGAGAAGTAGAGTCATAAATAGGACACTGACATTCTTGGGCCGTATCTAGAATTGTCAGAATATGCCTTCAACCTACCTTTTGGTAAATGGAGTTTAATAAAGCAACTTCGATCAAGTTTTCTGCCTTGTGAATGCTGGAGAAGAGAGTCGGCGTGCCCCTAGGTTGCATTGCTAGTTCTGTCTTGAGCTTGTTCAGTGATAGTAAATGCCTCAGTTGATTTTTTTTTTTAATGCTCTAATTCCACTTACAAAACTGTTTATAAAGTTTGTTTAGGGCTTTTAACAAACTTTGATCTCAGATGAAAGGCTGGAGAGAGTATAAACTATCACTATTATCACTATTAATATAAATATCCAAAGTGGTCTTATGTTAATTATTTAATGTTAGTGAACGATTTTATCCTATCACTGCCCCCGAATACATTATATTTGAACATCAAACAGTAAAAGTCCAAACCACCAAAATAGCCATACCCTCATTATTCTCTTTAGGCTCTTTTCTTAATTATTTTGTCTGGCTGGTGTTCATAAGTGATTTTCTGGAGCTTCTTTAATATTTTTCTCTACTAGCATCTCAGTCTCTACCTATAGCCACAGCAAAGGCCATCCTTGACTTTTTTGTTTCACTACCATCAGACATTAACCAGATAGTCTAAAGCATGCTGAATTTGACTTACTGACTTTAAAGACCTGGATTCTGTGGAATACTCCCTTTATATCTTTTCAGAAAACTTACTGTTTTCAGCTTTATCCCTGTCATTTCTACCTCACAACTCATTTTGCTTTGCAATACCTCAAAACTCCATGTTAGACACTAGTTTTTCCTTGAAGAAGAGTGTATTTGTCCCCAGACATGTCGGAGTTCACCGAGAGGGTAAGGCAAAGGGCAGGTGATCTCCAGATTTCTTAGAGAATGATTAGGATTCGGTGGACTGAGAGTTAGAAGATCTGGTTGTGAGTCCTGATTCTGTCCCGTGGGTGACTCACTCAACCTCTCTGATTCTAATTTCTGTTATCCATGAACTGGGCCTAATACTTTCCCTGCTTGTGTCACAGGCTTGCTGAGAAGATCAAAGGTAATGGATGGGAAAGTCCTTTTCTAATTTTAAAGAGCATTCCTCCCTTATATGTGCACTACCTTTACCAGTCACACGAGCAACATATGGACTGAAAAGTTTTGTCTCATGAGTCGGGACATTTGCATTCTGGTCCTAGTGTTGCCACACTGGCTATGTGCCGTGGCACTCTATATCATATACGTTTTACCTCCAAAATTAGTTTAATAGTTTCAAACTTAACATCTGAGAAATTGAGGTTTGTAATGCTTATTTAATAATCCTAATAATTTTAGTTCAGCACATTCCTGCCCCCAGATTCAATTGACCTGAGGTAGGACCCAGTATCTGTTAAAATTCCTCAGATGATTCTGATGTGCAGTCATGGATGAGAATCACTGGTTTGAGCCGTCTTTGATGTGCCCTTTAAGAATGTGCCTTTACAGCCCAGATCCTAGAGCCTGGTGTTACTCTGCCTGCACATCTGTTGGATGTAGTCCTATTGACTTCCATGAACTAATTTCATGCCTTTTCTACTGATACTATCTTGTAGTGTGCCCCTACTATGTATTATTTCTAACCTACCAGAACAACAGTTGTAAGATTTCTTCTCAAACATTTTTTAAAAAATTTTCCAAGAAACTAGGGTGCTTACTTTTAGCTTCTTAGTAAAATTGAACCTTGTCAGGTCTAACTTGGAGGGCAACTTTGCCCAGTCATGAGTTCACCAAATGATTAATTCTCTGGTTTTAATAAATCTTAACAAATTGGCCAATTTACAAAGCAATATCTTTGGAAACCATATGAAGAGTTAAAAAACAAACATGTTGCTTTGTAAATCAGTATATTGAGCAAATGGGCTATTCTATCCATTTGCTTTTGGCGTATTGACTAAGATGTAAATTACCTGCCTCCCTCATTCCTTCTCTTATGTTAATCCCCCTCCTTAGCACCACACTCATTTCTCCACTCATTCATTTCTTTCATTCATTTCTCCATTCAACAAGTGACAACCAATTAGCCCGTGCAAAGAACTGAGTGTAAAGCATGGTTTATCTTGCAAGGCAGCATAGGACAAGTATTTCATGAACTACCAGACTTCATATCAGACCCCATAGAAGTGATTTACATAGGCTCACAGGAAGGAGAAATTTGCCACTGAACGGGTGAAGAGGATTCTGAGAGGGGATGATAAAAGGCAGAGAGCTTTTCAAGGGTGGTTTAATTCTCAGTGTACCATTAGGGTCAACTGGATCCAATTTTGGCCTATTAATTTCTTTTGGTAAGGATTGAATTTTTTTAAAACTCTTATTCTGTTTTTTTTTTTTTTTAAGATCTTACAAAGGACAAAGAAAATTTTCTAATTTTTAAAATAAAAAAATAGTCATTCTGTCTTGCAAATACCATATGGGTCTATTGAAGCCTATTATATAAATCTAAGGTACAAAATGAATCTGGGTGATCTTATTTTCTTAAAACATTTTCCTTTTTCATCATCCTAAAAATTATTTTGTTGTTATTTTTCAGTTGTTCCCAACTATGCTAGAAGAGACAAAAATAATATGAAAATGGAAGGATAATTGGATCACACAGAAGGATGTTACACTAAGTGAACTGAATCACCCCTATACCATAATATTTCAGTTTTCTTATTGTGTTGTCCAAAGTCTATCAGAACTGAAGAGTCTGAGATTTTTACCCCACTCACAAGTTACCAAGTTAGCCTGCCACACTTTCATGGGTGCTGGAAGAAGACACCAGACAAAGGACTTTATTACTCACAGCACAGCTGGCCCCATGAGCTACACGTTTGTATCCTTCCTTTTACCTCCCAAGTCCCCTCGGGGCAGTGCAGGGATGGGTCCAGGCGGGTTTTGCGCATGCAGTGAATTTGTGTTATACCCGAGGAAACCTGAGCCTATGGAACCCCTGATCTTACAAAGGGAGCTGTAAGAAATTCTACCCAACCTTTGCTCAGAGGAAGACAGTCTCTATTTTCCAAGTCTGTTTGCTGTACAGACATTCTTAAAAAGCTACTCTGGGACAAAAGCCGTCCTAAGACATGTAGCAGTCCCGTGGAGAAGTACCTCCCATCAAAATATTGTATTATCTTTCAAGGAGAAATTTTATAGTCCTTTTCATTATTATTATTACTCTTACTGTATGCAGGTTGGGAATTCAGAATTACTCATTTTCTCCCATAATGACAAAGAGAAGGAAACTGACAGAGGAAGACATTTCACAGTTATTAGATGAATCAGAAGATGGATATAAAGAGACAGTGGCATTCTAGATACTAATGATGGTGAAATTGATTGTATAAGCAAAAAGACTTTGAGTCTTAAAATGATAATATCCTAGATGAATTTTTTGCAAACTCAGAAATCAGTGAATGAACAATGTATTTCTTAGGACAAAAAAGAAATAGGGTACTCTTGTCCAGTTGCTGGATGACTGAGAAGCAATTACAGCATCAAGTTCAATGAACATTTATTGAGTAGCTATTATGTGTTAACGCCAGAGGTTCAAAGAATAGTAAGGCACAGTCTCTATAATTTTAAATTTTCCAGTTTTAATAAGGAAAAAAAGGCAGTTAATGAAAAATAATAATATACATATTTCTCTCTATTTCCGTAATGATTTGTTTTCATTCAGGAACTGAGAGAATATCTTTTTTTAAATTTTTATACTTCTTTTTAAATTTTTTAATTATTTTTTAATTGGAGGTACTGGGGATTAAACCCAGGACCTTCTGCATGCTAAGCATGCGCTCTACCACTGAGACATGCCCTACCCCCGAAAAGAGTATCTTTGAACTAAATCTGGTTAGCCTTAGGAGAATGGAGTCTGATGTAGTGATGTTATAGTTTAACTTACACATAGTAGGTGCCTAGTGAATGCTGTTGGATAAAGGGAAGACTGGATGTCCTATCCAGTCTCTGTGTAATAAGTGCTGTGAAATCCTGCCTAATTTCCAGAGTATTGCATGTTTCCTTGAGTTTTTATAATACTTTAAATGTCCAAAATCATGTGGTTTTGGCTACTTCAGGGTTTTTTTTGTTTTTGTTGTTTTGTTTTCCTTTAATGTGTCTGGTAAAGGCTGCAGAACTTGTTCATTTTAGTTGAGTGTGTTAAAAAGAAGTAGGGGGAGGGAGCCTAAGTTCAAAATTTCAAATTGTTTTGGCAAGACTAAGTCCTTTTCATACTAACCACCAAGCCACAAAGCTTCATTGTTGTCCAGTTGAATGAATACATGGCTTTCATTTGGGAAAAAGAAAAAAAACTTTCTAGCAATTGAAATTTCAGGAAAACAATTGTCTGTGGCAAATGTCAGATGAATTTGCTTATCAAGTAGTATTGTCAGCTGTATTATGCCCACTGGCTTTCATGGTCCATCTTTCTCAAAGGTTGAAAATTAAGAAACTAGATAAATTTTTTTTTTTTTTAATATGTACTTTTGCTCACATATACTTCATCTGCCCTCTCTTGCCCTTCTGTTCAGCCATTCAGGATGTACCTTAACAGAGCCTCTCAAACATACTTAGTATTCACCTTTAACGTTAATTATTTAGGTAAGCTATGTGCTAAAATGTATTGCCATAACTTCAGATTATTGGTACGCTGAACTAAGGATGGCCTAGCAGTTGGGTTTCCTTAAGAGATCGTTCAGTTGAATTTTCGATAGTTTTAAAATATTCTAGGTACCCCCTGCCTCTGTCTGCTTTGGCAGCAGTCGGCCAGGGGAATACTTTGTACAAGATTCAAAGGAGTGTTTCTTAGTGCTCAAAAAAGGATTAATTATGAAAGCAAATGTTAAAAGTATAGGCAGAGTTGATCTGAGTTGTTTTTGAATTAAGTCTCCAAGCCACAGTGATAAAAATAAAACACCTTGCCTGACTTCTGTTTAGATCTGCTCTGCCTGGCACCAGAAGCTCGCCCATGTGGGGGTTAACTGTTCACACGCTCTTTCAACATCCGAGTGCTGTGTGTGGAGTAATGGAAAATGATTAATTTGTTTTGTCATTCTCTTTGAGAACACAGGACATTTCTTTAAAAAAAAAAAAAAGAAAATAACCCTTTACGTTGAGAACAGAGAAGATTAATTATGTTCACCTCACCGAGAAGCTTTTAAGTAAATTAGCCTGGACCCTGCCTCAGCCAGAACAAGGATCTTTCCTTATCAGTGTTCCACATCAGGACCCTCTGTTCCATGTTAAATATGGAAGAGGGGAGTGTGATTGCCTACTTTAGCATGTCTTGAGGCCTTGGGGCGAGGGCTTTGCAGTATTCGGGGAAGTGATTAGCATTTCTCAGTGCCTGCCCTGTGTCCAGTGTCCTCACCACAGCCTAGCATGGCTAAGCACCTGTCAGCTCATCCACAGGAGACAGGTTGCTCTTCCGATCCCACATCTCCTTCTGCACCTGATCAGGTCCACAGAAGATTTTACTCTCATCTTCCTCTCTTTAACTCGGTCTGGACCATTTAACTCACCCTGACTGTGCCTCATTTTTCTTCCAGTTGTTGCTGTTGTTGTTTTAATTATTAATTTTAAGTCTGTTTAGAAATATTCAATGTCCCTCAAAAAGTTAGTTTTTAAATTCTACCTTTAAAAATAATTTGTACTATATGTATTTTCCCACACCACTTATAAATTCTAAATAAGTCTTTATTGATCTTTGTGTTGAGAAGGGTTTCTTTTTTAAATATAAAACTAAAACCTATTGTGTCTAATAGCAAGTCCAGGTACTCAACACTGGAAATACAGGGCAAAATATAAATAGTCCTGCCTTTAAGAAATGTGCTGTCTACGGAAAGGAATAAGTAAACACACAGTTAGAAAATGATTATACACATGATAGGAGGCGTGTGCGTGTGTAGGAAGCACCAAGGATGGGCACCTAACCCACACGTTCATAGAATATTAACTAGTGTCATCCTTGTAACTAACAACAGCTAGTGTTTCCTGAGTGCTCACTGGTGCCCCTCCCTACTCTAAGCACTTTACAAGTGTTGATGTATTTGATCCTTAAAGTTGTTCTGCACTCTGGGTGCCATTATCACTCCTATTTATACAGTGTAGAGGGACCCAGGAACTTCTTCCGCAGGCACACACAGCCCGTAGGTAAGTAAACCAGGGTTTCAACTCGGGCAGACCATTCCAGAGCCTGTGCCATGTTAGAGGAGGTAGTGACCAAGCCGAGGCTTGCAGAAGGAGAATCAGTGAGCTAATTTAAGCAGTGTGTAGAGAATATTCCAGAAAGATGGGCCTTCGTGTTGTCGACTAAGGGGAAAAAAAAATGCACAGCCTATAAGTGAGAATTATGTTTTATTTGGTGACCTTACTGAGGATTCCATAACCCCTCTCAGTTACCTCTGAGGAACCGTGCCAAAGAGGTAAGGAGGCAGCCAGGATACATAGGAGTTTTTGCTGGAAATAAAATGTGATAGAACATGGAAAGATTACTGCTAATCACAAAAACCAGCATCTCAAGTTAATGATTTTAGTGCTTTTTCTCTGCATGAGTCTGGGCTCATTGACATTACTCCTTTGTTATGCACCTTAACTGTCCAGGGCCAGTATCCTGTTTATCTCCATCTGTTACAGAACCAAACTGGGGTCGGCTTACCTGAGCATAATAAAGCCAATTTACTGACACCGAGTTGTGGTGAAGGAAAGTGCAGCATTTACTGCAGGGGCCAAGCGAGGAGTTCAGATCAAACTGGTGCTCAGAAACACCCGAATTCCCTGACTGACTTCAGCAAAGCATTTTTAAAGGCAGGGTGAGGGAGGGGCGTCCTGGGGCATGTGCTCAGCTTGTGCACAGTTCTGATTGGTTGATGGTGAGGAAGTAGGGCAGTGTCACAGGGGTTAACGTTATCAATCTTTAAGCCCCAGTAGGTCTGGGGACTATGGGCTCAGGATCATCAAGCAGTTAATTTCTTACATTTAGTCGTTTTAACATCTGTAAAACAACTAAGGAAATGTGCATCAGATTCTATTACCTAGGGCCTTCAGAGAGGAGCTAAAGCAGATGATAGTGGGGGTGGGGTCTGTCCCAGGAAGGCCCCACAGGATCCTGCTGGGTTACACTTCCTGAATTCCCATCAGGGCACAGTGTCGGGGGCGTTGCTGCTGTGGCTGATCGCTTAGTGGCAGGCAACATTTGTCCTCCACAGTGAGCACAGTCATGATGGCACAGAAACTTTAAGAGAAGCAAAAGTGTGGAGTAACATTAATGGTAATGGCACCAAAAGCTAACTAGCAGCTTTTAGGTGAAGGGGAAACTAAAATCTTTTTTCTGTTTTATTTGTGTTTAGTTAGGACAGTTATGAAATGAGAAAAGAAAAGAAAAGCAAGGCCTTTGTCTGCTTTTAGAAGTATCTGTTCTAAAAATACAAAATGACAAATATTTGGAGTTGGTAATTTGACGGGACAGATACCCAAGAAAACAATAAAGTCTTTCTTCCAGTTTTCCTTATGTAGTCATTAGCTTTGCTCTTCAAAGAAGAATGAAAATTTTTCCACCCCACAGGTGTTCCTGGGTACATAATAACCCCTATAAGGTTTTCTCCTTATTTTATTTTCCCTTTATAAAACCAGTTTCCATGCTCTTTGCAAACTTTTGAAGCTCCTAACCTACTATGGACAGAAGTTAAAGCTACAGTGGACTAAGGCTAGAGCCAGAAGAGCTCTTAGCGATTTTTAGAGCCTACTTTCCCGCTTTCCTGATTTGGAAACTGAGGCCCACGGGTTAAATGATCTTCCCAGGTTCCTATGACTCTAATAGGAAACCTGAGATATAACGTCATATCTCCTGATTTCTCATCAGTGGTCTTCTCCAGTGCACCTTGCTGCCTTTAATGTATCTTGCTGTCCTCAAACAGAAGGCTACCACCAATAGAAAATAGTATCTAACCTAAATAATCTAACATTAGAGAAACCATTTATAGATATTTAGGTTATTTTCAACAGTTTATGGTCAGAACACGTGTTCTTGAGATGTGAGAGTATTGGGGGTAAATCAGGAGCTTTTGGTATGGCACTGTTGGCCTTCTGGGGAGTCAGTACATTCTCCCAATAAATTTCTTGGGGAGCTCCACCCAAATAGCCCCCACTGCTCAGCTGGCCTCCGGCTGGGAGTGAGGTGCCTCACTCCCCCCTCACAGTACTCCCACCCTCCACCAATGCTTCCTTTGCTGGGGGCTGAGGGGCCAGCAGTCTGCAGACATCAGAGGGTTCCTTTTGGAGCATGTCACTCCTCTGCTCAAAACCCTCAGAAGGCTTTCTGTCTCATTCAGAATTAAATACAAAACCTTCACTGTGGCTTAAAAGGCTCTTTAAGATCCTGCCACAAGCACCTCTGGCCTCATCTTGCGTTCTCACTCAGCTCACCTATAGAACTGTGTCTGCTGTAGAGTAGGCATTTAGTAAATCTTCACAAATGAAGTGAATAAAACCCTTCCCTTCACTGAATAAGATTCACTTGTTCATTCAGGAAGCAGTTATTGAATACCTTGTCTGTGGAAGCACTGGGTGGAGTACTGGGGGTACAGTGGTGAGCAAATACACCCCACCCACGAGCAAATGTAACATTAGCACTCTGATAAGTGTTACAAAGGACAGGCTCATGATGTAACTGAGAGCCCCTTTGACAGAATCGGTAAAGGTACTGGAGCCTTCCCTGAGGAAGTGATGAAAGATAATCAAAGTTAACCAGTTCACTTAAGATTGGTACATTTCATTAGATGTAAATTTTACCTTAAGAATATTCTAGTGGAGTTAATTTTATGCATGCTGAAGTATTTAGGGGAAGGTGTACTAATGTACGCAATTTACTTTGCGATGCATCCAGAAATAAATTGGGTTAATGGACAGACATGAGGATGGATAGATGGATTAATATGTGATAAAGCAAATGTAACAGAATGTTAATAGTAGAATCTAGGTAGTGGGTATTTGGGTGATCTCTGTAAATTTCTTTCAGATTTCCTGTATGCTTGAAAATGCTCGTAATGTTGGGGGGAAAAGTTTTAACCAGATAAGGAGACTGGAGGGAACATTCTCCACTGAAGGCACAGTACGTACAAAAGCAGTTTATGTGCCATCACACTTCTATTACTTTTATGTTTGGACAATGTCTGTAGAGCAGTAAACATACTTCTAAATATTGGATATAGTTTTAATTAAGTTTGCCTTGTTTCTGCTTACTCTGTTGTCTAATTATTATTAGCTATGATTTTAGATTTTCACTGACCTCCTTTTTTTCCATTTGAGAGATACTAGAGTTGAAAGTACCTCACAGGATCACTGTTTTTTTGTTTTTTTTTAAAACTTGCTATTTAGAAAGTACTTGACAATTTTCAACACACTTTCACATTCACTCTTACTCGATAATCAGTTACCTGTGTGTGTGAGATAATAAAGACCATCATTATTTATTCCCATTTTGCAAATAAAAGCCTGAAGCTTAGAAGGGTAGGGGAAAGTGACAGTCCCCAAACCACAAAATACGAGTGACGTTACTGGAGTTGTGACTCTCCACAAAGCAGGAATGCTGAGTTCCACTTCGCATACCTTTCGCCTCACCACTGTTCTTCATCGCCCCCTGGAAACACACGTGTCTAGGACCAGTAAATCCACAAGCATAGTTTCTTTCCCTGCCACCTTAAGCAGAAATTGATAAACTCTTCCACGAAGCCCTTTCTTATACTATTTGCCCATTATTAACATGCAATAACATTTTGAGGGCAAAATTTCTTTAATGTCTTTCCTTTTGAGTACGTTTAGTTTTTAATGTTAAGAAATAAAGTGATTTCACAGAAATTTAAAGTGTGGATCTCAAGACCTTCCTCGTTATTCTTTGTATGTTATTTTTCCTTTATATCAGGGAGTGACAAGAAAAATATATTTAAAGAGGGATATCAAGGGAAAGAGATATGTTTCTTTATTCCTTCTGTCTTCCTTCAACTCATTCTTGGTGTTCTCTCATCAAAAAAATTAAGTCCTCAAATTAAGCTAATAATAAGATCATGGGTTGACTGTAACTTATAATTCAGTTATGTCTAAAATGAAGAACACAGTAATCTTTAATGACAGGGTCTGTAGATTTCATATAGTTCTTCACTAAAAAAATTTATTGTCGATGAGAGTTGGAAAATACCTAGAAAGCCTTCTTTATTCAAACTTTCCAATGAAGATATGCTGCCTACTCTCAAAATTCATAAATTTGTGCTTTTAAAGGAGATCTACTACTTTTGATTAGAATGGTATTTTATAAGAAATATGAAGTTTGTTGGTAACAGAAGTTCTGGATTTTAGCTCAGATATAATCACTGATGTCATATTGCCACATTAACTGGTTTAAAAAAAAAAAAGCCTTATGTACCCTCTGACCCCAAGACATGTGTAAACACTTCTAAATGGGTGTCTGATTTTTAGACCTCTCTTAAAATACTCAATGAATTGGGAGAGGGTATAGCTCAGTAGTAGAGTGCGTGCCTAGCATGCATGAGGTCCTCAGTTCAATCCCCAGTACTTCCATTAAAATAAATAAGCCCAATTACCTCTCCTGCCTCCAAACAGAACAAAAACAAACAAAAAAGTAATAAAAGAAGTTTTAAATACACAATCTAGAAATAGAGCATTCCTCTGATTTCCTAAGAAATCCACAAGACTTTGAGCACAGGAGCTCTTCCAAGCATGTACATCTACAAAATGACTTTGCCAGCCTATTCTCTTCTGCTTTTCCATTTGGTTCCAGCAAGTGTCTTATGCAGTTTGGATGAAGAGAGGGCCCTGTGAACCCAATACAGCTGTGCAGGATCGAGTCACCACAAGTGAAAAGGCAGACAGTCTATCCTTTTTATGATCTCACCCTTCCTCTCCTTCTAACTTGTTTACTCAGGTCCTTTTACCATCTTTCAGCCATTTGTCAAAAAAAAGTTTGCAGTGGATCTCTTTCCAAATGAAATAGAATTGCATTTTTGAACCCAAATAAACTGCTTCATAACCTCGTTTATTTAACATCTGTATAGTGCCAAAAATGCACACACTTATTTTTAAAATAAAAATATAGGCACCATCTCCTTTTATTTATCATCTAAACTTCAAAACATATGATTTCAATAGCTATACGTTAATAAAATAAACACGTGCCTTTTTACAAAGAAAAGTATATTTGCTAAAATATGCTTAGGGTTAAATCTGTTTTGTAAGCTTTCTCTGCAGGAGACAGGAATCTAAGAATTGCAATGAAGTCCCTTTCTAATTCCTAATAGCTGCTACTTATGTTGTCATACTATATTATTCGATTTCCCTGAAGTCTGAAGCAAAGGAACGTCTAAAGAAAAATATACTGTGGACCAGTACAAACTGTTCAGCTCCAGAGCAGTTTGGTGTGTGTTGAAGATTTTGGAATAGTAAAATTGCCAGCTTATTCATTGCCCTTTTTGAAAGATATCTAAACATGCCTGTAGGTGTAAAAGCCAAGACCTAACAGACAGGATTTCTGAATTTCACTGTTGTTTCTACCACTTGATCTTGCCCTTAGTCTAGAGAAAATAAATGAAACAGCAAACTTTTGCTTCTAGGTTTTTAATGCAGAGGCCAAGATTCAGTGGGTTGATTAGAACATGGTAACTCTGCCTTTGTCTTTATGCAGCCAACAATTATTGAAGCACCTCCTGTGGTCCAGATAGTGTGCTATAAAAGGCTAAATGTTACAAAAAAGATAAGGGGGGTGTTAGTATCACAAAACTCAGTCTCATACCTAACGTCCTCTAATTGACGGCAGGAGTGTCCTGACCCCTCGTATGTGTGTATATACCTGGATGCATAGTCTTGAGGACAGACCTTGGGTTCATCTTAAAACTTCTTTTCCAGAAATAAGCTCATCCAGGACATATCTTCAGAATTCTAGCTGCTAGAAGTTGGTAGCTAGAGAGGGATTAGGAATTTACATAAAGCATGCACTTTTGCAGCTTCTGGTTGCTATCCTTTTTAGTTGGTGAATTACCATGAAAATATATAATAATATTGCCATTTCTGCATTCACACTGCTTGGGTTTACATACCAGTTTTGTCATCACATGGCTGAGGAGGTTATTTATACTTTGGTCCTCAGTTCCTCGTCTATAAAATGGGGATAACAATAGTATCTTCATTATGCATTGATGTGAGGATTAAGAATTGTATTCAAATGAATTACATTTTTGTAGTTCAAGCTTTCTTTATTCTACTAAACAGGATCAGGAGTAAATAATCATTTGCTTTGCCACTGCTCCTCGGCCGTTGGAAGTCCAGCTCCTTAAGCCTCCAAGATAAACCAAGTACTATATTCAATATATTTTATTAGTCCTTTATGAAATGGAACCTAAATTGTGAATTTCTCTTTGTTTTCAAATTTGATAGAAATGTAGTATCTTGTAACATTTTCAAAAGAGAAACAGTCTTTAAACCCCTTAGTGAATGTCTGATTTAATTCTTCTAGAAAATTGAGTTAAGAAAAGTAAAGACAGGTGAAGCCATTTGTCATTTGCTGGTGCCATTATTAATAAACTTGAGAAATTGTTCCCTTAATTCTACCAGTGGAGACTTACCTGTATCCTTTAAAGTATTTGAGCATGTAAGGCAGAAATAATTAACCAGCTTAAAAGATAAAAAGTTTCCCTGACTCTGTAAGAGATCTTTTGCCCTAGGAACGAGCATGCTGTAGGTCCTCATGGCATCTCTAAAATCCAACAAGTTCCCTATATAGACTATCCATCTGCTGTTGGTTCTTGTCTCTCTAGCACAGTTAGTTTTGGGGGAAAAGTGAACTTGAAATGACATATAATGTGACAAGACTAATCATAAAAGCCTAACCAATCTCATTATAAAACAAAAAGCAGAGTTTGAATGTGAATGTGCATACTCAAGTCTATATGCCAAAGTGGTGGCTTTAAGCACGCTAACATGCATAGAGATAGGACAGAAATTAAATGTACTCCCCCAAATACCACTTAATCTTGAAATTATGAGACCTGAGATGCCTGCAGGCCTGGACTCATTATCTTCATTACTTCACATTATTGTTGCAGATGCCTTAGAAATTTCAGCATCTGTACACGTAATTTCCTTAAAATGCAATTAACTTTTTTCTTTGTAAAATTCTTACATCTTTTGCATATGCATGTTCTCCCTCCAGTGAATTCAAAGTTCCTGAAGAACAGAAAGTGTGCCATCCATGTCTTACTAGGATTTTCCTGTGGTAGCTGGATATACATTTGGTGTTAATTGATTGACTAGACTGTAAGGATGAAGAGAAAGACATGTGTACTAGAAAGTATTTCTGATATTAAGCAAGGTATTTAGAAACAACCCATAAGTGGAATATAAAATAGTCTCAAATAAAATAGATGATGTGCAAATGTGAAGGTGTTAGTAGAGACATGAGGAGGTTGGCGGAGGGAATAGAAAAATAACTACTTAAGAAGGAAGGAGCCAAGCAGTTTTTAAAGATTTACTCAAAAAAAGTAACCATTTGAATATGTACCTCAAGACATAATCAAACAGTCATAATAAACTAGTATGTGTAAACATTCAAGAAAAAAACCTTTTTCATGCATCACCTGGTTGATTGAAAATTTTAAGCAAAATATTTGCATAACATGCTGGTTTTACAGTAGAGAAAGAGATTATTTGCTTATTTGAAGGTTAAAATGAGGTTAACATATTTAACCCAGGTCAGAGGATCACTTTTGAATGAGGAAAAAAAGGAAATAAAGTTTTAAAACTACAAGTTCGTTGAAACCATTGTTTATGAAAAAGATTTTATCCAATGCATAAAATTTTGTTTTAAAATCACTGTGGCATTGATTTGTATTTTATTTTTCAAGGGCCAATATAATTCTTGAGAAAAGCTGTAATTTTACTATTTAAATGAACATAGCACATTTGGTGGCTAACACTCCTAGTTCTCTTAAACCTACACGTTAGAGCCTATGTTAAGAAGCATGTGTTTCGATGAATCTTTTCTACACACGAAGGAATTAAATGAAGCCATTTAAAATGCATGGCAGTTTGAGTTGAGCACATGCTGCAAAAAGACTAACAATAAATGTTAAGCGGAAGGAACTACGTCCTTTAAATGGAACTTGAAAGTTTAAGGAACTTATAAAGTTATGAATGTGAAGAAACGGCATGTTCAACTTCCAGTTTCAAAATGGTGAAATCAGGATGTTTTTACTCTTCTCTCAAAAGTCACATTAGGAAAATAAGAAGATGAAGAAATAGAAACAGTGGTTTACATGTTGACAACTTGAACATATCTATAACTCCAAGTCAAAGAACATTGAAAGAGAAAGGGTAAAATGACTCGGATCAGAGAAGTTGAAACTCAAATGCTTGTCAAGAGGATCGCTATGGAGAGCAAACTTTATTCACCTGCAGAGTTTCAGTAAGGCTTCTGAATTGTCAGTACAGTTATTGCAGAATACAGGATGGAGATGAATACATCGAAAGTGTCTTCAAGGAAAAGTTAGACCCTCCACTCTATCCCCATCCATACGCCTCCACAAACCCTGCAGAAGACATGCGTGTATGCTCTGGAGAAGCTCTGGCTTGGAGGTGAAGGCAGAGAACAGCATCAGGGTGAGGTAGGGGATTCAAAATAGGAAAAGTGTGAAAACGGATGTATACCAGATGATGAGAACACCGGTTCCTAAACCTGTTTAGTTCCAGAAAAATTAAACTTTCCCTGTTGGAAAAAAAAAAAAACCCTCATATACACAAAATTGGGAGCTTCTTCCCACCACACACACACACACGTCATTTGACCAACTGATTGGCCTACAATTTAATTATGTAATTCTCAGGTATTATTTGCAATAATTAATTCTGTGGTATGACGCAGTAACCGACAAACCGTGAAATCTTACGGCTTAACACGGTAACAGTTGATTTTTTTACACATGTTGAGTCCAATATGGTGGGCAGCGTTCCTCTGTCTTGTATCTGTACCATCTGGAACATGTGGCTTCCCGGGTCCCTACGGCAGGGTCTGAGATGGAAGAGGAAGCACACAGACTCAGCTGTTTCAGTCCAGAAGTGACACATGTCCCTTTCATTCATAATCTATTGTGCAGAACCGTTAACATGGGAGATGCAGGGGAGCACGTGGAATATTGGGTGGTCACTAACTTCTCAACAGCTCTGTGCAAACTTCTGTCCAGGTTCTTGCAAGACACTTCGCTTTCTTCCCATACACCAGCCATGGACTGTGTTCTTTATTTCATTGAATAATTGCAACTCATTTTATCTTTTAAAAACTAATATCTATGTGCCTGCTCTGTGACAGGACTAAGAACTCAGAGGTGCATATTATACAGTCTCTGGCCTCAAGGTCATTCTACAGCTTAACCTCTTAGTTCAACACTGGCTTTGAAATAATTTTCAGATCATTCCTTCTTAATGGTTATATCGGTATGTGTAAATCAGTGACCAGCTAATTTAAGACTGTCTTTGTTATTGATTTGTAATCAATAGGATCTTGTGTTCCTGTTGTAAATAATTTTAGATATGTCTTCCAAGTCTTTTGAGAACTGCTCTTTTCCTTTTTAACTAAAATAATTGTTGAGAAAACTCTTTTCTTCTTTATATGGCAACATGTAAGGATCTCTATATTCTCCATAGATAAGTAACTGTAAATTCATCTGTTTATCAGTATTACCTTGTGATTTATTTCTGATGTTCACCAAAGCAGGTTTGTAAATTAATATCAATGTGAAATTCTCTATAGAACGTTTCATAGCATATCAGTTGAAAGCAATTATCTGGGAGGAGTTTTATATCTGAATCAGTTTTAGAATTGTGTCTCATATACTTTTTGGAAAAAAATTCTGATTTAGAAAAATGTATTTATCATAGAAATACTATTATATTTGTTCTTGTTTGGGTCTCTGAATCCACAGCTTCAACTGCTTATACCAATGGTACAACTGATTTTTAGTAGTTGAATTCTGAGAGTATTAATCAATTTTTTATGTTTGGTTTCCTTGTGTTTTCTTTTCTAGAGTACCCGAGTGGCCTTGGACCATCTGGAGTCTGTGCCTGAGAAACTGAACCTACTAGAAGATTTCAGAGGCTTCAGAGTGAGAAAGAGCTGGCTTGTCTCTTTCAGTATTTTTATCTGAGTGAGAACACTGACATCTTCCTGATGTGCAAAGAAAATTGTAGGGAGGGAGGAAAGACCAAGAAACACTGGGGACTCTTAACACTCAATCTTAGCAGAGTTTATTGACATTTGTGAAGCCAGGATTGAAAATAATGGCATTTATATATTAGCACAGTATAGGAAAATGGAGACTTTTGCTCTACAGTCTGCAAGCTCATTTGGCCCTTAAACTTTTGACTCTAATTTAGAAAAACCTAAGAATTAAAAGGAATTACACATTACATTGGTGATATATAACTTTTTTTGATAAGCAGTTTTAATTTATGAATTTTCTTCTTTTAAGTTATAAATTTCCAGAGTACTGTTTGTCTTAGAGACATGATAGTGTAAGGCTACCTCTATGCTACAATATATCAATATATTAATTTAAATCCACATAGAATGTTAGATTTTATATCCAGTGCTATTTATTTGATAGACCTCTAACCACAAAAGATTTCAAAGCCAATTAATTACATGTGTGGATTTACCCACTGTAATATTTTTAAGTTGCTCTCAGGCAAAAGATGCAAAGTAAGTAACCCTGCCACCTAGTCCTGCCAGGCAGGGTCCAGCCCAAACAGCATCTTTGCATGTCCCCTTAGGGAAGCATGTATAAAAGATAGTTCTAGTGATTTGTAATTTCTTGACTTTGTATGAATGAACAAAGGTGAGAGTTTTTCTTTGAAAACCATGTAACCCCTTATTTCACATCGGCTTTAAAATATAATTTATGTTATGTTTAGGTTCTGCTTGACTCTAACATATTGTTTGAGGATATAGTGAGTAGGAAATAGAGCCATATTGATTTATTGGGGGTACTGATGTGATGCAGCTTTCAAGGTCTACACTGGCTTAAAATTTCAGTAAGTGAATTTTGCTAGTTCAGTAACTAAACATTTTTGAGTGGGATCTAGGGTTGAGCTGACACATCTAGAAACAGACACGTATAGAATAAAACCAAGTGTTTCGAGTGTATTTTACTACAGTTTCAATTCTTTCTCAGGAATTTATAACACATTTGCAGTCTAAATCCCTATCAAAGAATTATGAAACCGGTATCCAAGAAGGTGTAATTTCTGTTCACCCTTATATGGCCCTGTGTGGAAAGCAGGCAATATGTTACATCCATGTCCTTTCCACTTTTTTTCTCTTTAGCTAATAGAAGTTATCTAGGTGAATGAAAGGCGGGCAAGAAAAGGTATTAGGAACAGGTGGCATTTGTCACCGAGAAACTAATGCCTGTCTTATACCAGCTTAAAAAAATAAAATTTAACCTCCGGCGACAGCTCAGTTTTCCCCCCAGTGGTGTACATTAAACAGAATGTTCACAAGTACAATTTAAAAGTTGTGTTCTCTAATACTACAAAAAAATTTTTATTATTTTTCATCATATGGGCTAGTGATTATCTATAAGTCTAGCTTATATGTATGCACGCTCACATAGGAAGATGCCTGTGTGGTGAAATTTTTAGGGACAGTGTTTTTCAAAATTCAGAATTGTACTTTCCAGTATTAGTGATTACCTTTAAAATGGAAAGGAGTTCATGACAAGTATTATGCACTACTCTGCGGCAGGCAGTAGCTGTATTTCACATTATATTGTTTCAGATCCTTAGAGACACCGTGTAGACGGGCATTCTTTCCTCCCATTTTACACCTGAGGGAACTGAAGCTTGGAGTATGCAGATTAGATAAACTCCAGTCTAATTCTCTGTATTTGCAACAAAGCCCATCTGCTTTGCCCTACTGCCTCTAGCTTGAAACCCATTCTGTATGTACTCTAAAGCCATCTGTATGATTAAAAAGAGGTCATGTAATCAGTTTAATGGAAATAACTAAACACAGCCTTAAATAAAAATACATAAAGCCTATAGGTTATTAGGTGTAGGTTATATTTTTCAAATTTCTAAAAGCTTTCTAAAATTCAGTATGCCGTGAGCAAGGGTTCAAAGATCTAAGTTCTGGTCTATCTCAGGGGATGTTTCTTCATCCATAATATGAGAGATTTGAACAGTAGTATCTCTGTTGTTCCTGCTCACACTGGCATCACTACTGTGTATGTGAAAATACATTTCACATGTATATTTTTTGGTATTACTATAGTCTGTGACTCTTAAGTATGAATACAAATTGCATCTTATTTAGCTGGGTCTTGACTTTATTCTTATTTAAAAGTGTCATAGTCTCTCACTGTCATTTTTTTAAACCTCATTTTGAAAGAAGTGGTTCAGCTCTACAATCCCACATTTAAACACTACATATCTGGTATGGAGGAGAGCACAGAGCCTTGGATTCCTAGCCCAACCTGCCACACATGGTCTAGCCTTGGACAGATTATTCTTAACTTACCTGGGCTGTAACTTTTTTTTTTCTTAAGAAAAATAAGAACTTTGGAATTCTAATACCCCTTCCAGTTTCAGCATTCAAAAAAATTTCCTAGAGGCTCTTTGGGGAACTAAATCCCATAGATGATTTTTCTTATATATGAAAATCAGTTGCCCTAATTCTTTTAGTTTCTCCCCTCCCTAATTCATAATAGAAATGTCTAAACAACTGACTGTAGTGACTATTTGCTGTGTTTCATCCTCTCTCCCCAAAATGAAGGAAAAACAAGAAGGCAAGAAGTAAGGCCCTTGGAAATTTTTCTCTCTTACTTTTTTACCTGAATCTTTTTATGCTTTTGACAGCAGATGAGATACCATTAGGGTTAAAAATCTATGTGATATAATTATTAAATTTAAAGTTAAAGGGTAGAATGTCAAGCAAAGAGAGTATTTTGATGCTAAGTACTACTCCAGGTGACAGTAACATCGAAAAGTAGCATCATGTCATTAAATACCATCTTTGGACAACACACTGTTACTTAAACCTTTGTCCCTTCAACTAAAGGGTGTCAGTCATTTCAGACTGGCATGGAGACTAGCAGTGAAAAGAATGCAAACAACCCGTGTGGGACCCTACTTTCATTTTTATGAAAGCATCCAAAGTGACTATTTTCTTTTTTATCCTTGAGAATCTGTGATTCCTCTCTCTATATATATATATATCTGTAAATGCCTGTAATTATTTATTATCTATGTATCAATACTGTCTTAGTCTAATTTCAACCACTGGTTTTTCTTCCATCTACCAGTTTAGACTCTCTGTTGTTTTTCCAGGATTCCTCCAGTTTATCTGAGAAGATCGATGGGAGATTTTCTAAATACAGAGTCCACAGAGCATCTCTTCAGCAGCGCCAGGATGACGCCAAGTACAGAATCCAAAGCTTCAAAGTAATGTTCTTTATATACACTTTCAACCTTTGAGTGCTACCCGTGTTTATAGCTACAACTTTCTAAGCGGCCCCTGGAGGATTTGTGTAAGGGTTCTTGTGAAAGAACTTTCTTGATGTAGGAGATAGATTTTGAATTTTGTGGAAGTAGAGGATAAAATTCTGAAGTCTGTGCTTATAACTTTTTACCTGAGAACTCATCTTCAAGTTTATGCCATTGTTGCTGAATATATTGTTTCTATGGAAATCGATGCTGGTTAAGAAATCCTGAACCGGGAACCCACGGGTCTCTTGATTGGTCAAAGGCTGAGTGTGGATGGCTGCCCTCCTCCGTGTGTAAGTCCAACTCCTCTCAGTGCTGAAGTAACATGTGGTATTTTATAGCCATGGCATTTACAGTCACTCCTTTCCTAAGGATAAGAACAATCCATATTAATAGTTCAGCTTGTGGTTCATTAATGTGGAACCAACACAGGAGCCTGGGAAGATTTGACCATATTGACAAAAAGCCTACTGTTCCCTAGAGTCTGCCCAAGATCCACGTGGGGTGTGGGCGACTTCAAACTCTTTTGACCCTGAACAGTTATTAGCGTAGAGCAGGGCTTCTTCACCTTGGCGTTTGTAACATCTGTGCCAGGTCGTTCTTTGTTGCAGAGGCTGTCCTGTGCCTTGTGGGATGTTTAGCAGCTTCCCTAGAATCTACTCACTAGATACCAGGAACATTCCCCGTCCCAAGCTGTGGTGTCCAACGTGTCCCCAGACATTGCCAAACCTCTGCAGGAGGGCAAAATCACCTCCCCGTGTTGAGAACACTGACCCAAGGAGAATCCATCTGTATTCTAATGGACACTCCAAGTCAATTTAGATATAAAAAGAACTAAAGGCCCTTTTATATTCTTACAGACTTCCATGTGTATGAATATTCATTACACTGTATATATTCACTTATTTCAGCCAAATATAGTTATTTTTAAGATGCTTCTTCCTTCCTCTGAATGTAATTGGATAGAATGCTCAGTGGATATAAAGACAGTACTCACTTACATAAGTCCTCCCTAGCATGCTTAGAATGAGCACTTCACTTCACCCATCCCACACAAAAACTTAACACAATTATGCTGTGTTATTTATACCCTTATTGTGAAGAAGGTGTCCTGTGACTGCTTTTTTGCCTTTACTTTTTATAGGTTGGGATTTCTGACTATAGTAGTGGCCTTGTTGTCTCTTATGGCAAATTTTTATTTTAATTGAGGTATAGTCAGTTACAATGTGTCGATATTTGGTGTACAGCATAATGCCCCAGTCATATATATATTTATATATACACATATTCATTTTCATATTCTTTTCCATCAAAGGTTATTACAGGCAAATTTTAAATTCACTAAATCATCTTCCAGCATTCTCACCAGGTCCCATTTACTCAAGCATTTCTCCACCACTGACGGAGTAGCACTAACCTTAAACAGAAGTGCAAGGCTTAGGCAACAACAGCTAATAATAATAACTACTCATAATTGAGCATATATTAGAACAAACTACTTGAAATTGCTCTTTTCATAGGTGTCTCATGCTTTATGTGCATTAT
This sequence comes from Camelus ferus, assembly GCF_009834535.1. Classification (NCBI taxonomy): domain Eukaryota; kingdom Metazoa; phylum Chordata; class Mammalia; order Artiodactyla; family Camelidae; genus Camelus; species Camelus ferus. Next base: position 74,814,193 of record NC_045701.1, on the reverse strand, counting down.
CTCATTTAATCCTCACAGCAACCCTGTCAGGTTGGCACCATTATTTTGCCTTTTTTACTACTGAAGAGAGCCTGGTAATAGAGCAAGTAAGTGATTGAATCAGGGTTAAAACCTTAATCTGCCTGGCTTCAAGAATCTGTATCTTGACTACCAGGCTATTATAGTGTAAATTTAGCCGTGATATCCCTTAATTTTTTATTTACTTATTTATTTATTTTTTTTAGAAATCACAAAATGTAGGACTATATCTTTAATAAATAAAAGTCAATTGTCTGCAAAAGTACATAAACACAATATATGCCTCTTAGTTCAGTAGAGGTCTAGATGCGGATGAAACCATTAAAGCATTATTTCCCAATACAGTTAAATTCGGTATGAGGTGAATCAGTGCTGTCTAGTGGCACCCAAACTGCTACAAATCGATGCAGTTTCCATGACAGCATATGGCAAAGCTATGAATGTTTAACATGTTGAGCAAGTAATCTTATTGGAGTTCTCTTCAAATTATATTTGCAGCTGAAGAGGAAATCAAGCCTAGTTTGTGAGGCCAACACTTATCAAAATGAGAAATTAGTCTGAAAATTTTGCAAATAGATAGTACAAATGTAGGAGAGGGCCACAAAGCACATTTTATGATGACATTGTTCCACATTAAAACTACTTAAACATTTTTAAATGTTGATCCATTTCAGTGATGAATACATAGACTATCATCATGTGTAGCAGATGTCTGGCCTGAAATAATGCAGTGATCTAACACAAAACTCATGAGAATATCACATTTTTGTAGTCATTGTTGAGGAAAAATGTGAGAGCACATTTTTGTGAATTATAGACACCAATGATCATTTGCTTATATACTTTTTATGAAAATAAGTTATTTATCAAGAGTGAGAGGGGAAGCAGTTTTAAAAGAAACATGAGCTCATATGGGCAGTGAAACAGTTGTTAGTTTCTTGGCTTAATGGATCATCAGAAAAGCTATCTCTGATTAACTATTGAAATCTTGAGGAAAATGCTTCAAATGAGAGGCATTGGGACTCTTTCTATCATGGGATAAAGTGTCCCATTACTGCATCAGTTTCGTAAGACATTATTTCAGCAGGTCTTAACTTCTCCCATATTTTGCTAGGACAGAGTTCAAAGAAAAGTCACTTGAGTTCATTGGTTCAGCTGAAAACCGGTTCCAGGAAACCAGTGTAGGATTCAGTTTAATGCAACAAACATAGACCGTATAGATGCTATATTGCAAAAGCAACTGGAGGTGGGGGTGGCAAGGTGTATAAAGATGCAGCGGACATGGTCTTCAGGTAGGGACTAGTTATCCAGTCATCTTAACCCTAGTAGATAATTCTTGCACAGTTGTTTTAGAGCACAGTTTGGCAAACTACCGCCCATGGGCCAAATCTTGCCTGCTGACTACTTTTATAAATAAAGTTTAATTGGAATACAGCCGCATTCATTTTTTCATGTGTTGTCTATGGCTGCTTTCACACTCAATGACAGAGTTGAGTAGTTCCACCTGAAACTGTCGCCCACAAGGCCTAGTATATTAACTAACAGGCCCTCTGTGGGAAAAGTTTGCCAACTCCTGGTCTAGAGAAAGGAGAAATTACCAGTCTACACTTACTTCCTTTGCCCATTATGTAAAATATTTTCTCTTCTTCATTTATCTATCTGATTAATACTGCCCAAGCTCTTTGAAAAGTCATAATACTAATCTATTTTTTCAACAGATTTGTATAGAGTTTCAGCTATATGTCAGGAACTCACTAGGTGCATGGAACTCACATGAATGAACAAAACAAAGATCCCTGCCTTTTTAGAGCTTCTGTTCTAATTGTAAGATATTTATGTCTGTTGTTGTTAAATATAACACTCAACAAATGTTTACTGAGTTTCCACCAGGTACAAGGCACTGTGCTGGAGGCTAAAGAGAATGGCATAATAAGAAAATCATTCTCAATCCTTAAGAATTTGGAGTCTTCTCACAAACAACTGTAGTGCAAAGGAGAAAGGGATAAATGCTATAAAGGTGGCCCAGATAAGCTGCAGTGGGAGTTCAGAGAAGAAAGATGCTCTACAGTCATTTGAAAAGAGGCTTGTGATGGCGAGGTTCAGGGAAGTATTTCATCCACATCTGTTTGGAAGAGGATCACTGTTAGCATGACAGTTGTAGAACCCTGTCTATTGCTGTTGACAAATAGCTGTTGGAATTTCAGAACCACGTTGGCAGATGGCTTCTCTCATGTTGTTGCTGATGTAGGAAGGCAGTGAGACATGCGGGACCACACTGCTGGTAGAGGGGAAACTTAGCAGAAAGTGTACAAGTCAGGTTCTCTTCCAATCCAGGCTAGAGCCATCTCCTGCTGTTTACTCCCATGGTAATCACCAGGACAAAAACGATCAGGTTTCTAGAAACTTATCAAGATTTTCAGCAGGACCAATGTCCACAATTGCTGAGAGCATAATGTAATATTGTACTAATAAGCTTACCCAGTTAATTGGACAAAACCTGATCTAAAAGTTTATATTTAGAATTCAAAACTGATCTGACACATTTTCTCTGTCTCTGTGTAGACAACAGAAGCATTTCACAGCTTCTCTTTCATCAGGCCTAATTGGGTTTCTGTGGGACATACAGGCTTCCTTGCTGTCCCAGCTGTTTCAAATAGAACAGAATGTTCAAAAGTCAGCCAATAACACAGCGTTGCTAATCTGAATTCACGTAGGAGCATGGTTTTGTCCAAGATAATCCCCATTTGCTACCTGCCCTTTTTGCTCTCTACTCATACTAAATATATGGTTTTAATTAGCAGTGTGGATTTTTAGATAAAGACATAGAAGGCATATTTTGTTCCCATCCTTCCTCCTCCTGTAAAGGAAATCATGATTTTCAAGTTCTAGTGGTAGAGTTATTATCCGGCTTCTTTTTAAAGAAGCAGATGTTTTACAAGATAAGATGAGGTAGGTGAGGAAGCATTGATAATGGCTTTCAGCACAGTTTATGAAGGCAGAGTTTGCCAAAGCCCTTTGTCATATTTGTCCAATGTAAGCATGTGTATACTACAAGAATATGCTTTGCTTCTGGAAGCTGTTTCTCCCTCCCTGAATCTCTCCGTGGTGTATACTTCATTCATAGCAGTTAATGGCTGTTAGCACTTTCTCTCTCAGGGCAGCTATTTCTGTACATATCTTAAATCTTCTACAGTAGTAGCTTCTGAAGCGTGCAGTGCATAACTCCTGGTGCAGTTCGAGATTGTGGGTGATTTTATTTAATGAGTATTAAAATATATCATAGTGTATTATTCAGTTAATTTTACAAATATTGCTTGGGAACTGTAGTGGCAATCATGGGAGATTTGAAGGAGCTTTAACCCCATAATACCCCAGTTATCTCATTTATAACCACCTCTCTTCATGCTTTGATAAGAAGTCATGTGTAATCTGCTATGTAAATATAGCTTCCCCCAACCCCAACCCCAACCAATTTGCCATCTGTTAAGCCTCTCCTATATAGAGATTTAGGGTGCAAAGCAAATCTTCAAGTTAACATAAAAGAAATAGTAAGTATAGGTAAATACTGAAATACGATTATACTGGGTTGTATGACTTTTGAGGGCTGACACTGTCTGCCTTATCTTTGACTCCAGAATACACAGTACATGTGAAACTGGTGATTAAGCTTTTTTCCCTAACTTAGGCTTTTTATGGAATTCTAATGATAATTTAATTGCCATTTTTCCAGTAATGTGTAGATGACACATCCGAAACCTTGTAGGCAATCAAATCATGCTGAACTCTGAAGCAATTTTTATTCTTTTGAAGTGATCAAGACTAACTTGCCATAATATTTAGCTAGTTGATTTCATCTTGCTCTTCAGAAGTTAAACCAAAGGTTGCCAGATGAGTTGGGATTTTTTTTGTTGTTGCTATAAAACCTTAAAATAGAAATGGATCAAAAGTGCTTATTTAGGAATCAACATGGGTACTTAGTTGAGCACGTTGATTGTTTTAACTCTCCCTAACCCAGTTCCCTTAACAAGCCACATGCTTTCACCATTTCCAGTAATTGGCTCAACAAAGGTATTAAGAAAAAAAAGATTGTGAAGAGGTTTAACTGTAAAGATACCATCGTGAATCATCTCAGATGCAAACTTCTGGATACTAAACACTAAATACATAAGGAATACCAATTAAATGTCTTCTTAGTTTTTAATAAATATGTCATAACACATCCATCCAATCACTGTTTGCTTAAGATAGTCACTTGAGAATAAGCATGGACTCCAGTGAGGCACCATGACTGTGAAACATCTTTGCGTCTCTGCTTCTATTTCTTAGCTCAGTGGCACATCTTTTTGAGTATCCTTGTTTCTGGCAAATTTCTATCCAATGTGAATACATTTGGTTTCTGAAAATGGATTAAAGACATGTAGAACCGAGTCTGAAATGGGTAAAAATGAAGAAGAAGAAAAACAAAAAACCAAAAATTGAGTAGCTTTTCCGTTAATGAGTCACTAGGAATATTAAATTTTATGTAATAAAATATCAGTTGGATAAAGGTAAATGTATCACATGGCCTGATCTAACACAGTGTTTTCATGAGTCTGTTCGTCTGTGGATGAGTGTTTACAGTATTATTGTATAAATTTGGAAAAGACAGCTTGCATAGTTAGATGTACTACTGGTTGTTCAGTGTTTCTGTTCAGGTAGATTAGAATTACAAAATGTTAGTGCTGAGAAAACGTAAGAGATGATCTGGTCCAGCACCCTCATTTCCTTACATGAAGAAACTGAAAATGTAAGAGTGGCAGTCTCCTAATTTCCCAACTTCCACATAGCAAACTTTCATTTCTGCACTGTGGTCAAGAAATAATTATATATGACCATTATCAAGTACCTTAATGCAAATGGTACTGGGCTAAACTGTGGAATATTGGGATGGGTCGGTGGAAAGATAGAGGCAATCAAAGCCTCACCCTGTGGAGGTTAAAGTCTATATAATAGCAGCCATGCAGATTGAGTTATGGAGGTCAGTCTTTAAGTAAACTATCTGTCCAGACTGAACTTTCAAATAGGAATAAAATTTACTGGGGAAGAGGTTAAGCTTTTTCAAGGATGGGTGGAGAACTGGGAATTAAGAGTGGGGAACAAATAGAGGACTAGTGCATTATTGGGCTAGAGACAAATTCAGGAAAACATTTCTGCCACAGATTCAGAAACACATAAGTGTTTTTTCCTCTTCTCCAGGGGAAGGGTTGGATAAATTAAAATTTAAAAAAAATTAAATGTATCATTTGTCTTATAAACTTTGAACTTAAAATATTCCTGAGAGAAAAATACTTGGTGGGTATCATTAAATATTAATCATTAGAGATCAGTTTAGCAAAAAGACTTAGTTGGGTTGGAACAATTTTTAAGAAACCAATTACAATGTGGGTTATGAAAGAGAAGTGGAAGAAACCCAGGGAAAATATTAGAAAATGCAAGTTCCTTCACCCAGTGGAATTTTTGCAAGGAATTCTGGCTAAATAGCTAGTTGAGACTTAAGACAGTAATAAAAATAGGTCCCTCTGCTAAGGATATAAGAATTGGCAGAGAAGAAAAGCTAAGATTACTAAAATTGCAAGGAATCTTCCTTTTCAACCAATACTTCCTTTTTAATATTTAAGTATTTAATTTAAAAAAGGTCAGAATTAGAAAGAAACAACCATCTTATGGTCACCCTGTAAAATTTACTTATATAGAAATTCCACAAATTAAATATCAGTTTATAATTGTAGAATATGAAGATACTATTTTCATATTCTGATGCATTGATTGTTCAAAGGGATCCTGAAATATTTTTCTTCTAGGGTTCATTTCAGTAGTTATATTTCAAGGTAACGTTGGGGATTCTGACATGTTTTGAAGACTTACAAATGTTGGAACTTAGATATACGCTTGACCCTTGAACAACTCGGGGTTAGGGGCACGGACCCTCCATGCTGTCAAAAATCTGTGTGTACCTTGTAATCAGCCCTCCATATCGACGGTTCCACATCCTTGGATTCAACCAACAGCTGATCATGTAGTACTGTGGTATTTATTATTGAAAAAAGTCCACGTATAAGTGGACACACACAGTTCAAACCTGTGTTGGTCAAGGGTTAACTGTTCATTGTGTCCCAAGTATATTCCAATAGCCACTTTTTTTTTTAACTTTTCTTTATTGAGTTATAGTAATTTTACAATGTTGTGTCAAATTCCAGTGGAGAGCACAATTTTTCAGTTATACATGAACATACATACATTCATTGTCACATTCTTTTTCACTGTGAGCCACCACAAGATCCTGTATATATTTCCCTGTGCTACACAGTACAATCTTGTTTATGTGTTCTACATTCTGAAATCCCAGTCTGTCCCTTCCCACCCCCCATCCCCCTGGCAACCACAAGTTTGTATTCTATGTCTATGAGTCTGTTTCTGTTTTGTATTTATGTTTTTGTTTTTTGGGTTTTTTTTTAGATTCCACATATGAGCAATCTCATATGGTATTTTTCTTTCTGTTTCTGGCTTACTTCACTTAGAATGACATTCTCCAGGAACATCCATGTTGCTGCAAATGGCATTATGTTGTCAGTTTTTATGGCTGAATAGTATTCCATTGTATAAATATACCACATCTTCTTTATCCAGTCATCTGTTGCTGACACTTAGGCTGTTTCCATGTCTTGGCTATCTAATAGCTACTTTAGAATGAGATGTCATGGGGTAACTAGAGGCAAAGCTGTGGGTCTGGCTATTATAGTTCAGATATGAAACACTAAAGGCCTGAGTGGAGTTGGAAGATGCACAGATAGAAAGGAGAATTAAGCTCTCAGTCAATGCTAGAATCTCCATTTGATCATGCATTCCATATGAAGAGTGTGAAAGAGAAAGGCATAATAAATGGCTTCCCGCTAAAAGATGCTTAGATGATTATGGGCCAGTAAAAGAAAGGTAAAGATAAGGGAAAGCAAACACACTCTCATTTTGCCTATTGACACCTGAACTGAGAAAGGACAGGAGTGGAGATGTAGGTCTGGGCGTCCTGCTGAATGAAACAGATGGTGCAGTGACAGCCTCAAAATGTGCCTGCTGCAGGAAGAATGAAGTACACAGATAATCAGGTTCTATTCACTCTTCCCAAGTTATGGTTTTAAATTTCTAAAACAAAATCAGCGGGCATCAAAGCATAGATTATAATCTTTTCTGTTACCAGAAAAAGAACAACTTATAGTTTTAATTATACAACCAGCTTCTTGGCCTATGACAGTTAAAAATATGGTACAATTTGAGAAGTACAGAAAAAATTTAAAAGAAAATAAATAATATAACAAATATTTTAAAAAACCCATTTACCTAATTTGAGAGTATGTTTCCCAGTTCTTATTTATAAATGTTTTTATATTGAAATCAACATTTGTTGATAATTTTATTTCCTCTTTTCATGTAACATTTTATATATATTTTATATATATATATATGAATCTTCTCTATAATCATCATTATCATTATACTGTAGTTTATTTTCCAGATGCCCTGTTGTTGGAAATTTAAGGATGATTTCAGTTTTTTTCTACTATAAATAATCATTTGGTAAACATCTTGGTATAAAAATCTTTGTCCATGTTTTTAATTTATTAACATAATATGGATTCCTAGAAGTAGAACTACTGGATGACACATTTTAAGGCTGTTTATTTATATCAGTTTTATCTAAATTATCAAGTTTATCGACAGTTGTTCATAATATTTCCTAATTATCTTCTTAATGCCTATAGGCATTCTAGTAATATCCTTCTTTCACTCTCAATATTGGCAGTTTGTATCTGCCCTCATTTTTTCCTAATCAATTTCAGTAGAGGTTTTTAAATTTTATTGATCTTAAAAAAAAAACCAGTGTGGGTTTCATTTTTTCCTTCTTTTCTGCTTTCTGTTTAATTGATCTTTGCTCTTATCTTTATTAATTTTGTTCTTTTTACTTAATTTAGGCTTAATTTACTCTTCATTTTCTAGTTTAAGGCAGAAACTTGGATTATTGATTTGAGACTTTCCTTCTTTTGTAATATACACATTTAATGTTATACATTTCCATCCAAACACTGTTGTAGCTGATTCCCACCAATTTTGATAAACTGTGCTTTTATTTTCTCATAGTTAAAATATTTTCTCATTTTTCTTTTGACCTCTACCTTGACCCACCCATGGGTTATTTAGAAGTGCGTTGTTAAACTTCTAAATATTTGGGAATTTTTCAGATATCCTTGTGTTGTTTCACTCCATTATGGTTAGACAGCATTTTCTTTTGTATAATTCCAGTCATCTTAAATGTATTGAGATTTGTTTTAGCACCCAGAATGTAATCCATTTTGGAAAATGTTTGATGTGCACTTGAAAAGGACTTGTAACCAGCTGTTTTGTGGTGGAGTAGTCTATACATGTCAGTTAAGTCCAGTCATCTGGCAGTGTTGTTCAAGTCTATATCTTTACTGATTTTCTGCCTGCTGTTTTATCAATTACTGAGAAAGGAATGTTAAATCTCCAACTATAATTATGGATTTGTCTATTTTTTCCTTATAGTTCTATCAGTTTTGCTTCATATATTTTGACACTCGTTAATACGTACAGACAATTTAGGACTGTCATCCTTTCCCCTTAAAATTGTTGACTTATTCAACCACTTATATATTTTTTTCATATGTAGTATTTAATACAGTTGACCCTCAAACGACATGGGTTTGAACTGCACGTGTCCACTTATACATTTGTTTTCAATAGTAAATCCTATAGTACTATACAATCTGCAGTTCATTGAATCCATGGATGCAGAACTATGGATAAAGAGGGCGGATTATGAATTATATGTGGATTTTTGACAGTGCAAAAGGTTGGCACCCCTAACCCCCACATTGTTCCAGGGTTAGCTGTATATCCTTTCCAGAGATCCTGTAGTGATCCAGTTTCTTATGAAATTCTCATAATTAGTGAAAACTATAAGTCACTTGGTTAAACACCTCAGGGCCTTCAGCTTGAATGAACCTAAACTCCCTTTTGGTTCAGGAAAACTGATGATATTGAACCATTTTAGGATTATGTCCATGCTTTTAGCTCAAAATAAATGGGCCTTGATATAGATACAGGTATAGACATAGATACAGATAGATACATGGATATACTTGCTCTTCTTGGCCTTTTTTTTGCATTTGTATACACACATGACAAAGAAGAAAAATAGAAACTTGGTTCTGAATACAAAGACTGCTAATTCATGAGCTTATCATGCGACGTGAGGCCCTGCTGTCTCCGGGGGCCTTGTTTTGAGGAATCGTTTGCACCACCTAACCTGCAATTGTTTGGTCTAGAATCTTTGGCCCCATTCTTGATACCTTCCTCTCCCGTGATCCTGAATTAGTCTTTTGACTAGTATTTCCCCTTCAACATTGCCGCTGCTCCAATCTGTTTTCCACAAAGAGGCCAGAGTAATCTTTAAGAAATAGAAATCAAAGCATGTCACTCCTCTCTTTAAAACCCTTGATTGCCTTCTGAATGTACTTAAGTACAAAAGAATCCCGAATCCAAATCCCACCTCTGGGATCTCATTGTAATCACTTCCCTGGGCTCAGGGTGCCTAAGCCAAGGGCCTTTGTTCAGTTCTTCAGACACACCTAACTCTCTTACCTCGCACCTTCGCAGGAGTCTAGAACACCGCTTCCTGACCACCCTCTCCTGCTCTCCCTCTTACCTCCCATGTGTCCATCCTCCACCCACGAGTTTTTATCTGGCTAATTCATTGATTCATACTCAGCATTCAAATATTGCCTTAAACGTCACCTCCCAGGGGGAACTTCTCTGGACCTCAACTCTAAATGTAGTTCTTCCTGTCATTTCCTGTCCTCCTTCTTTCAGCTCTTATCATAGTTTTAAACCATATTGTGTTTTGTATAGTTTGTTTAATGCCTTTCTCTCCTGTAGTCCTGAGGCTTTCATGATCATATACCATAATGTCTGATTGATCTGTTCTTTGACCAGCACATAGTAGGTGCCAAAAAAGTGATTCTTGAATGAATAGATGAGTGCAGGAAAGAATAAATGAAGTGTAGTAAAAAAAAAAAATTAGAAAGCATTTTAAGGAAAAAAATATTATTCTATTTATTAAGGAAGTATATTAAAGCATGTTTTTAAAATCTATTTAGATAGTAAAATTATTCAAAGATATAATTTCATAATTTCTTTTTCAGCTAAGATTTGAGGAAAAAGACACATTCATACAATCCATGAGGAGAGGGACCTTTTCTGTATTCCTTTTTGTTTATGTATTAAATATTTGTTGAATGAGTAGGAGTATTTGTATAATCATTATGGAAAGCAGTCTACGTCAATGTATTTAAAAACATCAAATTGCTTTTATTGACCCAGTATTTCCACCCAAGAATTTGTCATAAAGAATAGTCCTAAATATGAGAAAGGTTATATATTTAAAGATATTTCTCACAGTGTTATTTATAGGAGTAAAACACTGGAAACCACCTAAATGCCCAGAAAAGTAATAGCTAAGTAAAGCATGTATATTCACCAGACAGTAAAAGAGTAACAGATAAGGTAAAGGTTAATATAATGTCTTTTTAAATGTTTATAGTATTAAATGTAAATAAATGAAGAACACAAAGTTTTACAACAATGTTTACAACTCTTATCCACAGGAAAAAAAGACTGGAAAGAAATACGTCATGCTGTTACGGCTGGGTGATTTCCTCTCCAGTTTTTTCATGTTTCTTTAACATCCACTTATTTTATTTTTTACAAAGATTATAATTATATTAAATTGTGGTATAACATAGCTTATATCTTGAGGTTCAGTTTTACTTTCAGTGAATTCCAGTCCTTTAAGTTTGTAGTCATTTGAACTGAAATGCTCTACTCTCTTAGGATGACAGAAACTTTGCCGAAAGTTCCCAGACTCCCGGGCTAGATCCGTCATCCTCTTGGCAGGATCACAGTCGCTTCTGGTCTAGTCCACGATTTTCACACTTGAACTGTAAGTAGCAATGTCCTGTACCCATTTTTATATTGAATTTAAGAAAACGCATGGAAAGATTTAAGTGTAAGGCTGGTACATGATAGTAATATTCACGTTGTAAGTTTGAAAAGATTTTATTAATGAATCATACAAATAATGCCCAAGTATATTTATGATATTACCCAGTATACTAAAACATGTGGAATCCCTTTTTTTCAGACCTTATGCTTCTCATAAAAACTTTAAATGAATCACCCAAGGTAATAATCTTAATTAAGCAAATTTGTGTGTGTGTGTGTGTGTGTGTGTGTGTGTAGATTGTGAGTAACTGTGGATGAGTAGGTAAGGAAGTTAGGTGGTACTTTAATAAAATTCAGGTCATCCAAAAGTAGAAAATCTTTGCATAGAACTATCCAGAAATACGTAATCTTGTGCAAAGAATAAGGAAACAAAAACTATTACCATGTAGGTTTCATTCTGTGAATACACTGTAAATGTTGGTAAAGTGACATCAGCATCAACAAAGTGTGAGTCGGCTGACCCAGGAGACCATCTCCCACCATTTACGCTTCACCTTGGATGTAACGTCCTTAAAGCTTTCGGAACCCACAGTTTAAAGTACGGTTTCTATTATGAATGCCCACATCTCATTACAATTTTCCTTTAAAACCTTTCTCAGAATGATTATGGGATTATTTGTTATTTGAGTGATGTTTTGTTTACTGCTTCTTCTCTTCACCAGAGAACTAACTCCATGATGATAGGAGCAATGCGTGTTTTATACACCACTGTTTCCTCGGCGTCCTGTATAGCACTCGGTGCATAGTAAATGCTCAGTTAGTATTAGATGAATGAGTGTACGAGTTGTTGTTTTTTTTTTTTTAAGTCCACTTTTATCCAAACCATTTGGGACCCAAATGTTAACAGATTCTTGTTTAGATAATCATTTAGCTCTTCAATTTCCCATGGGCTTAGAGTTTGTACATTCAATTTGACAATGCTGTCATTTAAAACATCTGGGTTGCTATAAAATAAAATATGGAAATTAGCCACAAGGAAGTAGGTCAAATCCAAAGATGATAACTCTCACTTTTTGCTGATTTATATTCATGGATTCACTGAATAAATATTTTATCAGTTTCTAATAAATGGTTTGGTTTTCATTATATCATGATTATTTTATTTCAAAAGCTAAGCGTTTTCCTTTTCCCGTCCTAACCACTTTACCAAGTGATTTTATATATCTTCATAAACCCTCTACTATTCTAATCTGGCAGCCGCCCTTCAATTTAGATAACTCAGGTTGGTTATGGTACCTCAGAATGTGATACACTCATAGGACAAAGTTTTTGTTTTTCATATGAAGCAATGGGAAAGTTTCCTCACGTCTGTTTGATGTGTGTTAAGAGGAGGGAGGAGAAAGGTAGGGATAGAGCACCGTCAAACATCATGGTATCCCATCTAAAGACATTTAGGAGCCTGGAGATAAACAGCACCGTGGTCTGAGCACAGAGGTCATTGTTCTGCTGGTATTTAATTTTGCCATTATGACGTTCATAAGAACTTTCTGAGAAAGCTACCTAGAAGAAAATGGCTAGAAGACATTAAACAGAAAACATCAAAATTTTTAGAATTCTATCTACTATTATGACAGGCAATAAAAGAAACTGTATTCAGCTTTTCACTCAGTAACATTTCATGACTAGCTTGGTCATTTCTCTAAGATACAGTACTCACAGGCTGCTGTAGGTTTCTGTATAAATACTCCGGATCCAAAAGAAATAAGAAAAGGAAAAAATATCACTGAGGATGTAATTTGGATAAGAAAATACTTATTATAGTCTATATTGTACAATCTGACTGAAAAATTTAGCTTGAAAAGAACCCTCTTTATTTATTGATGAATTATTTGTTTATTTATACATAGCCTGATATTTTACTATTCTTTTTGACAAGTTTGTTTTATGATTTTCCTACCTCCATGTTTTCAAAGATACATTAAAAAGTTTAATCACAGGTACCTACTGTTCATCATTTTAAGTGATTTAATGAACTTACTTCTAGGAGTAATATTTATTCTTATTTGCTTTTCTGATGAACCTCGAGTTTTCTATATGCTTTTTATGATGTATTTTAAAGTGAATTAGGATCACCCTGAATACTTCTCCATTTTTGTAGCATAAATAGTTTCAGCTTAGTTATAGAAATTGTTCTGTAATTTTTCGTGAACCTCCTTTTGAATCTCCAAAATTACAAAGATTTGTCAAGACCAATGAAGAGAAAAATGGAGCCTACAGTAAATGGATAATACAGAGGATGGAAGATGTCTTTAAAAAAATGTCATTAATACCTCAGAGATATGAGAAAATAATACATCCGATAAAAATAAGAGCAAGATGCTATGAAAAAGGAGCACAGGATAAGAGGTCTTAGAAATTTAAAATATGATAAACTAGAAAGGTGGAAAACCATGTTGAGAAAACTTCAAAGGAAGTAGAAGATAAAGAAAAAGAATGGAACAGTAGGAGAGAACAGGTAAGATATTCAGAAAATCAGTTCAAGGACAGAAGGGGAGGGTAGAGCTCAGTGGTAGAGTGTGTGCTTAGCATGTGCGAGGTCCTGAGTTCAATCCCCAGTATCTCCATTAAAAAAATAAATAAATAAGAAACTTACAGTTACTAGGGGGGTAAAGGGAGTAGGAAAGATAAATTGGGAATTCGAAAATTGTACGTCTTGTAGGATGATGGAAATGTTAGCTATCTTGATTGTGGTGGTAGTTGCATTGGTGTATATACACCTATCAAAATTCATCAAATTGTATATTTGAAAGATGTGTAGTTTACGGTACAGGAACCATACCACAATAAAGGTGCTTAAATAAATAAACAAATAAAATGAAGACTTTCAGAAAAAGAGGAAGAAGGACAATGCCTGATTAGTGAATCCTGGGGTAAGAGAACAAAGAAAACAAGACAAAGAACAGAGGTGGGCAGGTGACAGGGACTCACCCAACAGGTGGCCATTACACAGCTGTCGTCCTGAGATGTTTCTTCCCCCTCTTCCTGTGTGGATGGATGCCCGAGTTTCTTGGATTCCATGCCTTCCTCTGCTGGTTTCAGTTCTTTCTTTTGTGGAAGCACATCCAAGAAAGGGAGGTAAATGTTTTCAGTTTTTGTATTTCTGAAAATGGATTTCTTCCATTCACACTTGACTCATACTTTGGCTGGCTATAAAATTCTAGGTTAAAAAGGACTTTCCTTCTGAAGTCGTTGCACAATTGTCTTTTAAAATCTAGTGTTGCTGTAGAAAAACCTTATGTCTTTTTGTTTTGACTCCCCTTCCTTTGAAGTGATCATTTTCACCACCACTACCTCCCCTCACCCCTGGCCCCAGAAACTCCTAGGATTGTATGTTTAACCCCAGTGAGTTTTGTGATGATAGGCCTCCCTGTGGGTCTTGTTTTATTCACTTTTCTAACCACTTGCTGGGCACGGGTAGGGGGCTTTTAATCTGGACACGCGTGTTCTTCAGTTGTCTCATAGTGAAGGAAGAAAGGAAAGATTCCATCAAGAAAATCCTTAGGAAATAAGCAAAAAACTGATAGATTATTTGATTCAGTTAAGCACGTCAAAAAACTACTAGTAGACACATGGCAGATCTAACTGAGGATGGTTATTGGGAAGGAGTAAATAAACAAAAACAAAAATAAAAACAAGGGTCAGTTAATAACTCCAGGAAAAAAGTGAGAAAGAAAAGAAACACTGTCGTAGTAGACCTGTTAGGTTTATGTGAGCCATAGTCACCTAGTCATAATAATATAAATACTCACTGTTGACCTAACTGCAAGTCCAGATGTAACTGCACAGGGAGGCTGGGTGAGTGGACGTGGATGGGTGTGGATACGTCTAAAAATGATCAATCAGAAAATAGCAATGTAAGCTTCTTTTTCTTACAAAAATTGAAGTAAGTACAGAAAATAAAGCTAGAAGAGTTGATTGTGGTTGACTCCAAGGGGGCAGGAGTGTGGGCTTGGGAGGGACAGGGCAAGAGACTGGCGTCTTCCTGGGTAGCCCTTTGGTGCTGTTTGATATGTGCATATATGTACACTTTGGCTAAAAAGGGATCTTATAAAAATAAAAGCCTACGAAGAAAACCACCACTTTATGTCTGACTAGCAAGTGTTGGGTTTTCTTGCTAACTTCTGCACGAAGGCTGGGAGTTAGAGCTTGGAGCAGCTGAGACGTGTGTGGAGACGTGGGGAGGAACGGAGGTGCTGAGAAAGACACGAGGGTCTGAGCCCACAGAACAGGCTCCTTCTTAGGGTGGGATTTGCACTGGATGAGGCCCTTTTGTCTGTGCTGTGGATGCTAAGGCATTCGTTCTGCTGACTTAGGTGCCCTGTCAAAACTGTGACCAAATGAAAGTGTAGAATCACTGACCATGGAAAAAACAAAGGAAATGGGAAAATACTGCATAATTTGTGGTCTCCGAAATGATCCAGCATTAATGAAAGTTTGTTTTAAGTAGTAATTTATGTCAGCTTTGTGTCGTTCGGGTCAATTCAAGAAAAGGTGGATTCTTCCTGCCAGGAAGAAGGGAAGAAATGTATAAATTGTAAGTTTATATTACCATTGGAAATAGGAACACAGAAATCCATTATTTAGAGCCATGATCACTACCAAATTTATCCTGGCTGCCTGGAAGCTATGGCCGTGATTCAGGACACTCTTTTAGAAGGCTTGGATTCCATTACCTGCAGCCCGTAGACAGTGGGGGCTTAGTAAGAGAGACTCATAATGCCAGCTTTTGAAACTGTCATTTTTACTTTTTATAAGTAGTGACTGACCACTAGTCTCCATGTATAGCTCCTTTTAGGCTAAAGGAACACAGCTTCGGGACAGGGCCTTCACTCCATGGGCCAGGACCAAACTGGATTTGAATGAGGTCTGGAGTAAACTGATGACTTCTCGAAATCTCGAGTTCTTTGAGAGTCAAACGCTAAATGTTAGTGAAGTTGGTATCTCTAAACTCAATTTTAAAAATAAATACAGATTGCAATTCTTCTGTAATTCTAACACTGTTGTAACTAATGTTTATTTCAGTAAATAATCCACCAAAGAAAGGACTGTGATTTTTTTCATGGTGGGGCATCATGTTATCTGAGGATTACTTTAGGAGTTGCAAGTGAATCTTACATATTAACTTACTGATATTCTTAGAAAAGCAAATCAATGAAAGTTTTTTTCACTTCCTTACCTCAGATTACATCACTATAAAAAGAAAAAAAAATCAGTATTCTTAATTTGTGTTTTGAGGTTCCTTTAGTGGTAGTTTAAGTCCCTCTGATGAAACAGAATTTATCCACAGCAAGAAGAGCACACTCTTTTCACTTCTGTGTTATACTTCAGGACCCCCCGGGCTAACTGTTCATAGCTGCTTCTTACGTGGTTCATCCTCAAACTTATAGAATAAAATGCCAAAGATTTATGGCAATAAAAATGTTGGGGTACTGATAAAGTCAAAAATTGTTTCTTGTCCTTTAGAGGATTTATTTATTTCATAAAAGCACGACCTTTCTGTCTCTCCATTTTACAGGTTCATTTTATGATAGTGATTTTTTTTTGTAACTATCTTTTCACTGACCAATTAGGCGCCAGATATTTTTAAAATAAATGAGTTCTGATTTTTGCAATTTGACAAGGTATGGAGAAAGCAGCTAGAAAATCCCCAACGATCTTTTTAAAATCCCTTAAGTATATTCACTTATTCAAGCAGCATTTACTAAGAGGCTGGTGCACGAGGCTCTCTGGCTCTTGGGGGTACCGTAGTGAACAAGACTAGAAAGGTCACTTTATCTCATGGAAGAAACAGGTAGTGAGCAAAAGACAGATAACTTAGCATAGGACTGATGCTATAAAGGGGAAGTGATAGGAGGTGCCTGGACTGGGATTGCTACTTTGTATGAGTGGTCAGGAGGTTGCAACTGAGCTGAACCCTGAATGGCAAAAAGAACCAGCTGAGCTAAAACCGAGTGGGAAGAGTTGTCCTGATAGAGGGAGCGGGATGTGCAAAGCCTCCAGGGAAGGACCGAGTGTGGCCTTCTGGATCCAGGGAACCCTGGAGGAGGGAGGGAGGGAGGGAGGGAGAAAGTGACTGGGTGAATGAGAGAGGAGAGAGTCTGTGAGGGAAAGAGTGAGTGAGAGAGGGAGACAGAGTGATAGAGAGTGAGTGGTAGGAGAGGAGGTCCCAGTGGAGCCGTCAGCCACCATCAGATGTTTGGATTTATTCTAAGTTCCTTGGGAAGCCAGGGGATGGGGAGGATGGGAGGTGAGGGGTAAATGCAGGAGACCTGATTTACCTTTTAGAAATAAAATTCTGGCTGAGGGGTGGAGAAGGGGAAAAGATGAAAACAAGAGAAGAGAAAATGGTGGCTTGGGCTGGGATAACAATGACAATGGAGATGGACTCAGGTGAACTGGGGAGTCCTCAGAACTGACTCTTAAACTGGATGGGTCGAGCAGGCAGGCCCAAGGAAGGAAGGAACCAAGGTCTGAGAACCTGGGTGGATGAGTATATTATTTTCCAAGATGAAGAGTAAGGGATGGGCAGGCCTCAGAGGTTAGAAGTCAGGTCGGAGGGTTTCCTGTAGATATAGGCATCAGAAGATTGGAAACCGGCAGTAGAAGAACAATAAACCTAGATTCCAGATCTAGTCTCAGTTTCCTTTTGTGCTAAAGAGAAGATTCCATAAAAAGGAAGCCCTTAAGATTTTCTATGTTATTTATTTATTTTATTTTATTTTATTCCTGCACTGAAGATCTGTTAGTCCGTGTAAAGTTTACAGAAAACTAGATCAAATCCCATGATTCCTTACAATTGTGTCTGCCAGGGATCATATTCATCTAGGTTTATTTTTCTCTTTTTTCCTACCTTGCCAGCATTTACCCAAAGAACAGTTGCTCCAGATTCACCATCAGTCAAGGAAGATGCCGCAAGTTTACTGATGGATGGAACAAGTCCACAGTCCAGAAAGGAAGAGTACGAAAGCAAAAGAAGCAAAATGTAATTAGTTGCTTTACATGCATGTTATTGAGATAACAGCGTCACTGTTCCTGCCAGATTTGGCCCAGATTGTCGAGCAGACACACTGCAGCTTCTGCTCATCAGCATGGCCAAACATTGACTGAAATAACAGTGCAGTTGGTTTTGGTGGATGATATAAGTTAAACCAATCCAAATAATATCAATTCATGAATGACATGCAGCTAACTTATTGGCAACTTACACCAGCAGAGAAAGAATGTTATTTTTCACTTTGCATTTTCCTTTTTCAGGTGTGGTCAGTCACATTTTTCTGACCACACTTTGGATTTATAATTGAGGTCTTTCAAAAATTACTGGCTAAAAAAGAAGGAAAATGAGTTCCCCTTGAGGCAGAAGTGGCCAGCACTTTTAAATTCAGGGAGCGTTTATATACAATTGATTTTTTTTATGCTTTCTCCTTCATAAATTATCATGTGTTATAACATGTCATGGAGATATGCAGATATAACATGAGACAGTCCACTTTATAAAAGCTCAAGATTGTTACATCCATCATCTCAGCAGTCTATTACTACATGCAATATCTTAAAATTATTTCCAATCATCCATTTTTTATAGCAGTAAAGAATTGACAAATGATATCTGAATTGTAGAGCTGTAAAGAATTCATAGCACAATTTATTTATTTGTCTTTTGTGGCCAAATATCCCACCGTGATCTCTCCAGTCATATCCTGGACCATCTTTGGTTTACTCTGAGCAAAATCACAGCACTGAACTCCTGTGTCTATGAGATTTATCTGCCAAGAGTTCTAATATAATTTGGTACTGTCTGCTCTCGACAACTCACCCTTTCTCAACATCAGAGTGTTTTTAAGAACTTATCCTCGTTATATGCTGGTCTACCAGTGGAGAAAGATTTCTATTAAATGTTAAATAATAGTAAACATCCAGGAACTAAATCCCACTGGGTCGTGATAGAAAGGTTCTGAACAGAGACAAGGACAATAAAGCAATACCTTCATAATGTGCATTGCATTTTGTGTTTATTAAAATCTACTTACTTGTTAGATTTCTCATATTTCATAAAGATGCTTCTGTGTCACTCAACATACATTTCCCTAACTTAACCATATTTGAGTGTGCAGAAGAGATAGTATTCTCCATGAACTTGAATGCAGTAGTAACTACAGAAGACAGAGATGTTTTATTTCAAAAAAAATTTACCACATGCAATCTATACAGCCTCTGGTAGTGCAGCCATGCATTTTGTCATTTATTCATTCCAGAAACCTTACTGAGTTCCTACTATCGACCAGTCGTGTTAAGAAGCAAAACAGACATAAAAACAGGTGTGCATGTCTCAAAGTTTGTTCGGCATTGGGAGTTACGTGAAAGATGAGTGATGTATTCAGGCTAGCTGGAGAAATTCTAGATTGGACAAGAAGCAGGTTTGGTTTGGCTTTGTCTAACCTCAGGACTTCCAGCTGTTAATGTGCCAATGAGCACTAGAGATTTTGGGGGGAGTGGCCCTTGCTGCAGGAGCGCCTCGCAGCCCTGGTGTCCCTCGTACCTTGTATCACTCTACAGTGATACCTGGGGGACTGAGAAATTATGTCAGCATTTTCATTGATGTTGTGACCAATACTGTAATATTATATCTTCTTGGATCTAAATGACTAACTGGGAAGAAAATCAGGGAGAAAATTCACAAGTTTTATTTAAATCCTACAGATAAAGGTTGAATAGTTTTCCCTTTAATGTGATAGTAGGGACTTCACGCAGTCCATTCTGTTTGATAAGAACTGATCTAAATCATTATTAGCACAACATTTAAAAAAAAATTACATCAGGCCAGTTAGGCCTGAAAGTTGAAGGTTACTCAGATTACGTATTTGGCAAATCCCTGAAAACATGTTAGCTGATGATTTTATAACAGAATGGAGAAGGATCTTACAAAAGACCTTTTTTAATCTGAAAAAAAAAACTATATCATATTATTGAAGGCCCTATGCTACTGTTAGATGAATGAAGGTGTGTGACTTTAAATATGAAACACACAAGAACTTCAAAGGCAAAGTCAACTTTTTTGTGAGCAACAATTTTGTCAGAATTCCTTGGCCCTCTGTTTATGTGGAATTACATCCAAGGACCTGTCTCTTCTGAGGATTTTTCCTATCTCTTGCAGTCACCATAAGCTTGAATTGGAAATCAAAAGGAATGCTAAGGAAACATTAATAGCTTGATTCAGTTCAAAGCCAGCAACCGTTTCTCCTTTGCTCACCCCGCTGGCACGATAATGCGTGATACCAGCCCCGTCTGAGCTGTGGCTGGTCAGCTGTGTTGCTTGTAGCACTAGGACACTGGAAGGGATAACCCTTATTCTTGCAGCGGTCCTGGTCCAAGATGTAACTTGAAGATTGACCTTTTTGGTTTAATAATTTTGATTCTCCTGGCCATCTTTCTCCCTAAACATACTAAACTTCCATTAAAGTTACTGAAGGCCACAGAGGGGAGAAACACAGCTGGGAGAAATCTGGCTTGATGTTTTTTCATTGGCTAAAGTCATTATTATTGCCTTGACTAATGTCTGATTTGAAGGTTGGTTATGTAACATCTTATGCATCCAGTTTCCCAGAATCACCAGTTTTTCCTTCTTATTGTGATAGTTTACAGATTTTCACTAATGAAGAGGTAGAAATCTATAGCTTAACAAAATAGTGCACATAAGGCATTGGGATTTAAAGGTCATGTGGATTTAAAAGTGCTTACCTACTTAGCTAAGAAAACCAGTTAAGCCTGTTTTTCTTCATTTTCCACCTTTCAACTGTAGTACATTCTTGAGACTTGGGTCAGTGGTATGTAAAGCACATAGAGGAGGCCCAGGAGGGGGCCTGCCACCTGCACTCAGACTGCCCCTATTTGGGTGGAGGCTGAGTTCCAGCCAAGGAAAGGGCGAAAAGCAAGTTGAAATCTGACGGTGAGAATGACAGGTACGTCCCTGATGTAGAAATGAGTGACTCAGAGAGCGAGACGTCAGAAAAGAAATGTAAGCACACCAGCAGCACTATCAACAGGGGGACAGACATGATCAGGACAGGAATTCTGGCCTCGTGATGAAACAGAGCTGGCGTGGGAGCACCGTAGGCTTGTCGTCAAGCAGGCGAGAGCTCTCTTTCCTGAGCTACAAAAACATGTTTGTTTACTTGAGATTCAGATTGAATTTTTTTTTCAGAGTCACTTATAAATCATTGTGAGGGTGAATGAGGGTCTCCTTGTCTCTGCCTCTATGTCTCCCTCTTGCTCCCAGCGCAGGGTTGGAGATTCCAGAGGCATGTCTCAGGAGGTTCTCGTGCAAAATCAACATCAGGAACCCAGCTTTATTCAGGGCATCCTCGAGAGGCATCAGACAGCAGATGGAAAGCTAATTGTGTAAAAGAATATTTTCTTCCTCCAACGTAGTCTATAATAAAAGCAACTTTTAATCATAAAAAATTTATATTTAGGATCAGTAATTATTACATTTTCTCTAATCTGTATTGAAACTTATAAATAATTGTTTTATGTGGGACCAAATTCGTACATATAATTAGGTGATATATTTACTTAGCAAATCATTTTTTAGGAAGGGGTAAGTGTCTCAAATTGTTTTATTCAGGATTTATACTATAAACCCAACTGCACATCATATGGTAGCCAAGAATGTGAATGAGCATCGAGTAAGTTTATTCCTTTTCCAAGATTCTTACACAACCCCGTCTCAAACTGTCCTACTATTTTCTCTCAATTTAAAACAAAACAAAAAAGGAAATTTGTGATTTTCATGGCCTTCAAATGAGGAAGCTGTCCTCACAAAAGCATCTGGTTTTCTTGGATCAAAACTAAGCTGGAAAGTAAATTTGAGAGAGTTTGTATCTAAAGGCATTTCATGCTTTAAAGTATGATATAAAAATAGTTCTATCTTTCAACTTTTAAGCTCTCAAATGTTTAGCAGTAAAAACATATCAGCTTATCCCTATTTGAGAAAAAAAATTTAAACCATGAAAGATGCCATTTAGTTTCATTTCCATACAAAACACGACACATCTAAGCTAAGGTTAGGAGAAGTGCTTACATCTTGAAGCAGAGCTTTGATTGAAAGTCCCCAGACAAATTTCAGAGAAGTCTCCCTTGCTTTTGATTAGTAACAAAGTACACGAATCTACTTTATTCTGGTGAAACCAGCCAGACCTTCAAATTCTAACCTCTTCGGTCCTATCTTAGCCTCTCTTGCTCTGTCCACCCCTGTGCCTACCCAAATCCAAACCAAACCCGTCACTCAGTGTTCTACCAAGTGAGCCCCTACTGTTGACCTGTGAAGTCTGATACCACTACAATCTACAACAAAGGAGCTGACTTGTCCTGGATTTGTGGCACCTGTGTGTCTTTCAGTGCCAGCCATTTAAGAAAAGGATTTGAATGTCATGTGTCCTTGACTACTCCCATGGTTGAGTGCCCAGGAGTACTTTGTGGCTGGGTGTCTTTTCTTCCATAACACAGCTCGCCTCTGATGTGGTTCAAAGCCACGAGACCGTTGTGGGTGTGAACTTGCTGCCTTACTCTTTGCAGGAGTATTTTGGATTTCTAAGCACAACAGCATGTTCGTTCCCTTTCAGGAGGACAGTTGAAACAATACATAATCTGATGACCTCTACCTTTCAAAATGTAAAGCCTTATGTTTTTGAGCATATACGTGGGAATATGAAAAGAAAAAGTGCTACTGTAGTACAACATTTATCACCTGTAATTCTAACAGTAACTTGCTATGTTTTAAGGTGTTGACGTTGCATACTTGCCATTCCTTAGAGTGAACGTTTTTCTCTAACTGGCAGATGCTGGACGTTCATGCCCACACTGTTTCCGTTGTCTCTCCAGAGATTACTGTGACTTGACGCCCTCTCGTTTTTTATTCTTTGGTAAAGCATTTTGACTGCCATTATTTAAACAGAAACAGAAGTTACCGTTTATCCTTAAATATTGGAGCTCTGTGTCATCCTGGCGATATACTTGACTAGAAATAAAAGATCAGAATACTGGCTTGGAGCAAATTTTTTTGAAACAAAGTGGATATTAACTACCAATAGTTCAGATGTTATAATTTAAAAGTAATAAAGTGTCTTATTCTGAGGGAAAGGAGGATAAATATTATATGCTCATTAATCACTGACAGTCTCCTTTAAATTCTGACTTAAAGAATGGTTTAAAGAAAATATTAAGTGTTACCGACCCTCCAGAGTCCATCCCCAGCAAGGGGCCTTCTGCTCAGTGTCGGTCGAGCCAACAGAACGAGACCAAAGTTTGCTTCAGAACCAAAGGGAAGCTTTATTCTTTGAGCAGAGGATGGACCGGTGTGGAGGCTCTAGAGCACCTCTTACCCTCACCCCACGGGCTGTGGGCGGGGCTACGTCATCCGGGTCTCCTCAGTGGGGAGGGGAGGGGCGGAGTTCTCGCGACAGCAGGCAGCCTGGTGCATCCTCTCTTCTCGCGGCCGCCACAGCCATCTTGGACCACAGTGTGGTGAGCGGCACTTCCGCACGCGGCCAGCTGAGCTGAGGAGCTGGGCGCAGCCGTTTGGCACTGGGAACTCTGGTCCGAAGCTCGGGATGCGAGGCCTCCGGACGTGGTACCCTAAGAGCAAGTGAAACTAGACTGAGCACCAAGGAATAAAAAAAAGGTTAGACTTTATTACCCAGATTCTGGTTTTACTTCCTGGAATTCTTAATGGGCTTTGCCGGTGACAAAGGATACGTTTAACTTTTGTAGTATCAGGTCTTCCATCAAATTAGTTTCCTTTTGTTTTTTTCTTACAAATGTTTCAATTTAGTCGGTTGTATTTCTGAATCATTTGAAGCCACCAGGGGTTCAAAAGCCTTTTAAAAGGCCCACTTGGCCGATAATGTAGAAAACTTGTACTTTAAGATAATGCATCTCTCTTTGTTCTTGAAACGGTGTATTTCAATTGGTTGTATTTTCTCCCTCCAAATGGGTCTCATTTCTTGCCCTGGGATCCATAGTCATTTCCTCAAGGATCCTTGGAAGGAGCTTAAGTGTCCTTGATTTGGGCCAGCCTGTGGGCTGCAGGCCTGCTCTCTCGTCCTGTTCACGCCCTTCAGGACATTAGGAAAATGGCACAGTAAAGAGTTAGTGAGATTAACATGTGAAACACTGAAGTTTTTTTTTCTAATGAAGTGGACTGATCCGTTAACCAGGTGTGAGAGGCTTCACTTAGTGAAACAAGATTGTTTCTCTTCATCCTTGTGGGGTGATGCATGCCTGTTTTTTAAAGCAGTATTCCTACTTCTACTTCTATCACCTTTTTTTACCTTAAAGCCAAAAGAGCAATTCCCAAAATGTGTGTCATGTTGCACATAGGTTTTAAAATCTAAATTTCTAATATATGCCTTTTACAAGATTTTTTTTTTCAGCTCTTGAAGCCAGCTATTATCAGATCATACTGCATAACTCATTTAGAGTTATCCCTAGGGTGGTGGTAATGCTAGTTTAGATTTTGTTTGTCCATTATTGCTGAGCACTTAGCTGGATAAGGGAGTGAAGGATGGCAGGAGTTCTGTAAAATGATATGAACACAGAGGAAGCTGTGTTGCCTTCAACAACACATATTTTAAACTGTTTGCTTGAAAGAAAGAACTGTGGTGGCACTCCATCCTTTATCTGATGCAGGGTCCTGGAAAGCAGCATTGTGAGAAGCCCTTTGAACCTGATGTGCACTGTAAAGTCCTATTTCTGGTGAAAATTACACTAATCCTTAAAGCTCTTTATGGACAGCTTTCTGGAAGTTTGGATCAGGATGCAAAGTGGCCTTATTTCAGATATTTTTCGGTCTGAGTGCCCTGTGCTTGTGTGTCATTATGAATTGTTATTTTATTTATGCTGTCATTAAACCCGTCGTGAATGAAGATGTAGGTGTGATTTATGGCTTAGCCATCATACAGAACCTCGAGCTGTCCATTACCAGAAGTCAAGCAGCCATGGCAGCAAAGCCATCTAACATGGTGGCTTTGGGGAGGTCGGGCAGTTAAAAGAAGTTTGGAGAAATCTTGAGATTTTTGCCTTTTTTCTCTCCTCTGAGCTGAATAAAATAGATGCATCAGTTCTAACGAGGAACTTCCTGCCCAGAGTCACTGGCAGAGCAGCCTCCTCCCAACAGCTGCAAGCTTGAGAGACCTCATGTTGCTGGCCAAGGTTCACTCTGTGCTTTGACTAAGACCACAGCCGTAAAGCCAGTGTGTACCGTGGAAAGAGTTTCCCATTTTTTCCATTGGAGAAGCCTTTTGTGAGGTTAGTTTGACTGTTCCAAATTAACAGTGGTGGTCATTGCTCATTTTTAAATTTTAACTGCTTGTGAACCCACCGATGAGATAGATTCCATTGAGGACAGATTAGTTTTCTGTGAGGAAAATACATATCCTTTTTTTTTTTTTTTCCAGTATTCCTTAAAGCACTGACTTTTACAGTGTGGTCCCTAAACCAGCAGCATCAACAGCACCTGGGAGCTTGGTGGAATCACAGATTCTCTGACTGTCTCCAGACCTAGGGATTCAGAGACCCTGGGGGTGGGGCCAGCAGTCTTTGTTCTAACAGGTCCTCGAGGTGATTCTCATAAAGGCTCACATTCAAGAGCCATGCCTTCAAGGTTTGTTTGACTGTAGCCTTCTCTAGAGTTTTAGTCTCTATTCCAAAACAAAAACCAAAAAAATCATTTCTTTTCCAGGTGATGTGCAAGGGTTCCTTTTTAAAAGTTGGTTTCTAATAATATATATTCTCCCAGTTTTCTGAACTATGAATCTAGGCCCGAGAGTCACCCAGAACAAGGGACTTAAAGCAGCTTCCAAAGATGCTTGATTTACTATTGGAGGCCATTTGCTCACCTGCTTGTCCTAGCAGGCTTCTGTTAACCAGATGTCTCAGTCATTCACCAAGATCCTCATCGAGGCATCCATGTAACTCAGGACATAAAGGTGTAGCTCTTCTCTCTGGTTTGAAGAGCAAACTAGTCTTTGATTATCAAAAGGGTATAAACTTCTTTGGAGCTGAATTTTAATCCTATTTTCTTCCCTCTCAGGAACTTGGGAGTGATCTCCTTTGGGGCATTTGATTCTGGGTTATCTTTTCAAGTGTGATTTTATCTTTTCCTGTCTATACCAGCGGCTCACAGTCATCCACTATGTTTCAGAGTAGCATTTCCAGACTCTGACATTGTCACCTTAAGAAAGATTTTGATTTAGTGACTGTTGAACATTCAGTCTCATCCATCCAGCTTTTCCTCATTGTCTGCCACTGAGGGGATTTACTGTATCATTCCAGCTCTTTGTCCTTGAAAGACTGATAATTATTGGACATATATAATTTGCCGTGGCCTTTTATCTTACATTTTTGCACCCCCCCATTATGTATAATTGCTAATTTAAACTTTTCTGTTTGTAATTAAGTAGCTTCCCCTTTCCCTTTACTTAGAAAAGGACTAAATCAAAATCTGTACAGAATTCTCCAATTCTAAAGTATCTTAACCAAATATTTTCAAGAACTTTCAATTTCTGAACAATTGATTTAAATATTACACTATGTTATACATCAAAGAAAGTCTGTTTTTCTGGAACAGTTCTTATTTTTTGAGCAACTACACTGCGATAGGGCCCATTCAGAATCTTTGCTAAGGACTACTCCCCCACTAGCCAACTGCAGCAATAAAAATACTGAAATGTACAAGTCTTTCATAAATAACAAAACCAGGTAAATTGAGCAAATAGCATAACCCCTCAAAATGTGTTTAAAATGTCTTATATTTTGGTTTGAAATTTGTACCAAATGGCTATATAATTTTTTTTATAAAACCAGCCTACATGAATTTACAGGTGCATTTTATTATGCCTGCTTACATATGCTTCGAAAAATCTTTCCACTGTTAAATGGAGACTGTGCCAACAACATACTTAACATTTATAGGTTACTCAGGACTAGTGACCTTCCACCCAAGAAAACATTATTTCCATTAATTCAATTGTCTGTCCATTTCTATATCATTCGTTAATGAATATGAACCTATTATGTCTGGTTTAATTGGCTAAAAAAAGTCTTCTGTACACATTACCAATCTTAATCTTGTGATTTTTAAGAATTCTAGTTTCTTCGTTTAGTGCACTGATAAAGTTGATTAGCTGGACAAGTGTGTTTAAATATGAATATACTTCCTAATTCCTGCTTACCAGTGGTAATAGTTACATAGTACACAATTTTAAAATTGATACAACTAGACTTTCATACTAAATTAAACTTGCATATGCTATCCTTTCAGACCCATCCTTATTTTGCTATTTATTCCTCTTCTTAGAAAAGGGAACAAAACTGAACTTCTAAAAAGTAAGTTAACAGTTACATGTATTTAGATAGTATTAAATAATACAGGAAGCCAGCCAAAACCCTTACATCATGCTTGATCTGTTTGGAGTGTGAACACTAGAGGTGCAGGGTCAGCTTGGGCATAGCCATGCAACCCCAAAATGATCCTCCTTTTAATATTTTGCTTTTGGGCAACATTCACTCTCCAGAAACAAGGATCTTGTGTATGTGTGAAAATTTATTGTTTGTTGGGCACTATGTGAAGATTTCATTCAGATTCTTAGACCTGTTACTGAAGATGGGCTGAGCTTCTCATAGGCAGATCTCATGTGAGAACAATCCAGTTCTGGAGCCACAGAGATCCAGATGTCCAACTGAACAGCTGCCATCCTCATCTGCAGTAACCTCAAGATCACTGTTTTTGAGTTGTGACCATGTGTTATGCATTTCTTATCCTGACGCCCATGATTGAGGTCAGATGTTCTCTACCCTTAATTTTGCCCTTTGGGACTCTGTATTCTCAGTGGGATGTACAGTCACAGACAATGGTACCACAGAGCAGCTAAAGAAAAACTTTCCCATGCAATGTTCATGCAAGTAGACATTCTGGCTTAAGTTGTCATTACCCTTAAATATTTAATGTTTATTGTTCTCAGAGTGATTATAAGTGAACTGGAAACAAAGTAGGCATCTAAAGAAGAAAAAGTTAAAATTTTCTGGGGTCTGTAACTCAGGTGTCATATATTGAAAGCATGATGGGTGTGTAAGGAATCTTCTTTGTCCTTCTACATGTGCAGACAACACATTTGAAACAAACTTTCGTAATATAATACATGATGAGTTCATCGAAGTGAAAACACCAGAGTGACATCCATGTTTATTTTGGTACTGATCAGCACCATGACTTTATGCAGATGTTTAATCAATTTTATAAAAGTAACACTGCCTGTTACCAACAGAATAATTACTTATCTTTTACTGGTAGCATCATGGCAGCTAATTCCCAAGTTACCCATAACTTGTGTAAGGAGACATTTGTTAACATTTGAAATCCAGGTAGAACTTGGGAAGGCCAGACCAAAGTAAATCATCACCACCTTAATACGTGCAGTGCATTTTTGTAATTATTAGCCAAAGGTCTAGCATATTGAAAAGTGTGTGTAATAGGAACCAAGAGTTAGATTTTTATTATTGTTTTGCTATCATCATAGATTGAACATCTTAACGCTTTCAATCAGTATTGTATCCAGAATCACTCTTTGAAAGCTATGTAGAAAACTGCTGAATGCAACCAGTTGTGCCTAGAAAGCATCTTTCATTGATGCATTATGTATATATGCTCTAAATATAATGAATATATTTCTGAATTACAAGATGCTTCACTAAGCAGTAAGCTCTTCAAATAAAGGCACTGTGTTTTGTCTAGCACAGTGGATGGCATATTTCAAGTCTTCAAAATGCATTTGATAACTCAACTAACCACACCTACACTATCAACCATCCTTCCCTACTGCAGTTGAGCAAATGGTGTTTATTAACTGACCTCAGTAGCCAGATTTGCAGTCTTTCAGCATTTAAGAGACCAGTTGCCTGATTGTATTCATGAAAATTCGAATCATAATGTTCTTGGAATTTCCACCTAAGGGTTTAAACTTTGCTTTCAGTGCCATGATGCCATGAAAACCACACCAATCAGATAATATCCCTGTGTCACCAATATTAATGACTAATTTACTGAGCATGAAATGTGCTGAATTTCCCATAATGGATATCCATAAAGTATCTGTGTTATCATTGCATGCACCATCCCTCTTGTGTTTGTGTGAGTGTCTAATTGAGGCCTAAGTATATGTTGACCATCATATTTGTGGATTTTTGTAGAGATTCTTGTCATCACCATATAGCTCGCCAGGACTAGTCCACTGGATGGTTAATGCAGAACAAAATCTTTGAGATTGTACTGTTGATTCCTTAAGTCCTAGGTTGATTTTGCAATATGGCATTTTAGGGAAAGCAGAGAAACCCAAATAGTGAATTAACAGTACTTGCTCCTTGATTGTTGACTTTTCAGTATCATCTGCAGGAAGTTGTATACAATACAGCAGGTAAATCTTTGCTAGGCCTCGTGGGCCTGCCAATATCCAGTGAATTTGTGGCTAATTTTGGTTTCGTTGCCTATTCAGCCCACCAGCATTCCTTTATTTCAGGATGTTTGGCTTGAAAAACTCGCTTAGTTCATATGCCAGTTTCTTGTCAGTTAGTAATTTATTTGCTGACCTGGGCTAAGTGTCTGCTATAAAAATCACTTAGAGTTGTGTCCTTCCATCCTTCTTTGTCTTTACCTTTATTACTTCCTCTCTCTCCACATTTGCTATTGCAATCCAAATCTCTTTCTACCAGAGTAATGTTTTGCATATTTTGAAGTTTAGGTCAGAAAGTTTGAGCTTACCAAGGTCTGGCATTTTTAGCTTTTTTGTTACATTTGTAATAACGCAGTATTGCTGAGCAGTGGATAATGTGCTTTTCATCTGTCTTTATAGCCCACATGAACAAAGCTTAGCCCTATGATAGAGCTGTGTACTAGGACATAATTAGATAGTGTGTTTTTTTTTAGCATGGCTGCCATCGCACAGCCTGATGCTTGCCAGCCTAAGATGTAGTACTATTGATCATAAACCTTTGATGCACTCACAGTGAAAGAAATTGTAAAACATTGGACTTCACGTTACTGATGATATTATAACTAAGAAAGTACACTTCATGCTGCATGGTTTGGGGCAGTGCCAGCCTTAGAATAGTCAAGTGCCATCTCCTTCCTTCACCTCCTTAGGAGAATATCACTGACATAACCTCAGTGACTTTTGTCCTGAAGTCGTTTAATATACTGAACATAGGAGAAGATACCACCAATTAATCAGTTACTGCCAAAAGCCCAGCACTGTAATGAGTGCTGTGAAATATGCAAGAAAAGCCAGACTCTGCTAGTATAGCTGTTTGGTGCTCAGTAAATATTTGGTGAATAAATATAATCTAACAGCAACAACAGAAAATGTAAAGATCTTTTTAACTCCTCTCTGCGTGAAAAAGAGCAATACTTTCCCTTTAAAAGGCTCTTCTCCTACCCAGACAATATTTAATGTTTGTTCTTTTTTGACAAAATACAGCAAAACCAGAGTTTTGGTCAGTTTTTAAAAATAGAAGCTTCTAGATAATGGAAGCTGCTTCTCACTAGAGAATATTCATATTATTTATTATCTTCCCAAAGGATTTTATCACCCTAATATTCTTTTTAGGTTTAAATGCTAAAGTAGGAAGGGGGATATTTAAAATGAACTAGAATTTACACGTATCTAAATGGGTGGGTTTAAAACCATGGTGTCCTGGTTGGCTATACTGGATGCCAGAAGGGGAGGAATGTTGGGTCCAGAGGAATCCTGGCTACTTCAGCTACTAATCACCTGTATGACACTGAGCCTGCCATTTCACTTGTGTCTCTTAGCTGTTAGGAGGTTGGACTAAATAGTCTTCTGGGTTGCTCTCTATCTCTGATAGTCTGTGAATCTACCTTGAAATATACAATGGCATTCTTCATTGGATTAGAAGTGAACAGTGTATAGTCTGAATCTCTACCTCAAAGCTAATTCTAAGAGATACCAAACCATATTTGGATTATAAACCTGTTTTGTCAATGATCTATTCAATAATGACCTTTTCGTTGAATCATCTTACTTGCACAATCTGCCATCCTCCTTTTTGTATGTTATGTTTTGCTTTAAAATGGTGTAGGATTAAAATCCTGTCTCCACCTAACTTACTGGCTGTGTGATTTGGGGGTAATTAACGTTTCTGATCTCATTTATCTCATCTGCACAGTGGAGCTAATTGTGTCTACTTCAGAAGAACTGTTAGGAGTCTTGCATGTAGCGGCACATGAAAAATGCCAGGCTCAGAACATGGCACACTGTGGTTCACCATCAAAGTTTCTTACCTTTACCATTAAGGCCTGATCCAATTCATCCATGAAAATCTCCACGGAGCTCAGATTCTTGTCTCCTTTTACTAAAGAGCAATGGATCACTCAGAACTGTACACCAGTCAGGGATGAAACTATTTGGATTCTAGAATTGGCATATTTATTCTGTTAGATTATATTAATTAGTCAGATATTTACTGAGTGCCAACTTTATTCTGAAATACTTTCCATATTTTAACTCATTTACTCCTCACAACAACCCTATGAGGTTGGTATTTATCATTTTCATTGGAAAATATATCTCAAATGAGGAAACTGGGGCACAGAGAGGTTGTCTAACTTACCCAAGACCACGCATTAGTAAGTATGGAGCCCACATTTGAATGCATGTACTTTGTCACTTGGCAAAGTACATTTGCAAACAGCCATTTAAATGGTTTTTATTTTAAGATGCAAAATTCGTTGCACTCTTTAAAGAATTAATGACACTAAGGAGTTTCCTTTTTTTCAGCAAATCTTTTAAACAGCATTTCTAGGAAGGAAAGGAGAGGCAACTGCTGTCAACTCCACTGCCCTTGCTTAAATCTTCTGGAGGCTTGATGATGCATTAGGTCTTCATACATCCTTCCTGAAGCCTAAGGGAGGGGGAAAAAGAGCAGTCAGGTGGGGTCAGAGCCTAGAGGACTGAGCAGACTCCATTTCCTGTCTCTACACTCGAGCCAGTGCCAAGTAACTTTTTTAAACTTAAATACTTTTCTGCCCTAATAAATACAAACTAGACTATGCCTAATGGGGAGCCTCTACTAATAAAATTGGCTTTTGGGTCAGCAAGGGGTAAAAAACAATACCAAAAACCAGAGTGTGTGTCAGGAGATGAGGGAAAGTGTGAAGAGAGCATGGTGGGGCTGGGGAGCTTTCCTTCTGCCATTAAAATGTGTGTGTGGAAGTTGGGGGTGGATTTCATGAGTAAATATGGAATTTTGCCACCAAATTCTTTCCTCCAGAGCTAATATTATCATGGGATATTAATATTAACACAAGGAAAAAGGCCCTGGGTGAAGAAAACTGTTTTCCCCTTCAGTGATAGAGTTCTCTTAGGATGACAGGGACGTTTCAGGGCATCAGAAAGTGGTAGTAGAACATTAAGATTTTATCATTAACAGGAGAATGAGCTACAACCTATAGGATTGGATTCTCTTTGAAAAGTTGGGAAAAGGAACCTGGTAATATCAGCCTAGTCAAGGACCTTTTTCTCTGCTTAAAACCCTCTGTGCTTTCCAGGGTGTGTGGGCCTTTTGATCCTAACCATTATTCTGGACAAACTAAAGTCATCAAACTGGAAATCTGGTACATGTGGATGTTGTGATGCATGATGCTATAGACACACAGATAACACATTAGGTGGGAAGGGGTGTATTTGCGTTTTATGAAGTTCATCATTTCATCATTATGAATTAATCTTTTTATAATTTCTCTGAATCATTCTTTTGGAGCATTCTGAAGGAGCCAGAAAAAAAAAGTGAAAACTTTTCTCAAGCAACTGGCTTAATGGATAGATAAATGTCCAGTTTCAAAAGCTGTTACTTGTAGAAGGCCAAAAAATGTTAGTATGGGCCGTATAACTGAAAGATAATTTTTCCAAGGTGAGAAAGGCAATAAACTACAAAATAGCACACTAATGGAATATACAGTTTTTAATAGGAGCAGCTGTTATTTCACTAAGGTGTATAATATTTTAAGTCTTGGTTTTCTGTTTTGGAGTATGTTAATTAGTGCACTTATTTAATTTATTTTCATTCTCTGTGTGTTTGTGACTCTTAATTACATGACGTAGTTTATATTCGTTGCTTTTACATGATGGGACTGCCACAGTGTGCCTTTGGTCTTTTTACACTTAAGTGAAATCATGAGGAGTGCTCACCAGCAGTTGTATGTCCTTCACTAGATTCTTCAGCCACGTGTGTGCATAATGGTTTGCACATGGGCGATTATCTGATCACTTACCTTGGGATAGTTTGCTGAACTGAGCTTCAATTTCAGTTACACTGGATGCAAATGAGCAATATGAAAAGTATAAACAGGCCCCAAAATACAGAGTTTCCTTTTGGAAATTTTAAGCCAGAACCATATATCAATTTAAAAATTAGCTTGCTTTTATATGAGACTTGCTGCATATTGGGAAATAAATATCAGAGAGCAGGTATCTTGAGGTGTATTTTAGGACAAACCTGTAACTTTTCTGATAATAAAGTAAAGCTTAAGATGCTTTGAATATTCGAGACTTGAGGGGTTGCAGTTAATTGCATTTTGGAGTTAAATTAGGATAAATGAGAAATGCTTTCTGGCCTCAACTCTTATAGTTGGAAATCTTTCTGAAATTATGAGTGGATTTTCTTAACCACCAAGACAATTTTGTCAGTATGCTTTTTATGATTTAGACCTAACATGCCTGAGGGATATAATTCTCAATACCATTCAGCATTGTATAATAAAATAAATAGGTAGGAATGAAGAAGATGAGACCATCTATATTACTGAACTTAGAGTAGCAGGTAGTCATCACAGGGCTATTACAGATCAGCCTTGTGCAAATTACTGGAGGGGAGAAGAAATAGAATTCTTTGTTGTAGGGGGTTATTTTGTACATTTGGGGATATTTAGCAGGTAGCATTTCTGACCTCTTTCTAGAGGGACAGAAATAACATACATACTTCCTGTGAGTATAATGAAAGTTCAGAAAATGGAAAAATACAAAATTAAGGGAGATTTTGTAGAGGAAGTAGGTTATGAGCATGGTTTTGAAGGCTATATAGTGTTGGCAAATCAGGTTAAAGAACTTGATGACTAAGGGGTTACCGTTTTTAACCAAAAGGAGGTCATTGATAACCTTGATGAGAAAAAATTCAGTAAGCTACATTATAACTATTGGATGGATCATAAAGATGTTTTAAAGACAGATTGTTTTCTGACCCAGACCTAGGCATAGCTTTAATATCCACCATGTAGATAGAACTGGAATTTAGGGACTATGTGAACTTCTCCCTCATATGGTTCATATGACCTGGACCATTCAGTGAGTTATTTCTCTTCCACTTTTTTCCTGATTCTCCTGCTCCTCTTCTTTTATCTCTTACTTGCATTCTGTTTTTTAATTTTTCTTTTTCTTCTTTTTTCACTTCCTCTTTCCCTCTTAGGTTAGGCTACTAGAGGCCTGTGAGAAAAGAATCCACAGTCATGACCAGTGTATGTTTCCTGTTGTTGCTGAAACAAATGACCACAAACTGATGACTGAAAACAATAGAAATGTATCCTCTCACAGTTCTTGAAGCCAGAAGTCCAAAATCGTTTTCACTGGACAGAAATCAAGGGCTGCACTTGCTTCAGAGGCTCCAAGGGGGAATCCATTTCTCTACCTTCCAAGTTATAGAGGCTGCCAGCATTCCTTGGCTTGTGGCCACATCCTAAGCTCTTCCTCATGGTCACATGGCCTTCTCCTCTTCTCTGTATATCAGATCTTCCTCTGCTTCTCTCTTGTAAGGACACTCATCTGTGGAAATGAAAACTAATTTGAAAAGATACGTGCACTCCAGTGTTCACAGCAGCATTATATACAGTAGCCAAGAGATGAAAGCAACCTAACTATTCATCAACAGATGACTGGATAAAGAAGATGTGGTATATACGTATATGTATATCTCTATATAGATGTATATAGGTACATAAAAATACATGTATATATTTGTATATTAAAAGTAAAAATATGTATATATGTATTTTAAAATACAATGGAATGTTACTCAGCCATAAAAAAGAATGAAATTCTGCCATTTGTAGCAACATGGATAGACCTAGAGAGGATTATGCGTAAAGAAATAAGTCAGAGAGAAAAAGATACTCTGTTATCACTTATGTGTGGAATCTAAAAAGTTAAAAAAAAATACAGAAAACAAAACAGAAACAGACTCATAGATATAGAGAACAAACTGGTGGTTACCAGTGGGGCGAGAGAAAGGGGGAAGGGCACAATAGGGGTATGGGATTAAGAGATACAAGCTATTATGTATAAAATGGATAAGCAACAAGAATATATAGTGCAGGGAAATATAATCATTGTTTTGTAATAACTTTAAATGCAGTATAATCTATAAAAAATGAATCACTGTGTGGTATACCTGAAACTAATAAAATACTGTAAATCACTATACTTCTGCTAAAAAAAACACCTCATGATTACATTTAAGGCCCATTCAGATAATCCAAGATAATTTCCCCACCTCAAAGTCCTTAACTTGATCGAATCTGCAAAGACCCTTTTTCGAAGCTCATATTTACAGGATCCAGGGATTAGGACCTTATATATTGGGGTACCATTATTCAGCCCACTGAAATCTGAATATTACAAAGAGTCCTCCCTCGATACATGGCGGACAACACAGAGTCCATCCTTGTCACACATGAGCCTCTCTGGTGGATCTCACCGGCAAGCGTGAGAAAGGGGTCATACTTCTTCATCTGTCTCGTGTTCACTGGAACAGTGTTCTCTGTTTGAGCAATACCTCCCTACTAATGACTTAAGAAGGAAAAGGGACCTCATTGAAACTTTTCAGTTCCTTGAGCACCAACCATTAAGCCCCAGATAATGAAGGTCAGGACTAAAGGTGTGTTCCTTATGGAGAGCTCTCTGTTTCCCTCCTCAGACTTGGAAGCCTGTTTTGTTTTGGTAAGTAAGGAAGAGCCATCCCCTGGGCTTGCTGGTTTCTGGTTCAAGTTGCCAGCATATCCTCTTCAACTCAAGTGGAGGAGATGTAGAGAAGCACACACAGAGGGTGATAAGGAACCCTCCCAGCTCGGGATCCTGCTGAATTCACCTGAGACCCTTGAGCCTGTGAGGAGAGAGATGCTTTGAACCTCTGCATTTAGCGTTCTTTAAATAATCCCATCACTCACAAAGTATCTGGGCAAGGATGAGGAGGGTGAAAATACAAATAAAGGAGCGTAAAAATTCATGCCCACTTTTTTTCCTACCCAGTAGCCATTATAGGCAGACCATTTTCACTTGCTGGGTCCTATGGGACAAGGAATCCAGATATATTTGCAAGCATTAATTTTTACGGGCCCTGCGGTCTCCAAAGCCCTCATGCGTCCTGGCTCATCCACTCTCAGAATTCTTACTCAGTGAATTTCAGAGTAGTGATTCTAATGAGAAATATTACTCTTTTAAAAGAGCACTTTAACATAACTCTAAGACACACTGTTAAAATATATCCCATACATTTAATAATTAATTTTTACTTTTCCCAGTATTATCTTACTGAATATTAAATGGGGTACAGTTTCTGTAGGAGTATTTGGTTTTCTAGCAATATTTGGTTAGTGACCTCTTATGCCCCATGGGGAAGATATCTCAGGATCTCTGTCGACCAGGAGTGATTTTTCTCAACTCAGTGTTTCTCCACCTTGGCAGTGTTGATATATGTTAGACGGGATAATTCTCTGTTGTGAGGATTGTCTTGGGTAGAACGTTTAGCAGCATCCCTGGCCTCTAGTCTCTAGAGGCCATTTCTTTGCTGAGTTGTAGCAGCCAAAAATGTCTCCAGACATTACCAAATGTTCCCTGGGGGACAAAGTCACCCCTGATTGAGAATTAGCGTTGTATTATTTGCTTGGTTAGTAACAGTAGCATTTACAGAGCCCTTAGTAAGTGCCAGTCACTGTAATAAGCACTTGACTTGTATTAATGAATTTGAATCTTACAAAATCTCTTGAAGTAAGTGCCATCATTAACTCTGTTTTACAGATAAAGAAACTGAGGCACAGAAGAGCTGAGTGTCAGCTTTTAAAGAGTAGAGCCAGGATTTGAGCCAGAAGTTGGGATTCAGAATTCATGCTCTTAGGCTTGATGGTACAGCTGTGGTCTAGTGCTCATAATTAGGAGTTTGGGACTGTCAGGTACAAACTCCTGTATACAAAATAAACAGCAAGGCCCTACTATCTAGCACAGGGAACTATACTCAATAGCTTGTAGTAACCTATAGTGAAAAAGAATATGTGTATGTATAACTGAATCACTATGCTGTACACCAGAAACTAACACAACATTGTGAATCAACTGGAGTTCAATAAAAAAATTTTAAAAGAGAGTATGTTGTTACGGACTTTAAAAGCCTCTTCCTTTGCATCTATTTAAAGGTTGTAAATAAACTATAACAATGGATGAAAGGATTAGGAAGGGCCATTTATTATAATCATACTATGAGTGGGGCACTTGTCTTGAGACTTGCATGTGAGTTATTTTATTTCATCCTCACAGTAGGCCTATGAGGTAGATATTCTTATATTCATTTTTATATGAGAGAATTTGGCAACAAAAAAGTAACATTTACCCAGAGTAAGAGCCAGTATAATGGCAGAAACTGAATCTGACCCAGTGCTTTCTGACTTTTAAGCCCACATTCATTCTATTTTAGTTCTCTCATTTCCTTGGGTTTTAAAAAGATGGAGGGAGAGTCATTTTTAGATTCTCCATTTTTATTTTCCGGTCCAACCTCTCTGTACAAATTCCACATTACTTGGAGCTGATACTTGGAGATTTTGAGCTCTCACTTACCCTTCCTAAAAGCCTTCCGAGACTAGTAAAATGCAGAGGCACAGGTGTGAGTCCTGGCTCTGCCACCTCCCTGCTGAAAGACTCTGGGCAAACCATTTAACTGGGAGCTCCAGCTTCCTTATTTGTAAGCATGCGGCTGATCATAATGCCTACTCTGCAAGGTAAAGATCAGGAATAACATGTCGAAACACTGTTATTAGTTAGTACAGTTTTGCTCTTTAGAATTGCAAGCTATGTATTTTGCCACTTTGCTTTCTTGCTCTCTTCCCTTCAAAGCACTGGCAGTGTTTCTACCCTAGTTCCACCTACCGCCATCAAGGGTATCTGGAAACCTGTCGTTTAGAAGTTCAGTAAGATTCATTCTTCATTAAATGAAGATATCTTGGGAGTGGACAGAACATTTGAAGTCTTCATTACTTAAACACACTTTTGAAGACTTGGGCACCTGGCATAGGGAGGTGAAGAGAAGGAGACAATGACTTCACAGATTTTTTGCAGGCAGACCATATGAAAAGGACTGTAGTGAAAGAGAGCATACCCTGGCTTTATTCACAGAGACCAATATTAAGAGTTTCATGAAAGTTTTCTTTTTTATTGAGGTATAACTGATACATAACTTTATATTTGTTTTAGGTGTGCAACATAATGATTCAATGTTGGTATATGTTGAGAAATGATCACCACAATAAATCTATCTCTCACCACATCTGTCCCCATCTAACCTTGCAAGGTGACCAGTTATTCCCCATACATAGTGACAAAAATTATTCTCCTTGTGATAAGGACTGAAAAAGATCTACTCTCTTTCAAATAGGCAATGCAGGATTATTAACTATAGTCATCATGGTATACATTACATCTCTATGACTTACTTATTTTATAACTGAAAGTTTGTATCTTTCTACTCCCTCAAAAAAACCTTTTTTTTTTTTTAATCAAAGCCTAAATTGTGAGTTAAGTAGGTGGGACTTGACCTAGAACTTTTTAACTATAGATGTATGAACACGTGTGCACATACACACATTTCCCTCACTACCTGAAAACAGGGTTCCTATGAAACCTTTAATAAGCTAAAATGGCATAATGTGAAGAAAAAACCACATATCTTTTTTTGTAAAACCAAAAATTCTATTCAGATTTCTTCCAGTAAGGGAGAACAGGGGCTGACATAGGCCTTTTGTGAAAGCAAAGTTGCGTAAAGCAAACTTTCCAAAAGTGGGGGATACTTGTATGTGTATTAATTGGAGTGCAGGATGGGAAGAAAGAAAATGCAAATATTGAGGAATGTAATTCTCTAGGACAATGTGGTGAACTTCACAACTCAAATATGTGGCTAGATATTAATAAAGTTCTTGTTACTTCTAAGTTGAGCAAAAAAAAAAATCCTACAGTTCATTGGAATATATAACACGTGTACTCAACTCAGTGGATTGAGACCTTGCAAAGTGACCAGTTACTCAAGGGAGATGTCATTTTAAAAAAGTGATGGAGAAGGTGTTCATATCTAGTTGCCTTGCTGAGAATGTCGGTCACAGTCTAAAGAGATTCCAAAAGTAATGTGATAATATGGCATGTCTACTCAAGGGCAACCAGTGGAAATGTTCTGAATCAAAAATAACTCAACACTTGAGAATTCTGAGAGGACATTCAGTACATCTCCATCTAGAGTAATTGGGAAGAAGGGATACATTGGTTCAAGATTTCAGGAGATTAAATTTAGTATGTTATAAATTTATTGTTGAAAATGTTAAATCTCATTACTAATTGAATTTCACTGAAATGAAGTCTTCAGAGAAAGCTGATATTCGTCTGTTTGGCAGAAATCAGTTAAATTCAATTAAACGTGATTTTGTAAAAATGTTTTTGCAGTCACTGTGTAGACCAAAGCTGTAAAATTCAATTACATGTAGGGAGTCATGCTATCACATTCTGGTTATTAGAAATGGTCATGACGAAATTAAAAAAAAGGTATTTTGAGTATCTGCCATTTCATCAAACACCATTATGAAAGCAAAGACAATGCATAGGTGTATGATTCCTAAGCTTCTCTTTTGCTTTCACTTAATAATGGGTATAATAAATTTCACCCCAGGAAAGGAACTTGGAAACTCCTTTGTCCCATTATGACAGAATTTGACCTGAATATTCATTTTTGCAGTCAAGTAATGAATTTGGAATGACAAAAAATTATTCCAGTTATTGCTCTTTGGAAATCACGTGTTCATTCTTAAATATGGTGTGGGAAGCTAGGAATAAAGATTTTTTTTCTTTTTAGAAAAACAACCAATAGCTTCAATTTTGTCAGAAGAAATTTTATAAAGAAAACTTTATACAGAAAAAAAATGAAAAAAATCAGATTAGGAAAGGAAATACTGTTAATCTGTTTAAAAAGATGACAAAGAGAAAGGCAAAAATGGGTTCATAATTTTTGGAGACGCTTATTTAGAAGATGAGGTTGAGGTTCAAATATGGAACCTGAGTTTTCTTTCTGGCAGTGGTATGCCAGCCACACTGATCATCTTTTTAAAACAGAACCATGTTGTGGTTTATAACCTGTGGGTGAAAAGAACAGATAACCTCGCATAGCCTTCTAGAAGAGCCAAGGCAAGCAGTGCAAGGGAGAGACAAGTCTCCAGGAAAAGGAGCTGCAAGAAGCTACTTCCCATTCTGTCAGTTTGGGTCACTGGAAATACACATACATGTCCAGGACGTGCGTAGATGCTTTGGGGGAGTAAGAGACATTAACCTTGAATGCTGCTGAGTGGAGAACACTTCAAAGACAAGGGACAGTGAGAGAACCAGAAGCCAATCAGAATGAAGAGGATGTTTGAACAGAGAGAGGGGGGGCATATGAAGACTAAGGGTTTGGGGCTCCTCTCTCACTCCACTGTCTCTGTTCTAGCTGACACCTGCCAATCTGGGCAGGTATTTACAGCTCCCAAGAGGACAAGAGGAGTCAGGTGAGTCCGGGATCAACTAAACTATGTTTACTTGCATACATTTTGTCCCTTTGCAGTTGCTCTGTGAGACTGGATAAATTCAAATCACAAGGACTAGCATTCCCAATGTATTCTGTTTACTCTGAACCTGCCTGAGGAGTCTGCCATTGACATAGCTCACAAATGCACATTCAAGAAATGAGTAGAATTTGTGGCCATCACTCCTTCCCCTTGTTCTGTCTGCGTGGCGAGAGGCTGGGATGACACTCAGGCCTCCATTTGTCAGACAGGGCTGGCGCTCTCTGCAGCCTATTTGGCAGGTACACTGTGATACTAAATGAGACTGCATTTGGAGGTCTTCTTTAGAAGAAAGGCATATTATGGGTCAGTTCTAAGGTGGCCAACTTTGACCTCATTGCTGCAGAATTCTTCTTTAGGGATTTTTTTTTCTTTTAAGTATCAGAAAATAAAATTATGAGTCTGGAGAAGAAATTTCAGCTTCTGAAAGATCTGTGTCTCAGTTGTGAGCATTTTTTAATGCCTGAAGACCCTTCTGGAGTGATGCTTTGGTTAAGCAATGAGGCCAAGCACAGCAGTAGAATATAGTGCTAAAATGATATTCAGTGACCAGCTTTTGCTTTTTGTTTTCATGTCATCTGTGCATAGATTTTTAACTGATTTTATATGTTATCATTTCTTAAAAGACTGGGGCATGGGGGAGAATTCCCAGTGTCATCTTTTGCTAGTCCCAATGTTAATCTAGTGATTTTACTCTGCCAAGTTTCATTTTGAGGTAGATGACTGCCAATACTAATCTGTCCAATAAAAAGACAGTCTAATCTATTTATGGTTCATGTTAAGGATTGAAGCCATGAAATGCAATGCTTTTCTTTTGGTTGTTTTAAAATAAAGCTCAAAGGAAATTGATGGATGGTTTCAAGTAGCATGGTATTGTCTGAGCTGATGAATCAAAGGTGTTTGTATTATCCTCCACCTCATGATGAAGTTAATTCCTGTATGTAAAAAGAAATGTAGCTCACATAACACTATGATGTGGTATGGGACTAGGAAAAGGAAAGGTTAGTCATTCTTATCCTTGTCATCTTGTTCCTTAATCTCATGATTAAAGATAATCATTAGGAAAAAGTTTAAAAGAATGTTATAGTAGCAATCCTGCCGTATTTAGGGTACAAGCCTAATGAATGTGTTCCTTGTCCTCCACTGTGGGAACGTGACACCTCCCAGAAGTTACAACCAGAAAACTCTGGCGGAGCTGACCTATTAACCAGATCACCCAGGGAGAGAGGGACAGAGGAATGGGATATGGGTGAGACTGTATGGTTAGATGTAGGTCATTGTAGGATTCTAACTTTCATTTGTGGCTGGCAGTGGGGAGTTCACAAGTACTCAGTAAATTACTAGTAACCTGTTATTACTACAGAAGTCCCCTTATCTGCTTTGCTATCAGCCATCAGTGAAGAACAGGAGGGCTTCAGTAAAAAATACTTCTTAAATGTCATCTGTGTGGACTTTGTTTCATTTTAAAGCTTCTCATTGCACCTTTGCTTTGTATGTTAATCTGTAGCTGTCTTGACTCATTTTAGAAGCAGCCAGAACATAAATCCTAAAAAGTAAAAGTTCTCAATTAACTAATGTGTATGTGTGTGTATCTTTATAATGAACACACATATATATATGTGTGTTCATATGTATATATGAACAAATACATTTATAGGTGGATTTGTATCATTAATGATGTCTTTCATACATAACACACACATACATATATATACATACTATTGTGAATTTGTATAAAGCTTTTTATTTTCCAAGATGCTTATTATAGATGATCTTTTCCTAAATTTACAGTTACCCTGCACAAAGGTTAAATGACCTGCCCAAATTCACACTTCGTAAGTAGGAAAGCCAGGGCTAACAATGAAATTTCCTGATTCCTAGCCAAGCGTTCTTTCCACTACAACAGCTGTCACTGGTTATTGGGAGAGCAAGGGGAAGAAACTGATTTAACTTCTCTGAAGTTAAAAATTATTGATAGTGACTGAATATTAGCAGTGCAGTTATTTTCCAAAGTCAGCTGGTCTAAGACAGTCCTATGTGTGATTGAGTTAAATTATGTAAGTGGCCATGTATGATAACTTTGATACGTTCTGTCTGTGTTATACTATGTTCCACCGTGACCTGGTACTCTTAATTCTTTTATGTTAACTATTTTTTTAATTGACGCTATTTTTGAAAAATAAACCATCTCATAGTTATTTATTGTACTAATAATAAAAATACTGATGCAAGATACCCTATTACTGAAGGTACACAAAACTAGGCTCTTGACTTATACAGTCAAATTCTGTTTCCAATAGTCAACAAAATTTAACGGAAATCAGTGATTATGATATACAAAATTGACACTTATTTTGAGGTTAAAATTTGATAAACTTTTTTTTTTAAGACACTCTCTTTTGAGAATCCCGTCGCTTTATCTAATTTATGGTTTTGTTTAATAACAGATGTATAGGGCAAATTGAAAGGTCTTTAGTTTATCCAACCAGCGCTTGTTGGCAGGGTTAGTAAAAGAAATGAGAAACTGCTACTTCATTACAAACAACAGCATGCTCATAATAAAAACCAACCAAGTTGATTGACAATTAAGTATTCTCTATTAGAACTCAAAATACTGTTACCAAATAAGGAGCAATGGAAAAGCCCTTGTAATAACCTTGGTGTGATAATGACTATTCACAAAGTTCAGTCTAACGTATC
This sequence comes from Camelus ferus, assembly GCF_009834535.1. NCBI lineage: Eukaryota > Metazoa > Chordata > Mammalia > Artiodactyla > Camelidae > Camelus > Camelus ferus. The sequence goes on along the minus strand of NC_045701.1, from coordinate 74,770,410 downwards.
AGACTTTTAAAAATCTGTCCCATAAAGTCCTAAGGGCAATTTTTACAATTGAAATTTTTTTTTCTTGAAAAACAAGGTAAAACTCTTCATTCCTCGGGGTAGAGGTTGAGATGCTGTATCTAAAAAAATAAAAATAAAATTTAAAACAAAATAAAACCCAAATGTAGTGGCTTACGTAGAAATGTATTTCTCACATTACAGTCCCGCCGGTCCAGGTGGTGAAGGTCGTTAAAGGACACAATTTCCTTTCTTTCTGCTGCATTGCCATTCCCTGATGTCGTGCTCACTGGCATTACTGAGGCTGGGTTTCCGCCGTGTCTGTGCTACAGCCCATAGAAGAAGGGAGTAGGAGAGAGTCCAGGGCAAGTGTCTTTAAGGAGATGACCCAGAAATGAAAGATGACAATTCTGCTCCTCTCTCATTGCCTGGGACTTTAGCACATGAACTTACTTAGCTTTAAGGGATGCTGGGAAATGTAGTCTGTAGCTAGGAGACCATGTTTCTGAAAAACAGGACGGAGGAAGGAGGGTGAAGGGGGAGAGGTGGGTTCATCTATTAAAAGAAAGTGAAGAAGAAAAGATACTGGGAAACATCCATTAGTATCTGCCACAGCCACAATATACAAAGTTAAATACGTTTATTCAAGCACGAATAGTATCCGCAGTGAATCATCACATGCATTCAAACAATTTTAAAGGAATGAATTAATGCTGGTAGTACTTGCATTATTTAAAAAGAGTGGTTCTCAAGTTTTCTCTGTCTAGTATCACTTCTTTGGAGTAAAAGTTATGCCAGGCAGCTATACTCTGCACAAAGATTTATCTGTGTACATGGCTTTGTTTTTAATGAGGAGATATGAAGATAGTTTCTAGTTTTTATATAACACAAATGTATGAGAGAGCCATGACTTTTTTTGAACATTATTGAAGAATGAACTTTTCTAAGTGACTTTCCAAATAATGGAAATACACATTTTAAATTTAACATAAGACAGACATAAGATTCTCTTCCGTGTGTATGTGTCTGAATGTGAATGTAATATGTACTAAACTGAAGTAGTTTTCTGTCTCCTTAAACCAGATGTACTGAGCACAGTTGAATTATACCTTCATTCAATACACATTTACTTAGCATCAGTTACGTGCCAGTGACTACATCAGGGTCTGCATAGGGTTTCAAGTTTAATCTTCCCAACAAGCCAGTGAAGTAGGACCAATTTGTCCTGTTTCACATGTGAGGAAACTGAGTGTTAAGGAGGTTAGATAACATTTTCAAGGTCACGTAATCAAGACTCACCTAAAATCCTGGTGTTGCTTATTCTATTTTTGTCAGTTTCCTTCATTCAACAAACATTTATCAAGCACCTTCTATGGCCATGCAGTAAGCTCTTTGTTTTTTTTTGTATGTTTTAATCCTATTTAACCTCAGGACAGGCCCATAAAGTAGATGTTATTTTTCCATTTTATAGCTGATGCATCTATAGTTCAGAAAACTGAAATAACTAACCGAAATTGCAGAACAGTGAGGAGGACAGGATTTAAGTCCAGAGTGCTCTTCCTACTCAGAACCTGCCTTTCTTCCTGTTTCATGAAGTTGAAAGTCCCATTTGGCCACCAGCTAAGACACAATGCAGACCTGGTTTACCTCCCTCTCTCTGTTTCCCATCTACTGACTCGGCATATCCTGTCGACTCTATTGCAGAAATATCTCTCCAGTCCACCCTCCAGTCTGGCTGGGCCTTTATCATGTTGGGCCTGGAACTGTTTCCTAACTGGGCTTTCTGTAATCAAGTTATCCTTGTTTATTCCAGTCTCCACATTGTCATGAGCTGATCACTCTCAAATAAATAAAAGCATCCAATCACAATTCTTTCTTTCTTAAAATGTTCCATTTGTTGCTTGATCACTGTAGAGCAGTATCTCAGTTCATTACTTTGGCATATAAAGCTCTTCTCAACTCAGCTGTGGCCTCATCTCTCATCACTCAGCTCCCACCCAACCTAAATTCTATCCGTACTTAATGCTTTGCTAATCTCCAAACCCATCTGCTTTTTCATGGCTATGTACTTTTGAACATGATGTTCTTGTGACCTAGAGTAGCCTTTCCTATTTTTTTTTTCTGCCTGAAAAAGTTCAACACTTTAAGGATCCAATTATAATACAATAAATTATAAAGTTGCTTCCCCAAATGAAGTTGGTCATTCTTCTTTGCTCTCATGGTACTCTTGTGTATCTTAAGAACTGTCATAATAATTAGGTGTACGCAAGCCTGTCTCATCCAGACTCGACTCTCCTTGACAGCCGGGGCCACCTGGGCCTTGCACAGTGCCTGGCATGTAACAGCCATTCATCAAACGTTTGCCTGGGAACTGGGGATGGAAGGAAGACTCAGCTGCTAGACGTAGCACAAAGGCAGTTGGGATGCGGTAGCCATTTAACAACAACACAACTGCTTATTGGAAACTTACTCTAGAAAAGTTCTGTTGCTTGGTACTATAAGAGGGCCAAGAAAGAATAAAATAATCCTTGCCCTTAACTCTTTGCTTTAGTTGAAAATTTAATGAAGCAGCTGAGCCTGGTGTGTTGGATATTAGAGCATTCATGTACCTTCTTAGTTGTTGCTGTTTTGTTCCTATTAGCCTGAGCAGTCCAAGAAGCTGGATCCTGTTTTCATCTTTGTGCTCCCAGCTTTTGTCATTATTTACATAGTAGGAGTTCAAGAATCTTTGTTGAAATATAAGCAAACAAGTTTCCAAAAATACACAGAGTGACTATATTTAAAGTACAAAGTAAGTAGCACCACTTCTACAGACATTATTAGAGATGAGAAGACGACACAGGAACTGGAGGGAGATTTGGGTCAACTTAAGACACAGGAAGAATTTAAGAAGGTTGAGGGAGTATTGAAGTCACGTCAAGGACATAGAAAAATTATGAGGAAAAGCATTATAGTAATCTGCTAGTGCCACATAAATACTGACTACTAAAACTGCCCTCAAACTCAGTGTCTTAAATATTTTCCCATTTATAAGTCTGCTGATTTAGGCTGGCTTAGCTGAGCAGCTCTGTTTTAGGCTGCGGGTCACCTGGGTTAGAGTTGGCTCTAGGCTGTGGTTGGAGTCAGTTCTGCTCCACATGTCTCCATCCTTGTGGTGCTTCTTAGGGAGAGGTTAAGTGTAATTTAAGTATAAGAGGGACATGAATAATTGTGACCAAAGGGTGAGATTTTGCTTATTGATTTATTCCTCATTCACAATTATCCATACCCTCCCTTTGTTAGACCTATGCATTTACACACTTTACCATATAATTTGCAGTACCTCCCACTAGACCTAGTGGAGTATATTTCTCAGCCTCATTGATGCTGGGATTGGCCACGTGGGTTGCTTTGGCCAGTGGAATGTAGGCGGAAGTCACAGTACGCCAGTGTTGGGCTGAGACTTCAAAAGAGATTGTGCTTTTCTTGTTTACTCTTCTGCGCTCTTGCTGTTTTCCATAAGAAGTACATGCTCCAAATAGCTGCTGGTCTAAGGAGGGTGAGAGATATGTGATGTAAATTTGCTCCTGAGCCAAAGCCTGGAGCCTGGCCAACTAAGACTTTAGCAGATCTGCCCCTGCTGACCATCAAAGCAGTGAAGAAGAAAAACAGACCTTTCTGTTGTGAGACCCTAGGTTTGCAGGAATAGGTGTGGAAGTGGGTGAATAGAGGGGGTCAGAATTTATTTTGGAGAGGAGGCTGAGGATTTGTTGAATGGCAACATGAATAGGATGTGGCAATTAACAGGATAAAGAGGCAATAAGGGAGAAGGGGTCAGAGCTGACTGGGTGGTCAAGTCCAGGGTGAATGCTGGCACCATTGGCTAAAACAGGGAAGTCAAGACAGACCAGTTAAAGTTAAATGAGATGTTGAAATTATTTTGAAAATCGCAATCTTCAAGGCTTCAAGAATTTGTCTGTAGACTGGTTTTTGTTTGGCCCATCAAGATTTTTAAAAATTTGAATTTGAATGTATTAGGTCAGTCGTCTACTCTCCAGTTCCTTACTTCCCCTCTCTCTCCTTTTTCACACTTCATTCCTTAGAATGCATGTGAGTTTATGTCCCCTATTCCCATCTCCACTTACTGTCAGGCACATTGATTTTTTGATGAATATGAGGTAATGTGAATTATAATGATAAAGCTGGTGTGAATTGAACACATTATGGGTCTAGTTCACTTCTAAGTGCTTTATATGTCTTATCTCATGAATCCCCATTTCATAGATAAGGCAGAAGTAAGCTGTTACTTGCCTAAGGTCAGCAGCTGGAAGGGGACCAACCAGAATTAGAAAATTCCAGTTTATTGAACAGTTTCAACTAGGTCAGCTCCAACTTAGGAATTATTTTCATTTAAACACTCCTCAATGTCCTACATTGAGTCCCTCTTCCTTTCCTGGTAGTAAATTCCTTAGCCACATCTTGGGCAGATTTATAACTTCTAGTCACTTAAAGTGTTAAAAGACTATCCAGTTTACAACTCCAGTCTTAAATCTAGTTCAGGTTCTAGTTTCTAAGCTTTGGGAGACTTATTTTTTGCTCTACTGTTGCGTGAATGGAAAAGATAATTCAACATTTCATTAGGCTCCTTACATCTTTCCTTGTATTTCCTGTTCATTTTCCTAAGTCACTAACTTTTTGTATGTTTATTTCAAAGAGCATGTCATCCTAATACTATTTAAAGAGGTATTTAAAAATATTGTGCCCCTCCTATGTTTACATACTTCTCCAAATTTTCAGCAGTTTCCTAGAGACAGAGCTCTATCTCTTTCCAATCTTTTGTATTTTTTTCCCCCAGAAAGAAGATAGGGAATATGTAATTCCAAACTTTTTGTTTTTGATCAGCTACAATTACATTTACATTTGTGGGGTCTTCCAATTTAGATTTCAGGTCCTTTTGATTTCCTGGGCCTGTGGGGCTTACTTCCCCTTGGAACCTCCCTTTGGTATCTGGGTGCCATGTCCTCCTCTTTATATTCAGGTTTGTTTTTGTACTAAAGCAGCATCTATTTATTTTTCTTCTCTCAGAGCTGGGCTTCTAGCCATTGGTATTTATAGCTATTTCCTTGGTGTTACATGTTTCTGTCTGTACTTTTTATATTTTAGTTACTCTATCAAGGCTTCTTTTGAATATGTTTCTTCTGTCTCCTTTGATTCCTCTTTCTCTATTGTCTGTTTATTTCAGGCTGAGTTACTCCTATCCCTGCAATAGTTCTGCCTTTCATTTATTCAACAGATACTGAGTGAGTGCCTGCTATGTGCAGGGCACTGAGCAAGGCCTTGGAGATACAAGGGCAGACGTGGCAGACGGGCTGCCTACTCTCATGGAGTTTTCATTTCATTTTAGTGTGGGAGACAAATAAATGAATGAATGATATGATTCGAGATAATGTGTGCTATGAAGAAAATAAGGTAGCATTCTGAAGTAGGGAGCTAGGTTTAGGTGAGTATGTAAGCTGTTATTTTTAATAGGATGGTTTAGGTGAGTATGTAAGCTGTTATTTTTAATAGGATGATTAAGGCCTCTCTGGGAAGGTGACTGACCTGAGAAGGGAATGAAATAAGAACTGGGAAAAGAGCATTCCAGGCAGAGGGAACAACAAGAATGAAGGCCATGAGGTGAGGAAGCTATGTTCAAGGACTAGAAAGAAGGCTATTGTGGCTGTAGCAGAGCTAAAGAAGATAAGGTGGGCAGGAATTGATGTTGGAGAAGTGGAAACAGGATGCTGTTGTCCATCTTACTGGAGGCCCCTCTAGAGTTGCTAGCAGAAGGCAACTTAGAGAAGCCTTGGTGCAGATTTTGGATTTTATTATTCTAATGGTTATAGGAGGCCACCAGATGATTTTAAGGCAGGAAATGAGAAGATATGAGTTTAAGAGATCACTTTGGATAGTGTGTTAAGAATAAACTGTGAGGGGAAAGAATAGAAACAAGGGGATAGCTGCTCTTTTTAGCTAGAATGGTGTTTTGATTTGTTAACTCCAAGTGACCCAGACTGACTCACACAAGGACATGTTTCATTTCCTATATAAGAAGTCCAGAAGCAGGGTGGACTTCAGGGTTGGCTGTTTCAGCAACTCCATGATATTGCCCTCTGCCATCCCTGGATTTTGTTTCATCCACATGCTAGTCACAAAATAGCTACTCTAGCTCTGAGAATTATGCCCCCAGATGACCAAGTCCAGAGGTAGGAGAGAAATAATTATATGATGTGGCAATCTTTTAGCAAGTGTCCTCTTCGTAATTTGCCCCATACCTCTTTGACCAGAATTGTTTACTCCTGAACCCATCACTTACAGAAAGTATGGAATTATCAGTGCTTACTTGGGCCAATTCTTTGGGGGGTGGAATGGATAATAGGGAGTCAGCCCCTACTGCTGTGGTCCAGAGAGAAATAAATACTGAATGCCTAGCTTTCTGTGTGGTATTATAGCAGAGCCTCAAACAAAAGTAAATCAAAACCAAACAAAACAACCCTCTTTCTTCGGACACTTAAGAAAAAAAGATATTCCCCTGGAGGTATTTCTGTTTCCAAATTGTGTTGTCCCGCCTGTAACATAACAGGCAGATTTTACCTAACTTCAAGTTTGCTTATAAAGAAAGTGAATATTTGAATGATTCTTATATGACAAGTAATCCTCTGGGAAGTTTACAAATGAGAACTGTGTTAGACTTTACAAATATCTTATGAAGTAAGTATTTCTAAATCCATTTTTGCAGAACAAAAACTTGGGCCTAATTAAATTGATGAAGGTCACAGAGCAATTTTTGCCATTCTCTTAAGTCCATGTACTTTCTTCTGCAATTTTAAGAATAAAATTAAAGTATATTTATGTTCATAGTTGAATCTGCATACTTGAGCCTTTTTTAGGGATTCTGAATAGACAGCTTGCCTAGATTTTGATAGCTGGATCTCATTTTTACTTCCAAGGGCTCACAGGCAATATGAAAAGCAATAATCTTCAAATTGAACAAATAAAGATCAGAAGTGATATATCACCTGGAAGCAGACTCCAGAGACATCTCTTTCTGTTTGACAACTCACATGTAATAAAGACAGCGCCTAATTATTTTAAAAACACTTTGGTGGGAGAGTTGTTTTGTGGATGTTGAGGTGCTAATCTTTTCTGAAATGATTATTATAAAAGCGAAGTCGACAAAAGTAAAGAGTCTTTCTGCCTGAAGGCAAGTTATTTATTCCACTCAGTTTGGGGTTTTGTCTTTGTGTTTTTAACCTCTGCCTCAGTGTATACTCTGTACAGATATTGACCAAACCATAGCTGCTGAGATGTGAAATTAGGTGATTTAAAGAGTCAATTCTGATTCCCAAGATATGCTCCAGGGCATACTGTGATGTGCTTTAGGGCATGCAGTGATCTTGAGCTGGGGCTAAAGGGGGAAAAAAAATCTCTGCAGTAACAATAAATATTGCATGGTGGCAAGGTGATTAGAAAATAACGTTCTTAAAAATTTTCTGAACAGCTAGCTATAGTTTTCATAAAATCAGATTATAAGCCAGGAAACTAAATTATATTTAATTGTTGTTGTATTCAATATGTTGTAAATTGTTCTCATCAGTTCAAAGATGAAATTCACTTTTTTTTTTCTAAACTAGTTTTGGATCAATATGTGAAGCTAAAAATAAATATAAAACCTCTGGGAGAGTTTTGGTACACCCAGATTTTAATTTGTCCATAGTAATGAGGGAAAAAGGAGATGGTAACTTGTGAATGTCCAGTTCTAAAGAATGGAGTATTGGTATAGAAAACAAGATAATTCTACCAGGGCTTTGATTGATCTGTCATTTGCATAATCAAGAGTAAAGGACAATCATGAGTATAGTCCCCCAAATAACTTTTATCTGTGTTACTAGAAAACAATGAAACATTGACTCAGTGCTTCCTGAACGTGTTCCTTTCTACCCTCTGGCAGAGCTTCTAATAAGTGAACTGATCAGAAAACAGTGGAGGAAAGTAGGCAGAAAGAGAAACAAGGAATCTGGGTTAATTTCCAAACTGAATAATCAGCTTCCCACTAGAAAAGAGAATTGGCAAGGCTGTATGGAAGGTCCCATGATTCCTTCACTCCCATTGTGGCCGCGGTATGTGAGCTGGCAGGAGAGGCCCGCAAATACTATGGATAAACCTAATCATTTCTCAAAGGCTCCCATTTAACTCACTATAATTTAAGATTACACAGCCCTACTTGCCCTGCATACATCCTCTTCTGTGTTGAGTGTACAACTTTGCTTGAGAACCTAACAATCGTTGCGCTGAATGGTGTGTTAACATGGAGTGCTTTGTAGTTGGTAATGCACTTGGGAATTTGCAAGCTTGGCCCAGGGAAAAGAATCTGTCTTCACTCTCTGAATCTTGGGGAAATCTTGGCCACTCTCCCAGTGGCCCATATCCCCATATTCCCTACTCTAGTCATCTTTTTATGATTTTTGGAAAAAAAAATCCTCCTTAATTGTGTTCCTCTAGGTTGGTGAAGAACAAAGATCTGGGAGGGGCTAATGGGCTGGTGTCCCAAACAGCCTAGATTTTGCCCAACAGAGCAGAAATTACTCAAATCCTTAGAAAGCCTGCATTGCTCAATTAATACACTGTTTTTATGTATAAGGAAATGGAGCTCAGAATGTTTAAATGACTTAGCTTCACACAGTAAGTGTCAGAGCCAGGATTTGGACACACGTTGGTCTGATGCTAAAGATCTTCTCTTCCCACTATACTATGCTATCTCCCAGATTTATATAAAGGGGAAAAAGTGAGTACCAAGAGGCAAAGTGGAAAGTTGTCTCTAAGTAAAAAGGTGTGTGGCATGTCCTAAGATTTATATGAATATTTTTTAATGAAAATGAATTAATTAGCAATTTATTTTTGGATTTTTTTCTCCTTTATACTTTATACTTGCTAAATTAAAAAAAAATAGTATTCATTACTTTCATGATTACTGAAAAGAAGGAAAAAAAAAGAAAGAAAAAAGAATTGCCCTTTTCCACAGGTGTGGAAAATCATTCCAGAAATTAAAAATGCCTGTAAAGTTTTGGATGAGGAATGTTCTTTAGAAGTCAGATATCAGTTACTGTTGGTTTAGGGAATTCAGTTCTTAGAATGGTCAGTGTCACACAGTGACCTTGTAGTCTTCTTTCCCTTGGCCTCTCCATCTCTGAGCAGATTTGAATCCCTGTCACCCACCCAGGAGAATGAGATGTTCTAGTGAGTACAGAAATGTAAAGTGCTCTCTGAGGTTTGGATGAAAGGCCTTGGGAGTAGAGAAAAAGTGTTAAGTCATGTTGCAAGCCAGTACACATTCAACAATTACTTGATTTATAGTCCACAAGGATTTAAACACCTCATGAAGAAGTACAAAAAGGAAAGGGATGATTACCAATGTAATCACAGACTTTGGCATATCATAATTGCATAAGAAGAATTACACTCTGCAAAAAATCAGCCTTTGTCTTTCTTTCTTTTTTTTTTTTAAACATTTTTTATTGATTTATAATCATTTTACAATGTTGTGTCAAATTCCAGTGTAGAGCACAATTTTTCAGTCATACATGAACATATATATATTCATTGTCACATTTTTTTCTCTGTGAGCTACCATAAGATCTTGTGTATATTTCCCTGTGCTATACAATATAATCTTGTTTATCTGTTGTACAATTTTGAAATCCCATCTATCCCTTCCCACCCTCCGCCCTGTTGGCAACCACAAGTTTGTATTCTATGTCTATGAGTCTGTTTCTGTTTTGTATTTATGCTTTGTGTTTTTGTTTTTGTTTTTGTTTCTTAGATTCCACATATGAGCGATCTCATATGGTATTTTTCTTTCTCTTTCTGGCTTACTTCACTTAGAATGACATTCTCCAGGAGCATCCATGTTGCTGCAAATAACGTTATGTTATCAGTTTTTATGGCTGAGTAGTATTCCATAGCCTTTGTCTTTCTAATGTGAGATGGACAGCCACATCTGCTCTTTGGATTTCAGGCGCAATGCAAGAGAAATACAGATTCTAGAAATTCGGAAAACCGAATTTTGGAAGGTAAATCTCTCCCTATGATTTCTAAATTAAGAGATGTGTCATCATGGAAAATACTGGGACCAGAACCTTAGCTTAACCAATCACACAGATGGCTTAGGGCAAAAATGCTCAACCTCACGCAACTCTATCAATTGCATGAAAGAGTTGTTCTGTTGGCTAGAGTGGCGCCATTCGGTAGAACTTTCTATGATGATGAGAATGTTCTATTCTGAGCCATCCAAAACAAAAGCCACTAGCGGTGAATGAGCCCTTGAAATGTGGCTAGTATGACAGAGGAACTAATATATTACTCTTACTTAATTTTAGTTAATTTGTATGTAAATTTAAATTGGCCACATTTTGCTAGTGGGACAGATCTGGAGACAAGTTGATATACCAGAAGCTCCTACTTCATCGCCTCTGGCCTAAGCATGACTAACTCCAATGGCCATGTTGGCTTGTCGAACTTGGTAGGGTCAGCAGAGCCCTCTCAGAAACCAGAATTCAGTGGGAGGAGATTCCCTCCTCGGTGTTCCATGACTCTAGGAGTTCTTAACCCAGGGTGACCTTTCACAGGGAGGAACTCAAAGTCCTCTTCCAGCAATTATTGGCTCCTTGACTGAGTGGCTACTTCTCCATAGATGATGACAAGAGTCAGATTGACATAGGACTTTTCAAGAACACTTGCTCCATGTGAACCCTTCTGTATCCATTAGTATTCACATACACATTCATTCATTCAAAAATATGGAGTGTCTACCATGGGCCAGATGGTGCTCTCAGAGATAATTTTCCACCATTTCCACGTATTGATTGTTGCCTCTACCTGTATGCACGTGGTGGGGCAGCATGGCATGGAGGGAGGAGCTTTGGACTCAGACCAACCTGAAAATAGCACTGTTTCCTAGAACACGGTTTGGCAAAAATTTTATTGTGAAAGGCCATATAATAAATGTTTTAGGTTCTGTGAACCACAAAATTTATTTCACATCTCTCCAGCTCTAGCTGTGTCAAGTGAACCATGAACAATACATAACCATATGAGATTGACTGTGTTCCAATAAAACTTTAATTATGAACCCTGAAATTTGAATATCATGTATTTTCCCCATATCACAAAATATTATTTTTCTTTAGATTTTTTTCAATTGGTAAAAATTATTTCTTAGTTCATGGGCCATACAAAGACAGGTGCTAGATTATGTTTGGTTCATGGGCTATCACTGATTGCTGACCCCTGGCATAGAACATAATAAATAACAAAAAGTCTGTGGTATAATCTAACTAAAAACTCTATGAACATTTTAATATTTCTATAATATTCTATCTTGTGACTATGTAGAGTATGTAGGTTTTCTTTATTTTTGGATTTTTAGGACTTTTCTAAGTTTTAGTCATTAATATTAAGATGGACAACTTTGTTCATGACTTTTATTTTGGATTATTACGCAAGTTGGAAGGTGTAAATATTTTAAGATTTTTATTACATTGTTGCCAGCTCACTTTCAAAAGTTTGTACAAGCTACATCCACAATAGCCCTGAGCAGTCTTTTTCAAATTTCTTAAAATTTAATCCTTCTGCAGATATCTCTACAGCTTCATTACCTAGGGTCTTAATCCTATATTTTAAAAAGTCCTTCAAACTTCTCTTTCTGAATTTTCATATGAATTTTAGGTTCAGCCTGTCAATTTTTGCAAAGAAGCCAGCCAGAATATTGATAGAATTTGCAGGGAACTTGTAGATCATTTTGGGGCAAATCTTAATAATATTAAATCATCTGATCCATGAGCATGGGATGTCTTTCTGTTTATTTACATCTTATTTAATTTCTTTCAAAAATGTTTTGTAGTTTACAATATGCAAGTCTTGCACTTGTTTGGTTAAGTTTATTTCTATGTGCTTTAAAGTGCACCCACTGATGCAGCACGAAAGGCTGAAAGAGAGAAATACAGAATGGCCTGGCTCCTTCTCCTAAACTCACCAATAAGGCAATTCATTTCTTCTCTGAGGAGGAATAAAGAGGGATGTGGAAAGCAGAGGGATGATAAGAGAACTGGAAGTGTTATTTCAGTAAAATGTTTTCTAAGGACCAAGAAGATCCTTTTAGGCAACATGACTGGGGTGAAATAGATATTCTCTCTATTGGGGAGAACTTGATGATTGACTGGATGTGATGCTTAAGGAGAAGAAAGTCTCAAAAGTAATTCCCCAGTTTCTTGTGTGAGCAATTGAATACATAGTAGTACTAGCAGACGGGGGAAGACTCAGAAGAACCACTTTTGGGAGAATATGTTGACATTGGTTTTGGACAAGTTCCCTTTAAGTTGCCTTTGAAATGTGTGAATAGGGTGACTGTATAGTTAAATGTACATATGGGCCTCAAAGAAGACTAATAACAAAGTTAATTTGGGTTAATTTGCATATTAAGGATAAATGAAAATGTGCAGAACAGTTGGAATCATCTAGGCAGAATTTATAGTTTTACATGAGAAGAGAGCCTTGAACTAAGTTTTGGGAAATACCATCCTTTACCAGAGAGATTGAGTAGGACGAGTTGGCTAAGTGGAGAAAAAGAGTTATCAGTGATAGGAGGAAACAGGAGATTGTAGTGTCCTGAAATCAAGAAAAAAGAATGTTTCAAGCAGGAAGAAATGTGTCAAATACCATGGAAAAATAAGGTATACAGAGTTAGACTAATTAAATTTGATGACATCAAAGTCTTTGGTGACCTTGGCAGGAAGTGTTTCAGAGGATTTGTGGTAGGATGGAGGACAAGAGTCTGAGGAGCTAATGTAACAAAGAAAGAGACTAACACAGATGTAGTGACTGTAAATAAAAAGAGAGAGGCAACTGGTAGGGGAAATACAGTTTAAGAAGGTTTTTTTTTCTTTTTAAGAAAAGAGAAACTTGAGAACATTTAAATGTTGATGGCAAAGAGGCCACAGAGAGTAAATCAATTACACCTCAGTAAAAAATGTATAAATAAAATAAAAGAATAACTGAGATGGTAAAAATGCGTATACTAGGTTTCAAAGACTAGGGATAAAAGACAAGTAAAATATAATATATAACATTACTCATTTGTTGTATTGATTATCTGTTGAAACAATATTTTAGATATATTGGGGTCAATAAAATATATTGTTACAACTGAAAAAAAAGAAGTCACAGAGAGAAGAAGGATGAAGATGAATTAATGAGGTGGGGCAATCCATAGGATTAGGTTCTTAAGACGATTAGAGGATCTGTGGTATACTGTAGAGGGATCATCCTCTTAAATAAAGAGTTCACCCATCCCTCATGGTGGAAGGATACGAGATATTTTGGTGCACATACCTTTTTGGTTTGCTGTTTGTGAAGGCTTTGATTTTTCTCTGTGAAGTAGGAGGATGAGGTCACTGAAGGGGAATGAGTAAGTGGGGGAGGCTGGATATTTAAGGAGAGTTGAGAGTTGGGCATACTAATGATGAATGGAAGAGTGAGTCACAAAAGAGACATCACAGTATTTATTGCTGGATGGTATTGAGGACTCAGTGCTTGTGTGTGCGGGAGGAGCTATTATTGAGGGACAGACGGACACGTGCTGTGATGGAACTTGAATGTAGATGACTGGGGCAATAAACCTAAAGTGGAAAGGTGGTGGGTTTAGACTAAGGTCCCTTCCAGCTCTTTCTTGTTTCCAAGAAGAGGCTAACATTAGAGAACTTGATGATTATGTGTGACAATAGCCAAATGCTTGTCTTTATTTTCCCACAAGACTAGACAGTGTTTCTAGTTCTGTTCTGTTATAAAGAAGGAGCCAAGACCAGCTTTGTGGAACAAGGATTCCTACCTTGGTTTCCTCCTCCAGCTGCCTGGTGCTAACAGCTTGGAGTATTTTATTACAGTCGTATGACTGGTAACTACAATTTAGAGTAAGACTCCAGACAAGAATTTGTGTCATCCAATTAGAAAAGGTCATTGTACTAATCCTGAGCTGGAATGGAGTAGAGAGAGTTGCAACTGGCAAGGCTAATTTTGTCCTGTGGCATGCAAGAGCATGTGGCAACCTGGTGGTCTCCACCTTATCTAAGCTAAAAGCCCATAATCCCTGGTTGTGATCTGATGTGTGGGGAAGGAAACATACTAAAAATTACCAGGAGGTTAACTGTATTCAAGAGCAAGCCTTCAAGCTTTCCCTAGACATAAAGAATTCCAGAATGTCGTGGCAGCCTTGGTATATTATCCTCCTCATCTCCTCCTGGTGAGACTTTTTGCGTCTGTGCCTTGGCAACCTACACTCACCCTGTGAATCACGTTGCAGCGGAAATATTTATCACATTATGTGCTGAGAAAAGTAAAATAAATGGGAGTTGGCTGAAATGAACAAAGTAAGACAGGGCTTGTTCATCCAGGAGTCAAATTGCTAACTCTTAGATAATACCTGTGTGGCAAACACATTTGTCATAGGATTAAAATATTGGGTGTGTTTCTCTGTGTGTGTGTTTTTAAAAAAATTAGTTGTGAGAAAATGTTGTAAGGAAACATCATTAGTGACAGGGTGTAAATCAACACTTTTCAATGGAAAATTAGTGCATTTTAATTAATATTAATCTCTCATGCTTCTTGAATGTCCAATATTTCTAAGTGACACAATTTCAATTTTGATTAGGAGGTTTGGAAACATTTTACTTTCAAATAATTGACTCAAGGTAATAATGGTTTAAAGTATTACTGGTTGGCCATGGTAACAATAATGATAATAAAAATAATTATTATAGTTACCCTTTATTTCTTACTTGATGCCAGGCACCCGGCTAAGCCTTTCGCAAACACAGTATCATTTAAGTCACACAACAACCTTGTGAGCTGGTACTGTTATTTTATGGTATTTATTTTACAGAAGTTTATTTAACCAGTAAGGAAACTGGGCACTGCTAAAGTGTCAGGGCTGGAAATCACACCAGGGTGCATCTGTCTGTAGATTCCGTGCTCTGCTGTATTTTGCCATTTCCTCTGTGAACTTACTGTCTTCCATGCCTCAGTCTCCTCTGTATAAAATAAGTAACAGCATCAATCTCATTGGGATTTAGGGAGTAAATTTGACAATACACGTAAAACTGGTAACAACGCCAAGTATATAGAAAATACTCAAGTAAATGCTAGTTGCATGACTGTACTAGAGTAAATGATGTGTCTGTTGGAAGTTTTGCTATGTGTGTTGTCTCTCCTGATAACTGGCCAACTTGCTCGCGCGCTCTCTTTCTCTCTCTCTCCCTCTCTCTCTCTCTCACACACACACACACCCCTATCAAGATTTTGATGAACTGCTCTGAAACTATACATTAAATTTTAGAATAAAGACATTTTTATGATTTTGAGTGTTATGAACCATGAATACAGTATATCTCCAATTATTTAGGTCTTCTTTAGTGTTTTTTAAGAGTTGTATAATTTTCTTTATATAGGTTTTGTATATTTCTAAGTATTTATAGTTTTATTACTATTGAAATGATACTGTTTTTCAAAAATATTTCTATTGAAAGTTTATAAGAATGCAGTTGATTTTTAAATACTGACTTTTAATCCAGGTACCTTTTATTAATTCTTTTAGATTTTATGTTTATGTTATACATAAATAACCTAAAAGAATCAGTGATGCAATCTGCAAATATTAAGAATTATTTATACTTCCTTTGATTATTTAAAGTTTTATTTCTTTCTCTTGCTTTACTGCTTTGGCTAGGTTCTCCAATACAGTCATGAATATAAATGGTAATAGATTATTTGTTTTTACCTTTATTTCTAATCTTGAAGGAAATGATTTCGGTGCTTCATCATTAAGTATGAGTTTGCTTTGTAGGAAGATTTTAAACCACTGACTAAATTTTTGAAACAGTTATGGGTCTATTAATTTTCTGTTCTTTCATTAGTCAATTTTACTGTTAGATTTTCCTAGAATGTTTCCACATCTGTTGCCAAAAGTTAACTGTGATAGTCGTTTATCATCTTTGAAATATCTGCAGCATCATTAGTTATGAATTCTGTTTTATTCCCAATTATACCTTTTGGAAAAGGATCTTGAGCATTGCTCCTTCAGGAAAGGAGAAAAGCCACCAGAACACATCTGATTGCATGACACTGGCTTTGTTTCTTTCTTTGCTGCTGCTGCCCGCTCTGGAGAAAAACTACAAAGTACCCAATGTCCCTCTTATTAAATAAAAAGAATGACAGCCCACACCACAAAAAAAAAAAAAGTACCCAAACACAAAAGTGTAGTAGAAGATGTTGCTTTTTCATTCCTCTCATTGTGCATATGTGTAAAAGCAAAACATCTGTATGTCTGCATATGTATGCAAGCAAAACATTTTGGGTTCATCCATATAGGCACACAATTTATATTTTTTTCCATATGATACTCCTTGACTAGATACCATTGTGCCAAGAAAATTAGCCAGGATATAATGCCAATATATCACCTTTTTTTGCATATTAATTTATTGTGTTTTTGGGTGAAAAAAGATATTATTATGAAAAATAAAGTCCAAAATGCAGTTTAATTTTTTAGAAGCTGTAATGGTGAAACATAGCTAAGTGAATATAGTTATTATTTAAGGTTTAAGAGTTGCTTCTGGGAAGGAAAAAGTAAATCTGCCTTTATTTTCAGGTGACATTCATTTGTATCGAAAATCTTAAGTACAGTTCTACAAAATTATTGACTATGAAATTTAGCCAAGTTGCAGGATGTCTGGTCAATGCACAAAAATCAGTTGTATTTCTATATATGAGAAATAATCAATTGGAAAGAGATATGTTAAAAGCATCATTTATAATAACAAAGAAAATATGAAATACTTAGGAATGAATTTATAAAATATGTGCAAGACCCATATACTTTAAATTGCAATAGAATGTAAACTGTGATATTTGATGAAAAAATTAAATATAACATTAATATTAAATTATGTTATTAAATTAAACCTAACATAATTAAATCAAACTTATTTAATTAAATTAATTAAAATATTAATTAATTATGTTAATAAATTAATCTTGAATATAAGACCAGATACTTTATATTTAGAGAAAAACATAGGCAGAACACTCTTGGACATAAATCACAGCAATATATTTTTAGAACCAGCTCCTGGAGTAATGGAAATAAATGCAAAGATAAACAAATGGAATATAATTAAACTTAAACACTTTTGCACAGCTTAGGATACCATTAACAAAGTGAAAAGACAACCTACAGAATGGGAAAAATATTTGCAAATGATGTGAGCAACAAGGAACTAATTTCCAAAATATATGAACAGCTCATATACCTTAGTATAAAAAAAAAAAAGCAACCCCATCAAAAAAATGGGCAGAAGACCTAAATAGACATCTTTCCAAAGAAGACAGACAGATGGCCAATAAGCACATAGAAAGATTCTCTACATCACTAATAACTGTTAGAGAAGTGCAGGTTAAAACTACATCAGTCAGAATGGCCATCATTCAAAAATCTTCAAATGATAAATGCTGGAGAGTGTGTGGAGAAAAAGGAACCCTCCTACACTGTTGGTAGGAATGTAAAATGGTGCAGCCACTATGGAGGACAGTGTGGAGGTTCCTTAAAAAACTAAAAATAGACTTACCATATGATCCAGCAATCCCATTCCTGGGTATATATGCAGAAAAAATATAATTCAAAGAGACACATGCACCCATATGTTCATAGCAGCACTGTTTACAATAGCCTAAGTCATGAAAACAACCCAAATGTCCATTAACAGAGGAATGGATAAGAAGATGTGGTATATATATACATACATACATAACACATACATACACACAGACACTACTCAGCTATAAAAAAGAATAAAATAATGCCATTTGCAGCAACATGGATGGACCTGGAGATCATCATTCTAAGTGAAGTAAGCCATAAAGAGAAAGAAAAATGCCATATGATATGGCCTATATGTGTAATCTAAAAAAAGAAATAAGTAGGACACAAATGAACTTATCTACAAACCGTAAGCAGACTCACAGACATAGAGAACTAACTTATAACCAAGAAGGTTAAAGGGGGTGGGAAGGGACAAACTGGGAACTTGAAAATTGCACCTCTTGGGGAGTGATGGAAATGTTAGCTATCTTGATTGTAGTGGTGGTTTCATTGGTGTATACATCTATCAGAATTCATCAAAGTGTACATCTGAAATATGTGCAGTTTACAGGAACCTCACCACAATAAAGATGCTTTAAAAAAAAGAGTGTGAACTGTAACATTTGCTGAGAAATTAAGTATATTAAATTAATTATATTGTTAAATTAAGTAAACACATTAAAGTAATTAAATTAATATTAATTTAACATTAAATATTTTAAAATTATATTAAGGTAAAATATAATGTCTCAAAAAATTATTAGCTATCAGAGGGATATAAAATTAAACCACCAATAGACGCTCTGCAGGTACAATACAATGACTAAAGTAAAAGATACAATACAAAGTGCTGGTGAGATGTGGAATGACCAGGACGCCCACACACCGCACATGGGAATGCAAAATGGAACAGCCCCTTTAGCAGTTCTTCACTCTCTTATGAACTAAAACATGTGCCCGCCATATAGCCCAGCAATCCCACTCTCAGTATCCAAAGAAATGAAAGTACATTCAAGTTCTCATAATAAATTGCACAGGAATATTCACAGAAACTTTGTCCATAATAGCCAAGGTCTGGAAACAAGTCAAATGTCCTCCAAAGCATAACGCCAAATAGAAGAAGCCAAATACAGAAGACTGTATGATTCCATTTATATGAAATGCTAGAAGCATCAAGCCTACAGTGATGTAAAGCAGATCCTTAGGTTTTAAGGTCTGGAGATTGGGGGCAGGGGTTAACTACAAAAGGAAAGAAAACTTTTTGATGTGATGCAAATAGTCTATATTGTGATTGTGTGTTATTTATACAACTGGGTACATTTATTCAATCTCACCAAATTGCTCATTTAAGAGCGGCAAAAGTTATTGTATGTAAATTGTACCTCAAAAAGCTGAATTTTTAAAATTTGCAAAAGAAAACTCTTTCATGAAAGTAAGTAATTTACCCATTCACTAAGAATGTCACCTAATGCCTCTGGTCCGTTTCTGAGAGGGGTGAAATGAAAAGACAATAAAAGAGCAAGAAACTCAAAATTTCCCTTAGCTCAGGAGAATATAACCATGAAATGTAATTGCTTGGGTTCATTCACCAAGGGAGTAAGACTATCTTAAAGACTATCTTGAGCTTCTGGGAACATGTCTCAGATTCTTTATTAAAAGCCCTTATTAAAAATATTATTTAAGGCTTTGTTTTCACTTGATACTGTAATAATTGGAGTGTCAAGGTCAGTGCTTAACAATATTAATGAAAATGCGGATATTCTGTGTGTTATGTCACTGAGGAAAGCATATTCTCTAAAAGGAAAGCATGCTCTGTGTTCTGTTGCTTCAACATGCTTATATCAGAAATGACAAAAATACACCTTGTTTTATTTTTTATTATGATTATGATATTTGAGGAAGTCTAAATTTACTATATGACCTTTGAGAGGAAGGCTTATTTATTTTAAAAGATAACTGGAATTTGCTCAGCACTGTGTGCTATATACTAGAGTCTTACATATATTATCTTAATTTAATTTGATCTTGACACTGTTCAGAAACAAAGTATTATTCCATTATCCCCCAACTCCTTTTTTTTTTTTTTGGATGAAAAATTGAAACTAAGAAAGGCTAAGTGAAGTACTTGCCCCAGCTCGCAAAGCCATTAAGTGGTAGAGCTGGGATATAAACAAGATCTGTGTCTCTGGCTTCAAAGTCCATGTTCTTTTTATCCCAGCACAGACTGCCTCCAAAAAGGAGGGATGAGGGGGAGAGAAGAAGAAAATGTTCTGCTCTGGGGGGTAGTAAAAATCTGTGAGCTTCAGAACACAGATCTGCTTCTTAGAGAAAACCTGGGATTTCTGAGACTTAGCCCCAAGCGTTCTGAGTACCAGGAAACACCGTGTTTGTGCAGTGCAAATTAAATCAGGTTCCTTGAGGATAGACCAAGGATTGATATATGTATGTTTATATGTATATATGTACCCATGTACATGTGTACACACACATACTATTAGTCTGTTCAGGCTGCTATAACAAAATACCGTAGACTGGGTGGCTTAAAAAACCAATGTTTATTTTTCACAGTTCTGGAGGCTGGAAGTCGAAGATAAGGGTGCCAGAATGACCGGATTCTAGTGAGCACCCTTTTCCTGGCTTGCAGATAGCTGCCTTCTGTGTTCTCACCTGGCTGGGGGGAGAGAGAGGGGGAGAAAGAGTGTGAGGAGGAGTACTCTGGTCTTTCTTCCTCTTCTTACAAGGACACTAATCCTATCATGAGGTTGGGCCCCACCCTCATGAATGCATCTAAACCAAATTCTCCCAAGGACTCCACCTCCAAATACCATCACATTGGAGGTTAGGGCTTCCGTGTATGTATTTTGAGGGGGATACAAAACATTCAGTCCATAATACAAAAACACAGACATCCAGGTGATTCTAATGCACAGCCAAGGTTACAAACTATTGCTTTAGAGCTGTTGCTTTCAAGCTTTATCCTATGTCAGAACCACTTGGAGAACTTGATAATAAATGTATGGAAAGGCACAACCTGCAGAGTTTCTGACACCCTAGGTCTGTGGTAGGGCTCTGTAATTTGCATTTGTAACAAGTCTTCAGGTGATGCTTATGCTAGGATCTCATTTTGACAGCTGTTTGAGAAATTGCTAACTTCTGATATGCACACGCTAATAGAAGTTAATTGTAACTAATTTTAATCAACTCCTGAGTTCTGGAATTCAGTCCACAGAAATTTCTTTTTTTAATCACATGTATTTATTGAGTGCCAATAAATAAGCTCTGTTAGGCTCAGGGGATACACTAGGAAATAAGCGTAACAGAAACCCTGCTCTCATGGGACTTCTCTTCTCTTGGAACCCAAGACTGTGTAAGTCACTCCTTTATATTTCCATTGCACTACTCACTTCTGTTGTATAAGTATTTGTTGGTCTGTATATCTCCTCACTTAGAGTGAGATTTCCTTGAGGACTGCATTATCTGTAATTCATTCATTTCACTCATTCATCAGTTTACCAGACAGTGTATTTGCATACGAAATCCAGAGCAAAAATAATGCTTGTGCTCAGGAAATCTCCTGTGTAGCAGTGAGGACAACAAGTAGACAATTGCAAGGCACAGTAACAAATGAGAAAGAGGCTGTAGAAGGTGCTATTGCTGCCATATATCCACTCCCTGGCTGGTACATCTTTTCCTTAGCTGCTGCCAATGTTAAGCTTATGCCATGCCTGCCACCTTTTGGGGAGAAAAAGTGAATGAAAACCACCTGCCCTGGAAGTTACTGAGAATTTACCACCTACCCACTTACTTGTTGGAGTAAGAATAGACTTCAGCCAGGGGACAAAAATGGTGGAAGCAATGAAGTCAGGGGAATCTATGCCAAAGATCCTGTAAGTGGCTCATGTGACTGGAGCATATTGGGAGGGTGTTTGCTCTGGGATATGAGCGTGGTTGGTCCTGGGGATGGATGTTTTCCAGTGACACAGGAACTCATTTAATGCTATCTTCAGGCTCCAGGGATTTTAAGTAGGTGAGTGGCACGATCAGGTTTCCATTTTAAAATCATCGCGTTGGCAGTGGGCTGAAGGAAAGGTTGGAGGAGTGTGAGAGTGGAGGGGACTTTGGAGGCAAGGTGGTAGTGGTTACCGGCCCTGGCTCTAGAGCTGGATTTCCTGGGCTTGAATTCCTTGTCTTCCTCTTACTGACTGTTATACTTTGGATAAAGTATATAATTTCTCAGTGCCTCAGTTTCTTTGTCTATACAAGGGGATAAAAGTAGAACATACTCTTTAAGTTTGTGGGAAGCGCATTAAACTAGTCAAGTCATGTTAAGCACTGAGAACAATGCCTGGCTCCTAGAAAGTGCTCAGTGGATGTTGGCTATTGTTATTAGTGTTTTATTACTGCTGTTAGTAGTAATAGTTGCAATGTAGCGCTGGGAGGGAGAGGACGGGTAGCAGTAAAGGTCGTGTTTAGATGAGAAACACTTGGAAGTAAACTAAGGGAGTAGCGGTGGGGAGAGAGTGGCGAAGAATTTTGTATGATATTTAGGTTTTAACTCTTGGCTACAGTTTGGTTTAGAAGGAGGTGAGAAGGTAGCTTCGCACCTGGCTGGATAAGCAGTGAGCACATGCTGATTTTAATGGGAAAGCTGGAGTCCAGTTTTGAAAGTACTGAGTTTGAGATACATTTGCTCCATTCCCAAGGAAATTTCCATATGTAGCAGGAGAGGTTATACAGTTCTGACATCAGGGAGACAGAGACAGACTTGGTCTTGAGATAAGTATCTGATAGTCGAGACTATATTTACAACTAATAGGTATCTATTGGGCACCCCACATTGAAAAGAATTAATAATTGAGAAAGTAGTTGGAAAAAAAAAAGCCAAAAATAGCTTTAAGAAGATTTTAAGCAGAAGAGGAAAGTGGAAGTCTCAGGAGGACCCAGAAGAAAGTAGTAGAAAATACAGCCTCAGGAAGAGCACATGGTACACCAGGAATTTCAGGTAGAACTGATTATGTCCACTATGTCTGTAAAACTACAGAAGTAGATTTATATTGTCTAGGTAATGTCTGCATTTCCCAGACCCCAGAGGGAACAGAGAGTATAAAAGGAGGAATTTTTACCTTTAAAGTCACAGATGACATTTCAGTGCAAGGTGAGAGAAGCATCACACTTGAAACCCATGCTCCTTTTGATAAATTTCCTTTGAACTGTGGGACACAGGCTAAAGTAGTTCCACAGCCTGATGCTAGCTCTATAAGAAAAGCTGACTTATTTTTGATTTTTTTTTTAAATCAAGAGCATACAGTTATCCTAGAGGGCTACAGTGATCTAGAAATTAAATGAAAAAAATTAGAAAAAATATAAAAGGAAGGAGTAAGTACAATTGTTCTGGGATGAAGGGTTCCTGTTCCTTTGCCAGAATTAGGTAAAAAAAAAAAAAAAACTATATAAGAGACTTAAATTGTATTTTACAAAGCTAAGTGGGCAAAGCATATAACATTACTTCATTCCCTTTAAATCAAATCAAATTAAACTTGACCCCAAGCTTCAATACCACAGAAATAGTGGTAAATTGACTCCAGGTTATCATTGGGACTCTTCCCTTGTTTACGAGTGTTAATGCAGGGACTCTTCAGACAACTAGGCTTTTTGGGGATGTGGGCTTCATTCTGGTTATCACTGAAAAGACCACGATCCTTTAACATTCAGGGGTGCAGTTGCTCTTTCCCATGTGACACTCAGGGCCTAGGAATCTGAATTGTTAACCCAAAATCGTATATCTAGAGAAAAAATACTTCAAGAATAAAGGGAGACATGAAGACACTTTAAAGGGAAGGAAAACTAATAGAATTTGTTGCCAGCAAATCTACCCTAAGTGAATGACTAAAAGGAGTTTTCTAAACAGAAATTGTTTGATGGTTGAAATAAAATTATTACACTGTCTGAGATGGCTCTAAATGTATGTAGAGAAAATATTTATTACAATTACAAGTGGGGGAGGGAAAAGGGACATGAAGTCAGGTAAGTTTTCTGTGCATCATTTAAACTGGTAGAACGACAGTACCAAGTAGAGTGAGATAAGTTATCTGGGTTCAGTGTAATACCTACAGCAGCCACTACTAAACAAAGAGAGAAACTAAAAAATGCTATAGGTAAATTAACATGGGATTCTAGAAACTGTTACAGGAAACCTACAAGAAGTCAAGAAAAAGAAAACAGAAACAAAAAAACGAGAACAAACAGAAAAGTAACCCCCAAGTGGCAGATGTCTAATTTAACTATTTTTGTTTCTGTCATTGTTCATGCTTTTGATGTCATAACTAGGAAACCACCGCCTAATCTAAGGTCATGAAGATTTACACCTGTTTCTCCTAAGAGTTTTACAGTTTAAGCTTTTACATTTAGACCTTTGATCCATTTGGAGTTAAGTTTTGTGTATGGTATGATGTATATGTGTATATGGTCCAACCCGTGGCACTCTTGTTAAGAATCAATTAATCATAAATACAAGGGTTTATTTCAGGATTCATGATCCTGTTCCATTTGTCTGTATGTCTATGCTTATAACAGTACCATAGCGTCTTGATTACTGTATGTTTATGGTAGATAGGTTTTGAAACTGGAAAATGTGAGTCCTCTAATTTTGTTTTTCTTTTTCAAGATTGTTTAGACTATTCTGTATGCCTTGCATTTCCATATGAATTTTAGGATCAGCTTGTTCATTTCTGCAAAGAAGGCAGCTGGTATTTTGATAGGGATTGCATTGAATTTGTAGATCAATTTGGGGAATATTGCCATTGTAACAGTAAATATTTTGATACATGAACACAAATGTTTTCCCATTGATTAAGGTCTTTAATTTCTCTCAATGATGTTTTGTAGTTTTCAGAGTATAAGTTTTAAACATCCTTTGTTAAATTTATTACTAAGTATTTTATTCTTTTTGATGCGGTTTTAAATGGAATTATTTTGATTTCATTTTTGATTTAGTCACTGCTAGTATAGAAATACAATTGATATCCATATTTTGATATATCTTGCAACCTTGCCAAACTCATTGATTAGCTCTAATAGTGGATTCCTATAGGATTTTTTATATACAGGAGTATGACATTGGCAAATAGAGATAGATTTATTTCTTCCTTTCCAATTGGGAACCTTTTATTTAATTTTCTTGCCTAATTGCCTTGGCTAGGCCTCCATTACAATGATGCATAGAAGTGGCAAGAGCAGACATCCTCATGTAGTTTTTGATTTTCATTAACACCATTAAATATGGTGTCAGTTGTGGGTTTCATGTAGATGACCTCTTGTGCATTTTTCACACCAAGGAGATTATACCAAGTTTGCTAATTTTAATCCTGATTTTCCACTTAACATACTGCAAACATTTCTTGGTCATTAAATTGTCCTTTGTATATTATTGTAAAGACACTTTATTGCAACACGGCCACCTTTTAAAATTAATTACCTTGTCATTTCTCCAAGATTAGTTATTGTTAAAATTAAATTATTCTATAAGCCCACATGGTTATATATATGATTGTTTATTTAGGCTAAAATCAGAAGTAGAAGTAGTATATCTGGGTCAAAAGGCATAAACCTGTGATAGATTTTTCTAATTTAATTTAATATTCTACCTGTATTTTCTTTCCAGCTGAACTGTCAGCTTGTTTTAGGGCAGAGCTTGGCTTTTACTTCTGGGTATCTCCATAGGCTTTTCAGGATACCCTACAACAGGACCATTGACCTGAAGGTGCTTAGGGAAAATATTTAAATGACTGGATATATCTTTGCAACAAATTGCTTATTCTTGAACTTCCTTGTTCTATCTAGGATGTTTCAATTGTTTTTCCTTTGTATGCTTTTATTGTACTATGTCTGGTAACGTTAACTTTTTTTTTTTTTTTGTATATTCTGTGTATCCAACTTTATCTTACACTTATTACTTCCATGGTGTCTTTCAAGCCATCTTTTTTCTTTCTATTCCAGACAGAGAAGGGATTGTCAGGAACTTGGCTTTTAAGAATACATTGTTTAAGTAGTGCAGGGTTTGGAAACCAAATGTAGTTGGTAAATACTCATTTCTTGTAAGTATATACCTAGATTGAATGGATATCTTTTGCTTGTCTAAACAATCATTGCAGGTAGTAACAATAAAATCTTGCAACTAGATACACACAAACTGAGAATTGGGTGTGTTTAGTAGACAGTTTACAGAGGTAGGAGACTATGACGAACAAGCAGACTCAAAGAATGGGAGGGGAGGAACCATATGAAAGAATATGAAGGGACCAAAAAAAAAAAATTCGTGAAAATCTATGCCTGGTGAATCAAACAGGAAAAGATAATGATTACTAACTGAATAATCTGAGCTTTCATACTATTAGAGTGGACAATATTATAAATTCGTCTTTTGGGATCACTGTGCTAAAGAATAAATGACATTTTGTTAAAAAAAAAAAGAGAGAGAACAGTCTTCAGACTGGGTTCTGTTTTACTTTAAACCTGATTTCCAGGGAAAACTGTAAGAGTCTTTTTGAAATGTGACATTTCAAAGCTTGGGGGTTTGTGCCTATATACCATTTATCTCTTAGCATTTATTAAAGAGAGTCTTTTATGAAATTTTACTCACTTGTTAGCAAAGTCCATATCTTTTAAAGCTTAGAAATTCTAGAGATGTTGTCAAGACATCTCCATCTGCATCTTTGTCTCCTTAGCATGAAATGTAAACATGCAAAAGATTAGCTGGTTTAATAACATTCATCGAAGTGCAAAATGGCAATACTGTGCTGGACCTTGGCAGCACAAGACATTTGTGCTTGGATATTTTAGATTCCAAGTGGTGAAATAAAAATACAAAATAAGCTTGTAATGATATAGTGTAAAAATGTATCGTGCAGACTTAATGGAAGTAAACTGCTGAAGACCAAGACCAGACCAAAACATTGAGTACCTATATAATATGCAGAGATGCTTTAGAGGAGCTATGGGGGTAGTAACTAGTCAGGTGAAACCAGGACATATCCTGTTGTGCAAAGAGCCAAATGTTCTGGATGAGTTGGGGGCTTGAGAAGAGAGCATGAAGTCGTCAGATATGCTCTCCAATGTCCCTTTGTTTTCCATCAAACCATAAAGCAGGAAGGATAATCATTCCCTCAGTTTAGGGGAAAGAAAGGAAGATTTTTTAGGAGATGATAGGATACTATAAACACTGTGTCGGGGAACACAGTGGAAAAAAGACGAAAAGCTGTGCATCAGCATGACCAGCAAGACCCTCAGAAGAGTTCCTCGTCTTCCTCCAGGGGCATGGTGCTGTGTTTGAATCCTGGAGCAATCCACATGTCAGGCTGGGACAGGATGTGCTCAAGGTGGATGGACTAGAAGGGGATCAGGGTGCTGAGAAAGATGCTATCAAAGCAATCAACTCCTGGCACATAGCTTCCACTGTGACCTCAGTTTCTGGATTCCAAGTGCCTTCCTCTCTATTCTCATGGCTACCACTCTTGTAGGATTATTACCTACCTATGCCTGCGCTGCTATGTCGGACCCCTGTTTGACATCCCTTAAAAGGCTTGTCCTCTTCTTTCTCAACTGTTCTTTATGCTAATAAACAATCTTTCCAAAACACCACTTTCCACATGTCTAATCCTGCCAATCCCCCCCCCCACACACACACACACAATGTATGTTTATTTATTTATTTTAATGGAGATACTGGGGATTGAACCCAGGGCCTCATGCATGGTAAGCACATACTCTACCACTATTCCCACCCCCATATCCTGTCTACTTGAAGTTCCTGCTTCAAGTTCATACTTTACTAATCATAATTCAACTGCTTCCGTTAACTGTTATGAACCTCATTTCACTCAGTTCTTTTCTCAAGTCTAAAGATTTTGTCCCACTTAAGTCAGAATTTTTATTTTTTATTTTTGCTTCTGTGCTTTTGCTCAGCTGCTTCCTTAGCCCCACTTCCCTCAGTTTAGATTCTGCTCATCCTTCAAGGCCCAGTCTAAATCTTAATTGTAACTTGAAACTTTAGGTGACATACTTCAGCTCATAAATGTTTCCTTACTTTCTTTTCTCTTTGTCAAGGTATAAGTGTATGAACTGAGATGCTGGGAAAGAAATGACCTCATTTAACATTCTGTCGAATCCAATAGTTTCATGTGTGTCCATTCTCTTTTCTAAGCTGTATTGTAAACACTTTGACAATGCTAGCCATTCTGAGAATCCTGTGGTACCTCAGGCCATGCTGAGCACTGAGGAAGCCATATTAAATAAGAAAAATGTCACAGTGTTGCAAAGTATAGGGAAGTGATCAAGACTTGAGTGATACTAGTCAGAGATGGTTTCAAGAGGGTAATATAATTTTGTAACAGTTGTGTTTCTTCTTTCTTCAAGGACACATAATGGGAGGGATAGAAAAAAATTCTACATGGTTCACTGTGTTGTTTAGTGCAAAAATCCTTGGGAAAATTGGAACCTGGAATACTTGATGGCTTCTCCAACTATGGCATGTCAACCTGGAGTATGCTTTATTTTATTTCTCAGAATCCCTGTGATTATTAACAGTGGAGATTATCCAAGGGCAAAGAATGTGTGGCCCTTTTGACCAGAGGCTAGTTTCCATTAGGAAAATAGCTAACTAATTATCATCTCTCTGTCTCCAGTCCATTTCTGCCACCCACAGCAATGAAGGACTCCATTAAAAAAAATTACTATTTTATTAAAAATGCTAAAATAATTTAATATTCTTTTAAATTTCCCAGTAGGTTTGAAGAGATTATGGTACCATCTGTGTATGCCCAGAACTGGTGATTGTTATAGCAGGAGAACCAGCCTCAGCTCTGGTGTCCACTTCTTTTTCAGAAGTGACCTGAATGGAGTCATTGCCTTTACTGATTAATTATAGTTTTTTATCTTCTTTCAGATTGGCAACAAGGGAGACAATACTTCTCAATACTCTTTTAGGGCATAGTAAAAATAAAATAAATGTTTACTGCTACATTGTTCTATTCTTGCCTTTTTTGGTTAAATTTACATGGGAGTAAAAAAAAATTATATTAGATTTTCTCTATCCATGTAACTTATGTAGTTGCTGGATCCTGCTTGGACCTTGACTGATGCAAAAATTGGTTCCACAAGCGGTCCCTGGAAATGGACACTCCAAACGATGATTCGGGGATTAGTTTGGTCATGTTTTTGTACTTAGACACAGTGTGGTAATTAGATACTAGTAATCCATGATGAGCAACAGCATCTAATTTAATCAAATGCCACCTATGGTTGATTGTGGCAAAATGCCTACTAAAGTGTGTGCATAAGAAGCTACTGAACTTGACCATTAGAACGGTAGTAATGACTACAAGGGCTTTGGTGTGGGATGGATTTTCTTATTGTCCTGAAGGTCTTACAGAAAGAAAATGGCAGACTCAGAGACTCAGAGAGCTTCTGTTATAGCTGTAAAATAACGTTTTATTTTTTTATAACCACAGGGCCAGCATTGCTGAAAAATCAAATACAAAATTTAACTGGGGAGAACAGACAATTACAACAAAAATTAAATTCATAGTTTTTGCAAGTCTCTCATGTGCAGGTACTGAGAAGTGCAGGTACCTGGGAAGAAACACACCCCTATTCTGGTGAAATCGATGAGCCCTTCCTCAGACTATTGCTTTTAGATGCATAAAATATACAGAATCAAAAAGGAAACCAATTATATTGAAATGCAGTAGTCAAGATGCTGAAAAATACCCATGGTTTTTCACATGCATGTTTTAAAGAATATCTAGCAGTAGGTCCTTAAGTGCCATGATTTTGAACACTTTTTTGACATATCTACATCATCTGTAAAGTAATATGAAATATCTATGATTTCTATTTTTGCCAAAGTCATGGGTATTGAGAATACTATTGTGGGGTTTTTTTTTGTTGTTGTTCATATTTATTATTGATGAAAATGCTGAGTTTCAGTTAGTGGTTAATAAATATAAAGCTGTATTTTTTCCTCTCCAAGTTCACTAATCTTCTGAATTATACCTGCCTACCTCAGATTGAATCCTTGTTTTAGCAGTAGGGATCCTTGAGAAGTTAGTGGTATAGGTAGCCTTAAGAGGTTTTGAATTAATTATTCAATATTAATTACATGAGGGCCAAGGCTGTAGGGTTTGTTTAGTCTCCTTTTAACTCTTTTTTACTTACAACTCACCCTCATATCATTTTTCATTTCTTACCTCAGGAATCTATTCCTTTAGGGGGCTGGGTGAGGTCCATATTCTATATGCATCTGTGTGGTGCCCAGGACTTTTGCTATGGAAGAACCTATGATACTATAGTATTAAAGTATTTTACTGTGCTTTCCCCATCAAAGATTATGGTACCATACTGTCCATTTGCCTAATGTGTTCTCTCCACTAGAGTATAAGCTTTCTGATATTAGAAACCAAGTCTGGCTTGTTTTTGTTACATCTCTAACACAGAGCCCATCACCTAGTAGGTGCTCAAACTGTATTTGTGAATAAACAAGTGAAGGAATGGATGAATTCCAAGGTGGAAATAGTTTTTCTCTCTTATTCATGGCCAAAGGTCTTGGCTGGGTATTCTGTATAAGTGTTGCCATGAGTGGAGATAGCAGAGAGAATGTGAGTGACTGTGTCAGTATAAATCTGCCCACTACTGGAAAAGCAACTCAGTGTTCAACCCTACTGGCCGTGGTGCAATAGACATATCACCGAGCGGGGTGGACACTGTTCCATTTTTTTCTCTTAAAGAGAACTATGATTTGTTTTACAGTATCGATTCATGACAGTACATCAGTACTCCGTCTTCCCTTAGCTCTAGGGGTAGGAGTTGAGTCTTGATTAAGCTAATCCACTCATAATAATTCCCTTTGACAGTGTTTGGTTTGGGCATGGGCATGTGGTGCAATTACGGGCAAGGAAATGTTATGGCAAGTCTGCTGAGGGGTGTCCAGAAAAGGATAAAAGGATATGCATGGGAGGCAACATTTCTGTTTCTCTCCCTTTGGATGTGGTTAAATGAGGGGGTGATGCTAGAGTTCATGCAAACAAGGTGTGATAGTGAGGTGAGGAGCTGGCATACTGAGAGTGGCCATGTGGGGAAGTGGAAAGAACAAGATCACTGTTGATGTCCTTGAGATGCTGTATAAATCAACTGCTGTACTTATCATATAACAGGAGTCTTTATTGTTTAGCCATTTTTTGATTGGCCTTTTTTATTATTTGCACCCCTCAGTGTCATAACTGCAACACCTTCTTACATGAAGGACAGCTTTACTAATGGTCGTGCACAGATGTGGTAGATATTCCCGTCTGCCTGAGATCCTCATGCTTGCGCGTCGCAGAAGTCTGCCATCATATCCAGGAATTCTTTTAAAGCTCCAACGTTCTAGCAGACTACTTTAGAAAGTGGGTAGGGTGCCAGCCATTTCTGAAACTCATCAAATGAGAACATTTAAAGCTGGGCAAGGGGCATTTGTAGGTGAACCATCTCCAAACACCCCTTTCAAACCCCAGTATGCTATGGAGAGGCACTCTTATGCAGCATGTTATGTGTTACCATGTTATGAAACTGGCTTTGACATTTGGATGTCTACCACTTGGTGAGTGGTTAGTTATGAAATGCTATTGGTTCAACAGATTATACTTCTGGAATAAAGCCTGGACTTCTGGGATCTTTTTAGTGGCTGGTTTATTTGTATTTCCAAGGCCATTTTTCCAATAAGCCAACACAATCAAATTACATGCAGCTTTGAAGACATTCTACCTTACAGTTTGACATTTTAATTAGGACTTTAAAGAGATAATAATCACTGCCCACAACTTCCCCAATGTTACCTAGAAATGGGCCAGTTAATTAGGATCCCAGAAAAACCACTGCATACATTTCTTTTTAATTGTTTTTCCAAACTTCCATCACCACATCTCTTGGCTTCAACTCAGACCAAATCAAACAAACAGCAGGGAAGGGTTCAATCTCTCTGGCCTTCCGAAAAATCCAAGGGTGCAAATAAGGAAGTCAGTCTGTGTCCATCATCTAAAAATGTACGTTTCAGCCTGCCTAAGATGTTTTTCTTTCATTTCAAGATTGCTTTTGAAATGAGGTCATTCTCTCTGAAAGCCATTAGGATCTGGTTCACCTGATCCCTTTGATTCTTGAATCTATACTGCATTTTTCTGTATCTCTTCTAGGGTAACATTATTAATGGGTGGTCCCACTAAGGAATTTTTTTTAATGCTCTCCGACTGCATTAAGTTTCTCCTAAGTGGGGTTTACAAGGTGGAAGAAAAAAAATGAGTCCATCTATTATTGAGAAACAAAGGAGCCCAGGGTGTGATAGCAAATCAAGAAATGAATTCTGCACTGTTGAGCAGATTATGTGTAACAAGATGCTCACTGCCTCACCAAGGCTTGCCCCTCCCTATCCCTTGGGTCAATATACAAGAATGGAAATGTGGTAAATGTCTGAGTTGTTTGTCTAATGCTCTGATGTGTTTTGACACATTCAGGAGGGAGAGGTGCTTGCTGCTTCCCAGAAGGGTTTTAAGCAGTGCAACAATAGGCCACTCTGTCATTCTGCCAGTCAAGCACCTTTAGCCTCACTTTTGAGCCTGACTAGATGTGCCTCAGTCTCCAGCTGGATGATCAGTTGCAACATTTAACTCAGTTCCTGAGATCTAGCAGTTGTAAAGTTTCTTTTGTTAAATAGCTGGGCTGTGAGTGGTTAATTGGAAAGATGTCCTCCATTTGCAGCGTCAAGGATGACTTCTTTTTTTTTAACACCTTGCGAAATGTACTCACTTCACTCTTGTTCACTGTGAGAGGCAGTGAATCGAGTAGAACTCAACCTTTGAGACCCCTCGTACATGCTGCTTCCAGGCCTCTGGCCAGAGCTCGTGCTATGCGTTCACATGATCACCTGCTTTTGTAAAAAGCATATAAGATAATCTAACAACAATTAGTTACAACCACTGTGTGCTTTCATAACCAATTATGTATTCACAATTTTTAAAGAAGGACCCCCAAATTGCATAACCTTTAGGCCGAATAAACCTGGATCTGTCCCTGGAGGGAAAAAAAGAGATACTTATTTTACAGGGATGTTTTGGGGAATAAGTATGTAAAGCATTTATCTCAGTGTCTATAGACTAGGCATTTGAAGAATGGCCACCTTTGATGTTGCAACATCTGAACCTAGAAGAAGACACCTTTAATGGAGAAATTCAGGTGATTTTCTGTCAGTTCAGGAGATATTCAGAGGCATGGTGTTTTGTCTAGTGTTTCTTAGATCTGGTATAGTTAGTATTTCTATACCTACAAACTGCTGTAGTTTTCCCTAGAATACAGAACAATAAGATAATATTCTGCCATACTTAGGAATGCTGATCAAGCTAACTCATAATTTCACTTTATAGGGTTTTTACAGAATTTGGATTAGAATTCTAAATCTAACTAATGGACTTTAAGACCTACTAGAATTTATTTGCCTAATTGACCTAACTTTGTACTGGATTTCTGTGCAAATATAAGTAATAATTGGTAATCGTTAAGGATTAGTGAAATATAACCTGTTGGCAAATATATTCCTCAAATACAAGTTAAATATCATTTCCAATTGTATTCACAATCAGAGATTTGAATTATTGATTTCTATATTACCTGGAAAATTTAAGAAAAATGTCTGTAGTATTACTCCCTTAATTTGCTTGGATAAACAATTTGTTAATGTTTTGTTCTTGTACTAATTGTATAGATGGTCTCTTAACCTCTTTATTTAACGGGGCCAAAATTCATAAAATATTCTCCTGAACTTGAAACTGTCTGTAGTTTTAAGGGAGCTAGACCAAGTTGGGCATATTTGCACTGACACACACAAACAAAATGGATGATGTGGCACATGAGAGTGTAAACATCCCCTTTAAAAATAAATATGTATCAAATATAAAATGCATAAAATTCTAGACTATGAGCTTCTTAGGGGCATTTCTAGCAGATTGCCTGGAACATGGGTAGATGCATCAGTAACCATCATGAGGTCTGTAATATCGGGCTGTAATTTCCTTTCCTTCTTATCTCTAAAGACCACTGGTGAATGAGCTAGACTAGAGCTTTGGTTGATGATCCAAGAATTTGTTCAGAATCTGACACTAAAGCTGCATTTTCTTAAAACAAGAGATGAACAATTTATTCTTGGCAGTGAGTAAAAGACAGTAGAAAAAGTTGTAAAATTCAGGGGCGTCAAAAGCATAAGAGTCTTGCCAGCATGAGACCAATAAATCCTTAAAGGAGAGTTATAGCTACAGGAAAATATTAAATTACTATTCTGGTACTTCTGTTTCTAGTACCCTCAAAAGTTTTGGCAGAGATGACTATAGACTGCTTTCCTTGCTGTACAAAAACATAAATAAATAAATAAACTTAGGAGAGAAAATTGAACTTAGGATCTGGACTCATCAGAGATTGGCTAAGTAAATAGTTTTTCAGTGAAATAATTTCTATAAACTGGAATTAAATTGATTTGATGGCTCTGATGCTAACATCTTTGGGTGATCTTTTTAAAGAATCTTTTGAGATGTGTATTTGTGGTGGAGATAAGACGTTCAAAAATAATATTTGAAAAAAATTAAGCATATCAGAAAATAAATTTCATTAGAATATTTCTAGTCTTTTCAAAATTAATCTTGCACCACCTTCCATTGTAGGGGCACACTGTATAGTTTCTCAACCGTCCAACTTCGTGTGCTAGTAAAGACTTTTTGCCAAAACATCCATATATACTTTCCTAGCCTGAGGGAACTGAACTAGCAAATGGATGTCACTTTTAAGCACACAAGTGTCTTTTTGGTATATGCTAAATGAAAATGTTTGACAAAGAAACTTCCATTCACATAAAACTCTTTCTCATTAATATCCCAGAGCTGAGTTGCCTGTAAGTTTAGGGGCGGTGAGGAGAGTGAAGAAGTATCTCTAGCATTCATTGTTAAGTTGGACAAATCACATTAGCTTTACACTTTTATTATAACATTTTTTTTCTTTCCTGGATTTTCAATCTCTTCAATATTCCCTTTGACCAGTGACCTTCTCTAGGGATTTCCCCAGGTGTACGTAGTAATTGGGAAGAATACACAATGTAGACGTCTTCTGTGTTTATCTGCATGTGTTTTGTTTGTACCGGCCTAGCCATTTTCTGATCAGAGGATATTGTATTTTTCCGACTTCAAAGAATGTGTTTTATTAATTCCTTTTCAAATCCTTCTCACTCAGTGGACGATTCAGAAGGAAAACGCTCAGATTCAGGTGAAGGGAGTCATACCAAATACTTGCCAGACCACAAAAACTTCAGCTGCCTGGGCTTAAGGCTGATTTCAGTCACTAAGGAATTTGGGAATGAAAACACCGTTTGTAGTGAACTTGTAGAAATCCTGCAAATGTCACAAGGCCAGGGATGAGGTCTGTCACCCATTCAGCTGAAGAACCATGTGACTCTGTCTATTTTAATGACTTTTTTCATCTTTATCATGATTGTTCAGATTGCTAAGCCTCCAAATAATTTACAGACTCTAGGATTAAAGTTTCTTTCCCTGGAGACATTAAAGTTCTGCCCTGATAATCATGCTTAAGGGAAGATGCATTGCTCTGTACTGCTTTTCTCTTCATTGTGCTTTGGTCTCCATGCCCTAACTTGGTGGTTCTCAACTGTGAGTGTGCATCAGAATCCCCGGATTGTTACACTGTGGACTGCTGACATCTCCTGCCCCAGCTCCCAACCCGCCTCCGAGGCAGACACACACACACACACACAGAGTTTCTGATTCAGTAGGTCTGGGGTGGTGAATTTGTGTTTCTAAATAATTCCCAGGTCTTCCCAGGACCACACTTTGAGAACCATTGCTATAACCAGCCACCGACTCCCATTCCCAGATCTTTTCTTTCATTTGCAGATAGTATATTTTTCTTCTCTTTTTCCTCTTTTGAGACTGTTTTCTCCCCACTTATTTTCAGAAAAGATGCTAAATGCACCAAGCATACCTAAGCCTTACCATCTAACATAATAGCATTCAAAATAGTTTTCCTCTCGCATTATTTGCCTGAGCATTGTAGTGATGCAACTGATCTAAGGATGGCTTGACATCTCCACCTGTCACAACCAAGCTTTTGAATTATGCAAACACAGATAAGGATGAATCAAGGGTCATAGTAGAATTCTGTGCTGAGCTGCAAGCTTATTTCTGTTTCATGATGGAGTTCTTTGCCCCACTAGTATTATTTGCTCATTAACCCGGCCTCCAGCTATCTATCAGAGGAGGTGTTCCCTGAATATTTATTTTGGAAAACAGAAGAGTTTATCTTTTCATATTTTGAAATCAGTTACACCTCAGTCTTTTGGGAGATCTCAAAGTAGATCATTCAAGTTGGTCATCACCAAGAGGCAAGAGGTGTAAATATAACCCACGCTAAGTGTAATATAAATGCCAAAGAAGCAGTTTATCTTGTTAAATTCCACCAAGGGCAAGTGACACAGCAGCTGTGGACCTGTCCATAGTGGCCTGGGGCGGGGGTGGGGGGTATACTGGCACTTTGGAGTATCCTAACTCTATCCCCACCCAAGGGAAAAGCTTGCATGTGATCAGAGTTACAATCATAATGAGATTTGACAAAGTAATTGAGAGAGGCAGCTACTTTTGCAATGTTCAGGACTAATTCAGTGGATTTTCTCCCCTGTCTTTAGCCACATTCGGCAGCTTTGTTGGTGACCAGCTACATCATTTGGCAGCAGGCTTCGGTGATCACGACTGCACCGTGCAAGAAGCATGTGGAAAGGCGATGTTCCGGTTTAAAAAGACAGAGCTGCAAACAAAGGTAGGCTTTTATTTTGGGTGATATGCTTTCAACTGCACAAAATCTCATGCCTGACCTCATGTATTCACCACTGCCATGCTCACAGCGCTGGGCTTACGTCCTTACCTCTTACTCTTGAATCCTGGTGGGGGTGGGGGGACATGATGTCAGCATGTTGTCCTGAGTTTCCTATTTCCTTATCTCTCTCCTTGTCCCATGGGCCTCTTTGCTTCTCTTGACCACATTTAGCGCCTATCCCCTCCTTATTTTGGGGCCTTTGTTTTATTAAGATGATTATTTTTGGCAGGTGGTTTGGTTCCCTGAACGTAATATACAATGCTTTCTTTTCATGGAAGAAAACTCATAGTATTGCAGCCTTCGCGTGGAATGCAGAGTATGCCTAGCTCTGCCTGCCCACAGGTTCATAGGGAAAGTAGCCGCGTACAAAGTGTGGTGATACTTTTCCTCCATTGCAGTGGCCATGGTTCGTAGTTGTACATGTTTGAGTGATTCTTTGATTGCTATTGTTCTCACTGAACATACGCCACTGCGAAGACGGTGGTTGCCTGTTTTGCTCACTTGCAGGTCTCTTGTGTCTATCAGGGTGGCCGGTACACAGCAGATACACAGTAATGTGTATTGTGGGGCAGGGAAGAAAATGCATCAGATGTGCAATTTGAGAAGGCATTAACTGATCTTTACGCTTTGGAAATGCTACTCTGCTTTGGAAAGACTTAAGTTTTATTTTTTTGAGTTTGTTCTTTGGCTTGTTGTTTTGGTTTCTTTTGAGGCACTCAAGCGATGGTATTTGTTGGGTGGAAATAGACAAACACAAACAATGTGTCACCCAATAAGGAGAATTAATAATTATGATGAATTCTGTAAAACTTCTATTCTAGCAACTCATTCCTGGATTATACAGATTGCTAGAACTTTATATTAAGTTCCTCAAAACTTTGGATACATGGTCTGTGTTGGTTTTCCTAGGGTTGTCATAACAGAGTACTACTAACTGGGTGACTTACACAACAAATTTATTGCTGGTACCTAGAAGTCTGAGATCAAGGTGTCCACAGGGCTGATTCCTTCAGAGGGCCACAGGGGAGCCTCTCACCTATCTTCTAGTGGTTCCTGACAGTCTTTGGCATTCCTCGGCTTGTGGAAGCAACACCTTGATCTCTGCCTTCATGTTCCCATAATGTTCTCCCTGTGTATCTGTGTCTTCGTATAAGGACACCAGTCATGATTGAGTTGGGATCCACCCTACTCCAGTAAGACCTCATCTGAACTAATTACGTCTGTAACAACCCTATTTCTAAGTAAGAGCACTTTGTGAGGTCCTAGAGGTTAGGACTTTAATGTGTGAATTTTGGGTGGACACAGTCCAATATGATCCAGTAAGATACACCTATTGAACAAAAGATGCATCTGCGCAGCCAGAATCTTTGCACCCAGAAGCACCTCCCCATATTCTCTGCCACCCCCTTTCAGGGGCAGGGTTTCTACCTTTTCCCAGTGCAGGGTCAGGATAATCTTGGCTTGGAAATCCACTCCAATTTCACTAGCTGAACCCGTTTCAAGGAGCCAGCCAGCAGGTGGGTTACCAGTTGGTAGGGGCACTGCCTGAGACACTATGAGAAGACTTCTGATGTCTGCAGAAAGTGCAAAAACTCCCCTCTTCCTCACTGGCACTTGTGATGCAGTCTGTTCTGCTCCCCCAGTGGTGTGAGGAAGGCAAGAGGAGCTTCTAAGGCAGTCTCTAATATTGACTATTGAGAACCCTGGTATCAGTTAATGAGCAACATTGATCTGTTCTGACGGAAGTGTTCCTATGCCAACCCCCACAAAACCCTAAAAAAACAAACAAAACAAAAACTTAGGGATGGTGAAATACACTGGAACCATCTGATACAAATATTTTACTTCACCATAGTAAAGGGGGAAGGTAATGTTTGACTTCTGGCTAAATGTCCATGAGAAAGACCAATATTTAATCTTGGCTCTGGCTTGTTATCAAGATAACATGTTACATCACTTGTTGTAGCTTCCAGGTGCTTAAAAAAGGAACTGGCTGAGACACAAGGGCTTCCCAAGTCATAAAATTCACAGCGAGTCAGTTGTCGCTGTTGATGCAGCCTGCGCTCTAGGGTACATCCATCGGCAGTGCAGTCGTTGCTCTTGTTTTCGGATGAACGAGAGAGAGAGACAGACAGACAGACAGACAGAGACAGAGAGAGACAGAGAGCAGAGCAAAGTTACAGCAAGGGGCCAGCACCAGGGCAAAGGGTTTGTCCCACAGTGAGTAAGTGGCAGGAGTGGAACTTGAATGTGGATCTCTTGCCAAATGGGCCAGTTTGGTCTTTAATGAAAAATATCAGGTGGTGAAGGAAATGAGGGGAAAAGGTCAGGGATAAAATTAAATAGGGAACAAAAAATGCAAGTGGTGAGTGTAAGTGACAAGCCTCACAAGGAATTAAAAATATGGCCCTTCTGGTCCTGACTACCTATGTGATCCCAGACAAGTTTCCCCAGCACAGTGGACCTTAATTTTTTGTTTTTTCACCTGGAAGTAGGGGTAATGGGATAACTCATTTCTAAAGAAGTTTTAGGATAAAAATTTCCTAATATTGTCATTTTGAGCCAATCCAGAGTCTAGATTCCCTGTATCTTTAGTTTTCCGGATCTGTCTCCATAGTCCTAGTTTTATATATTTAGTTTAAACTTCCATCTAATTGGTTCTTGTCATTGTATAATATTTAAAAATTCCCTTTACTTTAATGGTTTTAAGGTGTCAGTGCCACAAATTATGCCTTAAAACCATTTTGTAAAAAGCAAATGGCCAAAATTTAAAAAAAAATTGCCATGTTTTTGAAGCTAAATATCTTAAGATAAGCCTCAATGACATAAAGCAAAATTGAACCCCCTCCCCACAAACAATAGCAACAACAACAAAGATGAGCATGTTCTACAGTGAGGCCTTTTGGTGTATATACATCTTGCCTCCAGGTCTCCAAACTGTCATTCTGAGGATGATTAGATGTAAGTAAGTAAGTATATAAGGAGAAGGGAAGCTCCTATGGAAGATGAGCTTCAAGTCACACTCCGTGAATTTAAATTCACATTTGGAAATACCGTAAAAGCTTACTGAGTGTCTAGTGGAGTCAAAGCCGTTTTGGATAGCAATCAGTGTGGCAGGAATTTAGTGAGAACTTACTTCCCTGCAAACGGCCCTCATAACGGCTCTGGTACACAGCATCCATAAATGCTCCTGTGTTGGTGCAACTTTGTGACTTCATGTTAGTTGATTATGCTGGGATGATGGGAAGCCACGTTGGTTGGTGGTCAACAAGGCATGCTTCCCGGGGTCCAGTGGTTGTTTTGAGTTACGATTTCAATTTCCCACAACTGTGTGAACCTGGGATAGTTATTTCACATGCCAAAGTCCCAGTTTCCTCATCTGTAACCTGTGCTGGACCTCAGTCCTTATTTCAGTTTTCTTTTGCAGACAAGGATTAAATGAGATGATAAATGTAAAGTGCTCAGTAGAGGGGCACATGGTGCTTAATGAATATTAAGTAGTAATAGTTATTGTACTTGTTATGATGTCCTCCCTTTGGGGGAAGCTAACTCCATTCCAATAATGGACTCAGAACATAGTGACTTTCCGTCACTGTGGAACACTTTTCTCCATAATCTGCGACTGATCACAAAGTTCCAAGTAGACAAGGACCTAACATCAGCCTGTACATCCAGATCTGAAGAGGAGGCAAACATCTCTGATGTAATGCATGGGCGTGGTGGTGCTGCTGTCTTAGGAGCACCCAGTCCATTACAAGTCTGAACAATGTGATCCTTGCTCTGAGCAGCCAACACACAGCAAGGAAATGCCTGTTTTGTAAGAAGACAATTCAGACTTGTTTTTCAGGGTCTTCCGTAATCCCAAACTTCTCAGCTGCTACAGCAGCTGCAAGAATGATTGAACATGGCACCCAGATATTGTGAGAAAATAAAAATGAAAAAGGAAAGGCAACTGCAAGGTGAGTCATTAGAGACCTGCTAGGAAAACAATACAAGACATGGGCAAAATGTGAATGAATGTATACGTGTTTCCCTAAGATGTGGAAACATAGAAGTGACCATAAAAGTCTACGCTGTTTGAGTAAATGCCTTGCCCCTCTGTGACCACCTCTGATACTAGGGTGCGCCATGTCTTCTTAAGCATGCCACCCACTCTCTCTAGGGACTGGCTGCATATACATTTGTACAGGCAATAGTGAGGAGGAAAAAACCCCAAATATTTCTTTATCCTAATCTTGATTTGGACCCTGGCTCCCTTGTTTGACATTTCTTAACTTCGGATATAAAAATAAGGCCAATGTACAAATGAAGATCATAACAGTAGCTACTTCATGGGGTTTTGTAAGGATCAGATGTGATAAATACACATAACTCATGTAGCACAATGTCTGGCATGTAACTAACACTAATGGAACCAACTGAGTGTTCAATTAATTTTATTACAATTATTGAGCAGGACTGTCTGGCCCCAACATTCTAATCTTGATCAGCTGACTATTTCTTTGTGAATGAGGATACCAGGAGACTTTATCTCACGATGTTGAGAATTAGATGGCTGGATACAGGTAAAGCTCTTCAAAGACTGGCTGGCACATGAATAGGGGGTCATTCAATGTTAGTCAGTATTGATGAAGGAGCTTCTTCTGACCGGTTGCTACTTCTTTTTTCAGTCTTCTTGCTTAAATGAGTATTTCTTTCAAGCAGAACTCCTGTGCCCTTCGCAGCTCTCCCTCTTCACGAGAACTCTTGTAGAGTAGGATCCAACTAAAGCTGGAGCAGTAGATTTCAACTTCTAGCAGCCACAGGGGACTCCCACTGCTCATGATAAACCCATTTCTGGAGACAGCTAAAGGAACAAGCCACAGAGAAAGCCTGAGGGAGAGGTAGATCAGTATTTCAGTGTGGTGTACAAAGAACTTAAAGTACTTTGAGAAGTGGAGGCCCAGGATGGGGTGAGACAACACAGTTTGTTTGGGAGCCTGGCAACGTGGCAGATACGTGAACGGCCCTGACTGTGGAGAGTGGCCCTGTCAGGTGCTGCTTGCCTTTCATAAGCTTGTAATCCACTTAGGTAACACTTGGTACATACCCTTCTGAATCCGCTTGTCTTTTTTTTTTTTTAAGTTTTTGGCAAGAAGTGGTGTTCATTGGTCACACCCAACCTATTCTATATTTATTCTGAGTGTACAGGACTAATGAGATAATCATACCCTGAGGCTTAACTGGTTGAAATCTGTAAATCTCCTAAAAGTGTAATTACCTATTCATAATCCCTTTTTTTCTAATATTGCGTAAATCTCATTAGTACGTATTTTCTTACTATTCACGTTATGGAAAAAATTGCTTTTTTGTCATTGAAAGAAGAGTTGGCAGGGAATGCCCAGGAGAGCTATTTGATTTTATCTCTTTGATGAAGTAAAGAAATATGTCCCCAAGTGTAGGAGATTCTGTTGGCAGGTAGTTCTGTTCATTCAGCCTTTTGCTTTTAGAGCAAGGACTCTCCATGGAGGGCGGCAGCACTGGTATGAGGCTGGAACCCTGCAGAATGGGGGCTTGGCTGATGTTGACACTTATCTAGGAGTGGTTCCTGGAAATTATGGACCCATGTGCCCAGTGTTCCTATGTGGGGACCCTGCAGAGAACAAATTTAAGTCTGATGCAGACTCTGCCGACAACCCCATGGCCCTTTACCTGAAACACCTGCCTGGACTGGGCAAAAAACCACATACAATTTGTATGTTTATAAACTAAGAACTGTGGTGATTGGAGATTATAGAAATTTTTTTTTTCCCCAGAATTTACCTAATCTAGTGATTTTTCTAGGTAGAGATAACATGAACACTAATGGAACTTTTATGACATTCCTAGTTTATTTAATCTGTTTTTTGACTCATGACGCGTGGTACAATTTCATAGCTATGAGCAGTCCTATGAAAGTCTTTGAAGTTTCCAACTCATTATTATTATTATTTTGGTTACTGCAAATAAAATTGCTTGAAGCTGCAGCCCCTAACCACTATGTGGGATGGGGCAGGGCAATGTTTACCTATTTTGTGGTGTGTGTATCTACATGTGACCCCACACTCCTCCCTGCACACCTTCCATTTAAGGTAGTGTAGTCAAGAGAGCCCTATTAGAGAGGCAGAAAGTCAGGATTATCCGGTCGCTACCACCAACCAACATGTGTGGTGTGTGGGCCGCTTAACCTCTGGGTCTCAGAACAGAGAAGGACCTCAGGACCTTGGACTATACTTGAGCTGTCTGTGGACTGCAGCAGACCATGGCCTCTGCCTGGAGAGGACTACTAGGGCCGTGACCTGTTTGCCTAAGCAGTTGGGGGTGTTGAGAAGCAAGGGAGTGAAGAGGGGGACTTTTGAATGCAGTAAAGAAGGAGAGAAGCTGGGTATGGAGCCAGGTTGTCCTTTGCCCTCTGAATGTCCTAACCACTCCATTCTAAGGAGTAGGGCGAAAACAAGAGAAGCTGACATTGCCTTTCCTCCCTCTTCTCCATCTCAGCGCCTTCCGGAGAGGGGATGCAACCCCTCTGTAAATTCCCTACATGATTCACTCTTAGGCTTTTTATGCTAAAGGACCAAACACATTTAGATCGAGTCTAAGTCTGCATTTTTTCTTCATGTCATTTCTTCATATGTTAGAAATATAGATAAAAACTATAGTTTCGCGGGCTTCTAAACTCTGTACATTTCCAAAACTTTGAATTCTTGAGAGCTAAATATCTGGATAATAACTTAAAATTTCACTTTTTATTCGATTACTTGGGTCTATAGATATAACCTTTTTTATTCAGTGACATGTTAGTAGTGTATAACACGTCTTAGTTAATATAAAAGAATTTCCCCCATAACATTTTATCTTCAAATATCATAATGAGATTTAGACTTTCTACCTTAATGTACCACAGGTACTGAATGAAATGGGCTGATCCCCATCAGTTGCAGACAGAAGGCATCTATATTTTCCACTCCCCTAATTCTCCTCCATTCTGTTAGACACATTGTCTCTCTACATAGCTTTCTTGTAAAAGACCTTAAACAGCTCTAGGACAACTCTTTCCCATGTGCTGTGGACCACATGCAGTAATTTTATGCATCCTTGTCTGTGCCGTCAGTGGAAGTACAGTTTGCTCTCAGTACAACCTTCAAATTACATTACAGGCAACTTTAGCCACTACCTTGCCTGGAGATTTTTTTTGAGTATGGATCTTGCATTGGACCTTCTGAAAATCTAAAGGGATCCAGGCCAAGCTCCCCGAATGGTTCTCTTGAAATGTCTTTCATTTGACTTGAATTAAGGAGGGAGTACCATTCTCCATTGGTAGAGTAGGGGCACGTGGAGAGGGAAATGCACAAAATTCCAACAAATCCCCCAAAGTAATTGTCTCTCTCCTTTCCTCTTTAACTACAGTCCTTTTATTTTCTTGAGGAGGGGGTTGGGCTAAGATTGCAAAATCAGCTTTTGTCCACCTCCCTTGCAAGTACAGTATAGGTGGCCTTACACTTCGACTTGTGCACATTTATTTTATTTTATATAAGTATGTATTGTGTTATTATATCGGCTAGCAAGCTCTTCAAAGGCAGAGGAGTTTGTTGTGCATTTCTATGAGCCTCATAATACCTGGCTCAGGGCGGTGTAGTAGGTGCTCAATGTATGTGCACTGAATGAACCAGTGAGTGAGGGTAAGCCTCCTTGATTGTCTGCCTTTGCGAAGAACGACC
Source organism: Camelus ferus (assembly GCF_009834535.1). Classification (NCBI taxonomy): domain Eukaryota; kingdom Metazoa; phylum Chordata; class Mammalia; order Artiodactyla; family Camelidae; genus Camelus; species Camelus ferus. The sequence goes on along the minus strand of NC_045701.1, from coordinate 74,726,028 downwards.
AGTTTCTGTTAAACTGCATGCTTTCAAGTTACCTTCCTGCATTCTGCTTCTCATGTAAGTACTGTTATTAAACTTCTAAATACTTAACAGAAGGCTGTTTTTTGGCAGTGAATGAACTCCTTTTGTCTTCCGTGCCGTGAATATCCTAACCACTTTGTCACTTTGATCTAGGGGGCATTTCATCCTCAGAAATGCAAAGGAGTTGGCGGCCGCACAAACTGTGTCCTGTTTCCTATTGCTGTAAAACCCACTGCTCTTGAGCCTTTGCCCGCCCCCTTTCATGACAATGTGTAAGCCACTAAATTGCAGTTACTGGCTGTGGCCATGGCCATCAAAAATCGTGAATGCCATGTAGATTTGAGGCTTGCTCCACTAAAGAGTCCACAATGGCTTTACTGTAACTGGGTTAACTAGAACTTGGCAAACAGCTACCCAAGGAGGGTGATACCAAGCCCCCTCCCCCTTGCAGGATGCTGGCCTGATCTTCTTGTATTTGTGCAACTGGCCCCTCCAGAGCCCCACTCCAGCCGGGAGGAGGGCCCCGGTGAGGGGGAATCTCTCTGGGTCAGGTTGTGCTTTTGCAGCTCTTTTCACACAGCTTCTCTTCCTGCAATGCGAAGTAGGTTAGAGGATAACTTGTTTTCTTTTGCTGTTTGAAATACAGCATTTAGGGTCATGCTCTGAATAATTTGTGCTTGTTAGAAATGACTGTCGTCCTCTTGAAGCAATAACAAGGAACTACATTTAAATTAAATTCAGCCAAGCAAGAGCCTCTCCGCAAAATCAGTGGAGCCAGGCATTTTCCATTTATTTTGATTTTTTTTTTTAGTCTGTAATAGTGTAGGGCATAAATCAACACAGATATCCCAGAATCTAAGAAGAGCTGGGCCATAGTTCATAATGCTTTAGAGTATTTGGTAATACTTGGGATGGCATGAAGATATAAGATAAAATATTAGATGCAGTTATCTTTAACATTACTTAATCTTATGTCTGGCAAACTTTGTCCTTCCTCAGTATCCCAGTTTAAAATTTCAAGGGTGGGTTTTTGAAAGATAGCTTTATTTATTTATTAAATCTGGAAGAACCCAGGAGGCCAAAGTCATGTCAAATATAGTTTTAAAAACTTAATTACATGGATGTATTCCTACACACATACACTGTTGTGATCTTCTTATCAAATGTGGCATCAGCAGTGGCCAGCGATTTGGTGGCCTACATGCTGGGTAGAGGACTTGTTATAGCAATACACAGAAACATACCTATTTAAAAAAAAAAGACTTTAGTTTTTAGAGCAGTTTTAGGTTTACAGCAAAACTGATAGGGAGGTACAGAAATTTCCCATATGCTCCGATCCCACACATGCATAGTCTCCCTCCTTATCAGCATCCCCCACCAGAGAAAAATACCTACTCTTAAAATACTCTTTCTTCATGGTGTTTGTATAAAACCCTACTTCAGTACTCAGAGTATCCAATCATCCCTTGAATGCCTCAAAGCAGTTACACTTTCCAGTTCTTCAGGACCAAAAATTCTCCATTCTTTTCTCGTACTAGTCATATAAATGTCTGGAGCTGCCAAACTTTATCTTTTAAAAGTCAAGAAAGAAAGTTCCGTCAGTTATTTTAATAATTTGCCTTGCAGTTGCTCTTCTCCAATTAGGGACTAATCCTGTCTCATAAAGCTAATGAGTACGTTAATTATTAATACACACTGAAAAATTAAACTTCTCATATGGATTCACCTTGTCTGTATGACAGGCAGTATCATTGTAGAAACATGCGCTTCTTTGCTATATTTTCTGCTTTCGAAACAAAGACGAGATCCTTAATGTTAGTCAGTGTGGCTATTTTGAACGGTCATTCTACCTGGCTTTTGGCTCACCTGGAGCAGAGTATCTTTTTTATGCATGCTGTTTTTTCATAAATACAAAACAGAAACAGACTCATAGACATAGAATACAAACTTGTGGTTGCCAAGGGGGTGAAGGGTGGGAAGGGACAAACTGGGAGTTCAAAATTTGTAGATACTGACAGGCATATATAGAATAGATAAACAAGATTATACTGTATAGCACAGGGAAATATATACAAGACCTTGTGGTAGCTCACAGCAAAAAAAAAAAAAGTGACAATGAATATATATATGTTCATGTATAACTGAAAAATTCTGCTCTACATTGGAATTTGACACAACATTGTAAAATGGCTATAACTCAGTAAAAAAAGTTTAAAATAATAATAATAATAAACAACTCTATGGCCACCAAAAAAAAAATCTGACGTATAGTCAGTTTAAAAATGTGTTAATTTCTGGTGTACAGCATAGTGATTTAGTTACATATACATTATATGTATATATTATATATCCTTTTTATATTCTTTTTCATTGTAGGCTATTATAAGGTATTGAATATAGTTCCCTGTGCTATACAGTAGGACCTTATTGTTTTTCTATTTTATATATGGTAGTTAGTATCTGCAAACCCCGTGCTCCCAATTTATCCGTGCCCCCAGCCTTCCCCCTGATAACCACAAGTTTGCTTTCTATGTCTATGCATGCTATTCTTATTGAAGAATTCTTTCTGTGTGGCTTCTTGCATTGGTGTCACAATAACCCAATACACTTCCACTCCTTAGCTATTCACTTTATGGTCACAAAGGCAATGCATCTTATTTTCTATCAGATTATCCCTCTTTCCCTGGTGACTTTGACTGTAAGGATCCCTTGCTCCAAGCTAAGGGTGGTGTCTTTAGTAATTTTTACATAACTCCTTCAGGATCTGAAGTGTTTGTGAGGAAAGAGCCCTTTTCATGACCAAAGAAGATGACATTTGCTACTGTTATTTCCTCTCAGTTCAAACTTCCTGAATCCTTTCTCTCTACCAAGGTCAGTTACTTTCTACCAACACCAGCTCTACCCTCAGGGCTCCCTCTGTCTTTGCTAAAGTGTCTACTATTAATACCTTTCAGACTTCAGTATCATTAGAGTCAGCAAGGGTAACTTCCTGAAGCCCATCTCCCAGAAGTATAGCCATCCTGAACCAATCCTCGGGGTTCTGGTTGACTCGGTCTCAGATGGCACTGGTGAACCATTTCACAAATGTGATTCTGAAGTGGTCATCCTTTGGCAAACACTAGTCCACTTAGCCTGGTTTCCGTCCGTTCTCTCTGTGGCAGTGTTATGTGTGTTGCCTCACCATGGGTTCGGGGACACTGCTTGTTGCTGCTTCAGCAAAACTATGAAAGGGGAGGGGAAGGTGGATGTGGGAGGGTAACTGAAAGATAGACGCTTTCATTTTCTAACAAACATTTGGATTCTGGAGAAGTTTCCCATCTTACCATTTTTCAGACAAGGAGTAAATTGTTCCTTTTTACTAAAAAGATAAACAAGGATGACAACATGAAGCTGGTTAGCTCATGCTAGAGCCATTATTAGATACCTGTTCCCACCCCCAACCCTTTTACTCTATCCAGAGTAACTCTAGCATGGTCAGGGAAAGTGTGATCTGCTGACCCATGTGCATGCCATTTGCTGTCCAAATACTTCAACCCTCACATCAGAAACCCCATCTTCAATTGACATGGTCACTGCTATTGAATTATTACTCTGGTATTTGTTCTTAGCGTCCAGAATTTAGGAATAACTTCTCTTCTAAATACTATAAAATTTATTGAATAAAATCCTATTTTTGCATGTTCAAATTTAATCCAATGACATAATTACAAAATAGTCATTACTTCTGTGTGAAAGTAGTAGAAAGTTCTAATAGTCACTTGCTTTGATAATACTAATTTTCCAGGGCAGAATGTTACAAACTTTGGAAAAGCAGTAGTAACTGAGGTTATCTAAGGAATTCTGAGTTTGGAATGGTAATCCTATCTGGGTTTCTGCCTGTGTCTGTAGATGTGTGTTGCATTTGAGAAGGACATTTTGAGCTCAGGACACAGCCAGACCAGGAGCGTTAGCACCAGGAAAATGAACTCAGCTCTGAAGCCCCAGTCTTTTGACCTCTGCACTCAGATGGATGGGTGGATATGTGGGGAGCTGGTATTTTAAAACTATTCCAAACAGATAAGGAAGATGTCTAGCCAAGCAAAAGAACATGCTATTTATAGTACTTGACAATTCAGCTGCCAGTCAGTGTCAAAGTGGTCCAGCAAGGCAGGATCTTGGTAACAGATTTAGGGCACCAGCTGAATGATGGGGATTTAGTTAGCATGAATCTAGTCTTGAATGGGCTAGAAAAATTTAGGAAGAGGTCCATATTTAAAAGTATTACCCAGAGGATCTGAGAGTTACATCTTTCTTTTCTTTGACTTCCTAATAATTTCCAGGCCAATAGCAAGTTAGAGTCTCTACTAACTCAACAGATTTTAGACCTTTTTTCCAAGGAAGATGATGGTAAGATTCATAAATTCTGTAGAAGTAAGGTTGAACATTTTCTGCTTTGTATATCACTTTGTATTCAAAAATGGCATGGGCATAAAAACCAGTACAACTCTGTACCTATCCTAAATTTCTTTATATCATTAGCATTTGGTATCAGTTATATGTTTTCTGGATTGTTCTATGAAATTTCATATTATCCCCTCCATCACTTTTTTGGAATGTTAGGTTACATAGAGAAAAACTAGCTGTCAAGGTATAAAATGTGGACCTGCATCAGGGTATAGGGGAAAAGCCCATGAACCAAATATAAGACATAAGGTCACAGTAGGATTAACTGGAAGGTAAATTAGTGATGAGTTATATGAATTCCTGAAATAAAATTCCTTATATTCCCCTAAAGATAGGACTTAAAACTCTCCCATGGCTTTCTATTGCAAACCGTTTACCACGTGGGACATGGTCCTGCATAATCTGGCCCTGACAACCTACTGACCTCAGCTTCTTCTACTTTCTCAGGCACACTGGCTTTCCTCTTCTTCCTTGAACCTGCTGAAATTCTTCCGGCCTCCAGGGCTTTGCACTTGCCGGTTCCTCCTCCTTCCCCAGATCTTTAATTGGCTCTGGCTTTCTTGATGAACATATGTGGGCGCAAATGCCTTTTCCTCAAAGAGGCTTTCTTTGACCACCCCTTCTAGAGTTGTACCTCTCTTTCAGTTATTCTCAATCATATCAGCCTCTTCTTAATTTCCACATAGCACATCACACGTCTCACACATTTCATAGTATATGCTTATGTTTATCTTATTTCTTTGTTTATTGTCTGTCTTGTCCTCCTGACTGCAAACTCCGTCTGTGCCAAGTGCCTTTTCTATGGTTTGGTTTATTGTTGTTGTTCACTGCTGTATCCATATAACACAAAATAATGCCTAGCACTTGGTAGGTAGGTAGGTACCCAATAAATATTTGCTAAATAATTAATTAAAAGTGAACTAAACTCTAGTAAGGGAAAAATGAAAGTGTTAAACAGGGGTAGGGAAAGGGAGGAAGTTGAGGAAAGCAACTCGTTGACATTTTTCAATAATGCAGAATTCTCAACTATAAAATGTATGCATTACAAATGATCCATTTTGCAGGATTATGCTAAGGAATCACCTACTCAAAAATAAGTATTTTGTAAATTCAGAATTCCTGAGTAAAGATGATAAAACCTGATATTCCAAAAAGGTGTGAAAGAGGGGATAAAAAGTTCTGAGAATCACCTAGAAAACATAACTGCTATTAAATGCTACTGATATCAAGAAATTTAGGATAGATTAAAAGCTGTACTGGTTTAATGTCCATTTCATTCTTGAGTACAAGGGATATATACAGAAAATGTTCAACTTTACTTTTGCAGAATTTATGAATCTTACCATCACTCTGCTTGGAAAAAAAGGTCTATAATTTATTGACTCAGTGGAGACTCTAACTTGCTATTGGTCTAGAGATCATTAGGAGGGCAAGGATAAGAAGAGAAAGCCCAATTTCATTTTTTACTTTTTGTTTTGGAAATTATAATTCTGTTTTCCTCAAAACATTCATAAATCAACAGTGTCACATTATGATGGTTTTTACAACACAAAGAGTTCCAGTATGTTGGCTCTTATAAATGAATGATCTCTACTTCTGGATTCTATCTTTTGTATATTGCTAGAATTTTTATTAATATTTAATTAAAGACATGGAATTAAAACTTACTACAATGCATCTGAGCCTGTGAATAATTTCAATAATAAAAAAACCTAACAAAAACTCAAAAAAGGATATGACAGTTCCCTTCTCATTCCCCCACCCCCATTTCACAATTTTTAAAATTTAATCTGTAGTCATGAGTACTTCATGAAAATTTTACTATATTGTGAATAAAGCTGAAGTTTTACATAATGCTCTTTATCCCAACACCGTCTGGTTTATTGAAAGCTTGGCATCAACATGATTCTACCTGAGAACATCTAGTTCCTCTCATTCATGCTGTTGTTTCTTGTGTTTATCAGAAATAGAATGAATCATACACCTGAGCCAATGTAATTCTAATTCCTTAGAGTTGTAATCTGATTCAGTGCTTTCCAAACACCAGGCTGTAGATCAGTACTGGTCCATGGCCAAGTGAAAAATAGAAAGACAGGGCCATGAGATTTTTATGAAATTGATCTTTCCCCCGATTAAAGACATATCCTTTGTATAAAGATATTGCCCCTATTATTTGGTGTAAACCATTCTTTTATGAAATTATAATTATAATAGATGGTAGTTTTTAAAACATGTTTTTACTTGATAGTCTAATACCAAGTAAATGACAGTTCTGTGCATTGGTTTCTACCATTAAATTCTTTTCGACATATTTAAAAAAAATAGAGCATAGTATAAGAGACTCATATGTACTCTGCAATTAACAGAAATTTTGGTGGTTATAAAATCCCAAGTAGAATTGAAATAGTTTCCATAAAGGATGTTCAATTCCCTCACATTGCTGGTGAGAAAATGGAAACGCTTCTAGAAGAGGAAAATGCCTTAACATGAAGTTTCAGCCTTGGCATTTTGGTTCTAAGACAAATGACTGTTTATGATACCACATAAACAACACAAAAAATATGTATTGTAGAGGACCCCTGCCTCACACCGTGTACACAGATGAACTCAAAATAGATCAGAGACCTAAATTAAGAGCTAAAATTACAAAAGTCTTGGGAGAAAACAGATATAAATCTTCATGACCTTAAAGGAGGTTCTGGAATTAGGTAGTGGTGATAATTGCGCAATGTTGTCAATATACTAAAAAGCAATGAATTGTACACTGTGAAGTGTCAATTTTATGGTGTGTGAATTATATCTCAAATACACAGAGGTGAGCACTTCCATCCCCCAAAGTTATTGCTGTCTTCATTTTGGTTATTTTCTCCATTTGTATACCTTTTCCTAAACAAAGTTTCTATGGTGGTAAATGAAAGTCATAGGTAGATGAACAAATGTTAAAAAGAAGGAGTTATTTTTGCTTTTTAACTTTTAAAGATAATCTCTTTAGAATACTTTTAGATTTTAGAAAAGTTGCAAAGATAATACAGAGAAATCCTGTATGTCCTTAACCCAGTTTCCCCAATGTCAGCATCTTACACAACCATGGGACCAAGACCAAAACCTATGAAATTAATATTGATATATTACTATTAAATGAAATCTAGACCTTATTGAGATTTTCCCAGTTTTTCCTACTGATGTCCTTTCTCTGTACTGGGATCATATCTAGAACACTACTTTGCATTTAGGTGTCATATGTCTTTAGTCTCCTCTGATCTATGACTGTCTCATTCTTTCCTCATTTTTCATGACCTTGACAGTTTTGAAGAGAATTGTTCAGGTATTTTAGAAGATGTTCCTCAGTTTAGGTTTGTCTGCTATTTTTCTTTTGATTATATTGGAGTTGTGGCTTTGGGGGATGAATATCACAGAGGTGTCACACCTTTCTCATTACATCATATGAGGGAGTACATGGCATCAACATGACTTACCACTGGAGATAGTGGACTTGATCACTTGCTTAAATTAGTGTTTGCTAAGTTTCTCCACTGTAAGTTTTCCTTTACATACTCTGTTCTTTGAGTCATAAACCCAGCTCACATTCAGAGCAGGGTGTGGGGAGATTAAGCTCTACCTTTGGGAAGGATATCTTAGTCTGTTTAGGCTGCTATAAAAGAATGCCATAGACTGAGTGGCTTGTAAACAACAAAAATCTGTTTCTCACAGTTCTGGAAGCTGGTAAATCCAAGATCAAGGCATTAGCAGATTAGATGTCTAGTGAGAGCTCAATTCCTTGTTCACAGACAGCTGTTCTCTGGTTGCATACTCACATGGCAGACAGCAGAGAGAACTCTTTGGAATCTTTTTTATTAGGGCACTACCCACTCATGGAGTCTCCAACTAATCACCTCCTGAAGGCCCCATCTCCTTTTACCATCACACTGGGGACGAAGATTTCAGCATATGAGGTTTGATGAGACACAGTCATTTAGTCCATAACGGGGGATGGGGGCGTATCTACAGATATTATTTGTAACTTTCCTGTATGAAAAATTTGTCTCTTCTCCTCCATGTAATTATTCAATCATTTATTTATAGCGAGATGGACTCATGTATGTTTACTTTATACTTTGCCTTGTAATCCAATTGTGGTTTTTGTTGTTGTTGTTGTTGTTGTTGTTGTTGTTGTTGCTCAAATTGCTTCAGATTTCAAATTGGTTCCTTTATCCCTTTGACAGACTTCATCCTTTTTTTAAAATACTTTTTTCTTTGAGTATGTCCCTACTTTGTGGCTCTACAAGATGCTCCAGGCTCATCTTGTATAATCCCTGACCCAGACCTAGGATCAGCCCAAGTTTCTTTCCTGGTGAATGGTGGGTGTAAAAGCAGTCATGTCTGTGTAGTGGGAATATGTCATGTCAGCTTCAGGGAAAGGAAGGGATCAGGTGTCAAGTGGAATAAAGAGCAGACTAGAACTAAGGGAGGGGGCTAGGTGATAGCTGAGGATCGAATGCTGTGTTCAAGCTGGAGATAGAGTGTGGCACTTGCTAGGTTCCCCAGGTGAAGCAGTGTGTATGAATGTGTGCAGTGACTCACCACAAGCATTTAAAATGGATGGTGAGACCCTCAGGTAAATAGATAACCGGCTTCCTTTGAAATTGAGTATGATACGCCGTACATAGAAAAATTCATAGCTGACCTTTCAGACCCACCTTTACTTGGATTCGCAAAACTGAGTACTGCTTGATATTGCTCTTTGCACTGAGTTTTCTCTCTTTTTTATGAAGTCAACTCAAATAGTCACTTAATTATAGATGAGGGTAGTAACGATAATGATAACTAGAGAGTGCAGTTGCTCGGGGTTCTGAAGCTCCTGTTTGTGCTTTATTATTATGACTTTTTATTTTGTCCGAGGCAGAGAGAAACTGGGTATCAAGCGTGTGAATAGCTGAGGTGAAGAGATAGGAAGGAGAGAATGGTGTTGAGTCACGGTACAGCAGGCAGGGAAAGCATTGCAATTCTGTTCTCTCTAAACCTGAAGTGCAGAGGCTGGCTATGCGGGAGATTGTAAAGGGAAATCTGCTTAATAGGAGAGCAACGAGGTGGACAGTCTCTGTGATGCTTACATTAACATATGTGCACCTCACAAAATACATTTTGAAAATGCTGGCAGACACATTTTCTTAGAATAAGAACTGGAGAGCACAGTTTTTCAGCAGCTGAAGATTTTGAATTGTACTGTAGATTAGCGAGAAGTTACAAAAGGCCCTTCCTGAGTCAGCGAAATACTGAAGTTTCGCAAAGTTGGTTTAGCACTGGTGGGTCACACATAGTAACTCAGAAATCATTGATGCTATCCATTTAGGGGATGGAGCAAATGTTTTGATTCCACCTTCTTATTTGCCCGGGGTACCTGCTGTAATTAACAGAACATATTTTTACTTATACAGTCCCTTTTATCTCAGAAACCTGTGATCCTGAAGGAAAAAGATCTTACCGCTTTTCTTAAATGAAAGTAAAGGGGAATCTCTCATTTGATCTATAAAGCTGTATTCTGCTTACCTCTCTCTGGAGGCAGCATGGCCACGTCACACTAGGCTAGGGCTAGGATTTACCCTGCCTCTACTATTTACTTGCTGCATGGCTGTCAGCTTGTTGTGCTTGCTGTGGGCTACATTGTGTCCCGTCTGCTCCCTGCCCCGCAATACACAAATTTGTATGTTGAAGTCCTAGCCCCGGAGTGCCCTAGAATGTAACTGTATTTGGAGACAGGGCCTTTAAAGGGGAAATCACATTAAAATGAGAGCATTAAGGGTGATCCCCAATACCATATAACTAGTATCCTTATAAGAAGAGGAAATTTGCACACAGACATACACAGAGGGAAGATGATATGAGGAGATACAAGGAGAAGACATCAACCAGAGAGGCCCGGGACAAATCTTTCTCCCATATCCTCAGAAGGGACCAACCTGTTGACACCTTACTCTTAGACTTCCCAGTCTCCAGAGCTGTGAGAAAATAATTAAAAAAAATTTTTTTTAATCCAGTCTGTGATACTTTGTTACAGTGGCCATAACCAACTAATAGATTACAATATGAAAAATATCACAGGGCTCTTTGAGGGGAAAGAGAAACAGTATTTGTTGAGAGTCACTGGATAAAGAAATATGAATAAACTAAAAATCTCCTTTAACTGATCACTGCTACTCTTTGAATGGACATTAACTTCACGATGTTGATGAAGAAATGGGCACTTGGAGAGACTGGGTAATTTGTGTAAGATCAAAGAGCTGGTGGTGGAACTGATTTAAACTCATCTCTGTCCCACTTCTAGCTCTTGCCCTTTTTGCTTTGTGTCATTGGGAAAGAAATTACAACAGATAACTCAAGCCCAGCACTTGGGGTGTACTTCTAAAATGACTTCAGTGAAAGACATACCTGCTTATTTAGGAATAAACCCAAAGAAGCTTTAATCTGGAAATAAACCACACCTCTTGATGAATGAAACCTTCAGGATGACAAATAACCCTCTTAATAATCAATGAGTTACTTTGGTCTCCCACTAGATGGTGCTAGAACCCATTTCTATGTCATGAGGCAGTATGGTGCCGGGATCTCAATCCACTATTAACTTTCGGTGATTTGGCCATAATCTGCTTTGGTTTAACATTTCTTTACTATTGTTGTTCTTGTTGCTCTACTTATAATTGAGAAGAGAATCCTTGAAAGCGCCAAAGTGAGAGAGTCACCCACCATATTGGCATGGCAGGAAATACGCACCATGGTCGTAGTGTGAGCGATACCTAACCAAGGAGCATAGGACACTTTTTATTTATGGAAAGGTCTTTAACACACTCATTCGTGGTTGAACGCATAGAGAACAAGGGACTTAAAATTGTTCTGTCCTGAGTTCTTCTAGTGATTGATTCACTCTGGGGAGAGGCATATAACTGCTCTCTGCCCGAGATTTTTCCACTTATAAAATAGAAATAAAATATGGGACACTTACTTCAAAGGAAACTCAGAAGATGAATGAGATAGTGTCTCTTAAAATACTCTGCGGTTGTTGGAGAGATAGAGTTATATATATCCTTTTTGCAAATAGTGCAAGAATGATGAGGCCTACAACTCGGCTTGGATCCATCAATGCTTATTTGAATCTTAGCCCCACTTGGTCACCGATTATCCCCAAGTACATTCACTGCTGCTTTCCTCGGTAAAATAAAAGGGCAACCACATGATGGAAACTGCCATTTGGGGACCATTAATAGATGTCTTTCAGTTTCTCAATGGAGGAATTTGTTCTGCCCTCCGGAAGTCATTTCGTCTCTATTTTTCTCCAGGCTCAAATTCTTTGCTGAGGGTAATATTTGGGGTAAGATTTCTGGATAGTCTCTTTATTCATAGGTCATCGAGGAAGGTTTCCACCGTGCTTTGTTTTCAACCCTTTTTTTCCGATACGTTTAGAAAGGCCTATAGAAAAAGTACACTGGGAATGAAAGACTATGAATATTTCAGACAAAATCAGATTTGGTAGGCTTGAAATAAGCTATTGACTGAATGGTGTCTCCCCAAAACTCATATGTCGAAGCCCTAACACCTAGTGTGGCATTATATAGAGGAAGAACCTAAAAGGAGGTAATTACGGTGAAATAAAGGAAAAGGTGAGGCCCTGACAGGGTAGGATTATTGTCCTTAAAAGAAGAGTCATCAGAGAGCTCCTGATCACTCTTCCCACCCCCACCTCACACCAGTCATGGGAGCACACAGGGAGATGGCAGCCTCCTGTGAGCCAAGAGGAAGACTCTCACCAGTAACCAACCACGCGGGCACCCCGACTTCCAGCCTCCAGCACTATGAGAAAGTGAATGTCTATTGCTTAAACCACTCAGTCTGGGGTATTTTGTTATGGCAGCCTCAGCTGACTAAGCCAAAATACTTACCTCACAGCTCTAAGAAAGGAGTTGGCACACTTTTGCTGTAAAGGGCCATATAATAAATATTTTAGACTTTGTGGGTCATGCAGTCTTTTACAACTACTCAGCTCCACCATTGTGGCACAAAAGCAGCCATAAGCAGTATATAAAAAAGTGAATGAAACTAAAAATAGACTTACCTATGATCTAGTCATCCCACTCCTGGGCATATATCTAGAGAAAATGCTAATTCAAAAAGACACGTGCACCCCAATGTTCATAGCAGCACTACTTACAATAGCCAAGACACGGAAACAGCCTAAATGTTCATTGACAGATGACTGGATAAAGAAGATGTGATACACACACACACACACACACACACACACACACACACACAATGGAATATTACTGAGCCATAAAAAAGAATAAAATAATGCCATCTGCAGCAGCGTGGATGGACCTGGGGATCATCATTCTAAGTGAAGTAAGTCAGAAAGTGAAAGAAAATACCATATAATATCACTCATATATGGAATCTAAAAAAAAAAAAAAGACACAAATTAACTTATTTATGAAACAGAAACAGACTCACAGACATGGAAGACAAACTTATGGTTACCAGGGGATTAAAAGGGGTGAGAAGAATAAATTGGAAGTTTGAGATTTGCAGATACTAACTACTGTACATAAAATAGATAAGTAACAAGTTTCTACTGCATAGCACAGGGAACTATATTCAATATCTTATAATAACCTATAATTGAAAAAAATATGAAAAGGAATGTATGTGTGTACACATATGACTGAAACATTATGCTCTACACCAGAAACTGACACAACATTGTAAACTGACTATACTTTAACAAAAAAAAAAAAAAAAAAGGAAAAACATGAATGAGGCTGTGTTCCAGTAAGATTTTGTTTACACCAGCAGGCAGTGGGCTATATTTTGTCACAGGCTGTAGTTTGCTGGCCTTTAAGAAAACACAAAAATAATTTAAAGTAGATGTACTCAGATTTTTTTCTTGAAGGCAGATTTTCATTATTACTAAACAAATACAAAACGACTTTTTTAAAGTTCCAATGTATGATTCCTACTAGGAATGATATAGTTACTGTTAGGCCAAAGGCACGTGGGCTAATGCTTATTTTTATGGTTAAACCATGTAAATTCTGGATCTCCTAATTTTTAATTTCTCCTAATATGGTGCAGGTTTTCTCTTTAATGTTTTATTTTTTCCTATATGAAACATTCAGACAGAAGTTCACTCATGGCCAAAGTGTAAGTAGCAGGTCTTTGTTACACAGAGCAACTTTGTTGTCAAGCTCTTTTTGCCTTTGTGTGTGCTAGATCTGACAGTGTCCCCCCGCCCCCCGACTTCTTCCCACTGCTGCAAGGCACTCAGCTAGGTGTCTCCTTTTCCTATGCGTGGGCTGCAGTTATTTTAAAATGTCACTTCACTGGCCTCTGTGATTTTAGTATGACTGCCGACGTTTTGTACTTGATATGTTTAGGTACAACCTTGACCACTGTTTATTTGTAAGGTGCTCATTATGACCCAGGCACTAGGTCAATTATTTTCCAAATAGGGTGTCATTGAATTGTTATAACATTCCTATAAATATTATTATGTCCATTTGGTAAATGAGGAAACTGAGGTACTGAGCAGTGAAGCAAAGGGCCCGTAATTGAATAGTTAGTAAGTAAGCAGCATTAGTCAGTTTGGAACCCAAGAGTGTGGGAATCTGGAATCTTTGCTTTCATTCACTCCTCCTGTTGGCTCTCTGTAATGCATACACTTTGAAAATAAGAAACCTTCCTCTTTTTTTATATTCTCATAATACCAAAAAAGAAAGAAAGAAAGAAAGAAAGGAAGGAAGGAAGGAAGGAAGGAAGGAAGGAAGGAAGGAAGGAAGGAAGGAAGGAAATCTGTATGTGACTACCATCCCTTCAAAAAGCTGAAGCACTGGAGATAGGATTCATTATACCTCATCTTAGCAAAGAAGATCTGGGTGTTTTATTTTTGTGGATTTGACAGTCTTCTTTCTTATAAAACACTGATTTTTGAGATCCATGGATGTATCATCTTAGTGTGTTGCTCTCCACTGAGTTAAATACAGGTTAGTCGATTCTGTGTTAATATGCTCTTGTCTGTCTCTTATTAAGACTATTTGCTTACAGAAAACAGGGATGACTTGGCTTTTCTTGCCTGTGAGGGAACATACCGCCATCTGGGACAGCAGGAAGACCCTGGGCTTCTGTGTCAGGCAGGACTTGTGTCAGCCTCTCATTTGGCTTCATCTGTTACGTAACCTCATGAGACTTCAATAACTTTATCTATGGACATAGGTTAATAATGTGACCCTACCAGGTGATTGAGGTTAGAAATAATGGTCGTAGAGTACAAAGCTTAGTGCCTGGCACATAATAGATTCTTAATAAATGCCCAGCTGCTGACAGTGTTGATCAGATGAAAAGAAACTTCAGAAAGGATATTAACTGATCAGCTGAGAAGAGATTATTGCTGCTCGCATGAGATGTGAGTTGGAACCATACCTATGTACCTTTGAGGCTGAATGTTGCTATGTATTTAGAAAAGATACAGTTTTCTCATTTGGAATAAAAATGACGTTCTGGAAGTGCTTGATATGACAGTGTGCTCTTTTACAACAGTTTTCTGTTAGAAGAAGTGAGACACATGGGTTAGATTTATCTTTGAAATACACAATTTAACTTTTAAGTGAAGGGGAAAAAGGCTTGGGGCAAAAATGTGTTGTTTTGTGTTTTTTTTTTGAAGGCTAAACACATGAAGTTCTCCCACTCTTTCTCATTTGCACTTAGTATACACTTGGATTAACAGAGCAGGGCAGGATTGCATAAATTAACTGAGTCCTTATTTCCTTGTGTTTATTATCTAATCTGTCATGTTGGGTCAGCAACTGTGAGTGCCAGGAGCTGCTGACCTCCAGGCAGTCCTCTGAGACCAGATGAGGAAGATACAACCCAGATTTTCTGGCCTAAACTGCCCCTTGTGTATCAGTCTACCAGCAGAGACTAAATGGGACCATGGCTCCTTATCTGCGTTGTGGATTATCTGAGGAAAAAATTAAAATATGAGGCAGTTTCCTCTCCTCTATGCCATTTCCATAGACTTTATCTGCCATTATTTAGTGGTTGCTCATAGGGTAGTAAGAAATGTTGATCTGTTGAAACCACACATAATTAAGGAAGGAAATCTAGAAAAAAAAAAAAATCCTTGACTGCCTTGTTAAGACAAACATATGGGATTTAGGGGTTGATCAGATATCTGGGTAGTCCTATACCAGCAGAGCTTATGAATCTTTTTCAGTCTGTGCCTCATGCAGTTGTGACTGTGGAACAGGGTTATGAACTGACTGCTGCACCAAGAGGAGTAGGAGTGATGGAAGGAGAAGGTCCATCCAGCTACCTGGTCCCTCGATACAGTTGCCAGATTTAGCCAAAACAGTGACAGCAAAAGCAAAACCCAAAACAGGCTGCCCATTTAAATTTGAACAACAGACAAACATGAATCACTTTTTAGCATAAATAAATATGTTCCAAGTATTGAACAGGACATGACGATCCTAAATAAAAAACATACTGTTTATTGGAAATTCCAGTTTAACTAGACATGCTAAATTTTATCTAGTAGAGTGTAACGTAATTTTATTATTTCTGTGACATGATTTTAATGTCTATGACATAATTTTATTTAGGGATTATGACAAAGGTAGATGTCGAGGCAGAGTCATGGGTCCAAGGCAAGCAAATTGAGCGGCAAGTGGAAACAGACACAATGAATTGGGGTCAGAGGATCTTGAAATTTGGAGAAACCTGTTTCGATACAGGGAAGCTGTTAGACCTCCTGGTTGTAAAGGAGTCAGGAATTTAGGCTCTTTAGAGTGTGTCCTCCTCAGATCTTACTGATGTCGCTGGGTCCGCCACCTCCCCACACGGTGCACAAGCTGTCAGATCCTCATGATTAAACAGACTGTGAAGTGGTCCCATGGGGAAGCCCTTCCTTGTGAAATGGCAGACCTGGGATGAATCCTTGTTTCTGCCACTTATCAGTTAAATGAACTAATCTCTCTGAGCTGTAGGATCCTCGTATCTACAATGGAGAGGTGTTGAACTGGATCACTCTGTTTAAACTCGTTACTGGCTGAGCATCTGAAGTTTATAAGAATGAATCCCTCTCCTTCATGTGTCTTCCATCCTTCCCTCTCTGCTTCTTTCTCTCATTAGTACCCAAACCTGTCTTTGTCTGTTGAGTTACCTAAATAACTAAGTGTCTTGGACTTCACATCCTCTCTTCCTCCTACTATTGACATATCTCTGCCCAAACATCTTGAAAGAATAATCGCCACAGGTTGTATCTCTTTGTTCTCCCCCCTTCTCAGTCCAATGTGGTCTGGTTAAGATTACTAACAAGCCCTCAATTGCTAAATCAGATGGATGTGTCACCCATGACTCTTCTGTAACATTTGGCAGTGCTGGTGTACCCCTTCCTCATCCAGGTACTCTGTCCACTCATTTCCTTTGGCTTCTCAGACAGCCTACCAGCTGTCACAGACTCTTCTTGCTCTGTGTGTTCTTTATATCTAGATGCTGAGGAAGGTTTTCTCCTGGCTCTCCACTCAGCCTGAAAATTATCCTTTCCCTGGTGTATGCATTGCTGTGGCTTCAGTTGACATTGTTATGTTGATGAGCTACAATTGCGAATCTCCAGCTAGGTTTTTCTTCTAAGCTCCACATGGGTATTTTCAACACTAGGCCTCCTGAAGTTGATATCCTATGGCTACTTCAGTATAGCCTAAATCCCTGTTCCTCCTATGCCAGCAAAGCATAAAAAGAATGCCATTTATTTCTTCTGACAACCAAGAAGATGGTAAAGGAAGCAAGATTTAGCTCCTTTTAAAACTCCTGTTCCTCTGGATGCAGGTAAATGTTCTCTGGACGCAGACAGTAGTGCTTGGTAATTACAATGGTTTGTTTTTGAAACAAATGTGATGGCTGAAGTTTTCCAGTATCCTTTTTGTCTGGCCATATGCCTTTACTAGGGGTATTCTCACAGTTTTAGCTTGTTCACTGATTGTCCCAGAGACATACCCTGTTGATAATATTCTAAGTGCTCTTTTGGTTGTACAGGGTTTTTTTTGACGTACTTCTCTGTTTTATCACACAGAAAGTCACTGTTGTCGTTACTGTGTTATCAGTGCTTGACAGTTTGGGTCTATGAGCCAGAGTGTCCCCAGAGGCATAGGGTGATGGCATATTCTTTCCTCGTGCATATTCTGCCAGCTAACCAAGGGAGCCTTATCAGAGACCTCAGGTAAATCTACGTACATTAGAGTGATGATGCTCATTGTGGGTGCACGTTAATTTACCAAGGGTTATGCTTCTCCAGGATCATTCTGAACACATTTTGTAAGGGAAATCACATTTCCCTACTGATTTGCATTGTAATTTCAGGGATGTGTGCCCTCATTAAAAATGTTGGCAATAAGGCAAATTAAAATTATTCTTTAACATGAGAAACTCTACAATAACGTATTTGTTATGAAAGAAGGACCTCTAAAATATTATCCACAAGGTATCAGAAATAAGTGAAATACATTGCTGGCTTTTCTTTAATTTCATAAAATTTCAAGATAAGAAGTTACACAAGAAGCAAACCATAAACTAATATTCATCTTAATTTCTGCAGTTTTGTTTGCATTATTTTGTTCTGAGAAAAGAAGAAGTTTTCTTAGGGTGGGGTGAAGATCGCTGGAAGGGAGTCTGCACAGGCTGCTTTAACAAAATACCAGAGACTGGATGGCTTAAACGATAGATACTTATTTCCCGCAGTTCTGAAAGCTGAAAGTCTGAGATCAGGGTTCTAGCATGGTAGGATTCTGTGAAGGCCCTCTTCCTAGCTTGCCAATGGACGGCTGCCCCTTGCTGTAACCTCGCATGGCAAGTGAACAAGAAGCAAGCTCTCTGGTCATTTCTTATAAGGGCACTAATCCCATTATGAGGACCCCACCCTCATGATCTCATCTAAACCTGATTACCTCCCTAAAACTCTTCCTAATACCATCACACTGGTAGGGTGAGGACTTCAACATATGAATTTTGGGGGAACACAACATTCAGTCTGTAAGAGGGATAGTCTACCTGCTGGGAAAATACTCTGCATGTCTATAAGTTGGTAGCAAATTTTTATGTTTTGAGAGATAAAGTGTATATAGCTGAATAGAATAAACATTATTTAAACTAGGGGTCAAGTCTTAATAGATTTGTTGTTCTGTTTGCCTCAAGAAACCTATGGCATTGAAAGAGTTGGTTCGAGAGAAGTTTTTATTGTGTTCTTTAGGCGATTGTATGCTGGGGGAAAAAAAAAACTACATAGCCCCTGATAAAGGCTACCTTATCTAGCGTTTTGACTTAACCATGTGTCATGTCTCTGTGTATTATTACCTGAACACAGAATGACGAAGAATCAGGTAACGAATTCTACAGAGTGAAATGAATCAGATCTGGCTTTTCATCCTTCTAAATCCTTTCTGGTGATGCTATTTTCTGTGGGTTTTGACCATTCCATTAGAGTTTAGAATTATGGCATACAGGAAAAAAACCTAATTTTGAAGAGGGGGAGATTATTATTATTTTTAATGAAAACATATTTACACAAAGACAAGATATGTATATGAATAGTGGTGGTAACATTATTCATCATAGCCCAAATCTGGAAATAATTCAAGTGACCATAAATTGGTGAATGAAGACATATACAGTGGAATACTACCCAGGAATAAAAAGCAGTGTACTACTGAGATGTACTACAGCAAATTGAACCTCAAAAAAATTTTGCCCAGTGAAATAATTCCAAAGCATAAGACTATGTATAATATAACTTTATGTATGCAAAACATTGAGATGAGGGAAATTTATAGAGATACAAAGCAGATCAGTCGTTGCTAGGGGTTGGGGTGGGAATAAGGATTAACTGCAAATGAAGGTACAAGGGGGACTTTTGAAGGTGATGGAAATGTCCTAAAACTGTACTGTGATGACAGGTACAAGCTCTACATTTTCTAAAAACCATTCAAATGTACACTTGCAATGGGTGAATTTATGTGGTATAAATTATGCCTAAATAAAGCTTAACAGATAAACTTCTAGCAAAGCTTTGTGTTCTTCCTCAATGTGAAATTTGAAAACCCATATCCTGTGAAATTGTTTTTGTTCTGGCCCAGCCTGGATTTCTCTTCTTTTAGATTATTCTGATCTTAACACCATGATCTTTTCGCAAGTCCTTTGAAGTCCATTCACAAGCATTACTGGTCAACTGGACACCTATTTTCTTTCAGACAATTACTCTGACCACAGAATTATTTGTGACTTTCAGGCACAAGCTGCTTAACAGAATGACAGGAATGCTAAACACATTAATTGGGAGGTACTGGGTGAGGACCTCTGTCTTCTCTGGCACTGTCAGCCAGACTAAAGTGAAGTGTGGCGCTGGTAAATCAACCTAATGGCTGCACTTGATTCCCATTATGAATCCCACAGGGGTACATTTCCTGATGTATCAAAATTCTTGAATAATGTCCATCAGCACTTTGCTGTCAGTGTACTGCACATTGAGTGTGTTCTCGCTTGAGGAACACTGTACCAGTCTCTACATCAGAATTTTTGAGAAAAGGCAGACCACTGTTGAAAAACAGATAATAAACAGTAATGGAGCAAACAGGGGGCCATGTTAGTGCTGTTAGTCACAGTAAATGTATCTGATTTTTTCTCCTTAATCTGTAACTCTCTCGGTTCCTCCCTTGTGCAGAGAGCAAATGGTGCTCTTCATAAAAAGCTAAACATCTTATATGATGCTTGTGCACAGATCTAAGAAAATATGATTAGACTGTGGCACATGTAAATCTGTAATAAAAGGCTGAGTCATCCTATAATGTCAACCTTTAGGCAGACAGAATCACAACATTAAGAGTTGTAAGATAACAAGTAAAAAAATGAAGGCCCTAAACTTAAGGAAATTTAATTTGATTTCAGAGGTAAAATATACTCATTTTTAAAAGCTGAGTCATTAAAACATTACAAGTGCTGAGATAAACAGAATAGTCCATGCTTTCTGAGAGAGCTCAATGCTGGTTGGAAAAGTCAAGAAAAAACTCAGGTGGAGGTGGTACTACATGTTTGTCTTAAATTGGGTGAAACCTGGCCAGCTAGGGAAACAATCAGGGGTTGAGAGGTAGCATTCCAACAAGTGTGAGCATGGGGGTGAAATGCTAAAGTATGTTCTGTGAACAGTGCGGAGAGTGATCTGGCTATAGCAGAAAACATGTATTAGAGAGTCATAGGAGATAAAGTCAGAAAATATCTTACACTTTGTGGATTGTCTTGAATGCTTGAACAATAGATCGTGGAGAACCAATGACGATTTTGAAAAGGGATAAGACATTATTGTGGATGATATTCTAAAAATAATGTGCAAAAGTATTGTATAGAATGGATTGAAAGGAAAGGACCTTGAGTGCTAGGGGGTCAATTAGAAAATGATGGGAAAGAACAGATATGGATTTCTAAAAATTGATAGGTATGGGATGGAAACTAAAAAATGTCCTCTATCTCCTTACTTCCAAAATTCAAGTTAATCCCATAGTTACACATCTGAGTGAAGAGGCATATGATTGTAGCATTGGCAAAAATTTTAATCTAGAAAGAGAGCTAGGAGAATAGAAAATGATGAGTTTTAATTACTGAATATTGAATGCAGTGTGTTGAGCAGATATCTAAGGAGGCCATTCATTGGCAGCCAGTTCTGAAGGTGCCTGCACTGACTGCTCTGTGTTTTTGGTGCTTTGGGCAAGACCTGTATACAGTAAGTGCCCTATAGATATTAGGTGATTGACTCGAAATAAATGAATATATAATAATGGAGAATTGGTTAAACGTTATGATAACAGATTTGGAAGTCCTTTGCACAGAGATCATAGTTCAAAATATGAGAAATAAGTTTTTAAAATGAGTGCCCCCCCAAAAAAAGGAAAAAGAAAGAAGGAAAGAAGAAAATGACCAAGAGCCAAGCCTTGGGAAAGTCTTCTAGTGAGGAAGTGTAACAAGACAAGGAACCCGCAAAAAATGGTATTGATCAGAAAACTTTAATGTGTAAAATTTCTACAATTAAAAAATGGTAGGTAAAAACAACATTTTTACAGTAGTTTTAGGAGGGAAAAAAAAACTACCTTTAATCCTAGAAATAATCATTCAAAAATTGATTATGTGAGAATTCAGTTATGTGAAAAATGAAGGATATAATAGTGTGCTTAAATATCAAAAGACTGTACAGTTATTTTCTTGCTTTCCTAAAGTCAAGAAATTGTGTCACGTGTATGTTGATGAAAATTGAATAGTGTCAGGCAAAGCCTGTTTACTTCCTCTAGGGTGATATTTTACTCCACTTGTGATTATACAGAAATTAATTTTGGAAACTGAATTAAGCATAATTTTTAAAATATTCAGAGCTAGTTGTATATGGTCCAATCCTTCAAGATATTTCTTGTGAATTTCCAAAAGAGATTTTTGCCACATCAGGAAAATACCATCCACATTTTCTTACAGTAGTAATAAATGAGACAATCTTTTTCCTCCTTAAAATCACTTTTAAGATATTGTCCTTGACAAAGCTACAGAAATAATGAAAAGATTGTGGTTTCCAGGGGCTTGGGGAGAGGAAGGGAGGGAGGAATGAATAGATGGAGCACAAGGGATTTTTAGGGCAATGAAATTATTCTGTATGATACTATAGTGGCAGCTACATGTCATTATGCATTTGTCAAAATTCATAGAATGTACCGCATCAAGAGTGAATCCTAATGTAAACTATGGACTTTGGTTGATAATAATGTGTCCATGTTGGTTCATCGGTTTTACCAAATATGCCACACTGATGAGGGATGTTTAGGATAGGGGAGTACATATATGTGGGTGGGGAGGAAAAAATAAATAAATAAAAAAAATAAAAAGGGATATATATGGTCATCCCTTGTATCCAAGGGATATTGGTTCCAGAACCCCCTCGGATATCAAAATCCACAAATGCTAAGTCCCTTCTATGTATACAATGGTGTAGTATTTAAATATAACCTATGTACATCCTCCTGTATACTTTAAATCATCTCTAGATTACTTCTAATAGCTAATACAATGTAAATGATATGTAAGTAGCTGTAAATACAATCTGAATGCTATATAAATAGTTGCTTGTGTATGGCCAAAAAAAAAAAAAAAAAGAAAAGAAAAAAAAAGATATTGCCCTTAAAATCTTAACAAAGTTGAGATAGTAATTAGATTTCTTAGCATTAGTATGCTATATCCATGTCTGGGTTTTGGCTATAAATGCTTAAAACTTATTATAATAAGAAATAAGGTTGGAAATTTTCTCTTGAAATTTCAGATTCAGTATACCGAATGCTTAAAGTGTATACGTCAAATAGCCAAGATCCACGGACAGCTATAATTTGTTCAAGCTTGACACAGTTGAATTTTCTCTTTGGTGTTCCAGAAACAGGCCACATGGCCTTTCAGCTCATAGATTGAGCTAAGCATACTTCCTTTTGAGAATCAAAGAACCTCAGTATGGAACACAGGCATTTTTTGACCCAAATACCAATCTTCACAAACCAAAGGAAAAAATTCTGGTGTTTCATGTACTGTCATTCCCATAAATGGTTATTTTGATAGCAAGATGAGTTCTTCTCTAAGAGAACTCGGCAGCCTTTGGACAATCATTGCTTGAGGACAATGGTTTAGGGCATCTAAACTGATGATTTTTCTTTCTCTCCAAATTTTTTTGCTAGCAATCTAGAAAACCAACTCAATATTTCTAGAATAGTAAAAGCATATACTAGAATCATCCTCCTCCCTAATTCTGCTACTTTGTTTGGAAAAACTCGACAAAACCATGAAGATAATTCGTCTTGTTAATAGTTGCCAAGGCTTGAAAAAAGAGCATTTTTATTTCATAGAATATTTAGCTAAACATTCAGAGTAAACTAATAGTTGAATAGACTCTTCCACTGGTAGAACCACCATAAGTCAACCAAAGAAAATAAAAAGTAATGATTTATTCTTTTGCCAAACTTGAATGCAGTATTCTCTGCTGAGTTGTCTGTTTAAAGACTGATTATAGGAATAACACAAAGAAACACCATAGTGTTCTTTAATAAGGAACACTACTTCGCCCATAAAGAAACACTGTTAGAAACATTTTGGAAACATTCAGAATACAAGGTTTAATGAGAGTCACCAAAGAAATAAAGTTTTTACTTTTTGCAAATAAAGGGGCTATTTTACACAAAATATTCACAGTTTGTAAGGATTCTTGGTTATAGGTTTGAGCAATTGCCAACTTATGTGTGGGGCAGAGATAGTCTTTTTTAAGGATTTGTCTGATTTTTATTTTAATTATTTTACACAAATGTCATTCAAGAAGCTCATTTGTGCCATTACTCTGCATTTTTAGACTTAGACTGTATTGAGAAATCTGGATGTCATCTTTTTTACGATGTTTATGACCCTTTATTTGGTATTAGCCTGATCACATCTACGAATTTTATTTTTGCCAACATTGGCAGCTACCCTACTGTTTCCTCAAAACAAAAAACATTCCATCCCATATCCTTCAAAAAACTTCTAAAAATGGGAGATGCTGATCAGAGCCTGGCACTACCTTCACAGAAACTTCTTCTAGAGTCTAAGTTGTGTGAGGAAAGAGACTTAAGTCACTGTTAAGTCCCCTCACCTGGAAGGATTAATGAGTCATGCTCCCAGAAATATCCGTTGAGTGACTTAGATTAAAATGTGTTTAATGTCGTCAGTGATGTCAATGGTGGGCAATGAATGGTGAGGCTGGCTGCTTCAGATATGCATGAGCTCCAAAAAGCAATGTTCTAGGTAGCAATGTTTTCATACGTGGCTACCCACGTAGATCCATTTAAAGGTTCCTGGGACCAAACCTGAATGATCTTATTTTTTCATCTGTGTTCTAGCTTGCATAGAGCATGAACTATAGCTCATGGGAAGGTAAATAGAAGATACATCACAAAGGACTTTCATGAGACCCATAGCCCCCCTTTTGACATTATAGTAGATTTAATTATAAAATATAAAGTGTTTATTGTTTTTAATAAGCAGTAAGCTTACCAGTATAAGATGAATCACACACACAAGCTACACTGAACATAATTAAGGAATTATTATTATATGATGCGTTAGGTATAGTGCTTATTGTGAATGTGTTCTGATGCTGTCTCTTGCATACCCCCAAACTTAGAAGTATTTGTTTTGATATTAATTTTATGTATTTTATACTATGAAATCTACTTGTATTTTTAAAGATTTTTCCAACTTTGCAGTTCTTTTATTAAATATATTTCTTTAAAGAGTACCTTCCCTAACTTAGCTACCAGATTTACATCTGAACTTCTAAACGGACTTCTTGTTCTCTGCCTCTTCTTCCCCAGAATACTGCTAAATGTAGGCAAAGGGAGAAGAGAGTTTGGACCTGGTGGTTACCAGTATGCCAAGTGCAATTGAGGTCAAGCAGAATGATGAGTAAAAGTGAAGTCTTTGCGATTTGGCAAGAAGGTGATTATTAGATGTCCATGGAAAGAACAATTTTATAGCTAAATGAGGATGGAAACCAGATTGGAAAATAATGATAAGATATATTTAAACCCATCAGGCAGTATAAAATATAAAAATCTGACACCACCAATTGCTGCAAGGCTGTGGAGGAAACCTCATACATTAATAGTGGAAGAACACATTGAAACAACTATTTTGGGGAGACAGCTGATACTGTCCACATTATGTAGTGAAGATGAAAATGCACATGGCATAAGGTTCAGCTATTTTACATCTGGCTGAGTACCTTAGAGAAACTTTCCCTTGTCCACAAAGAGACATGTACTAAAATGTCCATTTGGACATCATATTTGGTAGTGAACAATTGTAAGTAATGTAAATGTCCATCAGCAAGGGGAAGCTAATTTGTGCCCTGTTTATCTGATAAATTGTATTCATCAGGTAAAATTAATGAATTGAAACTGTATGCATCAATATGGATGCATCTCAAATATATAATAAAATATATTTAAAGAACAAATTTCAGAATGAAACAAAGTGTGGTATCATAACGTACTTTAAAGACATTCAAAAGAATGCTATTTTAAAAACTATGTATACATGTAGTAAAACTACATAGTAAAACCCACACATATGTAGCAGAAGTATGAAAAACTGGGAAGGAATTGGGACGGTAGTTACTTGGTGAGGGGAAGGTTTGGCAGAGATGTTACATAGGAATGGGACCAAGGAGAGCTACAAAGAAAACTTCAACTGCACTTAAAATGTCTTATTTATTTTCTATTTTTTAAAAGACTGAATTGAGTAAGAGGAAACACCAATGTATTCATTTAGATGGTGAGTGACTTATTATTTTACTGTTTTTAAATATGTTTGAAATACTTTATTAAAACATGAAAGTGAAAGTGAAGGCTATTTTTCGATTTGGGGAGGTGTGATTATATTTGAAGTTGGAGGATGCTGAGAAAGGAGGCAAATTTTAAGACTAAAGAAATTGGGGATTCAGCATGAGCCTCCTGAAAATGAGGCATATAGGGTCTCAAGCTTAAAGAGATTGGTGGTCCTTGAGCTCCACACTGCATCTTATTCTTTTTGCATCTATGCCACCATCTATCTCATACATACATCCATGTCTTGTTCATCTTTGTTTCTCTGGTGCTGAGCACAGGGCTTGATAACCAATCAGTGTAAGAAGGAAGAAAGGAAAATTGAAAAATATGCAATGAAAAAATAAAAATTGAGAACCATAAAAGAAGGGAAGAGAAGAAAGTTAGAGGAAGGTAGTGAATGACAGTGAGGAAGAATTGAAGGAAAGAATAAATCAGAAGTAGAGACAAAAGAGGGTGGAGTTTGTTTTCCGGAACCAAGAGGACAGTACATTTTCCTGTTGAGAATGAAAGGGCTTGAAAAGCTAGGATTTATCTTGTTTTAGAAACCTCAAATCATGTGCTTTTTGTACTGGAATCTAACTAGATCCCTAAAAATTTAAATTCAGTGGTGTTGTCAGGGAAAAACGACAATTTGGGAAAAATAATCGCCTGATCCACTGAACAGTAAGGAGTAGCTTGCGTTGGCATGTTAAGGGAAAACAGACACAAATGGAATTTTGTGATGCTTTGGGTAAGTCACAGAGTTAGCAGATACTTGTTGATTAATTAATTGATGAGATTGAGCTGGTTTAGAGGGCTCTTTAGCAATCACCTTATTTGGCGTTAATATGGAGATATGAAGCTATACACATCGAACAACTTAACACACATACAAATAGTACCACACCATTAATAGCTAGCGTTGCCCTGAACTGTGACTCACACTGTGTGGGTAATGGGAATAGCTGCATTAAAACTCCTAGTACAGCTATTCCCAGGGCTTGCAGTTGAAGTCAACCTTGATTCTTTGGATTTATCCATTGAATTCTATCATTGATATCAGAGGACAAAGGGCAGGGCAGATGCTGACTACTGCTTATTTGTAATTGTGCACCAGATCAATCATCAAATAACTCTAATGTAATTTCTCAGCCAAATGAATAATGCTGAATAATTCTGAGATAATTTCTGTCTGCTGGAAAGCAAATCTCAGGGTTTTATGATTCAGTATTTCAGTGTCAAAGAATTACAGTTGATAGGAAGTCAAACTGCTTCAGACTTCTGGGTTTTCTGCATTGTATTTTCTTCATGGGCTATCAGCTCTAAAAGCACCAAGTAAATAGAACTATAGTTTATTAGAAAAGATGAACTTCCATTAATGTTTCAAAAGACTCTGCATCTGGTACCCATTGTATATAACTTTAAACAACTTTTGTTATGTCTCTATTAGGTATTCAATCCACAAGTATAATCATGTGATGTATAGCCTGGAAACACATGGAATAGTGTAACTACGGCCATCCTGTCAATCCCATCCCAACACTTGTTTTTGTGTGGTTGTGAGTTAGGAATTTTTTTTTTTTTACATTTTTAAGGAGATCTAAATAAGAATAATGTTTTATGACATGAGAAAATTATAGGAAATTCAAATTTTTGTCCACAAATAAAGATTTATTGGAATATAGCCACACTCTTTCACTTACATTTCGTCTGGGGCTGCACTACAATCAGACTTAAGTGGTTGTGACAAAGACCACATGGCTCTGAAATCCTACAGTATTTACTCTGTGGCCCTTTACAGAAAGAGTTTGCTGACCCCTGGTCTAAATATGTTATTTTGTAATTATGTGGTACTTTTCCTCCCTGAGATTGGCATAAACAACTCTTTGGGTCACTTGACAGTCTTGGGGTTTGGCTCTTCATCAACCATCACATCAGTAGTCCTCCCAAGGCCACAAGACAGGGGATGGACAATTATGGAATAGTCGTCTACGAAGGAAATAATGGCAGTCATCACACAGAATTTCCTGAGTGCAGCAAGAGGAGCGACGGCAAGCACACTTCCATGAGAGGTCTTTCAGCTCTTGCTGGAAAAGAGATCTTATTTAACCAACTTGTTGAGAATGCTTTGCAAATAATATTGGTAGCCCTGGACAAAGCAAACAGAGTTGGTATTTCCTTAGAACCCAGAACAGAAGTTGCTAGCTGAATATCTGCTTTTTTCTTATCCATTAATTGGATGCCAGCTTGTATAGTTGAACTTTGTCCTGAGTACTCAACGCCTGTTTTTTAGTGTTTAAGAGCTCAATCAAAAAAACCCCAAATTCTTACATGAAACTAGCAGGGGAAGTTCTGTGCACAGCTTGCTCGTTTTTGTGTGTGCTTGTTTAACTGCCTGGCCACTTTGGCTCGCTCACCAGTGTTTTTTACTGTAAGTTCTACACCAGGTTGGTCTTTGTGTTTTTGTTTCAGGGCACTGATGTTGGTCTGTGTCTCTGGGCATTGATCGTGGGGTGGAATGTCCCCACATACTATAGAGGAGCCACAGGACCGTAAGGACCTGGGGGAGAAGAAATCTCTTTGGGGTTTGACCATGTCAGGATAATTTCCCTGCCTTGCTGGGGGAACGTCCAGGAATGATGTTTTCCTAATAAAACTTATTTTCAATTACTGGATTTTGTTGGAAACGTCTAACATCGCCATTGGCTTACTCGTCTCTTTCAAACATGGGATTTTGTGTTTTCATAATTGTTAGACTCAGAAACACCTACGTGAGGTAAAGGCATTTTTGTTTTAACGTCATGGTTGTGAAGCTTTTGCTTCCTTTGGTGGCATTGAAGGCTGTTTAAGCAGCCAGGGAACCAGTGAAGCTCAAAAAGGCTGAAATAGCAGAGTGGAAATGACAGTTTCTCTATTGCTTCTGGAGAACGTCAGGAGAAGTTTGATGCCACCATGCTTGTCCCTGACACATGTTAGTTCAGTTTTCAATACAGAATTTTATATTCTTCTAAAAAAGATCTTTTCCTTTCCAGTTTCCTTCTCTTCTCCCCTCCTTTCCCTTCCTTCCTTCTGTCCTTCCTCTCCCCTTCTTATATCTTCCCTTCTCTTCTTTTCTAGTCTCTTTTTTTACATCTACTCTTCCTAATGTGTGCAAAAAGCACCCTGTATCGCTTCCATTTTTTTGTTATATGATCTTTTCCTAGGTAATATGGAGCATGATTTCAGTTGAACTGTACAAAGTGTTACGTGCTTCAAATTAGATCCACTGTCACCACTCCAAGGACACAGGACAAAGAAATGAATGTAAGCATGTTTTAGCTCTGACCAAATAGAAATACTTAAGGATAACTTCATATATCTTATCTCCTTCTGTCTTTCATCTTTCCTTGCTTCTTTCTTTTAACAGTACCCTGTCCCAGTTTTCACCTGTTTTTTCCTCAGCTTTTTCTGTTCCTTTCCTCACCACAAGGTAATAATGTCATCGTTTTCTATTGCTGCACGCCATATACTGCAAATGTAACAGCTTACAGCACACCCTTTATATCTCACAGTTCTGAAGGTCAGTGTCCAGATGCGTGTCTTGATTGGTTTCTCCACTTAGGGTCTCAAAAGTTTTAGTTTTCTAGAGAAAAATCCACTTTTAAGGTCATTTAGGTTGTTGGAAGAATTTATTGCCTTGCACTTACCTGTAGGACGGAGGCCCCTGTTTTCTTGCTGGCTATTGGCCAGAGTCTTTTCTCAGCTCTTAGATGTTACTCTCAGGCTCTTGTCCCTGTGCCCCCGACCCCCAGCTTTGCAGTAGAGAACCTCCCTCGTAAGAATCCCCCTCACACTTTGAGTCTCTCTGATGTTGTCTTCACCAGCCAGTTGGAGAGAACTCTGCTTTTAGAGGCTCATGTGATTGGTAAGGCTGACCTTGCTAATCTCCCTATGATAAAGCCAATCTATTGCTAATTACAACTGCTAAATTCCATTTGCTGTACAAGGGAAGCCTCACAGGTACAGTTCATGGGGGTCATTTTAGAATTCTGCCTGCCACAAATAAGAACACTCCTGGGACAGGCTGAGACATTAGTGATCACTGCTTTTTATGTATGAGGAAACTCATTGATACCCTCAATAAGGTTAGCTGAATCAGACGTTATCCTTTGTGAGACTGGGACATGGCTTTATGACTCTTGCTAAAGTGTTTTCTTGGCTACAGTATGGTGATTTTCTTATGAAAGTTGTAGAATGCAGAATTTAACCTTTTTGTTGTTGCAACTTTCTATCCTAACATGTATCAAAGACAGTTAGTTATTAAAAGCTGAAAGGTGGAGAAGTCTTCAAGAAGAGCTTATAGTTTATTCCTTGATTAAGAGTTAATTATGAATTGAATTGTGTCCCCACCCCAATCCATGTGCTAAAGTCCTAACCCCCTAATACCTCAGAACAAGACCTTGTTGAAAATAGTGTCACTGTAGATGTAGTAAGTTAAAGTAAGGTCATATGGAAGTAGGACAGGCCCCTAATCCAACATGACTGGGGTTCTTATAAAAAGGGGAAATCAGGACACAGACCCACACAGGCAGAATGCCACGTGAAGATGAAGGCAGCGATTGGGCTGATCCTTCACAAGCCAAGGAATGACAAAGGCTGCCAGCAGACCACAGAAGCTAGGGAAGAGGAACAGAACAGACCTCCGAGGGAACCAACTTTGTTGACACCTTGATCTTAGACTTCTTGCTCCAGAGCTGCAGGGCAATAAATTCTGTTATTTGAGCCACCCAGGTGGCGCTTTGCTACAGCAGCCCTACAGAACGAATGCACAAATCAAAGTGATGCAAGTGTTAAGACTGTAGCCTGCCATGTACAAAAGTTACACTTTGGCTGGGTGCTGTCTAAGTCCTAATAAATGATTGCTAAATAGTCCAGTAAAAATTATTTCAGAAATGAAAGCTAAATTGGCTTTGGTAAACATATATTCTATCTTTTTTGCATACTGAACTCTCATTAAATAGCATGTTACTAAATAATACAAACATAAAAAATCTGTTAACAACTTAAAGTAAATAATGAGGGTCCGTCCTTCCTTCCCAGTTTTGACACAGTGCCAAGTTTATGGCAGGTACTTAATAGATAGTTGTGGAATAAAAGAATACGAAAGAGGAAAGTTGATTAATACAGAAGTGTTATAGTATCAGTTCATAGAAGGCTCTAAAGAAACAAATAAAAACAAGACATTTTAAATTCAAAAGCAAATGTATGAGCCCTTCTTAGGGGAAATCCTAAAGTCATCAAATTACTCATTCAGCAAATATTTATTATAAATCCACACCCTGCCAGGTATAGTACTGGGAAGTGGAGGTAGGCTGGTGATTGAGAGAGACCCAGAGCCCAGCCTCTTAAAGCTTACAGTGGAGTGGAGAAGATTCGAAACAAATATACTCTGGCAGATATTTAAAATGACAAATTCTTTTTTTTTTAAACTTTTTTTTATTGATTTATAATCATTTACAATGTTGTGTCAAATTCCAGTGTAGAGCACAATTTTTCAGTTATACATGAACATGTATATATTCATTGTTACATTTTTTTCTCTGTGAGCTACTGTAAGATCTTGTATATATTTCCCTGTGCTATACAGTATAATCTTGTTTATCTATTCTACATTATAACGCCATTTGCAGAAACATGGATGCTCCTGGAGAATGTCATTCTAAGTGAAGTAAGCCAGAAAGAGAAAGAAAAATACCGTATGAGGTTGCTCATATGTGGAATCTAAACAATCAAACAAACAAAACATAAATAGAATGGGATGACAAATTCTCTTAAGTACTCTGAAGGAGAGACGGTCTTCCATTCTTGCACCCCATCTTTGGTAATAATAAAAATATATTGCAGCTTTAGTTGCAATACCAAAACACCATGGCCTGGGTGGCTTAAGCCACAGAAATCTATTTGCTAACAGTTCTGGAGGCTGGAAGTCTGAGATGAGGGTGCAAGCCTGGTTGGGTTCTGGCCTCCTTGTTTGGTGTGTGTGCACATGGCGTTTCCTGGTGACTGTGTGCAAGGAGAAAGAGCTCTGGTGTCGCATCCTCTTCCGATAAGGGCATGAGCCTTGTCAGATTAGGGACTCACCCTCTGACCTCATTTGACTTTCTCACCTCCTCACAGGCCCTTTCTCTGAGTGTGGACCCTTTGAGGGTTAGAGCATCAACATATGGATTTGGGTGGGGGGGACACAAACATCCATTCTGTAACTCTCTCCTTTGAATTATTCCCCCGAGGAGCAACTGGAGTGATCCTTTCATAATGCAAGGCAGATGTGATCATCCTCCCCTCAAAAGCTTCCAAGGGCTGTCCACTTATTTCAGTCAGAGTAAAAGCCAAAGAATGTCCCGTGACATCCAAGGCCCTACTCTGTCTGACCCTACCATCACTTCTCCAGCCTCATCTCTTACAATTGTCCTCCGCCTCAGTTCGCTTCCGCTGGCCCAGCTCCCTGCCTCCCTCAAACACCCCAGGCAGTGTCCTACCACAAGGGCTCCTGCACCTGATGCTCCCTCTGCCTGGAACACTCTTTCCTTGGAGAGTCATCTGACTCACCCCTCCTCTCCTGGCTGTCTCTTCTCACAAGTCACCCTCTCAGTAAAATTTTCTCTAGCTTTTCTATCTAAAAGAAATTTTAGTGTCTAAATGTTTTCCTTACTCATTTACTTACTCATTTTTCTCATTGTCTGCCTCTCTGACTAACGGAGGCACACATTTTTTGTCTGTTTTGTTCACTGTGGTATCCACAATGCTTAAAACATTCTTTGGCACATACGAAGTACACAAAATACGTATTAAATGAAGAAATTAAACAGGGTGTTGTGACAGGGAAGAGTGGGTGATACCTGCCTAGGTTAATAATGAAAGGCCTGTCTCAGGAGGGACATGAAAGGCCAAATCTGAAAAATAAGAGGCCATTCATGGGAAGAGCCAGAGAGGAGGGCAGCCATCTGGGAGTTGGGGGAGAAGAGGAGAAGGATGTGCTTCAGGAAGAGGGAAATGTTTGTGCTCTGAGTTGGGAAATGGTTTGGCATCGTTCAAGAAGTTAAAGGTGGTGAACACAGTTGTTCCTTGGTATCTATGGGGGATTGGCTCCTGGACCCCCTGTGGGTACCAAAATCCATGGATGCCCAATCCCTTTTATAAAGTGACACGGTATTTGCACATTACCTATGCACATCCTGCCGTGTATTTTAAATCATCTCTAGAGCACACATAAAACCTGTGACAATGTGAATGCAGAGTGAAGAGCGGCCAGGGAAGAGCAAATGCAAATTTTGCTTTTGGGAACTCTCCTTTTTTTTTTTTTTTTTTTTTTTTTGGGCACTGTGTTTTCTGTCATGATTGGTTGAATTTGCAGATGCAGAACCCATGTGTATGGAGGCCTGACTGCTACTGGAACATACGAGAGAAGGGATAAAGGGCTGAAGATGAGGCATTTTCTTCTTTGTGAAATGGGACTCCACTAAGAGTCTAAGTAGGGCAGGAATATGACCTGATATAGTGTTTGTGAAAATAACCCTGGTCTATATGAAGAGAAAGAATTGGGGTGGGCAAGAATGGCGGCAGACAAAGTATTACAATCGTTCAGATAAAAGATGTTGATGACTTGGACTCATGTTATGTTTTTCTGTCTTTATTTCCTGGTACCAGTCATCTAGCTGGTTCCTGTTATGGACATTTAGCTGTTACAGGGGCAGCAGTCTTCAGAAATCCCTCTACACCAGTCACCGCTCCTTGGGTACAGCATGAGGATATTTGAAGTTTAATGACAAACGTAGAGTTCTACAGTATTTACCTTCCGGGAAATACTGTTCCCAGGTATTAAGATACTTTAGCGGGATCTGAGGGTGAGGGTGACTTCTGAATTGGCATGCTCCAGTCATGATGTGGGTTCTCCCTATGCTGCGTGATTTTCTGAATATTGACTTTGTGAGTAGAGAACCAATCAGAAGCTCATTTTCTCCATCTGCCAAGGGAGGATGCTTCTCATGTTTAGGGGCCATACTCTCTCCTGAGTTAAGAGACAGAGGAGAGGATGAATGAATCAGCAGGGACAGCCCTAGAGATGAAAGGTGATGTGCAAAATTAGAAGTATTCTGTGGACTTTTTAAGAACTTTTCAGCTGAGGAGCTTACCTGTTTTCCGCTATGGTCGTGACTATTTCAACTGAAGAGAGAGGTGGCTTGCAGAGGTGAAGATACCAAGGGTAAAAATTTGAGTTCCCCAAAGTTCTTGGGCTGTTTTCCGTATTTTAATAAATATGTAATCCAATCTCCCTATTCTAGGACAGAACTAACATTTTATTTGGATGCAATTCACTGTACAATTGCAATGGTTATAAAAATTTCAGTTAGACAGGAGTTACTGAATTCTGCTATTGTACAGAAAATGGAAAAATGGATGCTACTGCTGAATCTTAACATCTAGATATAATCAATCCAAGGGCAACAAATGAAAACGGGGGACTCTATTAACCAGCTCATGCACAAATATAAAAATATGTGTAAGCAGAATTCCCCAAAGCAGTAACTTGGTGTGTGATACCACTGACAAGACCTACTGGGACACAGGTGCACAGGTCTGGGCCCAGAACACAAGCGGAGAGGGGGATTCTGGGTTCCCCATGTTGGTTGCTGTCTTCAGTAGTTGTTGCCCTTTGTTTCAGTGACTGTCATGTTTAAGTTTATTTTTAAGCAAAGATTTGATGTGAGACAAATTGCTAGAGGTTTAGGTAGGAGGCTTTAGGAAGCTCTGGCTATGCCTCACAATTGTCCGGCTGCTACCTCCAAGTCTGCCCACTGGCAGGACACTTGGAAAGAGGTTTGAAGAGGCCCTCAACAGCAATACCGGTGAAATGGGACTATTGCTGAAATCTCATGACAGGCCACATCTCCTCATATGTTTGAGAATGTGGTCAATTTCTGCCCTGCTTCTGCAGATTGGCATGTTGTCACTTGGTGTACTTGTGATTTGAGTAGAATTTGCTTATAGGGCACTGTGCCTCCGCCAGCAGATCTCATATCATTGGTGCAGAGCCTTCCCAGGTGTACAGCTATATTTCCACCAGTCTGAATAATTTATTTAGCTACAAAACAATATACAAACACTGCTATGATGGTGCCTGTGATAGGCAGGTGGAGCTAGTGTATCTTGTGGGGCATATAACACAGTGGTTGAGAACTCTGGAGTCTGCCCATCTGGGCTCAAATATCTCCTGCAGCTCTTGCTGCCTCTGCGATGTATGCCAAGTTATTTGATTCCATGTGCCTCAGTTTCCTCATCTGTAAAATGAAGATGACAGTGATAATTTCCATGTAGGGAATACTTACAGAGTTGTGAGAATTAAACAGTTTCACGTAAAGTACTTCGAAACATGCTGAGTACATAGTAAGCTCTCATAAATACTACTTTTCTTTTTATGATGTAGCATGAGATATACCATGATCAGAATGAGGTCAGAGGCCCAGTTAACATCATGTCAGCATGAAAGAAAGAGTACACATTTACTGTGGCTTTGCTTTATAAGAATTTCAGAGAGCACATACATAGTTTGATTTAAACAGCTACTTGGGACGACCAGTGCATAGTGTTGACATTGTGAAACATTGTTAT
This sequence comes from Camelus ferus, assembly GCF_009834535.1. Classification (NCBI taxonomy): domain Eukaryota; kingdom Metazoa; phylum Chordata; class Mammalia; order Artiodactyla; family Camelidae; genus Camelus; species Camelus ferus. The sequence continues at coordinate 74,690,476 of NC_045701.1, read as the reverse complement.
TCTAAATTATTGCTACTTCAGTGCTGTTTTGAGACTTTTTTTATATTCATGTGTCCACTAAATGTGGAGTTTTTGAAAATGTGCTGAGAAAAAAAAAGACTGAGTTGAATTGCTTCATGCTTTCTTGACATACTCCCCACCTCCACCCTTAAGTATCCACATGTGATCCAGAGCTCTATATGCCTGTTACTCCATTGTTAATTCTCATCAGTTGCTTGACTGATTCAGTCAACAATTTTTGAATGTATAATAATAATAATCATAATTTTCATTAAATATAAACTCTGTGCCAAGCACTATGAGAAGTACTTAAAAGTCTATCTTACTTAATCCTCAGAAGAACATTTGAAGAAAGGAATTATTATGCCCAATTTACATTTTAGGCTCAATGAGACGTAATATCTTACTCAAAGTCACGTGGCTTATAATTGGCAGAATTTGAACTCATACCAGAGACTGTGAAGTCCAGGCACTATGGTAAACTCTATCCACGTTATTAGGCCCTGTGTTAGGTGCCAGTGAAACAAAAATAAGTGAGGAAGAGACCCCGATTTCAAGATCAATTTAGGTCAGGGACAAGTTATATACACAAAGAATGGCAACACAGTGAGAGAAGTTTTAATGTAATGTACAGAGAGCTTGCTCCCAATCTTTCCTTCCTCCTTTATCAAAGCTATCCTTCCTCTTTCTCATCAAAATTTGCCTCTGTCATGTTTCATTTGTTCAGGGCTCCTATCTCAGATAAGGAATTGATAAATAACTGGATGTGTGGTTACAATGTGTTAGAGTCCAGGTAATTTTACAGAGTGCTTCTGGAGGTAGCATCTTATCTGAAAAGACTGACTTTAGTAGGCATCTCAGGTGCAAGGGAAGAGCTGTGAGGTTTATAGTGGGATAGTTTTTGAGTCATCACATCAAGCCATGTAGGTTGTCATTTATTTGTGCAAAGGATGAGCCTTCCGCACGTCCATCCCCCATTCCCTGCCCCAAGCAAAGCTTTCCTTCCTTTGCTTCTTCACCACCTTAGTTTACCTTTGCAAGAAGGGAAAACAAAAAAGTTTCAATATTTCACAAAAACTGGACAATTTACTTTTGGAAAATCTGGCAATATGACCAGGAAATCTTTTGAAAAAGAAAAGTTCTTGGTATTTCTTGCTTCTTTTCAGATAATGAATTCAGAAAGGATGACCTCCCCCAACTAAGCTTTAAAAAAATGTTTACCTACCCTTCTGTTTTCCAATCCAAACTGGTATGATAACATTCAGGAGGTCAACATTTGAAAATGGGTTTTGAAAAAGAAAACCACCCACACTCAAAAAACTATTTTCCTTCCTAGTAAATGTAATTTTAAATTTCAAAGGCAGGATTTAGGTCAGTGGTTTGGGTCATTTTTTATTTTACCCAAACTGGGCCACCCTTCCCTTATTGTGCAATCCAGAGGAATCAGAAAGATGTCAGGTAATAAAAATCCAGCAAGGAAAGAAAAAGTTGGAATATATTCTGCCCAAAGTTGCATGCCCTTAAGTTCTGCTGACTTTAGCAGGATTTGTACATTAGTAACGAAGGGCAGAGTCTGGTCCACTGATTTTATTATCATTCAAGAGGAGATTTTTCTGACTGTAAAATAGAAAAATATAATTTATGATTCAGACCCAAGCTTACAGGCTGAAAAAGAGATGGAAACTTACCTGCTTGAGGCTTTCAGTACAAAAGTATGCAGGTGAGGGGAGACCAGGAGCACCCACACATAACCGAGAGGCACTCAGATCCAAAATGACCTTTTAGCTTCTGGAGCATCCAAGGCATAAGGACATCTGCAAGTGAAGTTTATTATGACATGGAAGCAAGATGAGGTGTGGTGGGCGGACTGGACAAGCGACCTTTTCAATCTGTCAATCTCAGTTATCTTCATGAATCATTTCAGTGCAAGGCAGAAGCCAAGAAGACTACTTTTCACCTCATACATAAAGCTTTAGCATGTAGCGCTGACACTTATCCTGGACTAATCACCTTTGATGGATGATGAAAATATGGATGAGGTGCGAAAATGATGTTCCTTTGAAAATCCTTCTTCATTACCCCTAACCTGCTGCACTCACATTTGAACTTGTCCCCTTTTCACTGCCTGCCTTTACTTGACCTTTTGATTTCACATGAATGTGCTGTTTTTCTGTACTAAAAGCTCCAGTGCTGTGGTCCTTCGGCTGATTGGTGACTGCATTTCAGAGATGACTAAAGCCATTCCAGTCAATCAATCTGTGTACTTTTGGTGTTTGGGATGCTATTAACGTATAGACTCTCTAATAAGTCCAACCTTAATGAGTATGTTTCTCTTAATTATGCTAGCTTTCTCTTTATGTAACTCTTTCTTTTTAGAAACTCATATGTTTATTCAACAAACATAACCCAGTACTTGGTGTACATAGTAGACATTTAATTCATGTTTGCTGAATAGATGAATGGCTTCTTATTCATAGGCGATGTTATATTTGAACTGGATTTTGAAGGATAGGTGGAATTAAATAAGTGAACAGGCGGAGGGGAGAGTAAAGCCAGAGAGGTAGGAAAGTACGAGGCGTGTGTGCAGTATGGGCCCAACTAGGTAGGGAATCAACCAATATATGTTGAATAAATGAATGAATAATGGTGTTAGGCACTGAACAAACAGAAAAATAAGTAAGTTACAGCCTTTTCAGGGACCTTAGATTATAGTAAGGGGATTGGATCTGTATGTAACTAATAATAAATCATTTAGCTATTCATTCAGCAAGTGCTACTGAATGCCTACAGTATTTAGTCAAGGTTCTCCAGAAGAAGAGCACCAGTAGGATGTCTCTCTTTCTCTCTAGATATAGCTAGCTAGATATGGATATAAACATAGATACTTACACCTATGTCTATACCCATATATACAGAGAAGCATCTAGATAGAGGGATGAATTGGCTCCCAAGATTGTGAGGCCTGGAAAGTCTGAAATTTGCAGGGCAAGTCAGCAGCCTGGAAACCCCCAGAAGAGTTGATGCTGCAGCTTGAATGCAGTCTGAAGGCAGAGTTCCCTCTTCTCTGGGGGAATCTCAGTTTTTCTCTCTTAAGGCCTTCAACTGATTGAGTGAGGCCAACTCATATTGTGGAGGGTCATTGGCTTTGCTCAAAGTCTGCTGAATTAAATGTTAATCTTATCTAAAAAAATACCTTCACAGTGACACCTAGACTCATGTTTGACCAAGTATCTGATTACTGTGGCCTAGCGAAGTTGGCACCTGGAATGAGCTATCATACCTACTACGTGGTGGGCCATGTTCTGAGCACTGTGCACATATCATTGAATGAGATAGATGAAAATCCCGGTGACTATGGAGTTTATACCACACAAATATGTAACATTTACATTTTAACATGTGGTAAATATTATAGAGAAAAATAAGATTTAAAAGGGAGAAGGGGAGATATAATTCTAAAGTATGGTCAGAGAAGACCTCCTTGAGAAGTTGTCATTTGAGCCTAGACCTTAAAGAGATAAAGGAATCGCCATGATACATCTGGGAAAAGAGTAGCTTAGGAGAGGAAACAGCAAATGTAAATCTTAGGCAGGAGGGTGCCTAGTGTATTTGAGGATCAGCTTTTGATAAGTGCTTAAAAATATGTAAAATACAATATAAGCAAAAATGTAACATATGCAAAACTTGCTATTGGATTATTATGAAAAGAGAGCTATTAATAATAGTCTATTCCAGCTATTCCTTCTTGGAATAGGCCCAAGTATTTTCTGAATAAACAAATGATACCTCATTATAGATGAAGCTGTATTTCAGCTTGATATGGAAAGATGGGCAGAAATTAAACAGTGAACACAGGGGAAAGAGCAAGATGAGAAGGAAAGTAAAGGTATTTTTTTGGCTCATGGACACTAGTCCAGAGTGGTTGAGTCATGAACAGTTTGGTGAACTGGGGATGGGGAGTAGAAGGAAAATGAGGTTCAAAAGGAAGCTTGAAGCCAGACCATGAAAGGCCTTTGCATCTAGGCCATAGAGCTTGGGTATCATTTCATAAGCAATTCTATACCACGATTTTTAATGGAGGGGGAAGGTGAAGCTATATTGTGATTTAGGAAAGTATTTGCTAAAGGACATTCTTTAAACAGTTATTCTTAGTGTATTTGTAGGTATTATATGAAAAAAACCAACAACTAAATTTTCAAACAAATTTGGTGCATGCTAGGTTAAGTAAACAGGTGTTTTATGCAGTAATTCAAATAAATCAACATGTCAAATATATATTATAACAATCAAAGAGATAGATGTAATATACTATGTTTCCCTAATATTTCTGGCCACAGAAAGACTTTTTTGATAGTGATATCTAAAAGGACTAATAGATCATTGCACATTTCCCTTGAAACCCTGTTTTAGGAAGATAACACTTGTTGTAAGACTGAATTAAAGGAGTGGATGAAAAAAGGAAGATTGTTTGGAAATTGATATGATAGCCATGGGGAGGTAAGAAGGAACTGAACTGGGGATATAGCAGGACTGTGAAATGGGGACTTTTCAGGAGCTGGATCACAAGATTTGTAAAGGGATTAGGCTGTGTTTGGTAGAGGGAGTTGGAGTCTTATGAAAAGTAAAGAGTGGAAGATTTTAACATATGAGAGGATGTTAAGATGGCAATATCCTCTGAGATATAACCCCCCCAAAGTTTAGGTTTGAGGAGGAAAGGGATAAATTTGAGAGACTCACAAAAAAAATCATTTTGTATAATTTCTAAATATTTGGGTATATCTCAAATATCTTTCTATTATTAGGACAGTTTAACTTCATTATGGTCATAAACTACATTCTGTAGGATTTAAATTCTTTTACATTTGTTGAAATTTATTTTAGAGAAGAGCCTATTATAGCGAATGCTCCCTGTGACCAGAAAATAAAGTACGTTCTTCTGTTGTTGGATGGAGGATCCTAAAAGTATCAGTTTGATAAAGTTGACTGATGGTGTTGTTCAGTTCTTCTGTAGCCTTACTGGTTTTCTGTTTACTTGTTCTAGCAATTACTAAGTGAGTTTCATCCACGTGTTTTCATGGTATTTTTATGTTTGTTTTGACAGCTGTCAGTAAACTAGGAATGTAATACTTCCTTAACTAAGGTGACTTATCCTACAAGGCGCCAGCTTCAGATGGGCCCCTGCTTCATTCATTTGGCTACTATAGTCAGGTACAGGCTATGAGAACTATAGCAGTAGCTCGAGTTATACTTCTCAGAGATTTTACTGAGACTAAGATTTGTGTACCACTCCCTGTGCCTGCTGACTCCCACTTAGTCCAATTGTTTCAAGCCCATGTCACTCTAAAGGAAGGGCCAACCAGCCTGTGAGTCCCCATAAGCAAAGAAAAGACTGCTTGGCAAATTCCCTTTAATACTTGCTAACTCAGTCTTTCCTTTATCATACCCTATAAAGGCTCTTTAAGATTTATGGCACTTAGACCTATTTTCAGTTGTAGTAAGGGATTTCCCTTCTTATTGGGACTCTGTCAAATTGGAATGTATAACAGGGAATAAAGTGAATAAACAGACTCAGATCATGTCATTATATGAGAAGAACACCATCAGTCTCAACACAAAGACAACAAAATAGTGGAGGATAAAAATAAAAGATTCAGAAGTTGGTGGACAATAGTAAATGGTATATTATAAGCATTACTGACATCCAATGAGAATAACTGAGAGAAAACAGAACATTAAAAATCTTTAGAGATGATTGTGAACAATTTTCTAAAATTAATGAAAGATAATAAGATACAGAAGCTAGAGAATTCCACAGTAGATCGATATGAAAAGACATACCTAGACACATCACAGTCAAACTGATTAAAAGCAAAAATAAAGAAAAAAATCTTGAAGACAGTCAGAGAAAAAAGAAACATACATACAGAGAAACAAAAAATAAGAATTATAACATATTTTATCAGAAATGATGCACTCAAATAATTAGACTTAGATATTTAAAGGATGAAAGGAACACAAACAATAATGAAATAACAATCTGCTGACCCAGAAGTCTATATTCAGCAAAAATATCTTTTGATAATGAAGGTACAGTGAAGCTTTCATCATACAAACCAAAGCTGAAATAATTGTCAACAGATATACACTCTAAAAGTTTTAAATGAAGTTTTTCCATCAAAAGAAGTATACTAGTTAGAAATGTGGAGCTTACACAGAAAAATTAAGAGTAGCAGAACTGTTTTTTCGAAAGGTGCTATATACAAAAGATACATTGTTCTTATTTTAATTTCTTTAACAATAATTCATTGTCTAAAGTAAAAATAAAGTGTTACAAGATTTATAAAATGTAGAAGTAAAATGTACAAAAACAATATCCCAACTATGGGAGGAAAAAAAATGAAAATATATTCTTGAAAGTATCTTACACTATGTATGAAATAATGTAAGATAATTTCAATTTAGACTATTAAAGATATATATTAAACCCTAGAGAAATTTTGAATAAATTTGAGGTATAACAAGCCCATAGTGAACATAAAATTGAATCAAAAGAAGGCAAAAAAGAAGACAAGAGAAACTGAAAATAGATGGGGCAAGTAGACAAGAACTAGCAAAAGAGTAGATTCAGATGCAAGCATATCAGTAATTACATTAAATATAAGTGGTTTAAACTCCCCAATTAAAAGGCAGAGATTGTTAGATTGGATTTTTTTTTAACTCAAGACACAACTATATTTTATCTATAAGAAACCACTGTGCCTATAAATTCATAGACAGACAAATAGTAAAAGATAGTAAAAGGTTGAGAAAACACATACCACAAAGACACTAATCAAAAGAAAGTTAGAGTGGCTATAATATTTGAAAGACTTAAGCACAAAGTCTATTACCAGGCATATGTAGGAACACTTCACAATGAAACAACAACTGTAAGTGTGATTGCACCCAAAAGCAAAGCTTCCAAATACATGAGACAAAACTAAAAGAATGAAAAGAAAAAAGTGACTATCTACAGCTATATTTGAGAAATGATCACAAAACTCATGGGAAAATGTAAATAATCAATGTAAGAGAGACTATAAGAAATATGAAGAACAATCCCAGTCTATTCAACCTAGAAATATCAAGAAAAAAGTCAGATAAATAATAATAAAATAAATAAAGTAAAAAGAGGAGAAAATTTTTCTCAGATGAATGCTTGAGTCTTCACCTTGCAAGCACTTGTTAAGTCAAATTCAGGTGAAAAAAAAATGGCATCTAGACTTAACCCACAGGATATTTTAATTTTGGAAAAAAGGGAAAAAATTCCCACAAACATTTAGGCAGAAGGAACAATTTATTTTATTTATGAACCACTCCTTTTTCACAGTATTGAATGATAGGAGAGAGTCTTTTGATTTTGTAAGAAAAATATGATTTAAGAATTTTATGCTCAGTCAACCTATTTTTCACATGCATAGTAACAAAAGGAATTATTTAGGAAAATGCAACATCTCAACTTGTTTTACAATAAATAAAAGCCTTAGTGACCTGTAATAGGGAAAAATTGTTTACTAAAATTATCAGTCTGAAATAAATAGGAAATGTGATATTTAATAGTGAAAGACTAGAAAAATGTCAAAGATAGGAATAAATTAATTACATCAGTTATTACTAATTGTTTAGTATTGGCTTGAGACTTGTAATAGATGCAATAAGATATAAAAAATCAATGAGCTAAACATACTAGAAAGGAGGAGACAGTTATTCTTTTCATATAATATAGAATGCTAAAAAGAATCAACTTAAAAGCTATTATAATAAGAGAGTGAAATAAGATAACCATTTAAAACTTGAATACACAAGAATTGGTGGATTTCCTACATGCTTGTATTTAAAAATGTGAAAACATAATAGAAACTTTTTTTTCTTAATAGTTACAAAATTTGAAAGTATCTACAGAAAAGGTTATCATGAAGTGTATATATATATATATATATATATATATTTATATATATAAAGAAAATTCATAAACTTTGCTAAGCAACCTAAAAGAAGACTAGTGAAAAGCTATTCCATTTCTGAAGAATTTAATTATATGGGTAATTGTTTATACTATTTGCTTGAAGTTGGCAAGTTCCAGAGTTTTATATACACTATGACTTCAGATATTTGTTAATTTACTTAAAAGAAAAGGTTGGAGAAAACCTACCCAATGTTAACAGTGATTATCTCTATATAGTAGAATTCTAAGTGATTTATTGTTTGTATGATTTTTTTCTCAATATGAATAAAAATTCCAAAAATTCAGAATAAATCAAAAATTATTTTTTTTAAAATGTAACAACATTCTTAGCCTATGTCTCTGAAAATTGTAACAATTAAATTGGTGTTCATCAGTGTGCAGTGTGCAGTCATTTCCACAGACTTCACCTGGAGTATTTGTTTAAAAATTCTAACTATAGGATCTCATGTCATACCCATCAAACCAGACTATCTTGCTGAGAGCCTAGGGACAAGCACTTTAAACAAGTGCTCTGGTGGTTCTTGTGCACACTAAAATTGGAGAACCACCAGGGGAAAGGGCTTGCTCAGCTTGTTTCCAAGGAAGGCATTCTGTAGAACGGAGAATAAATAGGATAAAGTTGTAGGACCTCTGGGGTCCTGCTCTTACTGGTCAGGAATGTGTTCAGATGCAAAGCTGAAAGTCACCAGGTGGGTGAAGTGAGTCTCAATAGTTGCCAAGTCACTTCTTTTTATACTTGCAGAGCAAAAGACTTGACCAGGTGCTCGTGATCTGGAGATGAGTTCTCATTGTTCTGTCAGCTCCTGTTGTTCTATGAAAACTCTGTGAATTCTGGCTTCTGGGATCGAAACGTTGCTTGTCATGTTCTCCACTGTATCCCCAGCACCTAGCACAGTGCCTGGACCATTATAGATGCACAGTCAATATTTGCTTCAGGAATGAGTAAATGATAAATTGATCTGCTAGGTGTGTGCGAAACACCAGTGCTCTAAGGAAATCACCTGGGAGCCAGGCCTTGGGTCATTTACCTCTCCCCTCTGACCACACCTCCTATCCCCGTAACCTGATGGTGAACCCAAGATTTCAGAGAAATTAGAAGTTGTTAACTGTTAGGAAATTCTGGGCATCTTGTGTTTTAGAGACATGAGAAATTGTTGAAGCTTGAGGTCTGGAGTTCAGTGGTTTTGGTTTCAGTACCTAAAAACATTCTTTTAGTTTATTTCCTGGAAAATAGAAGATTAATGCACTCTTTATGTCCTAATAGCAATGTGGTCCTGTGTAAAGAGAAGAAAGTTCATGTATTAGGGCTCTCCAGAGAAACAGAAGTAAGTTACATGTATATATGTATGTATATACAAATCATATGTATTTATTATGAGAAATTGTCTTACCTCACAAGGTTATGGAGCCTAAGAAGTCCCACAGTGTATCATCTGTAAGCTGGAGACACAGGAAAGCCCACCGTATAATTCGTTCTGAATCTGAAGACCAAAGAATGGGGGAAGCTATTGATGTGAATCCCAGTCTGAGGACCAGAGAAGATGAGATGAGATGTCCCAACTCAAGCAGGCAGGCAGGAACCAAAAGGAGCAAATTACTCCATCCTCCACCTTTTGTTCTCTTCAGGTCCTCAGTGGGTTGGGTGATACCCACCCACATTGCGGAGGACAGTCTGCCTTACTGAGTCTATCTATTCAAAAGCTAATTTTGTCTGGAAACACCATCACAGTGCACCCAGACAAAATGTTTAATCTGGGCACTCTATGGCTAGTGAATTTGACATATAAACTTAGCCATCACACGTTTCCTTTGGTAGGAATAAATGCTAAAGAATACCTGTTGTAAAAGTGGAATCATTTTCCTTGTGTAATTGATTGAGTTGCCTATTAGCTTAAAAATATTTTTGTGTTAGTTTCCTATTATTGCTGTAACAAATTACTAAAAACTTAGTGGCTTAAAACACAAATTTAGTATCTCACAGTTTTGTAGGCTGGAAGTGTGACACAGGTGTTTTGGGGCTAAAATCCAGGTGTTGACTGCATTCCTTTCTGGAGGCTCTAGAGAACATTCTTTCCTTTTACAGCTTGAAGAGGGTAACCATGTTTGTTAGCTTATGGCCCCTTCTTCCATCTTCAAAGCCAGCAAGACTGCATGTCTGTGGCCATTCTTCTATACTCACATATCTCTTTCTGACTCTAAATCCAGTTGAGAACGTTTCTCCCATTTTAAATTCCCGTGTGATTAGATTGGGTCCACCTGGATAGCATAATTTCACCATCTGAATGTCCTTAACCTTAATCACATCTGCAAAGTCCCTTTTGCATGTAAGGTAACATGTTCACAGGTTCTAGGGATGAGGACATAGACATATGTTGGGAGCCATTATTCCACGTACCACAGACCCCATAGGACACCTACATTTTAAGAATGTTTTGGGATATCGGTGAGCGCAGAAATGCTTCTTTTTCCATAACAGAGTGCCTTTGTCCTGCAACTAAATCAGACAAATGTTCATACTGCAAATGCCAGAGGTTGCAAAAATTTACTACTTAGAGAGGAAAAGGACTGAAGGCTTTATTTATAAACATGATGCTTCATTTGGCCTAAAAACGTTGAACTGAGATTCTGTTCTTGCTGTGAGGATTTGACAGAGAAATAACTGTTTTAATGTAAACCAGTGTGCTTCTTACTTCATTTACAGAATCTGCCACCTCGTTCTCTTCTAGGGTTATGGCATTTAAGTTGATGTTATTTGAAGTTTATGGACATTTGGACAGTGGGAAATTGAAATCTTAAGATTTTGGAATTGGACATTATCTATTGAAACTAAATTACTTATGACTGTATTTGTTTTTAAAAAGGAGGCAAGAAAAGATTCTCTGACTGCAATATTATTGATATATATTAATGATGATCCTAAGATAAACCAAATACACATGACTGAACAAGATTGCTAGAATTTAATTAAGACACAGGAAGGGGCACAGTTGGTATATTTACACACTCTGTATGTCAGTTATTTGCAGAAGAACATTAATAATCTGAGGAGTGTGTGACCTATATTTGTCCGAGTATATAAATAACGAAGTCCTTTTGCCAAAAGTTAAAACTGTTTAGAGCCTGTGGAGGATTTCATAGTAACTATTTTTATCCTGTCATTTCTCTGTATCTTATGTAAGCATCACTTGAAGAGGACTATCCACAAGCAGGAATTAGCATTAAAAATAAGATGTACTCATCAAGCTTCCAACAGAGATACCATTTTCCAAGCTGACATGCCATCAGAAGACTTCATGCCTGCAAAGATGTCATAATGAGAAAAGGGGGGCACACACCCAGTGAGCCAAGTGTTCTTGCTTTTTATGCAGATCTCTCTTGACAAGTGGAATGAATTCCCATGTGCACTCCAAGGGTGTGTGGGTGTGTGTTTGTGTGTGTGGTGTGCACTGTATGTCTCTCTTTCTGCCAGTGAATAACTATTTACTGATTTATAGTTTAACTATAAATCACTGAAAGTGTTCTTTTGTATTCCTGAATATTTAGGCAGTGAAACTAGCTGTCAGTGTGGTTACCCACCTATGACCCTAGTCAACAGAAAGGCGGAGATTTAGCTCTGGAAATATAAAAAGCAGGAGTGGAAGGGTCTCAGATATCTTTACTGCCTACTGACATCCTATAGTTTCCCGGATTTCTGCTTCCTAAGTTTACAGCTGTGAAAGGCCATGCAGTGTGGTGGTTAAGAGTAAAGTCTTGAATAAAATACCTAGTTTTAAATCCTGACTCTGCCACTTTCCAATTGTGTGAGGTTGGAAAAGTCACGTATCCTTAAGGTCTTCAGTTTCTTCATCTATAGATTGGGAACAAAAATGGTACCTATATCATAGGACTACTGAGAGAATTAAATCATTTAACATATGTGGAATGCTTGAACCAGTACTGACACAAACTGAGCACGGAGTCATACCATCTTACTATTTCTGTTTGAGGTCATTTTGCAGGTGAAACGTTTTGATACAGAGTTGTGCAAATAACTTTTTAGTAAACTAAATTCTTTTCAGAAATACTGTTAGGAGAGCTAGGTATTTGAAGCAAGGTAGAATAGGAAGTGCCTTGAATAGTGAAGAAGCACCTCATTCTCAGGGCACTACCTCTCATTCTTTCAGCAGGTAAGGCCCCACCTGTGTCTCCACAATGTTTGATAAATAGGCTCTGTGATCATAGGAGTAAGCCTCTTCCCTACTTCTTTTGTTTACACAAATGATATAGGGTGGGCCTAGGGTGAGGCACTAGATGTAGCACCAAAAAACCCCAAATAAATAATATTTTAATATAATATTTTAAAAATCAAAATTAATGCAAAAATTTATGATGAGTAGAATATCAACATTTTAAGTAAAGACAGGATCAACATTACTGGTTTTCCCTTTTGACTCAGCCTCCAATATGGCCTGTCATGGCACTGAGTAACATACTAACACTATCCATATAAAAATCCAAATTATTCAGAAATAGATACAGCAGCAGTAGTTAACATTAGCCATTGTTGTGGCCGTATTGCGAGGCACTATGCTAAATATTTTAAATGAAGTGACACAGTTAATACAGATGCTCCTATTTGCACATCTTTAAACTAAATCAAGTGACTTTTGCCAGCAAGTTATTGGTGGAGCTTAGATTCAAACCCAGGCGGTCTGACCATACTCTTACTGTCCCATTCTCTAAATTACTCCACCAGTGTCCATTAAAGTTTGATCCAGGGACTGTTCACAACCCAATTACTTGTGGGTGACTGCTGAAGATGCAGACTTCTAGGCACAGTCCCGTATCTACTGAATCCATCACTCGCGGTGAAACTTGGAAATCTGCGTTCATCAAGCTCCCTCTTCCCTTTACTCTACTTCACCTTCTCTGCTCCCATATCTTCCTAGACTTAACCATTGTTAATAGTTTGTATATTCTCTTGACCTTTATCTCTATACTAACCTTGATAGATTTCTATTTGTATGTTCTTATTTTAGGGGAGAAAGTCTATAAATATAATGCCTTATGATTATCTTTGATTCAAAGAGGAGTCAATGTTAACACCATGTCTCAATGCACTTTTATTTTACAGTTGTCATTTGTGTATCCTTTCTTACTAAAACACAAATTTTTTGCAAATGTTTTCTTATTCTTTCTCAAGGGTAGTAGTATGACCATTTATAATTAACATAATTATTGATATCATTGGATTCAAATCCATCATCTTTCTATTTGTTTTCTACAGGAAATGATAGGGAACAGTTTCTATCTTCTCTGCTTCTTTTTCCTATATTCTTTTGGATTAATTAAATTTTATGATTCCATTTTATCTCCACTATTGATTTATTATCTATACTTTTTTTTAACGTGGTTGTTCCTAGGGTTTAAAATATACATCTTTAACTTATCACAGTCTTCCTTCAAACAGTATCATACAACTACACATTATATTTAAGAACCTTATTCTAGTATGCATCCATCTCCATGAACTTTATCTTATTATCATACATTTTAATTCTGCATATATTATAAAGTCTATATCACATTATTATTAACTTTATTTTAAACAAGGAACTCTCTTTCAAAGAGATTTTTAAGATACAAACAAATGTTTTTGTGTTTACTCACATATTACCGTATCTGGTGATCTTCATGTTTTTGTGCAGATTCAAATTTCCATCAGGTATTATTTTCCTTCCACGTGAAGAAATTCTAGTGATAAATTGTTAAAGATTTTGTTTGTTTAAGAATGTCTTTAATTAATCTTCCTTTTGTTATATAGTTTTCCTGGGTGTAGAATTCTTAACTGAAAGTGTTTTTGTTTTAATACTTTAAAGATGTCACTTTATTGTCTTCTTTCTTGGATGGTTTCTCAAAGGAAGTCTACTGTCATGATTACCTTGAATCTTCTCTTTGTAATGTCTTTTTCACTGAATGTTTTTAAAACTTTCTCTTTATTACTGGTTTTCAACTATTTTTAAATGATGTGAATTGAACTGATTTTCTTCGTGATTATTTTGATTGAAGTGTGTTGAGTTTCTGTGATATGTGGGTTTATAAATTTTTTTTGTTGAATTTGGAATTTTTTTGCCATTTTTTCAAATATGTCATCTCCCCTTTCTTGCGTGTTTTAATCACTTGATATTATCTGACAGTCATTTAAGTTTTGTTCTTATTTTAATCTTTTTCTCTCTGTTTTATTTTGGATTTTTTTAAATTGCTATGTCTTCAGTTCACTAATGTGTCTTTTTCTTCCTTATCCAATCTGTTATCAGTCTCATTCAGTGCACTTTTCATATTAGAGATTGTTTGATTTGTTTCTTTTCTGCATATTCCATTTCCTCTTTAACCTGCTCATGCTTTTTTCTCTCTATCCTTTTGAACATACTGAGCATCTTTATAGTAACTGTTTTAATATCCTTGCCTACTAATTCTGTTATCTTCTCATTTTTGAATCTATTTCTGTTGATCAAATTTTGCCTTAAAAATGCATCATATTTTCCTCTCTTTGCATGCCTAGTAATTTTAAAAATAGAAGCATAGATAACTTAAATATTAGTTTCAAGTGTACAACTTAGTGATTCAATATTTTTATAGATTACATTCCAATTAAATTTATGACAAAATAATTTTGTTTGTTTAAGAATGTCTTTAATTAATCTTATAATTCTCTGTGCTGTACAGCATACCCTTTTATATATATATATATATTTTTTAATGAAGTATAGTCAGTTTACAATATTGTGTCAATTTCTTGTGTACAGCATAATGCTTCAGTCATACATGAACATACATATATTCATTTTCATATTCTTTTTCACTTTAAGGTTACTATAAGATACTGAATGTAGTTGCCTGTGCTGTACAGAATGAATTTGTTGTTTATCTATTTTATATGTCTTTGTATCTGCAAATCTCAGACCCCTAATTTATCCCTTCCCACCGCCTTCCCCTCTGGTAACCATAAGTTTGTTTTCTATGTCTGTGAGTCTGTTTGTTTTCTAAATAAGTTAGCGTGTCTTTTTTTTTTAAGACTCCACATATGAGTGATATTATATGGTATTTTTATTTGTCTTTCTGGCTTACTTCACTTAGAATGATGATCTCCAGGTCCATCCATGTTGCTGCAAATGGCGTTATTTTATTATTTTTTATGGCTGAGTAGTATTCCATTGTATACATATATCACAACTTCTTATTTAGTCATCTGTCAATGGAAATTTAGTTTGTTTTCATGTCTTGCCTATTGTAAATAGTGTGCTATGAGCATTAGGGTGCATATATCTTTTTGAATTAAGATTCCCTCTGGATATATGCCCAGGAGTGGGTTTGCTGGATCATATGGTAAGTCTATTTTTAGTCTTTTGAGGAATCTCCATACTGTTTTCCATAATGGCTGCACCAAACTACATTTCCACCAACAGTGTAGGAGGGTTCTTTTTTCTCCACATCCTCTCTAGCATTTATTGTTTATGGACTTTGGAATGGTGGCCATTCTAACTGGTGTGAGGTAATACCTCACTGTAGTTTTGATTTGCATTTCTCTGATAATTATTGATATTGAGCATTTTTTCATGTGCCTATTGACCATTTGTGTATCTTCATTGGAGAACTGCTTGTTTAGGTCTCCTGCCCATATTTGGCTTGGGTTGTTTATTTTTTGGTTATTAACTTGTATGAGCTGTTTATATATTCTGTAAATTAAGCCCTTGTCAGTCTCATTTTTTGCAAATATTTTCTCCCATTCTGTAGGCTGGCATTTTGTTTTGCTTATGGTTTCCTTTGCTGTGCAAAGGCTTACATATTTAATTAGGTTCCATTTGTTTATTTTTGCTCTTATTTCTATTGCCTGGGTAGACTGCCCTTAGAGAGAATTGCTAAGATTTATGTCAGATGATGTTTTACCTATGTTTAATTCTAAGAGGTTTATAGTGTCTTGCCATATGTTTAAGTCTTTATTTTTGTGTATGATGTGAGGGAGAATTCTAACTTCATTGATTTACATGCAGCTGCCCAATTATCCCAACACCATTTGCTGAAGAGACTGTCTTTAGTCCATTGTATATTCTTGCCTCCTTTGTAAAGATTAATTGACAAAAAAATTGTGGGTTTATTTCTGGGCTCTCTATTGTGTTCCATTGATCCATATGCCTATTTTTGTACCAATACCATGCTGTTTTGATTACTGTAGCTGTGTAGTATTGTCTGAAGTCTGGGAGGGTTATTCCTCCAGCTTAATTCTTTTTCTTCAGTACTGCTTGGCAATTCTGCCTCTTTTTTGATTCCATATAAATTTTAGGATTATTTGTTCTAATTCTATGAAAAATGTCCTGAGTAATTCAACAGGGATTCCATTAAATCTGTAAATTGCTTTTGGTAGTTTGGTCATTTTAACAATACAAATTCTTCAAATCCAAGAACATGGATTATCTTTCCATTTCTTTAAGTCAGCTTTAACTTCCTTAGTCAATGATTTGTAGTTCTCCAACTATAAGACTTTCACCTCCTTGGTTGGATTTATTCCTAAGTATTTTATTTTTTTGGATGCAAATTTAAAAGCTATTTTTAGTTTTTTAAGGACCTTCCATACTATTCTCCACAATGGCTGCACCAAATTACATTCCCATCAACAATACAGGAGGATTCTCTTTTCTCCACACCCTTTCTAGCATTCATTATTTGTAG
Source organism: Camelus ferus (assembly GCF_009834535.1). NCBI lineage: Eukaryota > Metazoa > Chordata > Mammalia > Artiodactyla > Camelidae > Camelus > Camelus ferus. The sequence continues at coordinate 74,673,765 of NC_045701.1, read as the reverse complement.
GCTTTTAATGATGGCCATTCTGAACAGTTTGAAGTGATACCTCATTGTAGTTTTGATTTGCTTTTCTCTAACAATTAGTGATGTTGAGCACCTTTTCATGTGCCTGTTGGCCATCTGTAAATCTTCTTTTTAGAAGTGTCTTTTTAGGCCTTCTGCCCAAGAACATTTTTTTCATACTCCTGTTGGCCATCTGTTTATCTTTTTTTCTGATTATTGAATTATATGAGCTGTTTATATTTTTTGGATTTTAATCCCTCATTGATCATATTATTTGCAAATATTTTCTACCATTTGGTAGGTTGTCTTTTCATTTGGTTGATGTTTTCCTTTGCTGTACAAAAGCTATTAAGTTTAAGTAGGTCCCATTTATTTTTGCTTGCATTAAATCTGTAGATTGCTTTTGGTAGTATGGACATTTAACAGTATTAATTCTTCCAATCCAAGAACATGGAATATCTTTCCATTTGTTTGTATCATCTTCAATTTCCTTCATCAGTATTTTATAGTTTTTAAAGCATAGCTATTTTACTTTCTTGGTTAATTTTATTCCTAGGTATTATATATGTTATCATGTCATCTACAAATAGCGACAGTTTTACTTCTTCCCTTCCAATTTGAGTGCCTTTTATTTCTTTTTCTTGTCTAATTGCTGTGGTGAGGACTTCTAATGCTATGTTAAATAAAAGTGACAAGAGTGAGCATCCTTGTCTTGTTTCTGATTTTAGAAGAAAAGCTTCCACCTTTTCACAATTCACTATAAAGTTAGCTGTGGGTTTGTCATAAATGACCTTTATTTGTTGAAATATGTTCCCTGTATACCAGTTTGATGATAGTTTATTTTTCCTGATTGGATGTTGAATTTTGTCAAATGCTCTTTCTGCATCTATTGAGATGATTATGTGATCTTTATCCTTCCTTTTGTTAATGTGATGTATTATATTGCTTGGTTTGTGAATATTGAACCATCCTGGTACCCCTGGAATAAGTCCCAGTTGATCATGTTGTATGCTCATTTTTATATACTGTTGAATTTGATTTGCTAATATTTTGTTGAGGATTTTTCATCTATATTCATTAGAGGTATTGGCCTGTAGTTTCCTTTTCCGTAGGGTCTTTGTCTGGTTTGGGTATCAGGGTAATGGAGGCCTTGTAGAATGGATTTGAGAGTGTTCCGTGCTTTTCAGTTTTTTGAAATAGTTTCAGAAGGATACGTATTAGCTTTTCTTTATGTGTTTGGTAGAATTCTCCTCTAAAGTTGTTTGGTAGTGGACTTTTGTTTGAAGGGAGTTTTTAAAATTACAAATTCAATTTTACTGTTATTGATGAGTCTGTTCAAATTGTCAATTTCTTCTTGATTCAGTCTTTGCAGATTGTTTCTAGGAATTTGTCTATTTCTTCTAGGTTGTCTAATTTATTGACGTATAACTGTTCATAGTATTCTATTATGATTTTTTTTTATCTCCATGTTATTGGTTGTTACTTCTCTTCTTTTATCTTATTTTGTTTATTTGGGTCATCTCTCTCTTTTCCTCTTGCTGAGCCTGGCTAAAGTTTTATCAGTTTTTTTTTATCTTTTCAAAGAACCGCTCTTGACTTTATTGATCTTTTCTATTTTTTAATCTGTGTTTTATTTATTTCCTCTATGATCTTCATCATTTCCTTCCTTCTACTGACTTTTGGCTTTGTTATTCTTTTTGTAATGGTAGGGTAGTTTGTTTGAGATTTTTCTTATTTCTTGAGATAAGTTTGTATTGCCATAAAGTTCCCTCTTAGAACTGCTTTTGCCACATCCCATGGATTTTGGAAAGTCATGTTTCCATTTTTCTATTTCTTGAGGTATTTTCTGATTTTCTCTATGATTTATTCATTGATCCACTTTTTTGGTAGCATTTTGTTTAGTTTCCGTGTGTTTGTGCCTTTACCATTTTTCTTTCTGTAACTGATTTGTAGTTTCATACCATTGTGGTGGGGGGAAAAATGCTTGATACAATTTTTATCCCTTTAAATCTGTTGAGACTTGTTTTGTGGCCTAACATATGATCTATCTTGGAGAATAGTCCAGGTACACTTGGAAAATTGTGTAGTCTGCTTTTTTTGGATGGAATATCCTGTAGATATATGTTAAGTCCTACTGACATATTGTGTCAATTAAGATTACTGTTGCCTTATTGCTTTTCTGTCTGGGTGATCTGTCCATTGATGTAAGTGGGGTGTTAAAGGTTTCCTACTGTTATTGTATTATTGTATTCCCCCTTATGTCGGTTAGTATTTGCTTTATATATTAGTGCTTCTGTATTGGGGTCATATATGTTAAAGAGTATAATATCCTCTTATTGTATTGATCCCTTTGTCATTATATAATGCCCTTCTTTGTCATTTGTTATAGACTTTGTTTTAAAGTCTTTTTGGTCTAGTATGAGTATTGGTACCCCACTTTCTTGTCATTTCCATTTGTATGACATATCTTTTTTCATCCCCTCATTTTCAGTCTGTGTGTGTCTTTATTTCTGAATTGAGTCTCTTAAAAGCAGCATAAATAGGACTTTTTTTTTTTTTTTTTTATCCAACCAGCAACTCTGTATCTTTTGATTGGGGCATTTAGGCCATTGGCATTTAAAGTAATTATTGATAGGTGTGTACTTATTGCCATTTTATTACTTGTTTTCCACTTGTTTTTGTAGTTTTTCCCTGTTCTTTTCTTCTTTTAATGTCTGCCCTTGTGTTTTGATTATTTTCTTCAATGGTATTCTTGTGTTCCTTTCTCTCTTATTTTTGTGTCTATTATGTTTTTGATTTGTGATAACCATGGGTTTCATATATGTTGACCTATAATTTTATATATATATATTATGTATATATATATATATATAATATAAGAAAACAGGTAGTCCTTTAAGTTAAAACACTCCCTCCCCCCCATTTTGTATTTTTGATGTCATATTTTACATCTGCATATTTATCCCCTTACTGATTATTGTAATTGGTCTTTCAAATTTTTTATCTTTTAATCTTCATCGTCACTTATTTAAGTGGTTGGTCCTTAGTTTTTACTATATATTTGCCTTTCCTAGTGGAATTTTTCCTTTCCTATAAATACTTCTTACAGACTTTTCTTTTGCACTTATTGAAGAGCCTTTAACATTTCTTTTAAGATGGCCTTAGTATTGATGAACTCTTAGTTTTGCTTGTCTGAAATGGTCTTTATCTGTCCTTCAGTTCGAAGTAATCTTGCTGGGTAGCACATCCTAGGTTGCAGATTTGTCCCTTTCATTATTTTCCCTTTAAGTATATCATGGCACTCCCTTATAGCCTACAAGTTTCTGCAGAAAAATCAGCTGATAGTCTTATGGAGGATTCCTTGTATATGACTCTGTTTTTCTCTTGCTGCCTTTAGAATTCTCTCTTGATCTTTGACTTTTGCCATTTTAATTATGCTATATCTTGGTGTGGTTCCATTTGGGTTCATCTTGTTTGAGACCATTTGCGTATGCCTGATAATTTTTGACAGGATGCCAACATTGTGAACTTTATGTACTTGGGTGTTGAATTTTGTTTTACCTTTTACATACTCTTTGGTTTTGTTCTGAGTTGCAGTTAAATTATTTGGAGTCAGTCTGATCCTGTTGAGTCTTGCTTTTAAGTTTCATTAGGGCAGACACAAATTTAGTCTTTAGTCTGGACTAATTTAACCCCACTTCTAAGGCAATGCCATACTGAGAACTTTTCCTCATTCCTGATGTATTAGTAGGTCTTTCCACTTAGGCTGGCTAGAACAGGATTATTCTCAGACCTGTGTGATCTTTGGGCAATATTCACCTTCCCCTTTCCCTGGCTATGGATAGTTTATTCTCACATACATGCACACCAGTACTCAGATGTAATGTCAAGGACTCTCCCTCTTCAGATCTCTGGACGTCTTACTCTGTGTTACTTTCTGATCTATACTCTGTCTCACTAATTCTGTCTGCTTTCACCTCCTCAAATTCCAAACTCTGTCTCCTTAATTGAGAAAGACCTCTGGTTCTCTTTGGGTTTCTTTTTCTGTTGTACCGCAGCCTGAAAACTCTCAGAGAAGTAAGCTGGGGTAGTCATAGGGCTCATTTTATTTGTTTCATTTCTTTCATGGATCTCTGGACTATGTTGTCAGTTGTCAAATATTTGAACATCATTGTTTCACATTTACCACCTCCCCAATTTTCTTGTTGTTTAAGATAAAAAGAAACCTAGTCTACACTACTGTAACATGACTAGAATTAAAAGTCTCCTTAAAGGTAGTACTATTTAAAAGATAAGGCCATTTTATGTATTATTTAATTCTCATCACAAGCTTTCCATTCAAATAGACTAGAAAACTAAGGCTCAGAGAAAAACATGAATGATGTTGAGGAATGTTTTAGCACAGAGGTTAAGAGCATTGCTGAATAGCTGGCACCATGGATTCAAATATTGGCTTCTTCACTAATAAGCCATTTGACCACTCTATATTTCTATTTCAACATTAGTAATAGTAATGTCTTATTCATAGAGCTGTTGTGTAGGCTGTGTGGCTTAATGCATGTAAGGTGCTCAGAATAGTGCCTAGCGGATACTAGATTCTCAGTAAATGTTAGTTATTGTTATTTACAAAGTCTGAGGTGAAGCAGGGTCTAAAATGGCATCTCTGTAGCTCTTCAATTTATGTACTTTTCTTTATTTAAGGCTGGTCCTGAAATAGTGAGGCTTATGAACATTCTGTTCTCAAGTCTTAACTGATGGAATCTGTTAAAAAATTCTTAATAATCTTTTGTTAACATATATACGTTAAATGTATTGCTTTGGGTTTCCAAGTATTCAAACCATAGAACTAGCTGTTTATGATGAAAGGCTACCCTCCAGTGACATAGTCAATTTAGTGGCAGTGACTTAGGTCTGGGATTATAGAAACTGAAGCTGAAGCATCCCAGGTGTCTCTGCTGCCTACAGGAGGCCAAAACTGGTAAATTTGCAAACAAATGGTACAAATATCTTTGGTACATCACTTTTTCTCTCCTTCTCCATTTCTCCAAGGCCACTCTTTTTGCCATATACTCACATAGTACAAGTTCAAGTCAAATTAGCTCACAGCCCATGCAAATATTTTGGATGGCACTCCTGCCTGCCTGAATCACAATGCCCATGGGAGCTGGACTGCTTCTGTAATTTCCTTTCAGGTTCAAAAATCTGGGAAGGACTATTTTAATGGAAGATTAATCTCTTTCAGGAGGTGTGTTTCTAGTTGCATATCTTGAGAATATTGTGAAAAAAAATTGGGCCTTTTCTTTTTATTCAAAGAAGAGAGAGAAAGAGAGGGAAGGTGGGGGAAGGTAGGGAGAATGAGAGCTAGTGCAAGCTGGCGAGTAAGCAAGCCAGCCACGGAATGAAAAGAAATGACCAAATGGAAACTTCCATCATATCTAACTGTTTATAAGAAACATAAAATATTCAGGGTACCTCAAAGTGGTGTTACTTTAAATTATTTAATAAGGCTATCTGGTAAACCCAATGTTGGAAACTTTTATAAAGGCCCCAGTGTCCTAAAGAAGGTAAATAATTAGGGGACTGATGAGCTGGTACCCTTCCTTTTCCACCAGCTCATCTAACATTGTTAAGCTCTTAAAATGACCATCAGTCCTTTTCTTACCAACATGGCCTTCTTTTCTCAGAATCCGTCTCAACTGATGTGACTTTCCTATCAAAAGGATACTTTTTTTTTTTAAGGCCGATTTGTTTTTCTTATAATCTGGGGTCAATTCAGGCCTTCAAGGGATTAGTAGGTTTAAATTATTATTTAAAAAAATTTCTTCATTTCTTTTGTGTCTCTGTCATTTCCCTTTGTGATTACATCTGAATGGAATTTCTTCACTTTAATTATAAGTCACTAGCGTTCTTCACAACTTGCTCCCCAAGCGAGGAGGAGCAGCTGGTGCTTCAGTGAGGTGGGGAGGCACTGAGATGGCCTCTCTCCTCTGTGCTGGGAAGTCCTGTTGGGAATGTCCCATGGTTGAGTGTAAGTTCCTTTGTTTGTTTATCTGCAGTTGCATGACTAACCTTAGCTAAGTGAAACCTGATGAAAGAGAAGGAAGACTCTCATCACCATCCACTCATTTTGTTTTCTTGGCCCACTGAGTACATTTTCTTAAGTTTCTGGCATTTTATTTTAAAATTTATTTGGAACAATTTTTCTGTTGCATATCTGAAAACAAATGCATTATGAGCTCTTTGGGGTTTTGCAGACAAAGCTTTACAAAATGGTTAAGTTTGTGATGTAAGAATGAAGGTTTTGGTTGTCTAAATTATTTTCCTTTTGCAGTGGTGGAGGTGATGGTATTTTAAACAATAAAAGTTGTTATCTTCAATGAAAAGTGCACTCCAGAAGCATCGGTGGACAGTGAAGGGTCTTTTGTTGGAACTTGGTACAGCTTTTGCCATTTAAGCTTGATTCACAAAGAAATTCTCATTTGATTGTTTTACTTTTCCGGGGATCCATTCTGAAATGAAGTCACTCATTCTCCGTACACCAATCAAAGCTTGCGCAGATGGAGGCAGCCAAGCAAATTGAAGTAAAACACCAAATTTCATAACTTCACCCCACATGATTCTTGAGAACATGACGTTCTGCATACAGTCACCACGCCACTCTCAGGGCTGTGCTTCTCCACACATTTCAGGAAGTCATTAAATTATAGAAGTCATTATATAGACTCAGGAAGGATTGGTTAAAACCCACAAAACATTCTAGGGAGAGGGTTTATGGTGTTTCTATAGTCTTTCTTACAGGGTACATCTTGGTTTTATAGGTAGGTATAAATGCTGAGGAAGTTTGAGTAAATAGATGCAGAAAATAAAAATCTTATAATTGCAGGTTTTAACCTGATAAAGAAAGTTGCTGTGTTGGATGTGTATTTATTTCCATTTCCCCACTGGTGTTCTACATTGAATTATGATAGTGGTGAGATGGAGCCTAACATTGCCAAAATGCCCAGCTTTATTTAGCATTTATAACAGCAATTCTCAACTTTGTTTGGGTGCTAGAATACATGTTGAGCTTGAAATATATATATATATAGGTGTCTGAGCCCTATCCAAAACCTACTGAAAACAAATTTTTGGAGGTGAGGCCAGGGAATTTGATTTTTTTTTCAAAGCTCCATAAGTGATTCTGAAATAAATCCTGGATTGAGAATCACACAGTACACTCAAAATATTTTTTCATTTTTATTTTGGGCAGCTCCACCTTTTTATCCATACATTATAGAATTATCAGAGTAGTTCAATTAGTAATCAATTTAAAAGATTCTAGAATATCCAGGTAGATTTTTTCAATTAGAGATTTTGTGAATTTTATTCAGAGAGAACATCTTTCCTTTTTCTTCAATCTTTTTCTCTAAAACAAATAGCAATAATCATTACTACCTCTCTTTATGGAGAGTCTGCTTTGTCAAACACCAGACTACCTCTTTTTATTCAGTATCTCGTTTAATTTTCACATTTATCATACAAAGTAAATATAATCATGTCCATTGTATAAATGAGATAATTTGAGCCAAGACCCACGGCAAAAGCCAGAATTTAAATTAACGCCTATCTGATTTCAAAACTTGTTTTTATTTTTAAATATCATGCATCCTCTCTCCTCATTTCTTTTTGCCTTTCCTACCTTTTCTTCTCAGCTCCTGTTCCCTTTAATTCTTTTGTTTTGTTTTCTTTACTTTTCCATGCCATAATATATCTGTCTGGAAAATGAGAGAGAAGGGTACATACATCTTACAAAAGTCCTTGGTAACAATGATTGCCTCAGTCTTGTAAATATTTCCACTTGGAGAAGTTCTCACAGTCACTGATTTGACAAACATTGGTTTGGTATCCTTTGACTAATGGAAATATTTATATTTTTGACTGCTTCATTTAAAGAATGTCCTGGGATTTGCTCAAGAGAATATAAAAACCTGCTGTCCCTGTTTCCATTTCCAGACCCAGACATGACCCCAGTACATTGAAGCATCTGCTTTTAATTTTATATATTTTCTATCTTACGGGTCATCTTTCTGAAGTAGGGTTTATTGTAGTTCAACAAACTACAAATGTGAGGTAAAGGTAATGAGGCCAGTGGCTTTGGTTAAAAAGTGGTAGAAACGACAGAATCATCTCCCTGGGATATTGAAGAGCTCTGTAATCTGGGGTTTGGTAGAGTCATAAAGATGGCCTCCTACTCATGACCTCCTATCTGTAACTGCCACGGGCCCCAGTGCATCTAGCTTCTCATCCAGTTGTCGACATGGCCAAAGAAATGCAGCATTGCTTATCCTTTTCTCCTCTGATCCACTCATTTTTTTCTCGAGGTTGGGGGCATGGAGGAAGAAGGCTATGGCTTATAACTACTATGAGAAATAAGGAGAGAATTTAAAAATTAATGAGTTATGGAGAAAAGCTTTGGCCCTTTCTGTGGACTTGAGTTGGGCACATACTCAAGAAGTCAGACTCCCTGTGATATTTTATAGTGTTTGGCTAGAAGTTGTAGAGAAGACTAATTCTAGATTCAGGAAACACAGAGATGAACAACTTCTCTTAATTTCAGAACTGAAGAAATTGACCAAGTTGACAAGGATTGAATACTCCTGCCTAGCAAATATATTGCATAAAGTTAATTCTCAATAAATATTTGCTAACTGAGCGTGTAACCAAAGAAGACTAGAAGGAGATTGTTAGAGTTGATAACTGGAAGCCACAGTGCAGTGATGTGGAGTCAGAAAGGTCCATTTCCACCCTTATGACCATGTGTGACCTTAGGCAAGAGACATAGCTTCCCTGAGGTTTTTTTTCCTCTTCTACAAAATGAGGGCTGTTGTAACATCTACCTCACAGGCTGTTGTGAGGATTAAATGAAACGCTATATGTGAAAGTACTTTTTAAATTACTGTCTATGAATAATCAGTCAAGGAAATAGGAGAACCCTGACCAGTGGATTTAACTAAAGTTTGGGTAGAGAGTCATGAAAGAGAATAGGGGTAAAGTTATATAGACTACATCTATGAACCTAAAAGCTTCTGCTCTTGTTGAAGACAAAAACTCTGGTTTAAGGTAGATAATTAATTCAGGGCAAGGATCGTCTCTTATTAATACTTAGAGTCCCAGTTCCAGCAGGGAACTGGAAGTAGATGTTCAGTGCATGTTTGAGGGACAGATGGATGAGTGAACAGATGGTTGTGTGGCTACATAGCGCTGCAGTCATTTTTAGGTTCAGAAATGGAAAAAGCAGTTTTTGATATTCTCCTGAACTCAGTGCAGACCAGTTTTGAAAGAAAACCAACATCACAACATTTTGGTAAGACATGCAGTGTTTTACCTAATTTTTTTTTTTAGAAAAACAGATGATGGCATGAAATACTGCTGAGAGAACAAGGCTTGTTCTGTGTGACTAGAAGCCACATTTTTTGAATTAGTATTATAGTCAACTGATGAGACTCAGCCAACTGTTAAATGATTGTTAAAGCAGAAAAGAGGTACAAAGACTGTGCCATCAGCCTTTTGTCTTTCATGCCAGAGTGTGCACAGTGGTGCCTGCTGGCAATGGGAACCAATATCCTTATTAGGCACTGGGGTGGGAAGGAGGGCTTGATCTCTGTTGGGGAGGCAGCTTCTTACAGAATTAGAGACAATTATGAATGAGACGTTTACTTTAAGTTCCAGGATTTATTTGAACCTATCAGAGTTTCAAAAGCACCAGTTTGGCATATCTCATGATTTGTGTGTTCATTTTGGTAGACCTGAGCTTTTGTGCCCTTACATTTTGCCCATTAACATTTTTCACAGAGAAGAATTGTGTGTGTTTGTAGATACGCATCCAAACTATTGGTGAATTCAACCAAGTAGCTGTTCGGTTGCACAAACTTGTTTCGATAGTTTGAAATCCCCTGTAAGGAAGCAAGACACAAACATTTGACCACTGGAGGCTAACAAGATAGACATGAAGCTCTGTGAAAACAATTCACTTCCTGTTATTGCTCCCATGAGGAAAATTTCTTGGGATATGAGAATGCATCAAGTTGAAGCCTACACCAGAGAATTAGAAGGAGCAGATACAGACAGAGAGGCACAGTTACTGGACATATCCATGTCCGTGGGTTGACACATGTCAGTGAATGATGCTTACTGGTGACTGGACAGCCAATCTTCAGTCATAAAATCATAGTTAAAATGCCTAGTGTGTAAAAGAGAGAAAGATCTGGGATTATGGGCAGTCCAGGTTGGCTACAAGCACACAGATATTACTTGCATCCCACATCAGTGTGTCTAGGCTTAGGTAGGTAAAACTCATTCCCTTCCATTTTTACCATCTTCAAGACGTTAAAGAATCCCTGGGTTACTGAAAGCAAAAAAGTGATCCTGTGGGAAAATCTCTTCATTATTTATTTATTTGTCAACAGACATTTATTGACCAGATGCTATTTGCCAACTATTATACCAGGTGTTTGGGTTACAGTGATGAACACAACAGAATCTCTGCCTGTATGAAGCTTACATTCTGGTGGAGAAGATCAACAGTGATCAATCAACCAGGTAAACATATATTATAATGTCAGATCAAGAAAAATACGGTGAAGAAAGACAGAGATAAGAAGTATCACAGATTGAGGTCACTGTTTTGAAGGAAGTAGTTAAAGCAGCTTCTCTGAGGAATTGATGTTGGAGGAGAGAGCTAAGTGAAATGAGAGGTGGGAAGGGGGACGGTGTGGGAAGAAGATGAAGCAGCATGTGCAGAAGCCTTGAGATGAGACCAAGCTTGGGTTCTTAGAGAAGCAGAAAGGAAGGCAGTGTGCCTTGAGTAGAGGGATCACAAGGAAGAGAATGAGACTGGAGACAAGAGAATAAGAGACCCCCATATAAATCATGGTTAGGATTTGATATTATTCTAAGTGTGATGAGAAGCTATCAAAGGGTTTTGAGCAGGTGAGCCATATGATCAGATTTGTTTTTTAAATTCATCTTTCTACTGCCATATAAAGACTAAACTTCCTAGAGGCAGACACAGCTTAGAAGTAAGGAGACCAGTTATCCCCTCTCATGAGCCCTAGCTTAAAAAGAGTGTAAGTTCCTCAAAGGCAGAGAATACATCTCTGCATATTATTGTTTCCAGTGGTTTGCCTTACCCTGGAACTTTATAAGTATCTGGTTATTTGGTAGGTACTGAATATATTCTAGAAGGGTGGGTAAAGGAAATTTCTAATTTAGATTGGGGCAGAAATATCTCAGCCTCACAACGTAAGACACCTCTCGCAGGTGAGCCTGCCCTCCACGATGGTTTCTTCTGTTTTCTAGCATCTCCTAAGTGATTCCCTGGGATTATGAGAAGATAATTACAATAATGGCCATAGAGTACTTTCAGGGACATATTAGTGGAGCTGTGGAAACATCACGTGAAATGGGGATAAGAAGTTTGAGTCATACAGAAAATGTGTCCTATGACTAAAGATCAAGATTAGATGGGGCAGCTGGTCAATGTGTTGATTTCAAAAACACTGTAGATTTAGACCATGCAAGCATTAAAATGTGTCCCCCCCTTGTCAGTATAAAATGTATTCCTTGAGGCCAGTAAAATGTTGGATAAGAAATAGGTCTTTCTTCTTTGATGGGCCCTTCTGGAGACGTGTCTTGACCTGTATCATAAAATCATCCTTTTCTAACTGAGTAAAAGAGGCAAAGCTATGCAAGCCTCCTCCTCATAATTTTGACTTGTGGGTGTCAGGCAAGTCTGTGAGCTCCCGCCCTTATTATAAACACCATCTCCAGAGGAGGCGAACATTCTTAATTTTTACAGTCACGATGCAGTCATGCTTTGAGATCATCTGAGAAGTGCTGTAGAAGCACAAAGCATTATTACTATCATTATGGCAGTAATGACTATGATTATAATGCAGTTAGGGGGAGCCGAGGAGCAATGGCAGTTGAGGGTGAGTAAGCTTTACCCCCGTATATCTAAGTAAGATTTGCACTATCAAAAACTCGTGTGTGTGTTCTGGGCACAGGGAGGCAGATGTGGGTATTGAGATCTCATTATTGAAAGATAAATACTCAAGACCATTTTAGTGAAATTGTGTTCAGGAAACATTCCATTCCATTCCATTCTACTTAGGGGCTAGAGCACAGTTTTGCTTTGTTTCAGTAATGATTTGTTGGTGTGAAATACGATTTTGCTGCATGTCACTTGGGATGTGATCGTGATCTCAGAAGCTCTAGATGCAGCAGGGGTTTGTGACATAAAGTGTTTATTTCAGATATTACTCTAACTGCTCTGGGGGACAAGAAGGGGTGACAGAAGGGGTACAGTTGGGCTTCTTTGTCATTTATTATGTTTCCCCCACTTTATTTCTGTATCTCCATTTTTGGGAATTTGTGATTTTGAAAAACTAATATTTACTCATTCAGCAAGCATTTATGCAGTATCTATTAAATGCCATTCCTAGTGTTAGCTTGTAGGATTAATGAGATGAGTATGATTTGTTCCCTGCTTTAAAGGCTTTACTGGTTAGTAAGGGAGTTAGACAAGAATCTCAGTGGCTTCGATGTGTTAAAATCAAGCTCTCCCCTTGCCCAAGTCATGATCAAATTTACACCTGAGATGTCTCTCTCTGGGGTCACTGAGTAGGTTGGATTTACGTGAGTAGAACTGGAAGCAAGGAAAGCCTGATCAAGGCCAGGGCAGAAGTATAGGTGAAAGATAAATGCCTCACTCTCATGTGTTTTGAAAGATTTTTCTTCTCTGAAACCCAAGTACTTGGCATTATTTATGAGAGCAAGTGGAGGAGAGGACTGGTTTGTTGGATTCGAATAATTTGTGTGGTTGGAACATTCAGTTCCCTGATGGTGTGGCCTGGCTGTGAGTGAGAAAAGACAGTGATCATTCTGCAGGAGTGGAAAATGCCTGGGCGTTTCCTCTGAGTTTGAGAGATTCTGTGCAGTTGAGGACTTGACTTAATCAGAAATGTTTTGTGCAAAGTTATTACAGAAGGCTAGAGTTGCGTGTCACATTTTGGATATAGCCCACATGTTGCCTAAGAGAGTGTGCACAGTGATAATGACCAAAATTGTTACCTTTTTTATGCGAGAGTGGATTGCTTAGAGAAATTTCAGAGACCTTCTTTTGGGATTTGAGAATTATTCTGAGGGTGGGGGAGGGAGAGCAGGGGAGAGAGAAAGAGAGAGGGAGAGACTGACTGAGACAGAGAGGCTAAAACAGAGAGACTGCAACTGCCTTGACTGGGGTGGATACAGTGTGTTTTGGGAGAAGACCCTAGTTGTCCATTTCAGGCAGAGGGTTCAACAAGTAAAACTCATAGGACTATAAGAAATATACTCTATAAATCCTCCCCTGTCTTGAGAAAGCTACAAGCCCACGACTGTTAAGATTATAAAGAAGCTCACTGTTTTGAATTTATAACTTTGAAAGGCCGAGTCTGTGTCACTGGGAAGACTAGGACCGCTATGAAGTATATTTACAGGGGTATTGTGTTACCCACTCCGGGGTTAAACAGCCTTGGAGAACTTCTGGAACTTTGTATGCAGATATTTGCTGTTAATTACAAAAGAGGCTTAAGTGAAGTTGCCTGACTTCACATCCGACCTGAGTGATGGAGTACGGGGCTAGCTGTTTTCCTGTTCGCTCTGTGAGTATGGAAAAGAGGAGTGACTTTAAATTGAACTGGCAAAGATAAAACCAGTAAGCCTCTTTCTTAGTACAAGTAATACACCAAACAGCAGAAGACTGATATCAAATCATCGAGAAAAATATCTTGATGGTCATTTTAACGAGACCTTGAAATAGCCTACCTTGGTTTTGCCAAACTCTTTTTTGACCTAATAGTTTCGATAATATAGAAGTCTTCTACCTTTTAGGTATCCTTTTCAGTATGGTGAATGGACTGGATAAGTTCTATAAATTCTGCATTAACATAATGTTATATTTACTTGGAAATTACCTTGTAGCATTCACTACCTGGATCATTGTTGGATTTAAAGGTGATACTCATTTATTGCCTCTAAGTAAGAAAACTTCATTGTCAGAAAACATCTTTACCAGACGCAGAAATAATATGGGTTGCACACTCCAGGATGTGAAACCACTCCCTTCTGTAGTTACATAGATGATTTTTACATCTTCTGGAGAAACAGAAAATGGTCCTCCATTAAGGTGCATAAGTGTAATTCAATTGATATTTAGTAATATCTTCTTATGGTAGGCATTATGCTAAATGTTTTCATATGTATGATCTCATTACATCATATTTTATTAAATGAGGAAACAGGTACAAGTGACTAGTAACCTTTTTTTTTAGAGATACAGAGCTAAAATGCGGCAGAGCTAAGACTTGAAGCTCTGACTTCGAGGTTCAAGTTTCTTTCCTGTGCATCTGTGGTCTTCTGAGCTCACTGATACGCTGGTGATAATTCCCTAGCTGTCAGGCAAACAGGCTGAGCCCCAGGCAATACCTTATCCCACTCACAACCACCTTTAATCCTCTCCCCAGCCCCCAAGCTAAGTTCTCACCTACTCATTGAAAGTGTCCACCTCTGCCTTTAATTCCTCAACTCTTATCTCCATTCATAAACAGTATTGAAACAAGAACTTCAGGATCCCTTTTAACTTTCAGAAATTTTGGTTTCAGAGGCCTCCTTAGTACTTACTCTGCTGTGATGTTCAGAGGCATGCTAAAGGGAATCTGTTAGTTTTAACTCCCAAATATATCTTAAATTGGTCAAATTTCCTCCCTCATCACATTTTCCGTCCCAGCTCAAGCCACCACCTTGAAAGAGGTAAGAGTCTGGACTACTGTAAAAATATTCTCCTAGTTTGCTCTTCAGAGTGTGTTCTGAGAACCAGTAGCTTCCAGATCAGACCATCACCTGCGAGCTTTAAGAAATGCAGAATGTCATGCCCCACTTTAGAGAATCAGAATCTGCCTTTTAACAAGATCCCCAAATCTTTGTGTGCACTTTAAGGTTAGAGAATTACTGTTCTAACAGACTTCCCCACACTCACTCTGCCTCCTCCATTACACTCTTTCATTTGCATCCAGGATGAGCTTTAAAAAATGTATATATGTTCTTACCATTTCTCCACTTGAAGTCCTTAATGTCTTCCCATCTCACTTGTTACAAACCCCAAACTCTTTACAATGACTTATAAAGTCCTTTAACACCTGATTCTTACCTACTCCCAAGTACACTGACTTCCTTTCAGTCCCTAAAATGCACCAAGCTTCTATCCACAAGAGTTACCCTCATTATTTCTTCCACCCAGAACAGTCCTCTTGTGCTTTTGGCATGATCTTAGTTTTCTCAACCTCTAGTCTCTGTTTAAATGTCAGATCTTGAGGAAAGTTCACCTGACCCTGTAAGTACGTCCATCTAGTTTTTCTGTATCATAACCATGCTGTCTTGCTTTAGGACTTTGTCCTACTATTATCCACTTCTCTAACAATTGCTCATTCACCCTGCTTGGACTATGTGGGGGTAAGTGTTTCACTAGCACATAACACAGTGATTAGCACAGAGAAGTTTCTCTATAAATGTTTGTGAACAAGTGAGTAAACATATTATGCTTATACTGCTTGCTTATTGAATTTTTCAGGAGTATATAATTTAAGAAAATTTGTTAATGTTTATAGTTCTTGCAATTGGTACTAGTTCTTTGTACTTTTATCTGAATTATGTTCAGTCAGCTATACACATTTTGTAAAGATTTCCTAATACTGGCTTTCAGCATTACCAGGAGAGTGATTTTCATTTCCAAGCTATTTGCAAATGTGAGCTACTTCTCATTTACTTACTATAACCAAAAAATATTGCTCTTATATCAAGTGTCCAGCCATCTCCATAATGGAAACCAGAAAATGTTTTCTACAAGTACAGTTGCTTTGGTCTAAAGTTGATGGTTGAACATATTGGACAAATATTCTTTTGGCTTTATTTTTCCTTTTTTAAAGAAAGACTGCAGTAAAGGATGCAGGGGTGAGCTCAAGGGCTGATGTCTTGAAATACTAGGCTGCAACTGATGGCTAACCCAGGGTCAGAAAAAGAAAACTCCCTTGTGATGTATCGTTGCACAATTGCATAAAGCAGATGTGTAATAGAGGCTTATATCTTGCCCCGAAACATCTGGCATTACTCATCATGAAAAGCAGGTGCCTAGGTTGGACAGACCACATGTCTATTCCAGGATGACACATTTCTGTTGTTTCTGGGTTGCATTCGAATTTTCTTTGGCTCCTGTCAACCCAAGCACGTTAATGATCAAAACGATAATACAGAGAAAGATTGCCTAAGAAAAAAGATAAACAAGGTAGCTGCTGCTTCTGGCATGATGAGGCTGTGGGTTTCAGAAAATTAGTAATCCACCCTGTGACTGACATCTCATGACGGTCCAGATGTGAGGCTGGTATACTTGTTGTGACAGGTTGAATCATGACTTCCAGGGATTGTCTCCGAATGGAGGGTTTGCTGGCTAGTTAACTCTTTGTTAGGTCGTAGCCAACCATGGGTCAGGGTGTCATAAAAGTTTGCTGAATTGTACCCTTCTCCTCACATAAGCCTCTATGTCTCACAGGGCAAAGATTTGTAAAGTACTAGAAAAAAGTTTACAAAAGTATAAACTTTAGTCAGAGTACATCTTGTAAAAACTCACTTACTAAGAGAACATGGTGAAATCACCTGCCTTGTTATGCTTTTTTACCTTGCTTTGCTTTCTCATGGAATTAAATCATTGATTGTTAGATTTCCAGGATGGAAACCATCTGGTTATTCAGGTCCATGTACACTGCTTGGATTGTGATCACTTTGAATCCCGTGCAGAGTTTGGCTGGAACTTGTTAATATTTGAGGTTCTAACAGTGTTTATCAAGGTGTGGTGTGCTGGTTATCTGCTTCAGAATTACCTGGCATGATTGTAGAAAGCATAGATCCCCGGGGCTATCCCTACAGATCTACTGAATCAGTGTCTCTGACATAAGGTTTAAAAATGTATGTTTCCATCAAATGTTCCACATGATCCTTATGAATTCTAAATTCTGAGAATTACTAGCTTCTGTTGAAGTTAAGTTTTCTATTTTTAATTATTTTCTAATAGGCTTTAAATAGAATTGGGGGTTAAAATGATCAACTTTAAAAGTAAGCATTTCATGGATCAGCAATATCCGTACGACCCTCTTTTGGCTTGTTGGCTAATGAAGATTATCTTATAGTTAACCTTTAGAAATGTGAGTATATGAATCATGTACACAAAAGTGTTTCTTTATAGGATGAAGCTTTATTTTCAGGCATGGTTTACACGGTTTGAAGCGTGTGTATGTGGGTGCATGTGTTTGGGCGTGTGTGCACGTGCGTGTAGAAGAAAGGGGAGTTAATTGGGGGCCTGTTGTGTATGAGGACTTCAGACTCCTCCTTATCCCAGGTCAAATACTTATGGAATACAAGAACCAAGAGGAATTTGTCTTTTTTTTCCCCTTAGTGGAATGATTTTAAGAAATATTTTCTTTTCTCTTTTCTTTTGCAAAAGAATAGATATCCACTATACCTAAGTGCTTCTCATGACTCTTTTTTTTTTTTAAATCTATAGTACAGAAATGCAAAACCATCATTTAAAGACCATTGAGGGTGTTTTTAGTCTTCCCAGTTAGAACCCATTTCTTAGTAACATTTATTGAACTGCAATATACAAAGAGAAAATATACAAATTAAGTTTCATCATAACCAGTACTGAGATTAAGAAACAAAACCTCATGGGCATCCCAAAAGTCTCTCTTGTCCTTAATTCTGGTCACTAAACTTTCCTAAGAAAAAATATTTTCCTGATGACTAGAAGTCATTTTATTTCCAGTGAATATCTAATCACTTTTCTGATTTTTTCCCTTAAATATTAGTCTTTCTCCAGATATTGGAATCTTTAATATCTTGATAATCAGTATTACTTCAGTCTGAACCTTTCTGACCACATGCTGACTTTTTAAAAACCCTTTCCTTTCACTAGTTTATAACTCTAGAATTTTTCTTTCACTGAGTGAAATTCTCTAGGTTTAACTTGAATCTTTTCTGTTTACTCCACATTTTGCTTCTAATCTGAAATGAACAAATTAAAATTTCAGGATGGTATTAAGTATGTAGCCAATATTAACTACAGAACACTGAGGGCAATTGTTTGAGCCAAGTTGATTTAAAACAAATGGCTGACTGTTCCATTTTCTCTAGTGGGAAAACTTGGTCAACAAGCAAACCAATTTATTGGATATAAGGGACTTGGTGCAATAGTTTATTGGGACTAGGGATAATTCAATAGGAATCGATATTTGATGTATTTGAGAGTTACAAATAAAAAGAAATATGCAACTATGAGGGACTTCACATGTTTTTCTATTTTAGTCATACATCAAGACTCAGCAAGGGGCAAGCCTATTATTGTCTGCAGGATTGAAAGAAAGGTGTCATGACAATGTGAAAAGAACACTGTACTTGGGGTCTGAAACCTTGTTGTGTGAGCAAAGGCAAGTCATATAACCTCACCAAGAATCAGTTTCCAAATCTGTAAAAAGAGAATAATAAAAATTTTCTTTGCAAAGTTGGGGTGATAGGTAAATAAGAATGTTTAACCTGTTTATAAAGAACTGTGGTTCAGTTCTTCATGCACTAAGGTTTTAAGTTAACTAGTGGTTGTAGTTGAAATTTTTATAAACTATGGTTAATGTGAAGTTTTTCTTCAAAAAAAAAAAAAGGAAATGGCAAGTGCCTGAACACAGTAACTGCTCAATCACTGTGGGCTTCCCCTTTCTTTCAGCATGGCATTTCCAAAGGAATTTAACATGGGCGGTGTCTATTCTAGTGGAAAGTAAGACAATGCCATACTATATCCTTTCCCTTACATTTCTCTATTATTGATTTCTTATTCCAAAACAAATGTATGCTAATTACACACAAATTTGGAAATAGAGATATGCCAGAGGAACTCCCTTAACCTCACACACTCTCAGAGATAGCCACAGTACATGTTGGTTTTTACAGGCATCTCATCTACCGCTGTATCTCCTTAGCATCCTTTGGAATAGTAGGTGTACTCCATATTTAAGGAACTGAAGTTTTTCCAAAAAGAGATAAAAGTAGTTGTAAATTCTTTTTGAATATTAACTATTGGCTTAGAATGGAATCCAGCAGACTTTCTGGTCTACCTGTTACTTTTTCGGTCCTTAAGGACAGATACTTGTCCCTTTAACTTCTCAAATAATTCTGGGAACAGAGATGATGACATCTCTTTTTATAAGAGGGTAGATCTAAAAGTAAATGTTAATAAACTAAAACATTAAAAAAATTCTATTTCATTAGATTTTCACTGCATTTAAAAATTAAAGCAGTTTTCTCTTTCCCTTCCTCCCTTCTTTCCTCCTTTCTTTCTATTTCTTTTTTCTTCCTTTCCTTCCTTCCTCCCTCCTTCCTCTTCTTCCTTCTCTCTCTCTCTGTCTTTCTCTCTCTCTCTTTTTTAAGGGAGTACAGCATGGTGGGAAAAATTGAATCCATTCACTCACTCATTTCTCTGCCTTGGGATATAGGTAACTTTGGCCACAGTGAAAAAACAGGGGAGATAATGCCTGCCCTGTTTTCCTCTTATGTGGCGATTGTGGAAATCAATTGTGATAATGTATGTTTTTTATGCAATAAATTGTGATAAGCTTTTTGTATTGCGATAGCAATAATAGGAAAATTAGTATGTATAAAATTAACAGAAGTATTTATGTTGAGCTATACATGAAAACAATGAACAGAGCTGACTTCATTCTCTACTTACGTTATTTTATTTCATAAAGTAGTTCATTTCTAGGTTCTAATCATTCTGCATGAGTGTATGAAGGCAGGGAGCTATACCTAGAAGTACAAG
Organism: Camelus ferus; assembly: GCF_009834535.1. Classification (NCBI taxonomy): domain Eukaryota; kingdom Metazoa; phylum Chordata; class Mammalia; order Artiodactyla; family Camelidae; genus Camelus; species Camelus ferus. Next base: position 74,653,835 of record NC_045701.1, on the reverse strand, counting down.
ATCTCCCAACTGGCTAGAATTTCTATGGATTACCTGTCACCTTTTTACTGACTTTGAATCTAAAAATTCAGAAAACAGAATTAGAAAAAGGATAATACATTTTCCAGAGCTTTAGAGAACACACACTAAACCCTTCCTTACGGACTTAACGATTAAGAACACTGAATATGGTACTCGACTATAATGCCGGGCAATGAGGTTAAAAGGGCCGTTTACCCTTGTAGTGGTTAAGTTCAGATTGCTGTCCATTTTGAATTCTTAGGGAGATGTTAATGCTGGCAATAAAAGACAATTATATAAATTAAAATTACCCTTGAAAATCCCCTAGGAAGTTTCCACTGTGGAGATCAATGTACAATCTCTCAAGAACTCCAGAATAGTTTCCTTTTTGGCATTGGAAGGAATAGCTGTTTCTCTGATTGAGCATCTGATAAGGTAATTGGTTCACTATGTGTTACTAGGTTCTAAGGGGGAGAAAATCTGTATTTAAACTCTAAGGCACTTGCTCTGTGTTTATACTTTATGTGAATGTGCTTATTATATCCTCATGCCAATCCTATGAAATGTGAATATTTTATGCTCATTTTACAGGTGGGGAAATGGAGGCTTCAAAAGACTAAATCTCTTACCAAATAATGTGTGAAAGATAACATACAGGAGAGCCTGTGACTGTGATTTAGATGAATACTATGCTATACCAGATTTTTTAGAATCATATATAAAATGAAAGTAAAATGCTTTTGAGTGAGAGTCCAAAGGTTTTTACTGAATGAATTATTGAAGTTTGGGATATTCGCTTTGAGAGTGAATGTGTACTGGTCATTCGAAGGCATACCTAGCTTCTGCTTCTCATCAGCATTCTGCAGAGATGATAACTAAAGTATGAGTTGCCATAGTTTATAAAGATTTGTTTTTGATCATGGAGGCAGCTTGCCCCACTGTATTATAGAGAACACATTGTGACTGAGCAACAAATTAAAATAATTTCATTTTTCATTTCACACCTCTGTACTGTCATTGTCCTCATGAATCTTTCATTGTGTCTCAGGGTTGGGTAATAGAGTTGAGCATTATCAGGGATAGAAGCTTTGCTGGGAAGGATGTCTATAATCAGCTGATGAAATGAATACAGTTGTCTATGCATGATGTAACTCCTCCCATATACACCCCACAGAAAGCCCTGAGTAAGGGAAAACAAACCCACAGCAGCATGTTTACCTTTTATTCATGATTGCACAGTTCTTGGCTTCAATACTCTGGGATGAGAAATGGTGATATGGATATCAAGAGTTAAGGTGAGGCTCTGAGAAACAGGAAACTTTATATAAACCTCTCTCGTAATGATTGTGATCAAATTACTTAATGTTCCTCTGTTCTTTCTAAGAGGAGATTAGCTAGGAAATAATTTTCCAAAGCTTACTTAGAGCAATTAACTCAAATAGTTGCCCAAATGTTTTAGATTTTCGTGACAACTAAACTTGTTGTTCTCTTTTCGTGGCTCTAGATGAGAATTCCTTGCATCTCTCTTAGGATGAGTCTCTGGCTTCTTTTCAGTCATTATTTCTCATCTCCTCTCCTCTCCTCCCTTTCAGCGCCCTCCCTCTTAACTTTCCCCTCCCCGCTCCCATCATATGGCTGCTCCACAGGAAGAATCAGCTTAAACGGATTTGTTAAATTATACATTTTATCTACTTCCTAGGGTCAATTTTATTCTTTCTATTAAGCCCCTGTTGCTACAGAACTTCCTCCATTTTTAATGTATGAGCTGCCATAAAGTACTATACACTTTTTAACTTTTGAGTTTGAAATTGCCCTAATTGCTCTGTTTTGTAAATTTGCATGGGTTGGCAGCTCCATGTTTTATGCTTCTCTTCACTTTCTCCCTTCCCCTTATGCCTAAGAGAATGCTGCTGGTGGCCCACACTCCAGAAACCGTGGCTCAGACCACTCATGAGCTAGGTGACCTTGGCTCTTTCATAACTTATCTACATCTTAGTTTCTTATCTACAAAATGCAGCTGATAATAATAACACCCCATGGAGTTGATGTGAGGATTAAGTGAGATGATGCATTTAAGTTCTTGGCATACTATACACGTTAAGGAAATGTTAAGTATTGTTATGATTCACCATCTCAGTTCTTTTGTATTTGAAACATGATCTGTGCTTTGTAGTTCATGATCACTTGGTAACAAATGTAATATGTTATTTTGTCTTAATTTCATTTTTCCCATCCATACCAATGGCTCTTTACTTACATTTTCCTCTTCAAGCTACAACCCTATTTCTCTGCCTTCAATGTTACAGAGCTTTAAGGAGTATTCTGTATTGTCAGCTTTGAGTTCAGAGTTTTAGAGGCCTTCAGATCTGAAAAGATTGTGGTGCCGTTGTCCCTAACATCTACCCATTTATAAATCAAAATAAAGTTGCATTTTTAAAATAACACAAAATCCCGTAATAACTACCTCTAGTTTACAGATGAAAAATGTGAGCTTTAAAAGATGAGATTAAAATAGATTTTTAATTTTATGTTCATAAATTTCTGAATCAATTCACTGTATTTGAACTTTTAACTTTCTTACAGGGGCCACTGTTGAGCTGTTTTTAGTTTCTGTGTTAAGTAATTCAGTCTTGTAAGCCAGTTGCATTTCTTTGAGATACAATCACATATATGTGTGTACACATACTGGTATATGCATATATATAGTTTTAAATACATAGTCATGGCACATTTCAAAGTATATAAAGTCTGGAGAGAAAAGATAAAGACAGCTGTCACATCTGCCATTTGCTAGCAGATTTTTACATAGGTTTCTCAACATATATGAGTCTCCTCTCCTGAAGATTGGGTCATAACAATATTTTCTCATCAGGGTTGCTGTGAAGATTAGGGAAGATTATGCAGGCAACACCAAAGAGAACTTATTATGCACTGCATAACTTCAGTGAATTAAATTTAAAAGTGACATACTTTCTTAGTTTCATTAAACCATTTAGATGTGAAATCAAGGTCCCTACTTAATAATTGTTACCTCCCTATCCACTGCTCTTCAGCAACTGGTTCCTGGCTGCTTAGTGAGCACACTGTCTTTTTCTCACCAGTGTGTGAGCTCCAAGAAGAAAGTCTTGTTTCATTTCAAGGGGCGGGACAAGGGGCAGATATGAAAAACAACACCCACTTCATAGACTTGTTGAAAGGTTTAAATGCAATTATTCGTAAAGTACTCACCATACAGACAAATGTGGAAACACTTGTTATTAGGAAATGCTTAATAAATGGGGCCATGTTGATTGTTATTGATAAAAATCTTTGGAAGCAGGGTACATTCCAGTTTTTGGCCAACATCAAATTCAAGGTTCAAGATTTGCAGTAAGTGGTGGTGAGAGAGAGGGTGAGGTGAAGACAGAATTAACACAGAAGCAGGCATAGTATACATAGGGAATGGCATTAGTCCACATAATTTTCATGGATGGTGATTCACAGCCAAGCTTTAAAAAAAAACAAAACAAAACTATACTTTCTTGTTGCCTGCTATGGAGAATGGGTGATATAAATAAGAAGGTCTTTATTTTTCTGAGAGTCATGGAGTTTAGGTACAATCTGAGGGTAGTTCCTGAGTCAGAGCTGAAATTTTCAGCATTCTAAAGGGGAAAAGTTAGGTCAAGATTCTGTCTTTATTTGCAGTGTGACCTCAATCAACTTCCCTCAAATTTAGGTGTTCTCATCCATAAACCGTCTCCTCACAGAACTGTGAAAGACTCACAGATAAAGGGAACAATGGTGGAGAGCCAACAGTCTGAAAGAATTCAGTAGAATTCAGTACTGCCTATTGAAGCTAAATTTTTTTTCTTGATTTTAATGAAGTAATATTCCTCTGGCTAAATATTTTGTAGAACATGGTTAGTTCTACAATATATCAAAGGAAAGATGTACTTTTTTTCCCTTGAAGTATAGTCAGTTACAATGTGTCAATTTCTGGTGCACCGTACAATGTTCCAGTCAGGCATATAAACACATATATTTGTTTTCAAATTCTTTTTCATTAAAGGTTACTGTAAGATACTGAATATAGTTTTCTCTTCCATACAGAAGAATTTTTTAAATCTATTTTTATATACAGTGGCTTAACATTTGCAAATCTCAAACTCCTATAATTTATCCCTTCCCACCCTTGGAAAGGTGTACTTTGATATATGTTTGTTTATTCTATTTCATAAGAAATTAATTATAATAGTCAATTAAGTCTTTAGATATTCTGATCTTTTATTTTAGCTGTGAATAATCTGGTAAGTTTGTGTAAGATTCAGATATTCATAGTAGCAGGTAGTATTGCCTACCTATGTATGGGACTCAATTTTTTAAAATTATGATATTAAGTTACCAAGGTTAAACAATTTGTCAGTTTCTTTTGGCACAACCTTTCAGATACTGGTAAATTGAACATTTCCGGAACCAATTATATACATCACAAATAGCAATAGAAATATGCTACATTTGCAAATACACTCTTATCTTTAGATTTTTATTATTCGATTAGCACCTTAGCTTAAGGTATAGTTCAAGTACTAAAGGGAGGACTACTGAATCGTTTATTAGACAAAGAACATGAAATCACTCACTCTCCTGAGTGAGCTTCAAATTTCAAGTGCATCTGGAGCTAGGAAATGCCAACTAATTTGAAAAGGAAATAGTCACAATCTCATTGCCAATATTTTCTGTCTTAATAAAACTAAGAAGTATGAATAACATTTTTCCTTTAGCTGTTTCTGGGCAAAAATTTATTTACCTTCTATAAATCTTTCCTACATACCAAAAATAGTCACACTTCAGAAATACAATAGATAATAATGGCTGTTTTGTAGAAATGTCTTCATTGAAGAAAATGATCACTCTAATATTTAAACATTTATGGAATAACTAAGGTGGTTACAAGGGAAGTTACTTTCAAGTTTCTTGATTCATGGTACTCGTTTAGCTGTGGGAATATCTTTTTAAGTTTGTGTTCTTATTAAAAGGGATAATCAAAGGCTAAATATAACTAGAGATCCTCTGGGCAACCAATATACAATCATTTAGTAAAAGAGAAATTAGAAGGCTTATACAATAAAGCATTTTTTTTTCCAAGTAGAATTTAAAAATTAACAGGGACCAGATGCTAATTAATAGAATGCATTACTAAGGGTGGATTGCCTGATCCAGTACTTTAACAAGCATATTTATTCATCTTGAAAGCCAAGGCAAAATGCTTTTGAAACTAGGTCAAAGGGAGAAGTGGTTTTTCTTAGACTATTGTATGATCTAATATTGCTTAACTTCTATATTGTAGAGTAAGAGACCACAACAAAGATATTATGTGATTTGTTTACATTTCAAAGAAACACATAAAAGACTTTCATTCTGCAGAGTTGAGAATTTATGTGATTCCTTTATAGTTGATTCCAGGACATTTTTTTAAAGAACTTTAATGACAATAGGTTTTCTGGTTTTTTTCAGGTCTTACACTAAGCAATGTTTGATGTATAAAATTAGAATGATCACAAACATTATCAATTTTTATTTAATCAAATATGTAAAATCTTTGCTATAACTTTTTAGTTTTGTGATTTTGGTTTGTCATGTATGAACTTGTATATTCCTATGACTTCAGTGCTATATTGATATATAATAATTTTAAGAGTTAGGCTGCAATGGGCTAGTTGATATAAAATTACATTTGTAGACATTAAATTGAACATCTATGAATTTAATTTTTTTTGTTAATACCTTTTTTTTGTATATATATATTTTATTGACATATAGTCAGTTTACAATGTTGTGTCAATTTCTGGTGTATAGCATAATGCTTCAGTCATACATGAACATAAATATATTCGTTTTCATATTTTTTTCACCTTAAGTTACTGCAAGATATTGAATATAGTTCCCTGTGCTATACAGTATGAACTTGTTGTTTATTTTATATACATTATTTAGTATTTGCAAATCTTGAACTCCCAATTTATCCCTTCCTAGCCCCTTCACCTCTCTGGTAACCACAAGTTTGTCTTCTATGTCTGTGAGTCTCTTTCTGTTTAATAAATAGGTTCATTTGTCTTTTTTTTTTTTTTAGATTCCGCATATAAGTGATATCATATGGTATTTTTCTTTCTCTTTCTGGCTTAGTTCACTTTGAATGACAATCTCCAGTTTCATCCATGTTGCTGCAAATGGCATTATTTTATTATTTTTATAGCTGAGTAGTATTCCATTGTATAAATATACCACAAATTCTTTATCCAATCATCTGCTGATAGACATTTAAATTTTTTAGTTTTTGTATTTTGGGGCCAATATATTTTTTTATATCTTTAGTATTTTTGTAGTTCTTAAATCTTGCTCCCATAGATAAAAACATTTTAAAAAAATCCCAGGTTATTTCCTTCTGTCCCTCCTATGTGTCACAATTGATTGTTTTACTACCTAACATGTTTGTTATTGCTGACAACTGCTTATAAAGTGCAACCATATTTTTAACTTTTCATCAAATGTGAAGTAATTATACAGTCTTTTATTGCATAATTAATCATAATAGTTTGTACCTAATGAAAGGTATTCAAGATTTAACCTCTTACAGTTTCAATGTACTTCCCTATCAGAATCCCAGCTGGCTTTCTGGGAGACACTGACAAACAGATTCTAAAATTCACATGGAACTGCATAGACTAGCCAAAACAATCTTGAAAAAGAAGAACAAAGTTGGAAGACTCACACTTCCCCATTTCAAAACCTACTACAGAGCTATAGGTAATCAACACATTGTGGTATCGGCATGAGGATAAACATATAGATTGGTGGAACAGAATTAAGAATCTAGAAATAAACCCTAGCATTTTGGTCAATTCATTTCTGACAAAGGGACCAAGTCAATTCAGTAGAGGCAAGAATGGTTTTTTTTTCAACAAAAGGTGTTGGGATAACTAAATATTCATATGCATAAGGATGGATTTAGACTTCTACCTAATATGATGTACAAAAAATGAACTCAAGGTAGATTCTAGACTTAAAACTAGTAAGTTCTTAGAAGAAAGCAGTAGTGATTCTCTGTGATGTTGGGTGATTTCTTAGGAATGACATCAAAACATAATAAAAGAGAAGATTGGTGAGTTACACTTCGTGAAAATTAAAGACTTTGGTGCTTCAAAGGACACCATGAAGAAGGTGAAAAGATAACCCACAGAATGGGAGAAAATATTTGCAATCATATATCTGCTTAGGCAGTTTAATCTAGAACACTTACAACTCAGTAAGACAAACAACCTAATTAAAAAATGGACAAGGGGTTTGAACAGGCAGTTCCCTAAAGAAGATACAAGAATGTTGAATAAGCACTTAAAAAGATGCTCAAAATTGTTTGTTATTAGGGAAATGCAAATCAGAACCACAATGAGATACCACTATACCTATGGAATGGCTTTAATAAAAAAGAGAGAAAATAACAATTGTTAGTAAAGATGTGAGAAATTGGAACTCTCACACATTGCTGGTGGGATTGTAAGTTACAATTACTCTGGAAAACAGTTTAGCAGTTCCCCAAGAGGTTAAGGATAGATTTACCATATGACTCAGCTGATTCTCAGAATCAGAGAAATGAAAACGTATGTTCACACAGAAATGTTTATACAAATATTCATAGCAGCATTACTTACTAATAGCCAAAAAATTTGAAACAATCCAAATACCCACCAGTTGATAAATGGAAAAACAAATGTGATAGCCATACAATGGAGTGTTATTCCATTATAAAGAGCAATGAAGCACTGCTACATGCTGTAACATTGAAGAACCTCAAAAACGGTACGCTAATTTAAAGAAGCCAGTCAAAGAAGATCACATGTGCTAGGATTCTGCTTATATGAAATGCTTAGAATAAGCTAATCCACAGAGACAGAAAGTAGATCAGTAGTTGCCCATGAATGGGAGAAGGGCTGAGGGAGGAAATGGGAGTGACTGCTAAATGGGGATTAAGTTTCTTTATGGAGTGACGAAAGTGTTCGAAAGTAAGAGCATGATGATAGTTGTACAACTCTTAAATATACTGAAATCCATTGTATGCTTTAAATGAATGAGCTTTATGGTATGTAAATTAAATATCAGTAAAGTTGCTTAAAAAATGAGGTAACCTCCAAAATGTGATAAACTAAGCGGCATAGGAATACGTCTTATAATAGTTACTTATAACACTTTTAAGAGCTGTGCTTCTATTTCCTCTAGAAATAGTCCGACCATATCCATTTCATGTACTCATGTCTGTTTATCTGTGTTTACCTGTCCTTCCTGTCTCTATCTGTATCTCTATATATTTGTTTATAAAATTAAAGCACTATAGTAAGATACATTTTAAAATCTGGGTAATACAGCACTGTCTTCCCATGCTTTAATAAATATCACTTTAGGTTATTTTAGTTTAATGTGCACTGAGCTAATAAAACCACTTTGATGCTTATGCTTGATATTAGCAGATGCACTTAGCAGTTATGGATCATAGCTAATACTAAACAGCCTCAGATGAGTTGTCTCTTTCTCAGTCTTGACATTCTTATTAAAGTCCAAGAAAATTCTGACTAATTTAAGAAATAGGCTGAAAGACACTAGAATTACCTGGGGGAAGACAGCTCGTTGAGAATCTTTTAGTATTTGAAGTATAGGGACCAGTTTATACCTCCATATACTCTGAGAAATATTCTTGAAGACCAGAAAGAATAATTTCGTTACTGTCTCAGGAGGAAACTTCTAAGAGCAGGGATTTCAAACACCTAAACGACTTACAAAATGTAAGCCTGGCATTTTTTTCTCTCATCCATAGGGAAAAAATCAATTTACAGGAGCCACCTTGGGCATAATGGCTTAGAGACAGATTACTTCCTTAAGTAGGCCAATCAAGCATTTTATTTTTCCTGGTAAATCTGTAGTTCCAGTTGGGAAGGTTCAGTATGGACCAAATATTTATATTAGTTTTGATGTGTTTTACATCAGTCATTCATGATTAAGAACAACTTCTAGTGACAAAGATCAGTTGAATTGACAACCCAGGCTAGCTTTGGACAAAATTAGGTAGTTGATGGAGCTGTTCTTTGGTAGGCTCTTTCTTTTCCTTTTTCTTTCTTGAATTATATGTCTTCCTGGTAGGCAGCATGGTGTAGTAAAAAAAGCTTTAGGCCTGAAAATGAAATCCAGTTCCCCACATCCGTGCAAGTGGTTCATCTGGTCCCAGTTGCTGAACCCGTCTGAGTATCTCTTTCCTCATATTCAAGAGGAGGATTATCAGTCCTAGTTTATGGAGCTGATATGAGCATTAAATGACACAGTGTCATATTGTGCATAAGAAGCAAAAAAAGCAACAAAATGTTTCCTTTCTCTTCCTCTCAAGGTCTCCTGTCACAAAAGATAGCAGTAAATTTAAACCATTTTAAGAAGTTACTGTCTTACTAAGTTACTGTTTATTAGGAACATTTGAGTTTAGCCTGTAGAATTTTAAACAGCGTCAGAGGTATGGAAGGGAGACATTTGAGGACACAAAGAACACTGTGCGTTCTCTTAAATAATATTGTGGACGAGATCATGCACATCATTTATTGATTCTGGCCAGTTTGCTCATGTGGTTATACAGGTTATCAGCTAGCTGGCCAAGGATGTTTGGCTTGATGGCTTTGATGTAATGAGAATTTATGAGACATTTTAAAATGATGACATACAATGAAATATTATTCAGCCTTATAAAGGGATAAAATTCTGACACTTGCTAATGGATGAACCTTGAAAATGTTATGCTAAGGGAAATAAGTCAGACATAAAAAGATAAATATGGTATTCTACTTATACAAGATACCTGCAATAGTCAGATTCATAGAGACAGAGAATAGAATAGTTGTTACAAGAGGCTGGAGGAAGGAGGAATGGGGAGTTGTTCAATGGGTATAGAGTTTCAGTTTGCAATGATGAAAAAGCTCTAGAGATGAATAGGGGTGAAGTTACACAATAATGTGAATGTACTTAGTGCTGCTGGCTGAACTATACACTTACAATGTTTAAAATCTTATATTTTATATTATGTATATATGCCACAATAACAAAGGTAAACTGTTGAATACAGAATAAGTGATATAATATAAACAGTAGAAGGTGCATAGATTCAAGGGCTTGAGAACACAATTCACAGATTGAGAGAAAATATTTGTAAAAGACATGTCTGATAAAGGACTATTACCCACAATATACAAAGAACCCTTAAAACTCAACAATAAGAAAATGAACAACTTGATTAAAAAATGGGTCAAAGACCTGAACAAATACCTCACTAAAAAAGGATAAACAGATAATAATAGTCTTTGAGAATCTGTTCCACGTCATTATGTCATTAGGGGCATGCAAATTAGAACAAAGGTGAGATATCACTAAACACCTATTAGAACGGCCAAAATCCGGAATTCAGATATCAAAAGCTGGACAGGAACTCTCATTCATTGCTGGTGGGTATACAAAATGGTACCGCCACTTTGGAAGACAGTTTGGCTGTTTCTTACAAAAGTAAACATACTTTTAACATATGATCCAGCAATCATGCTCCTTGGTATTTACTCAAAGGAGTTGAAACTTAGGTCTACACAAAATCCTGGATACAGACGTTTATAGCAGTTTTGTTCGTAATTGCCAACATTTGGAAGCAACCAAGACATCCTTCAGTAGGTGGGTAGATAAATAAAGTGGTACATCCAGATAATGAAATTTTATTCAGCAGTAAAAAGAAATAAGCTATTAACCTGTAAAAAAATGAGGAAAACTTAAAAGCATATTACTAAATGAAAGAAGGCAATCTGAAAAGGCTACCTACTATGTGATTTTAACTCTATGAAATTCTAGAAAAAAACAAAATTATGGAGACTTAAAAAGATTAGTGATAACCAGTGGTTTGGGGGGGAGAAATGAACAGGCAGAGCAGTGAGGATTTTTAAGGCAGTGAAACTATTTTGTAGATATTGTAATGGTGAATATTTGCCATTATACATTTGTCAAAACTCATAGGAAGTACCAAGTGTGAACCCTGTTGTAAACGATGGACTTTGGATGATAATGATGGGTAGGTTGATCAAGTATAACAAATGTACTACTCTGGTGGAGGATATTAATAATAGGGGAAGTTATGCATATATGGAGTTTGTGTATGGGAAATCACTGTACTTTCCCCTCAATTTTTCTGTAAGTCTAAAATTGTTCTAAAAATAGTCTATTTTTAAAAAGTGCACAAAAGGTGGATTTTCACAAACTGAAGTCATTTTATAACAACACTCAGGTCAAGAAATAGAAATACCAGAACACCCCCGCCCTCCTGCCCCGACCCTGTGTAACTCTCATGATCCATTATCGCCTTGCCATAAGTAACCACTATCCTGGCTTCTAAAAACATAGATTAGATTTTCCTGTATTTTTTTTTGACTTGATAAAATTGGAATAATAAGGTATATATTCTTTTGTATCTGGCTTCTTTCACTTGTCCATTTTGTTTGTGAGAGTCATTAATATTTTTGTCTGTAACTGTAGATTGTTCATTTGTATTGTTGTATACTATTTCATTGTGTGAATATCCTTAATTTATATATCCACTCCACTGCTGAGGGGCATTTGAGGACTATCCTGTTTTGAGCAATTATGAAGCATGCTTCTATGAATGTAGTGCATTGTGCATTTTTTTTTTTTTTTTTTTTTTTTTTTGGTGAGCAGATGGATGCATTTCTTTTGAGTTTATACCTGGGAGTAGAATTGCTAAGCCGTAGGGTTTGCATATATTCAACTAGGTAGATACGGTCAAGCAGTTTTCCAAAGGAGTTGTACCAGTTTACATACCACCAGCAGTGCATGTGTGTCGCGTTAGCATGTGTCTTCACTAGCCTCACCAATTTTTTCCTTTTTTAAAAATTTTAGCTATTCTGGCATATCAGCTCATAGCATTTTTGAAATGACTTCTCAATTGCCTCTATCACACATACCTAGGTATCTCTGCTTTTGGTTAGGTTAATACTCAAATTTTTTTAAAAATCCCTTTTTTTTAAACCTTACATCTAAATTCTTATTTCAATGATTTATTCATAAATAAAACAGTGGATTTTTGGTCTGGGTTCCACTTTTGTTTTCCTGGCAGACACTTCAAAAGATAACTGTTAGCATCAAGATTCCAATGTCCTGATATGAATAAATTAACTATTGTCTGCAAAGTTAAAAGTCTAGCTTAATGCTTTTGAAATATTTTGACAACTCTTTTACTGATGTAAGTAATTTAGATGGCCTGCTTTTATGGAGAAGGAAAATCAAAACAGTTTGAAATCTCAGATGGGTAAAATTATTGATATATGCTAATAAAAGTTAATTATTTATCTACTAGTATCCAGGATATGTAGAAAAATTAGGCTGTTGACTGGCAGCTAAATATAAATGACATAAAATCTTACTGATTCAGATTAATTGAGACAGTCATATAATTTAAGTTATATAAAAATTTTGGTTTTTTAAAATTTTTATTTTTGGGGGGAGAGGAGAAATTAGGTTTATTTATTTATTTAAATGGAAGTACTGAGGATTGAACCCAGGACCTTGTGCATGTTAATCACACAGTCTACCATTGAGCTATAGGCTCCCCAACAAAGTTTAGTTTTATATATTGCAAATATATGCTATAAAATTGGTAACTAAAGTGTTTCAGAGGTCATTTAGGAATTTGCTGAATTCCTAAAAAGTGAATGGATAAGAATTTATAATACATTACCTGATTAAGGATTGATAACAATAATGTAATAAAATTCATGTTGTCAGTTAAACATAAACTTTGCAGTACCATATATATTAGTGATTTGATTGATACATAATTACTCCTTTTTTTAACCTTTCTCTGATCTATCACAAATTCAAAATGAGTAGATTATGAATTAACTAATAAAGTGTTTCTGTAACACTTTAATCTTCAGGGATTCCCAAAATTAAAATTACATGCATCCAAACAGAGCGATTATTTGCATATCAAATCATTTATATGGGTTGATAACATGTGCATATAAGTTTCCAAATCAATTAGCCATCATTATGCCTTGCTATAACTTCCAAACAGCATTATACTATTAATAATGTGTTTCTAGATGTTCAATCATGTTACAGAATATATTCGTAGTTCTGTCAGTCTTGTGTCTATCCTCAGCTGTCACTCAAGGTGCAGGCAGCTGAATGGTTGAAAACATTTTCAAATTCACTTTAGAGTTCAGCCCCAGGTCCACACCACTCTAGGATGGCTGAATCTCTGTGATTTTGAAACAAGGACCATCATGAGTCTTCTTATTTAGCTATCCTGGAGGGGCATATAAGGATGTCCTTGAGGTATTTAATTAGATGGAATCATCCCTATCCTAGGGTTATTGGGGGTTTGCCCAGGGTTTATAATACTTAGTTGCTACTTTGAAAGGCTTCTGTGCCAGTTGAAAAATTATACTTTATAGTTTTCAAATGAGCAAGGAGAGTTCCAACACCATTTCCTTCACCACAAAACTAACAGAAGTGTTCTTCAGTTGTTATTTTCATTTGTTGTTGTAGTAAGGTCATTTTTATTGTTTACTGTGATTTTGGGGAAACTGCAGTCCCATCCCTAACTTGATTCTAGGAAACCCTTTCTTACTTTTTTATTTCATTTTCTGTTAAATTTCTGACTGCCCTATATCACCCGTTGGCTTACATTAGATTTGGATAATGTCAGTTATCTTCCTGGTACACACTGGTATGCTAGAATATACTCTTCTAGTTTTTGTCTGTTTTGTTCACTGCTCCATCCCCAGTGTCTAGAATAATGCTGGGCACATGGTAGTTCCCAGTAAAATTTTCTTGGACTAATGAGTGATAAATGGCAATTTTAGCTTCAGGTAAATGGTAGCAATTTAAAAAATTAGAATTGAAATTGTAACTTAAATCCATTTTTTTTTTAGATATCATTGGTAGAAGAATACATTTATCTTATGTAAAACTTTCAGATGTTCAAAGAAGGTGAACATCAGGAACTCCTCTCCTCTTTTGTTATAGGAAGTTGCAGAAAGTTGCCTAGTTTTTCTTAGTTCCTTTACTGCCAAAATCTTTGAAAAGACAAGTTGTCTTTTCTTCTTTGCTGATAGGCCAGCCTCCTTACCTGCTCCTCCTCCCATTGCAGTCTGGCTTCTCCGCTGTCATTTTCCTGGAGTTCCTCTCACTAATGTCACCAAAGATCCAGTGGTCTCTTCCAAGACTCCCCCCCCCCCATTTGACTCTTCTGGTGGTTTGATCCTCATAGCTTATTCGTTTCTGTGAAACTCTTTCCTTGGCTTCGGTTTCTCCCTTTCTTCTGGTTCTCCTCCTAACTTACTGCTTATTTATGGGCTCCCTTTCTGACTTCTTTCTGCTTACTCTTGCAGGGAGACTAGGTCTTCCTCTGCCCCACTTCTCTTCTTACTATGTATCTTTCCTTCTGTGAGTCCATTCATTTTCTTGACTACACCCTTCTTCTCCTTGCTGTTCACTTTCTAGTCTAAATCACCAGCTCTAACCTCACTCTTGAGTCTCATACCTTTATGCTCAAAAACTTTCTACACTTCTGTACCTCTGTCTACCTCAGAGTGAACATATTCAAGTTCAGCTTATTCAAAATTTAAGTTAATGCCAATTCCTAAAATTTGTACCATCTCCTGTCTTCCTTAATTTAGGTAATAGCATTACCATCTTCTCAGATACTCAAGCAAGAAGAGTAATGTTTATTCTTGACTTCTTTCTTCCACACATCCAGCCAGGCACTTAATCCTATAAATTCTAAAATAAAGTTGATTTTCATTATTCACAGTAATATGTTCTATGGTCACTTTGACAATAAATTAACAAATATGGACTCATTGCCCATAGGGGAAATAAAGGATTAGGTACCTGTGAGGCTCTCTCAAAAATATTGAGACTCACAATATTTTTGTTAACTGATAAACACATAACCTTATTTTGTGTGTTTTTGTTTAAGGACACCTTACTTAAGATATATTATTGATTCACGGACACTGAGCTCATAGTCAACAAATAGCACTGTAACTCATGCCTGGATGAAATTATCTAACATACGTGTTTTCTCCATAAGGCATATCACAACCTTCTTGCACTTAGGAACACTAAATAACATTATGCTTGGGGGGCATTTAAACAGTGAAATCATACACTCACACAAAAGCACAAAGATATGAAAAACGTGGCACTAAATGGACCATAAGAAAGACACTTGTTTTCAGTATGAAAAACCGAAACAGAAAAACAGAGCATTACCTTGTTTGACCTCAGCTGGGAATATATGCACACACTGGGCGACTCAAATTTTCACCACCCTTTGTGTCTGTGAGTGACTACAAAAGGGATATGGCATTGATTTGGGGGTTACAAAATTTTTTTAACGAGTGGATATTTTTGCAAATGCAGACTTTGTGAGAATTTAGGATCAACTGTCCGTCTGAATCCCACTTCTTCATTTCCATTGTTTACTTCAAAATCTTAACAATTTCTTCTCTTGTTACCCTAAACAATCCTGTTAGCAAAAAAATCATTGGTAATTGACCCACACCAACTAAATACAAGTCCCAATGGCTCAGAGTGCATTTCAAAATGGCTGTCATCTTGTTCCCATTCCACAGGAAACATGATATAATCACGAAGAGAGGTCACACTAGGAGTAAATGCCAGCAAATGCTTCTGTGTTCTAGTTGCTTTAATTTTAGTGCACATCCTCATTATTAACACATCTTCATTACTCTTATATTTTACATTCTCTGATACCAATAGTTTTGGCTATTTGCTGTTTACTCCCAAATGTCCTATTATTTTAAATACAAAATCAATCCCTTATGTTTTTTATAATAAATTAAATACTCTGTACAGTATTTTTATATCTTAATTTCATTAGAGCACATGCCATAAAAAAGGAAATCTCAAAAACTTATCTGGATAAAAACCACTTATTTATAATAAAATATATTTTTAGAATATTGTTAGTCTACTTGTTACACAGGTTTGTAAGAAGAGAAATTGGTTAAAAAAAGACATTGTATGTGTTGTTTTAAAAAAAATTTAAGAAATAGCTTCAATTCAGTAAAATCTAGTTTGGAAAGATGCTAGACATTTTGGAAGCAGAATTCACAAAGCTTAATGATATAGGTGGAGAAGGAGGGATTAAGGGGTTGAATACATACAGGATATATTAGGGTTCTCCTGAGAAACAGAACCAATAGGACAAATGGACGGATAGATGAATGGATAGGTGGGTGGGTGGATGGATGGGTAGATAGATAGATAGATAGATAGATAGATAGATAGATAGATAGATAGAACGAACTACCTCATGTGATTATGAAGGCAGGAAGTCCCCAGTCTGCAGTTGGCAAGCTTGAGACCCAGGAGAGGCAATGTATAATTCGATTCTGACTCCAAAAGCTAGAGAAGCAGGAGAGACAATGGTACATATTCCAGTCCAAATGTTGGCAAGCTTGAGACTCAAGAAGAGCTGATACTTCAGGTTGGAAACGACCAATGTCTAACTTAAGCAGTCAGTCAGGAGTCAGTAGGCTTATTTAGCCTTTTTGTTCTATTGAGGTCTTCAGTTGATTGGTTTAGGTCCACCCATATTAGGGATAGTATTTGCTTTACTCAGTCTACTGAGTCAATTTTGTTTTTAACCCTAACCCTAACCCTATCCCTACTGATTCAAATGTTCATTTTATGCAGATACAACCTCACAGCCACACAGAATAATGTCTGGCCAAATGTCTGGGCACCTTGTAGCCCAGTCAATTTGGCACATACAATTACCCATCACACAGGATTCCTTCATTTAACAAGTATGCACTCAGTGTGTTAAATCTTTGTCAACATCCCTGTATTAACTAAAATTTCATCTTTCAACAAAGAATTTTAAAACTAAAGTCATCTTAGAAATTGTATCCATCTGAATCATTTCTACAGGTAAGAAAGTAAGGCCCACAGATATACATATAATTCTGGACTATCATGATCTGTTATAAACTGTTAATAAAAGTATATGGCCAATAAAAAATCTCTCATAAATTGACCAGAGTTCAATTGCTTATTTGTTCATTCATCTATTTGCTCAAGAAACATCTAATGTTAGGTGAACGAGGATCAGATCCTGGTACTAATGTTATTTTATAGTTAGTTTCTCTGGGGGAAAATCATAAAACAGAAAGTGATAATATCAAGAACAGTTCAGGGAAATAGTTTGTAAATGATAGTGTAAAAAATCTGACTTTATTTTTCCTTGGTAAGTAATAACATTTGAAATCATGGATGTCCTTTGCTGTGATCCACCTTTACATTCTAGAAAACTCATTTATATGCTGATGAATTTAATACATTTTGCCCTCATTTTTAGATGAACATCATTGAGTTACTTGGGTGTTAGCAAGAAAAATTAAACTTCTGAAGTGCTTCATTCGGGAATAGAAATTGGGTGTTTTATTGTATTTCTCTCTAATGGATGAAAAACTAGAAAGGATGCATTTTTATCTATGAGAATCTTGTTTTTTATATCTAAAATGTGTTTTACTATTGCTTGAAAGCTATCATAAAGCTTTTATCTCTCCCTGCATTCATAAATGCTTGTGTGTATGTATCTGTAACAAGACAAACACCACACAAGACTTATGTATGTATGTGTATCGATTAACTTTTTTTCCTTCTGGGATTGAGATTCACAATCTAATACTGAGGAGGAGGAGTAAAATTGTGCAACATAATGGAAAGACTATTTGCTTTCGACCTCTGCCTTTCCAGTAAAATTATGTTGCTGTTGGTATCAGAGTATGTAAAATATGAGTAATGAAGATGTGTTAATAATGAGGATGTGTTCTAGAACTGTAGCTTCCTCTTTCCAGTAGCATTATTAATCAAGCAGACAATGTGCTAGATATTAGGGAAATAAGGATAAAAAATATATAGTTCTTTTCCTGATTCTCATGGAAGAGAAACATATGCATTATATTATAGGGAAGCAGCTGGAGTTGGTTTCTTCCACTGTTAAATGGGATAATAATAATAATAGTAGGTATTTCATACGTTATCAGTTTTAGATTAAATGGTATTGTATTAGATTTTGCCCCATATCTCAGTGGCTTTCTAAAACCAACATGCTTCTTTCTCTTCTCACGTGAGGGCTGCATATTATCTGTGATTTTGCTGGACTTGATTGTTCTTTGTTGGGCTCTATGAGTCTTCTCATTCTGAGAGTCTTGTTAAGGGTGCATGTTTGAACGTCCTGTTCTTGTGGTGAAGACATGAGTAACAGAGCCAGAGCCAGAGCCAGACTATATGTAGGCATGTAAAACTTCTGCTCAGAAATAGGGCACATCTGGTTTACCCACATTTTGTTGGCCAAATCAAGACACATGGCCAAGCCCCAGATCGACAGATAAGGAAGAATACTTTCCCTTCTAGGAGCATGGCACAAATGAGAGGCATATTTAAGAACAAATAATACAACCTAGCCCAATATGTAATATGTGTAAATAACACGTTAAAGCATTTATCACATCTGGCACACAGTATGCATATGATGTTTATAATTGTACAATAACAGCAGTAATGATGGTAGGGGTTAAATTATATAGAAACACAGATAATTGAGAAATTTGATTTTTGCAGGGGGATGCAGGACAGCATTACAGAGGAGGAGATATTGGGCCATTAGTTCAGGAGAGAAAGGGAGAAAAGTAGTTCCAGGTGGAAGAATATAATGGACAAACAGTGCATAGAAACACAGTAAGACAGAAACAGAGTAGGCTAGAGGCAAAGTAGGTATGATATTTATGACCCTTCCTGGAAGTGATGTCCCATATCTAAGTGTAACATTTATGACAACTTCAGCTGTAAGTAACAGAATATTTCATTAAAAGTAGCTTAAATTACAAAACAAAACATGTATTATACCACTAAACAAGAAGTCTTAAGGTGGTGAATTTCAAGATTCATTATTATAAGGAATGTCTTCAGTGACCTAGGATTTTACCTTTCCATCCTTCCACCCTTGGTGTGATGGCTTTTGTGCTTAAGTCTCTCTTGTGTTTATACATTGTTTACTTTCGTAGCTCAAAGTATTGTGTCCTCACTCAAGAGCATCTAAATGTAGGATGGGAGCTTCTCTTTTGGCATCTTTTTACCGGGTTAGAAAATATTTTTCAGAAGCCCCTTTCAGAGATGAACTCTTGTGTCGCATTGGCTAGAACTAGCTTATTCACTCCTACCTAATCACTGGCAAAAAGGAATGGAATTACCATGATTAATTTAGAGCAAGAATGAATCTAAGGAAGTTCTCAACTCCTCTGAACACATTTCTCCTAGACAAGAATGAAATGAGGATTCTTTTAGTAAATAAGAGAGTTATGGCATTTAGGCCTTCAATGGTGTCTTCCACGCACAGATATGAGATTTGTGTTTTCTACTCAAGATTAAATATTTGGGATGAGTGACTATCTCAGCAAATATTATCTTGACTTTAAGCATTTGTATAAATTATATCTTTGAATAACTCCTGACATTAAATTATTGTGAGAATTAAAAAAAAAAGTTAGCCATTGAAGTGTGGGACCAATAGATTTTTTTTGCAGACTATCTTGGATGTGTTGTTAACATAGAGACACAGTGTTGGGTCCAGGGTTATAGTGGACTTCTATTGCCTTCAAAACCTTAGAGAGGTTTGCCAAGTGTATGATCTGATTTATATGATAAACTGAAATAGATTTCATTGGGAAAATGTTATGTGACCTGCCCCTATTCCTAATAATCACATTGGATAAATCCCTTATCCTATTTTTTTTCTTTTCTTTATTGATCTGTGGCAAGCTTCATTGATATTGACAACTGTCTTAACCAGTTTAGTCTGCAACAACAAAAATATCATAGACTGGGTGGCTTAAACAACAAATATTTACTCCTCACAGTTCTAGAGGCTGGGAAGTCCAGGATCAAGACACCCGTAGATTCAGTGTCTGGTGAGAACCTGCTTCCTGGTTATAGATGGCTGTCTTCTTGCTCTGTGCTCTTCATGTACTTATAAGGGCATCAATCCCATCATGGGGGCTCCACCATCATAATCTTATGCAAACCAAATTATCTCCCAAAGGCCCCACTTCCAAATACCATTATATTGGGGGTTAGACTTCAACATACAAATTTGTGGGGTGGTCACAAACATTTAGTACATAGCAACACTTCATCAGAGCTTTTAGAAGTTTCCCTAATTTTATATAAAGCTAGTGGACAAAGAGCTCAGACAGTATCTTCCCTTGAAATGCACTCATCTTTGTGCCATTTCAGAGGCCAGTCTGAACATTTGATCTATTTGTAGCTTTCTTGAATGGGATGCTGGTTCCCAAGGGTGACTTTGCAGTGAACATTAAATGCTGACAAGATGACTTGAATCAACATATACATTCACACTTAGTATTAGGATTTTAAAAATATTCACGTTTAATTTATCACAGTGGAAAAAAAATGATTCTGGAGCAAAAGTAAAAATTCATCTATTTTCCTCTCAATCCATATTCTGATATTCAGACAGCATGGTTCTGTGACTCATTGGGTGAATCTCCCTGTTTATGACATACTTCAGTGCCCACACATTTTTAGTTCTTATGACTTTCTTTTGTTTCTGTGCTTGAGTCAATTATGTTAGCTATTCATCAGTGTATTAGACAAGTCTCTACCACTTTATCCTACAGTGTCTCTCATTATAAGCTTTTTGGCCCCCCAGCCCTACTGCCTGATAGAATTTAAATCACAAAATGGAGCAAAAAGGAAAAGAAATCAGGATGCATGGACTTTATGGGAGGGATTAATCATCAGAGAAGATCTTAAAAAATTTAAGAAAATAATGAGGACAAAGAGACTAAAAGTGGCTGTTTTAGTGAGTGGATCCCTTGAGGAAAAGACCTTTATAACCATGGATATGTAATGGAGAGGGAGGAACAAGGGTTTAGCCAACACAGTTGATGTTTGCTGGACAGATACTGCTTTTCCCAGTTTGATTGGTAATTTTAACTTTTAAGACATTGAACAAATAAAGCTTTCTCTTAAATATTTATGTCAGAATTTATGGTCTATCTCAATATTTCCTGCTGAAAAAAATTAACAAAAGAAGAATGGGCACAGCAGTTTTTAGATTTATTTCAGCAACTTACCAGCATAATCCTGATATGTTGAAAAAAAATAACCTACAAACAGAGCATGTTTAAAGTAGATGGAAGATTCTCTAGGTGTGAGGACCTACTGAGAATCAAGCACTATGCTAAGTGACTTCCATCCACCATCTCATGTAGTCTTTCCAACAATCCTGAGACGTGTGCTTATGCTCATTTTATACATGAATGAATTTAGTCTCACAACGTTCAGGTAGTTCATCCAGGGTTTTCGAATGGGGAACTAGGTCTTGAACCCACTTCTCTCTCACGCCAAAGCCTGTGTGTATTATTCTCTTCCATGTTTTTAAAGAGCTATATGAGTTTTTTTTTAAAAAGGTTTAGAGAGCGTTAGAATGAATCTATGAATAAATACATTAATTTCATATGCTCACTAATTTAAGAAAAGCTATGCTTCCTTCTTTTAATTATTATGACTCTGTGGCTCCCGTCCTCTTACTTGGTTTTAGATAGAAGTAGAAATTATTATGTAGCTTTGACTTAAGTGCTTATATTTTGGTTTTTTTTAAATCAATGTAGTCTTATTGTATACTGCTGGTGGAAAGACAAGTTGGTGCAACTTGAATGGGTACATTTAGCAATATATACTACATGTGTCTTAAAAATGTTTATATCCTTCAGTCTAATCTCCTCTTACTTAGTCTGAAAAAATACTCTGAAATAGTCTCAAGATTATTTCAAGGATGATTATTGCAACATTACTGTAATGCAAACAATTGAAATGTCCAACAATGGGTTATTAATCAAATAGTTTAGAGTTTAGCCATAAGAGGAGATTCTATGCAGCCATTAAAGATCATAATTTAGGAGTCTAATGAATGATTAGTTAACAAAATGAAAGGTTAGTTTATAAAACAGTGTGTAAAGTGTAACTCTTAATTTTATTTAAGTTTATGTAAATACATCTATGAAGAATATAATAAGTGTACATGCCAAAAGGTTGATGATGATTATCTAGGTAGAAGTATGGAAGATTATAATCTTGTCCTCCTGTAGACAATGTGCAGTCAGGTTGAAAGGGAAATCACCACTCTCTTCTTCCCTAGCATCTTTTCCTTCTTGTTGCTCTTTAAATCAATTTTAAACTGAATATGTGAAAGTGGTGTTTCTGCTTATTTACTCATTATAT
Source organism: Camelus ferus (assembly GCF_009834535.1). Lineage (NCBI taxonomy): Eukaryota > Metazoa > Chordata > Mammalia > Artiodactyla > Camelidae > Camelus > Camelus ferus. Next base: position 74,631,434 of record NC_045701.1, on the reverse strand, counting down.
TTTACCCTTCCTTCCTTGCCACTGCCTCCCCCTCATTAAGATTGCCCTGATTTTATGCACTTTTCCCCTCTTCCATACTTTTTTCTCCTAGTTTTGATAACATTTTCAAGTCCCTTTTTCTTTCCTCTCCCTAGGTCAACTTGGACACCTGAGCTAGATCTCAACATTTGGCAAAATGTAGCAGCAATAAGCCTGAGGGCTCATTCTGTTCAAATGATCAGTGGATTTAGAGCTTTGTCTTTCTTCAGTGTAGTAACAAGGATCAGGGAGGCCTCCCCCAGCTGCTTTGCATTATCCATCGCAGTGGGCAGGTGTGGGGGGCCAACTGTAATACTATTCTGGTAACTTGTCTAGAAACTAGTCTAGAATCTTTGAGGAGTTGTTGCCTTAGTGAAGTGTTCAATCTGACATGGTCTCTAAGCTTTGTTTCTGTGTCTTATTAATGGCTGTTGATTTGATAAGCACCAGCCTTGAGGGCGCTTTCAGATCCTGCCAGTCACTGTGTTTTCAGAGGTTTTGTATTTTGAGAGTGTACCTTCTACCAGGCTCCAGATGGGAACAGAGCCCACTTGTCTGAGCTTTCCTACTCTCATGTAGGGACAGAAGCACAGAAGTGGTCATGAAATATCTGGCAAGCACAAGTTTTACATATTGCAGGGTTTTCAAATGGGGAGCTAGGACTTGAACGCACTTCTCTCTGCTGTTAAATATGAAATATGAATATGGGATATGAAATGACGAATCTCTTCTTTGGATTCTTCATCTTAAAAGGCCAGTCTATTTATAAAAAATGGTTACAAATGGATATATGCAATTTTTTTCTAAGAAATATCCTAAATTTTGAATGCTTTCATAACTATTGATAATAACAGATTTCAGTTATACAGCACTTGCTTTGTGCTAAGTACTTCTGCAAGTGCTTTATGTATGTTAGTTCATTTAATCCTCTCAACTCTATGAATTAATTATTGTTGTTATTATTATTATCATCATCCCTACTTTATAGATGAGAAAATAGGTTCAAAGTTCTTATCCCAGGATTACACAGCTAGTAAGTGGTGAAGCCAGATTTGGAACCTAGGCGGTCAGTTCTACCACCCTATGCTGTCTTTGGTTAGCTAAGATGTCTTTCGAGTAAGCCTTGATACTGATGGTCCTGATTTTAACAGCAGCAGCACCCTCTCAAATACCTTGTTGAACCACAGGTGTCATTCTAGGGGATGATACTAAGTTGAAAGGGGGACAAGTTTGTCTTTGCTAAAGGCTGATATAAAAGGCACCCTTCGCTTAAAGATAGCCCTACGGTTCCATATGGCAAAGATAAAGTTTATGTTATTCAGGAGATTGTCTTTGAGTTAAAAAAAAAAATTAGTATCTACTTAGACCACCCAAGCCAACCCAGGGATGACTGTGCCTTTCAGATTATGCTAACAGGTTTAGACTGAGATTACAACTTTCTGCAAATGGTAGGCATCAGACCCAGTGTTTAATCTTTTGCTCTACCATTTGTGGGATGACTTTATTTATTTAACTTTTCTAATTTTAAACATCAGTCTTATACAATTCTGCTGTTTAAAACCCTTCAATCTCTTCTTATCCTTGGTGAGTAAAATCTAAACCTTTGAACATGGCCTAGAAGAACATGCAGAATCTTGTTGTTGCCAGCTTTTTCAGTCTCACAGGGCACCTCTTTCCAGTTTACACCCACCTCTCTAGCCTCATTGGCCTTTCATAAGTTCCTGATTCTTCAAAACGGCTCTACCCATTGCTTGACACATTATTTCCACTCCTTTTACCTGGCTACTCATCCTCAAGGTCTTAGCTGACGTGTTCCTGCCTTAGAGGAAAGTCCTCCTTCCTTAATTGACCTTCCTGTCCTTTCACTATATGCCCTAACTCCAACTTGCCATTATACATTATTTACATAACTGTATTTTAATATTTGTCTCTCCCACTATTGTTAGCTCTTTTAGGAGAAACTACAGACTCTGTTGGGTTCTCCACTATTTATCTAGCACCTAGCACAGTGCCTAGTAATAATAAGCAGTTGATAAACATCTGTTAAGTAATGAATGAGCCTGTGTCTTCATCTACAAAAGGGACTTTCTAGGGTTGCTGTGAAGATTAAATATTTATTCACAAATACTCACACACTTCTTGTCTAGCATAGTTCTGACATATTAGATCCTGAATAAATATTAGTATTCTTTCTTTTTTCCCCTTTGATGGTAGTGACTCCAGTTTGGGCTCTTTTTAGCTTTTAAGAAGCCACCAGTGAAGGTGATAAATGATGGCTGGTGAAGATGCTGGGGGGTGGGGGCTGGATGTGTGAATTCCAGGAAGAGAGAGCAGCATGAATAAAGGCAGAGAGGCAGAAAAGTGAATGCAAAATTTGAAGAAAAAGAATTATTTTGATTGGCTGAAACTCGGGGGCTGTATGAAGAGTTATAGTAGAAAAGCCTGGATAAAATAGACTTGAATCTGACTTGGAGAGTCTTGTTAAGGAGTTTAGAAGTTGAGTCAGCTATACAGATTTTGGAGTTATTTGCAAGCTTGCTTGAGAGGGTAGGAAATTCTAATGGGACACTTCAGTTGCAGCAAGAAGGAAAACAGAGTATCACTGCCAGTGCAGGAAGGTTTGTAGAATTGGCGATCATTTCTTTTACCTTTATTAATTTTTTTCTTCTTACACTTAAGTGCTGATACTTCCTGGACTCTGGCTTAGTGCTGTTTTCTCCTTATTCTGTTCTTTCTCCCTGAGTGTCTTACCTGTTTCCCTTTTATAATCATATGATTGGCCTATCTCTTTTATACTGATGAGTGTCGAATCTATAGTCCAATTCAGAGAATCAGCTCCAAGTGAATCTAGCCAACAATCCCTGGATTTCCCTGAGAAATCTCAGTATCGATGTATCTAAAATCCAACCCACTGTCTCCCTCACCAACCTCCACCTCTTCCTATACTGCCTACCTGTAAGATACGGCATCAGCATCATCCATTCAGAAACCCAAATCAGAATCCAGGGAGTCATCTCAGATTCCATTCTCTCTTGCTCTCTTTCCCTCCTGTGTGGAATCAACATTGAGCCCTACAGATATTACCTTGTTAATCCTGACTCTTCCCTGCCTCCTTCACTCTTCTCCATCCTTACTGACACTGCATTAGTTCCTGCTTGCATCAGTTCTCACCTAGCCAACAATAATCATGTCCCAGTAAGTCTTCTCTGCTCTAGTTGAGTACTTTCTTTTATTTCTTTCACTGTTTTCAACAATTTTTCTAAAATAAAAATCTGTATTATTTCCTGGCTTAAAATTCCTATTTCCCTTCATCCATGGAATGAAGTCTAAGAAGTTTATCCTCTACATCTTCCCAGGAGCGGTCATTCCAAACCCTCTTTAAGTGAATCTGCCACTTTCTCCTTTATATATCACTGTTTTCAGTCCATACCTAGTGCCTATCACAATGCCAAATAGGCAGCAGGTTTTTAATTAATGTTGGATTGAAATAAAATGGCATGAAGATTGAAAACAGACTTGGAAATGGCTTTCACATGGGGAGTGGGAGGAGAAAGTAGAGACAAGATAAGAGTGAAAATGGGTGTTGAAAACAAAGAAAGAATAGCCATTGAAATTAGAGGAGACAAGAAAAGACACTGGAATTAGGGAAGAAGGATCAAAGTGAAGGACTGAGAAAAGATATTTTAATTGGGTTATTAGGAAGTTATTGGTGACTTTTGGGAGGAGTTTTAAGGAATCAGTGGGCAGGAGGTAGAAGCCACATGGTAGAAACTGAGAAATTTGTGGCAAGGAGGTCGAGGCAAACAGTACCCTTGAGAATTTTATCATGGAAGGAAGACTGGTATCATGGAGTTCATGTTACAGCTGGGTGTCTCCTTTTCTCTCCAAAGATGTGCATTCAGACTACTCCTTTCACTTAATGTGGGAAAGTTAAGAAATGTGATGTAGTTAGATTTTACACATTCCTCTCCCTACCCACTACTTCTAAATCTTGGAGAGATTGTTAGGATAAACATTGAGTGTGGAAGGAACTGGGTTTGGTTGGAGAAAGAGAAACAAAGATATCTCTGTATATAAATTAGTTTTTCAATTTTTCAAGTCATTTGTGCAGACTTTAAAAGTAATGAATATTCATTATCACTGTAATATAGTCACATGATAGGAAAAAAATCACATGTGATTCCTCTGCCCAGAGAACACTATTAACACATTCATATTTTGTGCAAGTGTATATAAATCTACCTATTGCATAACTTAATTTTGGCATCCTAACTCAAAGTTTTAAAGATTAGGTAGTGGTGTAGTGGATTCATTTATTATAGAGATCGTTTGCTGTTAAACTGGTTGGAACTGCACATAACTTTTTTTTTTCCAGTAGAAGTTCCTACTGTGTTTCTGCATTTAACGATTGTGCTGTTTGAATGTAGTCTAACAACTCTGAGGAATTTATGACAAAGGTTGTGAGTAGCAGGCTAAGGGCAGTGTTTGTAGGCTTAATGACTCAAAGAGAGATGGTCAATCAATAATGTGTTGTAAAAATTCTACAGAATAACTTATTCAGGCTTTCCTCTTCTACCAAAATAAATTCACCATCTCAATGGTTCTTGTTGGACTTCTCATTCCCTGAATGCTACCCTTCTTGATGTCTTGGCTCCTTTGTAACCAGGCAATGACTTTTAGAGCTCTTTGGTCATCCAAGGATTATAACCAGAAGGGTCCTAAACCCCTAGGTAGAGGCTGTTCTCATGGCTTTCTGAGCTGTCACAGGAAGTGACAAAAACTTTGGCCATTTCTTGCCACATTTCTAGGTCACTGCTTTAGGGTCTAGAATTAGGCTCTCTATTGAGACTCAGGGAAAGTCAAGCTCTCACCTTAAAGAGTTCCACCAGGATTGAAGAAGAAAGAAAGCAGTGTTGTTACACTGTGCTGGTCCCTTATGGAAATCATAGTTTCAAGGTACCATTTTTAGTGTTATTTGAAGCCTGTCACATCATCTTCAGGGGAGATGAGGCTGGCCTGACTTCTAATGCCAACCACACTCCAATCTTGCTCTCTTCTCTGTCTTTTACAATGTTCTTTACATGTTATGCCAGAAAAAATAATTCTGTGAACCTTTTTACCCCCGATAAGTGCTCACACAATGAATTTAATTAAAATCCCCTTTATCTATTGTGCTGAAAACAAGGAATTAACAATATCCATTAAAATGACTATTACATTCGCATCAAATGGATTTCAATACCCGAAAAAAATGATATGAAGGAAGCCATAATCATGTAAGGCCCAATATGGTGTATAAATTTTAAACCTTTCCAAACCCTAAATTATTTTAATCTCCAAATGTAATTATCATAAATGTCAGTCAAACTTTTTTGAGGCCTCTTTCTGTTGAACAAAAAGAAACAAGTGAAACTGTGAAGATTTTAAGCTGTGCAAACTCTCAATTAACTCCTCCGTAACCAGTGGGCTCTCAGGCTCAGAAGAAAGAAGAAATTTTTAAGTCATAGGGCCAAGAAATATAGTTTGCAGAAGAGATGATCAAGGGATTATGGTCTGTGAATTACAACAGTCATTGAATTAGAGTTGGTTGGCCAGTGACATGAATAACTTTTTAACAGTAGCTACCGATTCTGCTTTTTACTACAAATTTGTAAAAATGACTAATAATCACTGTATGATAAATTACATAACAGGTAAAGTTGTTCTTCTCCTTGGCACCTTTAACAAGTAGCATTCCAGAGCCACGTTTCAGGTTGAGACAAGATGTAAATAAAGGTAGTGATCATCTCTCTTATGACATCAAAGGGTATGTTTATCAAAACCAAAAGTTATTTCTCAGGTAAAATTCGTCCGAGAAAGGGGCATAAAACATATCATTTCCTAAGAAGAGAGAGCCTAATTTTAATTGAGGCACTGTATTAAAAGATGATGTCAGCAGAAGAGATACCAACTCAGTTGAGTTCATTCTTTACCACCATTTTTAATAATACACTAAAGCACCACTGGGAAAAAAGTTCTTAGGTTACGTTATCTGTAGGGCTCATGGACATCTCCTTCTAGAGGACAGAAGGCCAGCTCTTTGCATGTTCCATCTCCCTCCTGGCAGCAGTCATTACACACTCCGAATTCCAAACTTCAGTTACAAACCGGTAACTCACAAACACCACTCCAATTACACACAGGTTGTGAAGTTGTCTGAAAAATTGTCTATTGACCTGTTAGATATTTAGAATTAACCTCACAGACCAGAAAAGTAGCCTTGTTAAAACGCTCCTCACAGCACGCCCACTTCATCACCTTGAGCCAGGACTCAATCTGTACCCTTTTCCCCCTGATCATTTTATCACCTTATCTGGTACTTGTCGCTTCTCCGTTGTTGGGAAGGCCTGAAAGCCTGTCATATTGAGCCTGCTGCTACTGCATTATTTGCTCTGAACAAACACTTTTAGGTCACCCTCACAGCCCCAGCTGTGTAAGCGTCTCTTCATTGTAGCATAATTCCTATATATGGAAGCAGTTTGCCCCCAGTGTCTGCTGATGATTTCCGCTGTTTGTACTGACACCTTGCTCAGCTCTCAACCCTTGGTTCTTGGGTGCTCTTTCTTTCCCTCTCTCTCTCTCTGGAATTTTTATCCTAAAACACTACTTTAAAATTAATGAAACTAAAGTGGCCTTAGCCCTTCAGTGACCAAAAGGGAAGCAGCAAGAGACTGACTTGCCAAGTCTTTAAAAAGTCTCAGTTTGACACGTCCTCTCTGAAACACTATTATCATCTGTATTTATGGATTGCTATGCTGACAGTATTATTACCCTCAAGAGTGCCAAGGATTTTAATGGAAACTTGAGACTAGAAGCTGTCTTTGGACTGTGTTACAGAGACAGCCAGCAGCTCCAGGGATGCCACTGTAGGCAGGAATTGTTCCAAACTAAAGGTCTGTGGAGCAGAGACAGATTTTGACCTTGGTTGTGGCCGTGAATGTTGAACATGCCACAGACGTCCCTGTTGGTGGTTTTACCAGTTTTACCCTGATGCCATACTTTTCCAGGCAAGACTTTGAATGAGGTTCAAAGGCACAGGAAGCAGGATGGGGAAGAATATCTATTGCATCTTTTCAAGTTGGTTGAATATCTTCATTTCACAAGTGAGTAAACTAAAAGTTCAGAGAGGTTAAGTCAGTCACCAGTTAAGTGGCAGAGTCACAATTTAAACTCCAAGCCTTTCTTCTTTTTATTATCTCTCTGAAGTGGAGCTTGGGGTAGCCTAGCCGCTCCAGGTGGATACCAAATCAGGGTTTTCTGATGGCAGAGGGTAGAAGTGGCTCCTCATGGGCACGCTAACATTCAGGATCAGATTGGGCAATACATTTGTAAAGTGAATGCTGACAAACTAAAGCTGTAGACCAGTGAGCTGGGTAGAGGCAGCCACAGGTGGCTTACTTAGAGCAGTTGTGAGGTGAATCCTGAGTCCCCATAGAATCTAAAAATAGTGCCTACAGCCTCAGATCAGACCAAAGCAAGGCTTCATGTATTTTGTGTCATTAACTCTATCTGCTTGATGTGTATGTGTTTATATATATGTGTATGTGTTGTTAGTGTTGTGATTAATCATGGGATAAGCTTGATCCTAATTTACTTTGTAATAAATAAACTTAAAACATAACTTCACAATAGTAAGTGCTAAATCCCATTGGCTCTGCCTTCATAATTGATCTGAAATCTATTTCCTACCACCTCCGCTATTACCACCTTAGCTAAAGCTACCATCGTCTTTTGCCTGGATTACTCTAAGAACTTCCTAACAATTTTCTGTGTCCTCCTACATTCTGTTTTTATCTAGCAGCTGGAGTGCTCTCTCCAGAATATAAATTAGACACATCACATCCCTTAACAAAGCCCTCAAAGGAGCTACCTTTACACTTGCATTATATGCATTCCATGCAAAGTCTTTAAGAGCCTACAAGCTTCTGAACGATCAGAATTCTGCCCACCTTTATATCCATCTCTTACCACTCTGCCCTCACTGCTCTAGCCACACTGCCTCCTTGCTAGTCTCCACATACATCAAATGTGCTTACATGTCAGTACCTTTGCATTTGCTGTTCCCCTAACTGGAATGCTCCTCCTCCCATGGTTTGTTGTTGTTCACTCACATTTTCCAGGTCAGAAGAAATTCCCTTAACACCCCCACTCCCAGCCACCCATCCTCATTCCCACCCTCGCCCACCTCAACACACACATTCACTTTCTATCCCTGGCTCTGAATGATTTTTCTTCATAGCACATAACACAAATTGACATCATATTGTAGATTTGCTTTTTTTGTTTGTTTATTTTAGTTTGCTTTTTGTATGTCTCCCCCACTGAAATATAAGCTTTAGAGAAGAGGGACAAGTTTTTGGCTTGTTCATCATTCTGTCTTCTGTGGCTAAAGTGCCACATATAACAATTTCACAATAAATGTCTTCAGTGGATTAATGAATGAATGTAATTTGTTAACAGCTTCAAAAGAAAAGATGCACATTTGTTTTGTATCTCTGCCAATGATTGAAAAAGTAGTTTATCAGAGCTCTGTTATGTACTTGTTAATAAATATTCATTAAATTTAGACTGGCTTCTAGGATGACAAATATATACAAATAAGGCAGTTTGGATTTGAGGAACTCTCACTGGAGGAGGAGACATACAGGTAAGTGTTATGACAGAAAGAAGCAAGAGTAAATGGGGAAGTCTGGGGAAGGTTCCTAATCTGGTCAAAGGAGAGGAAAAGATTAAAGTGGGAGAAAGACAATTAGGATATCTAGAGGTTTCTGGAGGAAGTGACAGCTCAGCTGATTACCAGAGTATCAGAAGAATTTATCCAAAAGAGAGCGTAGGAAAGGCTGACCGAAGGAGCGGAAGGAGCTACCTACGAAAGTGCAGAGTGGGAAAGAGAGAGAGGGAGACTGTAAGTGAGAATGAGACAGGCAGACAGAAAGACAGAGTGACAGGATGATTGACTTTAGAGAATGAAAAAGGGGAGAGAGAGGCAGGAGATGGTGCTTTCAGGTGAGTATAGACAGGTAGCAAGTTTTTTGGTGAAACAAAAAAAGAAAATCTTTTCCCAAAAAGCTTTAGAGAACTTTATATTTATTGAATTCCTTGGAAATTTTTGGACCTGCTTCATAGTTCTATATGAAGTATAGAAGTGAAAACTTGGTCAACATAGATTCTTCTGGTTTGTAGGGAGACATTTTTGGGAGCACTTTTTTTACTGTAGATATATAACAGATTTTGAGGTTTTAAATTAAAAAGTGTGTTTTATTTTTAATCTGAGATTACATATATAGCCAAGTTCTCAATGACTCCCAACATCTCAACTGAATCCCGAAATTTTGGCTGAGAACACTTAAGGCAACCCTCTCCTAGTATTAGAAACAGCATGAATCTTTAAAAACGAAAGTTCTGTGTGCTCTGTATAGATATAAAGTTTCATCCTAAAGCATCCTATAGCAGACAGCTTTCTACTCCTTGACTGTACCCTCCAGTGTGAGAACTAGTTGGACCTTGTGGGGATTTGAATTTGTGATTTCAGAGCTTCTAGGTATTTTAGCTGATGCTCAGACAACTAAATGATTCCTTCAGGGCTCCCCTGTTCTATCAGTGTAGGAACTCAACATAAATAATCTATGGCCAAATGCTGGCTCTTTTAGATGGATTTGTTAGAATCTTGTTGGAACTTCCACACTTCCAGTGTTGAACTCAAGCCTGCTGAACTGGCCTAAAACATTAGTGTTGACCCTTCCAAAAAGATCATATTATGTAGCAAAATCTCAGACATTTTTATTATATCCAGTTGGAAAAACAAAAAACAAAACCAAACTCACTGAAAAAAAAAATATTCACTGGGTTGAGTACAATTTTTTTAACTTCTGGGGAGAAAGCTCTCCTCGCCTTTCCAGCTGCTTATTCCCTCAGAGTTCATTGTGACCAAATTCGCAAAGCTGTTTTCTGGCATTACTGATAATTACATAAGCAGATGTACCACTGAATGCTTTGATCTTCATGGTTGTGAATTAAATAGGGTTGAGCTTTGTCAATACTTTTTAGGGGAGGTCTGCAAGAAATTTTAAAGGTCTGCAGCAATAAACCTTACATTTTTTTTCCTTTTTCAGTTTTATTAGGTAGAATTATTACAGTTCGACTGCACATACACATTACAGTGCATGCAAATATATATATATATATATATATATATATACACACACACAGTATACTGCACTTTTTTTAGTTTACATATATGTATTAATTATTGTTTCCAAGAACAGATTAGATCTTTAGCTTTTTAAACTTACATAGTTACCAAAGAAGTAAAGCCAACTACAAAATAAGAATCAACAGAGTGAGGAAGTCCAATCATGAAGGACAGTCAAATGTGCTTACACATGTTCAAGAAATCAAAATAATAATTAGTTCATTTGTGTCATTATTATTGTTATTATTTTTTCAAATAAACCTTACTTTTTAATACAGTGGTGCTCAAGAGTGAATTGGAGTACAGTGGTTGTCCAAGAAGGCTTTCTGGATTGTCCAGAAATTTATTCATTAAGCCATATCAAGTTTTAAAAGATGATAGTTATAAATTATGGCAATTTTTAATTTAAAAATTTTGGCCATAAATGATACTTAATGTTTAAGAAACAGATATGCTTAAGAAACACAGAGCCTAATCCGAAGATACAGCTATCATTTCTAGCAAGTAGTCCCCTTCATCATCACCATCACCATCATCATTTAAAAAAAAACACCAACTTTATATCTAGGTCTGTACTAAGTCCTGTTTCCAGCTGTCAATCACAAATTCATCATTTTCTCTCCTTCTCTAGGCCAACTACTGTTTCCCAACTCTGTGGTTTCTAACCTAAGGAATAACGAAACCGTCAGGGTACTACAGACATAAATGAGGCGTAGTATCTTTGACTCTGTAATTCCCTTCATCTCCAAAATCCACGAAGTCGTTTTGGTGTGTCACTTCCTCCACACACTGGCTCTTGAATCTACCTTTCCTTTTTCATTCCTATGGTCTTGATTCAAGCTCTTTTTACATTATGTGGGATGTGAAAGGCAAAGACCTTCCTACACAGTCTCATTTCCTCCTCTCTCTCTCTCTCTCCTGTATATTATAAAGTTATAGGCTTCCTGAAATCCTGTTTTGTCATGACATCACTGTCAAAAAAATTTCAAACTCATGCCTGGCTTTATTTGCCCCCCATTGTTCCTTTATGGCTGTGCCTGCTATTCCCCATTGCTCCTTGGCTCTTTTCATTCCTTCTTCTCTGGCTCTCTTCTGCTCTCAGTGCTACATCATGCCCTCTACTAGGACACTTAGCAAGAGTACTGGACTAGGAGTCAGGAAGTCTAGGTCCTAGTTCTACTTCTGTGAATTACCTGTGTGAACTTGACCTTGTCATTTAACTTCCCTGGACTTCAAATCAAATGCTAACCAAAGGAAAGCTGCTATATTAATATCAATGTCATCTGAAGTAAATACAAAGGCAAAAAGAAGTACTTGTGATTTTGAGAAACACTGAAAATGACGAAAGGCTAAATTCATCAAAAAGGGAAAACATTCTCAATTTGTATGTACATCATTACCTCGAATATTTAAATCAAAGACTGACAGAATTGTAGGAAATGTGCACAAAATACTGTCAACGTTGGTGATAGATCTCTTAGTCTTTGATAGCACAAGCCAGCTAGGATACTTTCATATCTATGTGTATAGAAGATTTGAACAGCAAAATCAGAAAACTTGTTCTAATTCATGTATGTAGAACATTGCATCCATTGATTGGAGAGCAAACATTCTTTTCAAGCACCAGTGACACATACATGGAAACTGACCATGTGCTGTACCATAAAGTTAGCCATGACAAATTTCAAAGGGTTGATAGCATAAACACCACATCATCTGATCACAATGCCATCAAGTTAGAGATCATTAACCTCTTAAAAATAGAAGACAAAGATTGAAAATTAAAATATATATTACTAAATATTCTCATGGATCAAAGTATAAATAATAAATTTAGAAAATACTGAAATTTTAATAATAATAAAAATCCTTCTGGCAAAACTTCATTATGTATTTGAAGTGGTGTTAGAGGGAAATTGTTAGCCTTAAAGTGGAAAGGTTGAAAATTAATAAGACAAGCATTTTAAGCATTGACCTTAAAGAGTTAGAACAGCAAAATAATACTGAAAAAAATGAAGGAATCAAATAGTAACAATAAAATAAAAATGAGGAAAGAGATCAAAAATCAACCAAACCAGAAGTTGGTTGTTTGAAAAATACTAATAAATTAGATAAAACTCTAGTAAGATTAGTTAAGAAAAATCTAGTGGAAATTACAAATAAACAATATTATTTATGAAAGAGCAGACAGATGTTATGCACATTAAGAAAATATTATAAGTAACCTATGCTGACATATTTGAAATCCTAGGTGAAGTAAATGAATTATAGGAAAATACAACTTCTGAAACTGACCCAAGAAACACAATGTATGACTAACTGTATAACTATTAAGAAAGATAAATTAGAGTTTTAAAATCTTTTCACAAAAGAAGCACCATGATCGGATGGCTTTATGAGCAAGTTTACTAAATTTTCAATGAAAAGATAATTCTAAACTTTACAAACTTATGAAGGAAAAAGGATCATTCTCCAGCTCATCTAAAGAGACTAATATTACCTTGATACTGAATACTAGGCAAAACTATTAAAAAGTACTAGGCCAATCATGTTATTAAACCTAGACACAAAATAACACGAATGAAATCAAGTGATGTATAAAAGAGATCATCATGACCAGAGTAGATTTAGCTTGGTGACAGTCTAATATCAGTCAAACACATGATCACATTAACAGAGTAGAGAAAATCAAATGTCAAATTACTAAATAGGTTTAAAAAAAAAGTATTTGGTGGAACTAAATATTCATTTAAAATAAAAACTCTTAAATTAGCAATAAAAGAAACTTTCCTTAATTTAATGTGAGAATCTACAAAAACCCTACAGTAATAAGCATCATATTTAACTGTGAAATGTTGAAAGCATTCCCTTTTAAATCAGGATAAAGTCAAAAACTATGTATAGAGAAAATTCTAAAGATTCTATAGAAATATTATTACAATTAATATGAATTTAGCAACATTGCTAGGTACAAAAGTCTTATACTGAAATTTATTAGGTATAATAATGTAACTACATAATAGAGTCTGTGAGTAAAAATGGATAATACATATAAAGCACTTATCACTTGAAACTCAAATGGTGAAATTGTTACTAGTGTTAAAAAAAAAAAAGGGTCAGTTGCATCCCTATACATCAGCAACAACCAGCTAATTTAATTTAAAATACTGTCCTAGCATGAGTTTCTTCAGAAGCAGTTCCTGAAACAAAGGTTTATGTACAGTTAGGTAAATTGAGAATGTGATTGCATGTGGCAGTTGTGAGACGTGGGGGAATAAATAAGAAAAAAAAGAAAGCCAGATGCCTACAGATGAGTGTGCTGAGTCTCCATGGGTGTCTTCTATGCGTTAGAGAGGCACAGAGAGACATTAGCCCATGTGGAATATGAATAAAGGCATCGTATGTATATAGTGTTGCATGTAATAAAACTGGTCAAATTTGTTTAGAAATTATCATGGCAGCAGGATTGGAATAAGAGATGGGGTCAAGAGGTCATGAAATGATGCACCAGAGGCGTTGGATACAAATGCTCTATTAAAACAATAGCAAAAGGTGTGAATGTGAACAAATCTACCAAGAAGTGTTTAAAATTTCTATGATAAAAATTTTTAGTTGAAAAATGGTGAAAAAAAAACCTTAAATAATGTTCTTAGATAGGAAGAATTGGTATAAAGTTGTCACTTCTTTCCAAGTTGATTTATAGGTTAAAAGGAGTCATCTATAAAAACCTCAGTAAGACTTCTTGTATTATATCATTCTGTTTTCAGGGAATTTGATAAGTATGTTATAAAATGTATGCAGTAGAGTAAATATCCAAGAAACTAAGGCCCCATACTCCTAAAGAAGAAAGCCAGCATGTGTGTGTGTGTGCATGAGGACATCTTGCCCTGTCTCACATGTCTATAATAAAAAGGCTGTAATAATAAAGAAAAATGATATATATGCAGAGATAGACCCATTTACAAATGGAACAGAGAGTTCTCACACACTCATGCATATATGGAAACAATTTATTAAATGGTGATCTTTTATGTCAGTGATTATTACATGAAAACAATAAAATAAACATACACCATAAACAACCACCCGTTCTAGATGAAATAAAGAAAAAATGCTACAGGCAAAGCTAGAGAAAACTTTAGGATTCAATAAAGAAGAAGATATTATTAACTTAGGGTAAGAAAGGAGTTCTTTAAAGAGTTTCATAAAGGTAAACTATAAAGGAAAGTACTAACAAATAGAACTAAATAAATATTTAAAGATGTTAAATTAACATTACAAAATTCCACAAAGAATGCAAAATGACAAGACATTTTAGGAAAGGATCATTACAAAACAAACAACCAAAGAGGGATTAATACCCAGGTATCAATAACAAAATGATAAGAACTCAAAGGAAAAAAATAGGGGAAAAAAGCCATAAAGAGGTCTTACAAAATGAAACACAAATGGTTTATAAACATATGAAAGCCAATTATCCTCATTTGTATTAAGGGAATAACAGAGTAAAATCACAATTAGACACATTTCACACCTACTAGATGGACAGCTTTAAAAGTCTGAAAATAGCAAGGGATGGTGATAACTTGAAGCAATGGAAACTTTATCCTTACCTGACAGGAAGGTAAATTGGCATGATCACATCGGAACCATTTGGTGTTACCTAGTAAAGGTGAACTGTGTGACTTGTTGAACTAAGTTGAACTTAGTAACTTGATTTTATTTTATTTTATTTTATTTTATTTTATGTTACTTTAACATCTTTATTGTGGTATGTTTCCTGTATCGTAAACTACACATATTTCAAATGTATAATTTGATGAATTTTGATAGATGAAACCACTACCACAATCAAGATAGCTAATATTTCCGTCACTCCCCAAGAGGTGCAATTTTCGAATTCCCAGTTTATCCCTTCCTACCCCCGTTACCCCCTGGTAACCATAAGTTTTAGACCAATACGTTCTGATGTATCCATACAAATGGAGTGCTATTCAGTAGTGAAAATAAATGAACCATCTCCATGCGTCAGCATTAGCATCAGTGTGGAGAAACAGCAAAGCTTCAAGTTAAGGAGAAAGACATGAGACAGAGTAATGTATACAGCAGGATTAGTTCCCATAAAGTTTAATACTGAATGTATTTTATTTAGGAAAACCTACATAGATGATAAAACTACAAGAAAAAGAAAGACATGATATATATGAGTTCAAGATATTTCTATCCCACAAGGACTTTTAAAATACTGTTATTTTTTTTTCCCCTCAACCTTAGTGCTAAATACACGGGATTTTATATTATCATTGTTTAAACTGTTGAGATTTGTTTAATGTACCATTTTATGAAATGTTTCAACATAATACAAAAATGAAAGTTTCAGTGACTGAGCATTCTCACAAATAACCCATTCTAATTTTGGGCATGTCTACTTTATAATCTATGTCTTTACATTAAGCTGTGTAGTATTCAGCACTTACTCTTTATTTGGTCTATAAAGTTTCATAGAAAATCAAATCCTTCTTACACATGACAGCTTTTTAAGTACTCAGAGACAGTTGTCTTCTTTTAGGCTTCTTCTTTTCCAAAAGTCAACCGTCCTTAAATCAGGTTTCCAGATGCCTCACCATTTTGGCTCCCTTCCCCTGGACATGCAGCCAGAACTGAGCACAACATTCCAATTTGTTCTGGCCAGCAAAATGTCTGATGGGACTATTAACTTTCTTGTTTGGGCCACGACATTTATTGATATAGCCTGAAATTGACCTGGGTTTTTGTAGCCTTGTACACCTCATTAATTTAAACTGGGCTACTTGTCATTTCAAACCTTTAAGTCTTTTTCACATAAAGGTCTACGTAATAAGATTTTTCTCATCCTGTACTTGTGAAGTTAAATTTTTAAAAACGATATGTGGGACTTTACATTTTTACATTATTCTAGCCTTTTGAGGATCTTTTGACTTCAGATTCTGACAACTATGTATTTACTTTGCTTCCTGGATTTGTCTCATCAGCAAATTTGGTAAATACTTTTTTGATTAATCAAACATTTACTAACTTTAAACTATCATGTATGAGGCAATGTGCTAGGGAATGTATATTTACCCAGGTAGTTAATAAAAGTATTTAAAATGGAGCTATCCAAAAGGGAAGACGTCTCTCTGCATAGTCAGTCTAGTCATAATCAAAAACTTTTGTTGTTTAATGAAAATTTGGCACATAGATTTACAATCCATATTTCTCTATAATTTTCCTTTAAATTTTTCTCTGCTTCCACAGTAAAGTGTCATGTTTCTTTTGGCAAGACCTAAATCTATACCTTCAGCTTTGAATTTTCCTTTTTGATTGGCTTGCATGTTGTGCCACCTCAACCTCCACAAAGCAAAGCTATATGCAGGATTTTCTTTATGCTCAAAGCTGCTCCTTTCCATTTATTATTGTCCATATTGACTAATGGCTTCAACACCCTCTGAGACATTCAGTCCTGAAGTAGTTGTTTTTTTAGTTTTAAAAATCACGTTGATTTTTTCCTTAGTATAGATGAATGTAACACCTTATTTTTTAAAAAAGAGATTAATAGTGTAATGATGCAATAAAAATTAAAATAAATAATCTATAACCTCAGCACCCAGAAATGAGCATTGCTATGTTGATGATTATCTTCTAGTCACTGCATTAGAGAAACGCAGTCACTATTCACTTACCTGAATGGGCAAACATTTTAACATAATAGAATGCATATAGCTAAAAGAGTAATCACAAAGCACTTATGTAATTATTACCTATTAACAAATAGAGTATTGCAAACACCTGTATGACTCTCGAATTCTCTTCTATGGCTGTCTTCTCCTCTTCTCCAAACATTTCTATTTGGACTTAGAATATTATACTTTGTTTTGCTTGCTTTTTAAACATTTGTTTAAATTAAATAACATGTATTCCTTTGGGTCTGGCAAATTGTTCTGTTCTAGGTTATGTTTGTGAGATGCATCTACCTGGTATGTGGGAAAGCAGTTTATTTATTTTCACTGTTGTGCAATAGTCCATTGAATAAACATGCCACAAAGTCAATTATGTATGGAGTTTTCTGAATGGAAAAAATTTAATTGAACTAAGTTATTTTATAGTTATAAGAACTTCTACTTTCCTTTAAGATATATGAGATAGTAGCAGAACACTGTTTCTTCTGCAATAACTAGAAAAACCTAGTAGCAGAACACTGTTTCTCCTGCAATAACTAAAATAACTGTATTAAAACTTTTATATATCTATATATATGTATACAACACACACACACACACACACACGTATCTTTAATAGTCATCAGAAAATTGTGAATGTGTAGAGTTCTAGAGGAATCAATTTCCAGAAATTGAGGAGACCTTCTAGATGGGAAAATTAGGCAAATATCTTTCTGTCTGGGGGCTTTTATTTAGTCTAATCATAGGCTAAAGTTTAATACAGACAGGCAGACATTGCTGAGGGAAAGAGAAATAGGGACTTTTAACAGAGGCATGGCATAGCCACCTGGAAATGGGATGAAATTAAGAACTCAGTGGATCGAGATTTGTAGATACAGGTATATATAGAATACATAAACAAGTTTATAATGTGTAGCACAGGGAAATATATTCAAGATCTTATAGTAGCTCACGGTGAAAAAGAACATGAGAATGAATATATGCATATTCATGTGTAACTGAAAAGTTGTGCTGTACACCAGAAATTGACACAACATTGTAAACTGACTGTAACTCAATAAAATATATATATAAATTTTAAGAAAGAACTTAGTGGAATGGCTTAGTATTAGATTGTACACACTAGATAAGATTGGTAAACTCAAAGACAAGTCGATGGAAATGGAAATGAATGTATAAGAGTTTAAGAGACTTAAAAGTCACTGTCCAATATATGAGTCTCCAATAAAAAAGAACAAGAGAATGAGACTTAAGCAATATTTAAAGATACAATGGGCAAGAATTTTACAAAATATGAAAAATGTCACTCCAGAGATTGAAGAATTTCAGCAAGCTCCAAGCAAGTTACATATAAGAGAAATGATGAACTTAACAAGCTATGACATTTTCCTCAATTTTGGAATATTCTCAGCTCTTAGCTTCTCTTCTAGTAACCCCGAAGATATGTTAGGCCTTCTTAATATATCTCCTAAGTCTCTTATTCTCTTAATTTTTTTTTTTTGGTATTTTTCATACTTTTAAAAATGTGTGCTTCCACCCAATTGTCTTTGAATTCTAATTCTCTCCTCAGCTGCAACTTAGTTGTTCTTAAGTTTATCCATTGAATTCTTAATTTTAATTATTATATTTTTGCTTTCTGAAATTTTGGTTCAATTCACTTATTTTACAATTTCAGGTTCCTTTTTCTTTGGAAATATTCCCAATCTTTAATTTTGTTTCCTTGCACATATTCAGCATAGTTTTAAAGGCTGTTATCTAAATATTTGATTCAACATTTATTGTTGATAACATTATTATCTAGATATTTGATTGCTTTATTTATTGATGATCATTCCAGCCCCCTAACCCAATCACAGTTTTTGTCTTTTTTTGTGTGTCTACTTATTTTTGTTTGAGCATAAGTTATTGTAAATAAATAACTGTGGAAATAAATTATAAACTAGGATAATGTAACTTTTCCTAGGCAAGGCTTTACATTTGTTTGACATGTAGCCAGGGGCACAAACAATCTAGGATAATCTTAATCTCATTATAGGGTTTGAAATTATTATCTTTATTCCCTGTGAGAGTTGGTATATTTCTGATTTATTCTTACTCTTGCGATGAAGCTTTTTGAGGTCTTCATATAAAGCTTTGGGGTCTTGAATTTTAACTTTTATCTCTCTAGCCTAAAAGTTTTTCAAAAAACTCTGTTTAAGTTCTTAACCTCTTAGCTGCATTTTTAGACTCTGCCAACACTTTTACAATTAAAGTGGCTCCAAATGCCAGATACAGCTCTCTCAGACATTTTCTCCTAAATCTTTGCCATGTAATTCTTTGCTATCTTCCTAGATCTCATAGCTTCAGGAAATCTTTTAAAAATATTTTGTCTAACTTTCCTGTTATTTTCAATGGGGAGATTTGCTTGAATTACCTATTTTGACAATATCACCAAATACAATTTGCAAATAACTATTATGTTACTTAACTTTAAGCCTGGATGCATATAACAGTAACAGCAAACTCAGACCAGTGGCTTAAATCTGAGAGAGGTTTATATCGCTATCATATTAAATAAATTCAGAAATAATCTCTCTAGTGCTTGTTTGGTATTTCTATGGTCATTAGGGATCCAGGACATTTTAATATTTCTGCTCTATTAGACTTGGCATGTGTTGTTTTCTGTCCTTAAGTTTGTCACAGAGTCTGAAGTGGCTCCCAGAACTCTAACCATCTTGACCTCATTTGAAGCATAAATAGAAGAATGGGAGAAAGAAAATCTACCAACTATCTGACCTTTAACAGAATGTTCTCAGAAGTTCCACCCAATGAATATTTGCTGTTTATCTCATTGGCCAGAATATAGTCTCATGATCACCTAGTTGAAAAGGAGGTTGGGAAATGCATTATTTTATTTGGGAGTAGAATAGGGTTATGTTATTAAGGAATAAGGGTAGAATATGTAAGTGTTAGTCCCTGGTATAGTTCTGAAATATCCCATCATGTGGTAGACTATAATTTATTGTTGCACAGTCATGTTTTTCCACCTTTTCCATTATTATTATCACAGCACACTGTGAGGAGCCCGATTTGGTAAAATTTTTCATACGTATAAAGTTTTATGACCTACTTAAAATATCTTCATTTATGCTATGGCATGAATATGCCTCAACAAAATCCATGACTATAAAATATATTTGTATTATATATATATAATTTATTACCCCTTATTGTTGGACATGCAGCTTTTATCTACTATTTTACCATTAGAAATAAAGTTACTATGAACAGCACTTCTCCACTTTTTTTCTTTTTACATCTTTGATTATTTCTTAGGATGGTTTTAAAGGTAGAAATAATTGTTCATTTTAGACCTAGGTATCTTTTGGCCCATTATTCAATCTACTATAATATTTATATCAATTGACACTCTTACTAACATGATGTTAGAGTTGTCATCTTAGTATACCCTCACCAGGATTAACTTCTGCCTTTAAAAAATACTTGTAATTTTCTAAGTGAAAAATAATGTCATGAACTGATTTAATTTATATTTTGCTAATTACTATTTTTTAAATATATGTTCATAAATTTGTTTTGGTCACAGTTTTTCTTACATTGTCTATTCTTATCTCTTGCCATCTTTTACACATGGGAATTTGATTACGCACATTATCTTTAAGTTGAGAATCCCTCAGAGGCCCAAATCCAGATTGCCATCATATTTTAATCTCTAACAAAGAGTACAGTACTTGGATCAGCAAGTGCATAACACCTGCAATTAAATAAATGTGTACAGAATGAAGTTGTCTTTGTGTACTTCTGTTTTCAACTACTTTGTGTCTATGTCTTTGCATTATCTTATTCCTGAGATCCTGTGTGTTTAATGAATGTGTACTCACATCCTCATAGTATCTTCCATTTACAATTAATATAGTCATTCTACTATTAAAAATTTCCCTGATGGAAACTACATAACTAAATTTCTTGCCAGTCACTTTGTGCTGCAAGTGGTTGTGAAGTATGAGGGGAAAATAAGGGAGGAACGGGAATGGGACAGAAGTAGACAGAAGGTCTAGCCTTTAGAGTTCTCCACAAGGCAGATTTGTGGGATGTTCATGAAGCTAAGCCTCAGGCTCTTCACTTGCAATGTGTTTACACAGTGATGTATTTTTGCAAAATTTTCACAAATGACATGTATTAACCACAATTGGTTAAAACAACTGTCTCTTTACATCCTGACTTTTATTCTTTCAGACTTCTTGTGTTTGGTGGTGCTGGACAGAAGCAGACATTTTTAGTAAAAATGCATTTAGTTTAGGTTTAATAGGATGTATTTGTTATTTGCAGTCACTTGTGCATCACTAAGTTATTGCTAACCATCCTGGTATGGGATTGCTTCTAGGAATGCTGCCCTCCATGAGAAATCAGCTGGTATTATGATAGGAAGGTACAGGACCAGAGGACTAAGAGATGTGGTTGTGGAGGAAAATTAAGACTGGAAATGTATAAAATCAGAAGCTCATTTCTGGAGATTCCAGTCTTAACAGCTTTTGTATGATAGAAAATTTACATTCCTCCTAAAACTTTACATTAACCTTAATGGATTGTAAACCTGAAAAAAAATCTTCTGAACAATCAATAATAAGAAATTTCTTTTTCTATTTGCAGATTTACAGAAAAGACTTATCTTTTATTCTCTGCAGAAAATTATATGACAATATTGTTATGAAGAGATGATAAAAAAATATAGTGTCACAAAATGTAAGAAATGTATCAGGCAATTAGAGGAGTACTGTGCTGTTTTCTGAATTTTGTGATGTTTATGGTATTTCTCACTCTTTTTAAAAGTTGTAATTTGTGGTGATGTCTTTTCAACATTCTGAATAACTACTCACTTTTGTACCTAATTTTTGTATTTGTAACTATGTATTCTTTTTCTTAAAAAGGGCTTTCCCAAATTATAGAAACTCAGGACTCATAAAACCTGGATTTACCCCTATATTCTCCTTTATGCTACGTTATTGACTGAGAAAAACTGGTGGAGAACTCTCCCAATTTGTGAGCCAAAGTCCTTGGACCTGCAGTCAACAAAACTCAAATCATGTGAGACTTCTATTTCCAGTAACAGAAGAACTCCTCTCTCTTTTTGGGTGGGGTAGGAGGAGGGGGAGGGAGAGGCAAATTTTGGCAGGTGAAACTGCTCACCTGATCCTGACAATGACGAAGATTGCCAACCTCTCAGGCTGGGACAGTCTCATCAATCAACCTGTGCTTGAACTATTAGCATTGTCAGCTTCCTCTTAAGAGATGACATTTCAAGGGTAGCTTTTCTCACCTGCTGAATCTCCCTCAATCAAAAGAGCAAAACGCTTAATCAGAAGGAGGGGCAAGAATGCACATCTCTGGCAACAAGACCTGGCCCCCTCTGCTTTCAGTCTACAGAGTTTCTTGTACTCACTCAGTTTTGCACGACTATGAAAGAGATCCTTAGCAGAAGCCCTTGACTTGCTGGTACAAGAGATGGGGCCGGGCTCGCATCCTTTGCCTTGGAAGGAGTGGTTATGATGCCAGGAACAGGAAGGTTACCACAACTTTGCCTACATACTCTCACAAATGATACCTGATTAAAAATAATAACAGTAAATACATGCCCATATTTGTTTGTACATGCGTTATCTTCGTAGGATGGGCAGAAATGAGTTACTGGCTGAAGGTATTGGGAGGGAAAGCCAGCTGTTAAGTTTCACCTTCACTTGGTAATAGGAGGAAGACTGAAATGGACTATCTTTCGGGGTTGTAAGGATTTTTTAGTTCTGAAAGCAGAGTTGAAATTTTTTATCCTCATACAAATAGGATAGATGTCTAGAGGGTATCATTTAACCCCTGGTATTATTTTTAAAAATTACATGATTTGAAGAGAAATCACAGTGCAAGTAGAAGCTTCTTAAGAATTCCAGGAGCTCAGATGGTGTCATTTCTACAAAGATTCACAAAAATCCATTCAATTGATGGAGTTACAATTTTTTGTGTGTGCTTATATACTCTATTGTTTTGAAAGTAAAGGGCTGAAAATCTGCTTCACAAAATTTCTATTTCTCTTGAAGATCATGCTATCTTATTGCTGTTGAGAGTCTGTTGACCAGTATCACTTAGTTTTATTTTTTCTGCTGTAGAAAGAACAGAGATCCCATTTGAGGGTGAAACAGGGAAACCATATCTCAGTTGGCTTTTTCTTAAGTCCTTTTATCCTTACCTCCACTTCTAAATCACCCAGGGAATTAAAAATATGCCTGCTGGCCACTTAAATTAATGAAACCGTTAATATCTAATGCAGAAACATCGCCTCCGTATGATCTAGATACATATATGAATAGAACTGCTGCAGAGGCACACCTGCCCTGAATGTCAGTGTAATCCATATAAATCAAGGATTGGCTTTAAAATCCTCATCCTCAGAAGACTAAATTAAGAAGTGTTGAAGAGATACAAAACAGGGGCTAGAGATCAGTCATAAAATTGTCTGATTAAAAATAACCTTTCAATAGTTCGTATAAAGAAGTCTTTCCCCTTCTGTTAAAAGGAGTCCACGTTGGCCTGCCTTACAACGTTCATGATTTCCTTTAAAGCAAGACCAATATCAAAGAGGCATTAGCTCTACTCTTTGTTTCTTAAATTATCCCATTTCAACAGTTGGTTTTATTAATTATCATTTATGCTTGTTCTAAATGGAGTGTTTTCAGCTGGGGTTGATTCTGTTACCCAGGGAGCATTTGACAATACTGGAGACATTTTCCAGCCGGGGAATCAGGTGAGGTGATGCAACTGTCATCTGGGAGGTGGGTGGATAGCATCACCTCTGTTGGCCATCCTGTAATGAAGTAATCTAGTTGCGGTTTCAGAGTAATCAATCAGGTTGGCGTAAAACCTTCCAGAGTTTAGGGTAAGTGTATTTGTAATTTTTATAATCTTCATAAATAGAATAGAGGTCCCTATGTCCCCTGCATTTGTTGTTATGCAAAAATCTTGTCTACCATCTCTTAGTAAATACTTGTTGTTTCAATTTGTTATACTCCCTTGTAGATTGAGTTCTAAGTATAGAAGTCACAGATGTTATTATCAGTTTTTTGACAGTCTTATTTGGATGACTCAAGGCAACTTTGTGGAATTGATCGGAACACCTGTAGAATGTATAATCACTGCTAATGTTAGAGGAATTTTGACTAAATTCATACAAGTATTTTAAGTTAAAGATTCATTGTTAATTTTGAAAATCACACAGCACTTACCCATATATTTCTCCATTTTGTTTAGACCTTGAAAAACACCAGTTTATTTGAAATCTGGAATTATTTCTGAGTTTTGCAGCTATAGCAGGATTTCAGAGGAAAACTAGAAAGATGATCATAACTAGAAATTTGTCCTGTAATAAAGAGACTAAATAAGTGAGAATTATTCATCTTAATGAAATTCAACCTTGACATAAACTCACTTAGAGTATGGAGGAATATCATAAAGGGCAAAAATACACTAGTATCTGTTCCTGTAGAAGGCAGAGCAAAAGGAAGTGGTTGATTTGTAAATTAGAAGGGATTGTCTCCCGAGAGTGAAATGGTCAAATGTTGTAATGTGTTACTGGAGGAAAAACTTTTTCTCTTTAGGGCTGTTAAAAACAGGAACAATAAAGTTATGTTTAGCAGTTTAAATATTCTAGTTGCAGCCTGTATTCGTTTCCTATGGCTGCTGTAATGGATTACTACAAACTGGTTGGCTTTAGCCAATAGAAATTTATTCTCTCACGGTTTTGGAAGCCAGAAATGAAATCAGTATCACTGGCCAAAATTAAGGTGTAAGTAGGGTCATGCTCCCGCCGGAGGCTCTAGGGGAGAATCTTCTCTTTGCCTTTTCCAGCTGACATCCCTTGGCTTGGGACTGTATCATTCTAACCTTCAAGGCCAGCGTCTTCAAATATCTTTTTGTTCTTGTCTTCTCATTGCCTTTGTGTGCATGCGTGCATGTGTGTGTTTGCGTGTGTGTGTGAAAAATCTCCCTCTGCCTCCCCTTTCTTAAGGATGCATGAGGTGGCATTTAGGTCTCACCTGGATACTACAGGATAATTTCCCCACTCAGAATCCTCAGCATAATCACATCTGCCAAGACCCTTTTTCCAAATAAGGTAACATTAATGGGGTCTAGGGATTAGGACTTAATATCATTTTTGAAGGACAGGAAGGTTTTTGTCTGTGTGATTGTGTGTGATTGTGTGTGTGTGTGTGTGTGTGTGTGTGTGTTAACCTACTACACAAATTGAAGGGTAAACTGAGTGCTTAATGGGCACTTCCAGCATTAGTATTTTGTATTTCAAGGACTGTGACCTTTGATAATTTGCTTCACCCCTCCCTGAGCCTTGGTTTTCTCACTTAAAAAGTAAGCCTAGTAATGGTATTTAGGCCAATAAGATTGTTGTAAAGATTAGATGACAATATAATTAAAGCATTTAGAAGAGTGACTGGTACATGAGAAGGGTAAACGAAAAAGGTTAGATGAGAAGATAATTGGGCACTTGCTTGGTGGCCTGTTATATAATCCACATTTCTTTACTCTTGCTCTATTTTGTTTTGGCAAATTTAATGAAGGTATGTCATAGAAGCAGTTAAAGTAGTGACTTGGTGTCTAAAGAATGTATTTGATCTGCTTTGTGGAGTTTTTTGAACTTTGTCTACAAGAGGGACAGACTAAGCTAAGCCCCAAATTGAGAAGGCAACTCAGAAATCGTCTTACAAAAGTCTCCATTAATAATAATAGCATTCCAGAATATACAAACATCTGATACGCCTTAATAACAACAACAACAACAACAACAGAAAAATGACCCAATTCAAAAATGGGCAGAAGATCTAAACAAGCAGTTCTCCAGTGAAGACATACAAATGGCCAGTAGGCACATTGAAAAATGCTCAATATTGCTAATTATCAGAGAAATGCAAATCAGAACCACAGTGAGGTACCACTTCATACCAGTCAGAATGGCTATCATTCAAAAGTCCACAAATAATAAATGCTGGAGAGGGTGTGGAGAAAAGGGAACCCTCCTACACTGTTGGTGGGAATGTAGTTTGGTGCAACCATTATGGAAAACAGTATGGAGAGTCCTTAAAAAACTAATAATAGACTTAGCATATAATCCAGCAATCCTACTCCTGGGCATATATCTGGAGAGAACACTAATTCAAAAAGACACATGCACCTCAATGTTTATAGCAGCATCATTTACAGTATCTAAGATATGAAAACAATCTAAATGTCTGTCAACAGATGACTGGATAAAGAAGTTGTGGTATATATATATGTGTGTGTATATATATATTCATTCATATAATCATATAATCATTCATATAATATACTACTCAGCCATAAAAAAATAAAATAATGCCACTTGCTGCAACACATATGGACCTGGAGATTGTAATTCTAAGTGAAGTAAGCCAGAAAGTGAAGGAAAAATTACCATATGATATCACATATATGTGGAATCTAAAAAAAGGCACAAATGAACTTATTTACAAAATGGAAGCAGAGTCACAGACATAGAAAACAAACTTATGGTCACCAGAGGGGAAGGGGCACAGGAAGGGATGAATTGGGAGTTCAAGATTTGCAAATACTACTATATATAAAACAGATACACAACAAATTTTTACTGTATAACACAGGGAATTATATTCAATATCTTATAGTAACCTATAATGAAAAGATGAAAAGGAATATATGTATGTATATGTATGACTGAAACATTATGCTGTACACCAGAAATTGACACAACATTGTAAACTGACTATACTACATTTTAAAAAATGTAAAAAAAAAAAAAAACAGTGTTAGGAGTAGTAGAGATGAACTGTATAGTCAGAGAAGAAGTCATTCTGTACTCTAAAAACATGAGTCACCTTTTCAGATTTTTATGGACATAAATAAAATCTCAAACTTTTAGATTGTAACAGAAGTGCTTTCCTGCTGAATTGAGTACCATCCTTGTATAACTTGACCTGTTTAATATGTCTCCCATCCAGTTTGACTTTTCTGCTTCTAAAACTTTAGATCGTCCTTCCCCCGTGTCATCATTACTATACAATTAACATATCTCATTTGTTGAGAACAGAGCAACATGCTGTCTACAAAACATTTTTTAGCCAAAGGTTTTACTAGGTCTTAAAAATGGTGACATTCTATGTTCTTTCATAGATTTTAAGTGTCATCATTTTGAAAAAGGAACTACTGTGCCTGTTGCACACACTAATAGGTGGCAGATATAATTTCTTCCAGGGACTACATTAGGCCATGACAGAGTCATTGACAAACCAGATTAAAAAAATAACATTAATTTTTAAGATTATTAATATACTATGATAAAAAATAAAATTTAAGCAATAATGTCAATGGTGTACCAGTGGAAACAATATTTTCACTCTTCTCTGTGCATTTCACCAAAAAATAACTATACGGCACTCTGTAGACCTTTTGCTATTTGTAATACTATTAGGTTAAACAGTATGAAATTGCTGTTTTTGTAGGTCAAAACAGGTTGAATGTGGTGGTTTCATATAGTAAGGTAAATGACTTATGAAAATGGAGCTCAGTTTTCTAGAGCTATTCAGTGAAAGTAGCTAGATGAAACATTCAAGTATATTAGGAAAATTTTGCATTTACAAGTTACTTATGTTGCTCCCAATAAATATAAAGTAAGTCCTGTTTCACATCCTCTACTTTAATGTCAGTGATTATGGGAACATACATTATTAAAAGAAGGGAAATGAGCAAAAGAAATTCAAATGGAGAAACTAGGTAAATAGAAAACAATGAAAGTGCAGATTGTTAAAACTTTGTAATCATTTCTGTTTGACACTGTTTATCTCTTTGAATGTTTATCTTCTTACTCATTTTTATTTCATTTTTTATGTATCTCGTAAAGTTGGATATCACTCAATGTTTAGCTCTTTGGTGTCTGAACGTGGAAAGCAGATTGCCCTGGCATTTTTATGTACTGTAGGAAAAGAAAGTCATTTTCATTTATTGAGATTTATTATTTGAATATGTTTTCCAATACAGCAAAGCACACCTACAAAATTTAATGTACATGCATATGCAAGTACAATATTCGGGCATAGCACAGGTAAAATTTTATGTTTCCTGTTGGAGAAAATGCAGAGAGTCAACTAGATGCACCTACTTCTCCCCTCCTACCCTTCACCCCTTTCTTAGTGATCAGTGATATGGTTTTATATAGTATAATATGGAAAGGTATTCTATTTTTCCATAAAACCCTCCAAAACATCCATTCATCCCTTTGAGGTCTTGGGGTTGTTCTGGAATGGCATGCAGTTGAGAAGACGCCAGACCTCTAATGGAAGAGATTATTACCTTTAGAGAATATTTGAGGCCGTGAGGAAGGACAATGACTTTAGGTAATTAGGCATACACACCTATTATTATGGGTCTTACTAAGAAGCTAAATTTTATATTCAATTAATGTTTGTTTTTATAGTAAATTTTATGATTTTCTTGTATCAGTGAAGTTTCACTATGAGAAATTTCACATTAAGAAACATTAGCTTGTCATTGATCACCTCCATGAATTTTTATCACAAGCCTCTGTTCTATCAGAATTATCAGATTCTTATGACCTACTTGGCAATTTCATGTCATACCTTGTAATACATTGCATTTTGGGACGGATGCAAGTGAGTAAACTGAGGCCACCTTGTAATTTAAAAAGCAGTCTCACTCTGCGTCATCATGTATACTGCATACAATCAAAAATGAATGTAAAAAAGGAAATGATTGTGGTTCAATAATTTATGAAAATGTTACAGTTTTATTATCTAGGTATGCATTTTTTACAACACCTACCGCTATAGCACAAGGGTCCTTGAGTGAAAAATTGGATTCAAGATCAGAAATGATGGGAGACATGTCTATATTCCATTTCTTTCTTTGTAGCTTGACAGATGTGTTAGAGTGATTAAATAGATATAAGAGGATAAATCAATTAGCTAGCTAATTTATATGATGCTTTCTATAGGCAAAGAAACATTGCATATGGTTTGGGAGAATCAAAAAACTTGACTGGAACATCTTTCAAAATTACATGGGAAGTGGGGAAGTGGGTGGAAGTGGTAATGATGGAACAAGATTGGTCTTTAGTTCATATTTGTTGAAGCTGGATGATGGGTACATGAGGGTTTCTTATTCTCATCACCCTACTTTTG
Source organism: Camelus ferus (assembly GCF_009834535.1). Taxonomy (NCBI): domain Eukaryota; kingdom Metazoa; phylum Chordata; class Mammalia; order Artiodactyla; family Camelidae; genus Camelus; species Camelus ferus. The sequence continues at coordinate 74,602,242 of NC_045701.1, read as the reverse complement.
CATATGTTTGATTTTTTCCCATAATAAACAGTTCTCTTAAATCCTAGGATTTAATTGTTTTCCAACGAGTAGGAGTTTATACTCTAAATATGAAAACTAGAATGTTCATTGTGCATCTATAACACAGGTTCTGCATTTCATAAATATTTTCTGTTTCCATAAAATCTTAATTTCCACATCATTCTTGAAGTAGTTCATAAACTTTCCCAACAGGTAAAAATCCTTAGTGTTTTCTAACCCTGCTTTTTACACAATGCCAGAGTGATTTGTCATGAGAGGACAAAGATAATAAATTTAAAAAAAATTCACAAATAAGAAGCAAGAGGGATATCCTAAGCTATAGACAAGAGAACACAAAGAATGAAAATTTGGGTTAAAGCCGTTCTGAGTCATTAGACCCATTTTTTTTCCCCACAGCAGTTGAGAATTCCCAAGGCTACAATATTAGACCTCAATGTGCCTTATGACCTTGCCTTGGTGAGACACCTGGAGAACCGAAAAATGAAATGAGTGGTTTCAAATCATGTAAGTGTGGTCATGGAAATTAGAATGGATCTGGTCACTGCTGTCCCTGTCACTGATATATTCTCTAGCTGGAAGTAGTCAGCATTGCCAAGAAGTGCTTGCTCGCTTCCACGTATACTCATAACACTGTGATGTTAAGACTGAACTTGTGCATAGTGACTTTCTTTCGGTTGAAAAGCAGAGAAAGGATATAACCAGGTCCCTATTTCTTGATGTTACTCATAGGATCTGTCACAACAAAGCTTTAAGCTTTGGTGTAACTATAACAACTTTATTATTCATCAAGAGAAAGTTATTGATTCCTGGATAACCTATGTTCCAATGTCAAAAAATACTATGTGAATTTCTCTAACAGAGATTAATGGTAAAATATGACAAACACAGATGTATATGAAAGCATTGTTTAAGCTTTGTTCCATTAACAAACGCCGTATGTCTGAATTTGACTTTGCAGTATTACGTTTAGTGAGGCCTGTGTGTATATTTTTCATTAACTCTTTCCTGATTCTTATCCCACTTAGAATTGGCCAACTCTTCCTTTATGCCGCAGTATGAAGCAATTCTGTCTATTACAACACCTAGAACATTGAGTTGCCTTCTTCATTTTATAGGTCTGTCTCCACCTACTGGACCCTGAATTTGTTTAAGACCAGGGATCCTTTTCAATGCCCAGCACAATGACTGTAGGTTTCAGTAAATGTTTGTTTTAAGAGGATGTCTAACTGAATACTGTCTTGTTTATAGTGGCTAATTCTTTGAGTGAACTTGAGTTACATTTGCTATGTAAGCAGCCATCTTTGGCTTTTCCAGTCCCTCTTCTCACATTTCCCATGTTCTTTCAGTAGGGCTGCATGTAGGGAAGAAAAAAAGTATTTTACCCTCTGACTTCCAATTTCACATCCTTTCATTGAACTAATGTCTACATTCTTTATGCTCATTTTTTCTAATATTTAGCATCTGTTATCATCAAGGAGTCCAATGCTAATGATCATGCACTGCCTACCTCCCCCAAATCCTCATTACGTTCATTCTCCTAAATCCAGCCCTGTCTTTCATCCTTTTGTTTTACGTCTTGTCTCCTCCCAACCCACAAAGCCTACTAATTCCTTCTTTAAGAGTCATTCTGTCACCCAAGTAAACAAATAGCTTTGATAGCTCTTTTGGGACCAAAGTTCTGAGGTCCCAGGATATGAGGGACATATTTCTGTGTAGGATGAATAAAACGGAGTAGTACCACACATATTAATAGACACTGAATTTAAGACTTATGTTTGACAAGTGCTTTATCCATTAAAATGTCAGTGGTTTTCCTCCTTTATTATTGAACATTTTTCTACCCCATTCTGGTCTGGGAAACTTAGGAGAACAACTGTTTTCTCAGATCAGGAACATTTGGGTAGATTTTCTTTCTATTCTCCCTAGAATCATGGAAGATGCAGGAGTGTAACATGGTGAATAATGTAGAGTTAAGGTCATGCTTTTCTAGAGAGCTCTCAAACAGGTTCAGTTCAGGGTTGAGTTTGGAAAAAGATTCAGGTTGATTGTTATTATTCTTTAGGCCAAATTTGCCCATCTCTAAGATTCCCAATTACAGGTCATCTTTCCTGATTTCCCCTAAGTGACCAAAGTTTCCTTAAAGTCAGGTAAAGCATGTTGGTAATTCATACTAAAATCAGATCTGGTCTGCCAGGAACTTTTTTCCCCCAAAGAAGTTTTTATTAGAGGGGAGCTATTGACTTAGGCAGGTCTGAATAAACTTATTAGCCAAGATTGCCTTCTATTTTGAGAATTTTTTTTAACAAAAAGACTAAGTTTCTTAAAAACATGAATATATTAGCCACCAACATGAGATAAATATGGGAAGACTTCCTTAGCTCCATTTTACAGGTAGAAAAATCAGTTCAGAGGTTTGCTTTTGGTCGTATGGGCCTGTATGGCTCAAGAAATAGAATTGAGTCTGATGATTGAAGTCTGTCAGAACAAGACATCTCTCACTAAGAGGTGAATGCCAATTTTCTAATGAGCTAGTATTCTTTAGCATTTACCAGGAAGCAACAGAGTTACTTGTTCTGAGGAGCTTGTGGTCTTAGATTTGTATATCATTTAGCTGATTACTCATACAAAAAGCATAAAGAGCATTGGTTCTATTTTGGGAAGGTAGATTTTGCGTCCTTAAAACATGATAGAAAATTCCCCTGAGACAACAAAATAAAACTATACAGGAATTTGTGTACATCTATTTTTAAAATAATCATTTATCTAAGTGATTGTGTCTTGATAAAAGACTACCAGTGTCCATCTAATACAAGAGGCTGAATTTTTAAAACAGATTTGAATTTCATGCCTTATATTTTTGTCCTTAGAAGACATGCTAATCCTTTCCCATCTACTACCTCTTAGAAAAGCATAAGGATTTACTTAATCATATAAAAAATTAGTCTTCAAAATTGAAATGGATACAGAGTGGCAATTTATGATTATAGTATTCTGCCGTTAGCCCAGTTGGATGGTTTTATGTATGTGTTTTATATTAACTTATTCCAAACTATTATCTTAATAGCACCAGAGGCTTAAAAAGGTTTTGAAAGATTATCTTATTGGCCTTCCTCCCTATCTTGAGAATAGGTCCACTGATAACATTTTCATAACCTCCCTTGGTAACGTATCTCGTTGTATAATCATCCTCATTGCAGGTATTTTATTCCCATATCAAACATGGATTTTTCATGCTACAGTTAATTCTGTTAGCTTCATCGTATCCACTGAGGTTGACATAGAATATCTAGCTTATTTTCTGTATGCATTATTATCTACTGATTCTGGAGAGAGGAGGTGTGGCATCCTTTGCTTTTGGTGGGAACAAGCTACATTATTACCTCTGGAATGGCATGAACCAGCATGTATCTTAATATATTTTGTCATGCTCTGTGTTCACGTACTTAGCATATGAGTGAGGTGATGTGTAAGTGATTTTTCAAAAAGCTACTGTAAAACCATTTATAAAGAATGACCTATTTTATTTTAAAACTTAACATCATCTGGTAGTTTCCTCTGAGCTGTGGAATGAAACAAAGTAGAGAAAAAGTTGTTCCAAGATGATGACTGCTTTTGACCATTTTCCCTTGTTTCTTTTGGTCTATTGCATTGGGTCAAGGATTTAGGAAGAATGAAGACACTGAGTCAAATTTTTGGGAGAGAGAGGATGAGTTCAATCTGTTCCTTCTGAGGGCTTTTTGTTCTGAAGGAATTCACTGAGTATAACTTTACAGAATGTTCTCATCTATTCCCCTACCCTTCATCCAAACTTGGATGTCTCTAGAGGTTAATAAACCATTCTCAAAACTAACACTCAGAGAGCCTCATAGCACCTGGGGAAGTTTGGGCAGGTGGGGTGGGGACTAGCCATCAAATCAGACCTAGAGCAGGTCAATAGCAGATAAAGGCTGTCGTCTCCTAACAGCTGTTCAGTGGCCTCTGTGAAATGAGGTGGTGGCATCCATCCAGTTTCTGGACAGCTGTCTTCCTCACAAAAAGCATTGCCACAATTGGCATTAATTGGCTCTCTTGCTGGCAGCCTCTGCAGACAATTCATTGAATCTTCTCTCTTCTACCTTCCTCTCTCTCCTTTCCACCCTCCTCCTCTTCCCTCTTTTCATTTCTGCTTTCCCCCTCCCCCTGTGTCTTCCCTTTTCCTTTCCTTCTCTGTCTTACCAGTAGGTGGCCTGGGAGGAAAAAGCAAAGCAGCAGTTCCTGAGGGAAGAATGCGTTACCGCCTCCGACTGTGCTCTCTGCCGGGCTCGCAGAGGGACCTACAACACGGCTGGGCTGCTGGGGTAGAAGGCTCATGCCTCCCACAGCGTCTTCCTTCTTGGCCCCAGCCCTGGGTTGCTCTGCTCAAGGTGTGTCAGAGTTTACTCTGGGATTGTCTGCTTTATCCATTGAGCTTCTCTTTTCATCACAAGGCAGGAAACACGATTGTGTTGTAGAACGGATGGGCCCACAGGGAATTTTGAGTGATTCAGTAGTTGTGGTTACAAACTCTTCATCGTAACTCCCTCTCAGGCGCAACCAGGAGTTACTAGAGATGGAAGGTTGCACAATCTGTGATTTCCTTCTCTGAGAAGAGGTGCACTATTTGGGGGGATATGCATAACAATCATATTCCTAAACCCAGAATCAATACACTTGTCCTCACCAGACATTTTTGGATTTATAACATTTTTATTTGGTAAGTTTTTATTAAAGTAAAATTTAATCTCCATTTTAAAATTATATTTAACAAATCACTTGAATTAGAAGGAATACAATTCTATAAAACCAAGACTGCTTGAAACTCCACAGCATGAATTCCACAGAGTTCTTGAATGCTCCTTGACACCTTCAGATAACAGGAAGGGGAGACTAGTGGTGGCTCCCATCCTTGAAATCTCCAGGTCTTTTTTCAGCTTATCCAACTTCATTTTCTTAATCTCAATTTCAAAGTCAAAAAGGAGACTAAAGGAAGCCTTATCATTCATTTGTTTATTTTTCCAACCAGAAGGAGGCAATGGTAGGACATGATGCTCTCACACTATGAAAAGAGAAAAAAAGTAAACAATTTTATAGTGGTTCTGTGCTTACTAAAAAGCCTAGAGCATTTTTCTCTAGGCTGCCTCTTTTTGGAATTTAAAACCTGTGTACAACATCCTATGGGGAAATTCAACCAACATGCTGCACATTGGTTTGCATTTAGTCGTTACATTTTTATTCTTATTTTTTTTAACATTATTTATTGATTTATAATCATTTTACAATGTTGTGTCAAATTCCAGTGTAGAGCACAATCTTTCAGCTATTACATTGTTGATTGCTAAGAACACTTAACATGACCGAGAAGATATCCAAGCCTTTCAAATGAAACCAGGAGCTTGAATTAAGACAATATTAAACAGATGTGAAATCTCATTTCTCCTTTGCAACTCAGAAGATAAAATTACTTAGTGCAACCACTTTGGGCTAAGGTTTTCATTCTCAGAGTAAAGACCAGGACCCATAAAATAGTCATATAGGAAAAGAAGTGATGGTTAGAGTCAGGGAAAATATTCCAACACCAGCTCTGACTCTACAACCTTGATGATCTGCTTTCTCTTATTTACATGATGGGACAAATCATATTCTGTCACCTGATGGGTTGTTTTTGTCACTTAATGGGTATAAAATTACTTGAAGTTCAAAGTGCTAAGTATTAGTAATAATTAGAACAAGCAACTATGAACCATGTAGAGAAAGAGAAATAACTTTGGAGAAATGTAGTTTCTAGATTGGACAAGTCTACCAGATAAAAGAAAGGCTCTCAGTTTTGTGATTTATTTATTCATTCATTTAGAAAAAGTGATAGAATAAATCTGAGGAATGTCACAATCAGATTAGCTATCTGTCTATTTGTTCTATTAAAACAAAACCCTCTCAAACACTTTTGACATCAAAGAAAATAAAGTAAAAAGAAAAAAGCTGTTCTGATTTATAACCATTTGTGGTCTGCACGTGCCTTGAACTCTGTACTTAAAGAGAAGGCATTTTTCTAATTTTTTACCAATTCCCTCCTTAGCTTGCCATTTCCAAACATACCCCCCTCACTGAAAGCAAATGACAAGTGAGGGAGAATTAGTTTATAGTGGCCAAGAAGTCTCTACCTGAAAGGAGCACTGGTTTAATTCAAACAGGGCAAAATGAGTGTCTGAGAAGGGGTGAGATTTTAAGGCTTGGGCAGTGAGTGGAAGCATCATTTCCTGAGTCCACACCTTCTTCTGTCATTGTTGGCTGGGACTTCATCTGGCACCATAGCTTTCCCAACTACACCAGTTAAAATACCACGTAGTCACCTCTCTTTCTTTGTGCCTTCTTCCAAAAGGACATTGAGAAGATTGAGACAATGAAAGGAGTAAATGTATATTATGTATACAAATAATATTCTTTGCTAACAATGTATGCTGGTCATAGGGAAAAATATTTTTCTATGTGGTTTATATTCATTTTTCTAAGCTCTGAAGTCTTCTCTAAAATTTTAGTCCATGGGGTGAAAATCCAAAACTCATTAGAGGCTAAACTGATGATAAAAATGAAGGAATCGGGATTTTAGGATAATAGGGAGTGGTGAAGTTTGTGTCAATGAGGAGGCCCACACCCAAGGCCACCAGGGTGTACAATTCTGGGGCACCCAGTCACATCAGTCACTGCGTATTGTATGTGGACGGTGCCCCCTGGTGTGGAGCAATGCATGCCCTGCCCATTCATCCATTCAGGACACCCTCCTTGAACTTACCATGAGCCAGGCATGGTTCTAACTGCTGGGAGATAGCAATGAATTAAGGAGACAGGAAGCTCTGGTCTCTTCTAAGCTCAAGGCGTTCTCATTTGGTTATTTTCTTTAAAGGCAAAAAAGCACTGTGCCAACCAAATAAAATGTATATGCATGCAGAATTTGGCCCATGGACCCACCAATTAATGACCCTTGCTCTAGGCTTTTAAATGATTTCTGTGATCTTGCAGGTTTTAGCCACAGGGACAAAACACAGAAAGGCACCAACCATAGATTTGCACCCACTGCTTAACTCTTGCTTAATGAGAGCTCTGTGTACATAGAAGTCAGCTAATTAATTTTCAATTAACATTCTATATCCCCACCCCAGTATCTGTACTTGCCACTCCTTCTTCTAAGAAAACATAATTCCTGGAGTTGATCTGTTAGGTAAGTGAGGAAGAAAAACTAGAACGAGATGGGGGTCATGGCATTCTGCCAGGGCATTGTCTGCCGAAGTACTGTCAGTTCTGGAGACTGTGGGAAAGGCGAGCCATTGAGCAATGGTCAGTGTGGCTCCTGAACCAATTCAAAGTCTGCTCCTAACCACCTACAAATTTAATTAAACTTTTTCAAGCAAGAAGGAAGATTCCCTAAAGTGTCTTGTCTCTAGGGGTTATGTTAACAGAAACAGGGCATGTGCAGAATTTAAAGAGCTTTCTTATAAATAATTTATTTCTTATCCTTATGGAATCTTAATGCCATTTGATGGAAAGTTTTAATTAATCTGCATATAGGCAAAATGGAACTAAAAGAAGGTCTGGTCACTTAGCTACTTTCATGTCTAGAAGATTTTTTCTTTTCTTTTCTTTTCTTTCTTTCTTTTTTTTTTTTTTTTGGTGGAAACCAGTAAAAAATGAAAACTTGTATTTTACAATTTTCTGCTAGAAGCTTTAAAGAAATCCTGTGATGGTACTCAAAGGGTTTAAAAGTTTTCCACTTCACAACTCACCCTGAACTTTCTTAAATAAGATCGTGACTCAAAAATATTTAAAGAACCTAGGTCACATACCTGATTGAGAGACAGTCGTAGTATATCGGCGTAAAGACGGAAGGTAAGATTCACATCTCCCAAGAAATAGAGCAGGGACAATCTATGATTACTCTTCCTCTTTTCTACCTGCCTTCCAGGATCCTTTCTTCCCAAAACCCCTTCTAAATGAACAATAACAATCATAAATAATCAGAGGAGAGAAACTTTCCCTATCAATCTACACATTATATTAAGTAACTTTTCCCAAAGTTTGGAGCATTTCCTGAAAACCCTCAAAGGTATTAATTTTTTTCCCTCTCTCTTTAAAACACAAAGCAAAATTCCACTGTCCCTCAGCCCCCCCTTCTAAAAAAAAAAAGTTGTCGAGTTTTGCTTTTCTATTCACTGCAGTCCTGGCCAAAGTAAAGCCCTCTTTCTCAATGACGTCAAGATCTTTACCAAGATTAGGCTTTCATTTCTCTATTGCAGCAATTAGCCAGGGAATGTATAAAAGGCTTCAGGGAGACTCACTGGGCTGCAGGGAGAGAGGCACTTTGCACCACAGACAGATAGCACGAAGGAAAAGCCAGAGGGAGTGCGGGAAAAGAGAGGAGTCAGTCGCTCCTGGGGAAGGGAGAGAGGGAGACAGGCTGGGAGAAGGAGAACAGAAAGTGTGTGTGAAACGGAGTAAAGAAGGGAAAAAACTACCCTAAAAAGCACATTTTAAAAACTCTGGCAATTCCAGAAAGAAACAGGCTACGTTTCTGAACATAGAGACAATGGAAAGCTAAAGAAAATTTTGCAATCTCTGCCACAGTCTCATAGGTGCTTGGAAATGAAAGTAGAGCTGCCTGTCTTGAACCGACTCTGAGAGGGGTAACTGGATTAGGGACGGGTACGCCAGTTTTTTTTTTTTTTTTTTTTTAAACATCTTAAATCCTGAAAAAAAAAAAGGCAGCAGCTCGGAATTGAATGAATTGATGGGCACACTCCAACTGCTGGGCTGGAGAGACTGGACTTGGTCTTGCCATTTCTGCTTCTTTGAAAAAGGAGACAACTTGGGCTTCCTTTTAATTTAGTTTTTCTCCTTCTCCCCCACCCCCAGCCTTCCCCCTTACCCCCCCACCCCCTCTATCACCACCCCCCTTTTAAATAAGAGGGTGAAGGGGAACCAGAGCGCACAAGGGAACTGACCCAGGAGGCAGAGAAGATGGGCATCCTCAGCGTAGACTTGCTGATCACACTGCAAATTCTGCCAGTTTTTTTCTCCAACTGCCTCTTCCTGGCGCTCTATGACTCGGTCATTCTCCTCAAGCACGTGGTGCTGCTGCTGAGCCGCTCCAAGTCCACTCGCGGGGAGTGGAGGCGCATGCTGACCTCAGAGGGAATGCGCTGCATCTGGAAGAGCTTCCTCCTCGATGCCTACAAACAGGTGAGCTGCACCCAGAGGGGCTTCTCCGCAGGGCAGCGGGGCAGAGGCAGGGGCGTCTGGGGCCGGAGGCCAGCAGGGGCACTGCGGGGAGCATTGTGGAGCCCTGTTCTGTGGTCATGCTCAAGTGAGCTCCTGTGTTTACTCTCTACACCTGCAATACCAGTTAGATTTGGGGATGACAGGTATTAAGCCATAATGACTCTGTGGGACCGAAGAAGGAGTCTTTCTAATAAGGGTCATTAATGTCTGGCTCCAGTTTTGGAGGAGAGGGGTGTTTGTGTCTGTAGAACAACTTTGGGAAAAGTCAGAAAATGCTGGGGGAGGGCAGACTGCTACATGTATCCTGCTCCTGTCATAGGCTGGCATTTGGATGTTTTGCGGGATAAGAGGCTATGTGAGGTGCCTGCTTTAGGAAAGACAGTTCAGTGGGTAGGCACTAAAAAAGCAAGGAAAAATAAAAACACCACTCAGAACTCTCAGGGAGTTCACAAGATTTAACAAAATGGTCACAGCAGGTGTGATTTGGCATAATAGCTGCTTGTTTCCAGTAGAAGTAAGAGTTAATGAAAACAAGTCTGCGTGCGCTGTCATCCTCTACCCTGATTCGAATCGGAACCTTTTGAAGCAGTTATTAGGCACTAAGTCCCTGTTACTAGTTATCAGTTTGCAACAGAAAGATCTAAGAACCGGCTGTCAGAAATCCAGACTTTGTTAAGGAAACCACATTTGCTTTGTTTCTCAAAAGTTAAGTAAGTTGTCTTAAAGAGCAGATAAGTCTATGGTTTATGACAACCTCAAAGCTGTTATAATTCGTGCCTGGAACACTGGAGCAGTCACCTCACTTACTTGTGGAAGTCAGGTCCCGGGGGCTGGTCTCTCAAAACCAGAGCTGGTGATCTTTGTTTCTAAGTGAAGAATACTGCTTGGTGATGGTGGAGCATCTTTAACACAGATCTTAAAGGGCAAAGAGGAAAAGGCATTGGTTCTTTGTCAGTTTGCTCCCTCGCTCTCCACCCATATGACTCCTGAGGGTCCCTGGGTTTAGGAAGAATTGACTCATTTGGCAAAAACTACTATCAAAGCAAGCATTCTCGGTTTCCCTAACAGCACTGAGGGACCTTTCCTGAGATGCCAGGGAAGAGAGCTTGAGAGGAATATGGAAGCCAATGAAGTGGTAGACTATAGGCAGGCTGAGCCTCAGAAACAGAGCCGGAAAACTCAGAATAAGAGGGGGAAGGGAATGAGTCCTCCGTAAATAAACGCTAGAAAAATAAACCTATGCACCAGGAAAGGAAAAGAAGTAACTTCTAGTAACAAGGACTCCAGACTAGAATCCTTCCACTGAAAATCTAACAAGTATTCAAGAAGAAGATATTCATTGTGAATTAGGGAAGTTTTACTATATAATGACATGTCTTTACTTCTGAGAGTGACCTGCAGAAGGTTTGCATTTGTTGCCCTAAAGACAGGAGAATAGTAAGAGCTCTTGTTAGTAAGTGAAACTTCTTTATAATATGAAACGGTGTTCAAAGTTCTGACTTATGATGTACATGGGGTGAATGGGAGATGCAGGAAGGAGATATTGAGATGATCATTTCATTTCCACAAATGTATACAGTGAGGGTGAATTTTTTATGTTTTGTTCTGGGGGGTAGAGAATTTGGAGGAGAGTGGGGTGTGCACAGGTATGCCAGGCGTATTATTAATTAGGAAGTTTCCTCATCTATATCTGTATTTCGTAGGTGCTGAGTGATGACATGCCAATATCAGTTGTTTGATCTCAGCAAATTAAACTTTTCCTTTTTTGAAAGGCAGTTGACTTTTGCCTATAAAAGAAAAGCCACTGTTTTGGAGAATTTTACTTATATGTATATATATATACTCTCACATAAAGCATGAGGTTTGTGGGAGAAGGGTATAGCTCAGCCGTAGAGCACACACACAGCATGCATGAGGTCCTGGGTTCAATCCCCAGGACCTCCATTAAAAAAATAAGTAAATAAATAAAGAAACCTACTTACTTCTCCCCTTCAAAAATAAATAAAATTTAAAAAATAAAAAAAAATGTTAAACATGAGGGTTGTGACGTTACCCACAAATATTCAGTAAAGTTGTTTCTCCTATTAAGCAGCTTACTAAAATTGAAAAGGAAACAAATGCCTCTTTAATAAACTTTATAATTTATTTCCTCATTCATGGACAGTGTTTCATTGTGTTGCAGTATTTTGTTACCTGGGTTCCGGGAGACTGAGGAGGAGAGTGATTTGTTTTCTGTTTTCGCTCACGGATTGTGTACTCTTCTCCTGTGTTGTTTCTGTCTCCTGATTTGATTAGTGGCCAAGTTTATGACTGTTGTTACTATGTTTGCCTTTAAAGACTTATATAATAGTTGCCATGAGAAGCAGCACCCTAAGAAGCCATACAGCCAGCGATGAGACTGGACTGGGTGCATGATGAATGGAAACACGGCTTGCACCGAGTCTAGGTGTCTCCTTCTGCCTCCTAGTATGGCAAGGGTGGTGGTGGTGGCTGTGGTGGCATTTGAGGGTCACTCAGAATCCCTGAAACAGGTTGAATCATTTCCCTGAGTACAATGGTCATCTCTGCCACTGTCTTGGGGTGTAGCCATTTCTAGAGACACACTGGAGGAGGCTCTGCCTGAGGGGGGCATCCCAGTGTTTCACAGTCCTGACTTGTGTTAGTTCAAGGCTGCCACCCTGTAAGAGGAGGTTTCCAGGATGAGGAGTAGGTGCTCATGTGATGTGATATGAGGCATGTCATTTCGAATTCTCCTTGCTGTTGAATGTCACATACCCGGGAAGATATTTAGAGAAAGTGTACTGAAAGTGTCGTCCCTGTCCTTGGCTCCTACAAGAGGCAGCAAAGAAATTAAAACAAATTAAAACAAAACAAAAAATCCTTATCCATTAGAACGTTGAAGGGGATTTAAAATTAATGTTATAGAGAAGCCTTTAAAGACAGTTTGGGTTTGGTTAGAGGGAGTTCCATGCATGATTCTGATGAAAAAGAAAGCCTACAGAAATCTGTGAGAGATGGAAGTGCATAACAGATGTTTGTTATTTAAGTTTTCCCTAGTCAGTGTCATTGCGTCAAACACTGCATCCTTGTGCTGGTGCACGAAAACTCGAAAATACAACCAATAAGCAAGTTACTCTGTCCGGGAGCCTGGCTCCTACCTAAATGAAGTGTAAAAGTAAACACACGGTATAGATGCTGACAAGCAGTTTAGCTTCTACATGGTCAATATTGCTGTGGCACAGAAAACATATTCATTTGAACATATAATTTTGGTTTTGAAAGGGTCTCTTTAACATTCTCCTCCCCCTCTTCATTCACCTCAGCCTTTTGACACCAGTTTCTACAATGGAAAATGGCCCTTTTAAAAAAGAAACATTCCCAAAAGAACACAAAGAAGGCTGCAGCCAGAGCTTGTCCATCAGTTGGATAAAACACTGGGAAATGATAGAGCTTAGAGCTATGTTTTCAAATTACAGATCAGAAAGAGAATGGCCAAAAGGGAGCTGAGCTCAGAGGAAAGAGTAGGTGGCTTATCCTTCAACTCCAACTTACTTGGCCAGTTTGAATGTAAATGGTTAAATCGCTGTTTGATAATTGGCATATTTGTAAGGACACTGATGTATCCTGGCCATTATGTCAAAGAATTCGAAATTTCTTGATAATAAAGCTATCCCAGGGCTTTGGACAGCAAGAAGGGTATGTAAAAATAATTCTGCCACATAACATCCCCGCCCCCCAATTTTCTTATTTGCTTTTCTTTCTATCATGAGATTAGGTGATATTTTGTCCAGAAGCCTTTCTCAGGCTATGGAAAAGAAAAAGAGAAAACAAGGTTAGTAGTATATGATCTATTTCCAGCTTCCACTTGATGAATGGTTCTTTCTCCCCCCCCCCCTGCCCTGCATTTCACAGTCCACATGCTAAAGCAGCATTATCCTTTCCTCTGTGTGCTGGAAAGTGTCCGTAAAGGGAATCTTATCATCAAGGGAATCGAATACATGCCATAAATTTACACTCTTGTTCATATTTATAAGTATGGCTATTGCAACATTTGAGCTTGGCCCAGAGATGTCCTCTGTTGTAAAAATGCAAGCCATTTATTTACCTCCCTTGTTGGTGTTGTATTGATGGTGATTACAAAAACATAAGAAAGGACAACTGTAATAGTGCAGATGAAAGAGATTAAAGTCAGTGATGACGATATTACATTTTACGTATGTCCTTTCTGATCCTTGCAAAATAAAGGGACCCTTTGGGAACATCGGAACTTCAAGACCAATTAGTGGAAATGATGCTTCTTGTGTTTGGGCATTAAATACTGGGCAGGGTTCTCTTTAGAGCGGCTAATGCTGGCAGGGAAAGAGGTACCGACCTAATTACTCTTCCGCAAGAGTAAAAAATGCCTTTTGAATGCCTCTTTGGCAAATATGTCTCATTAAGGACAAAAACCAAACACAAACCCTCTAAGAAGGAGAAATTAAGATGATAGATAACTTGTGGCCAGGAGACTTTCTGTGCCACTGTGGGAAATTAAAACAAAGTTTGGGAGTACCAGGGGATAACTTGTTTTTGTCGAGCTTCTTTCCTGCAGCCTAAATGTTATTATGGGACCAACTTTATTTTCTTCATCATTTTGGCTTTTTGTCAAGGAATGCTTTGCTCCTGGGGAAACCAAAGAATCCTCCATCATTGAAGACAATGATGATTCTCCCATTCCATCTCAGCAGGGCGCAAAGCTGAGCAAACCAAGAAATCCTCCATTTGAAGCCAGTCATAATAGGAATTTAATTTTTGTGGTGATCAAATGAGAAATGAACAATAGTATCCTTCTAAAAGATTCATTTCTTTCAGTTTAGAGCATACTTTTTGTTAAAGATTTTTTCTTTATCTCTTTATTGTTGCTAAATTGTCCTCCATCCGCAGTTTTTAGCAAAGATGGACAAATTTTATGATTAGTATATGGTACTTACCAAAGCAGACTACTGGACTGCTCACACTTGGACTTCCAAATCATGGCTGTGGGTTTTCCCCTCATAGTTTTTGTCAGTACACTTGTTCTTACCTGCACATATTATCTGACCTAGTCACCCTCATGAACTGTACATCTGTTTATGGACATTCTAATCTGCAGCCAGGTCCTATGGCTGCTCAGCAAAATAAAGAGGACTGGCTCCTTTCGTTTTATGCACTGACCAGCTGAGATAAACAAAAACAGCTCAGCAACATTCGGTGCTGACTGAGACACTGCTCTACAGTGGGAGTCCAGGTCTCACTTCGCCTCAGTTAGCTCATCCAGCACCCAAATAGGATTCTGTTCATTGCAGGTCAAGGTAATTATTACATGCAAAATTCTTCACTGACCCCTGCCTAGGATCGCAACAACTGTAACTCATTCAATAATTTATTCAACAAAAATTTTAATTTATATATATATATAAAACACACACACATATGTATGAATTTTTTCCCCAGCTTAACAAAATGCCACCTCCCCCTCCCCCACTCTGGACCTTAAACACACACACACACACACACACACACACACACACACACACACACACACACAGAGAGAGAGAGATCATTACATATTTGGTAACTTTACTAATTTTTGATTTTAGACCAAAGATGTACTTGTTCTAAATTTTCTAAGGTAAAGTTTTTTGTTTTTTGTTTTTTTGTTTTTTTACCTTATCGTCTGTATTTCAAAAAGAATTATGTGGCTGAATTATATACATTGTCACTAAAAAGAAGGAGAAGGTGTTTCAACTTTCCAAGAAAATTAATTACAGGTAACAAGAGAGTCACCTGCGACTGAAGTGTCAGATTACATTATTCAGCTGAATAATCAGGAATAATGCAGGGATCAATAGTTCTGCTTGGGTGACAGTCAGAGCGTCAGAGGCCCATTTTACAAGACGACACGATTGTTCAGAGCTCTTCAAACGACTCCAACACGCACATGGCTGTTTTCACCTACCGAGAACCTACAGGTCTGTAGCCCAGAGGTGATTTTTCTCCCATATGTGTTGCTCACTTAAAGAGAAGTTGCTACAACAGCTAATGGGTTCAGACTGATCTGAATGCATCCAGATCTTTATATCACAGTATGTTGAGAAACACAGCACAATATTATTAAAAGCAGTCCTCCTAGAATCATCAGTGCTGTTTTAAGTGTGAAAGATCTCACGAGAAGGTGATAATGATGCTACCTACCACCTAAATCCACAAAGAAGTACAAAAACAAGCCATAGATTAAAAAACCCTTACAGTGCCTTTAAAATGTATACCTTTAAATTTCAAGTATAGTTTAAAACCTCAGAGACAATTGTAGCTCATATAAAACAATCCACCTAAAAGTGGCTTATTAGATTTCTTCATCTAGTGTCACTTGCAACATAACCAAGAAAATGAATATACATTAAATAACTTTCTCTGTGATAGTGACTGAAAACAAGTGTACTTATTTAAATCACACCAACAGCTTCATTTTCTAGAAAAGAGGATTGTTCTTCCAAGATTTCTTTTAGAAAATGAATGGTACTTTTTTCAAACCAGCCCTGCTAGGATATTTCACGAGGGAAAGGACGGACTTCGATTCTTTCTCTATGGTTAAAATGAGTTATGCATTAACATTAGAGAGAAGCTTCTGAATAGAAGCCCTTGAGTATGTTATATCAGTGTGGATTGTTAAGTTTTTAACAATTCACTTATAAGTGACTTCAATTACCAGCAATGTCATATGTGGTAGTATTTATATGACGGGGTGGGGGAGAGTCGATGCAGTTGGAAGTGTTTTATAATATTAAGGATAGTGTATAAGAATCAATTGTGCTGTTGTAAGTTGTCCCTAATGTTATTGGCTTTGATAAAACCATTCTAGGGGAAGATCCAATTGTGTTAATTTAAACTGAAGTAATTGGCTCTTTCATGTTTCTGGCTTTTTATTATCAATTTACATGTTCAAAGACCAGCAAGCTTTCTTTCAGTCTGTGTTCAACCATTTAAACCATGTGCAAAGTGGGCACATGGAAAAATTTTCTTCTATGTCTCTTCTGCCTGAGTATTTTATAATTCAGAGGAACTTATTTATAAAATGTATGGTAGAAAAGTAAAGGGTTTGTGACTCCCTAGATTGAAAAAAAAGGGGGGGAAACAAACAAAAAAACCACATGACAAATGAGAAATTAAAAGTAGAATTCTACAAAAAGTAAAATTGTATGTTTTTGTTCATTCGTTTGCTTGTTTAATGGAAATGATGAGATTCTAGTCAAAAGAACCCCAAAATATGCAGAAGCCATAGAAACAAATCTCCAGGATGGGTGTCATACTGAGGAGAGCTCAAATCACTTCCAAGAGTAATTTTTTTTAAACGTAGAATTGCCCAGGAAAGTGGTGTTCTGTTTCACATGTTTGCGTGGCACCCATAACGGCAACCTCCACCCCCACGGTGCTTTATTGTGTAACCAAGAGCTCTTTTCCTTATAGGGGAGATAGGCATTATTGTCACTACTCTACAGATGGGAAAGCCGGAGTCTGGAGAGATTAAGTGGGACCAGGCCTTCTTATAAATGGTGCACTCCAGGTTTGCTAGTTCTGTGCAGTCCATTAGTATCCTTGTCCAGTGGTTGAGATTAAATGCCTTAGCATCAGGCAAGAAAATAAAGGTCTTTTCTGAGTATTTTAGAATTCAGAAGTGGGGATTCAGAAAGAGGTACTATGTCCCACCATTCTGATAATTTGTCTTAAAGTGGCTTTTCAAATGAAGTCAATTGATCATTTGTTATACACTGTGTACAAAGCACTGACACAAAGTGAGGATAGTAAAGAATGCCAGCCTCGACTTAATTGGGGAGAGAGTCAACGGCAGTGCCTTCAGTGATGAAAATAATTACATTTAGTGACTGAACAGGATGCAAACGATTTTTATTCCCTTTAAGGCCATTCATTACCTGCCATGATGGCTTTTTATTCAAATCACTATGTTTCCAGTGTCCTCTGACAGATATACCACATTTTATTAGAGCCAGTTGTTTCTACATAGAGTGAATTGAAGTGGCAATGTGTTTAATGTGGTAGTCTCTTCCTCTTCTTTTTTTCACCACCAGGTGAAATTAGGTGAAGATGCCCCCAATTCCAGTGTGGTGCATGTCTCCAATTCTGAAGGAGGAGACAACAGTGGGGATGGTGCCCAGGAGAAGACAGTTGATGGAACTGAGTGCCACCTTCTTGACTTTGCCAACCCTGAGCGCCCACTGGTCGTCAACTTCGGCTCAGCCACTTGACCTCCTTTTACCAGCCAGCTGCCAGCCTTCAGCAAACTGGTGGAAGAATTCTCATCAGTGGCTGACTTCCTGTTGGTCTACATTGATGAGGCTCATCCTTCAGATGGTTGGGCGGTGCCTGGGGATTCTTCTTTGTCTTTCGAGGTGAAGAAGCACCGAAACCAGGAAGACCGATGTGCAGCAGCCCACCAGCTTCTGGAGCGTTTCTCCTTGCCGCCCCAGTGCCGAGTTGTGGCTGACCGCATGGACAACAATGCCAACGTAGCCTATGGGGTGGCCTTCGAACGTGTCTGTATTGTGCAGAGACAGAAAATTGCTTATCTGGGAGGAAAGGGTCCCTTCCACTACAACCTTCAAGAAGTCCGGCGTTGGCTGGAGAAGAATTTCAGCAAGAGATGAAATCTAGATTAGCTGGTTAAAGGTATGATTTTGTAATAGAGCTTTTTTTTTTTTTTTTAAATAAAAACTATGTAAGAAGAAAAAAACTAAGAACTGAATCCACTATTTCAACTGAGTCCTGTTGTCTCGCAGAAAGACAGGAATTTACACGTCGGAAGAACAAAAACTTCTAACATCTCAGTACTACTTTCACCACTCAAATGGCGTTCGGCAAAATAGTAGCCTATCACTTCTCTTCCTAAGTAAAAAGCTCTGAGTAGAAAGATCCCAAGATGGAGAAGAAGAAAACTTGTTTCAGCATGCGTTCATTCTGCCCTGAGAAAGAACTGGAGCAGCTGACGCAGGCTTTGGGACCTGAGGAGGCGCGCGTGAATAATTACTATGTTAGGGAAGCTACCGTCCTTGTTAGTATGCGGGGTCTCGCCTAGGCTTTCCTCAGCACAGACAGAGTCCACCTGGGTAGTTCCCAAGTGTTTACTTATGAATGAAGCCTTGAGCACAGACCGTGTGGTTAGGAGCTAGGTGATTAACACGTTAGAGCAGCTTCCATGGTTCTGGTTTCTAGCCACGTAGTGCTTGCTCTCTGCTGGTCTAAATATCCCAGAATACAGGCATGTTTGCAGACATCAAGAATGATCCCCACCCAGAGGGTGAGGCTGACCACCTGAAATCTGATGGTTACTTTCTAGGCAGAGGGGTGGGAGCGGAGGGGGAAGTGCTAGAGGAAAATCAAATTGACAGGCTAGGAAAAGGAGGCAGAAAGTTTAGGAGGCATCATAGGGCACCACCTTGGAACTGTGGAGAGTGGGACTAATCTGTTAGCCACAGAAACATGGAAACATGCACAAGGCTAGAACAAGAAGCGGCGCAACTGAAATAGCAAAGAGAATATACATATGAAATCGATGTATTTATATGTTCTTAGATTGAGGAAGGAAGGGGGATTGAGTGGGGAAAGATGCACTTTAGTATTTGTATTACTTTTTGAAACATGTTTGTGGTATGTGTATTTTCAGTCGGTGAATTATTCCCCAGGATACTGATGGAAGGTCAAACCAGTGTGTCCAGGAGTGCTGGTCTGTCCCTCTTCATCCCTGCAGTTCTGATGTGGCCCCACTCGTTCTTGGTCTCAGTTTCTATGGCAGTGTTCTCTGAACGTTGATCAGCTTCTGTGGGAGGCAGATGCCCTGGCCATTCAGCTTCAGCACTATTTTCCTCCCAAAGTAGATAAACTATAGTGAATGACAGGTAAAAACAAACAAGGTTTCTTCAGTTGCATAATAGAGGAAGAGAAATTTTGAGACAATTCTCATCAGTAATTTTGGAGGCTTTGATAATAAGGCAATCCTCAGTATCGTGGAATTTGGCAAAGTGGAACTCCCATTAATATTTTAATTTGAACTTGGGTCTAACTTTGTTTCTCTAAGCTGAGAGCAAAGAATCTAAGGCTTCTATAGTACATTATTATAATACTATTTTAATATATATATACCATATTTCTCTTTGAAGTGAAGATACTATAGTTTTACTTATAAGTAAACCTAACCTCCAAAAGAATAGCCCAGCCAATTTTGTATCATAAAATTTTTATTGTAAATTTGAAGATGTTATCAAATCACAGTATATGGTTATATTTATATGTACAATCAAAGGTTCTCATAACCATTCTATTAATAATTGAATCATAAAATAAAATTAATAGAAAAAGATATCTAAATTTGAAAATCTTCCTGAACTAGTTGTCTGAAATGAGAAAAAGTGAAAACTAAGTGTGCAAGAACCAAAAGTCTATTTTTTTTAAAAAATGGAGCAACAGAATAGTCATATCACTACATAGTTTATTACTTAGATATTAAAGCACCATTTTAACTAATTATTTTTTAACTGCAACATTTAAGATTCCCAGGGTTCTAAACTCTAAGAAACATACCCACAGAGAAAGAAAGCAAATTTTGAAAATGTGACACTATCTAAGGAATTTCTGGAAAAATCACATATAGAGAACAGATTATTTCAGAGTCCTCAATTGTTAAACTCTGTAACTCAAGGCTTATCAGTGGGCTCCACTGATTTCTATCTTCAAAATGGTGCTGAAACTTCTGTGGTACCCTGGAGAAAAAAAATGAAGAATTGGTGGCAGCACACTCACACTGTTGTCCTTAAACTTCCCCTTTGTTCTGCACGTACAGTAATGGAACAGGATGTTAGAGAAGCTGGTGGGGGGATGAGATTTGGGTAAGGCAGTCAGTACTAGTTGTCTGGGGAAAAGGATGATGGAAAAATTATCCAGTTGTGATATTATTTTTAAAGAAAGAGAAGGTGTGTGCATGCAATTCCTCTCCCTGAGGATAGACCAATGGAGAAGCGAAGCAGAGGAAGTAAACATACAAAGGCACAGGCTGAATATCAGGGAAAAAGGTTCAACTGAACATAGAAGAGTTGCTGGAAGAAAGGCTGTTGGGGCACCGGCGGAGAAAGTGAATTGACAAAGCTCAGGAACACTACGAGATGCAGAATAGCTCGGTGTTCTCAGAATTGTGATAAGCCTATATCGTTACGTAGCTTATTTATCTCAGCATAAACTCTTATGGTTTCCTGTGATGTATCTTTATTAACTTAACAAGAACTCATTATTTGAGATAGAGGAGAATCAATGTTTAGCTAGTATGCTCAGAGAAATTATTAGATTGTTAACACCCACCCCACCTATCCTGTCTTTTACAAGTTACGTTCCTTTGAAGACTTGTAGTTTCTATTCGCACAAGGCAAAGTATATATAAATATATGATTTCCTCTTCTTAGTACCTAAACATCCGCCCCATAGGCTGTGTTTATGTGGAGCTACCAGTTTAGCCTTTAAACTGAATTAGCTTGTCTATTACTGAAATAGTTTCCAAGCAATGTTAAATATTATCACAGCATCTGGATTTACTCATTTAATGTTTGAAAGACTTGTGTCTTGGAACTATTCAAAGCTGACTTAATTTTATTGCTTAGAGAAAATATTAGTGGAATCAACAATGACTTTCTTGAGTGGACATGAATGAAAAGCCTGCACAAATGGGGTGTAAGTATTTGATATAGTTATTACAATGTAGCTGTCTCCTTCAAAGCAGGTTACTAATGCTATTCTTTGCACAGCTAACATGCCAGTCATTTAACTGATATGACTTTTCACATTCATGTTTTCAGATCTCTGGTCCTGTGTCTTCACCTTGTTTATAGAATGTACCCCTGGTTTTTGGTAATATCAACTTCTAAAGGCCTATTGATTTAGTTTAATTCTCCTGTCATTAATCAGGAAATGCCAGTTCTGTGAAGAAGGAAAGAAGAAAGGCCTGCTGTGTTTCATTTTGCCTGAGTGTATTTCACTTTATGGGTCTTGAATAAAAGTTAAGAAATACGGTGAGGTCCTGTGTGGGTGCTGCCTTGCTGCATCAAATACCAAGGGGCAGGTTAAAGACAATGCCCATGCCTTTGGGAAAATGCCCAGTTGGATACAAGGTAACCTCAGCATGCCCAATGGGCTATGTCCACGGCAAGAGGAATGCACTGATGTGCAAGACTTCCCGTTCTGTAAGTCATAAGAAGATAAACACGGGCATTTATTCTACCTAATCTCTGATAGTTTGGAAAATAAGCTTAATTAGAATCACACGGTCATTGCAAAGGGGAAAATGTAGACACCAACGTCTGTTGCATTGAAGAATTGATTAAAAAGAACATTAACCAGCTTTTAAAACTTTTTAGAACATGCCCAACGTTATGTCTCTGAGCAGTGGAGATCAACTGTGAGGCTTTTAATTCCAGGAGTTTTTTCTAAAGAATTGATATTGCCAAAAATCAGAACTAAAGTGTTTTTAGTTATATTCCACCCTCCTCTCTACTTCCTCCTTAATCTTAAACATAGAAGCTAAGCCCATGCTTCTTATGTAAGTCCAGAGTGGGGCATAGGTATCAACCTCTCCTTGGTGATCAGCATTCTCTTGGTAGTATCCTGAGGTCTCCTGTGAAAGAAGGGGATAGGGCCTGGGAGATTCAGGAAATTACTAACTGGGAAGAACTAGGCCCTGAGGGCTTGATCTGCTGGTCTGGGAAAATTCCTTCTCACCCTTGGAGAAGAGCTGATGATTGTCATTGAGTGACTTAAGCAAAACATTACTAACATGTTTTCTTAAACATGAGCAAAGCTTTGGGCCATTTCCTAATGCCTTATGTTCTGGATAGCACCAGAAGTAAGGTTTCAGAATTAAGAGATCCAGTTCTGTTCCAAGATGAGTCTGAACCAATAGAAAGCAAACAGGTACAGATGTCCAAATGATACTGTTCTCGCAGGCTGGGGCTCCCTGCCCATCTTGGGCAGCAGCACCAGAGCGCCAGAGAGTTTATTTAATATTTACCGAGGAGACTTCGAAGACACAGGAGATGTTTAATGAAGTCACTATTTTGGCTCAAAACTCCCCCCTTCCTCCAAAAAAGCAAATAGGTAAACACATAAATGAAAGAAGCCCACAGAAGGGAGTGGGAAATAAAATTCTCTCAAGACATATCCAGACCATGTCACTGGTTGGTGTGGTTTTTGTGTGGGTTAAGATTGGAAGATGTGAAGACATGAGTATCCAGTACTTTATAACCAAAGCAATTAAAAGATGTTGGGTAGGGAACGTTGGCCAGTTCTATTTAATTTTGCATCACATTATCACCAGACTCTATCACTAGCCCAAGTAATCGGGCACCCGAAGAGGGAGATCGGGATGTGCAGAAGTTACCAGTGTGCAAATGATAACTACTGATGAAAGAGTCATCGACTCAGTTAGTGGTTGGATGTGGTCACACTTGTTTGCTTCTGCCCATCTCTGTCTCCCCAGCAAGGAGGATACTCGGGGCATGATGCTATGAGTACTGGGTAAATGTGGTGAGAATGTGTGTGTGTGTATCTCTGCTTCTCAGTTGCAGAAACAGAAATGCTTTGGAGATTATGTGTAGAAAGAGTGTTATTATATTGGTGCTGAGTGGTATGTGTGCTTTTAAATTTGTTCTTGTATTTTAATAAACTTTGAATAAAAGAATAAAGTTACTCTTTGGTTCTGTTTGTTTATTTTTAAATTACTCTCTAGACCTTGCCCTTGGCTGGAACACATTCATGGTTGACAAGGGAAAGAGAATCCATCATTCTAATATTTATTCCTTGGTATTTGTGGGCAAAATCACCAGCAATGCCAGGTTATTTTAATCTCATGCTGTGTGCCAGAGTCTTCAAGGAAATCAAGACAAGTTAAAAGAAAATCTTAAGATACTTTCCATATTCATGAACAAGTTGCACACGGAATTCATGGAAAGGGGCCTGTTAAAGAGACTGTGGAACAGATTTCTACTTTGTTGTATTTACATCTCAGGTTTTCTAAGTGCAATAAATAAACTTTCCAGGAAGTTAGTTAAATACATATCACACACATAGAATATATGTATGTATGTGTGTACACATATATATATGTGTATATGTATACATCTATAATTTGTTATATAATTGGCAGTACAATAATGTGGATTTTAAAAAAAAATCAACATCTGAACACATTTATATCAAGCATTTCCCACTATGATAAGGTATAAAGGATGAGAATGGTTTGCGAAGGCAGTGACCTGTGAATGACAAGGATGTAATTGCAACACAGTTAAATATGTGCATTTTGTTCCTGAAAACAGGTGACTTAACCAAAGTATTACTATCTCTTGAGACTCTTGCTTATGATTTCCTACACATAGTAATTTAATTAATATTTGTAGTGTCATGCAATATTCCAGAATTTCAATGGAATTTTAAAGAATCATGACTTTGACACCTATTGATTGAGTTTCTATTCCTTGCAGGGCACACCTGTGCTAGGTGTAATGTGATGTGCAAAAGCAGTAAAACTAAACTCACAAAGACATGACTCCCTCGAGGAACCTGTCATGGACTCGTCAAGACTGCAGGTGGCAAACTCCAATTAGTCTGCAAAAAAAGTGAATATATTGGCTGATACAAGGAAACCCTGGAAATGGTTGGGATGAAACTTACCCGAGGGACAGCAGGCTCCAGTGACTTAGAAATCTTCAGTGCTTGCTAGGTCTTCGGTGTCTTCTCTTTTTTGGGTATCAGCTTTTTCTTCTAGACCAGCCTCTCCTTACTCTGGGTAACCCGGCTAGGGGAAGCTCCTCACTGACATTCTAACTATCAGCTGGCTTAAGTAGAGTTTGAAACTATCTCTAGAGAAGGACTTGAACTGGACCAGCTTGTGTCACATGTCCACTCTATTGTCATGGGACTAGGGTCTGTTACCAGAAGGACTGTAAGAAATGCTGAGATTATACAAAGGTATCGGAAGTTAACTCAATGGCAGTTATTTTCAACTAACCCCAGAATGAGGGTTAAATAAGAATACTTACTTAACTTCCCTAAAAGTGAGGGGAACCTCAATAAGTGATTGGGTGTGTACAATCATTAAAAACAAATTCGAAGAAAGGGTAGAGCTCTCAGACAAGACTTTGTGGAGTTTAAAAGGACTTGAGAGGATGGGCAAGATGTAGAGAAGAAGATGGACTGTCTTCCATTTAGTAAGTCAATATGTATTTACTAATATGTATTTACTAAGTATCTGTCAGTTGTGACTAAGGAGGCCAAATCAGTCAAAAAATTAAGACACTAAAATATGTTGATCATTTTTAGAAGAGAGAATTCAGTCTAATTCATAAAAGTTGAGAAAACAGGATAGGAGATAAATTTTCTATTTCTTTGTGTTTCTTCCTCTCTTGGGTGAGCAGTTACATAACTAACATTAAATCACTGAGTGTTTGAGCACCTATTAGTATAAATAAAGCAATAGTCATCAAAATACTACCTTCAGTGGGTGTACATACAAATGGTATAAACTATGGTTTCCCACACTGTTAAGTGTTTATAGTCTGGCTGGTAAATGAAAAATCCAAACATGATATTATCTCATGTACTAGATACGCATCTCCATACGCACTGAGCCTTAAAACCTTGAAGTTTTGCCATTTAACTTCGCCTAGAAGGACTTCTAGAGTAAACTGGAGCAAAAAACATAGAATAGGGTGTTTTGTAAAAATAAAGAAGCCTTCCAGCCAACACTGAGCCCTGAAAGACATTCCAGGAAAATTTGTAATAAAATTCCTCAGTATAATAATGTGTTGTATTGGGGCGTTTTGCAGAGGCATTCACAATCCTTTCCCAGTTTTCACACGGGTAAGGATTCACTGTGGCTTAGTCATCTTCGTCAACCCCTGTGGCCTAGATTTTGTGCAATGGACAAAAGGAAGATATGCTGGAGTAAAAGGCATAAATTCCCAACATACACTAGTGTAAAAGTTTGAAAACTTAATCAAGACAAATGCAAGGTCTGTTACTGTGAAATTAATGAGCTGTCCTGGGTAAGCCTGCACATCTAGCCATTGGGAATTCATGGGTCTACCTGCAGGAGCCGACTGGCTAGAGCCCTGCTTCCCTTGCAGCCCAAACGCTTTGTACCCTGTAGGTTAAACATCCAAGGGGGAGCAATTCTGGGTCTCGTAGCTGCATAGGTCTTTTGGAGTAGCAGAAGAGATTCTAGGTACCTCTTGATAAATGGTAGCCACTGTAACTGGCCCAAATCAGGGAAATTGAACTGAGAGAATGCTAGGGATCCAGGAACCCACCCATTCCCATTCCTGCTTCAAAAAAGGGCGTACAGCTTTTGTTTCCTCTCCTGGCTTTGCTATCCACTTTGTACTTCCCCACTCCCTCCAGAAAATAAAGAACTTTAGCCTGAAAATCATGAGCATGAATATGGGATGCAGTGGAGTGCATTGTATTATTGATTTAG
Source organism: Camelus ferus (assembly GCF_009834535.1). Taxonomy (NCBI): domain Eukaryota; kingdom Metazoa; phylum Chordata; class Mammalia; order Artiodactyla; family Camelidae; genus Camelus; species Camelus ferus. Next base: position 74,576,390 of record NC_045701.1, on the reverse strand, counting down.
TCTATGTAATTCAGGCAGAAATCTTGATTCATACATTTTATTTATTTCTTAAATATATTTTTATTGAAGTACAGTTTCTGGTGTACAGCACAATACTTCAGTCACAAAGAAACATAGATACATTCGTTCTCATATTCTTCTTCACCATAGGTTACTACAAGATATTGAATATGGTTCCCTGTGCTGTACAGTATAAATTTGTTGTTTATCTATTTTATATATATTAGTATCTGCAAATCTCAAACTCCAAATTTCTCCCTTCCCACCCCCTTCCCTCCCTGGTAACCGTAAGTCTGTTTTCTATGTCTCTGAGTCTGTTTCCATTTTGTAAATAAGTTCATTTGTCTTTTTTTTTTTTTTTTTTTGGATTCCACGTATATAAGTGATTCATACATTTTAGACAACATGTGTGAGGCAATTTACTAGCATGTGTACTGGCCAGAGGCATGGATGTCCGTATAGGCCACTCCCACAGGAGGCGGCATCCCCACTTAAGGTTTCAGGATGGTTATTCATCAGGTGTCCCTACTTCCACCACCAAGATTTCCTTGCTCTTTATGTTTCTGTGCATTTATACCTTATGGATTACCTTTGTCGCCTTAATTGTTTGAGGTTTAGGCGCTCTACCTGTTCCACTGGGAAGAGTGCATTGTAAATATTTGGCATAGGAAAATTTCTTTAAAGTGAAGAAAAACTTAAGGGAAAATTTAGGAATTCCCATCCTCTGATGGTACCAGGGGAATCTAATCTTCCATTTCCAAACCTCCTCCACTTTTATAATGGCTGCACTTTCCTTCATCAAACCCAACACTAATTTTTTTTTTTTTTTTTGGTGAACTTCCCTACCGACTCTACCCATTTACGTGTGCTCCCTATTATACTTTAAGGATGTATACATATAGGCTATATGTTATAATGACAGAAATCTCCTAAATTTATTCTTCCTTATGGAAAAATTTCTTTTCACATATATATTCTCAGTTTGTGCACATTTTAAAAAAGCATCTCCCTTGAGTACACTGAGGAGTACCCGCTCGTATTTTTCTAAGTTCTAAGTTCTTGCTTGCATCGATGCCTTCGTTCTCTGTTCTGGTGCTCAGGGCTTCCATACCGGTGACGAGTGATATCAGGCCCACGTTTTAGTTATACCTTTAGAAGATTTGTCATTTTATGTTATAGGCACACACTTATCTACACTTCTATAATGTATTATTGATAGTAATCTATGTAGTTCTCTCCATGGTATAAAATGGTTACCTTCTAAGCCATAGAGAAAAAATAATCCCCTTATGTAGTGAAGAAGAGAGATAGGTTGAACCTCAACTGAATTGAATTGTCAGTTCAGTTGTGACCAGACGGAGCAGACAAGGCATGTTCCTACTGGGTGTGCCATGATTATAGAAAAGACATCAAGAAATTATCCAGGGTAAAGGCTGTATCTGCTTCTTGATGATTCAAGGTACACCTAGTTACACCCATAGCCCAGAAACACCAAACATGTTTGTCTGCTGGTTTTGTGTGGCGCTGGAAGGCATCCAAGTAACATGCGAGTGGCAATAATCCCTTGAGTGCTGTGTTGCTTCACTGACTTCTTATTCTTTGGAAACAGTCTTCTAGAGTCACCAGTGACCTCCTTCTAATCTAGACAAGTCCAGAGGTATTTTTTTTTTTTCAGTATTCACTCTCTTTCATGTGGCCCTTCTAACTCTTCTACTTTCTTTTTTGCTGTTCTCTCTTCCTAGTCTATTAAAAGTGGATGTTCCTGTAGGATTATATTCTGTATGTATTCTGTTTCTGTCTTGTATTCTTTCTGAAATAAGGAGAGAGGAAATGTCATTGCAGATTACACTAGTTAGCATTAGGTTTGCCTGTGAGGAGCAGAGACCTAAAATAACAATGACTTAACCAAGACAGAAGTGTATTTTTCTCTCTCATGTAAAAATCCTGAGGTAGGTGATCTGCAGCAGATATGGAAGCTCTGTTCCATGAAGTCCTTAATGATCTAGGCTCCTTCTAGTTTTCTGCTCCACCCTCATGATGCCTTATGGTCCCGGGCAGAAGGTAGAAAGGAAGAGGAAAAAAAGGGGTCAAGGTATGTGTCTACCAGCTGTCTTTTAAAGAGATTCTTAGAAACTGTTTTATAGACATTTCCACTTATATCCCATTGGCCAGAGCTTTTGTCACAGAGGATGCTACCTTCAAAGAAGGTTAGAAAATATTGCCTTTATTCTGGACAGCCATGTGCCCACCTGAAAATTCTATTACTGTAGACGAAAGGGAAAACATACTTGTAAAGATATTTTCCTATAGTTTCTTCTAGCAGTTTTAATATTTGCTTTTCATAAATATGTGTTTTGTCCACCTGGAGCTAATTTTGTGTATGGCATTTAGGTAAGAAATTTAATTTGACTTTACCTACTTAACATGTAATTATTACAGCATCTTTATCTCTTTTCTCCCAGTGATCTATAATTCCAGTTCTGACAAGTTTCCATATGTATGTGGGTCTGTCCCAGGCTCCCTATCCTGAATTTTCCTTGTCTGTGTGTTTTTCTCTAAACCAATATTATAATACATCTTTATTATTGTGTTGAACCATGAGGAATTACCAATATTTGTTCTTGACCTATAAAAATATCAGCTTCGTATGATTCAAAACTAATGTTATGGTTTCGCAAACAGCTTTGTTATTACAAATTCCTTCCCTTACTCTCCCTATACATATTTGTCTTGCTACAGAGCATCTTGGCTATTTTTGGCACTTTGTTTTTTCAGATAAATTTTAGAATCAGTTTTCTAAGTCCCAAGAAAGAACAATTTTTAGCACTTTAATTGAAATTTTGTTGCATTTACAGTGATTTTGTGGGATAATTGCCATTTATGTGGTACTGCATCTTTCTGTTCATGAACGTGATGTAGCTTTCCATTTATTTAGGTATTCTTTACTCGTTTTCAATGAAGTTTTGTAATTTTCTCAATGTCTCACCCAGATTCTGAAATGTTGTTTTGGTGCAATATCTTAGTTCTATCTGTCTGAAATTATTATCATTTCATACACAGACATTGTTCATTTATATTTACTTTTGTATTTGCCAATTTATTGGCTTGCCAGTCCTTGAATGTCAGGGCTACCTCATGAGATGAGTTTCTTTTTTCCTAAAATTTATTCTTTAAATATTCTCCTAGTGAGGATGCATGTGTAGTAGACTTTTTCCTCTTTCCCTTTTTTCTTATCTAAAAGTATCTTTTTCATTCTTGTTGATTAGGGAGGAATATAATTACAGATAACCTTTTGCAGATATTTTACTGGTGTTTCCAGTATTGCTGTTGAGAATCTGTTGACAATCTGTTACCAATTTGTTTGCATTTTTCCCTTCCTCTGGGTACATTTTAGATTTTCTCTTTGTCATTAGTGTTTAGAAATTTCACTACCACGTACCGAAAGCGAGATTTCCTTTTATTTACTCTTATTGGTATTGTTGTGCTTCCTAAATTGAAGATACATGTTTTTCCAAGGAGTCTAAAAAATCCAAAGCCATTAACTCTTTGAATATCAATTCCCCTTTATTTATTTGTTTTACTCATCTGTTAACTCCAGATAGTTGTATGTGTGTCATTTTATTCTCCAAGTCTTTTATTACTTTTTTTTAATTTCAAGGGCCCTGCATTTTTTTGTTTGTTTCTTCTAATTTCTCTTATGAGTTCTTCAATTCTTTCGTCAGTTGTGTCTAATCTTTGTTTAACCAATCCATTGAGTTTTGAAGCTCAAACTTTATATTACTAATGTATGAAAGTTCTTTTGAATTCTTTTTCAAGTTTTCCTGGTTATTTCTTGAAGTACCATGTTCAATGTTCTTACTGTTAATTTTCTCTTTTCTCTCAGAATTTTAAAAACATATTTTAAGATAATTTGTATCTGATTATTCCAACATCTGAAGACCTTAGACTGTTTTTCTCTTATTAGTGGTGTTAGTGCATTGTTTACTTGCGTTTTTGATAGTTTTACATTATATCCTTCCTTTTGGCTGATACTAATTTTTGGAGGTTCTAAGGAATCTAGGTTACGGTAATTGTTTCTCTAGACAGGATTTGTATTTCCTTCTGTCAGGTGTCCTGGGCCATTAAAAACCTGGAGTCCCTTAAAAATTAATTTTCCTTGCAGTTTACTAGAATGCAAAGATAAGTGTTCAGGTCTCTATCTCACCCGTGTCAGGGCAGGCTTGTCATTGTGAATTTCCAATGGAGATTCATTTTTCCTTTCTACCAAAACCTAAGGCAAACTGGTTCCTCTCTTGGTCCCTTTCCCAGTGGAGGAATTTTTTTTCTGGCTTACATTTTTATTGAGGGACTATCCCTTCAAGTAACCCAACTTTCTGCAGGAGTCTCAGATTTGACTTATTACTGTGACCCAGACTGAGGTCTTTCTCACCTTTCCTGATCTTGGCCATTAAAACCTGAGCATCTAAATTCCTGCTGTCAGGAAATGCCATGGGCAGCCTGACTTTGTAACACTGGCTTATGTTCAGTTTCAGGCTCTTTTAGGCTTCTTTTTTTTTTAACCTGTAAATTTCTCTTACTTTTTTGTTGCTAATCTATGCTGTAAAGTCTATTTGTTTTCTTTTATCCAGAATTTCTTAGTTTTTTTAGTAGGTTTTTCTGGAATATGCAGCCGATACTATTGCTCAAAGAAGAACTTGATGGTACTCATTTTTATGGGATGTTATTCATTCTCATGGTTATTATCATCAATTCTATGCTAATGACAGTGAATCCCAAATCTTTATCTTCAGACCCAAACTCTCATCTGCTTTCTATTTCCTATAGGCATTTGCTAATATGAACTAGCAACTTGAATATTTTATCAGCTGTTAAAGCTTGAGGTGTCCAAAGTGGAATTTATCTTCTTTAAATTGATTCTCCCATCAAACATTGCTACTTTGTTATTTTAACAAGTCAACATTATTCCTAGTGTTTAGCCTGTAAAACTTGAAAATACTAGAAATCATTACTGCACCTTCATACCCTTTATGCAACCTGCCACTGTCGCCTCTCTTTGCCCCGACATCTATATTACAAATTATTTTAAATTCCTACCCAGAATACAAGATCCTTACCATCTCATTTAAGATTAATTTGATAACTTAATGCATCTAATATATATGATTGTCTGCTTTATGAAAGGTAGTATGCAAGCTGCTACAGATGATACAAAAGACATGCTGTTTGGCTCTTAAGATTCTTGGTTTCAAACAACTAATAAAAAAAGTTATCTACTAAATTCATATATGTTATTATTTAATTAAGTACTGACTAAATATAAACAATTTTGTAAGTGTCTGGATCAGTCAATACATGTATGGGCAGGAACAAGAAGGAAGAGATTTCAATGCTTGCTGGAGTTAAGAAATGACACTAAAGACAACATAAAGGAAAGCAGAGCTGAGAGAGATGGTTTACTGATGACATCATTTCAGTACCTACTTTAGCCATACTTATAGTCTAGCTAAGTAAGTCAATAAATTCCTTTCCTCCTTTTTCCTTTGGCTTCTTTTTGCTAACCTCTTTGTCACCTTTTAAAAACAAAACTATTATTTAATTCTAGCCATCCTTCATTCTCCTTTAGGGGTCTGGTTGGGGTTTAATTTCTATAATAAGAAGGATCCAAGTTATCTACCTTCAGTGAGGTTTTGATCTTGCAATGCCCCAAGATTCCCTCCACCTCCTTGACCCCAAAGTTACTACCTATTCCTCAAGACTAACTGACCCTTTGAAGTGTGCATGGGGTCCTCTTACTGTTTTCTGGCTTTTTTGGGTAGCTATTATATTCATTTTTTAATCTCTTTGAACAAAATAGTAAAATAACATGTAGCTAAATATTAACTATTTTCTACCTCCCTTAATTTCTGTCTTTAATGAACATTTAAGATAGGAAAGTAAATATTTTATAGTCATCTTTCTATCCCCCCAGTGATAAACATAATGCCTGATTCATAGCAAGAGCTCAAAACATACTTATTGCACTGAATCTTGTGGCAACACGACTGTTCCTTGAGAAGTAAGAAAAAAATGTTTATTCCTCCTACATCTGCTACCAACTGCAGTGAAGTCTCTGATTCAACACGCATATTTAGAAGACAATTACTCTGTAACTTGATGGGTGGTCAGGAACATTTTCTTCCAATATAAATATTCTTGCATCATAGGCATGCCTTAAAATTCAGCTTCAAACAAACAAAAAAAGTCAAATTATTGGCTAGAAATGTGAATTATTAAAAGTTAATATTTTTACTTAGATCCCCAAAAATGTGTTCTACCATTTGACCCATCAATTTACTGCCTTGTTTGAGCCTCTGATTCTAATTTGCCACTAATAATAATAAGTTTGAAAAACAAAAACCCATCATGGATTATGTGTGGTATATTTGCCGGACTCCATGAACTATGAAGAAATTCTGCTTTTAAATCTGGAGAAACATCTTTAGATTATTCACTGTTGGAGATTCTGTTACAGATGCTACTGCTAATTTAGGACTATGAAGGCAGAGATCTTATTTGTATTGTTCATTCTTTTTATCTCCAGTGAGTGCCCAATACCATCCCTTGCACATGGTAGATGCTCGATAAATATTTGTTGAATAAATGAACAAAATAATGTATATAATAAGGTTAATACAGCACCAGCACTTTTGTTTGTACAGGCTGGACCTTGTATAGCATCCTGTTTTCAGAACCACGTTGATATATGGCCACTCAAATAATTTTGCACCCAAATTTCAAAACATTTATTTGTCATTTGATAAGGCAATGTGCTAATGCAAATAGTCCATAAGCAGACTGATGACTTGAGTGGTCAGAATACCTAGCTTCTTGTAGCCCTGTTGCCAACCAGCTATAAGACCTAGGGCGCTATCAGCTTCCTGGTCCAGTTTCCTTATTTGATTTTCCTAGGTTCCTTCCAGCTCTTACATTCTGTATTTTATATCTACTCCATAAGTGTTTCATGTTCCAATCTGACTGGACTATCGTTGAAGGTACCAGCCATTCCTGCTGCTACTCAGCCTGAGTAGTTTTCATGCAGGAATGCAAGTCTGGTATGATCAGACCTTCATATTCTTTAAAAAAAAAAAAAAAAAGAAAACCCAGAAATCTGGATTTTTCTGTGAAATTTCAAACTTTTAAATTTTGGCCACAAAGTCAAATAGTTTTAAAACACTGTTTAATCCAAACAAAACACAACAGTGGGCTGGGTTTGTCCTATGCACTGCCAGTTTATGCTTTAAATAATTTTTTTTCTACTCTTATACCACTTTCAATGACTCCTTTTCTGGTCAGTGAAAAACAGCCGCTGCATATTATTTTTCTGCTGCTTCCACGAAGGCTAGATCTAGCCCAGGAGAGTCAGATCATGATATGAGTAGGTTTCGTGTCCTAAGATGATATGGTAGTTATGACATAAGGAAAAACTATATTCTTGGTTAAATTTCATTTAATATTTTCAAGGGGTAATATGGCTAGTTATTTCACATAGGTCTCAATCAGAAAATTGTCACATTATTTGGGAAGAGGAAAGGGAAATCTACAAAGGGCTTCAGAAGTACTGCAGCCAGCAATTCAGTAGAAACCTTAGGATCTACTTCCCATTTTTTGATCAAAGAGAGATGACATAAAGTAGGCTCAGCGAGGGAGGAACGCTGTTTCATACCTAACCCGATTATATTCCTTCTACAAGCTTTATGCCTGGTGAGGTCATCTGAACTTAATTAAAATTTAATTGAATCAGAATGGTATGGCAGAAAGTCACATGGATATTGGAGTCATACTTAGGTGTGAATCTAATTTCACTGAGTAACTGCATGACCTTAAAGTTATTAATCTTGTCTGTGCCCCAGATATCTTTTCTACAAAAAGAAATAATAGTACTTGCCTCTGATGCTTGTTGTGGGGAACAGAAATAACACATGTATAGATATGAAGTCTATAATGCATAATAGCCAGACTTAAACTAAATTTAGCATGCTTCGTTTTGGAGTCCCTTCTGTGTGAAAGTTTCTGTTTGTGCCTTATAGAGGAAATAAACATGAGCCAAGCACTGTTCCTGCTCTCTCTTGAGTGCTCTAATTGGTGAAATAAAGTATAAATAATCACATATATCTTTCATTTATGGTAGATTCTAATGTATATTAACAAACAGAAAGCATAAGAGCACATTTAAGAGAGAGTTCTATATTCTGTGCCTCCTTTGTGGACACTTTTATTATACTCCTCATTGAAAACTCCTTTGTCTTGATTATTTCAGAAGGAAGAGGTGGATTGAGAAGAGATGCTGGGAAATATCTTCCAGGAAAATGAAACAGCACAAGAAAAATCATATTCTTCAGAAATCATAGGACATATGGTGAAGACATTGAGGAAAAATGTAATGGAAACAGGTTTTAGGACGACGGTGATATTAGCAGAGGCAACTCCCCTATCACCAGATACCAACAGAAGTGGCCAAGGTCATGCAAAAATGTGGGAAAACAAAAATTTGTGAAATCCACCTCCTAAAAATATTAAGAAATAAAGCTCAAAAAAGAGCAGATTAAATAAAGAACAGAACAGTGACCTAAAACTTCTCCTATGACGAGCGAGTGCTCTCTGCTTGGGAAAGTAGGGATTAGAGGAGACCAGTGGATGGAATCGATGAGACCCCAATTCAGAGGAATTCATAAGAAGCAAAAACTAGAAGACCAAAAGTTTTTATCCCAGAGAAATGGAGGAAGTACATTGGGCTTCTCCTGTTAGTAGAGGCCAAGTGTGACTGAATTTCTTTCTTCTTTTATAAGGACTTGTAAATAGGGAATATCACTAAACACATAAAAATGGTGCTCTATTCAAAAGGATAAGACCACATTTTCTTGGGTGGAAGAAGAAAAATTAGAAGTATTTTTATTATTATTATTGACATGATTCAAGAAGTTGTCCCAGCTATGAAAACTGAGCAAGCAGTTGTGAAAGGCTATATTCTGAAATCATGAAAGATTTCATGGGAATTTTTAAAAAGACTTAATTACAAGAAGGTGATGAAAATTTGATGGAGTACTCTTAAAACTGAAAAATAATGTTTGAAACTTTGAAAATATCTCCAAGAACCTATGGGATTAAAAAATGGAATTCTTGAGAGGAAAAAAAGAGAAAATTGGACACAGATTTAGAAAAAAATCTACACGAAGTAGAACATAAATCAGTAAGGAACAAAAGAATAGAAAGAAGTAAAGAAGTAAAAGAAATTGTCCTAAAATGGAGAAAGATCCAAATCTTTGATTGAGAAGACTCACCAATTATCAGGTAAATTTAATGCAAATATACAAACATCTAGATATAGCTTGTTGAAATTTTTTAAAATTAACGATAAAGGTATTTGAAACAGGTTGAGTTAAAAAGAACTAAGGTGGGGTTGGCATCATGTCTTCTCCAAAATTCTGAAGACAATAAGAATAGAAAATGAGCAAAAGGATTTTGGTTTTTAAAAGATTGTCACATGAGAGTTCTATACTGATTAAAATTGCCATTATTGTGTTTGGGCAGTGGAAATGTATTTCAAATTTACTGGAGCTAGGAGAGTATGTCATCGCTGCACCCTTCTGAAAAGAGAAATTACTCATACACACACATCCTAGGAAGACAATTGACAGTTAAAACGAAATAGAATAGTGAACTTAAGAATAAGTAAGTTACAGTTAAAAAAAAAAAAAAAGATTGGGTTTTGAGCAATAAAACTCTTTGAATATGGATAATTATTTCTTGGGTGATGAAATATTTTTGTTATCAATCATAATAAGAAAAGTAATAATAATAATTTGGTCTTAAAATTCAAATTCTATAAACAAAAACTGGGAAACTGATGACGAAATGAAAGAGTGATATAAAATCATGTCTTATCATGTACTGGGCAAATAAATGGGTACTTTTCATTCTTGATGCTAGTAAGTAGAGAATAATCAGGTTATAATATATTTTTAAAATAGTATTAATCTTTTCATCATTTCCAGAAAGAAAACATGATGTGAAACTTCTAAATCATTGGAGGAAAAAGGAGAAAAGGTAACCTTAGGTAAGTGTCATGACAGAATAATTGAATAAGCAGTAACTGTATTCACTGAATGTCAACCATCGTTAGTTCTATCTTATCTAAATATAGAATAAGATTACTTGTTTGTTAATGCTTGTCAATATTTTACATATTTTTTGTAATAAACACAAATTACATAATAAGAATTTATATTTTGAGCTAGTGCAGCAAATGTTATTTTAACAATTAAAAATTATTTTCAAGTATAGAAAAATGCTACTGATACTCTATTAAATGATAAAAGATGCCTTCACTTTTGTAAATAAGTAGATAGACATGTATAGATAGACTGAAATATCTTCCAATGGTGAAATTAGGATTAAAATTTGTATCATTTTTCATATTTTTGCATGAGTTTTCCACAATTACCCAAGATTATTTTTGTAATAACAAAAACAAACAACCAAATGCTGTCAAGAGCTTGGCTGGAGCTACATTGTGGAGAACTTGAATACCAGGCTAAGGGGTTTGGTCAATGGGGAGCCACTGAAGCTTTTTAAGAAGGAAAGTGATGTAAACAGATTTGTATTTTGAGAAGATTAAGACAGAAGTCTTGTTATTGTTTAGATTGGATTCAAGTGGAAAATTGACTGGAATTTATTGTAATGGTCTAGACAGGAAACAATAAGGGCCAGAACTAAATCTCTGCAGCAGGGATAGAAAAGAGGAGAGGCATTGGATGTAATAAAGAAACAGTCAAGGGGGCTTGGTGGCAGCATTTAGTGTTAGAGAGTTCAGAAAAGAGAGGAACCAAAGAGACGGAGAGGCAAAGTTGTTGGGAAAACAATGGTGCTCTTAAGAGGGATAAGACAGTGAAGGGATGCAGGAAGAGGGAAAGGTTTAGGAAAAAGGATGGTGAATTTGATTTCAAACGTGTTAAATTCCTGCTGTTGAAGAAACATCACACCTTTGGATTTTATGGGATAATGACTGCACTCCACCTAAAATACTCTCTTGGAGCTATAATGGTCTCATTAAATGAACTTTCCCTTCCTTGATGCACATGGGCAGAAATCCAGACACTCCCAGCCCGCTCTGGCCAGTGAACCATACAAGTGCCTGCTTCCTTCCAAGCTTTGAGTTTAGAAGCGTAGTTCTAAACTCAATGTCAGAGACTCCACATAGGTCAAAGTGTGCCTAGGTGATTCCTGGTAGTCCCAGCCAGCCATCACTGCTCTTGGACCATGGCTACTGAGGTCTCTGACCTTGGCTTAGCACTTTATAGGGTCAACTTCTCAAATAGGGTTTGTTCCCTTACACTCCTCTCCTCATTTCTATACTGCTCTGGGAACCTGAGATGCTAAAGCCAGTTCTCAGCACTTGCAGCCCTCTTCCCCTGTCTGTTCTCCCAAGAGTGAACTACACTGTTGTTCTTTTTCTCTTGACCCCACTCGATAGCCAAGGGGTAACTGTTTTGGAGGAGGACTCCATCCTGAGGTGGGTGTCCACTCCACATGGCTCAGGCTTTTTGTGGTAAAAGATGGAGGCAGATGTGGAAAAGAAGGTGAGTGGGCCAGGGGATGGGACCTTCATTTGTGCTTTTGCTGTGAATCATGCAATCTACCTGGGAGAAGACAAACACAAGGCAACTGAAGGTCATTTAAAGTCTAGGAATATATTAATATTTTGGTTACTGGTACTAATATGCTGAGTGTACTGGCTGGCAAGGGAAAAATTAGGTACAGATTTTTTTTTTTATAAGGCATTTTTTTCTAAACCACAATTAGAGGCCCCCTTGAAGAGTTTTCTTTCCCTTTGTGACTCACAGAAGACTGAAATCACTATTTCCTACTGAGGGGAACACAAGAAAAAGGAGGAGATGTATCACACTTTGGTCTACCCTGGTTTATGCTTAATTGGCCTGGTTCCTAAATAAAGACCATTTCCCGCATATTCCTCCTTAAGCCATGCCTCCTTCCACGTCCTTAGCACCATGCATAAGCCCCAAATTATTCTTTAGAGTAGATTTAGCCACTTAAGTGATGTACATCTCTGCTCTCATCCCCTTTTTACAAACCCTCTCTACACTGAGCCCTACTGCCTTCTTTTGTCATGTAGCCCTGAGTTTAATGGCCATACCTGGTTGGATCAAAGGAGAGGGACTTGAGCTAATGTTCCTAGGTGTTAGGAAGTCGTGATGGTAGATTGCCTAACATGTTATGTTGGACCATATGCAACCAAAGGAGGCCAACTGAGATAAAGAGAAGACAGAGAGAGGCCAAAAGGCAGATAAGAGAAATGAAACAGCTTCCCCACTCCTGGACTTCCAGCCCAGTTCTTATCCCTGTGGAGCCCTGCTCTTCCTTCTTTTCTCTCAGCTGCATGCAAAATCTCTTATGTGTAGGCTTTTGTATGAGCTAGCTAGATGTCTATTCCTTGTAACAAATAATCACAAAGACCCTTATGTCAGCTACATCTGGGAGAACTTAATCCTTTGCTCTTAAAGATTCAGTGGTTGACTCTACTGGATTTGGTCTTGTTGACCATTTGTCTGTCATATAAGGATGCTGGGGCAGGAAAGGTTACACAGATTGCCAAGGTCACTCTGATAACTGATAGGAGATTTGAGTGCCATATCTTGGCTTGGTTTTCTTCCTTTGGCTGTCCTCATATTAAACTCTGTTCTACAACTCAGTCCTACTTCATATATACTGTTAGTCAAAATAGGATCAACAACTTATCAAAAATATCCACAAGCTGCTTGGTACAGTGTGCAAATCCAATTCTTTCCTGGTTAGCAAATGTTTCCTCTCTTTTCCTTATAGGCAGTCTCCCTTCTTGGTTTATTCTAAATGCTATACTGAGTAAAGAGGCCAGTGAGCAAAGTTTCTGTATACGTTCCTTTTACCCTTCTGATTATGCATTGCTCAAACAATGTTCCTGACTTTGCTAGAAACTGCTCCCTGGGAAGGCAAGATAATAAACTTAAATTCATACCAATCATTTGGCAAAGCTGTTAAAACATTGGACATTTGAACAGTATTCCAGAGCTCTCTCACTGACATCTGGTCTCAAAACTCAGTTGATCCTCACTGTGGACAGTCATAGGCAATGAGAAGCCTGAAACCATCTCCTTTTCCCTGATCCTCCTCTTCCATTGCTCTGATTTCTAGGGACCCCTTTCCTGCACTGCTTGGACTGCCCAGAAGGGATTCTCTGCATATCAGCCATGGATTAAATGCAGTCCACTGTGGAACTGCACTTCGCAGAGAATATGGTTGGCAGGTTTTCTCCAACCTACTTCCCAAATAATTTTGGCTCACATTCCAAAATTTTACATTGTATTTAGACCCTCATAGCCAATAGGTAGTAAAGGGAAAAGGAAGTTATAAGTTCAAATTTTATAATGCATTTTCAGTTTACAAAATGCTTTCACCACATAAGTTTAGTTGTTTTCAGAAATCTCTATGAAATAGATACTATTATTTCCATTTTTCACTGATGAGCACACAAATCTGGGAAGTTAATGACTTTGATAAACGGCAAAGCTAGGAGTTGATCTGCAAATCAGTGGTTTTTTTCCCCTGTACTCTGCTACCATTCATTTCTTCAGTCAACAAACATTTCTTGAGTACCTGTCTGGGTTGGGCGCTGTGCTGGAAATTGAGCGTACAGTAGTGAACTTCTCTCTGCATCTTGGGAGATCAGAAAAGACTTTGCAGTAGGAGTGGAGTCCAAGCTGAGGCGGGAAGAAGTGGTAGATGTTACTCAGGCAAAGTGGGAGGGCTGGGAGCATTCCAGGCAGACCAAATTTTTATCTCTAACCTCTCCCAGTGGACCTGAAAAGGAGAAATTAGTCAAGGAAGCTGAGAGATAAATTTCCACAATTGTGTAATCTCATATTTAAACATGAAGATATGCATCCGTTAGATTTCCCTTTTCCTTTAACTGTCTTGTCACTACCTTCATAACACCAAAGAAAAATATTGTGTCTTGTCACTACCTGCTCAAGACCAAGGAAAGCTTAACACTTTTCAAAATGGCCTTTGATTTGTTTTCACTAGCTTAATGACAACTCTTTGGCAATCTGGTTTGTTTCCACTATCTCAATGATAGTTAAAGATAGAACTTTGACCATTTCACAAGAACTGTGAAACTGCCTCCTCTTTTGAGGCCACCCTTTTCAAAGGCTGGCCTACTTTTTCAAAAGCCAAGTAGTGTAGGTGGCTCACACAGCAACCATTAGAAAGAGGGCTACTGGCGGCAGGAGCAAGGTCTGTTCCTCGGTATTCCTTGGGGTGTTTGTGCAGATAGGAAACACCTTCCAACCAGTGAAACAAAGTCCCAGCTCCTTCAGCCACACACAGGACAGCCCTCTACATAACAAAGACTAACAAAGCCACAGGCAGGACAGCCTGGTTTGGATGCGTTAGAAGGCTGACATTGTCAGCCCTCAGATTGGCAGTTGTCAGAAAAGAGGAAAGGATTGAATCCTTGCTGAATTATTAAGTCTTCATCATCTTCCTAATGAGTCCCATATTCCACTGGCTTGGAGCAGAGTCAGCACCCAAGCAACATAATAAACATTGCATTTGGAAGCAGGAAAGAATTCACAGGGGTGAGGTAAGAAGATAGTTTACAGTAGAACACTGGGAACAGCACTAGAAGGAAAGAGAGGAGGGAAGAGTGTGAGGAGCAGGACCCAGATGAGCTGGCTGAGGCTTGATTCCATGTGGCAGGCACAAGAAGATAAACCCAGGGCGCCTCCATAGGCAGTCTAGGGGCATGGTTAAAGCCCTGCGCTAAGTCGTCGCTGAGATAGCTATTTCTAAGTGAATTCATTGTACGTAGTTAGGATGGCAATTTACGAGGGGAAAACTCACTACAAGGTCCATAATACGGGGCTATTTGAAGAACAAAGGGTGTGGTCAGACCCCTGCTGCTGGTTCAGTGGCTCAGGAGGCTTGATTTCAGGGTAAATGAATCTGTTTATAAATGAATATATTAAGGCTTCAGAAAACACTTTTAGAATGACTCTTACAAAATTATTATTTTATTAAAACTAGTAAGACTCAGTCCTTACTTTGAAGTTCACAGCTTAGAAGAGAAGACATTTAAATTAAGGTTTATTGTAATGATGTAGAGTGCTGTGGTAGAGATTTGCGTGGCGTGCTGAGAGAGTAAAGAAGGGACCAACTATCTCTCCCTGGGAGAGTCAGGGAAAGCTTCCTGGTGGAGGAGACATTTCATCTGGATCTTGATGGGTGAATAAGAGTTTGCCAGAGTGATGAAAACAGAAGCACATTCCAGGACAAAGGAATTACCTGTTCCCTTACATACCTGTCTCCACTACCTCCTGTTAAAATCAAACATGTTATTTGAGAAAGCTCGCCCTTGTCTTTGTCAAGGGTAAATTTAATATATTTGAAATAAAAGCCCCACGGATAGAGAACAGTGTGGTCTAAAAGAAATAAAATGTGAGCCACAAATGAAAGCCACAAATGTAATCTTGAAATTTATAATAACCACATTAAAAATAAGACTAAAGGGGAGCTGTTTTATTTTAATAATCTATTTTATTTAACCTAATGTATCCAAAATATTTTCCTTTCAAAATGTAATCAATATAAAAACATTTGGGTGATATTTCACATTCTTTTTCTGTATATTTCTATATCTTTGAAATCTGTTTTGTGTTTTATACTTTACAGCATGTTTCAGTTCAGGCTAACTACATTTCAGATACTCCGTAGACACATGCGGTTCATGGCTACTGTACTGGACAGCTTGGAAATCCAGCCTGTTAACTTTGCAGGATGGGATGCCCCCAGGGAGGGCAAACCTAGAATGAGTCACAGGAGAGGCCTGGGAATACAGAGGCTGAGGGCGCTCAGCAGGGGTCCCGATGACCAGCTTTGCCTCCTTCCTGATTTTATCCAAAACCAGCCCGCAAGGTCAACGCTGGTGTCTGCTGCTCCACCCGCAGAAAGTATGTCCAAGTCAAGTTTTCCTGGGAAAACTCTCATTTTGCTTTCCCTTTTAAATTTTATTTTAAAAGCCCACAGGCCATTCTTCTCAGTACCTAATAATGTCTTTTCCAGCTCTCTTAGGAAACAGGGCCCTAAAATTTCCCTCACATATTAGCCCAATGGACTCTGTCTCTGTTCCATGGAAACCTTGCCCAGAAATGACCTCACGGACCATCTCTTCATGGCCAGAGGCAAGGAGTACTGTCTGGGGCACCAGGAGCAGGGGTCAGAGGCAAGCTCAACTTCCCCGAAATAATGTACTGCCATTTCCACCACGGAGACCAGTCAATTCAGTGCCCCCAAACTAAGTCGGCTGTGGCCAAGGCATAGAGAGAGCAGGTCCTCGAAGCTCCTGGATCCCTTTTGTCTAGAACGGCCAAGGGAGCCAGTCACTGTAGACTTTCCTCTTAGGCCCTGGCTTCCTGCTCCAGACTGACCCCCTGGCTTGCACCCAAACTTCTGGCCCTCATATACTACCAATACTTAAAATGAAACAGTAGATAGACTGCCACTGCACTCAACCTGGTCATTTTCTCTAAGCCAAGTTCTCATTTATGCTCCTACAACATTAGTGGAAGCAGTGCAGGTTGGGGCTGTAGCTGAAGGATTTGCAATTGAAATGATAAAGACCAAGAGATACGTTAATCAGTAGATGAGATGCCATTTGGTAAGAGTCCTGTGCTGGTCCTTACTGCTTGTGAGAGTTGGTTCTGTTGTGTATGGATGCCAATGGGCTATTTGGAAGAAATAAGCCACTTCTATTCATCCTTTTTGGCAGTCGACAGCTCAGGATCTCTGTGG
Source organism: Camelus ferus (assembly GCF_009834535.1). Taxonomy (NCBI): domain Eukaryota; kingdom Metazoa; phylum Chordata; class Mammalia; order Artiodactyla; family Camelidae; genus Camelus; species Camelus ferus. The sequence continues at coordinate 74,559,509 of NC_045701.1, read as the reverse complement.
AACGTGCTGGAAGAGGTTAAAAGGCATGTACTCTAGAAAGATGCCATGTATCTTTCAATGGGAAGCCAAGGCAAGTTAGAATGGAAGTACTGTGTAGTTTTTGTTTGGGTTGCATCACCATCATCATTATCATCAATTATTATTGTTGTTGTTTTCTCTAGTTTTGCTCCTTTCTTGAGTTTCATGTATTTTAATTATTTAATTGTGTTTACATTCTCTCTTCTGAAAGGCTTTTAGGCAGCCCAGTCCACCAGAAGACAGTTGGTATGCATATATGCAAGTTCAGCCTTTGAGTACAGGTAAATAGATAAGACAAATCATTGCTTAAATCATTATAGATGGGGTCATTACCCACAATTCCGTCTGCTGGTATTTTTTCAAGCCTCCTTCTATTAAAGAGCCATTAAATTACCTCTTATAGGAAGCTTGTAAATCAGCCTATATGACAGATAAGTAGGACAACCAAGTAACTTTGTTTTAATTGTCTCTGCCACCATCCAGTATCACTCAGCCCATTTATTCATTGATAACACTTTAATGAAAGATACCCTAAATTTGATCTTGTCAATGGATGGGGGTTAAGGGAGGAGGTGGGACTGCAATACTGGGATAAGAGGCTGAATCCCATATGGTTCTATTTATACAGTGAAATTGATAGCATGGTTTTAAATACGTACCTCCCTCTGGTGGAAAATTTTTTTTTGTTAATAATTTGAGAAAGTAAACTGAAGTGGAGAGGATTTTGCATTTATCTTTGCTGATGATACATTACTCATAGAATCTCACTCGAAACCCATCTAAACATATTGTTATCCCAGGGTAAGGGACCTGTATTGCCTTTGCTATGTATCAGTGTATATTATATATACGGGGCTTCATCTTCTTGCTGTCTGTGCATTCACCAATGCCCCAACACTTGATAATTAGTCCTGTTTTAGTTTTTGCTTCCTGTGGGAATTTGCCTGTGTTGTGTGTGGATGCCTTGGCGAGAGTTGGGGCTGGACCAGCCAAAGCTCAACTTAAGGGCTGTGTTCTTTATTGCTGGAGCTAGACAAGGGATCTCACTCAAGACTAAAAGATGCTAAAGCCAGAGTTATTGGCTCAGTCAAAAAGTGTAAGAATAGAACTAAGTAGCAAATTTTGAATGATAATGAAAATGAACAGTAAATCTGGATGACTCAAAGTTGAAAACCAAACTTGAGAGTATAAAGTCAAGAATTTGGAGCTAGGAAGATGGTATCAAACCACTTAAGTAGTAAATGCAGGATTTGGAAAACAAACCTTTGTTTACCGTGACTCCAAATTTCTTCATAAAATACCATACTTCCTCTTCTTCTATTGATAACTCGATGTTAGTCTTCGGTCATGTTATTGAATCTCCTGTTTCATAGGTAAGAATACGACCTCACAAGCTGGCTATACTTGTGAATAAGTTCTGAAAACTTATGCATATGTCATTATCATCAGACAGCTAGCTACTTCCCAGAAATCCTCAGAACCGTACTTAAAGAAAAAAGAAAAAAAGCTATGTCTTTGCGTGGTCTACATAGTGTACACAGCCATCTTAATAGATAAACATCTGTATTGGTGGGCTCTTTCGTTTTCATATTACTGTATTTTGATATACTGTGTTTCATGGACTCAAATTGTTAATTGATTGGACTGACTGGTTGTTAATTACATCTAAGCAGCTGAACCAAACTTGTATAGACCCATCAGAAGCATTCCTTTCTGATGACCCTGGTTTCTCCGAAGTTTTAAGGGCCTGCAGTAGGGAAAATTTTTTGACAACCAAGTTTGCTTTGGCTCTTCATAGTGAGCAGTGAATGTGTCATGAAGTTCACTAGGGAGGCTGTGATGATTCTACCCATTGGGCAACTTCTGAGATTTGCTCGTGTGTGGGTGAAGAGCACATCTAAAACCTCACTGAACATTGTTCAATGTTTAAAATGCAGTTGAGGTATTTTCTCTGCTGGGTGAAGGCAAAATTTTCCCTCCCATAAAAATTAGTATAATTTCTTGGATATTTTCATGGATATTGAGAATTGTATAACTGATCATGTTTCTATGTTTCTGTTTTTGCTTTAATTTCCAGGGAAGTTCTGAGAAAATTTATATATATATATACACATACACACACACACACACACATATACACACATATATGTTTACATGCTTATATATTTGTGTTCAATCCCTCCCTTTACTTAATGCCTGTTTTTATTTGTATTTTTCCTTATTTTAGTTTTTAAAATATTATGACATTAATTTCCTAAAAGCTGACTCAAGCCCTATGTGATATTTAGACATTTATACAAATATACAACTACTAAACATTTATAATAATGTTAAACTGTATCCACAAGACCCTAGTACAGCTACTTGAAAAGATAGTCATGTTGCTGGTTTTCAGAAATATCAAAATAAAAATAATGTTTCTCCCTTTTTTCTCTGTTAATCCTGCTTGTCCTTCATGACCCAGCTCAAGTTCTGCTTTCTTCATGAAGACTTCTTGGCTGTCCTAACCAGATGACTCTTTTTTTTGGAATTTCCATAGTGCTTAGAGCTCACAGGGCACAGTTTAACATTCAGTTATGCTACCTTGTATTTTTCCTTTATTGTTTCTGCTCTAGCCACGCTGGGCTTGCTTATTATCCTTTGACTCTGCCTGGTGCTTTCCCAACTGTGACTTTGTTCTTGCTGCTTCCATGTCTCTGGGATGGACTCTCCTGCCCTCTTTATATCAAATTCTACCACTTACCAGCATCCAGGTCAAATAACCTTGCCCCACAAAGCCTGAACAGCCCAGGTTAGCCAGGAACATCTCTAAATTCAGTGTCTACCATCTATCCTATGGAAATTATTTTAATAGGTTTTTTGGGATATCTTCCATATGGTCCTTATAACCCAATATTGTAGTGATTTAAATTTCAGAATTTACCTTGGGGAACTCTGGGAAATATGAGTCACATCTATTGCTATACCCTATGGTCGTGGTTCTCCAAATTAGCTGTGAATCAGAATCAGTTGGAATGAAATAAATGCAGATATACAGACTCATTGACAATCTCTGGGGTATTCGCTTGGATATCCATTTTATTCTGATGCATGGTCAAATCTAAGAACCACTGCTCTGTGAGGATATTTAGGGAGAATTACTCAGAAGAGTTTTAACATGTTTGAATGCCGAAGTTTAGACCTTGCTAGAAAGTGATAAATCAGTCGCTCCAAAAGATAGAACTTCATGCCAATGCTTAGAGAAAAATTTAAACTCTTAACAAACTGACAGTTCCTTAACATTTTGCTGGACATTATGACCTTTCTAAAAGTATGTTTACCACTTCTTTCATGTCTTACTTTATAGTCTGAGTCTTTGTTCTTATATTTTATAACAAAAATAATGAAATCGATACTGCGATTACCTGAATGCTCACCTGGGGAATGTAGGACTTATCCTTGTCCAAACTTACGTTACAATACCAAGGACCAGTCTTAGTCTGTATCTTTAGTTGCAAATGATAAAAATATCAAGTCAAATGAGTTTAAGCAAAAATAGGAATCTATTGGATGGGAGTTTACTGCCTACAGTAGAAATAGGTTGTCTGTTCACCAAAGCATGGCTCCTCTTCTATGGGAACTCACCTGCATTCGTTTCTCATCCTCCCTGCAGTTGGGCGTGCTCATGTGACTGGGTTCTGCCATGAGATGTGGGCAGAAGTGATGTGGACCACTTCTAGGCTTGATCTATAAATCCCACCCCTGTAATATTCCATTGGCTTTTCCCATTTGTTCCTTGAGTAGAGAAGTCTCCCAAGACCAGAGAGAAGGGGTTCATGAGATGGAAGGCACCTGAGTCTCCCTGAGCCACTGCTCAAAGAAAAGCCACCTGATGGGGCTACATAATAGGTAAGGATTGTGTGAGTGAGAGAGAAAAGTCATGTTAAGCCACTAAGATTTTGAAATGGTATTAACCACTGGATTCACTGCAGTATGTCGCATAATAGGAAATAAAAAAGAACAACCAAATTGTGAGAAGGGCTGTTATGCACTTGGGCTCCTTCAGAAACAACTAGAATTCATATTAGAATGTCTTTCCAAATCTGTATTCACTTGTTTCTAGAGAGCTATTAAACCATCTTCTCCCAATTTATAAGGAGAGTCAGAGAGATCATGTACCATAATTTTTACCTGTAGAAAAGAGATTTATTGGAATTTAGAAGCAAGTAGGAAAGAACACAGAGAAGAGGCACTCCTCAAAGTGCTTCTTATCCAAAGAGACATTGAATAAGATCCAAAGGCTTGGCTCATTATCTATTAGACCCCAAATTAAGGAAGATTTTCAACCTCCTTTGAGGAGAAAGGGAGAGACCACTCTATTAATATTTTGATGGGGCTTAGCACCCTGAAACTTTGCCTTGAGTTCACTAAAAAATGCAGACTATTACAATGACTTACATATCCAGATCAAAAGATGTGTGTTTTACTCCCATAAACTATCAATTTTTACTTACTTGTTCCTTGGCTGCTGTTGAGAATATTAAATGCCTTGTGAACTTTCTAACACTCCTTTTGACTCTCCAATCTCATTTCAGTAAGTGCCTAGCATGTTTTCTCCCTGATGGCTTATTGACTTGTCGCTTTCTCCTCTCTTTACCCTAGAGTTTTATTTGGACTTATGAATTCAGATTAGAAATTCCGTTAAATTGCTGAAGGAGGCATACCATTATTTTAGAGGAAGCCTAAATTAGGAATGCCTCTCTTTTCTGGACTAGATTAGATTATGCTTGCTTCTTTGGATCATATTGAGATGGGAATTTTTAATATTAATAATCATATGCTTATCAAAGAGGTTTAAATATCCCTCGCTCCCTATCAAATAATTAACAATGTCAAATATACTGGAATATTATCTGCTCTGATTTTAGCAATTTGTTGAAAGTGAGAATCTTCAAATAGTTAAAACATTCTCCTCTCCTAGAACTCAAGATAGACTGTAAGTGATAACAAGTGAACTAAACTGTATTACAGATCAACCACACAATAAAGAGGTAGGGGAGAAAAGAGCTAAGTGATCTTGGAAAGCACTATTTCAACTGAATCCTGTAAGGCTGACTATAAAAAGAACTATATACCATTCTTGTGCTTCAGTTAGTAAATTTTTTATTCACAGAAATATGTATTAGCAATTCTATAACTTCTTTATTTGGATTCTAGGACTGAATAAAAAAGTGAATACAATGATACTTCGAAATCCACTCCTTGTCAGAGAAAGAACTTGCAAATAAGTAAAAAGAGGAAAGCTAAAGAGAACCCTGAGCTACTGGATTGGAATCAGATATCTGATTATAAACTCAGTTATATCTGAATATAAACATGATTTTAATATACAGGGAAATAGATATAGAGGTATATGTATGTATGGATTGGAATACATCTGTATATTTTCTAGATCTGCCACTGTGAGAGCCTAGAAGTAATGATACCCCGGTACCAAGAAGAACACCTACCCCTAGATTTTGGTCTCTAAACACGACTCACCAACCAAAGAATCCATACTTCTCAGAGGAATATCTGATTCAAGGCTAGATTCGGGAAAGCACATGATGAGGCTGGAACATTTTATGATGCTAGAAAGTAAGAAATACTCAAAAACTGATGGGATCATCTCAAGGAGTCAACTTGAAAGAATTCCAAACTGAGACAATTTGTGTAATAAAAAAATAGTGATGGCAATAGCTTAAAATATGCAGAATAGAATACCCATGAGTCCATATAAACATAAATAATCAAATAGGTGGTGGAGAAGGTACAGTTCTTTAAGTAGAATTCCAATTAATAAATGAAGAAGTCATGGTGGAAATAAATGCCTGAGAAACCGTCAAACCAAGGGGAGCCTAAGGAGACAGGACAACAAAATGTAATGTGTCATTCTGGATGGGATTCTGGAATAATAAAGGATGGTAGGTAGAACTAAGGAAATATGAACTAACTGTGGACTTTTAGTTAATAATAATGGGTCAATATTGGCTCATTAATTATAATAAACATTGTAAGCTGTCGGTAACAGGGAAACTAGGTGTGGGGTGTATGTGTATCTTAAAACTATTCAAGAATAGTTTATTAAAAGACATACTTTAAAAAATCACCATTTGGTATGTAACATTGTAATAGTTGTTACAGTCAAGTGTCATCAATAGATGTTAAAGTTAGTGGGTAAAATATGAAGAGAAATAGGATATTTGTGTAGTTTCAAAGTATCTCAGCATAAAATACTTACTATTTACAAAGGGAACATAAATGACTTTATAGCAGAGAAACCTGGCAGATACCACCTTATCCAAATGATCAAAGGCAACACCAGTAATGAAACTTGTTGACAATCTATGCCTCCTCTTAGGATGCAAGGTGCCTATAGGCAGTGCTCCTTAAGTTTCAATATTTACATGAATCACCTAAGGATCTTGTTAAACATGAAGATTCTGATGGAAGAGAGATGGGGCCTGAGATCCTGAATTTCCTGGAATATCCCTGGGATCTGGTGCTCATGTCAAGTGGACCACACTTTGCAAATCAAGGCCTGTAGGAAAACCCTATAAACTTTTCAGCAAAGGGGGAGTTGGGCGGCAGGAGAGTGTTCTCATCCCTTGTGTAAACCTCCTCCAGATTTTCCTTTACCTTACTTTTCCTTACATTGAGATTTCTGTCTCCAATGCTTTTTTAGCATCATAAATATCTAAAGCTCAAATATGTATTATTTCTAAGCAAAATGCTTTAAGTGAGGGATTTGCACATGACAAGTGCTTTCCTTTCTTAGAGCAGATATGTAGCCCATCATGTTGGAAGAGGCAGGAGGTTTAAGCATACTTTGCTTAGAAGTAGTCGTTGAAAGACTCAACCTGTTAATATTGTCTGGTGTCTATGAGTAGGAAACTTTGCTGCACCATGTGTGGGAGAGGCACATTAAGGTACCATTTTGGGAATGATCCTCAAGGTTCACAACTACCACAAAAGACCGAACAGTGCATTAATACCAAGACTGAAGAGAAGCTTTCCAGCAGCATAGGGCAGTGCAGGATGGAAGACGCAGGTATCACGGTGCATTAACTGGTATTGATTCAGATGGAATTTCGTATCCTCATAGAATTCTGCATCTGATTACTGTTCAGGCTTCTCAATAGCCAGTGGAGTTGCTGCAGGCCTGGCCAACAGCCCTAACCTTCCCATTTCAGAGACAGCAGCTGCCTAATGATACAGAACTAAAGGGCCCTCTTCAGCAGGATGATTTGAAAGAGCACTCGAGCCATTTTGTTCTTGGCCTTAGTTGCTGGACTGAAAAGATCCTCAATTGTAAGAAAACGTAAATAGCTTTGCTGCCTGATGTGCCTGCATTTTGTTTCGGGGTCATATATGAATTTATGAGAGCTGAGCTAATCTCATCTAAGAAAATGAAATTGGGGTGGGAGAGGGTCCACATGTCAAGATTTTGGTCAGCCCCTGAAGGGTGTGTCTCAGCCAGCCATCGAAAGTGACTGGAAATAGTTTAGTTGGTTTTTTTTTTTTTTTTTTTTTTTGTCCCAGGACATTTTCTTTTTCTGGCTCCATATAGCTGTCTCTACTTCCAATCCTTTTGCTCTCAGCAGGCTTTCCTACCATGTTCTTTCATGTTTGAATCACTGATGGTTTGGAAAAGTTGCCTGGCTTTCAGTTCATCCTGTCCCCTCCCACCTCACTCTAATGTTGTTCTCTAAATTATCTTACCTGACTGTCTCTTGCCACTCACAAACAATATTTCACCTTTCACATAACCTTAGAGACCATTTATCTGCATGTCGTCAGAGCCTCTTAAGGCAGATGATGCCTTCAAATTTCTGAGGGATATTCATACGTAACCTGGAATTCTGTTCTAAGTCAAACTTCCAATCTCCTTCCCCCCAAAAAGTAAATATTGTTTCTGATAAAGAGTTTCTTGAAAAACTGCTGAAGATATGATGCACCAAAATAAGAGATAAGCAAAAAACCCACAAATATCTGAGATCCAGAAAGCATGGAAACCAACACAGGAGAGGGCTAAAAGAAACAGTCAACATGATGACCAAGGGAGATCCTAGGATGACAGCTGTGAAATAGACTTCAAGAATGACAGTGTAGATTGGAAAAAGAGGATAGAAGACCTGAGGGGAAATTAAGTTGAACTATATTCGGAGTTTGGAGAGAGGCAAAATATGTCTGGGGGAAGGGAAGACACGTAAACAGATCAATGCTCATCTTCCACTCAATTACCTGGGAAAAGTTAAGAAAGAGTACTGTACACGTGCTGTGTAAACATGAAGAAGAAAATAGTGGAAAAAAACAGCTAAGGGAGTTGCAGATATTTGCCTCTGAGAATGAAACGTGAAAAAGAGCACAGAGATGGCTGTTTTGTTGAAAGCCTTGCAAAGCATATATTTTTCATATATATGTATATATATATGCATATAAATGTCAAATATTGATTGTTTTTATTTTCAAATAAGTGGATGGAGTGACTTACTTCAAGTGATAAGCAACCTTGATAATGGTCTTAAGAGTCAGGTGACTGAAGTAATTCAATTCAAAAACCACATATTAAGCATGTGCTGTGTGCCAGGTGCTATGGGGACAAAGTCAAATAACATTTCTGCCCTCAAGGGCCTCACAATCCAGGCCAAATAGGACACGCACACAAATACTATGATGCAGAATGTGATAAGAAATATTACAAACAATGCTCTGGGGAGTATGGAAGAAGGAGCTGTGACGTCAGAGTAGCTGGATTCGGGAAGGATGCAAGGGGGGTTGCATGAGAATGCCATTGCCCAACACCCTGGGTGAGCTCGTTTGCTTTCTAGTTCTTGTTCCTCTTTTTTGTTTGAACAGAAATCAAATGATAAGGAACCTCTCTTTAAATTCTAAATATTCTTTGAGTTAGGAGAGATTTGGCTTCTGGAGACAGGTGAGGGGAAGAGCATTACAGGTGAAGAAGGAACCACAAGAGAGTTGCAGAAATAGGGCACAAAGGTGTGAGAGGAGAATGGCAAGTGTTGTATGTGAGTGCAGCGTGCATGAAAGTGATCTGGCCTGTGGTTGGTGGCGAGCAGTGAATACTCAGAGAAAATTGATCTATTCAACCAAAGTAAATGAATGAGATCCTGAAAGTAAACTGGTCCATAGAGGGTCTTGTGTAAGAGTTGTGGTTTCTTTGTATTCACAGTGTCTAGCTAGTATCTGGCATGAGGTAAGCAAGTCAATTTCAGAGAATGGACTCAGCCATCTGTCTCTGAAGTAGATGCATCCCTGAAGGATGGTACTAGTAATAATAATGCTGGCGATTCACCTTTATTGAGTATTTAACACGTGCCCCATTGAAGCACTTCATTGAATCATCCTGGCTTCTCTAGGTGGTAGATATTATTAGTAAGTTCATTTTACTGATAAGTAAAACTGAGACTTAGAGAAGTTAAGTGACCTTTGGATTTTGAAACAGATACCATTCTTCTCTTTATTTTAAATTATGTAGGTGTTTAGATCACCCAGTTATAAAATTGTGTAACATTTTTAGAGGATCACAGTATTGCTTTATTTTATCCTATAAAGGCTCAAATTGTTGCATTTCATTCAAAGATGGCCACAAAATTACATAAATATGATCTGAACTTTGATTTAAAACAGTACATATAACTGGAAGAAAATATATCACAGTTTATCAAATCTAAGATGGCATCAGCAATATGATCCAGCATTATTTCATATACCAATAAGGAATAAAATAAACCGCTAATTAAATTATAACATGCCACCAACCCCCATTTCAGAAAAGTTAAAATGTGAGAAAATGTCCATCTTATAATGAATGAAATTTACTAGTTATAGGGTAGTGAAATTATACATGGTTTAAATTCTCTTTTTTATAATATATGCATCTTTCTAAAATGTCAGCAATTGATGCTATTACCTTTATGCTGAAAAAAGTTAATTTTTTTTAACTGCTGAAAATATTTAGAACATCCTAACAACCCAGAATATAGATACATAATGTAGATGGTAAGTATCAGTGTAACTTGTACTATTCTCATTTTCTGAATTAAATTCAGTAATAGCTTTGTGATTGACATGTGTGAGAATTAATTCCCTAGAACAGACTGCTGTCACACAGTTTAAAAAGGAAAGAGGATTTCCTGCAAAAAATGTGGGTGAGTAAAGACATTTATTCTAATTCCTACCACTTCCCATGCCAGAAACCTAATGAACACAAAAGCTTAAAATTGGAAATGTAAAGTCTTATTTGTATTAAAGCTTGGAAATGAATGAAATACCCAATTACAGTCTATGAATCGTAATCATCCATCAAATATAGTAGAACTTGAACAAACAGAAGGAAGATACTGAAAGCCAGTATACACCTCTCTGAGCCTTAAGCAGAATGTAGATTTCTCTCAAAGTAAGTAAGGGTCCTGATGTGTCCGTCTAATGATTTTGTTACTTGGAACAATAAGGAGTATGGGTGTGAAGGGTCATGGGAAAAGTGAAGAACACGAGTGTTGGACATGTACTGCTGACCAAAGATAAACACTAAATCATCAAATAAAAAGCCTTTGTGATAAGTGTAAGTCACGTAGACTTACCTGAGAGATCTGCTGCATAAAGATCTAGTTCCCCAGAGCAGAAGACAGAGCAAATCTGGTTAAAAAAAAAAAAAAAAGTGCAGAAATGACAAACCACTTGGCTCAGGTCAAACACCTCCCCATTCCCACACTATTCTTTTAGGAGAAAGTAGGCCAGGTTAGAACTGCTAATACTCAAAGATGAGCAGTAAGTGGAAGGGATCCAAAATAGGACCTCAGCATAAAAGCTACAAAATGAAAAGATGAAAGATATAGAATTGATATTAAAGGGCAGATGAAAGTACATTTTAAGAAGTCATAAACTTCCTAGGAAATAGAAGAAAACTTTAGCCAAATACTCTTTGTACCCTCAAAGAATTGGAGAGACACAGAGATATTTGGGAAAAAAATTAATGAGATAAAAATAATAAAAAGAGATAAGACAATATTAGGAGATAGAAGGGGCACTGACAAAGCTCAGAAAAGAAGAAAAAAATAACAGTTACATTAATAGAAGCTACATTAAAGGCAGCAGCAAAAAATAAAATTGATGGTACTAATACTTCAAAACTCAAAAATATGTCAGTGACATGATGTTTAGGTTTCGGGATTTCACAAAAGAAAATATAATTAAAGAACTGATAGGTATGGAAGCTAAAGGAGATCAAAGAATCATATAATTAGTTTATCTGAGGTATAGAACATACAGAAATGGAAATATAGTCAAACACGAAACAAAAATCTCCACAAATGAAGACAAGGCCTGATTTCCAGGGTGAAGGGGTAAGAGATCAACCCTGTAGACACAGAAAGAGAAAGGGCAGTTTGACTTGAAATGTGATCTAGTCTCAGAGCTTTCTCATTGCCTTAACAGAGTTCTGAGACAACAAATATATGCATGATGCAATAATTCTATGCCTAGTAAAGAGACTGGTTTTGTATAAATGCCGTGAATAGTATTCTCAAGCATGCAGGGACTCATGAATCCTCCCTGGATTACAAAAAACAAAAAACAACCAAAAAAAGAGAAACTTCCTTGCTAAAATTCAGACTCTGAAGAGATACATCAACTAAAGAAAAAGGGAAGCTATGTCTTTTAAGAATTGTCAAGAAACACAGATTCAATTTAAATATGGGCCTTAGCTTGAACAACAGTGGGATTACGATAACAAACTGAATGTAAAAAAAAAAACCAAAAAACCTTGACAATGTAAAATTGAAATATGGTACATAAATATCTGACAAGGTAGGAAAGGAGAGGTGGAAGAAAATGTAGGTGGTGAAATCTCCTCATATTCCATAGCTGGAAATATTATGTAGCATAAATACTGCCTAACATTGAAAAAATCAAGAGACAGAACTTTAGTACTTAATATTAAATTGTAAATATAATCACTAAGAAAATTATCATAGGAAAGAATAAAATCAAAAGCAAAGTAGATAACCAAGAAATTTTAAAAATACATATGGCATATAAATAGTTTTAAGACCCAATTACTTGTTATATGATGTCTATAATAGAATAAAATTATTTTTTAAAAGAAAAAAGGACTTTTAACTTAGATTTAAAACAAACTACAATAAAAACAATCAAATAATCCATATTATTAAAATATAAAAATCTTGGAAACAACCTACATGTCAGGTTAAATATATTTCAGCCCAGGCATACCATGGAATACTCTATAGGGATTAAAAAGAAGATATCTATCATCTATCAATCAATCTATCTACCTATCTGTACACACTAATATGTTGATATAGTTAAAATAAAATACCCTGTTATCTGAAAAGAACAAGTTGCAGGTAACTTATAAGAACATAGAAGTGCTTAATTAAAAAAGCTTCTAAATGTATAAAAAATTCTAGAAGGATGCTCAGGAGGCAATTTATATTACTTATACCTTGAATAATGGAATCCATTTTATAACTTTCTGTTTGAATTTTAGTATTAACATATATTACTTTTGAAATTAACTTTAAAAAATAAAAAAAAAATTGCCTTTCCTTTTAAAAAGGATTTTGCTGAGGTTTGTCTTCCATTCAACTATAAAATATAAGGCTAACATTTTATAGTTATTTTTAAAACAAGGACTAAAAATAGTAAAATACATCATAAGTTAATTTTCTATTTAAGCTAGCTAAATTCATGGAATTTTGGAGTGAAAATAGCATATTCATCTTTTTAATGTACTCTCCTACCAACAAGGACAGTCACAATTTATAAAGTCAAATCATATGAAGATGTAGGATGTTTCTGCAATTATTTTTTAAGTGAATGCACATCTTACACAGAAAGGAATTTTCACTGCATATGAGAAATCTAAAGGCCCAAAGGAAAAAACACTATCAATGAAAACTACTGAGGGGATCACAGGTGATTTTTTTTCTTTAAACTCTCTAGATTAAAAATTCTACAATTAACGTGTATCACCTTTGAAACAGGAAGAATAAAATTATAAGAAGGAGGCATAAACCAAATTTTGGTATAGGAATGTAATTTTAAAAAATATACACTTCTCCACTACAGAGCTGTTTTCAACCTCCTTTTTGGCTTTCCTTCCCCTCCTCCCTTTCTTAAAGCCTTCCAACTGCAAACATTTGTTGAATCCCCAGCAAGAATGAGTTTTCCGTATAGGAGTTTATATTTCAGTGGTGGAGAGACACAACTACCACAGTTTAGTGTGTGCTATGATAGAATATTGAGGAACACAGAAAAGAACTCGGATTAATTAAATAAATAGATCTGGGAAGCTTAGAGATAATATGGTGAAAGATATTTGAGGTGAATCTTGAAGAAAGAGCATAATTTTGCCAGCCATTTAAAGAAAGGGAGCTAGAGATTCAGAGCTCAAGACATTAATTAGCGTGAGTTAAAGTTACACAGTCAGCCATGTAGTTTGGCCAAAGGACGTGCTCTGTTGTCTGGTGGGTGTGAAGGTGATAGTCTGCCCATGCAGACTGGGATCTGTTTGTGAACAGACTTTAATGCCTCTCCAAAAAGGCTGAACTGTATCTGACTAAGCGATCTGGTGTCGGTGGGGTTAATGGATGATGAGGGAGAGGATGAGGGATTTATTGCCATTGCAGTGATAAGGGGTGGTGAGTCATGAGATTTGTACATATTGCAGAAGAAATTTGAGTTTTTAAAAGCTTCAAGAATGCTGTAGCAGGCACTGAGAAGCTACCACAAGTTTAAAATCAGAAAGACATGTTAAAGTGAGTGGACCGGGAAGCTAATGAAGCTTAAGCTTCTGCAGTCTTCACTTTCAGGCCCTAAAGAGGCCCCTCCTGGAAAACTGCCTACTTCAGACCCCTCAAAGCTTGACTCTGCCCCTATTGACCGTATCTGTACCCAGTAGGACATCCTGCATATGATGGACTCAGAGAATGGTGGTCTTCTATGGAGGAAATTGTTTCTCTAAGTTGTCTTTCTCTACTTTTATCCTAAAGACTGTCTCTGCCTTCTCAGTGAACAGGAAAGTCAGGAAAGTGAACAGGAAAAGTAGTAATATTCTAGCTCAATAATGGACACAGATATCGACTTTCTGGAGTCGATATTCTCTTCCTTGCATTTTGCAATAGCCAGGAGACAGAAAGAATGGCGTGGGTAACACCTGAGCCTCTGTCTTCTGCTTTTGTTCAAGGTTGGACAGTTCCTTGAGTATTCTGGGCTCTTCACCTCCTCAGGTCTTTGGTACCAGCTGTTTCTTCAGTTTATGTTTTAAATTACAGTTTATGGAAAATTGTTCTCTTTGCTCCTGTGGGGCCTGTTCTTTCTTATCCTCAGCATCAGCTTCAACACCACTAGACTTCCTCAAAAGGACAGATCTTGTTCTGACCTCTGGTACCATAATTGATAACCACTAAATCTCAATGGCTTAAGACAACAAAGGTCAATTTCTCGTTCAGACTTCAGGCCCAAACCAGCTCAGCAGGACAGTTCTGCTCACTCTGTAGTCACTCAGGGGCCTAGATTGATGGATGTTCCCTGCTCATAGGGTGCCGTATCCCACTGCTTCTACAACATCCTTGGTAGAACAGAACAGAGAAGGTGCAGAACTGTACTGGCACACCAGCTCTTAAATATATCCACATAGAAGTGATGCATGTCCCCTGCTCTGTGACCAATGCAAAAGCACATGGCCAGATCCAATAGTAAAGGATTAAAAAGTACAATCAGCTCTCAAGTTTGAAAGGAGAGGGGAAGCAGAATCTGGTGGGCAGCACTTACAAGTGCCATTTACCTTATCTAGAATTGGTCCCTTTTCTCTTCTCCATCTCTGTGAAGCCCAATGAAGAGCAACCCTCTCTACACCTGAGATTGGAGCCACTTAAAAGATAAGACAACAAATTCAAAGGGGATCCTGGAGATCAAAATTTTAGCTTTGTTACTGAACACCTGGACTGGAGGAAATGGCTTAGATGTGTGGCAACAGACAGCTTCCTAATATTTAATGCCACATTTAGACCTGCACTTTTTGGAGGGGGCTTTGATGGAAGTTGGTGCCTTGGAGGAAGGAAATGGAAGAGTTATTAGGCATGTGGAGGACCTACTCCTGGACTTACCAATCACAGAAGTCATATCACCTTCCTAGAGGAGGAAAGAATCAGATGGTTAGAAGGAATGTTACTCTAATATTGTTCTCACCACGTGGAGATGCAGGTTACATAAGGGCATCAGGGTGCATCTCAGTCTTATTTCTGAGTTGTGTACTCAGTTCTTAGCAAAGTACAGGGCACAAAGAAGAGAATTTGATGCCTCTTAATTAAATGAGTGAATAAATAAATGAATGAATGAGTGAATAAATGGTTATCTGCTAATCCCTGAGTCAGATTTGCCAAGTATCACAATGGGACTAAAAATGACATAAAAAGCATTGTGCCTGGAATTAATTAATCATATATGTCAATTAATAATGTTAAAATAATATTATTTAATATTATAAATAAGATTCTTAGTGTACTATTTATCATAGCAATTTTAATTATATAAATCAATATGATACATAAAATCATATTCTTGTATTTTATATTATGAATATACAATTATGTATATAATATACATATTAGAGTACATAATTGTATATTTGTAATATTACCCTATTGTCATTTACTCTAACACCTGCACTATTTATAATTGTTTTTATATTATATTAATATAAATTTACTATTATTATTATTATTATTATTAAATGTAAAGACTATATACTGACCTGAAATCATTTAAGTTCATTTGTAGCTCCTCAAAATAGACCTTAGGCTGCATTCACTTTTTTCCTGATGAGTTAAGGTGAGTGCATGTCTTCCTGCCTGTTGTCTTAATTCCACTCTAATAGCATCTGCCTTAAGTGAAAGTTCAAAAACAAGTGGAAAGTAAATTTAAAGGGGAAACAGAAGATAAGTTTTAAAAAAGGAGAAGGCAAGAAAATGATACAGAGATGGTCAAGTTCACAGAAAACCAGAGAGATGATACTGTATAAAATATGTGGCACATTTATAAGTGATGAGGGACATAGGGAAGCAAAAGCAAGGAGACTTAAGCTTAAAATAATTCCCAACGCAGTAACAGCTAACACACACACACACACATACAACATAAAAAAGCACCAATCAGAGACAAAAAAGAATGTCGAAGTCTCAAAGACCGCCTGCTCCAGCTCCTATACCAGTGTTAGCTGTGCGGAGGAGAGATGTGCATAACACAACCGCATCTGAGAGCTGGGGTTCTCTCTGAGACCAGAAGGCACTGAAGCCATACTAGGGCTAATTCAATTTATTCAGTAACCAAATTAATATCAATTAAGTGTAGATCAGTTAGTTTCATTAATGAGGAAAAGCTCCTAACAAAGGTAGAATCATGAGCTCAATATGGGCCACTGAAATTTTATCTATTGGAGAACACATGTTATACTCTTAACCCCAGTTACCCCAGTTACACTTGTCATCAATGTATTTGGTAATGAAAAGAATGCAGTGGAGGTGGCAGGGGGTGGGAAGTATATAGGGTAGACTTTATTTGGAAAGGAGAATAGGCATAGTATATATAATCCATCGCCAAGAAAATAATTCAAAACACTTGTGTTGTGAAGGTAAGTCAGTAGCATCATCTTTACAAAGGGCAAGATATTCCTATTTGCTAAATATCAGTAGGTTACTCAACCCTGTAGCATTGGTAAACACCAATGTAAATTGTGTGAAGTAAATTGGATGGATATTTTTGGGTGACTTGCGTATACTTTTAGCAAGAAAGGTTTTGGTGCTGTCCAACTAAATATGTCAGGGCTTGGAAGTGACTCTGCAACATGATTGATGTGTTTGAAAATTGATGGGTTGGAGATGATTATGGGAAAGGTATACTGTTTCTAAAGTTTTGAAGGGGGTTTCTGGATTAAACATGAAGTACTAAGAACTTCAAACAGATGATGGATCAAGACTATATATTGATAAATATTTTCAAACTGTAGGAAAACATTAGATCATAGAAAACTTGAATTTTAATGAGGACATACTTGGCCAATCCTGAACTCAGAAGAGACTTATTAATGTATGCTTAAATGTATTCAGAGGAAATCACAGACCAATAATATACATGCTGTGTATATAAATGCACATACAAATACATAGCTATGTAACTAAATGTGTGTGTATGTGTGTATGCTTGTGTGTACTTAGATCAAATTGAATATCAATGGACAAGAGTCAAAGTAAATATCTGTACTTAAAGAGCAGTGTATGTATTATATTTTCATTTATTCTTTTATTAAAAGAATATTTGCTGAGGCTAATACTTTCTTGTTTAAAGGCTGCTCTAATGACCTGTGAGATTCTGTCCAGCTCAGCAGTTTTTATAGAAATACAAGCATTGAGAACTCACCATGTACAAGGTCCTTGACATTTATTTTAAATTATTTGATTTCCTACAATAAATCTATGAACTCTGAACTATTCTCTCTATTTTAGAAATGAGGAAATTGAAGCTGGAAGAGAATAAGTAATGCGCTAAGTCCTCATGATTAGAGGAAGGACTAAATTTCAATTCTAAAGCCCATCTTTTAATTCTATACTGCCTCTTTTTGTACTTCTTATCAAAACTGGTAGCATGTAAAAATATATCCATGGGTTTAGGTTGTAAAAATTTCAAAATTTAAAAAACACTTACATATTTTTTAAAAAAGCCATAAACAAAACAATTTTTGTAGACAATAAAGCAGATGAACTTAAATAAATAAGCAATTAGACTTGACAATAAAAAGCTAAAGAGAAATAAAAGTTTGACTTCACAATTTAAGTTGGTATCATGAAGGCTGATAGCCGCCTTTCTGTCTTAGCCAAAATATGAACTCAGTATGATGAATTATGCATTATTTGAGCTCAATCTGATTGTGAAATCCTCTGAAGAATTTACTTGAATCCTGTTTTTCCAGTTACAGCTTTTACTTGCTTCAGGGAGAATGTGATAGAGAGGGCAGATTCATAGAAAAGGAGCAAGTAAGACAGATTTCTTTAACCTACCTCACTAGGGAATATTTGGGAATTTATGGACATACCACCATTAAAAAAAAAAAGCAAGAAGAATAACAATAGCTGACATTTCTTGAATGCTTATGCATGTCAGGCTCTCTTTGAAGGGCTTTACGTATGTTATCTTGCTTAATCCTCACAAAACAAAGGCAAGAATAGACCTGATTAGAAGCCCTGGCATTATGGCACTACTTTTTCTGGTTGAGATGCACTCTGCTTAATAAAAGAAGTGAATATATCAATCATATATATGAGCTGTCAATCATGTGCTATGTAGAAAGAATCATTACAGAGTTACCTTAAATACCAAACTTTTCTAATACATTTTAACTGTGATTGGATTTATAAAACATTGATTTAGATAGGAAATTTCAAAAGTATTTTTAAATTAAAAAATATACACCATGTTCTTCTTGTATGTGTCTGTCAATCCCGCTAAACCTAAAAATGGCTGGCTTAGAAACTTGGAGCAATAAGGTTAGCTAGAAAGAGGATTCCTCTTTTATTTTCATTTTTGTTATTAAAGTCATTTATTAGATCTGTACTAAATGAATGGCTTAGAGTTCTTCTCCCGCAAGACTCATTTTCACTTCCCTTGATCCCACTGTATTTTTCTGTGGCCATGGACCATGTCTGCACAAGCAGTTGAAAAGGATAATATATAGTCTGTTTCTGGTTGCCTGTTCAAGGTTAGAATCATGGAACGCTTAAGTTGGAAGAAACACCCTGTATATCATGTAGTACTTTACCTTTCCTCTGTTTCTGTATGGATGAGAAAAAACAAACAACTAAAGACTGGTAAAGAGACATGACTTTTGTGATCAATAAATATTTATTCATTTTTTTCAGCACTGGATTACCCACATGTCTTGGTACTGTTTAGTTTTGGCTAGTTTCTCAGATCATGAGAGTAAGTAGGTAAGTATTTTGGTAGGCTGGATTCTTGGCTACATGTCAGTGAAATTTGTAATTTGATCCCTCTTCAGCCTATCTCTTATTGATAATGTAGTTATTTTTTCCAAAAAAACAATTTGACCATCATAGTTCACAATCTGAATATCAGAGTCTATTAGCTGGCATCTAGCTTCATATGTGCTTTTGGCCTTCATCCTTTTGCCCAATAACTCACTGAGAACAAAGTAATGAAGTATTGCAGATCACACCCTATAAGATTTAATGGCTTAATTACAGTCATGTTGCTTATAACATGTCTTTAATAATTCTCAAGATGGCATTGGGTCATCACATCAAGACACACTCTGGTTGTGTCCTGACAACACACACTGACTGACAGTGTGTGTTGTCAGGACACAACCAGAGCAATTTGTTCCAATAGGTACTTAATTTTTACTCACCCCATGCTGAATACAATGCTAGGTCATGTGGGAAACCCAAAGAGGTAAAGGATGTGGTCTTTGAGGAGCTTCTGCGGTACTAAAGAGTTTCTGTGGCACTGCGAGTCAGGGCGAGGTGTTGGCATGGGTAAATCGGAACAGAAATCCAGCAGCAAGATGAGGTGGATGGAAGTGAAAGTGCTTATCTGAGGAGAGAAGGTAAACTAGTTCCAAGAGAATAATAACAACTTGTGTACTGAGTTCTTATTTTGGGCCAGACACTGTCCTAAGCATTTTACTTGTATCAGTATAGTAATATACATTATAATATAATATAATAATTCATATTAATCTACTTTATAACAACTGAATGAGGTAGATGTTGCTATGGTTCTCATTTCAAAGATGGGGAAAGCTAGGCAGAGATGAGTTAGTTTACTTGCTGAAGACCAGGTGCCTGTAAGTGGAAGGAATCAGATTTCAAATTCAGGCAGTATGGCTCCACAAGTCACGTGTTAAATCACTAAACCACAGTGACTCGAATAGCTGTTTGTTCCATGACAAACATAATTAATTAATTGGCCCATAGTCAAAAATGTCTTAAAGAAACCTCAGGAGTCCATCTTGTTCCCTAAATGACAGTAGAGATTACAATCATATTGACATTTATGGAGTTTTATAGATGATTTAAGAGCTCTAGTCACCTCAGTGCTGGAAAATATGGGAAACCAGGTACCAGAGGAGATCATTATCCTGTTTATCTTTTAAAAGTATCCTTAATATTTTGTTTTAATATACTTTTATATTTTAGTAATGTATATTTAATAAAATATAATTCATATATATTTAATGGTACATGTAAAGAATATTTTTAACAAAGTCATTATACAAAAGAGTCACTTATGCTCTAGCCAAGAAGATTACCTAGCCAGAGCATCACACTCTCATTTAGACTTTATAGAAAAGGTGAAATTTCAGTGACCTTTGAAGAAGAGTAAGCATATAGAGTAGACTTGGAGGAAAACAGTATATGAGATGAACGGCAGAATGCAGGGTAGGAGGTCAAATGTGGCAATGTCAGCTTTATAGCAGCTTTTTACTGAGACCACGGTCAGACTGCCATCCAAGCATTCACTCATTTTCTTTCCTGATAGCTTTATGCTTGTGACGATTCAGAGAAGCATAAGCTGATCTTTTAGGTAGATAACCAAACTTCCAGCACCTCATTTTAGATCCTCTCCAATGAATTTGAAAGGAACCACTATAATAAAATCTATTCGTCTCTTACAAAGATGGTAGTCACCTTAGTTAGACTTTAGATCCAACGACATCAGAGGCTACTGAGTGTTGAGATAATCACCCAAGATAAACAATTGCTGTCCAATTCATTCAGAAAGAATAAGCTTTTCGAACAAAGTTGCCTGGTTTATATTCCAAAACCATGAGTCAGTGAAAAGTTTCGAGGATATTAGGGGGAGTCTCAGTTAAGTTCCAAATGTTTTTTCCACCAAACGCATCAGACTTCTCAGTCTACAAATGTGTATCTCACCATACTTTGTGTACTGGTCCCAACACAATATGCAGGACCCCTTTCTCTCTTGATTATATCAAAATGTCTAAGCCATATAATTCAGGTATACTTTAATGATAATGTAATATTCAGGCCAAAATCCAAGGTAGGAATTGCTTAATAGTTTCTAATAAATGTTTCCCAATGCCTTTTGTCTTTTGCTAATAAAATGATTATCTTAATCTCATATAGGCATGCCAACACAACATGTCCTTTCTCATCAGGGAACTCCAGATGGTGTAATAAGTTGTCAGATTTGACCTGTAACTTTTTGTGGCCATGCTGCCAAAGCTCTGGCACAATTATCAGATTTAGTCACAAGAACCTTTTCAAACAGGCTGATTGTGAGTTCATGCTGTCCTCTGACAAACAGATATATTACTAATGCCACGAGGAGAAAAGTCTTGGAAGCTCAATCTAGTTGAGGTTATAAGGTTGACCATTTGGGCTGAATTGGACAATCACTGAAACAACTGCTCAACCCATTAAAATTATAAGTAAATAAATACATTAAGCCATAATTGTAATTAATCAATTGTGGTTCAGAAATGGGTTGAGAAATAGCATGGCACTGTGAGGCCAAATAACATAGGAGAAACTTCACTGGATGCAGCAAAGAGGATCCTGGTTCTGACAAGTTCTAAGTCCCAGTTTCCTTATCTGTTAAATATTGAAATTATTACTAGATGACGTGATTAGAAAACTTCATTGGAGAAACTTACAGATACGGTCAAGAGTTACTTTTCTGAAGCTGTTTTAACTTTTTTGAACAGTAGCTAAGTTGGTCAAGACCTTTAAGACTTAGCAGTTCTTCCCTCAGTTTCCTCCTATTCTACCCACTATGCAAAGAAACTATAAGCTATTGGAAAGAATCACACTTTGGTTATCATTATATGGATCCCACAGTATTGCATAGTAAATAGTTTTCAATAAATTCAGTTGAATGGAACTATTTTTTATCCGCACTTGAAGATCAAAGGGCAAATGTCTTTGGGAGTCTTAAAATTCTGTATTACTTCAAATCCAAATCAAGTTTCTTTGGATCCTACTAAATGAACTGCCTGCTTAATTCATAAAGTTTCCCCACTGAAATAGCATCTTTCCTACTGCTGTTTATGGAGAATCCTTTTGTCTCTCCAAGACTGCGTGGTAACTCACCCATTAGGGAGGTGGTCAGAGTTCAGCTCAAGTTCAAAAGCTCTTCTCTGTCTAAGGTAGATGCAAGAACTATGTACTTACTACATTTCATCACCAACATTAATCTTGTATCATGTCATTAGAAAGTAACTTCTTTCTGTGTATGACTTCAAAATGGAACACAGGTAAGGACTTTTATTTCTTTTTGCAGGAGCTCATAGGACTATTTTGGCAATTTGATGGGGTTATGCATAAAAGTCTCCCAGGACCATGCTTGACCCAGGGTGGGTATTAAATAAATATTAATTCTCTGTTTTTCTTAACCACCAGGAAATACATACAAAAGCCAACTTTCACTTAAAAATATGTTCTTTGTCGAAAGTTGTCATTCCCTAGTTTTTGCTTATTGGGCTTCTTCTGTATTGAGGAAACAGCTCCAGTTTACTGAAGGGGAAAATCTGTTACCTTTGATTTTCCGTGGCTAATTAGTCTCTTGGACCCCTTTGGTTAATACTGGGAATGCCGGATAGAGGAGGTTGTTTTGAACTCGTTCTTCCTTCATCAGTCTGACAGTTGAAATTCCAAAGGCTATCTGTCACTTTGTAGTGTCATCACCAGTCCACAATGTTAGCCAACTGTGAGAGTCCGCCTCAGAAATGACTGCAAATCAGCTGTTAGTGAAGGACCCCGATAGGAGGGCTTTTCAGCTACATGCCGAATTTCTCAGGAACAGAATCCTAATTTGTTAAGCTTGTGTTACTACCCAGGCTTGGCCTACATGCCCAAACCATCTTGGGAATGAAACAGAGATTGAATTCAGTTTATTCCTTTTAAGTGACTGACTAAAACCTTTTTATTAGTTTTCCTTTCCCAGTATGACTAGTTTTATTTCCTCTTCAAATTATTGTGTCTAAATAGACAGGGCCTTGGAATGAGATCACCAAGTCAACATTCCGTTATGAATCTTTTTTGACTGCAAGGAATAGAAGAAGCAGAGGATAGGGTAGGGAGGAAGGAGGTAGGGAATTAAGTGTGAAAACATCCCAGACAAGAGCAAACACTGGTGACCAATGTCAGGCACATTTCTACCTGCAGCTGCCTGGAACTAAGCATGCTCATTATTTGATTAGGGGATATTTGGTAAGGTTCACTTGATTTTTCCAGAATGGCTTGTCCCCATGGTCAATCTGTCCTTGGACTTTTTAAAAGGACTTTCAGAGACATATACTAAAAAGCACTTTTTCCCAGATTTCCTTGGAGGAATATCCATACTAGATTCTTCTTTTAGTGGTATTAATTTACTGAGTATGGATGGAAATTTCCCTTCTTCTTATTTTCTTTGTTTGTTTTCCTTTTGAGCCAGTCCTCATCCTAAACTTAATGTTATTATGCAAAAAGAAGGAAAAATTTACTTGAAGAAGAACCAAATAGGGTTCAGTTCAAGCCTGTAGTTAAAAGAAACTGCTTATTGTTTCTTTAATGTTCCAATTTTCTCTGTGTTTTTACAAATATGCAATTATGTAGAGACATCCTGATTTCTGAGGGCAATTCAATTAACTGATAGAATGACATGTAATAATCATTCAATTAAATAGGACTTTGCTGCACTTAGTATAAGGACCAGTACATTCTTTTAGATATGTTAGAACCCATGAAGAGGTTGCAATAACTAATAGGCACAATTAGGGAAAGTATTATCGCCAGTGGATACACACTGAACAGTATCACAAGCTTTTTGAATTAATGGCGGAACCCAGAGCTCAGATTCAAAATACCAGCTGTTGAAAGAGAATTCAAGACGAAATGTTTTATACATTTGTGTCATGGAAAACAACAATCTGCTGCACCTTTTTTTTTTTTTTTCAGGTGGACTCTCTCCAAGTTAAGTAGGGTGATGCCCAAGGAGTGTTCTGTGAATTCTACAATCATGTCCTCTTTGTATCAAAATTCTCATCAGTTGGTCAAAAAAATAGTGTGATAGTTCTACCTAATTAATTTTTTCCAACAACCAGGTAATTGATATAGAAGATTAACTCCCTCAAAGGTTTGGTTTCCAAGTATTATAAAAATTACCACACCCAAAATCTTATCCTATGTGGGATTTAAGAAATGTGCCAGAAAGACCTTCCTAGGAGGGTCTAGTGCTATGGCAGAGGAGCCTTGTGAAATATCTGGATTTCTAGGCAGTTTCCAAAAGGCTGCTTACAGGGACATTCTCACTGACCAAGAGCACTGGCTCAGGCTTGACAGTGAAGACTACAATTACCTGTTTATTCAACCTAAATGCTACATTGGTATAATGAGGGAGGTTGGGGACCTACACAACCTACTCTTCCATATACATTTTTTCTCATGCATAGATTAGAACAATAGAGAAATCTTTCTCCCTTAAAAGAGCAATTGATTTTCTTGGTGTAAACCAACTTTATACTGAAATCACTCAATTAAAAGTAATTCTACCAGTGAGAAAAGAGAATGTGGCAAGGGAATTAGGAGGTATCCCTTTTATCTGTGATGTTTTATTTCTTACGCTGAATGATGAATTAATGGATTACATTATGTTATTTTTATACTTTTTGGTACATGTGAAACATCTCAGCATTAAAAAAGGATCTCCCAGGTGAGGGATAAGAATTTTGGACTTAGGAATCACAGAGACTTAAGTTTAAGCTTGGGTTAGCTTATATCACAACTGTGTTTTTTGAAAAAGTTTCTCAACCACAGATCAATTTATTTATCCTTGAAATTAGAGAATACAGCGGTACCCACTTTATAGGGTTGTTTTCTGGATTAAAGGATTTAATGCATTTACAATGCTTACTGCTTGACACACTGCACTCAAGACATAGTATGTATATACTCATGCATGAAGTGCAGGTTATCTCCTATACGTCTGTGTAGTATAATTAGTCCCTTTAAAACTTGCTGGCTATATCATCCTGGCTGTCATTTAAACCTCCAGAAGTCTAATTCTTCATCTTACAAAGTGAAAAGTATTAGATTACCTACCCTGTCTTTATTACGAGATCTCTAGGAATATTAAATGCAATAGTGTGTAAAAACACGTTGAAATATTTGAAGTCATCATACAAAATTAAAGCATCTTTTAAAAAATTAAAACATTTTTTAAGTTACCATTTGTTCATTCATTTAACTTTGTTGTTGTTGAGAATCTACTGCTGTACTGGACACTCTGCTACATTCTGTGACTATAGAAATGATTTTTTAAAAATATGTGTTTTCTACCCTCATGCCCTTTTAGGGTCCACAGCATGGTGAAGAGGACCAACAGTAACTAAGTACCTTAGTCAAGCTGACTATAGATTGGGTGGCTAAAATAACAGAGAGACATTTCTCACAGTTCCGGAGGCTGAGAAGTCCAAAATAAAGCCAGTAGACTCAGTATCTGGTGGGGTCCCTCTTCCTGGTTTGCAAATAGCTACCTTCTTACTGTGTCTTCAGTTAGTGGAGAAAGAGAGAGAGCTCTGGTCTCTTCCTCTTTTTTAAGGACCCTATTCCTATCATCAGGGACCCCACTGTTATGACCTCATCTAAATCTATTTCCCAACGGCCCCACTTCTAAATACTATCACATTGAGGGGTTAAGGCTTTAACATAGGGATTTGGAGGAAACACAAACAGTGCATAAAATTAAGGAAAACGGAGAGGGGAAATTATTTACCTAGGCTTTGTAGTGGGAAGGAGTAAGGTAAATCATGAGGACATAAAGAATCCTCCATGCTACTGTAGAGAGGTGGGAAGTAGATGCTGTGGTGATATGCTGGAGAAGCAGGAGTGGACAGTCAATAAAAAACTTTGTAGACCATGTTGAAGATGCTGGTCAAAGAAATCATTGAAGTATTTTAAACATAATGTTATGTGGCCAAATCTATTGTACAAAGTCATTCTAATGGCTGTGTAATGACCAGATTAGGAAAAGGAAAGAAGGGAAGTGGGAAAGAAGGAAGAGTTTTCATTAGTCCAGAAAGAGATCCTAGGAGTTTGAAATAGAGTGGAGGTGGGGTGATATTGAGGACTGAAGAGTGGGTAATGGATTGGATTTGGGTTGGAAAAGGAAGAAGAGTTTCCTACTTCACTGACTAATATTAAAGATCCCAGACTATGGATGAAAGATTGGATGTTTTTGAATGGTCTTTTAAAGGGCAACACTTTATTGAAAGATAAATTAATTTGTTTATTCAAAATGTATTTATTGAACTCCTACTAATGACAAAGTACTGGTCATTTAATAATAAACAATAGACAGATGCAATTCTGCTCTTATAGAACTTGCAGCCTAATAAGGGAGAACAAATAAATAGATTAAATGATCTTAATTATGATAACCCTGAATCATTTTCCTGTGGCTACCATAACACATGACCACAAACTTGGTGGCTTAAACAATAGAAATTTATTCTCTTACACTCCTGAAGGCCAAGAAGTATCACTGGGTTGAAATCAAGGTGCCAGCAGGGCTGAGGTTCTTTTAAGTTTCTAGGGGAAGAAACCACTCTTTGCCTCTTTGAGCTTCTAATGGTTGCTTGCATTCCCTGGTTTGTGGCCTCATCACTCTAATTTCTGCCTGCGTGGTCTCTTTGCCGCCTTCCTGGCTGTGGTAAAGTCTTCCTCAGCCTCCCTCTTACAAAGACATTTGTGATGGCATTTAGGTCTCATCTGGGGAACTCAGGATAATCTCCCCATCTCAGGATCTTTAAATGGAACACAGTTGCAAAATCCTTTTTTGCCGCATTAAGTGACACATATTACAGAAATTAGAGCATGGATATCTTTTGAGCCGCTATTTTTAAGCCTACCACATTCCCTATGAAGGAAATAAACTTGAAACTATGATGAAGAATAATGATAAGGATTTACCTGATGGCTGGATGGTAATGATAAGGAAGATTAGAAAGCTAAATTGAAGAGATAAACTGAAACCTGATCATTTAGGGCCTTGTAGGTGTCCAAATTTTATTCTAAATTCATCGGTAACTCATCCAAGGAATTGAATTAGAAAGAGGATGTAATTTGATTTACATGTTTATAAAGATAATTGTAACTGCTGTAAAGAAAATTGATAGGAGATGAATGACAATGGAAGCAGGGCAACATGCCAATGGGCTACTGTGGTCATAAGGGTAGGAGAGAATGATGGTTAGAACATGGTGGTGACAGTGGAGACGTAGCATCATGGACAAAGTGGAGATTCCCATTAGAGATAAAATTATAAATATTTAGATTGATTAGGTGTAGAGGGTGAGAAGAATAAAGAGGAATAAGGGGTGACACTTAGATTTCTAACTTTAACAATTAAATAGCTGATGGTGTTACTCACAGACATGGGGAAGGGAAATACAGAAGGGAATAGAAGTTCTGCCTTGGAAATGGGAATCTCAGATGACCATGAGGCTATGAAGCTGTCAAGTAGGCAGTTGGGTGAAGAGGTTTAGATCTCAGGGTAGAGATATGGGACAAAAATATAAATGAGGGGATATTTAGTATAGAGATATAATAATTAAAACAATGAGAATGGATTAAGTCACTTAGAAGGAGTTGTATGAAGAGAGTCCAAGGCAAAACCTTGAGAAATTCCAATATTTAAGTTTAGATAATGGAGGAAAAAGCCAGCAAAAGAAAGTTAGAAAGAATGACCAGTGACAGAATGGGAAACACCCAGAAGAGGATATTGTCATGGAAGTCAAGAAAGGGGAGTGTTCCATTAAAGAGGAAAGAAAGAACGTGCCCTTTGTATTTGGCAACGTGAGAAGAGCAGTTTCACTGGAATGATGGGACTGAAGCCAGGGTGGACTGATGAGCTAATGGGAGAAGAAAAATTGTGGATACGAGTGAGGAAATTGAGACAGCAGAAACTTTTCTGGAAGTTTTTCTGTGGAGGGAATCAGAAAATAAGGGATTTAACCAGGCAGAGACTTTAATTCTAAAGGGAGATACCACTAGGGTACAGTTGTATATTTTCTGAATAGGGATAATACAATAAAGAGGAAGAAACTCAGTGACATAGTGAAAAAATACCTAAAGTCCCCTGGTGACCGTGTAACGGAGTAAAGGAATAGCATACTTTTCAGCAGTCCCGTCAACTCTCCATCTCTCTGATTTCCACCTGTGTTCTGACTGTCCCCTGGGAAGGAGGCAGAGCTCTTTTACCGTTAACCGAAGAGTCCGTGCCTATCTGAGCGGCTATACCATACCTAATAGCTTTCTTAGCAGAGTCACCTTCATTTATTTGCTCTTTCCACTTAAGAAGTCCTGAAGGTTCTTTTATGAATTAAGAGGAATTTTCTTAAAATCACTTTTGATTTCATCCCCATGCATTATATGTCCCCTAGCAATAATTCGGCCAGATCTGTTTCCTGGGTTCCAGCATGAGGTGCGATGGGAGGGCGGTACTAGTCATCAGATGTTCCCAGGTGCCTTTAGAACAGGAGTAGCCCAAGACGTCACACACAGCACCCCCACCCTGCTGCCCCTCACTGTCCTCTTCCCCTCCTCCACGTGCAGCTCCCCACAGTATAGCACTCCATGCTTCATCCTATCTAAAGTTGGACTATTTTCCCCAGGTAAATCTATAGGCAGGTGTTTGGCCGGAGAGGAGGCCTTAGAGCATTGAACACTCCAGCCCCCAGCCCCCAGCTTTACCTCTTCACTCTCCTGCCTCGCGATAAAAGATGTCAGGGCTTGACTACCAGCCGAGCCACTTACTGCTCTGACGCCCCAATCACTAGCTTCCTTGTCTGCTTTGTAAAAATAAAATTTAAAATGTGCCTGAAGTATAGGAGGTAGTTGTTATTAGCAGATGTCGAGGAAGAACTGGAGATTGTGGCTGTGCTCCATGAAGACGTAGAATTCGTATTTTCAGTGACGCAAGCTGCAGTGCTATTGGGAAGGGATAAGGATAGCAGAGGACAGAGCTCTCTTTCCTCTGTCCATTCCTTCCTGGGGTTTGAATTTGAACAGTCCTGTGATTTGTAAGTACCACCCCTTATGCTCCCCGTGTTAACCTTGAATGTCCCCAGTCAGAGAATCTGGTGATTACCTCCCCATGCCAAGGAGAGCGTTTGTGATAGGGGACCAGGAAAGGGCAAGGTCAAGGTCATATTTTACCAAAAAGATTAGGAAAAAAACCCCAAAGTCCAGGCCATATTCCCAAAGATTCTCACCTGAAAAACAGACAAAAAACAAAAAACATGGTTTTTGGTATTTGGTTCTGAGAGTTAAAACATATAGTAGGTCAAACATCCATTGTTGCAACCACAGGACAAAAATCAGGCTTGATAATGATGTTCATGAAACTGTGACATGGCAGTGCCCAGGGGAACCCGATTAAGTGTTGCAGTTAAGAGCCAGCTGTCCCACGGGTACAGATTCTGACCTGTGTGCACACTGAGGCAGTTCAGAAACACTTCTAATCCTGGGTGAGCTTGGCAACTCAGCCATTCCTAGTGACAAAAAACAATAACCCCAAGGAGAATACTAATGCCAGACTTAACTACCTTCCTCACAACTTGGCCACAAGAGAATCATCATTTATATTTTGGATACTTGTATTTCAAATAACAATTTTAGCTTAGGAAAACAAATCTATGATCATGGGGAAAGCTTTTTTTTTTTTTTATAACTTCTCTAGCAATGGTAGAATCCCTTATCTCAACAGTATGCATTTAGACTTGCCTAGAATATTCTGTATTTTTCTAAGATACGCTCTTGTTTAGTTGTTACCTTAACTGCTGGGATGACAAGTGGGGGGTGATGTTTAGAAACCATTTTAATGAGGGGCGACTGGAGTGTAGAAATGGGAGTGACTTTTCTCTGTTGAAGAGTGTTCTGAAATGCAGGGCTGACATTCTGATTCTCAAGTAAGGACTACATACTCCTGTTATAAGCAGGGATATAACTTTCCAACTACTAGTAGGTGAAGCTGAAAGCCCACAGTCTTTCTACAACACTTCGAAGGAGAATCTGGATCAACCAAGATGACACCTGTTTTGAAATGTAGCTATGAAGCCACTTCCCATATATTCAGAGGCCATAAGCCAGGCTGCATATTCCTTAAGCTCTCTAGTATGTCCCTCCTCCTGTTGCTTTTCACTGATCAGTTAGCATCTACTTGGGAAGAAGCCAAAATAAGCAGAACAAAGATAGTGACACAGCAGAGAGAGGACACCCCAACCAGGAACACTGCCCCTAAATGCTCTGCTTCAAGGGAGATGTTTTGTTTGTTGTTGGCTTCTCTTTCATTCCCAGAGAGAGCCCTTCAGAGCCTCATCAGATGCCACTTTCAACTGTGGTTTCATGTAGAGGATGACCTGTCAAAAGTGCGTGGAGTAAATGCAAGTGAAATGGAGCAGATACTGTAAGCTGCCAGGAGAGCAGAGGCTGCACTTTATTACATGACCAGATTCTGACAAGGGAAAACCAGAAGGCTAGGAATCCAAGCAGCCATGGTGACTTGGCAGCTAGGCCTCAGGCCATGAGGCAGGACACCAGGGTTCAGGCAGACAGCATTTCACTGAAGCTCCAGGTCAGCTGAATCATACTGGAATATGAGATAGGAAAGACAAAACCAGGTCAGATGCTCCATTTACCAGGGGCCAGAGAAAGACCACAGTATTCCTTGAGACTTCTTCTCCAGTGTTCCTCAAGGCCAAGCAGCACCTAGAGGGCCCAAAGGGTTTTAGCAATTCTTGGAGAGGATAGTCCCTGCCCAAATGTTTGCTGAAATGTATGTCTCTGTGTTAGATACTGAGCAGGGAATACAAAAGTTAGGGGCCACTGGCTCTTCCCACAAGGGGGCCTTTCATTGTGCTCTGGTCGGTATACATCACTGTTGTCACTGTTACAAGATAAGATAGTCGAGAATAAATACCGAATAAGAGGACACAGTGGTGTAGTCTTAGAAGCTCAGATTGCTGAACTGATTAGACAGAGTAAATCAATGTTGACTCATTGAGGTCCAATAGGGCTTTCTTTTAACCGCTGAAGTGGTCGTATTTCAGGTATGTGTACAAATACAGAATGACTCTAATTCTTCCTCCTTGTTATGCTATCGTAAGAATTGGAAGAGGAAGATCATCTATGAAACAGTTACTTGGTAAGCACTTATCCTAAAAACTAGTTTAGTTTCTTGGGGGTGGGAGATGTGGGAGAGGATGGGCTGGAGGACTGAGCCAACTCAGCCAGCCAAACCTAAGATATCTTTGGCATATTAATTATGCTTTGCCTTATTCGATTTTTGAAGCCATCTTATTTGTTAGGTTTATGTCCTTGGCTTCCTAGAGTAGTAGCTTGCTCATCTTAATGTATCACATTGCATCTAGTGCATTGCTTACCTTGTAGGGGCGAAGCTACAAAGGTCTCTGAGCCTCTGGGCACACGGTTCCCCTTCCTGAAAGCTTCTCCCAGCACCTGCTTATTCCTGAAACTTTTGCTAGACTAACTCATGTCTTACATTTTCAGGTTAGACATCACCTCCTCTGGAAGGCTTACCTGATCCTCCCTGCAGATGTTCTAGCTAGGCATTCCTCTGCTGGGTTCCCACAGCATCCTTTCATCTTCCTGGGCAAGACACTCATATCACTGAATTATGGCTTCTTCCACTGTATTGTAAACTTCATGGCAGGAACGGGGTCTTGAGTTCACATGCCCAAAACAATGTCTGTCCCAGCATGGAAGCTCAATAAAAAATCACTGTTTTAATGAATGAATGCATGAAAGAGTGAATGAATAAAGGTAGATATCATGGAGGCACGGGAACAAATGTTTTGGTTGTGTTTTGAGCTCCTTTTCTATCCCCCAAATCTGCCCCCTTCTTTTGGCAATGGGGTTCCTCTCATCTGCCTCCACCTGGGAGGTCTCATTTGAGTGATTTGCAAGGAAGAAGTGCAACCTTCAGGATGTTTATTAGACCATCCTCTCCCACTGTTCTGGCTGTTACTTCACAGAGGTGGAAGACTGGGCAGGTTACGACTCACAAGAGTCTTCCCACTGTGGCTCTCTTTCATTTCCAGCCAATTGACAAATGCGTATTGACTTTTCTCAGTGCACGTTCACTGTTGCACTTGGCTTAACAAAAATCTTTACAGCCACCCTCTGATTGAATTTCTACTGTTTTGCCAACTTACGTGTGAGGGAACTGCGTTATGTAACGTGCAGGAGTTCAGGCCAGGCTAGTGACAAAGATCATTTTTGAACTTGAAGCCTCTGGGTTTACAGGTTGTGGCAGGCGGTTCCCCAGCTGCCCTGGAGGTCTCAGTTCATTGTCTCCTGTCAGTAAGGAATGAATGGGGGAAAATGTCTCCTGAGTTTGGGTTCCTATTGCTTTCTTGGAAAACAAATACCAGATTTTTATAGCTCCTAATTTATTAGCCAAGCCAGCTTGCTGAGTGACTTTGAAAAGTTTTGGAACCAGCTGCTGCATTAACAGTGGTTGCAAAGAGGAGAAAATGGGATTATTCACAATGTCTACAGTGATTTCCTTTCACCTCTCCACCACCACTCCCATCCCATACCCAGCTCCTAAAAGGCATGACCATCTCTCAGAATCTTTAAGGTATTAGAATGCTTTTTTTTTTGGGGGGTCTGGGATATCTTGGATTCAACTTTCCCTTCTGCTAGGCTTTACATCTCATCAGAATAGGCACCTTGCCTCTCAGAACTCCCCCTCCTTGGTCTTGCCAAGATTTCTGAAATTCCTCCAACCAGGAACAAAACCTTCCTTTAGCAATCAGTAGGAAGTTTTGAACTCAGGGACAAGAAGCCAACTGATTCAATTGGATATACATCAAATTTGTCCCTAAGGCTTGGGTTTCATAGTGAACAGGGAAGCTAGAGGTAGATACTGGTTGTTCTCAAAGACAGAGAAGAAAGGAATAAGACCAGAGAGGTTGTCATGCCCAAACATTGCCCCCAGACAGCTTTCTCATAACAGCATTCACCTCTGTATCTCTTTTGTCTTCAAACATCACCATGAAGAAGAAAGTCATGGAATCATTGTGTTCCTTTTGCAGGAACACACAGACACGGCGGGAACAGCAGCACAAGTGGCCAGACAGCAGTGCACACCCAACAGTGGCTAAAGTCTTCCCACTTTGGGGTTATACAAACATGGAGGAAACAAAAGGCAGAAACCACTCATGGTCTTTATTTTCGACACATAGCAAATATTCTTAACCTGCAGGCAGTGTTCTTTAGCTGTCTGAATAGGGTTTCTCCAGGGCAATGGCCTTCTATTCATCTTGCTCTCCCAGAACCTAGCACTGCCTGGTGTTCGTTATGTGCATAGTAAATGCTAATTTTATGTTTCTATTCCCTTTGCAATCCTTTGTATTTAATTTAAACAGGGCCTCTAAAGTTTTCACATTGTATTTGTAAAATGTAAGGGTGTGTCATGAAATCTTTGTGAATTATTTTGTCTTTTTATCTGGAACAACTCTCTTATTTGTGACACATTCTCTTTTCCTTAAGAAAGTCAGCTAGATAATACATGTGAAAGAACCTAAATACCTCCAGAGGTAAATGCCACATTTAAGCTATTATCACTGCTGCCGTTCTTAATATTTTATGAAGACTGATACCAGAGTATTTTGCTTCACTAAATTTAGTGTGGCTGCATGTCCTTGCCCACCCAAGACAGTAGCATGTATGCCTATTGCCTCGAAGTAATTAATAGATCCTCTTTCACTCTCAGAAGTGTCCCTGTTTGGACAGTTGTTGAAAGTTGAGCTAAGCTACTCTACGATATTGTTGCCTCAGCTTCTGTTCTGTTTGGCCAAGCAGCCTGCGGGACCTTAAACTGACAGTAGCCCCTCTTGCAAACACACGCTCCAGGCAGCAGCCACAGAGGCACAAGCAAATGTGAGTCCTTGATGTGACTTCCCCGAGAGACTTGTGATCCGCAATCTCGGCTGCCTCCCAGCACCTGTATGCCCACGCGTCCCGGAGATAAGACCCCTGTGGGACTGACCAAAATCCTGCTCTTTTGGTTTGGATTGACCAGTCTGGTTCTAGCCTGGGAACCCGAAAGCACTCCACCCGTGAATGCTATTAAAGACATGTGCCCCGGGTCCTGCAGCTCCCTCTGTCTGCACTCTGCCAGGACTTCCCTGTGTGGCCCCTCCAGGACCTGTGAACGACACACGTGTCTACTTCATTTTCCCTGGTGGCCAGTTGTTGAACTGTGGCTCACCATCTGGCACCCACTGTTCCATTTAACAGATGTAAATTTAACAAAGTCATAACAACAATAAATTACACAGTCACTATAAAGCGTGTGGAGTCAGATGACTTAGATGATAGTCCCAGACTGTCCATTTGTGACCTCTCACTAGCGTTTACCAACCCCTTGATCTCAGAATGGTAAGTCCCACTATCTTAGCTAAAGCAGCTTTATCTTCCTTTACCCAAGTCCTTGTCATCTTATAAACCATTTCATCTTCCTTCCCTTAATCATTTGCCCTTATAGCACCATTTTATTTTCTTCAGAACACTAATCAGTACATAAAATCTTATTATTTGTGTGTTTACTGTATTTCTCTTCACTCCTTGCCCCTCCTGCACACATAAATGTAAGTCCTTAAGCATGGACGTTGTCTTCATCCCACTGGTAGTCCTGCCACCTAGACGCGTATACTAGACGTGAAATAAAAATTTGATGGCTGACTAACTAAAGTCGAAGGCTTTTTTAATGCTAAAGAGGGTAGATATTAATAGGAAAAGTTTTGATATTTATTCGAACATTTGTACTCCTTCGTTGTGGTCCGATTGAGTTAGAACAAATCAAGTGGTTGACATTCAGCCTAGCTGAGTCGTAGAAGAGAGTTTGCCAGATGCAAAGAATAAGAGAGCAAAGTTATTTTCTGTAGAAAAGGTCAGACTTCTCTTCTCCCACGTGGAGATGGGCGCACTTTCTTCTTGGTATTTCCCCTTAATGGGATGCTTTCTATACCAAGCAGACTACTTTTCCTTGAGGAATGTCTTTGAAACACGCACTAATATCATCAAATGAGATTCATCTTCCCTTCCCATTTTAGCTGTTAATTAATGTTTTGGTTTTATCAAAGAAATCTGCCATTGTCACCATTAACTAGGAGGGGAGATCAACTTTGAGTTTCCTTTTGTTGGTGAAAGAAGTTAGAGGCAAGGGACAGATGATAACCTTCTAAATCAAATCCATTTGGAAAGTATTTCCTCTTAGAAAAGTAGATTTTGTAGCACTGATGAATGAGATGGTTAATTTTATGTGTTAGCTTAATTAAGCTAAGGGGTGCCCAGATAGCTGGTATAATATTATATCTGGGTGTGTTTGTGAGTGTTTTGGGGTGTGTCTGAGTGTGTCTGTATCTGGGTGTGTTTCTAGAGGAGATTAACATTTGGACTGAGTAAGCAGATCACCAATGCTGGTGGACATTATCTAATCCATTGAGGGCCTAAGTAGAACAAAAAGGTAGGGGAAGGGCAAATTTGTTCTCTGCTTGAGCTGGGACATCCATCTTCTGCCTCAAACATCAGTGCTCCTACTCCCTGGGCCTTCAGACTCAGACCAGGACTTTATACCATTGACTTCCCTGGTTCTCAGGCTTTTGGGTTTGGACTAGAACTACACCACTGGCTTTTGCAGGTGGCAGATGGTGGGACTTCTCAGACTCTGTAACTGCACACACCAATCTCTCATAATAAATCTCTTTATATCTGTATGTATCTATCCTTTTGGTTCTGTTTCTCTTGAGAACTCTGACTAAGACAACCTACACTGGGCTAATGAGAAAAGGAAAATACTTTGATAAGTTGTAGTATAGCTGACTCACTGTGATAGAGGTTTTCATGATAATTTTTTGAAATTTTATCCTTTCTCATAAAGGAGCATATATATTCTATTTGGTTAGTTTGCTTTAAAATATTACAGGAGTCGCTGGTTGTATGTGACTCAAATGTCATGTGGAGAAATTGGACGAAAGCTAAGGAAGTAGTCTGGGCTTTAAAATTCCACACATTTATTGTTATTCTCTGTAAGTCCTAAGTTCAGACTTCACCAGATTTTAACTAGAAGGGGAAGTCACATTTCCATTTACAACCACATTACAAGGACACCAAGGAGGAAATTAGTACCCCTCATGATATCCTTTGGTTATTTCTCCTAAGTTCCCAAGGAAAAGCTTTTCTTGTACAAGGCGATCTCTTAGCAGCAGCAATAGTTTGGTGACTGCTATGCTTTTTTTTTCCTAATTGAAAACTGGTCTATGGTCTCCAAGAAGCAGCTTGACTGGTCATTTCTTTGTGAGAAATTCAGTGTCCAAGCCTGTAGTAGACTTGATGTGTTAGTTCCCCCTCCTCACAGTTGAATTTCATTTCTCAATATTCATACTCTTACTTTAACCCCCTCCATACTGACCCTGGGCTTAACAACATGACTTGCTTTAGCCAAAAAACTATCAGAAATCAAGATTCAGGTAGAAGATTAATAAGTGTTTCTACCAATGTTGGATGTTCAATGTCTTGTTCTATTGGAATATTCTTTTTTTGGAACCCAGTTGTCATGAAAGAAATTTTACTACCTTGAGCCTACCGTATCGTGAGGAAGCCCAAGCTAGTCACATACAGAGGCCACTTGAGGGTGAACTGAGGAATCTGGACAATAGTTGGAACCAAAGTGCGAAACGCTTGGCCCCTGTTCAACCACCCCTCACCATTTGAGCCCACCAACTGACAGCTCCAGACATTAGGAAGCATAGATAAGCCATCCCTTCTCTGTCTGCCAGAATTCCTGACTCATACAATCGTGAGCAAATAAGACAATTTCTTTTTTAAGCCACTAAGTTTTGGGAGATTGTTAGGCAGCAGTAGATAACTGAAACAAAACCATTGCCTTCAGAGTTCCAGAATGGTGCCGGGTTTTACGTGGGTAAAATTGCTTATTATTGAAGGATCCCCAGTCAGAACTTCTTCTTTGGTTTGACTCTCACTGATCTCATTAATTAGGACACATACTCATCAATGAACCAATCACTGTGGCCAAAGTGTTTTCTCAGGCCAGGGTTATGTATTCATCCCTGGAATGTCACCTGAACCACTGAGATGGATATATTAGTACAATAAAGGGAAATAGACAGGCAGAAAAGATGGATATCCACTGTTAAAACAAACAAAAAAACAAACAAACAAGAATTGTGATGCCAAGTTCTGGTCCATTGTCCAAAATTCCAATTATAGGATATACTAGAGAAAATCATTCTTTCCATTGTAACTTCATGATTCTTTGGCCAAAGAGGAGTAGCTGGAGAGAAGACACATTGGAATCTGATGTAATGCTCTTCCATGGTGTTAGCCACCAAGAGTTCTACTGTATTCACTGCTGCTTTTGGATTTCCAGGTGTCTTCTGCAGCCAAAAGGGCCTCCTTCCATCTTTGGCCAGAGTCCTGACTCCAAGACTCTTGGACAGTGAATTGGCCAAGATAATTTTTGTATCCCCCACAGATACTTTCAGTCACTGAGTTGCACTTTTTGGGAATGGAATTGAAAGAAATCTTGCTCTACATGAAATGCAGAGTCCTCCAATGAGAAAGACGAAGCCCTGGGGTTTGTATTGTTAATTGTTCTCTTGGCCTCACTTCCTGAGGCCAAGCTGGTTTTACTTGAGGTGCTAATCCTTTTCTTTAAGACCTAAATTGAAATGGGGCACAGAATAACCAGCTGGCAGTCTTCTCTGCCCTAGAATGAAATCTACCTGGCTGCCACACAACTGATAATGCTACAGCCTGGTTGGGCTAAGAGGCCAGGTTTGCTTATAAAAGAGCCCAAGCTTTTCTAACCTCTTTTTCCCAAGGTCCAGGAATCTAGTCCACAATCTGAAATTATTAATGGAAAAAAAATCCATATTGATTATGTAAATCTGTGTTTGGCAGGTTGTAAGAATAAAGATGTATGGTAAACATCTTTTGGTTTTGTTAGTCCAGAATCCATATCCTTTATTTCCAATAGCAACTCTTAGGATTTATTTTTAAAAATTACCTGTCCCTCAGTTGTAGTATACATTATACAAGATGGATCTATGCCCTACTCCAGGGATAAGCACCTTAACCAGACCCAGCCTAATGATTATATTCTATTTTCTTGCCATATTAGTTAGTTCAGAGTTGGATGTTTGATCGAATTTGTACCAGTGAGAAGACTTTTGTTGCAACTCTTTCAAAAATGTAAGTACTTTTCCTACTGATCATGAAACTAGGAAGATGCATTCATTGAGTTAACGTAGCAGGCCACTGGACTGAGGGTGATGCCAACAGGAAAGAGAGCAGAATTAAGACATGGAAGGAGAAGGAAGGACAGAGACCCAGTCCTAATGACATCAAGACCCCAGCTCCAGCTATGCTTCAAGTCAATTTTTACTTACAAAGGCCAATAATTTCTTTTGTTTTGCAATCTGAAGCCAAAGATGCATCTCAGTGAAGTTCAAACAGCATTTCCTAACTTCTTTCTACCCTGGACTGGCCATTGTGACCCACAGACTGGGGAATTAGAGGTGAGGATAACTGAATAGAAGGGCCACAGGGGATGCAGATTTATTTCGGTGTCTAACACACCAATAAGCACCAATTATTTTATCACAAGAAGATCTTAATTGGCCCCTGCCCTGCTGGTATTCTCTGCTCTAATCAGTCCTTCCTGCTGCAGAGTGAGCATTTCAACATGGAAGTATGATTATGTCACTAGTTCTTCAATCACTCCTCAAAGCTTGTAGGACAAGTCCAAACACCTTATATTGTTTACAAGGCCCTTTTGTTCTAACTTCTGTTTATCTTACCAGCAGCTGCCATTCCAGATTCTTTCTCACCTGTCATCTGCCCTACCTTGCTTCCCTTTACCCAGACATTTTCTCTTTGGTTCTAAGTCCTAATGCCACCGCCTCCCCCAATCCCTCAAAACTGTATGACATACCTCCCGGTCTGTGCTCTTGCATCACAACACTTAGACGAGGGAAGATGCAATTGTAACATATTATGTTGTTCCACTGATCGCACTGTACTTCCTGTTTGGGCGGGGATCATGACTACCTCATTCACCATTCTATTTACAGAGCCTAGAGGTGCTTAGCCTACATGGCTGAGTATCTGACACATGAATGAATGGATAGATCTATGTGTCAGTATGGAGCCAATGTTTTGAACATTCTAGACTGACTTGTCCTGTTAGCTTCTCATGCTGATGCCTCTCTTTTTAAAGGCCAGAAGAGGAGACGTGAGTGTAAGGTCCCATATTCTCCTTTTATGAATTTCAGTAAGGAGAGGACTTCTTTCCTTCCCAGGAGGCGAGGGAATGGTTGGGAAGGACTGTCCAGGCTCACTTCCATATCTTTCTCACTGGTCTCCAAGGATGAGGAGTCGTGAATATGACTGGTGAAAACCCCACTTCCACTGGACCACATTTCTCTAGGGAGGGCCCTAATCATGAATAGAAGTACCTTTCTGCCTTGATCTCTTGGGTTAGAATATGCTCAGACCCAGAAGGTGCCCTTGTCCTTTAGTTCTCTCCTGTTCTTCAAATACACAGGCATTAAACTTGGGTAGAAGTGGGGAGTGCTAATTTCTTTTTTCTTGCATGTGGCTGGGAAGATAAGTCAAATGGGGCCAACTATCTTCAGTACAGTGTGTATGAATTAAATAGTGCCCTCACCCTGCCCCAATATACGTCCAAGTCCTGACCTCCAGAACGTGTGAATGTAATCTTTTGGAAAAGGCTCTTTGCAGATATTAATTATTAAGCTAAAGATCTTGAGATGGAATTATCCTAGATTTAGGGCAGGACTTAAATCCAAGGACAGGGTCCTTATGAGACACAGGCAGAGGGAGATCTGTGATGAGACACAGGAACGCAGGAGAGAAGGCATGTAAAGATGAAGACAGAGATTGGAGTTATGCTTCCACAAGCCATGAAGCCACCAGAAGCTGAAAGAGGCAAGGGCAGATTCTCACCTAGAAACTTCTGAGGAAGTGTGGCCCTCTAAGCACTTTGACTTTGGACTTCTGGACCCCAGAACTATAAGAGAATAAATTTATGTTGTTTTGAGCCCTCAAGTTTGTAGTAATTTTTTATAACAGTCCTAAGAAACTAACACACAGGCAAAGGTTAAAAACCAAAACAAAACTCTTTCCTTTTCAACCTAGCAATTACGAAAGAGCCCTTTCCTGGCACATTATGAAGCTGATACTCAGATCCTTATTTGGCAATTTATCTTTATGTACATCTCCTGCTAGCCAGAACCCTGAAGCCAGAGAGGTGAGTGGTTGCACCCCAGGCTCAATGCCCACTCTGAATTTCTAGAGGGAAATGCTGGGCAAGGACCTCCACGGAGCTCAACCATAGTTGGCACATTTAAACAGCATGGAAAGGTTATCTCTGGAAGAGATGGCGAGCCTGCATATCTACGTTCTTTCTGTCCTTTGAGATCTGCCAGTAACTCAGGTCCTATTTCTTCCGTGAGCATATCTCAGATTACTTTAGCCCCAGTAGTGCTGACTCCTTTGAAAAATTCTATGGCACTAATCAGCTGCATGTCTCATCTGGTACTTAAAAGCTATCATATATGACTCTTTTAATAGTTATAGCCTTGCTCCCAAACTATATTGTAAGTCCACAGAGGGAAAAAAAATCATAACTATTCTGTATCTTGAGCACCTAGCTCAATGCAAAAATAACATTAAGCATGTATGTGAATTGCGCTAGGAAATGTGCATTTTATCTGTGCTGACAATGCATAGTCAAATGCCTAAATCTAAAGAGGCCCTTGGTAAATGATAAAAGTAAAGCAATTTTGATTCTTAACCTTTGAAATGTACTGTAATAACATTATTTTTTTTCTATCCAGTGAGATCTCTCTTCTTGCTAATAGACTCGGTCAACCTTGGTCACAACAGTCAGCATTTAAAGTAAGAGCAATTGAAATCTTTCCCTGGGATTGACATAAGGACATTGAGAAAAGGAAAAGATTTCTTTTCCTGTGCTAAGTTTAAGCTGATGGATGTTGCATTCATGGCAACATGGGGAAGGCATCTGTGTAGCAGGAAATAATTCAACCAACATACAAAGAGCTGCAGAGTCAGGCACGGATGAGTTGGATGGAAAGTAAGAAAGAGCTCACAGTACTGTGATCGCAGGTTCCAGTTCTAGCACCTAAGGTCCTTGTTCCTGGAGCGCTTTCCCTGATTCTCTGAAGTACCTTGATTTATGTCCTGGTTTTATGTAGCAACGCACTTCCTTAGGCATGGATGTAATCTGGTTTTACTTGGGTTTCTGTCACTTGTAACTAAAAGAGCCTTAATATAACTTGGAAGCCTCAAAAATAAGAATACTTTCATGGGCTCCTAGAGCTATTCTAAAGGATCCATGAGAATGAATCTACCTCTGTATGTGACACACAGATACACACACACACACACATACACACACACGCACATGCGTACTGATATAATCCAGTTGCTAAAAGAGATTTAAAGTTTAATATGGGTCCTGTCTCAATTCTGATGCATAACAGCTTAAGATTGAATAGAACAAACATTGAATTAAAAATGGAAAATTCAGACAAACATCAAAAATCTACACAGTGAGAATTGTTTTCCTGATTTTTTTTTAAAAAGTAGGCTACTCAAAAGTTCAATGACATTGTAAAAAGAAACCAAATTGTTATTTATTGTGTAGCCATTATTTATGGGTGCCATGGCATCACTTTAGGATGATGTGACCAAGAATGCTAGAAATAATTTTAAAAAATAGTAAATTGTTGAAATAGTATTAATTCAGATATCCTCCAAAATTAAGGTTCTACATTAATTGGATCTACTGCTTCCTATTTATAGAAACATAGGTAAAACCACAAATTTTATCCGCATTTTGCCGTCTGTTTAAGCACCTTTATGTCTCCCCTGATTGCTATAAGCAGGAAATGATGGAATGAGGTAGCAAGCACACTGGGTATATTCTGTTCAAAGGGCTATGTAGTGAACATATATAAGTTTTGTCTGTCCAGTATTCCTTCTTTTGGGATAGTAGCTCTGTAGTACTATGTAGGGATTTATAGAGAACAACAGGTGATTAATCTTAAATATACTAGGCTATTCAACAAATGGTATTAATTGATATAATTACCAGATGTAGAAACATTCACTTACTACATATTATTTACAGTTATGTATAATCTATATATTTACATTTTAAATATAACATTTTTATATATTACTGTTATATATAAATATATATATTTCAAATTGTCATCGTAAGTGATTGAGTTGCTACGTTTCAACAAAGCATCTGAGTGCCTGACACGTAGCAGCAGGCGCTGTTCCAGAAAGTGGGGCTTCCACGATGAATGTGACAGTCGAGATCCCTGCCACATGCAGCTTCTACTCTAGAGAGGGAGATAAACAATGAATGGAAATGAAAACAAAACAAGCTGGCGAATGACTGGGGTGGGAGTGTACCTCTTAAAATAAAATAGTCAGAAAAGGTCTCTCTGATGAGGTGGCACTTGGGTTAAGAACCAACTACTAAGTGTGAGCCAGTCACGTTCAAGGTGTTGGGAGCAGGGGAAGCAAGTGTCTAAAGCAGAGGGAAGATTCAGAGCAATGATCCCAAGGTAGGAAGGAATATGACATGTACAAAGTTTGTGGTATTCTAGGTACAAGAGTATTCACTGGGGATTTTAATCAGGTGAATGACATAATCTGACTTACATTTTTTAAAAAAGATTATGTAGATGAATAGCTGAAGCCATCCTGAGTTCAGGGATTTGATTCATCCTTTCAACGTAAGAAGGTTTTCCCGTTTAATTTTTGCCATTAAAAATCTGAAATAAATGAACCCTCCTTTGCAGTATTATTTTGAACAATTGACTTTATTGGTATAAAAGTCCTCTGCAAATAAAATGAATCTAAGACCCATTGCCACTTCCCTTTATAGACAAACAGTCAGTGTGGTGGATTGTTCCTGAAAACAATCAGTCTAAAATGTCCCCTTCTGTTTCCTCCAAGAGTCTACTGAGCCCCAGCAGGCTGGACACACACTGATGAGGCTGGGATGGAGTCCTGTGAATAGAGCAGCCAGCTGTGATTTGAGTGGTGGGGGAACTGCCAGCTTGCTCTTGGCCTCTTCAGTCTGAAAAGCCAAATCACTCAGGGGGCCAAGCAATTGTACTGCATGCATGGTTTGCTACTAATTGTACAGCAGAAGAGGCCTGGAGCACCTGGTGCCCATTTGCAATGCATGTGAGCGAACAGAAGACAATAAACGTTCCTCATAACATCGGTGATGGCACGTTGGGGAGGAGCACCAGTCCTTTAACCTCTGTGGACTCTACTAGCCAGATGTTCTCATTTTAAACTCTCTTCTTATGATTTCATCAGGACTTGTCCCTCACAAATACCTTCTAGACCAGAGGTATGCACCTAACTCATCAACCTCAGTGAAAAGCCCTGGGTGCTTCATTTCTCCTCCTCAGTTTCCCCCAGATTTTACTCACTTCCCAGAGAGAGGCAAATCTGTAAATATGAATACTGTTGAGTTAAATTTAAGTGGAAAGTGTTTGATGTTTTGGCTTCTGAAGGGTCCTCAAATAGCACCCCTCTTCCCAGTTAGGTATTGGAAGGTTAGAAAAGAAACAAAGGAGTGGCAAATGGAGAACAGCATCTCACCTCATAAAATTAATCCGTGCTCACAATGGAGCCTGTTATATGAGAGATCAGATCCCCTGAATATGGCTGTCTTAATATCTCAGTCTTTTACGACGCTGGACATGGACAAACTCCTGGCCTGGAGAAGCAGCAGAAGGCACATGCTAAGAGGAGATGGGGCTGGTTCCCAGCCCACTCCTAAGAAGAAGAAGAAGTATAGAGCTAGGTTACCCTGGCCAGGTTTATTCTTTGGATAAGTTCAAACTTCCAAGGTGAGTGAGTCAAGTAACAGAGGCCCAGTGTTACATTGATTTGGATCCCTCCGCAGAAAGGAATCATCTGGAGTTAAAAAGAAGGGTTCCTTGATAATATTTGGTATTAGCTCTTTGATTTTCACTTTTAAATAGCTAAACTAATGAACAGGAAGGACATTGTAGATGAAAAGAGTTAAACAATAAAAGAGAAAAAGAAAGAAGAGATGTTAATGAAAAGAAAAACAGCACAGAGAATGTGGACATGGGGAGCAGTTAAATGGAAGGATCGAGAAATTTTGGAAGTTTCTGTAGAGCAGCATCAGACAGTAAGTAATCCATTTCTCTTGGGCAATGTTTTGAGCATATGGGTATAACATCCTGTTATTGCATTCTGGTAATTGAGTGGAATCT
Source organism: Camelus ferus (assembly GCF_009834535.1). Classification (NCBI taxonomy): domain Eukaryota; kingdom Metazoa; phylum Chordata; class Mammalia; order Artiodactyla; family Camelidae; genus Camelus; species Camelus ferus. Next base: position 74,514,985 of record NC_045701.1, on the reverse strand, counting down.
GAATGCATTAAGGGAAATAAAATGAGGAAAACTAAGGGTTTTGTTTATTGCTTTAACTTTTGACCTTTGACTTTTGGCATAGGTTTATTTGGGGGAAGATACTTTTCCATCTTAGCTAATTATAGATGATTATAGTCACCAAAAAGATACAGAGGCTCAGTGGAATTCTAATTGCTAAGTGATTCAATGTAGAAAGACTGGCAAAGTCCATATTAAGCCTAATGTCTGAATCTATGGGAGATTTATCATCTCTGCATTTCACAATTTTTCCTGGACCCATGGGAAAGATTCTGATGCTTCTCTCTTATTCTTTCTGCTATTTTCAGATTTTCTTTTTTCCTTTTTAGGTTAACAAAGCTGGAATAATATTGACTGCTTACTTGCTTGTAGCTGATGTTGATGAGGTTTTTTGAAGCTCAGCATTCATCCTCTTGATTTTCCCATGGAATGCTTTCTCTTAAGTGGAAACAATTTGAGTTAGATTGTAATTCCTGGTGCCTGCCTGCTGTGGTCTCTTCCCACTAAAAATCCTTCTTCTAGCCATATCTGGCACATGATCTAAGCTTAGCCAAACAGAATATGGAAGAAGTGTTTTACCTCTGTTTCCTCCAAGCTTCTATGAGCCCAGATAGACTATACACATATCTACCCTTTAGTTAGTGACACAGGAAGATGGTGGTATTTGGAGACCAGATTCATTTCAGCACATGAACAGGGGCAGTATTTACAGTGGAAGGAGAGCCAACAATGCAGGTGGCAACAGAGGGGGCATTTAGACCAGCTTTGTTGTCCACAGATCCTTGTGTTTCCTTTTCTGGTTTCAAACATCCATATTACCCTTATTTTCTAGTGTTTTGAAGTCTGATCTCCCAGCATCCAGCTCATTTGTTGATGAGCGCATGCTGCCATTACCCCAAAAGTCCTTCACATAAACCCACCCCTTCTTGAAACAGCCAGAAAGAGGGTCAAGTTTTGCTTGCAGATAAGAACTCCCACTGACCTTCTGTGATCACCTTCAGGAGGTGATTCAAAAGTAAAAGCTCCCTGATAAAAAATGAATTTTTCATGTATGAGCCTGTCAATTCATTTAATATTTATTGAGTACCTGCTATTTTCTAGGCCCTGGGGCATGGAGATGAAAAGTAAAATATAAGATAGTCTATGTTCTCTTGGAACTTAGAATAGAGTTGGATGAAAGTCATTAAAAATATGTAATTAAATGTAAAATTACAACTATGATAAATGGTATGAAGGAAAAAAACATGATGCTGTAAGAAATTACATTGGCATGAATTAATTTAGTTAGGGAGATCAGAGAAGACTTCTCCTTTGGTGATGAAGCCAGAAAAAGCATTAACTAGATAAAGAAGAGGAAGAGAAAAGGGGGGATTCCTCTTGGGGGAAACAACCCTAGAAAGACCCCATGGCCTTTCAGGTAAGGCGTTAAAAACACATATTAACATGTAAATTTTAAACCTTGGTGCATAGCCATTATTTCCATTATCAATGCAGTGCTAATTATTTATTCAGATGGGCTGTCTTTGTCAAGAATGGATCTCTAGCCAGATACATGTGGAAGTGTGTGTTGGAGAACAGGAGCCCATTGTGGGTGCCATCCACATGGGCAATCAAGGGTGGAGCATCACAGTTACTGGATTGAGGTTTTCTTCTGGCACCAGAGCCAGATGAAGCATTAGACACTCTAGAAAAGAAAAGGCACTGAAAAGACTGAGATGGTGTTGGCAGAAGAATAATGGGAGGTGCTGAAAATACCCTTGCATAATTTTGCCCAAAATTGGCCTGAGAAAAAAAGGTCACAAGAAAATTTCAGAGCAAAAAGCATTCACAAAGCTATTTATTTTCAGCAATATTACCCATTACAAATGTCCAATGCAGCTGAATAATTTGTGCAGCTTTTGAATTGCAAAACTAATGGCCAAATGATAAATAAAGGGAACATAGCCCATCCCAGAAATCAGACATGGACCAAACTTCAGCTGACGATCGTAGCAGCAGTTGAAATAATTTATCACATTTATATGATACCATTCAGTTCATAAAGTACTGTAATGACATTGTTTTATTTAATTCTCAAATATTCCTCTGATGGTGAAATATTCTATAGGTGATGGTGATCCTATTCTATAGGAGAGTTAGTTGAGGACTCAATGAGGTTAAATGACTGTCCCTACTCCCAGAATTAGTAACTGGCATTTCAAGACAGGAACTCAGGTCATCTGACTCATAGTCCAGGGGTTATTTCAGAACTCAGTCCACAGGTCCAATCCAGCTTACCTTTCCCTAGGGTGCTTCATGCTTGAAAATACAGCAAAAGAGATTTTTATCAGACTAGCTAGTATACATGAACCAGTGTGGTCTAACCCCCTACTAGTAAGGAATTTAAGATGTTTAGCCTAAGCATGGAAAAATTGATTCCACTTACTAATGGAAGAGGAGAAAGGAAAGTTACAAACATTTCACTAAAAAAAAGAAAGCTGGTTTACTAGCTGCCTTTGCATCACTCTTCATAAGGGCGTGCTAAGCTTTGTAGGTTGGTTTTGATTACAAGATGTGGTGAAGGAAGAGATCAGGATCATGAGCTTTCTTGATGTCCAAAGTCTCAACAATCACCAGGTTGTGGGATATTTGAAAGATACCAAAGTGAAATGTAAACTTTTACTTCATATGAAGAAGCAGCTTCAAAATACCTTCTCTCTATATCAAATCAGCAACGTACAGCAAAACTGGAAAAAACAGTCTTTAGAATTGTTGTTCCCCATTGGACACATTCTGATTGATATTGAAGGCAACTGAAAACAAAAACTTAAAACAATGGGAAGGGAGATAAAGAGCATTAATTATAAACTTATTCAATGAAGCACTTTAACCCTTTTTCAAACCACATCAAGGAAACTGATGGCTTCATACTGCTTTTATTTTCCATTATGGAAGTAGAGTGAGTTGGATAGAATCACTTTAGTAGGGTGGAAATGAAGACATACTTTCAGAAGAGATACACAAACTGACTGAGCTTGAATTTGGCTTTAATTTTTTTTCAGCTGCCACTGATAGATACAAACCTCTACATGTACATCAATTATGAATAAGATGCAGCATCTTTGTAAATAAATTTTAAGAGGAAATGTTTGAAGGTAAAGCAAACCATGCTTTAATAAGCCACAAGTTTCTGGAATTTTATGGGACCAAATACGAGGCCCAGACTCTTGAAATTCCTGGCTCAAATTATGGTGTTTCTCCATTTGAAACAACCCCCAGAATTCTTGAGAGTCATCTAACTTATCAAACACTAATATTCTTACTAACGAAAGTTTATCCACTAGTTACAACTAAGCTGTAACTATATCATTTTCTGGATAAAAATAGAGAAAATCTGTTTTTGAACTCTTTGAAATTAAGACTAACTATATATAATTCATAACAAATTAGGAACTCCACAAATATGCATTTCTAGTCATGTAGTTCACAAAGTCCCTTCAAATGAGTACACCCATGCCCTATCTCTCATTGTTGACACCTTGTAAAATGAATGAGAGGTTATTTTAGCCGTCTTGTAATTTTTTTTATTGAAGTATAGTTGATTTACAATATTGCATTAGTTTCAGGTATATAGCAAAATGATTCAGTTTTTTAAATGTATATATGTACGTATATATGTTCTTTATTTAGTTCTTTTTTATTATCAGTTATTACAAGATATTGAATGTAGTTCCCTGTACTATACTGTGCTATTACTGTGCTATATAGTAAATCCTAATTGTTTATCTATTTTATATATGGTAGTGTGCATCTGTTAATCCCATACTCCTAATTTGTCCCTCTCTCCCTCACTCTCCTCTTTGACAACCATGAATTTGTTTTCTCTGTCTGTGAATCTGTTTCTGTTTTGTAAATAAGTTTATTTGTATTAATTTTAGATTACACATATAAGTGATATCATATAATATTTGTCTTTCCTTGTCTTAATTAAGTATAATATTCTTTAGGTCCACTCATTTTGCTGCAAATGGTAATATTTCATTCTTTTTATGGCTGAGTAATATTCCTCTGTGTGTGTGTGTGTGTACGTGTGTGCACCACATCTTCTTAAGCCAATTGTCTTTTGATGGGCACTTGGGCTCAGCCTATTCTAGCTGGGTGATTTTGGGAAAGCTACTTCATATCTCTGAAACACAGTTCTTCATCTATGAGTTGGACATGATGGTAATTATTTCTTAGGATTCTTTGGTTTTTTTAGTAGCCTGCTTTTTAGTCTCCATTTAATTGTTTTTTTCTCATTTCTTTTCCTGTGGTTGATTTCTAGTTTCATGCCATTGTGGTCAGAAAAGATACTTGAAATACTTTCTATCCTCTAAAATTTGTTGAGGCTTATTTTATATCCTAGTACATCGTCTATCCTAGAGAATGTTCCACACGCACTTGAAAAGAATGTGTGTGTGTTTTTTTGGATGTAGTGTTGTATAGATACCCATTATGTCTAACTCTTCTGTTGTGTCATTTAGGATCTCTCTTGCCTTATTGATTTTCTATCTGGAAGATCTGTCCATTGATGTCGGTGGCGTGTTAAAGTCTCCTACTGTTACTGGATCCCTGCCAAGTTCTCCCTTTATGTCTGCTGGTGTTTATTTTATGTATTTTGGTGCTCCTCTATTGGGTGTGTATATGTTAATGAGTGTGATATACTCTTCTTGTACTGATCCTTTTATCATATACAGTATCCTTCTTTGTCTGTGTTTATGGCCTCTGTTTTAAAGTCCATTTTGTCTGATATGAATATTGCTATCCCCGCTTTCTTGTCATTTGCATTTTTAAAATAAGAAATAAACGAAGATCACGATGCCACATTTTTTTGACTGATTACTAATTCGGCAAGCATTTACCAGGCCCTTACCTTCTCTATGCCAGGTGCTGCTCAAGGTGCTGAGATACAGCAAAACAGGTAAAACACCTTACAATAAACACATGTAAGTAAAATTTCTAGTATGTTAAATAGTGATGTGGTCTAAAGGAAGAAAATAAAACTGTTAAAGCATTTTGCAATTTTAAATAAGTTCTCCAGGGGAGACTCCACTGAGAGGAAAAGAACAATTTCTTTTTTTTTTGAATTTCTGGCAGGAAGAGCATTCTAATCAGAAGGAATAGCAAGTGCAAAGCCTCTGCAGTGGGAACATGTCTAGCAAATTATAGGAAGAGTGAGGAGTTCAGTGTTGCTGGAGGGAGATAACTACAGGGGCTGGGGAGAGGGGAGAGGCAGGTAGGAGATGAAGATATGTCGTGCCTAGTGGGGTTGAGGGAGAGGGAGAGAGTGTGCAGGCTTCAGGTCATTGTGTGGAATTTGACATTTACTCTCAGTGAGATTAGATCTTTAGTAAAATATTTATAACAAAGTGCAGATATGTTTTTGTAGTTTCAAAACTTGATCCTGATACAAAACACTTTAAACTCTAGGGTAGTTTTCTGAATATATTTTATTAACGACATTTAGATTTATACAAAAATTTTCTATTGAAATTTGTTTTTGCAAATTCAGTTTTTAAATGTTTTAAATGCTCCAGGAAAAGAATATTTCCACACAAAAGACTGCTAAGGTAAAGCTTTATAAAGGAGTTGCTCTTATTGGTTTTATAAGTTTGGATTTTCCACATCAGTTTTTTCTAAGCTAGATGTATACATAATTTTTATTCAGGTATTGAGGTATGCTTAAAGAAACTTTAAAGGTAACTTGTGTATACATGTTGATAAATTTTCTCATTAGATTAATTTGCATTTATCAAGATGTTCCAGGCACAGGATAAGTAATAAAAGTCATGCAATCTCAAAATTCCATGTTCCTTTTATTGCCCTTATTAGGTCAGGAAATAGGAATTGGACTCAATGATTTAAAAAACTCTCAATTCTCCAACTTCTAGAGGTTAGATTAGAAATTCATAGATGTTAAATCTTCAACATAAAAAACCACAGAGTTGGAAGGGTTAGCTGAGGAACTAAGGACTAATAGTTTAAATGACTTGCTCAAGTCGATTACTAGCTTCATCAGAATGAACACCCAGAGTCCTCCACATGTAGTTCACTGTATTTCCAATGAGATCTCTGTTTTTCCTGGATTTCCTCACTGTGGACCTCACCTGGCTGAGTAATAAGGAGCTTCTCTTGTGTGACCAGTCTCTTCCCTGAGAAATGGTTCTCTCTTCTGCATCTTGGTGTTCACTGTCATTCTAGTCCTTCTCTTTGGTGTCCACCACAATTTTAATCCATTCTAGACAATTTTAGTTTCCATCCTAGCACACTGGGAGGCCTTTCTTACATTTGTCTCAGTTTTGTACATATTACTTTTAGTGAAGTCTGACTTCTTTTTTTTCATGTCCATAAGAAAGGGGGCATCTGCCTCATTTATTCCTCTCTGCAGTTTCGTCTCAGTGATTTTACAAGGCCCTGGATACCCTTGCGTTCTGCTGTCCAGCTGTCCCTTTTTAGAAAGATAGAAAAGTTGGGCTTCATGAGTTGAGTCTAATGGGGGTAATAGAAGATCAGGAGGTCAGAGCTATTACCAGCACTAACTCTTTTCCTTGTCTTCAGGGTTCTGGCTACATACAGCAGACAGAAGGTGAATCTGGTCTGATTCCAGTTGTTGAAAGGCAGCAGATTTACTAGACGTGTGCAATCATTTTAATGCTATTAAAACTGTCAGGAAAGACTTTGCTATTACAAGCATTTTGAATATTAGATCTTGTCTTTTATGGACTGCTGCTTGCTAACAGCATGCAGGATAAATCCTAGGTGACCAGACAGATTCTTGGAACTAGCAAGTCCCATTAATTTAAAAAAGAGATAAGTATCACCTAAAATGACTGTCTATAAAGCTTTCCAACTGCATATTCTCTTGGAAAACAGCATCTTTTGGAATTCAGCTCCTCTTCTTGTTTCTCCTACCCCTTTATTGTATTTGAAAAAAAAAATGTAATAGTTAACATATTTTAAAATGCGTGGAAGTTTTCTTATGTGTTTAGGGTCTGAACTTCAGCTAATAGCGGCCCAGAAGACCCGGTCACCTGACCAAGTAGACAGGACAGCCGTTTGCTACATATCTTTAATCGGGATCAGTGGACAGATGGGGCCAAGCGCTGTTATATGACTAACTTTTTGAAGAGGTGGACCATGAATTCAGGCCAACTGTAAAGTGGCCCTGGCGTCCATCTCAACAGGTTCCCAGTACAACAGGCCATATTGAGGCCCTACTTAAATTCACGGAATGTTGCAGTCAAAAAGGAGCTCATCTCACTGGCAGGTCAAATACAAGGTCACTGTACCCTTCTAAGGCATCTGTCATAGAGGTACTTCAGTCAGCAGCAACCCATCTCATTTTAGTTTGGTTTTTCTCTATAGCTACCACATCTGATAAATTACATTTGCAGTGTCTCTTGTTTCTGGCCCCTCCTTTCCATCCTGTTGCCACTGATCTAGATCAGACCTTCCTTTCCTTTAGCCAGACAATTAAAATTGCTTTTTAGCCATCTCCCTTATTATCTCTCCCCTGTTTCTAATCCATTTTATTAATTAATGGCTAATTGATCTTTCAAAACCCAAATCTATTCTTTTACTTTCCTGCTCAATAATTTTCAATGACTCCTAATTGTTCAGGCTTTAGTAACATTGTCTAATGCAGGCATCTAGAGAGGGAGTAAAGAGTCATAGAAATTCCATGAGCATTGAAGTAAAAAAGACTTGGGTTCAAATCTGAGCTTGGCCTATTTCCTATTTTTTAACTGAAATATAGTTGATTTACAATACTGTGTTAATCTTAGGTGTACAGCAAAATGATTCAGATATATATATATGTTTTTCAGATTATATCCCATTATAAGTTATTACAAAATATTGAATATAATTCCTTGTATTATACAATGAATTCTTCTTGCTTATCTCTTTTATGTATAGTAGTTTGTATCTGTTAATCCCATACTCCTAATTTGTTCCCCTCTCCCTCCCTCTCCCCTTTGGTAACCATAAGTTTGTTTTCTGTGTCTGTGATTCTGTTTCTGTTTTGTATATATGTTCATTTGTATTTGTTAGATTCCACATACAAGTTATATCATATGGTACTTGTCTTTCTCTGACGTACTTCACTAATTACATTATTCTCTATGTCCATTCATGTTGCTGCAAATGGCAATATTTCATTATTTTTATGGCTGAGTAATATTCCATTGTATACACGTTTCACATCTTCTTAAGCCAATCATCTGTTGATGGGCAATTGGGTTCAGCCTATTTATTGCTGGGTAATTTTGGGAAAGCTATTTAATTCCTCTGAAATGCAGTTCTTTATCTCTGAGATGAAGGTCATGATAACTATTTCTTAGGGCTGTTGGGGAGATTAAATGAGATACTAGATAATATGTACTCAAAATCTCTTCTATGACTTAGATTTTTATATACCGTATTTGGCTGCAGCCTTCTTAAAATCAAGGATGATGTCTTTGTAGTATTCATAGTGCTTTGTGCATATTAGTTGCTCAATAAATCTCTGTTGAGCTTGGGATTCTCAAATTGATTTCACTGCCAGAAAGAGCAATTTCTTTTTTGGTAAAATTTTAAACTGCCTTTCCAAGTCTAATTGATCTTACCAAATCTGAGCAGGGTGAGCCTGTTTTCCCTGCATCAGATCCTCCATGATTCAGTAAGTTGTCAAGGTTCTAGGTGGATATGGAGTTCTTCATTCACTTCTTAGGATTTTACCCCAGACTTTTACAGCTTGAAGTGAATATGGAGATGGGATCACCTTGATACTATTTGCAGTGTTCCTTGAATGGTCAGTAAAATAGAGAGTAGTGGAAGGGTTTCCTTTAGGTCAGTTTGACAGTTGAGCAAAGAGGCCGTTCCTTAGGCAGGTCAGCTGACTGCTCCACAAATGGTAGGTGAGTGCTGATGGGGGAAAAATCAAGCATGTGCTAGGAAGGGAGTTACTGGCAAAGGTGTTGATGAGGTTTTACTTAATCAAATGTTTGCTTCTCATTTTAAAGAGAAAATACAACCTTGTAAAAATGTGTGCTACAAAGAGCCAGCAGACGACATATTCAAAACTCCCTGTAATAATTCCTGGTATTTACATGCCCCCTTGAAGTTAGTATGCCAGTTTCACACACACTATCACATTTCATCCTCCATGGAACCCTGTGAGGTAGACAGGACAGTTGTTTTATGCATTGTCCACACCCCTGCACCTCTCCTCCACGTCCTACTCTTACCATTTTTGTCTGTTTGCTGTTTAAAGTTTGTAAAGGTATAGGGAGTTTCCCCAAGATCTCACAGCAAGTGGCAGAGGAGCATCAGACCCGGCAGTTCTGGTCCCACGATACTTTCCAGTGCAGTAGAGAGGATAGAGGGAACTTGAGTTCTGACCACCACATCACTTTCACCCCAGGTACCCAGTGACTGAGTCCTAGGAGGAGAGGTTGAAGTGGATGTTCTCAGATGGCAGTCTACCAGCTTTCATTTTGCTTGTGCAAACAATAAGCATTAGAGTAATAAAAATAGATGTTGCCAATTATTTAGCACACACCATGTGTCTGGAAGTATACATATTACATTACATTACATGTATGTATGTATTTGTCTCATTCGTTCCTCCCTGTAACCCCATAAGATAGGTGTTGTTTGAAAACTAAGGCTCTGAGAGGTTAAGTAACTTCCCAAGGTCCCACAGCTAGGACGGAGCTAAATGTTAGAGCTGCAGACTGCATTCAAGCTCACATCTATCTGAAGGCAAAGCCCACGCTTTTGCTGCTGCACTTCCCTATCTTCGGCTTCCTGAAGTGAAGACTAGTTTTAGGACAGCTAGTCACAAAGGTCACCCACTCACTATGGCCAGCAGATCTGTTTGATCCAGATGTCTGATGAAGAGTTCTGAAACAGATTCCAGCTGGAATTTGCCAAAATGGAAATACTTGTTGCAAAGTCAAGCTGTTTCATTTAGCTGGTTGACAAGACAGGAAGACACCCCCCAGACAGGGAGTGCTGTCCCCAAGGTAGTTTCTTTGGGAGTGACACATATTTACAACACTGGGAAGGACTAGGTTTAAGGGGGTGCACGGCTGAGTGTAGGAGCTTTGGAGTAGGAGATGGTAGGCCTGACCTCTTGCCTGTGATTTGAATTTCAGGGTTTTCCCCCTGTGAAATAGGAAGAGAAAATCCCTCTCACTCACCTCAAAGCAATTCAGGGATTATCCTGGGGGCCAATTTATGCAAATATTCTTTCTAAACTAAGATTCCGTATAAACATAGGGAGATTCCACATATGAGCGATGTCACATGGTATTTTTCTTTCTCTTTCTGGCTTACTTCACTTAGAATGACATTCTTCAGGTGCATCCATGTTGCTGCAAATGGCGTTATGTTGTTGGTTTTTATGGCTGAGTAGTATTCCATTGTATAAATATACCACCTCTTCTTTATCCAGTCATCTGTTGATGGACATTTAGGCTGTTTCCATGTCTTGGCTATTGTAAATAGTGCTGCTATGAACATCGGGGTGCAGGTGTCATCCTGAAGTAGGGTTCCTTCTGGATATATGCCCAGGAGCGGGAGTCCTGGGTCATACGGTAAGTCTATTCCTAGTCTTTTGAGGAACCTCCATTAAAAAAAAAAAACAAAAAAAAACAACAAAAACAAAATATAAATACAAAAGAGAAAGAGACTCATAGACATAGAATACAGACTTGTGGTTGCCAAGGGGGCAGAGGGTGGGAAGGGATAGGTGGGATTTCAAAATTGTGGAACAGATACACAAGATTATACTGTATAGCACAGGGAAATATACACAAGATCTTATGGTAGCTCACAGAGAAAAAATGTGACAATGAATATATATATGTTCCATGTATGACTGAAAAATTGTGCTCTACACTGGAATTTGACACAACATTGTAAAATGATTATAAATCAATAAAAAATGTTAAAAAAAAAAAACAGGGAGATTTTGACCTCTTGGGCCTCTGTGGTTGGCATGGTGGTATCTCACAGACAATGTGAAATTGAGAGATTATGTGAGAATTCATTTCCACATTCAATAAAATCTAAGGTCATTTTAGTTGTTAGTTTGCTTAAGCCTCCCCTTCATCTCCAGGAACATGACCTAAAGTGTCCTGTGAAACCATGGGTGTGTTCCATTTCTCAGCACTCCACATTGCCTATGGGAGCCCGATTTATGTCTTCACACCCAGGAGTCAAGTACTCTCAGCCAGAAGACACTTCCTTGACACTGCTTGAGTAGAAAAACGATCAGAGAGAAGACGAGGGACCACAGGCGAGGCTCTGATACATTCATCCCAGAACCATTCTTGTTTCTGTAGACTACGTCAAACTTTCCACTTAAAACATCCATGTCGTGCCTACAATTTGTCCAGCACGGTACTATGAAGTTTACAAATGTTAACTCATTTATTCCTCACCTCCACCCTGTGGGGATAATACAATCCCTGTTTTACAGATAAAGGGATTCAGGCACAGAGGTTAATGTTTGAGCTAATAAGTGGGAGAGCCAGGATTCCAATTCCTACACCAGGGCTTACCTATAAAAACTTACTGAGTTGATTTGAAATGGAAACGTTCTCAGCAGCTCCCTGCTTCCTGTGTCAATTCTAAGTCTGCCTGTCTGTCTTTCTGGCACATTTTTAGACCCATTTTATCTTATTTCCCATTTACTGTTTGATTTTCTGCCATGTTTCTTCCTTCCTAATGAATCTAGTCTTTTTGTATTCTGATGACTATTCCATATCTAGTCCTACATCCTTGCTTTTTGTTAGATGTTTTTTCTCCCTAGCTTGGAATGCCCTTCTAATTCCCCTTTTTCTAGTTAAAACTTATTCAGCTTAAAGTCCATGTCAAGTTTCATCCATGAAAATTTTACTTATAACTTCAGACCTAGCTGATTTCGGTCTGTTTGAAATTTCTTTAGCACTTCTCAGCACTTATGCAAGGGATAACACACTTTCTATGTTTGCAAATTAATCTTACCTCCTCATCTAGGTTTTAATAGTCTTGACTTAACACTGTGACGTATGCTTTCCAAAAAAAAAAATTCCTTGCCTTTCCTAACAAAGTGTTATGGATATTTTAAATGTTCAGCAAATAACTAACTGAGCTTTATAATTACCTGGATATTCCTGACAGAAGCATTTGCTAACCTTATTCATTAAACTCATCATCTCAGTTTGGTTTGTTGTTCGTTTGATGGCAAAAGGATTTTGTCTCTGTGGTCACTCCAGTGGGTTGGTCATGGCTGCCTAGAGGGCTATGCTGAGAATGCTTTCAAGGAGTTATAGTTTGCACATCTCTAATCAATCACAGAATTCTTTCCTGCTGTCAGGGGTGTGGTATGAGAATGTGAGGATAAGCCAATCCTGAGTTTCCTGACCCTAGTTTGGTAACAGGGAAAGAAAATAATCTACACATGCAGGAAGGGGGTTGGATTTCGGGCTAAGGACACTTTAATAGATTTGTTGACATATATGATGAATAGGATAAAGATTAGAGTAACTCGAATTGTTGATGATTGATTATTTATTGAGATGATACCAGGAAAAAGCATTCCATTTTTCATTTGTTTATTTGGTTTTAGGTTATACGTGTGTCATAAAATCTGTTTTTTTTTTTTATAACATGTCTGTTTTTTATAATGTCAGTGAAATTCTTATGGCTCAGTATCAACTCTAAAATATGTATTTCGGTACATAGCACTTTTGTTTCTAGAGATTTGCCCTTATAGCATTCCAGAGCCAAACTGCACATACATACATTATACAAATAAAAATTGCAAACATGCAGTTGTCTTTTATGTTGCTGTAAGTTTGAGGCTTAGAAAAAAACAAAGAAATACAGCTGCCAGAGAAAACAAAACACTTGAAGACAATTTCCATCCCAACTGTGTGTTGAGGAGAATACTGCCCAAACTGTGTGTCACTAAGGTTTATTCCTTGAAAGGTCATTTTTCCACGATTTAGAGCAGACTCTGGGCTATCATGCAACCATGGGAATATTTCATTTAAGGAAATTTGTGGATGGGTTAATAAGTGGAAAACTATTTTATTATAAAAATCTGGTATTTTTTTATCAGCCAAAATTTTTTTCTTTTTGACATTTCTTGCTAGCGTGTTTGCCTTTGCTGATTTGAGTTTAAAACTCAATAAAGAAAAAACAAAACAAGGACATTCAGGAGGTTGGTTTAGGGATGTCTGATAAGCAGTCCTTCTTTTCTTTTGGCTTCCTAGCTTTCACTCTAAGGTGTCTCTCTTTCACACACACACACACACATTATACATCCAGAGCAGTAGGAACTAATCAGCCTAATTATTTCTTGAATGTTGAGTAACTCCTTGTTTAAGGAGGGAAGAGAGTCTTTGTTACACTTCCAATGTAGCTCTCTTCTCAAACCATAAGAAAAAAACTAACTGCACCCTAGCTTGAAATCTGTGTTGGAAATCTGATTTAACACATGGGAATACATTTCTACAAGACCACTACAACTCAAGGAGACTGAAGAAGGCTGCAAGATGAATCAAATGCACCCGGGTGTGGCATAACCCTACAGAGGAATGTTCCTATTTGGGTCTCAGATAAGGGCACACTGCACCTGCCTTGTTTGTGGTTTCATCCCTAGCGTCTAGAACAATGCCTTGATCATGAGAAGTGCCACAAAATATCTATGGAGTGAATGAATAAAAAAATAAATACATACAACATTATGAAGAATCAATGTAGATCTTGTTTGAGCACAAAATCATAATCATTGCATAGCTAGGCTCACCTGATTTCAAGAGTTTCTGTTTTTACAATCCTTAAATATTAGGACTTTGGAAATAAGATTTAGTTTAGATGAGTTGGGGAACTCTTATCCTGGATTTTAAAAAAATAGCATTTAATACAAACTCTTACGTAACTAATTATAATTAGAATAATAGGGTTGTGATTTTCCTTTAATCACAGATCCTTCTTCACTAAGGAACTCCCTAGGGTAAGATTTTCAATACCAATCCAGCTACCTTTGTTCCATGCTGACTATCTCTGTATCTTTAGTCTTCTTCTGTTGGGTTCATATCTCTAGATATTGGTTTAGAAGTAACTAGGTAACACTAATTTATGTTCTAGTCCACGTACACAACTTTCTGCCGTAAGACTGGTTACTACCCTCTTGCCTTACATGGGTGTCTGTTTCTGGGTGCATACACATGCCAGGCATTGCATTCATTCCCTAAAAGAAAAGCCTGTGATATGACCACATGGTTCCTGCTGCCCTTTCAGGACACTGGGCTCATCTGTGTCTTCCTAGCTCCTGAAGCAGGCTAACCTAAGCTCTCTTTCGCATTGCTCCTCAACACTGCCCTTTCTCCTTGGCTCTCTGCCCTTCAGTTCGGGACTGAGGAGCCCAGTCCTCCCGAACAGTGGTTCTCAGTGCACTGCTCTTATTTATGAGCTATTAGCAACTGTAATTGCAAATGGATAAAGTACCAAGAATTGTAAATGATTCCCTTTTTAAAAAGTACAAATGAGAGAAGTCTAAGACAGAATGTGGGAGCAGGTACAAAGAGGAGAAATGCAATTCTTATCAGAGAAGAAGAAACAGAACTTACAGTTCACCCATACCATCCTGTTTAGTGAAGAGAGGTCATCGTTTTGGAATTAGACAAGTAAAGATGGAAACAATGGTACGTGTGATATTTTAGGGATTTAAGGAGCAGAAAGTGCACATCATCTTTTAGTGTTTTACTTGTTTCCTTTGACTTCAACAGTTACTGGCCTTTAGTGTTTAAAAACATTATACCTTTCAGAAGTGATGAAGATAATGTTCTTAATATTCTTGACATGTTAATAAATATAAATAAATTCCTTAAAATGTTTTCCCAAGTTTGTGTTTACATAACTGAATTTATTATATAAAAATACTTTGTTTTTTCTATATAATTGTAGAATAGTTTAACAACTGCATCATATTTTATATACTATAATCATAAATAACCTATGTGTAATGTTTCATTTATGTCTCTGAAATCTAATCTTAATTAATATATTAAATTAGAACATATTCAAGGATATTCCTATAATAAAATCACTCATTTTCTGAAATAGTCCTTTGAATGAGAGAGAAAGCAATGGAGTTATCGCTGGGGTGATGTCCATACCATGGATGCACTCATGGAAGTTTATTATTTTAGTGTACATTTCGTAGAAAGCAAACAAACAAAAGAAAAACCTGCTGAAAATATCTTTTGTAAGGTCTCAGAAGTTTGAGTGCAAACTTCCATTATATGTGACACCTGGGGTTAGGTGCTGGCTGACTAACCCCAAGCTGCACAGTTTTCATGGAGTAGTGTGTTTCCGTGGCCCCTCTGTGGTTGGTGGTCTCCCCTCTTGGCTGTCTGGGAATGGCTCTCTTATACTCTCTTGTTTTGCAAGGGAAGGGGGAGCTTGTCTCCAGACAATTTAAGGAAGACCTGAGGTACCACAGGCTCCTGCCTCTGGGATGCTCCCTGTATTGCTTACCGGAGAGTCTTCCATCTCATAGAGCTGGGGCGGGTCACGGACCGCCTCCTCCAGAGCCCACAGTATCAATTCATATAAATCTGAAGGATTAAATTAAAAGTGAAAGTACTGCCAGTTTTGTAATTTAATTTAAAACTGTAGCTGTCCCAGAAGGGAAAGAAAAGGACTTTCTAGCCCTTTCAAGCCCCGTCATTCTTTTCCTGTGCCACCGAATCATGGCTCAACGGGCTTCCTAAGGAGTCGCTCTGGAACTGTTTTAGAGGCGTTACCATCCCTTCCCCTTCCCGGCAGTGCCAAGCCACTCAGGAGTTCTCTCCAGGTGTTTATACAGAGCCTAGTCTTGGACAGCATGTCAGGGAATAGTGCTCTCGGATTAAAATTTTAACTTCACCATTAAAAAAATATATAAAACCTCTGAATTACAGACATTAATTGTGGAGTCAAGCGTCTGACCGTCCCACTGAAACGGGCAAGCCTCCACACCTCTCCTTTCTCTCTGAGAGACTTGGGACAAACCCTGCCCAGACTTGATGGCTTTTCTGTGACGTAGTCTATACGTATTTTCTGAAATCGGTTTGAAGTATGCTGATACCCCATGTTTCTTTGTAAGTGCCCCCAAGTCAATCCCTCTGTGTGGATTTTGTGCTTAGAAGGAAACCATTCAAGAGCGTGGAGTTTCAATGTCCTTCTCTTTTATTTCTCACAGCACTTGGTCCATTGCATACTGAGTAGATGGTCAGAAACTGCTTGTTAACCAGCTTACTTGCCGGCCCAGCTGTGCAGGGGGTGGATATTTGGTAAGTAGCATTGACCGCCTGCCTGACTTCTGAGGCGAATTGCTCTTTTACATCTCATGTTAAAGCTCTGCCACATCCTGTGAAACTCTAACTTCGATGAGTGTTCATCTTCAGGCATTCCACCACATATCAAAAAACAGCAAAAACAGGGAAGTCTCGCATGGATGAATTTATTATGTTGTTTGCTTTATATTTGAAGGTAGGCACCACAGATTATTTGCTGTGCAACAATAATGATATTAATAATAATAATAATGCCGTGGCAGTCACACAGTCGGGTTTCAGTAAATACTGATATTTTGCTAGATTTAAAATTCCACTGTGCCTTCTGTCCTGTTTGTATCTGTGGGAAAGTTTGTAAATACGCAGCAAAGCACCTCTTTTCTGTCACTGCCCTCTGAAAGAGTCCAGACTGAGAATGGACTTAACTGAAATGTGAGGTGAAGACCTCAGTGAAACCTTCTTACGTGGTTTTGTATACAACGGCGATTGGGCTAGATTAGTGATATTGTAAGTAATATTTCCTTATTTTCTATTTCTCTACTACTTCTGTAATAAAAATAAGTATATAATTTACGTGACGTCATCTGAAAGTTTAATCATGTCTCTTTATTAATTTATTTATTGTGTTAACGTAGTCTGTGTCTGTTTAGTAGGGACCCAAAAACTTTCAATCTAGTTAACACATATAATTAAAAACCTATATGAAAATATGTTTTTAAAACATTTAACAAATTCTCTGCATATAACTCCGTGTTTAAAACCAGTGCTATTTCTTATGTGTGTGCCATGTTACAGTAGTTGAATTGCTTTTATAGAGTGCTCTCTCCCATCCTCATAGAGTGTGGAATCTCTGAGACTTTGGGACACTCTGCTGACTTGGCCGGGAGAAAGTTCTTGCCTATTCAGTTTTTGCCACTGCCTTTGGCATCTAGAAGCCTCCTTCCTCTTCCCCTCCCGGGTTTCTGTATAATAAGTGTGTCTGGGTTTCTGTTGCACGGAACGTCCCAGAGCAAGAGACTCTGGGGCAGTCAAACAAAGGCAGGATTTCATTCACCTGGCACGCTGACCCCTCGGATCCTGGCTGGAAACTGGGCACCGGGGCCCAAGGGCCAAAGCAGCGCCTTACATAAGCCCAGCGCTAGCAGCTGCCGCCTGCCCAAGCTGTGACAAGGGAGCTGTTCTCTCACGGTGGCACACGGATCTCCCCTTGTTGGCCAACACGTTTCTTCGTAATTAAAAAATAAATCCACTATCTTCTGCAGAGACTATCTTCAATGTCCCCATATCGGTATCTCGGCTCAAATGGGAGAGGGAAATTTGCATGTTAATAGAGTAATCTAATTAAGTATTGGCAGAACTCCCTTAATAACGTCTTACTCTTTCCCGCTTCCTCTAGTGCACGGCTGTGGCATGGTTAAAGCAGCAACCGGGCAGGCTTCCTATGAGTGCCCTAGATCCCAGGTCCTGTCCTGTGTTCACGTTCACGACATTCATAGGTGACCCCTGAGACACCAGCACCAGAGCTGGGTGAGCCTGGGCGAGATTCCCTCAATCTCTGCACCTGAGAAAAAGAAAAAAGCATATCCAGTAATTTTTCAAGTACTAGTCATTTGGATGTGTGTGACCAAATCCCCCAGGGGAACCTTTCAGTCCAGCAGCCCCCTGGGAGGTTGTCTATGCAAGGTGTATCATCTCTCAAGACTTTTTGGAAGGATGGTGCCCACGTCCACTCTGGGGAACCACCTTATGTTCCCGGAAACTAGCAAAGTGGAGGCAAAAGGACTCCTCCCGCCACCTGCAGAGGGAACAGGACCACAACGGCCAGACCGTCCCAGGAGCTTCTCACACACTGGGATCTGGCACTCTTTTCTTCTCAGAAACTGTAAGACTGCTTTCTTTCCCACTAATTTAGGGTTATGAGTTTTTTACTGGGGAGAGTGATAAATCAACCCTTTGAGAGAGCTGGTTCTTGAAAGACATAAAAGCAAAAAATAAAAAATATGAAATCTTCTAAAAGCCACAACAAAAAGTTAATATTCATCAGTCGCTTGCTGTTTTTTTATTTTGGCTATTGTTTCCAGGCTGCTACAGTTTATGTATGTGATTTTGACACTCAGAATCCCACTTTCTGGGTGGATAACTTGGTTATTTGGTTTTGCCTCCTTCTGCGGGCTAAACTTTTCAGTCTGACTAACGTGGACGCCTCCTCCCTCAGGCCAGTCAGTTGGTTCAGAGCTATCCTCCCTGCCAGGAGGCAGCTGGGTGGACTGCCTTTATCTTGAGCTCTGGTTGGGCTTGAACTTTGCATTTTGTGTTCCTGATTTGGGAACGGACATTAAAGTCAAGGGAGGATGACACGAGGACATATTTCCTGAGCGTTTGCTCTTTCTCAGTGGGAATTAAGGTTGAAAAAAAATAAAAATAAAAACCAACAACTCCAAATTGGAAATCCAAAGAGTTCACTTGAGGGTGCCATGCTAGGAGGTGGTGGGGGCTGTGCTCTGCAGGAGATGTCCGTTCACAGCTCACGTGTCTTTGATCTACATCAGAGGGGATCCATCCGTGGAAAAAAAAAGGAGCTGTGTAGAAAAGATTTACTTGTTTCCCTTATTTTCACAAACACGAAGTGAGTTTCCAAGGAAAGTGGCTCAGTGGTTCTCTCTCTCCACTAGTGGGGTGTGCGTACGTGGGGGGAGGAGACTAAAGCCCTAAGTCAGAGGCTGGCACCTTCCAGCACTTAGAGCCCACACCGACTTTGAGAGTAAAGTCTGCTCCTCCTGCTCTGGATAAGAAACAAGGTGGAGTCTTTCAGGCCACCAGGATGAGGTGCATTCTAAAAATAGGAAGACTTTGAAGGGGAATGTTGCACTTGGACCAAGAATCCTGAACTCAAGGATAGACTTTTGCAGTCATCAAATACGCTTTGGGGATTCTAATGTTACCCGTCTTGAGAGCCGTGGTGACCCACTGTTTGCACAGTACCAACCTGGTCATATTTTTGACTGTCTTCATCACGGCTTTTGGCGTGCCTGGCAGTTCTCTCCGTATTCCTGCTTTCTGTCTCTCTTACAGCAGTGGGTGTCGGCTAATATGAAAAACATAGTGACTTCTTTGGGCAGTGGGGAGTGTGGGCGAAAACTCACTTCCTCAGGCAAACAGCGGAGTATGGGAGGGGAGAAACTATGGAATTTGGTTGAGGAAAAAGAAAGAAAATAAGTTTATTCTCGTCCCCTGGGAGCTAAATTTGACAAACGCCTGACTTAATAAGGAAACCCAAGGCCTCCCAATACTCAATATTAAGTACATAAAAGAGAACAGCAGTGTCTCAGGAAACAGCCGCCAAGGCTTCCATGAAAAATTTGAACAGCTGTCTGTTTAATGTTCTCTGTATTCCCTTGTTCAGGTGGATTCCTTCTAAAGGGAAGGGCTTTGAAAATGGAAAGAGTTCCTCCTTCTTCCCTCATCTATGTCAACGCCATATATTTGTGACCTAAGACCCCGGAGATGACAGACACGGCTGAAGTAAGTGAACACCTTCATAAAAAATCCAAAAATATCCAGCAAAATACACAGAAAACCTTGTTTAATCTGTTACTTCCTCATAGAGTTTCCAGGTAATGAGATCAGCCATGTTCTAAAGGGAATTCATAGGACTCACCATCCTAGGACTTCTGAGCAAATAGATCTGTGTCCTGAACAGAGCAAAATCCCAGTGTGGGAATGAAAATGATGAGGAGAGATCCTGTGTACAGGGGCTGTGGACAGTTTCCTATTTTTCTTCTGATCTTTGCTCCTGAAAATTGGATTTAAAAAAAAAAAAAACTTGGCCAGAATTCATAGGAAGTGCAGGACATTGTTTTTGGCTGTGACCCCAGGGAAAGTGCTCGCAAGTCAATCATGAGTCCAGTTCTGACACAAATATACATATGCTTGTGTTCTGACCATTAATTGTCCCTTGACCATTTGGAGACTCGTGTGTCTCAGTGCCCACTGCAGTGGCAAGATAATGGCTTGCATGAAGTGTAATTTTTCAATTTTTTAAAATGTCTTCTCATTCATCACCTTATTTAGACCCTCAGGGCAACCTTTTGAAACAGACACGGAATATTTTGTTGGTCTCATTCTTTTATTTGTATTTGTTTATTTTTTTTTTTCCTTTTCCCTTTAAAAAAATTTACTGAAGTACAGTCAGTTTACAATATTGTGTCAGTTTCTGGTGCACAGCATAATAGTCCAGGCATACATGTACACACATATATTCATTTTCATCTTCTTTTTTGTTATAGGTTAGTACAGGGTATTGAATATAGTTCCCTGTGCTATACAGTATAAACTTGTTATCTATTTTATATATGGTAGTTAGTATCTGCAAATCTCGAACTTCCAATTTATTCCATCCCAGCTTCCTCCCCTACCCTGATAACCATGTCTATGTCTGTGAGTCTGTTCCTGTTTGGTAAGTAAATTCATCTGTCTTTTTTTTTAGATTCCACATATAAGTTATATCATATGGTATTTTTCTTTCTCTTTCTGGCTCACTTCACTTAGAATTTGTCTCATTCTTTTAGATGGGGAGATTGAGGTGTCTGAAAGTCAACTGACTTGCTGAACATCTTATATCTGGGGAACAGCAGAGTCAGGCCCAGAATCCAGGTCCCTTGATCCCTACCTCAGTGACTTCCTAGGAGCTCTTTGGGGCACCGGTGTTTACGTGGGGGAGCATGTATCTAAATTCTCTAGGGAACTGTATTACATGGGTTTCTCCAGGCTCCAAGTGACAGAAAACTCAGTTCAACTTCTCTTAAGGAAAAGGAGGGGATTCATTTGTTCACAAAACCAAGGGGTCTGGGTGGACTGGTTGTCATAGTGGATCCAAATCCTCAAAGATCTTGTCAGAAATATGTTACATCAAATCTCTAGGCAGTCTTTCCTTCTGTGTGTGTGTTTTTAATTCGTAGGCAAGCTTTCCCTCTGTAGTACAAAGACAGGCAACAGCAGCTCTCAGCCTTGTAATCCTCCAGTGAAGTGGCATCAGCTAAAGCAAGTCCCCCCTTTTCTAATAGTTCCAGCCCAAATCCTCGGATTGGTTTTCCTTGGCCTGGTTTAGGGCACGTACCAGGAAAAGTGATGCCTGCGAGGGCAGGCCTGGTTCATGGGATGCGGCAGCTCTAACGGCATAAACCCAGAGTGGAGGAATGGTGGTTTCTCAAAGGAACGTCACCGTGCTATTACCCAAAGAAGGGAGAATAGATGCTTGGCAGGAAGAAACAGCAAATGTCCTCTAGAAGAGCTGTGCCGACTCACACACGAGTTGGTCCGCACCCCGCACTGAGATAAAGCTGGAGGGGGTGTGGCGTGGCTGTATGAGCAAAGCACCGCAGGAAGTTCTGGATGCACATCTCTTCTCTTCCTCCGCTTCCTCTGGCCGCTGGCGCACACCCTCGTGCCACGCTGTTCCTCATTGCACCCATCTGCCTAGAATATCCTTTTCTTTCTGCTCCCCTTACTTTACTTATCTCTCCTTTAAACTTCAATTCAGGTGTCACTTCAGATAAGTGCTGCTATGGGCTGAATGTTTGTGTCCCCCCGTCCCCAAATCCATAGGTTGAAGCCCTAACCCCCATAGTGATGATATTTGGAGGTGAGGCCTTTGGGAGGTAACCTGGTTTAGATGAGCTCAGAGGGAGGGACCCCCACGATGGTATTAACGTCCTTGCAAGAAGAGGAGGAGATCAGAGCTTGCTCTCTCTCTCTCTCTCTCTCTCTGCCATATAAGAACCTGCTAGAAGGTCTGCAAGGCAGGAAGAGGGCTCTCATCAGAACCCATCCATGCTGGCAACTGGATCTTGGACTTTTTGCTTCCAGAACTGTGGAAAAATAAATGCCTGTTGTTTATACCATCCAGTCTATGGTACTATGTGATGGCAGCCCGCGCTGCCCAAGACATGTGCTCCAGCTAGAGCCTGTATTCCACACTCACCTCCTCTAGCTCCTTGCTAATCCTAGTGGGTAGAAAAATCTTACCAGAAGTTCATTTTGCCCAAGCTACCCAAGCCTGATCATCAGTGTGGATACTGCTACTGACGGGCAAACAAATGTCACCCATGAAGGAGAACATGTATTTAAACAGTTTCAGATCAATGTTCCTGATGCTCCTGAAGTTCTCCAGGACTTAATGAAAATTCTGATTCCTAGGTTTTCAGGTGTGATACTGTAATTTAATTATGCTCTAAGATCAACCTCATGAACTTGTAGAAAAACTTCAAGAACTCCTGCACTGATTCAACACTTCAAGCATCCAGGTGAAGCAAAGGGGGAAAAAACAGATGAACTCAGAAACTTCTGCCATCGTTTTCTTAGGTTACTCTATGAGTGCTGCTGGTATTTATCACGTTCAGGATAAAATATGTGCATTCCATGAGGCAGCCATTTCAAGAAACAAAGCAATTGCTTCAAGCCTTCCTGGGGCCACTCAATTTCTGCTATGCCGTACGTCCACAAAAGCCATCACTGTTGGATCTCTTCATCACCTAATAGAAAGTTTGGTGGCATTGACTCATGACTTGAAAGTATTTGGGCACGGTCAGGAATGAAAAGCAGTTCCTGAGTTCTGAGTCTGTTCTAGTACTTTACAATGAGCGTAAACCATTTTTTTCTTACCACCGACTCATCTCTTGGAATAGTGGAGATGTGTGTTGATGCAAAGCACTACAAGATATCAAAGTCCCAGGGACTTGATTCTCAATGACCATGCAACCTGCTGTTGAAAAATAAGGTATTAACACAAAATTAGAACCCGTTATTTCCCCACATATCTACGTTTTGTGAAACAGGGTGCACTTTAAAAATTTATTATTAATAAAAATAATAGAAGTTATCTACCTCTCCCCGTACAAAACTTCCAATTTTATCAATGATGGGCTTTACAATTGATGAAAAATTACAATGAACAGAGATCTGACATAAACTTCCACAGAAATCACTGAAATGGACAGCCACCCCCCGGCCTCTGCACTACCTCCTTATGGTGGGGTAACCGTGAGAAGCCACAGATTTGCATGATGTCTTTCCTTGGGAGAAACATTTGTTCAAATTAATTTCTAGAATTATCTCTTACATCAAAAAGAGTCTATAAGTGTGTGTGGGAAAGGCCAGGATAAGAACTTCTCTTTCTACTAGAAAGGGTCAATACACAAACACACATACACACAAATACACCCCTATGTACATCCACACATGCACTCACACACACCACTGTTAGGAACTCAATTGATTCTGCAGAATCATGCCAGAGGGATAACTTAATTATACTAGACTTTTCCTCAAAATGGCTCAGTGTATTCAAAAGCCCACCTTAGAGCTCTGGGGCAAGAATCATAGGTCTTTGCTTTGATAGGCAACACTCTGCCTGCCACTTAGCATCATTCCTGACAATAATTTCATACACACTTCAAATGAGGATGAAGAATTTATGGACAAGCTTCTTTTTTAAGGGGATATATGGAGCTTTTTTAAATTAAAAAATATTTTATGCAACTTTTAAAGGTTACACTCCATTTATAGTTTTTACAAAATATTGTCTATACTCCTCATGTTGCACAATACATTGTACAACATCTTATGCCCAATAGTACCTCCCACTCACGCATCCCTATGTTGCCCCTCTGTCACCACTGGTAACCGCTAGTTCATCCTCTATGTCTGTCAGTCTGCTTATTTTTTATGGAAAAGCTTCCTAACTTCCACCTTTCAGTAGTCATAGTTATCACTGCCAAATAAATGATCACTCTGAAAGAATGTGACAGCAAACCAAAGGTGACTCAAAGTCGGTTGTGGGAAGAAATGAACCCAACTGCCAGCCAAATTTCTCATTGAACATGTCATTCAACAGCATTTAAATAATATGTATTCAGTTATTATGGGTTTACCACATTTGCTAACAAACGCTGTCAAGGATGCAGGAAGAAGAATGATGATGAGAAAAAGTTAATTAAGAAAACTTAGTCGATGCTCAGAGATTGGATGGTGTAGGTACAGACTTAATCTCAGTTGACCTGTTGCAACATTGTGCTTATTTCAGGGGTACCTGTATCCATACGGCTAGAAACTGAATGTTTGTGTTCCTCCCAGATTCACATGTTGAATCTTAATCCCCAGTGTGGTGGGATTTGAAGGTGGAAACTTTAGGGGGTGACTGAGTTGTGAGGGTGGAGCCCTCATGAAAGGGATTAGTGGCCTTATAAGAGATCCCAGAGAGATCCCTCACCCTTTCCACCACGTGAAATATTGGTGAGAAGGCAGTCATCCATGAGCCAGGAGTCAGTCAGTGGGCCCTCCAGGCACCAAGTCTGTAGGCACCTGGACCTTGGACTTCCTTGACTGCAGCCCTGTGGGAAATGAATGTGTGTTGTTTACAAACCACCCAATCTATGGCTTATTTCATAGAAGCCCAGTCAGACTCAGACAGGCTAACTGGTGATTAATACAGTCCTGTGCTGGCATCTGAGACAAGACAGGGCCAAGCTGTTCATGGAAAGCACTTAGTTTGCTGGTTTGTGCCTAGTTTCTATTACATCCTTTTGGTTTCTGCTACTGAGCCTAGACTGTTCTGGCTATGTGGCAAAGAAGGATAGAAAAGGTACCTCCATGGATGAGGCTGTGGCTCACCTAGCACTGACAGCAGCCTTATGGTGGAGGCAGGATTGTCTTCATTTTGTCAGTACTAGCCTAGGATAAAACAGCATAGCCTGGACTGGTACCCAGGTCTTTGTCTAAGATTAGCACCCTTTATACTTCCGTGATCTTTTCTGCCCAACTGACTTACCTCAATTATCTTTTCATATTAAACTGAGGGCTAAAAGCAAAACAAGAATATATTCCAAAAGCAATTCAGTTTGCGTCTGTTAATCTTTGCTGAGATCAAGCTCAGAATCATTATTGTCGACCAGAAGGTCTGCAAATGAAGGCTTTCTTCTCCCTTGCTTGCTTGTTGCCTCCTACAGAACTTGGCTGTGCCATTCAAGCGTCCCTCTTTGATAAACAGAACTATGTATCAAGAAAGAGGTATTAATCTTCTTATAATTCTTGCCTCAAAGTAGGTAGGAAAATAGGAAAATTACACTATGGAATAACAATACTACACAAGATAGTATTTTATTGTATCCTTAATACCATTTTCACTGGCAAATAAAATAGACTTATGGGAAGACTCCCTGTACCGCTGGCACCAGGAGACCAAGAATATATATGTGTATTAGATTTTCTGCGTTAGTTTTGATAAAGTAAATTTAGCAATTACTTACTCGCTACTCACTGAGTGGGTGGCGTAATCCTGGAAGGGCCATTCTCAACTGGGATACGGGAAAAGTTTAAACATATTCCCCTTTGCCTCTACTTTCTGCCACTCTATATTGCCTGTTTTAAGGTGCCTAATTCTGGCAATATTCCCCCTAGTACGAAAATATGCTCCCAAGAAGGGATTGACGGGTCCATACATATAGCCATGTATACTGCAATACATGACCATTTTTGCTGACCATTTCCTGTTTGCCCCTTTACATTCTCTGTTAACTATTCTTTACCATTCATTCTGCCCCAGACAATGACGTATGTGGATTCTATCAAAGGGCGCTCTAGCTCCCTGGCTTTATTTTTGGTTTGAGCAATGGCAGTCCCTGGCGAAAGTCTGGATGAAAGGAGAAAAATGAAGCCAAGATATTGAATCACCTGGATACCCCTCTGCAGAGTGCCTCAGTCTTGCTGCCTCCTTTCAGTGAAAGTCACAGCTCCTGGCAAGGTGCCCCTTTTCACATAGCTCTTATGTTCTAGGGTCTGATAACAGCTCCCACCCCCCTAGATCCTTTGGGTCAAAGGGTAGTAATTATCTTGGGGTACTGCATTATCTCTTCTGTTTTGTTAAAATATTCTGCCTACCTCTTTATAACTAATCTCTTTACTAAGCCACTGTGAAATTATCTAATTTTACTGTGCCGTGTTTTCTTCTGAGACCCTGTATGATGCAACCAATAGGCATCTGCATTTTAAAGGAACAAGGCCTGAAGACCCAAGAAAACAAACTTAATATTGATGGTATTTTAATACTGGCTAGACAGAAAGAATTCTAAGTTATATTAATAATCTACTGTCAAAAAAGTTCATTAGTCTACAGTAAACAGCAGTCATTTCGCTCAGGAGTCTGCAGAGTCCTGCTGATCTGGGGTAAAGGGACACATGTGGCGAGGCTGGCTCTTTTGACTGCAGTCAGCAGCAGGGCTTCTAGGTGGCTCTGCTGATCTTGGCTGGGCTCGTGCCCGTGAGCCTGAATGTCTGCTAGAAGGTGGCTGCTCTAGACAGGCCTCATCTCTGAGACAGCCAGGCTACTTGGCTCTGAGACTTGTGGCTTTCCTCTTTCAGCAGGGGAGCCAGACACGTTCGTGTGGCAGTTACAGAGGTCAAGAGGGGAGAAAGCCAATTATGCAGGTGCTTTTCAAGCTACTCTTCAGTTCAGGTCTGCTAACAGCTAACTGGCTTAGGCAAATCTCGTGACCAGATCCAGAGCAGGAACGGAAGCACCCTACAAGGTTACATGGCAAGGGACGAGCCCCCAGGAATCTAGGAAGGTTTGAGGCCACTGATGCCACCAGTTAACCTCAGAGGTTTTCATAGCTGTCTGCTTCTTTACTCCACAAAGGAAGTGGCATTTATCATGAGCCTTGAAAGATGAGTAGATTTTCATCAGACTGGAGAGTGAGATAGCATGTGCAAAGCCTAGAAAGAGCTTGATGTGCTTAGCAAATGGTGGATAAACAATCATGCTTTCCTAAAACTTTATATAAATGGGTCATATGTTATGTACTCTTGTGTCTGGCTTCTTTCATTAAACATTATGGAAGAGTCAATATTATGAATATGTCAACTTTCCCTAAATTGATATATAAATTAATGCAATTTCAGTAAAAAAAAATAGCAGGATTCCTTTTTACAAATGAATCAGCAAATTATAACATTTATATGAAAATCAAACGGCCAGGAATAGACAAACAACCCTGGAGAGCACAGCTGAAAGAATTATACCCTAGATATTTTCCAGTCCAAGAACACGGTATGTCCTTTCATTTACGTAAATCTTATTTCATTTCCTTCAGTAATGTCTTGTGTTGTTTCTGTTTTTTTAGTGTTCAATGTAGAGATCTTAAATAAAGGATGCCAGATATTCCCTTCTAGCTCCTCAGTGTGGCACACACCCAATAGATTGGTAAGAAGAGAAAACAGGGATTTATTTTCTCTGCCTTTTTCACATTGTAATTCAATGAAATGAGAGGACTCTGTTCTGAAAAGGAAAGAGAGTTTGGAGAGATGATAAATCATGAGGGAGTCTTGTCCTCTATCCCTTTCCCTGAAATAAACTTGCCTGTAAGATTGAGATTCTAGATCTGGGAAGGTTGGCAAACTGCTTCCTGTCTGAAAGTTTCTGAGTGCAGTAGGTCCACCGATGAACCCCATGTATGAAGGGTAGAAAACTTGATAGCATGGATATTTACCTGGGATATCTCTTTCTCAATATTCTATGGTCCCCAGATGACTTCGAGAATATTTCATGTCTTCTGAAGCCATGAAGAAAACCTAGGTATTAGATGGGAGGGAAAGCTAAAATGCCAATCAAAAGATTACAGTGCAAAGTGAGGGCCTGGATCATCTGCGTGGAGTGAATGAGGATGTAGCTGCATCGTTGCTGGGATTTAGATGGCAGAAAGCTGCATGGGAGTTAATGGAGAAATGCCAGATGGACCGGTTGCCACCAGCCAGACAAGCACTGGGTGTCATCTAAGCTGGGGAACAGACAGGGTGAGGACTTTAGCTACACATACTAGCATGACCACAGAGGCCAAAAAGTGTGCTGCTTCTTATGCAGTAACGTAAAAGGAATTGTTGACCACCATTTTCCAATTATGGGGGGAAAAAAAGAAAACCTAGTTTTTCACCCTTGAGTTTTGTGGGCTGAGGCAGTAAAGAGCGTGCCCATTTGAGACAAAAGAATTGAATGAGGCCATACTTTACACAGCTTTGACTCACAAGAAGGAGTCTGGACTTTCATGTGGCCTATAGAGTAAGTATTTTCAAGCAGATTGACATGATTGGCTCAGTTTTGTAAGTACACTTGACCCTTGAACAACACAGGTTTGAGCTGCATGGGTCCACTTACATAGAAATTTCTTTCAATAGTAAATATTACAGCACTACATGATTTGCCTTAGTTAAATCCATGGATGCAGAACCGTGGACATGGAGTTAACCATGTATACAGAGGGCCAGTTATAAATTTTATACACGGATTTTTGACTGCTATTACAGTCTACACCCTTGACTCCTGTGTTGTTTAAGGGTCAACTATATTCTCAGTTTGGGATATGGAGAGCAACTTAGGCAGTGCATCACACAGGAAGCTTTTTAGAAATCCAAGCAAGAGTTGCTGAAGACTTAAATCAGGTACTTGACTGTGAAGTTTGTACAGTGGTATACAAGGTATGTTTTAGGAGTAGAAATTCAAATATCTGTTTGAACCTTCTAGGGGCATGAGAAGAGTTGACAACTCTTGTGTGTCATGGTCAGAAAATGAGAGACACAAAGAGGGTCAGGTTTAGGTGCAGAAACATTGCAGTCAGGTTTAGGGGCAGAAAGATTTCATTCAGTTGTGCACATGGATTCGAGGTGTCTATGTCATACTGAGATGAAGACTTGCAATGGGAAGTTAACCATGTAATTCAGGAACTTTGGGGAGTTTGAAGGCTGGAGATAAAGATAAAGCAGATGATTAATTTTTATGTGCCAAAAACTTTCTTAAGGACAAATTTTGGGGGAAAGAGATCTTAAAAAGTCTAATCACCTCTGTTCTCCTGCATTGTCTGAGTAGGTAGTAATTTGTGGGGTCCTGTTGAATTTCTTGTCCCCAGTATGCCATCCAATGCCTAAAGTCTCACTGCTGAAATGTATTGCTTTGTTTCAAAATTGCCTTATCACATGGTGCATTTTAATGCAAATGTTTGCGTAAGTGATACATCATTGAAACCCCATGTCTGCAATAATTTGGAAAGAAGGAAAACTGGAAAATACTGATAGAAAAAGAAGAGACAAGAATGGAGGCTACAATTATACCTGTTCTTAATATTTTGGTAAAGTCTTCTCTGCAAATAAATCTCAGGAACCATGCCTCAGAGTCAAAGATACTCTCATGGTAATCTACAGTGTCTGAGTTTTCAGTCACTTTTTCAGCTTTGTGTATTTTCATCTTCTGATATGGGCCTTTGTTCAGCGTAAACTCAGCTACATCTTTGGCTCCTTTGTGTTTGAAACCCTCTCTGGGAGGCACATCCTTAGTATGTAATATACATAACTGCAACCCTGCTATGTCTCCACATCCTTGGAGGCTCACTGTCAGACTTTTTCAGAAAGCTGAAGTGCATTTGGATACAAAACCAAGTGCAGTAGAGGCTTTGCTCAATTGACCTGAAAAGGATGGTGACTTGGAGGGGAAGAATAGCTATAAACTCTAGATTATTTCAAAATGTTGTTTCTGAGACACAGGAAAGTTAAGTCATTTTTTCAGAGACCCAACAAACTCTTCTTAAAATCCCAGCTTATCCCATGTGTCACAGCCACGAGAACTTGAGTGTCTCTGTGCCACAGTTTCTAAATATGCAAAATGAGGATAACAGGCTTGATCAATGAACGGCGGGTGTGTAATGCCCGTGGTGACTTGTCCAAAATAACGAGTCTCTGACCTTCATTCCTGTGCTGAGTTCCCTGAAACACACCTCCTTCCATGTCTTCGGATAGAAGGATGGGGCTCAAAAGAAGGCACACGTGAAAGAGGAGAGGCCATCACATGAACTTGAAATGTTGGGCAGGAAGGGGATTGAAATGTGCACTGAGACCACGACTGTGCTCAGGTTGGATAATCAGGCGTCTGCACATCAGTCCTTACTGCTCAGCCAGCTGCACATCCGACAGAGCCTCCCCAGGAGGAGAAGAGAATGAGTCACCACACACTGCATCTGAGGGAAAATGAATCCAGGCAGTGGCTACAATTTTCTGTTGAAAATGACTTCCTCTGCCCTCACGGTGGGCTTTCTGATCTTCTTGGGCGGCATCCGTAATACAGCGTGTTATACACGAAGCATATCATTGCATTCCCATCAGTTTAACAACAGTCTCTGGTGGTGTTTGGGGAAGGATGTGTAGACGTTAACCAAAACCACAGAGAAAGGATGTTGTCACTTTCCCATGACATGTAAGAAAAACATGGATATTTTGATGTGTCCAGTTATGTGCAAACTCAGCAGCGCTGAGGCAGAGATCAGTTTTCAAAGTGCTACTGCATTGAGTAAATGACATCTGACTACAAAGAAAGTAATAAACTATGTTTTCAAGTGTAACTGTTGAAGCAGATCACACGTGATGTATGTGTGTGTGTGCACGTGTGTCCTTTTCAAGCATTTTTGCTTGCATTTAATTTAATATTGGGAAAAAAAGTTTTTTTTATCTCCTACTCATTAATACTATGTTTTTAAACATCTTTTCACTTGATTCCAAGTTATTCATAAATAAGCAGCTAGAAAACAGAATATCTGATGGCAACAAATACATACATTTACATGTTTTATAGAACAGTGTTTGCTATGGGCATTAGAAGCCACACCTTTGCACTCCAATTTCTGGAACCTCACACCATCGATCTCTCCTCTGAGGAATGAGTTACTGAAGCTGTCTCTTTTGTGGACATTTCATATTCATAAAGTGATGGCTTTCTCCTGGCAGGCCTTCTCCTCACTCAGCTAAACTGGAAGTCATTTTTTCTGAAGAGAGCCTCTCACTATTGGAACAAACTGAACAAGAACTCACATCACGCATAAAAAGCTTTTGGAAGAGACCTGAGATTGGCTCTGGGGTGGACATAATTCAAATGCAAATGCATTTCATCAGTAGTTTGCCTTGAATGCCAAATCTTGGAGCAAAAGGAGAACTAACTACTGATCATTTGCTCTTTTTCACCAATAAGAAGGATGCCAACAATAGAACCAATATTTTTTTTTTCAGAACAGTGCCATAAGAGGTTTGAAGAAAGCTCTATATTGGTCAGTCCATCATTGCAGACAGACATTACCAACAATACCCAATAAGCATTTCACATTGACCCTGACTTACAAAAATAAGGAAAAATAATTGACTATATTTATATATACTAAGAATTAAAATATGTAATATAAAAAGGATAAAATAACCATATTTGTCCTGTATCTAAAAACAGAACTATTAACATTTTTGATGTATTTATTTCTAGATTTGTTGTTGTTTTTTGTTTGTTTTACTAGTATTGCTTATAGAGTTGTGATTTAGCAACCTGCATATTTTTTGACTCCAATATCAGATAAATCTCTTCTTAAACATATCTTCTAGTATTTGCATACTATTCTGTAAGGTGGCTATTCTAGAATTTACTTACTAGTTTCCTCAAGGAAAATGAGACGTTGAGATACTTAAAAATATCCTTTTAGGATTATTTCTTTATAATAGATTCCCTAGAAGGGGAATTAACAGCTTAAAAATTATGAGCACTTATCAAGGCTTTTGATAAAAAAGTGCAAAATGGCTTTATAGTCCCCACAGCAGTATGTACAAAGATCCACTTCCACAAAACGTTGCTGCACCTCTTGGTTCCTTCCAATTCCCCTGTACCAGTGGTCCTCACCTGGATGTGGCCGTGCCCCTCCTCCCAGGGGATGTTTCATAAGCCTGGAGACATTTTGTTTTCCACAACTAGGGAAGTGCTTCTGGCATCTAGTTCACAGAGGTGAAGGATGCTGCTAAACATCCTCTAGTATCCAGGACAGCCCTCCACATCAAAGAATTATCTGGCCTAAATGTACATGACTCCTTTCTTCATAGCTCCGGTTGAAAATTACAGTTGATCCTGAACAACACGGAAGTTAGAGGTGCCGACCCTCTGTGCAGTTGACACATTGCGTGTAACTTTACAGTCAGCTCTCTGTTTCCCTGGTTCTGCATTGTCTGATTCAAGGCAGCCTTGGATTGTGTAGTGCTATAGCACGTATTTATAGAAAAGGTCTGCATAGCGGACCAGCACAGTTCAAACCCATGTTGTTTGAGGGTCCACTGTAATTGCCTTGATTGTTGCAACAGGAAAATTTTGGTTGAGAGAAAGTGCTAAGCAAGATCTTCTGAGAGAAGGATATTGCATTAAAAGATGCCTATTTGTCAGAAAGCATAAGACTCATAATAAATAACCAAACTATCTCCAGACATTGCTGAATGTTCCCTAAGGAACAAAGTAGCCACTAGTTGAGAACCACTGATTCATAGTGATCATAATGCCTTGCTCTTACTTGGTGCTTAATAAGTAGTTTTTGATAGATATATGAATTAATTATTTCAATTATGGCTGTTTGTTAATTTATTGAGATATTGATTCATCTCTCCTTCCCCAAAATAGTAACTTGCATATTTAAATGCAATTCATGTATTTAACTGAAAACTGAGCAATGAAAACCTCTAAATTATTGAAACGCACAGAAATTATTATGTTTACTAAGTGAAACCAGCCAGCATTCCTGGTAGACAAACAAGCAGGTTTTTTTTCTGGAGAGAATAATTGAAGTTCAGGAATTTGGACTGATTTATCCAAGGTCACACAACAATTTCCATGCTGGAGCAAAATGGTACTTTCTTCTCATTGAGGACACAGATGGAGCCATGTTCACATTTGCCATTCCACCAGTATCAGCTCCCTACCACCGCCCTCCCCCTGACTCTATCCCTTGCTATAGAAAGGCCCCACTGAGAACAAGGACTGGATCTTCCATCTCTTTGTATTTTCCACAAAGCCAAGCATAGTGTCTTGTATAAAATAAATATTACAATAAATGTGATGTAAATGAATAATGTTTCCATTTACTCAGGATCTAATTTCCTTTCTATGTCTAATCAGAATCCTTATCTCTCAGCTGCTATAGATCACAGACATCATTGACTACAATGGAGATTGGCCAAGGCTCTAGATTTATGGTTCTAGGAGTCAACAAGGTACAAGTCTCTGCACTCCAGATGGTGTTTTGGATGGATGTTCCATGAAGTTGTTATTTAGAAACCTGGCAGCATCATTCGCAAAGTAGGGAATCACAATTGGCATTTTTTTTTTTTTTTTTAGCATTTTGTTGCTTAATAGATGGTCTCAAAGTAATTATGTGCCAAGGTCTGGGCAGCAATACTGGAGACTAGTTTGCCCCGACAGGCTTTGGTGAGAGTGTCTGGCTGACTGGCTGTTTTCTTTGATATTCAACTCAACAAATATTTATTGAGGCTATATTCTCTGCAAGACACATGGCTAGGCACAGTAAAAGGCAGAGCCACAGTGTAAGATATATCACCAAGCATTGAAAGAAGCTAAAAAGCTTGTAAAGGAGAGAAATACATAAATCAGCATAAATAAAGAGTAGGCTCTAATTAGATCCATGAGAGAGGTATAAGTATGGACCTGTGGGGTCAGAGAGGAGATTGATCAAGACTGGTTGAAGACCCAGGAAAGACAACAAAGAAGCTGGCATTTGGTTTGGGCATTGATGGATGAGTTTTTGACATGCAGAGAGAAATTCAAAAAGCGACATGAGCAGATTCACAGAGATTAGGAAGCCCAGGACATGTTCAGTATCTAATAATAGTAATAATATCATAGCTAATATGCATTAGAATCTTACTATTTTCAAATGTATTTGACTAAATTTTGTATTCTTTATTGTTAAAAATGGAACCAGCATATGGGCAGAGGATCTGAATAGATATTTGTTTCAAAGGAGACACACAGCTTACCAATAATCACATGAAAAAATGTTCAGCATCACTAATTATCAGGAAAATGCAAATTCAAAACCACAGTGAGATATCATGCAACACCTGTTAGAATGGCTGTTATCAAAAAGACAAGGAAAAACAAATGTCAGAGAAAATGTGAATGAAGAAAAGGGAACCTTCATACACTACTGATGAGACTGTAAATTGATGTAGTCACTATGAAAAACATTATGGCAATTCCTCAAAAAAATGAAGACCAGTGCTACCATATGACTTAGCTCTTCTAATTTTGAGTATTTTTCTGAAGAACCTAAATTAATTAGAAAAGGTACATGAACCCCTATGTTCATTGCAATATTGTTTATACTAGCCAAGATATGGAAAAAACTTGAGTGTCCATTGATGGATAAATGGATAAAGAAGATTTGGTATATGTATACACAATGGAATATTAGTCAGTCATAAAAAGGAGTAAAATCCTGCCATTTGAGATAGCATGGATGGACCTTGACAGTATTATGCTAAGTGAAATAAGTCAGAGGGAGAAAAGACAAATGCCCTATGATTTCATTAATATGTGGAATATAAATCAAAGAAGAAAACAAAAAAGAACTCAAACAAACGAAATAAAAAGAAAATCATAGATACAGAGAACAGATTAGTGGTTACTGGAGGGGAAAGGGATTGGAGGGTGGGCAAAATGGGTAAAGGGAGACAATGGTATGGAGTGGAACCTAGACTTGTGGTGGTGATCATTCTGTAAGATATTCCGATGCTGAACTATAATGCTGTACACCTGAAACTAAACATTTGGCATTGGAGTCAGTTTATCAATAAGGCACAGTGCTTAAGACCCATGATACTTTTAGGTGTCTATAAAAATGTTTTAATTTCTTTTATAATCAGAAGGAAAAATAATATAATCCTGCTTGGATTGTATTTGTCTTTAAACCAATGTACTCATAGAATACAGTTTTAAATACTATTTCCACAGTGGAAGGGTCCACAGAGGCTAATGTGCCCACAAAGGACATAATGGCTCCCCGAGTGAAACCATCTTTGACTCCTCGCATTTCTTTGTTTCTACCTCCAAACTATATTCTAAATCTTTCCTTTATCTGTGCTTCCATTGTCTCAAAGACAAACCACCATGATCCCTCCCATGGATTGTAATACTAGCTCTTAACCAGTTCTCTGCTTTTCCTCTTGTCTCCTAAAATCCATTTTCTACACAACTGCCCAGGGAACTCTGATCATTTCTCTGCTTAAACAGCTCCAGTTTCCTAGGACACTGAAAATATCATTTCATCATCTTTGCCAGAGGGCCCTGCCTACCAACTTCAATTCAGTTTGGATTATTCTCAATATGACCACTGACTTGAACACCTAGGTGTCTTTTCCCTCTTCACTGAATATACCTGCCTCAGAAACTGTTCACTTTTGATTCCTTCCACCTCTAAGGTCCCCACCCCCACCCTCTGTTTTGGATGACTTTCGTTTCCCAGTATTAAATCTCAGTGCACATGCAACTTCCTCGGAGAGTTTTTCCATGGCCACAAAATCAGACACTCCTGTATATTACCCTATTTTAATTTTTAAATGGCATTAATCAATATATAGATTTCAATATATTTATTTGCAGATTTGTTTATGGTCTGTCTTCCTTAACCAGAAGGTGAGTTACATGAGAAGAATGACTGTAGTGTCCACAGATTTTAGAAAAGTACCAGGCAGATAGTATACACTCAATTATATATTTATTCACTGGATGTAAGTTCAGTGCCTACAACATACATGGCAATGGAGTACAGTGTGGAATAGAATAAATTTAGTTTTTGCACGTAAGGAGCTTACAATCTAGCAGGATTTGCATTTGTTATCTAAATAAATCCTTGCAAGGCATAATGTAGGAGATACTACTATTCCATTTTCCTGAAGGCTGACCCTGGAACTTAGAGAAGTTAATTCTTAGGATTTGAACCCAAGAAGCTCATCTTCAGAACTTGACCCTTAACAGAGCATTAAGTTCCTCTCAATAATAAGTATACTTGTCCTGAGTTTGGGTAATAGTTGGATATGTAAAGCTAAATATTTTGAAGTGCCTTGGATACCAAGGCTGAGAAAACTTTTCCTAAGTGAGAAGACAATGAAAGTTTGTTGGAAGGTCTTAAGCAGACGTGTGTCTTAGAAAGGATGCCCTGGGAGTGGTACAGGAGGTCTACGGGAAAAAGGGAGATAGGAGGTAGGATAAGAGTTAGAAGGCTATTGCTATGGTTTGTCAACCACTCACCATATTTTAGGAACTTAATAGCAGTTCAAAATTGTATGCTGTTTGCACACATTTCCTTAATAACAGCTGCTGGATGAAGGAAGGTTCATTTTATGCATTTATTGAGGACAACTCTCAGGCAGAAAACTTTCCAATTCTATTCTGGAAATATCTATTTTAGATATTTCCAAATGAAAATTACTAGTAGCCTCTGTATCCAAGGGTGATTATAGCTGTTCTCTAAACAATTATCAACTTGTGGCCACAGATAATGTTTACTGTGGCTATGCTGTCTTGAAATAGCTTTGTATTCCCTCCTTCAGATTGATTATAACTACTCAATATTCATTCATTCATTTCTTAATTCATTAATCACACACTCATGGAACACGTTGTGTGTTCAGGAATGCTCAGCTGCAAGTTTAGTGACGGAGATGGACCTGTTCCCTGGTGAAGGAAAGTTTCTTGAGTCTGTATTTACTATAACCAGAATAAGAACACTTCTCCCTGTCTCCCCTGCTACCACTCTGGACCACCCCATCTCATCTGTTTTTTTCTAACAGCCTTATAATTAATCTCTCTCCTCTTACATTTCTCCTTATTCCCTCTACGTAGCAACCAATGTGATTCTTCTAACATGTAAATCAGATGAGTCTACTTCTTGTTGAAAGCCTACAATGGCTCCCCATTACACTCAGAGGAAAGGTCAGACCTTTTAGTGGTCTACCACATCTCATGTACTCTATTATGGATCTTATCTCCTGCTGCTCTTTCTCACTCGCCCGCATACCATGCACTCTTCTCCAGCCACACTGACTCTTTATTGCTCCTCAGACACTCCATGCATCCTCCAATGTTAGAGCATTTGCACTGCTAAACTTTCCTGGCATCTACCAGCTCCTAACATCCAACATAACGTATCTTTTATAATATTATTGTCTGTCCCTCTCTTGTTGTTTGCCTCCCTCCACAAGGGCAAAGCCTTCCTCTATTTTGTTCACTGCTGATTTTTCATTCATTCAGAATTGTATTGACACATAGCAGGTGCTCAAAAATATGTATTGGATGAATAAATAAATAAATATGACATAGTCAATGCAACATGGTGACCTATATGAACAAAGTGTTCAAGGGAGTGGATCAAAGACTGGAGACTCAACTGGAAAGAACTGTGGGGAGAATTCTGGGGCAAATATCTACCTTAAACCGAATATCCAATATCCTGATTCACTGAGACACATTTGAAGGTAAGAATGATTAAGGTTGTTGAACATCCCCACGTTAAAGAAAGGAAAAGGGCCCTAGACAAATTCCAAAGACTGTCCACCACTGGCTGCCCTTTTGTATCCACACCAACTCCATTTCTAGCTGACTTGTCACAGTGCTTTCATATCCTTTAGGCAATGGAGGATCATTTTCCGTCATGAATAAACAGAAGCTTGGCTTACTGCACTAATGCTTGTTTGTTCATCACCTTCAGTGTTTGTTACGGATAACTTGGTGTTGAGTTGTCTTAATATGTGGGCTGGAAGGTAATATACAAGGCCCAAGAAGGCTCTCCCTTACCTCCAAATATTCCTCCTACGAACATTTTATGAAATCTTAACATTTTATCAGGAGGACAAGTATTTCTTTGTGATTTTTTTTTTTTTTTTTTTTTTGCCTCTGTTAAAGTGTACATACTTATGGTAAGGTTAGCCTTGATCTAGTCATCCTTTGGAGTGAATATTTTATTAAGCATTTTCAACCAAGAATTGAAAAAGAAGATGCTGATGGAGTAGGGAAGGTGAGATGGAGGAGAAATAGAGTGTGGAATGCTAATTGAAAATGACTACCTTTCAAGGAATATCAAAATAGAATATGTCTGTGTATTTTAGAGGTGAAGAGCATAGGGCTATTTTAAGCAATGTCGATGATGCCAAATGAAGAGAAAAGAGTTCTCAGCAAGGTGGCAAATTGTAAGGACACTGAAAACAATTCTTGCCTACTACAGAGTTCAGCTTGGGTCCAGCCTTGTCCTAGTTCTAGTGCAAGGGGGCCTCACAGTGCAGTGGACAGGGCACTGGGCCCCAGACTGTGTCCTGATCTTCACCCCTTTCTATTTCTATTTTCATCACTTTGAACTGTGATTTCTTCATCTACATAGCAGAGAAAACACTGTCTATCTTCTTTTCAAATGTTAGGATCAAATGAACCAACTGAAGGAACAACTATGTAAAACATCTAGAAATTTAAGAAGACGCTTCCCAAAGGAGAGGAAGAAGGAATGTCAGAGTGACCCGAAGGGTGTTTTCGCATTACGTTTGTTCCCTCTGCATGCCCCATGAGGTTTCTCGGACACTCTGATTTTTTAAAAACCTGTTTTTTATTATGATAAATGTTAAACATACACAAAAGTAGGAGGAATCGTGTAATAACTTGCCATTATCTATAACCTAGCTTCAACAATGATCAGTATATAGTTTAACTTGTTTCATCTACACCTCCCCACCGCGTACTCTTTACTGGTTACTAATTTTTACAGCTTTATTGAGATAACAGTTACATAACATAAATGCATACATTTTAAGTGTACAAGCCAATGAGTTTTTGTAAATTTACAAAGTCGTGCAGCCATAAGCATAATATAGTTTTGAACATTTCCATCACCCAAATAAGTTTTCCCTATTCTGTGTGCAGTCAATTCCTCTTTCCACTCTCAGCCCCTTTATCAGGTTGAAGAAGTTCCTTTTTAAAACAGTTATTTGAGTTTTTATCATGAATGGTGGTTGAATTTTGCAAAATCCCTTTCTATACATCTATTGAGATTTTTTTCCTTTTATTCAGTTAGTATCATGTGTTACAATAGTTGATTTTTGAAAGATAAACTAATTTTGCATTACTGAGATGAATCCCATTTGGTCATGGTGGGTAATCTTTTTTAATATGTTGCTGGATTCAGTTTTCTAAGTTTTTTTTTTAAAAAAGGATCTT
Source organism: Camelus ferus (assembly GCF_009834535.1). NCBI lineage: Eukaryota > Metazoa > Chordata > Mammalia > Artiodactyla > Camelidae > Camelus > Camelus ferus. The sequence goes on along the minus strand of NC_045701.1, from coordinate 74,475,529 downwards.
TGCATTTCTGTTCACGAAGGATACTGTTCTGTACTTTTCTTTTTGTGTAATTTGTTGGGCATTGGTGTCAAGAAAATACTAGACTCATAGAATGAGTTAGAAATTGTACCTTCCTCTATTTTTCAAAGGAATTTGTGAATTTTTGGTACTATTTCTTCTTAAAATATTTACATGAAAGCCATCAAGCTTGGGCTTTTATTGTGGGAAGTTTTTCGTTCTTTTCAAAGTGGGTTTGCCATTCCTAGGTAAGGCTTTCTCTTTCTCTCTGTCTCAGCAATTGGCAATACTCCAGATGGTGGCTGTTCTGAGGAAGATTTTTAATTGCTAATTCAACTTCTTATTTTATACTTATTCATTTTCTTATTGAGTCAATTGTGGTTATTTATATCTTTTTAGAAATGTCTCCTTTTCATCTAAGCTGACTAATTTGCTAGTATAAAGTTGTTCTTAGTAGCCCTTCTAACATTAAAATGCTAATATCTGTAGGATTGGTAGTGATGTCTCCTCTTTCATTCCTGATTTTGTCAATGTGTGTCTTGTATCTTTTTTCTTGGTCTACCCGAAAGTTTGTCAATTTTGTTGATCTTTTCGACCAATAAACCTTTGGTTTCATGTATTTTCTCTATAACTTTACTGCTTCCATGTCATTGATTTCTGCTATTATCTTTATTATTTCCTTCTTTCTGCTTGCTTTAGGGATATTTTACTTTTTCTAGTTTTCTAAGATGAAATCTTAAGTAATTGGTTTGAAACCTTTATTCTTTTTGACATAGGAATTTAAAACTATGAATATTCTTCTAAACACTGCTTCAGTGTCATCCAGTAAAATTAGTAGATTGTGTTCTCATTTTTAATTATTCAAAGTCATACTCTTTCCCCTTATGGTTTTTTCTTTGACTTATGTGTCATTTAGCATTATTCTGTTTGATTTCCATTTGTTTAAGGATTTCCAACATTTTTCTGTTATTAATTTCTAATTTAATTTCCATTGTCATTGGATAACATACTTTGGATTACTTTAATTCTTTTAAAATTTATTGGGGCTTGCCAAGTCTCAATAGCCTAGTATATGATTTATCTTACAGACCTTAGAGAATGTTCCATATGTGCCTGAAAAGAATGTCTATTTTGCTGTTGTTTGGTGGGATTTTCTATAAATGTCAGTTAAATCAATTAGGTTGATAGTGTTATTCAGGCATTCTCTGTTCTTGTTAATTTTGTTTTATTGTTCTATCAATTATGGAAAATGGGGTATTTAAGTCTCCAAATATTTTTTTTTTCAAAATTATTTATTTCTCTATTCAATCCTGTCCATTTTTACATCATATATATATTGAGGCTCTCTTATTAGGTTCATTTATATTTATAACTGCTTATTTTCCTGGTGATTGATTACTTCTATCATTAAGTATTTTTTTTTTAAACTTAAAAGCATTTATCTTTGTAGGGGGAGTTTTTGTGTATTAAAGTCTATTTTACTATTTAGCCACTCCAGCTCTCTTACGATTATGATTTCATGTTTTACATTTTTAACTTTTTATTTTCAAACTGTTTGTGTTTTCAAAATTAAAGTGTATCTCTTATGGACAGAAATTAGTTGTGTCTCTTTAGGTTTATATGTTCTGATAATCAGTGCCTTTTAGTTGGCATGTTTAGTCCACTTATTTTTAATACAATTATTGATAGAGTTGTATTTACATTTGGCATTTTGCTACTTTTCTTCATGTGTCTGTTTTCCTTATTACTTTTTTTTAGTATTCTTTTTTTTAAATAAATTTTTTTAGTGTACTGTAATTATTTTGTTGGTTTTTATCTTTAAACTTTTATTTTAGTTCTTTCCTCAGTGATCTTTCTTGGGATTACAATATGCATGCTAATTTATCACAATCTACTTCAGGTTAATCTGAATGTAATTCCAGTTAAATACAGAAATTTTTCTTCAATTTAGTTCCACTTCCTCCCTTCTCTCTGTGCTATTATTGCTACATATGTGTTATAAATCCAACAGGACAGTTACAATATTAAAATTGTTTATAAAACTTTAAGTCTGTCTTTAACATATATATACATATATTTCCTTTATATAGTCATTTATATATATTTATATAAAACCCTTTCCAGTGTTTTCATGTCTTTGTGTAGATTTAGTTTAACTCTTGGTATCATTTCTTTAGTATTTCTCATAAGGCAAGGCTCCTAAAAAAATTCCCTCAGTTTTTGTTTTCCTTATCATGTCTATACATAGCTTAACATGGAATTCTCAATCAACAGTTACTTTTTCAGTAGTTTGACCATGGCATTTCATTGCCTTCTTGACTCCATAATTTTTAATGAAAATTGAATCATTTAATGGTATTTTTTATTTCCTGGCTGTGATGAATTATTTTTCTCTTGATGCCTTTAAGATTTTTCTTTGGCTTTCAATAGTTTTACTAGGTTGTGTTTAGGTATACAATTTGGGAGTTTGTATCTTACTTAGTTTGTTGAGTCTCTTGTATCTTTAGATGGAGTTTTTCATCAGATTTGACAAGTGTTCAATCATTCTTTATTTAAATTATATTCTAACCTTTTCTATCTCTCTTCTCCATTTAGGACTTTCATTGCACATATGTTGGTATGCTTTTGATGTTGTCCCATAGGCCTCTTAGGCTCTGTTCAATTTTTTTCATTTTTTCCCTCTGTTCTTCAAACTGGATAAATTCTTTTAACATATCTTCAAGTTCACTGATTCTTCTATTATTTCAGATTTGCTATTTAGCACCCCTACTAAATTTTCATTCTGTGTTGTTTTATTTTTCAACTCCTAAATTTCCATTTTTAAAAATTTCCATCCCCTTGTAACAATTCCCTATTTGTTGACTTATTGTCATCACACTCCCTTTTAATTACTTAAGAAGAATTTCTTTAGTTCTTTGAACATGTATGTAACAGTTCCTTGAAAGTCTTTACTTGATAAGCCCAAAATGTCAGCCTACTCAGAAACGATTTCTTTTTATTTCTTTTTTCCTGGGAATGGGATATGATTTTTGTTCCTTTCCATGTCTAATAATTTTGTTGCTGTTGCTGAAATCAGACATTTTTGGTAACATATTGTAGAAACTCTGGATTGTAATCCCACTCAGACTGTTGTTACTGTTTTTTGTTTGTTTAGTAACTTACCTGAACTGTATTTGTGGACCTTGTTTCCCCACATCATGTGGCTACTAGTGTCTTTGTTCAGTACTTAAGAAAAATGTTTTTGCTTTTGCTTTTGCGCCTGACTACCTAGGAGTCACATCTTTGTTTTTCTATAGCTTAATAGTCAGCCAGTGATTGGTCAGAGGTTGTGCTCAAATACCTCAAGCCAAAATTTTCCACTCTGTGTTGTTGGATATGATTTTGTCCTGAGGAGTACATACAAAGTTCAGGTAATTAAAAAATTTCCCCAGATTTTACCTTTTGCTGCGCTCTCTCCTGTCTCCTGTGCAGTTTTATGCAGTACCAAGCTCAGCCAGGCATGTGTGGCTAGAGCAGGCTCTCACCAATCTTTCTCGTGCAGGTGTGTGGAGGGCTTAACGAGGCACTCTGTAGATGCCTTGTTTCCAATACATCCCTGTAAAATTTCTGTCTAGTTTGCTCTCCCACTGCTTGTCCTAGCCAGGACTATAACCTCAGGCTAACTGAGCCTCTTGTCTCCCCAATTCATTGCCACTTAAATTCATTTGCTTCCCAATTCACGTGCCATTTGTCATGATTTGTAATAGATGATGCCACTGGCTGGGGGATCTTTTTGTGTTCTGATACAAATTAAGGCATCCCCTCCAGAAACAAAGCTGCTTGTTTTAAGCATTGCTCTGCATTGGTAGTGTCACTCTGCAGATTTAGCTGGGGTGAGGGATGGGAGGAGCACACACCCTCACTGTTATTATACAGTCTCTGCTTTTTTTCTTTTTTAAAAGAATACATACTTATCAATTTGGTGTACTGTTTTGGTCAATTTTGATAGGTCTGAATTTTTCCACTTTTATAGTATTTTTGTGGGGAGAAAAGTTACTGAACTTTTTCTTCTGCTATACCAGTGCCTGGCCTCTTTCTAGGTTCTTATATGCCTCTCCCTCTCCTATTTTGAACCATTGACAGTAGGAGCCAGTCTTACTGACTGAAGTGTTCCCTATACTTAAAATTTGTGCTCACGTGAGGAAAATCTGCAATAATATGTGTGAAGTTATAACTCGCAGGAGAGATATTTTTAAAAGGTAAATCTTTGTATGGATCTAGATAGCAATGTCCATACCTATAAAGTACTTTATGCAATCATGACTACCTAGATTCCACTAATTTCTCCTTAATTTTATTTTATTTTATGTGCAATGATAAAGAAGTTGAGTAAGTGAAAAGATAAAAACCATTTGCCTACTTATCCATTATATTGTTCTTTTTAGTCTAGGATCACCAGCTGGTTTGCCCAGAGTATCCAAGTGATAGCACTAAAAATTTCCACCTCCTGGGAAATCCACCCTTTCCAGACAGATTGGGATAGCTGCTCTCCCCAGTTATTATTCCCTCTTTGGAGCCCTGCATTCTAGCTGCAGCTAACCTAACTCTTTTTTAAAGCCAGGCCTGCCTACAGGCATGGAAAAACTGTAAGAGCACTAGCTAAACTGTGCAATCAATTTCAAACTTTTTGCTTATGTGATGTTTGCAAACATCCCATTGGCCAAAGCAAATCACACGGCCAGACCCAACATTCATGGGATGGAGAGATAAACTATGCCTTTACTCTGAGGATTAGCAAAGTCACATGACAGGGGCTAGACATACAGTGGTGAAGTACTGTGAACAACAGTATGAACTTCTACACTGTTTTCCCTGAATCAGCCTGAACACCGAGACTGTGCTCTGTGCCTAGGATATTGAGCTGGCTCAGGCATGTAAGTAGCCATGTGGCTTTAGGCAAGTCACTTTACATCTTTGGTATCTAAATATTCTCATCTGTAAAGTAGATATAATAATGGTATCTCTTTCATAGGATTGTTGAGAATGTTAAATAAGACTATTCAAATGAGGTGCCTAGCACTGTGCCTACCATGGTGCCACACACCTCCTAGCATATAATAGGAGACAAGTAAATGTTTGTTGAATGAGTGAAGAGACTATGAAATGGAAGAGGAGGATCTTAGAAATATGCAAATGCATATCCTAAATTGTTGGTAGTATGAGAGATGGACTTGGGAATGGAGAAGTCAATTGGGAAAGTGAATCAGAGCTTAGTTGTGGTGAAAGAAAACATATTGAATGTTTGCCCATGGGCAGAATTAGGGCATTTATCCAGCAAATCAGACTCTATGATGAATCATTTCACTTCACAAAGAAAACTTCTAAATATTAGACAGGAATACCTGTTGTAGTAAACACTTCTGGTGCTGCAGCTGTGGTGGTCATGTCTATGTGAGCTCAGCTTTATCTCATGCCCACTTACCTTACCTTAATTGTATATCATGCACTTTCTTTTTTCTCTCTGAGGGCCTTTTACAACATCATGGGAAGATATACCAGAAGTAACGGGAGTTATTGCCCATGGGACAATTCTCAACCAGTGGGGATAAGAGTCCATGGATAAACATTTCAGCCTCCCGTACTTCAGAAGGTATTTCATAGTCTAATCAGGAGGTCCCAACAGAATTGAGCACTAGTTGCAGAAAGCATCCTGATAATTGGCTTTTTCTCCTTACTCTTCTCACTCTTTCCTTCCTCTCTCCTAATTCCTGGGATTCTTCCAAAATAAACTTAACAGCATACTCTCTCAGGTTCTATTTTCAGAAAAATCCAAGCTAAGGCATATATATTTTTGACCTCTTTATTTTTTTTTAATGTCCTAGTCTGCCTCTCCCTATATCTGTCTTGTGCTACTACCTGGAATAAACATTTCTATTTGAGAGTTAATGTTTATTTATGCTATGCTGTTGTACCAGTCAAAATTTTCTTAAAGCTCAACTGACAGTACTTTGTATTATGAAAACTGTAGGGGTTTTTTTATTTTCAAAATATAAATCAAATTATAATATAAAAATTAAATTTTGAAATGATTTTTTTCAAATTATAAAAGCACCTTGGGAATGCTGATAACTCTCTTAAGGAAAGTGTCTTCCCTCTGGTTAAGATTTAGCAATCTATCTGATCACATTAATATCTTCCTGAAAAAGTTGTCTCAGAGAACAAGAAGAATACTTTAATGTTTTCTGGCAAATTGTTGGCCTTGAGTAATACATAGCTATGGAAAGGACTAAAAGAAAATAATATTTATTTCAGTGGAATCCTTCCTGCAAGCATATTTCAATAATCTTTCTGGTAAAAGTTCAAAATTCTGTTATTAGTTTTCATTGTGGTCTTTGTATAATGGACTAGCCCATGGAAATTCTATAACTGGAAGCCAATCTATGATGAATTCCTTATTGAATAAATGAGGAAACTGGGAAGGAAATGATTTTCTTGAGAAATTATCTTGAGAAGGAAATAGTTCCCCAAAGCTCCTCAACTGACTATCACTTGAATTCCAGACTCTTAACTCTTCAGCTAGTTTTGTCTTCCATATTTTTCCAACTGACTTTGCACCTTAAACATTCCCAATTTAAGGTGCAGCTGCACAAAAGATCTACTCTTTATGTAATTATGCCTCAGAAACTCTCTATTTTGTCTACTGAAGAATTATCTCTTTTTATTTTGCTCTTAGTCTCTCACTGACCTACTGGGTTTTCAACTGTTTTGCTTCCTGAGTCCACCCTCATCTGGGATCTTACACTTGATGCCCTCGGTTCCCTCCCCACAGCATGCCCTGCTTTGCCTTCTGAAACTCTAGACAGGCCTATGTCTTAGCACCTCAGTCTGAAAGAGATAGTTTGGGCACTTGTTACCTTGTTTTTGAGATGAAACAAAACATTTTCAGAATAATAGTTTACTCACAAGTTCATACTTACTGATAACCAAAGGAAATGGAAAACTGAGATGTTCCTTTTTCCATCTTCAATGTTTTGACTCATTTTAACTTGAAAAGCTTCGCCAGATACCACTCCTAACTCTCTCATCCTTTCTTCATTCCTGCCTGTATATAGACAGTCTCTTCTCTAACTGATCACTTTAGAATGAGGTTAACATGTTACTATGCCCCTTAACCTTCCTACAGTCTCACCCTGGAATCTGTCTGTCTGTAGAATGCCCAAATTCTGCTTTTCTCCTTTGTTAAGTGAGATACCCATCTGTGTTCACTGCTGCCAGTGGCTCTGATTGGGAAAGTTTGAGTAATTCTAGGATGCTATATCAAGAAATCAATCAGTGATCTATCTTTGAGCGATATTCTCCAATATATTTATCAGTAACAAGGGGGAATGTTCTGATCGCCATATACTCAACTTATGAACTTATTGTTTCTAAAAAAACCCAACAAAATCTCCTAAAATCTCAACAGAAAATGAAGAAAGGGCTTTAAACTTTTTCTTTTGTTAGAAACATAAAAACCTCAAGAAAAACAATGGTCATGGGAATGATTAATAATAAAAACAATAATTAACTATTCCTAAATATTCAATTGACCAGGAGGTTTGGAAAAACTGCAGTATTCTGAGGGTTAGAGCTATAATTGGGTAAATGTAGTTATTTAAGTGGAAGGAGATGAGACTAACCCAGGAAATTCCCTACTGAAGGCTATTATTTCAGTATTTAATACTGAAAGATAGTACAGTATGTACTTTAAAGCACTCATTTACCAAAATGTTACAAACATATTAAAAACATTTTTTATTAATATACAAGGGCTTTTTAAAATTCTTACCACATTTCTCAAAAGTAATCTTAGTTCTTTCAAAAATCCTTTGATTCTAGAAATTAGCAAGCACATTATTTCTCCATAAGACAACATAGCCCTTTAATTTCTGCAACTCATGTTGTAATACAAAATAGCAGAGTTTCTGATCTTATGACTGTCAGGATTATTAATTACATGCAGTGGTAGAAGTGGGTAGGGAGTGATTTGAGTTTAGTTTCCAGTTTATTTTGAACTAGGTGGATTTTCTCAGTGCATTTTAAAGTTTCCAAACTTTTTGCATGTTTTCTTGTTTGTTTTTAATGCAGGTGCTATTTTTAATCATTTATTTAATCTAATCAAATTGTGGTTAGAGGATATGATCTATAATAGTTTTCTTTGGAATTTGTCAAACCTTGCTTGTTGGTGATTTTTGTAAATATTCCATGAGTACCTGAAAATAATGCATATTTTATTTATTGGGCACAACGTTCTATTTAAAATCTGTCAGATTGATCTTGTTAATCTAATTATTCAAATTTACTGTACTTACTAATTTTTATTGGCTTCTTATACTACTTTATGAGGTGAAGAGTAGTATAGTCCCCCACTCAATTTTGAATCTTTGTAAGTATGTGAATTTTTGCTTTGGGTATTTCCATTTTAAATTGGTAAGTACATCTAAATTCATGGTATTTAAACCTTCTTGGTGGATTTTTTCCCTCTATCATAGATTTTTACTTTAAATTCTAACTTGTCTGCAATTATAGCTACAGCTGCTTTGTTTTGATTAGTACTTGCGTGATATAACTTTTACTATCCCCGTGATGCTTAACTTGTCTGCGTAATTTTTTAAAAAATAAAGATGGTTAAGCCATATTTTTTTAACAAGTTGATTTGGACACTATCTTCTGACCTATAAATTAACATTTATCGTAATCAGTAACATATTTGCAGTTTGTTAACTCAAGCTTACTGTTTGTTCTTCTTCTTCTTGGCTCTTATTTTTCTGTTTCCTTGTGTTTTCCTTCAATGATAATTGAAAAAATTTCCTTAATTTTTCTCTGCATATTTAGGAGTTAAAATGTTTCTATTATATTAGAGGTTATCTTACTTTTTCATATATAAAGTTTTATAATTTGTTCTAACAAATCTAAAGATATAGCATGTTTCTATTTCCACTCCAGATCATGACAAGGAACCTAACACTCTTTAAAATTACATGGATATCCTTTTTTGATCTTGTTATTAATGTCTACAGTGTTATTGTTGTTAATATTTACTAGCACTCAGTACTGGCCTGAACTTCAATCTGAGGAATAATGTTTTACTCAGTTCTAGAAAATTCTCTGTCAAAAACCCTGATCTCTTCAAACGTCACTTCTCAGTCATTCCTTTGGAGACCCTTGATCAAGTTTCCTTTTTCCTCTTTTTGTCTTTATGTATATATCTTTAGCTCTCCACATTAAATTCTGAGTGAATTCTTTTAGACTCTACTGCAGTTCACTAATTCTCAGAGATAGTGAAAATCAGCAATGCTGGTAACAAACTGTAAATAGAATCATCATTACTACATGGCAAGGGAAGGCAAGCACCTCTCCTACATGAGGTCCTACTACAGCTGTAGTGATGGGTGACAATGGTTTCTTCTGTTGCTGTTATTTTCTTAGCGATGATACCCCAGCTGCTTAGTTCCTCCCACTGTATGAACAATTAAATTACTAACATACCCAAATTCTGACTTGCTAGCCTCTCTTTAACAATATCTAATCCAGAAGTCTTCCCCACTTCCTTAATTCCTCATTAGAATAATCCAGGCAATTCGCAAACACACCACCAGCTACCTTGGCTGAGATTCTCGCAGGGAGTGCTCTCCCTTGTTGTAAGCTAAATAAACCTAACTTTGTTTGGGTACATATACATTTCACATTATATGACTGCAGGCATGTTACTAATTTCTGTTAGTTTTTGGATGGTAGATTTCAACAGTGTCCAGTTTAAATTTCCATGGAAGTTTTTTATCTCCAAAATATCCAAATTTATTTTTGCATCTTGTCATATTTTTCCTATTTTTGTTTCTTATAAGATTTTTTTTACTGTGGGTTATTTCTCCTTTTGTTACTTTGAGCATCCTAAAACATATAGCCTTTCTTAATCAGTCCTAGATATTAATTACTTTGTGTGGGGGAAATAATTTGTGTTTTGATGATGGATTTTGTTGGCTGTCATTCTTTTGTTTGCAAGTTCTCTCCACTCCTGCATGTATATAGATTTGACATTCTTTAAGTGTCCCTACCTAGACCCCGAAACATCTAAAAAGAAAATCCAGGTCTTATAATGGAGTTTAGGTACTCTGCTCTCCAGTGATACTGAAGACAATGCGGATGTAATTAACTATCATTTCAATTTTGCAGCTTTTACATTGTCCTTCTGTGTCCTAGGATAATACCTTATTTTTAAAGCTATCGTCACAATTTCAAAGAAGTCATAAAATAATAGCCACCTCAGTCTTTCCTACATATCCCAAGAATATTATAAAAAATGGCAAGAAGAATAAATAAAACCACACAAATCCCCAACTTCATCATAACTAGAAGACAGAAAAATATTATAAACCTCAAATTACCTGTAAGTAGAATAAACAATAATTTTGAGCAGAGCTAATTCTTGATCTCCCACAGTGAGTCTTTATAGAAAACAAGAAGGGAAAAGCAAAAGCATGCAGAAAGGGAAGACTGAAGTAAAACCACACACAGAAAGACAAAATTTACTATAAATACAAAAATAGTGAGAAACCGACCTGGTAGACCAGAGCCCTAGAACGTTGTGTTAGACAGGCAATGCTCCTCGGGGAGAAGAGACTAAAGAGGACAGTTTTCTACTTCTGGCCATGAGAATGTGACAGGATGTAAACTTACCCTCCCATGTTAAACTGGTGCACTGAAACAAAAATATATTAACCAACTGTTTACATATATCAGAAAATTGACAGATCAGACAAAGACCCTGAGAGCATGGAAACAGGGCCCTAGGATTTACCTGACTCTCTAACTGGAGGCAGCTTCTAGACCACAGTGAGGGAAAGGAGTTCCAGGAAGAACGTGGCAGTCTCGCTGAGCTAAAGTAAATAATCAGAGGCACAGGAGGCAGAAGTCTTAGGGCTGGTGATTTAGCTTTGCAGAGAACAGAGCTACTACTACTGCTTCACACATGGCTCCAGAAATCTGCATATGGTGAACTTTGAGCCTTTGTTGGTTATTCAGCCATACGTGTATAAGATGACATTCCACGAGCTGAACAGGGAACAACTTCCATGGAGCCATCAACTGACATATTCCCAGAGCACGCAGAAGGTGAATCAAACGTAGTGAAACTGGGGCATCTAACTAAGACTTCACAAACAAACAAAAAATTTAGAAAAAGAAACAAGATTTGTGGTTACCAAAGTTGGGGGTGGTGATGGGGAATTGGATGAAAGCAGTGAAAAGGTACAAACTTTCAGTTATAAGATAAACAAGTACTAGGGAAGTAATGTACAACATGATAAGTATAATTAACACTGCTGAATGTTATATACATGAATTTTTAAGGGAGCAAATTCTGAATTCTCATCATAAGCAAGAATACTTTTTTCCCATTTCTTTAATTTCATGATGGATATTCACTAAACTTGCTGTGTTAATCATTTCATGATGTAAGTCAGATTGTTGTACTGTACACCTTAAACTTATACAGTGCTGTATGCCAGTTGTATCTCAGTAAAACAGGAAGCAAAAGGAACAACTGGGGAATCTAAATGGAGATTATGTAGGAGTCCTTTCTACTCCTCTAAAAATCTCTCTGTAAACTGAAACTTTTGCAAAATAAAGTTTCCCTCCACGAAAAAGCTGTTACACCAAGGCAGCCACTGCCTCCCCTCCCACACACACCTATGCTTTTTCCAGGTGAAAAGAGCCATCTTTCTGTGGCTCAAACAGCAGCCTTGTCCCATCCCCTTCTCTTCAAGCCCCTCTCAGTCACCAGTTCTCTGTAGCAGCCAGATCTAAGTGGCTCTGTTTCTTTTTGCCAATAAATCCCAGGAGTCTTGTGCTTCAGCCTTGCTCATGGGCTTGGATTTTTGTCCATATAGTTGCTGACCTTGTTTTTCACCACGACTGAAGTCTCATTGCTTTTCTCCTTATATGTTTTAAATGCCGCTGCTAAAAGTGTATTGAAGTTTGAAATTATGGAGCCATTTGGAAATACGGAACCATTGAAATCATGGAACCACCAAATTTCATTAGGTGGCTTGAACAAAAGCTACCACAACTGTTGGACCATTAACATTATTTATTTTGCCTATAACTAGGTATATGCAGAATTCTGAGTCTTTTAAAGTCATTTCTGTTTTTGGAAATCCAGATTCAGCAAGTTTATTGGTTCAGCAGTGCAATCCATCACCTGGGATGTTACGGTATCTATGATTACTTCAGTGACCATGTGACCGCTAATGAAAAAAAAACAAGCTGAAAATAATTCATGTATTCATGACGTTCCGTTTGAAAACTGATGTTGACCCATTTGAAACACTTTCAGCATTCACCCAACAAATATTTTGAGCGCTTACTGTGAGTAAAGTGGAGCTTAGGCATGAAGTCATGAATCATCCTTACCATAGCTTCCAGGATCTTACAGTCCAAAAGGAAAGATAAACCATCAATAAATAACCCAGACAGACCCAAACAAACACTCTCTTAAGAGTTCAAAGAAATGAGAGGTGTATTCCAGCTCTAAGGGATTAAATAAGGCTTCTAAGAAGAGGTGACTTTTGGGCTGTGTCTTTGGAATCATAAAAATGGGATCTTTGTAACTACTGAAGGAAGGACTGGGAGTTTAGACTTGAGACACCTTAATTAATAGTGGAGCAGCATTAGGAAGAAAATATCTTTATTTCAAATTCATGAGCTTTATGATCATAACGGTTAGGTTCTTTTCTTATCCACAGCTTCTTTTCCCCTCATCATCTCTTATTCTCTAACTAGCTTTTGATTTTTTTCAGTCTATTCAAATTTAGATTTATTTTCCTTTAACTAGCCCCTTGAGTAGCCGTGGTCGCTAAGGGTTGTTGATCTTGTACAAGTAAATCTCTGTCATAGGAGGAAAAAGCAGCACTTTTTGGTGATCATTTTTAATGTTTAGCAAGCCCTTTCTAATAAAAAAGAAAACCCTGTTAAAGTGTTTGTTGTCTTTCAAGGAGACAATGCAGTTGTTTTTGCTTTTATTTCAGCATCTCCTACTCTGTAATTACAATCCTTTATGCCTCTGGCTATGTGGTGTAATGGGCATGTAGGTTGGAATCCTGCCAATCTGAATACAAATCCTGATTTTGCTGCTGGTTGTAGCCTCAGCCTCATGTTTCCTCAATTTGCAAAATAGGTCTATTCCTGTAAACCTTTTAGGCTTGTGAAGACAATGAAATGAGTTAAAGGTATCCAGGGGTCTAACTAGTTTACATAGGAGTTAATTAGTGAATGCTATTTTTCCTTCTTTCTCTCTGCCTTTAATGATTCGCTTCCCTCAGCCTAGTGTGCCATCCTTTTCTTCTCCTTCCTTGTTTTTTATTTTTTTTTTTTTCTGTTTATTAAAATGCAACTCATCACTCAAGTCTATCTGTCTTTTGTGGACCCTTCCCCAATTCCCTGTGGTGATAATTGTTTGAACTTTATCTTGTGCATTAACAACATGTGAACTGGACTTCCATTTAGCACCCAGAGAGGAGTCACATTGCTTGGGGCATCATTTAGAAGGCTCCAACTCAAGGCACTTGGCAATGCTGCTCTTACAACATCTATGCTAACAGGCGATGAATGCAATCAAATCCCAAAGAGTTCACATCTGTTGGTGAATCCCACGGAAGGAACGAGTGAATACATTTCAGAGTTCTCTGTCATGACAAAATGTGTTCCACTGGTTCAAGTGGTCAAGCAATTCCCTGCTGATAGCAATATCAAGGATATTGAGAATTAATGTAAACCATAAAGAAACACCAGGAAATGCAGAGTTAAAAATGGACTCATGTATGCAGGACTAAACTTTACGGGCACTGGGGAGTCCTGAGGGTAATTTTGTTAACATACAACTCTGTCTTACGCGTCCCCTGTAGAATCAAATATTGTAAGATGTGACTTCTTTGTATTTCTTTCCTTCATATTTCTTTATCTCTTTTAAAAACTACATTGTAACCTCCCGAGGATCAGAATTATACCTAAATGTAACATATGTTTTATGAATTTTAACAAAATTAAAATTGAAATGGACATACAGTGGTAACAAAGCATAAAGAAACGTGAGGTAGAAGGCAGAAAGAAAGCAGTGGGAAGCCTGACACATGGTAAACCCTCAGAGCAGCCATGGCTAATCTTTTATTAAGTGCATCGCACACATTGCTTCCTTTAACCCTCATGGCAGTCCTCCTGTAAAAGCCGCTTGTGGCCCCTGCCCTACAGAGGAAGAAACTAAGGTTTAGAGAGAGCTTCAATACCTTACCCGAGGTCGACCCCAGGAACGTGGCGGTTTAGATTTATAAATCTATGAAGTCTAACATCATATACACAGCCCACAATCCTGACTCTTCAGCTACACTACCTCCTTTCTCTCCTTTACCTTTCACTCTCAAAGACTAGAGGATTCTGTCTGCACAATGCCAGACTAACCAACCAAAAATTATTTCTTTTACTGTTTATTGAAGTAAACTAGATAATGTAGACACAGATCTACTAAAATTTGAAAGGCAGCCTATATGAGGCACAATCCTTGTCTTTATTAACATGGAAAAAAAATCACGTTGTCCATAAGAATAAGTCACACCGGAGGTATGCTTAGGGATCTGCTCAGGTCTGTGTGCTGTCAGTCCCTCTAGAGAGGTTTAAGGCAGAACCAACCAGGATCTGATTTTGTTTCCTCATAGATTAATGGGAAGAGCTCATTTTTTTTTCAACTGTAAAATTATCTTCATCTTCAACATTTTAGGATTCACATAGGTCAGCTTGATTGTGCTGATGGAATGAAAGCATGGAGATTTCAAGAACAAATGTTTTTGACAGTGGCTTCTCTGGCCGAATGAGCAATGTTCACTGTCCTCGTAACACCTGAATAGGCATACAGAATGCTCCCTGGTGAAGGAGACTGGTGGAGTGTTTTGCTCAAAGAAAGACTGACGATGAAAGAGAAGAGAAGACCAAAAGAACCTGGCTCCTTTGAAAATAACTTACTAAACAGAGGTTTTTGCCCAGGAAAATGTTGGCTTTGGCTGCTCTCTAGTGGTGGGCAGTGTTCACTGTCAGCAGTTCCTTCTGCAGGGATTCCAAGTTGAAGGGCAAGATGGAAAAATCCAAGCCTTTGCTTGGACACCTAGAGCTGGGTTGCAAAGAAGGAGCGTGTGAATACACACATACACACACACGCGCGCGCGTGTAGCAGAAAGACAGGCGACAGGAAGATGAGGTCTTCCGTGGAAGCCAGACGTAGGTGTAGACGGAGAGGAATGCCTCATTCAGAGCCTTAGACTTCTGACGGCTGGGATCACCTTCCTCTTTCCATGGCTATTGGAAGGAGCTGTAGAAAGGACTCATCTTCCTCGCTGGTGTCCAATCTAAATTTAGATACTGCAGTTTCCAAAATTGGAGCTGTGCTGGCTTCAGAGTTTTAGCCGGTGGTTGAGAGCTGGCTTCTTGCAGAGCCTTACAGAGAATGAGGAAGAGAATCGAAACATGGCTCTAGAACTTTGTGCCACTCTGTCTGAAGAAAATGTGCGCGTGGGTCGCTCTCATTCTCCTTTTTACCCCGAATTATTCAGCAAGAAGTGGGAGAGCGCAGGAGGTGGCGCCACTCATCCCAGCTTTCCCTAATCATATTGTACACAAAGCTCAACTGGCGTTTTGCTTCCTAAGCGCTTAGAGAAAACATAATTAAGTAAACTGGCTTGGGGTTTTTGTTTTGTTTTGGTCCACAGTTAACTTAGAACCTGTGTGTGGTCTTGCCTCTGCATTGATTTTCTATGAAAATGTATGTAGTTACTTTGACCCTGAAGGTCTCACTTACAGCATCTGTGAAATGGTGGTGGCAGCAGAGGGAGGCTGATTGATATTCGGGCTCCTTTTATCCATGACATTCTCTGGATATTATGATTCATCAAAGACACATGTTGAAGATAACCAAAAAAATATCCTGGGTTACGTGAGAAACCCTCTTGGGTCCCTGCCAGCTGAGCAGCGGTTTGCCCAGAGAGGATACCCAACGGAAGGGTACCAGAGCAGTGCGCAGTGGGGACTCCAGGCACTTCCTTTCAGAGGAAGAGGTGATAAAATCATAGCCCTCAGCAGAATAAAGATCCCATACAAAACCCTCTTGGTTCCTGCATTTTTCTAGATCTGCTTGCATTGTGTTTGTGTCTCAATAGGATAAGCAAAGTGGAGAATTAAGGCAATGATTTGGATAATTCAAGCAGAAAGAAACTCCACCAACACCCACAGACGCTGCAATTATCTAGACATTTCAGGCGGAAGTGGAGCTCGAGCCCAAATTATCAGGATAGTGCTTCAATTCTTCTGAAAAACAGCGATGTTAATTGCCTGACACACTCGAGGTAGTATCACAGAAGACTGATGAGAGAGCAAAATTTTCGCTTGACATGACTAAGAAGGAGAGCGCAGAGTGAAAATATTCCACATCAGTTAAACGTTGGTGGAAAAAGATAAAGGTAGTGAAATGACTACTGTTAACACAGGTTGTGGAGTACAAAAGAAGGCTTTTTAAAATACGCCCAGGGACATACAGAGACGGAGGACATGAAGGCTGCTAGACAGTGAAGATGGGTATGAAATTGATGACGGTTCTAAAGTGGCTGAGGGTCTGAACTCATTCTTTGAATCTAGTTTTAACAGGAAAAAAATGAAGCAAACAAATTTAGACTATTAGGATGTAATGAAAATCCTGCCAAATAGCTACTGGCAACAATCAGATGAGGGAATATGGAACTTGGAAAATTTGCACATTTATAAATGGCTAGACAGCCACCTGAGATTATTAGGGAATTGGCTGATAAGAAGTACTTACTAAACAGCTCACACTTACTTTTGGAAAAAAATTATATAACTAGGAAGATAAAATGCCTTTGTAAAAAAGGATACTGTAAAATTCTCTTTCTGAAAGTTGTATTATTTTTTGAAAGAGCAGTCCTACAAATGTGAGGTTCTAGTAGTAAACAAAAGGTGGACAGAATACCATTTATGTATATTTAAACCATAGCTCCCTTTATGACCAATCCAAGCAAGAAGCAAATGCTTAATAATAATAGTCAGAAGTAGAAGAAGAAAAAAATAAGGAAAAGCAAATAAGACAGAACATGAGTGACCTGGATATATTATAATTAATAAACATAAAAGTCCAGGAGGTGAAAGCTTTGTTGAACAAGGCTAGAGGATTTCATAATGTGATGTAATGGAAAGAACGTGCCTTTATGAGCTGTGTGACCCTTTCCAATCTGCTCAATCTCTCTGTGTCTTAGTGTTGGTAACCTTTTTAATAGGTCATGAAATTCCCTATTTTCCTGACATTCAAATAAGCATGCAATGTGAATACAACATCTCAGATTGGCTTGGTACTTAGCAAATACTAATTCCCTTATCTTTCCATTAAAAATCACTTCTTTGGCTTTTGGTAAATAAAATTTGAACATTTACTGCATTGTGGCTCCAGCTGATTGTTAAAAAGTCACTTTAGAAACAATCTTGGCCATCTGTCCCATTTTGTGGATGAAGAAGTTGAGGCTGAGGGATACTTCACAGCCTGCGGGAAGGCATGCAGATAGTTTTACTTGGAGCCAGGACACAGGCCCCAGATTCTTCTTTTCAAATTTCTCTTCCCTTATGATAGTGTAGTGATCAATCACAATGTCACTGCAGAGAGAGAGGAGATCCTAAGGGAGAAAGAATTTTTTAGAGAATAATTTCTTCACTGTTCGAAGCACACTGAAACATAAGAGCAGAGATGGAAAAGTTTATTTGGAGTCCTAGCAACCCCATGAATGATTCTTGGTTTTAAGATTATTGGTACACACACAAATGAATCCATTTAGAATCATAACTTTGAGGATGGAGAAGGACCTCAGAGATTATTTGGCACAGCCATTGTTTCCAGAAAGCCCTTGCTAATATTCTCTGTGAAGAGTGATCCAGTCCCTGATTGATTATCCCATTGATGACAAGAATTTACTACCTGTTAAGACAATCCACTCCATCCTCAGGCAACTGCTTAAACCTCTTCTTTCTTTTTTTTTTTAAACATTTTTTAATTGAGTTATAGTCATTTTACAATGTTGTGTCAAATTCCAGTGTAGAGCACAATTTTTCAATTATATATGAACATACATATATTCATTGTCGCATTTTTTTTTTGCTGTGAGCTACCACAAGATCTTGTATATATTTCTCTGTGCTGTACAGTATAATCTTGTTTATCGATTCAACATATGCTTGTCAGTATCTACAAATTTTGAAATCCCAGTCTATCCCTTCGCACCCCCCGCCCCCTTGGCAACCACAAGTTTGTATTCTATGTCTATGAGTCTGTTTCTGTTTTGTATTTATGTTCTTTTGTTGTTGTTCTTAAATTTTAGATTCCACATATGAGCGATCTCATATGGTATTTTTCTTTCTCTTTCTGACTTACTTCACTTATAATGACATTCTCCAGGGACATCCATGTTGCTGCAAATGGCGTTATGTTGTCGTTTTAATGGCTGAATAGTATTCCATTGTATAAATATACCACATCTTCTTTATCCAGTCCTCTGCTGATGGACATAAACCTCTTCTTTCTGATTAGCAAAATCTTTCTGTTTAGCTAAATGCTGTAACTTCCCATTGGTTTCATCTTAGCCTCTGTGGTTACCCAAACAATCTAAAGTTTTCCCATTTGCCCTTCAGATCTTTGGAGACACATTATCCTATATTCCCTGTTTTTTTCTCCAGCTTAATCTTAACTCCTCAGATTATTTGATTTCAGGTATCCTCATTAGTCTGGTCACTCTTTAGAAGCACAGAGCTCCAAACGGAAGGTAGGCTTCCTGGTGTAATGTCGCCTGTGCACACATCAGAACACTTGCACTGATCAACATCAACATTCTGCTTGGGCTGATATGACCCAAGATGCCATGAGTTTCCCAAAGTGGCTCTTCAGTAGAGCATCCCTCTTAGAGATGTTCTATGACAAATGAGTTCTGTGGCTCAGGAAAAGGGGCAGGAAGAGCTTTACACATGTGGTTCTACCTGGGGGCTGGCTGAGGTGGTCACATATATTCTCCCATTGGAGATTACCTATGTACAAGAGCATAGATAGTAAAGACTGAGAAGTCCTGCAGCTAGAGAAAAATCTAAATTTAACATAGCATATTTGGTAACAAAATTTTGTTGGTTTGGTATATTTTTCTTGATAAGCTAACATTTGAAAGAGTTGTTTTTTTCTTTTTTAACTTTTAATATGGAAAATTTTAAACCTATGCAAAAGTAGAGGTAATTGAATAATGAACCCAATTATCCATAACCCAGGTAAAATAATGACCAATTCATGACCAATCATGTTCAGATATACCTCCATCCATTTATCCCTCTCCTGGATTACTACAGCAAGTTCCTGATAAACAGCATTTCATCAAAAAATATTCCAGTAGGTTGACTTAATAAGTGATTATTATTCTGGTTTTACAACATAATTAAATTGCCACTATCATACAATAAAAAGTCAGAGATTCCCCAATAACATCAAGTATCCAATTAGTGTTTACATTCCCCCAATGTCTTACTTTGTGTGTGTGTTTAACTTGCTGTTTGAATCAGAATCCCAACAAGGCCTAGCCCTATACATTGTGATTAGTTGATAAGTCTCTTAAAATACATAGTTGCAGACTGAGAGGTAGAGACAAGTCCAAGATGGTGACATAGGAGGCTCCTGAATTCTCTTCCTCCTATGGACACAGTGAATTTATAGCTACACATAGAACAATTCTCTCTGAGAGAAATCCAGAAACAAGCTGAGTGACTGAGAAAATAAGCATACTGAAATAGATAGGAAAGCCTGAGATACACTCTTGCCAAAAACCCCACCCCTTGTCCAATGCCATAAAATATGGAGGAATCCCCAACTCCCAGCTTCTCTTTGAGGAGTGAGGAGTTTGGACCACACATCTACTACCCCAACATTTAAGGCTGCCACATGAGGGGTAGGCCCCCATATTACTTAGCTCTGATCGCCAATAGGGCTTGTGTTCATGAGTCCCAAAGCACTACAGCTAACAAAGAAGAAATACTTCATGGATGCATGGAATTTATTTCTGGGGGACAAAGATGGTTCAACATATACAAATCAATAAATGTAAAACACCGCATTAATAAAAATGAAAGGTAAAAAATCATATGAACATCTCAATAGATGCAAAAAAGTATTTGACAAATTTCAACATATTTTCATGATAAAAACTCAACAAGTTGAGTATAGAAGGAACATAGCTCAACATAATAAAGGCCATGTATGACAAGCCCACAAGTAACATCCTACTCAGCAGTGAAAAGCTGAACACTTTTTCTTTAAAACCAGAAACAAAATAAGATTGCCCACTCTCCTCATTTTTACTCAACATAGTACCGAAAGTCCTATCTAGAGCAATTAGGCAAGAAAAACGAATAAAAGGCATCCAAATCAAAAAGGAAGAAGTATAATTATCTCTGATTGCAGATGACATGATATTTTATATATAGAAAATCCTAAATACTTGGCCCAAAAAACTATTAAAACTTATAAACAGAGGCTGTTAGCAAGATGGCAGAGTAGAAGGACGCTCATAGCTCACCCTGTCCCACAGATACACCAAGACTCACATCCATAGACCCACTCAAAAACCAGAGCACCTGCGGAACTCTGACAGAACATCGTCCTCTTTGAAAGATAGAGACACCAAAAATCTGGTAGGAGAAAAGGAAAAGAGAAAGAAGAAAAGGCAAAACAGAGCGGGACGGGTCCCAGGGGGAGGGAGCGGCAAAGGAGGACTGGCGCTCGTTCGCTGGGTCTCCCCTCTCCAACCGAGAGGCCAGTGGGATGGAGGGGGAGCCTCTGAGGCTCGGATCTGTACAGAGCAGCCCTTGACTAACAGAACTAAGTTAAACAGGCACAGAGGGTCCCTGCGCCACCCAGCCCGAGATGCGGGCTGGCGGCTGGGGGCAGGGCCAGGCTGCATGAGACATGCGGAGGATGGGGACAGCTGCGCTGAGGCAGCCCCGGGGGACTGCAGGGGGCTGTGCGCCGTGGCTGTGGGTGCACAGGGCAGAACAACCTGGGCCCTCCATAAAACAACATAGCTGATGTGCCCTGAGGGGAAGGGTGCATACCACCATCTTTGAAAACCCGCGGTAAGTTTTCGGGGGAAGAGAGGCGGGGCTCAGGCACAGCCGCCATGTCCTCCGGCACTTAGCACCCAGGTGGTGCCAGTCTGCAACATCTGACTGCCATATCGGGAGGGGCAGTGACCTGTCTGCCTACAGCAAAGGAGAGCTGCACCTGACCCAGTGTTGGGAGGGGGCGCGATCTGCTTGCCCACAGGCACTGGGAGCAGCAAAGACAGGGGCGCCAACAGAGGGCCTCTGGAAACAGCAAGCTGAGCTTCCAAAACAGGACGAAGACAGAAAGACTTCGCATTAAGAGCAGACAGTCTCCAGGAGAACACTGCTCCCCCCCCTTTTGTAAATCTGTTTTTACCTGTTCTATTTTCTATTACCCTTTTAATTTTTACTTCTTAAACAATTATATATACCCCCAGTTTTAATCCCTTTTAAATTTTTTATAAATTTTTTAATTATTATTATTTTTAAAAATTCGCATCATTTCGTTTTTATTTCTCTTGATTTTCATGTCATGTTATTGATTATACACAGGTTTCAAATACATTTTTTCCTCTTTTCTCCTTTTTTAAAGGTTTTTAAAGGACATCTCAACCCAATTACTATTCTGCTTCAACTTGCTCTCCTATTAACATTATACACCGTTTTCAAAACTTTTTTTCTCCCTTCTTTTAAAATTCTTTCTCTCTCTGTCTCTCTTTCTCTCTTTTTTTTTTTTTTAAGTTTTATTCCTACATAGGCATTAGATAGATAAACTCCTTAAGGACCACAACAGATAACTGATACTCCATAAACCACAGTGCCAGAGAGGTATGAGCAAGATGAAGAAGCAGAGAAACCATTCCCAATTAAAAGAACAAGAGAAATCCCCTGAAAGAATGATCAATGAAATAGACATCGATAGCCTAATAGATCAAGATTTCAAAAGAGGAGTGATCAAAGTGCTGAAGGAACTAAAAGAGATAGTGTTTAGAGATATAAAATATGTCAAAAATGAAATGGAAGCTATAAAGAAGAGCCAAGTAGAACTGGTAAATGCATTGGCTGAGATGAGAAATGATCTAAAGCCTGTGCAAAGCCGATTAGATAATGTAGAGGAACAAATAAGTGACCTAGAAGACAGGGCAACAGAAAGCACCCAATCAGAACAGCTACAAGATAAACAAATAAAAACAAATGAAAATAGCACAAGGGACCTATGGGATAATATAAAGTGTGCCAATCTTCACATAATAGGGGTCCCAGAAGGGGAAGAAAGATCAAAGGGGATTGAAAAGGTATTGGAAGGAATCATGACTGAAAACTTCCCAAACTTAAAGAAGGAATCAGATGTCCAAGTACAGGAAGCTCAGAGGGTCCCAAACAGGAAGAACCTGAATAGACCCACACCAAGACATATCATAATCAAGATGGCCAGAGTCAAAGATAAAGAAATGATCCTAAAGGCAGCAAGAGAAAAGGAAAGAGTGAGTTACAAGGGAACCCCCATAAGGTTCTCAGCTGATTTCTCTACACAAATATTACAGGCCAGAAGGGAGTGGCAAGATATATTCAAAGTCCTGAATGAAAAAAAAGATGCAGCCTAGGATACTTTATCCAGCAAGGCTATCCTTTAGGATAGAAGGAGACATAAAGACTTTCACAGACAAGAAAAAACTACAAAAGTTTAGCAACACTAAACCCATGTTAAAAGAAATATTGAAAGATCTACTCTAAATAGAAAAGCAGCAGGATGCTACAGAAATGAGAAACTCATAACTGGAAAGGTGGTAACTACCATGAATTCCAAATAGAATAAACACAAAATTGTAAAAGAAGACATCTAAATCATTAAGAGTGGGAGAGGGAAACAAGAAAATATAGAGTATTTTTTTTTTCTTTCTATTTTAAATTTTTTGTTCTTGGTAGGATGGGTTTGAGATTACATTACTATCTGTTTAGTACAGTTATAGTAATAGGTTAATAGACTTACCAAAAAGGGTAACCACAAGCCAAAAACTTACAAGTGAGTCACAAAAACTAAATAAAATCCAAGATAATACAAAGGAAAATTACCAAACCACAAAAGGAAGAAGAAAGGAACAAAGAGGAAATACCAAATCAACTTCAAAAATAAGTTCAAATGGCAATAAACACTCATCTATCATTAATTGCTGTAAATGTTAATGGACAAGGGAACCCTCCTACATTGCTGGTGGGAACGTAGTTTGGTGTAGCCACTGTGGAAAACAGTATGGAGATTCCTCAAAAGACTAGGAATAGACTTACCATATGACCCAGGAATCCCACTCCTGGGCATATATCCAGAAGGAACCCTACTTCAAAATGACACCTGCACCCCAATGTTCATAGCAGCACTATTTACAATAGCCAAGACATGGAAACAGCCTAAATGTCCATCAACAGATGACTGGATAAAGAAGAAGTGGTATATTTATACAATGGAATACTATTCAGCCATAAAAACTGACAACATAACACCATTTGCAGCAACATGGATGTTACTGGAGAATGTCATTCTAAGTGAAGTAAACCAGAAAGAGAAAGAAAAATACCATATGAGATCACTCATATGCGGAATCTAAACAAACAAACAAACAAACAAAAAACAAAAATACAAAACAGAAATAGCCTCATAGACATAGAATACAGACTTGTGGTTGCCAAGGGGGTGGGGGGGGTGGGAAGGGATAGACTGGGATTTCAAAGTTGTAGAATAGATAAATAAGATTATACTGTATAGCACAGGGAAATATATACAAGATCTTATGGTAGCTCACAGAGAAAAAAATGTGACAATGAATATACATATGTTCATGTATAACTGAAAAATTGTGCTCTACACTGGAATTTGACACAACATTGTAAAATGATTATAAATCAATAAAAAATTTTAAAAAATAACTTATAAACAAATTCAGTAAAGTTGCAAGATATGAAATCAATATACAAAAATTAGCTGTGTTCCTATACATTAACAATATATAAGATTAACAATGAATTATCAGAAAGAGAAATTAAGAAAACAATTTCATTTGCAGTAGTGTCAAAAAGAATAAAATATTTAGGAGTAAATTTAAACAAGGAAGTGAAAAATCTGTGCACTGAAACTATAAAACATTGATGAAAAAATTGAAGAAGACTTAAATAAGTGCAAAGTTATTTCTTGCTCATGAATTGGAAGAATTAACATTGTTAAAATGTCCATACTACCCAAAGTGATCTATAGACTCAAAGAAATTCCCATCAAAATTCCAAAGGCATTTTTCACCCAAATAGAAAAAAATCAAATCTAAAATTCATATAGAACCAGAGAAGACCCTGAATAGACAAAGCAATCTTGACAAAGAAAATCAGAGTTGGAGGTATCATACTTCCTGACTTCAAACTATAATTACAAAGCTATAGGAGTCAAAGCAGTGTGGTATTGGCACAAAAACAGACACATAGAACAATGGAAAAGAATAGAGAACCCAGATGTAAACCCAGGAATATATGGTCAACTATTTTTTCACAAAGGAAGCACGAATATACAAAGGGGAAATAATAGTCTCTTTAATAAATGGTTCTGAGAAAACTGGATAACCACATGCAAAAGAGTGAAACTGGATCCCTGTCTTACACCATACACAAAAACCAACTCAAAATGGATTCAAGACTTGAATGCAAGACCTGAAACTATAACACTCCTAGACGAAAACATAGGGGGTAAGCTCCTTGACATTGATCTTGGCAATGATATTTTGGATTTGACACCAAAAGCAAGGACAGCAAGAGCAGAAGCAAACAAGGGGGAATACATCAAATTAAAAGGCTTCTGCACAGCAATGAGAAATCAACAAAATTAAAAGGCAACCTATGGAAGAACTGGAGAAAATATCTGTGAACCACATATCTAATAAGGGGTTAATATCTAAAATATACAAGAAATTCACACAACTCAATAGCAAAGACAAAACCCAATTTAAAAATGGGCAAAGGACCTATATAGACATTTTTCTAAAGAAGACTTGCAAATGGCCAACAGATACCTGAAAAGGAGCTCAACAGCACTAATCATGAGGGAAATGCAAATCAAAACCACAAAATACCACCTTCTATCTGGTAGGATGTCCATTATAAAAAAGACAAGAGATAACATATGCTGGCAAGAATGTGAAGAAAAGGAAACCTTTGTACACTGTTGGAATGTAAACTGGAATAGCCACTATGGAAAACAGCATGAAGGTTCATCAAGAAATTAAAAATAGAACTTCCACATGATCCAGCAATCCCACTCCTGGGTGTATAGCTAAAGGAGATGAAATCATTATCATGAAAACATATCTGTACTCCCATGTTTATGGCAGCATTATTCACAGTTATACATATATACATACACACACACACACGCACAATGGAATGTTATTCCTCCTTAAAACAGAAGGAGATCCTGCCACTTGCACTAACATGGATGAACCTAGAGGACATTACGCCATGTAAAATAAGTCAGAGAATGTGGAATCTTAAAAAAAAAAAAAAAAGGCAAACTCATAGAAACAGTAAAAAAGTGGTTGCCAGGCAATGGGTTGTTTGGGAAAGAGATTGAAATATAGTACAAACTTTCAGTTACAAAATGAACATGGTCTCAGGGTCTGATTATGACATGGTGGCTATAGTTGAAAATACCGTATTGGGTAGTTTAAATTCATTTGTTAAGAGAATAGAACTTAAGTGTTCTCACTAGAAAAACCAACAACAACAACAACAAAAAACTAGATAAATATGTGAGGTGACAGATGTGTTAATTAATTCCATGGTAGGCAACCTTTCACAGAGTATAGTACATGTATCAATGTATCCTGTGATATGCTTTAAATACATTATAATTTTATTTGTCAATAAAGGAATGAATAAAACCCATCCATAGCATGAAAAAATAGGAATAAATACATAGTTGCTGTTTTATCTCTTTTTCATTAAATTCATGAAGTAGTTAACTAATTAATTTTGGTTGCTGTATGAAATAAGCCAGATTGTTTCCTGCAGCCTGCATTTGGCTGATTGCATTCTGTCATGCTTATCCTCTCTGTTTCCTAAAGATTGGTAGTAAATCTGGAGGCTTGAAGGTTTTTTGTTTTTCTTTAATGTGGTTATGAGTTCATAGTCCATGACTCCTCTTGATGGGACTTTAATAGTCCTTGATAGCGTCCTTCGCTGATACAGCGCATTGCAGGCTCAGCGTTCACAGTTCCTTCTCTCAACCTGGACCCTACCAGGTTGATTCCCTATAGTGTTTGCTAGGAGTGTGCATCACTACTGGGTTTGTCACTGTTTTTAGGCTGTTGCAGTGGAAAATGATAAAAGTGTTTTTTGAAATTTTTTACAACTTTACTGATGTATAATTAGAGGACAATAAATTCCAAGTCTCTAAAAAGTACAATTTGATCAATTTTGACCTATGCAAACACCTGCAAAGCTATAATTGAGATAGAAAATATTTTTATCACCTTGAAACATTTCCTCATGCTTCTTTGTAATTAAACTGTCCTTCTACTCCTGTCCCTAAGCAACCACTGACCTGCCTACCATCACTACGAATTAATTTGCATTTTCTAGAATTTTATAAGAATAAAATCGTATCTTACATACTTTTTGTTGGGCTTCTTTTACTTAGAATAGTTATTTTGAGATTTATCCATGTTGTATATATTCATAGTTTCTTTTTATTACTACCGAGCAGGATTCCACTGATGGTTTTATCACTAATTATCCATTCACCCATTGATGGACATTTGGGTATATCCAATTTGGGACCATTGAAAATACAGCTGCTATGAACTTTTGTGTTAGAGTCTTTGGATGAATATATTTTTCATTTCTGATGGGTATTTGGGAGAGGAATGCCTCAGTCATATGGTAATTGTTATGTTTAATTTTTAAGAAACTGCCAAACTGTTTTCCAAAGTGGTTGTACCATTTGACATTTCCTCCAACAGTATTTAGGAGTTCTAGTCGATGCTCCAGTTACAGTTTGTGTTTTTCTGACTACTAATGATGTAAGCATCTTTCATGTGCATTTTGGCTATTGGATTACCTTCTTTTGTGAAGTGTCTATTCAAATTTTTATTTATGACTTTATTAGATTTTTTGACTCATTATTGAGTTTTGGGAATTCTTTGTATATTCTTACTACAAGCCTTTTGTTTAATTTTTGTGTTGTATTTCCTGCCATTTGGTGGCTTGACATTTTATTTTCTCAGTGGTTCCTTTAGAAGAGCATATGTTTTCAATTTTGATTAATTAAGCTTAGTATACTCTTGTTTTATGGTTTATGCTTTTTTATTTCTAAGAAAATTTTGCACACCACAACGTTGCAAAAATCTTCTCCTATATGTTCTTCTAAAAGTTTCATAGTTTTAGCTTTTATATTTTGGTCTATAATCAATCTGAAGTTAATTTTTTGTGTATCCTGTGAGGTAGGAGTCAATGTTCATTTTGTTATCACTCAAATATTTAGTTGGTCCAGCACTATTTGCTGGAATCTTTTTTTCTCAGAAATTGTCTTGACAGCTTTGCTGAAACTCAATTGTTCATATTTGTGGGAATTCTACTTTTTGACTTTCTAGTCTATTTCATTGACCTACATGATTCTCCCTCTCTCTCTGTTTTTTTTTAACCAATGTTTAATTGTGTTGATTGCCAACTGTATGTTTGTCTTGGAATCACACATTGTGTTCCTTTTAAAACTTGCTTTAGTTATTCAAGGTTTTAAAACTTTCACCTATAAGATTTAGAAGCAGTTCAGCAGTTTCTATAAAAACGCCTGTTGGAATTTTAAATTGAGAATGCATTCAAACAATAGGTTATTTGGGGGTAAATTGCCACCTTCATAGTATTGAGTCTTATAATCCATGAGGATGGCATCTCTCTCCGTTTTTTTAGGTTATCTTCAATTTTTCTCAGTAATGTGTGGCTTTCAATGTAGGGGTCTTGAGTGCCTTGATTGAATTTATTCCTAGGTGTCATGTTTTATTAAACTATACCATATAATATTAAAATAGTCTATATCCAATTTTTAATACTATTTAATATAATTTTTGTATATTTCATTTGTATCCTGTGACATTGCTAGAATTATTTGTCAGTTTTACTAGTTGTTTTGAACAGTTTCTGTGATTTTCTGTGTAAACAATACTTTCTTCTGTAAATTGTGACAATTTAGTTTGTTTCTTATATGTATGCCCCCCCCCCTTTTTTTTTAACTTATTGCAATTGCTAGGCCCTCCAGCATTATGCTGAATAGAAGTGATGACAGTGGGCAGTCTTGTTTTGCTCCTGATCTCAAGGGGAAAAAATTTCAGTGTTTTATCATTCAATGTTATGTTGATGTTGGCTGTAGGTTTTTGTAGTTTTATAGGGTGACAAAGTTCTCTACTATTCCTAGAGTATACGCATTCAATGATGTGGCTTCAGATGCCACATTGCAATGAAACTTTAAGAAATCTCTACTTGTATTCCATAGAAAAGTGAATTGCTCATCTGGTAATTCAACCAATTGCACGAGTGTTTTTCTTTGAGGCAATCACTACACTTCAGTATACAGCAGAAGGGCTTTCTGTTTACGTCTCATGTTGTCACTTAGCATAAGAAAAATACGTGTAAACAAGAGTTGAGATTAAACAAAATTAATTACTTCTACAGCTTCGTCAAGAACATTCATAATTGAAACTTGCTTTTTTTTTCCAACCACACATGCACTGAGGTGAAGAATATGATGACTAATTAATAGTTTTGTGCTGCTGCCTTGATTAATGCATCATCACCAGTAACTTTGACCACAATTGCTTTTGCACCTTTAATGTAAATGTCAACATAGTGAAAAAGACAAATTAAGAGAACAGTTTTGATATTCTGGACCCTTGACAAGGTCTCTAGTCCACCGAGTGTTCCACAGACCACACTTGAGAGCTATTGCTCCTGTCAGGTTTAGCCCTACAGATAAACCATGGCCATTATGAACTCTATACTAAATATCTTGAATCTTCAGTAAGGTTTCTCCACGTTAGCAGGTCAAAGCATGAACATTGCAGCACCAGCACCAGATGTGAGCTCTGGGCATTGTTTTGCCTGTGGTGGTTCTTTGCCCAGACTCATGGAATTTTCTACCCTCAACTCAGTCATCAAAGGCTTTAGTTAAACTCCTCCACATCTTTCTATGAGCGATTCCTCATTTGTAGCCATCTACTCTATAAATTCTAACTGCCTCAACTTCCAGTCTCTGGTCTTCAACACAACTTGGTTATGTTGTTGCCGCAATCTGAAAAATGTCTTAAGGTAGAGATCTGGGGAAATGACTGAGCTCATACATTGTTTCCTTTTTCTCAGGTGCCACAGTCCCTCATTGCCTGTTGTCAAATGTCTGATAACAGTGTGAGTGACATACATTTTAGTCTTCTATTTGTCCACTATTGAAGGGAAAATTTAATTCCACTTACTCCATCATATCCAGAGAGAGGAGTCAAATTCTTGTATTTGATGAGCCTAATATTTTCAGTGGGCTTTTCAATGATTTTATTTTCTCATATTATAATGATTTTATTTTTCCATATTCCCCAAAGTACTTAAAAATCTTGGTGCATCAGATCTCTAATACTGTTACTTGAAAAGGTACATACACAATCCAAGTCCTTGTGTGCCTTTTAAGGTAGTTGTACCACTACGGTGTTTAGTTATTACAGCTTGTGAGTTTGTGTTCCCTGCGGGCAACAGCTACTCTGATTGCTAATGTGATCTGGAGAAAAATTTAGGGGAAAAGCTTTCATCTGTGTTAAAGCCTAAGGCGTTTAAGGAGACAGGAAGGGATGAACCTGTTGACTGAGCACTCCAGGTACCAGAGATCGCTTGTTTACCACTCCTACTTGCTGCCACCCCACCATGCAGTTCTTCTGGGCGTCGTTTCATCTTCTACACCTTGGAAAGGCGGTGAAAGGAGGCGATTTCCTTAGAGCATAATGCCAGCCTTGAAGGTTTTGATCTGAAGGAGTGGGGAGCGAATGTCTGGGGAGAAGTGGTTAAGCGCACCTGTTTTCATCAAATCCTCATTCCAGCACGTCTGGTTCACTGCTGTCATTTCTCCCTTTAAGGTGGCAGCCAGTGGTTGTCTCGGGGCACCCCAGGCAAGTAGCATGAACATCTACCTATGTCTTAGAATTGTTGTCTTACTTTCACTAGCAGTACCAGCCAGACGGAGTCCAGACCTTCCCACAGCCTTTGACCTTGCTATTGTTGTTGTCAGTTGCTGGAATCCAAGTCTTCCTCTTACTTCTAAGATTTCTTCAGGATTTAAAAAAGAACAGGTGGAGTGAGACATCACTTCACTGCTATTTTGCTATTTAGTTGTGATTGAAATATCTCTAATTCTCAGTATGCTCGTTTAAAATGAGGGATAATATTATCTACCTTATAGAGTTTTGAGACAATTAAATGAAAAAGTACATGCAACCTGGTGCCATCTGGAACAGTGTAAACTCAGTAAACTTAGCTGTTACTATTATTATTAAATAATTATTAATTAGCTATTAATATTATTTATGATTTGGCATAATCATTAATTAGCTATTAATATTATTTATGATTTGGCATAATCATTAATTATGAAACACTGAGCAGAACAAATCCAAAGATAACATTACCTACGAGATCTCCTTCAATATTCATATCAGCCTATTGTCACTCACTGAGCACAGTTACTAAATAAGTGTATGTATTTACTAAGCCACCTAACTGTGTATTATCCAGGCAAATCTCTCCCTCTTGTCCACAGCATTTCAGGGAGTCACCTTGTTAATTCTGGGTTAAATTTTGGAAGCATTATTTCTAAACAGGGCTCTGCTCTAGTTTACCAGTATAAAAATGATCCAAAAATAAAATTAAGTGGATCTGATAGGCATTTTCATCGTGAATTAATGTCTAAAAATGAAGTAATAATCACTGTGAGGAAAGTGCTCATAAACCACCTTTTAAGTGAAGAGATTGCTCCAAATTGACAATAATCTCACCAGGCAGTCATTCACAGAACCCCATTTGCTCATCTCCTATCTGCTTGTACCTTCCTTTTAATCATGGTTCTTCAAAAATTGGCATGAACGGTTTAGCAGTCTCAATGCGAGGACTCATAGCCGTCATGAAAATCACTTATTTCGGACGGGAGTTTTAAATTCACCGAGGGAGGCTAGTTCTTGAATACACTTCCTGCCCGAGTTCAGGCTTTTTCAGAGTGACACCACTTCACGCTCAGCCATGGTTCTCCAACTCACTCTGCCCTCCTAGGGCAGCTGCGAACACAGGGACCTTGACTTCCCTGGAACCAGCCTTCCTTATGACCTGAAGGCCCCAGAGGCTCAGCTTCCCAGTCCACGATTCCTCTCCCGTGATGAATTCATGCAGTGTCTCATCTTGCCTGCAGCCATTCTTGATCACAGTAGGCTATCATCTCCCCCTACACACGCACGTGTGCACGCCTGCACGCACGCACGCACGCACGCACCATTTTTGGCTCTGCCTTCCCTCCAGAAAGCCCGGGTCCTGTTCTATTTATGCATATCATCTCCTCCTGCCTTGGAACCCACCTACCCCAGGGAAACAAGGTGGGTTCCTCTTTATTAAGGCACAAAAATCTTTGTAATACTTTTCTTTCAGGACAGCGGGTACCTCTTGGCCTTGTATTTACATAACTTGGTGTGGTCCTCTCAAGTGCTTCCTCTCCTCAAGGTTATCATCACCAATATGCCCTTAAGTGAGCTGTATCTACCTGGGGGCTTGTAAACCACTGGAGGCTTTTCAGGACACCGTCTCCTGAGACATTCCATTACACACCTTACCACTCGAAATAAGACATACCCATAGATAACACTAGGATCTACTTGCTTCTCTTTCTAAACAGGCATCATTTTCCTCAGTCATCTCCCATTATCCATTATTTCTATATTAGAGTATTATTTAACATCCTTCTTTCTATCCTGAAACATGTCCCAGGGCACAATGTGATTACTTCTGCATTTTCCAAAGGATAAAATTATTTCCTCATTGTAACTTATTTCTATTTTATTCATTTATTTTTGCATAGGCAGGAATGATGGCCACATAGAAAAGTTGACTCAAACATCCTTCCAGAAATGACTCTTTGACT
Source organism: Camelus ferus (assembly GCF_009834535.1). Classification (NCBI taxonomy): domain Eukaryota; kingdom Metazoa; phylum Chordata; class Mammalia; order Artiodactyla; family Camelidae; genus Camelus; species Camelus ferus. The sequence continues at coordinate 74,443,158 of NC_045701.1, read as the reverse complement.
TGTCCTCCAAACATTAATATCTACTAAAATAATAAAGTATATGTATATATCTTTATCTTTAACTATGTCTATATCTATACCTCTGTCTAATTTTTCTCTCTGTGAGGGATCACCAGTTCAGAAATAATGAACAGCATTTCTAAAATTTATAATCTACACAGACACATTAGTCTACAGATGATATGCTGAGAAAATTATGGTAAAGTGAAGTTGTCTCATTTATTTTGTTCATCAGTCTGCCACACACATGTGCGCACACACACACACACGTGTGCACACCTATACACACACACTGTGTATCTTCTAAAGATCTTAGTTTAGATGTTACATAATTTTTCTTCTATAGAATGGAGAAATGAATACTAGCTACTTCCTTCAGGCAATGTACTGCAGAGATAAAACTTCTAGCAAACTCAGCTACCTGAAAATAGAACTCTATTAATATGAAGTGGAGAAATTTAATTAATCAATGTATATAGAGTTCCAATTTCAGGCCTTTGGGGGACAACAGTGCTAATTCATGGGTTTTGCTCTCAACATTTCCTTTGTTGGAAGAAGAGCATATGCCTGTGTACTTAATTCAAAAACAAGACCCACCATGATTAGTACTTTGATGGAGATATAAGGGTTATGGGGTGAAGGATTATGGTCAGTTTATGCGTCAGCTTGGCTGGGCTATAGTCTCCAGTTATTCATCAAACATTAATTTTGGTGTTGGTGTGAAGGTATTTTGTAGATATAATTAATGTTCAGAATCAGTTGACTTCAAGAAGAGGAGATTATTCTAGATAATATGAATGAGCCTGATTTAATCAGTTGAAAGACTAAAAGAGCAGAGCTGAGGTTTTCTAGAAGGAGACATTCTGCCTATGGACTGCAGCTTCAGTTCATGCTGAGGAGTTCCAGTTTTTCCTTCCTGGTAGCCTGTCCCACACATTTCTGACTCACCTATAAATCCTCAAAAATAGAATAAGCCAATTTCTTAAAAATCTATCTATCTATCTATCTGTCTATCTATCTATCTATCTAACTATCCATCCATCTATCTATCTAATCTTACTGGTTGCATTCTGAGAGATAAAGGGGTTAATTCTGGATTCTTGGTGTGGAGTTTTGAGCTATGCCTTAAAAGATGACTGACACAGGTAGAGTCAAGGCTACCGGACAGTGAAAAGATATGGAAGTTCTTATACTTCTGAGCTCCAATATTATCCTTCTGCTCCTCAACTATCCCTCATGCGTCTACTTCCTCTTATATACACTATCATTCCAATTAGCTGCTTATTATAGTGCTAATATTTACCATTTTTGAATACCTATTACACAGTATGATTGTGTTTATTTTTTCCAACTCTCACAACAATTATTTTTATTTCATGAATGAGAACATTAGGTCTCAGATAGATTAAGTGCAGTTGAAAGATTTATATCATGTCTTTGTAGCTCTGTCAGCTCTATTTCCACTGGAGATAGGCATCCTGGTATCAGTAAGAGATGATGACTATGAGCCCGAAGGAAAAGGCACAATGTCTCAAAAATGGCTACAGAACACTCTATTGAAAATGGATGCTCATGATACTGCCTCTGAGTAGTAAAGGAAAAGTGTCAAATTCCGTATTTTATTTTTAAGAATGAAAACCAGAAACATTTCATCACATTTTGTTTTTATCAGGGTTGTCCAGAGAGACACACATGTATATACATACATACACACACACACACACACACACACACACACACACACACACACACACACACACACACACACACACACACAGATACTATAATGAATTGGTTCACTTGACTATGGAGGCTAGGTCCTGCAGTTGCTGTCTGAAAGCTGGAGACCCAGGAAAGTTGGTGATATAGTTTAGTCTTTGACTCAAAGACCTGAGAACCAGGAGAGCCTATGGTGTCTGAGTTCAAGGGTAAGAGAAGTCCAATGTTCAGCTCAAGCAGTCAAGCAAAGAAGAAATTCATCCTTCTCCTGCAATTTGATTCTCTTTAGGCCCTCCACAGATTGTGCGATGCCCACCCACACTGAAGAGGACAATCTGCTTTACTCAGGCTAGTGATTCAAACACTAATCTCACCCGGATCACAGGCTGATTCTTTCCCATACGCAGTCTGAGAGTGGGGTCTTTCAAGGAAGGTGAAGAAGAAAATTTTCTGAGAATGTGGGATTCCAAAGTGGGAAAGGAAGCTGGACCGATAAAAACAAAGAGCTGGAAACCATGATGGACTATTTTATGACTTTGTGTAGAGCATGACAGTCACGTGGAAAGACGTGTAGACTTGAGCAAGGAGCATGGAGCTTGGGTTCTTTAGAGACAAAAGACTTCCCAACCCCATTGCTTTTTGGCTGGTTGGACTCAAATTATGAAAATGCTAGTTATCTTTGGAGCCTGGTTCTGCTGTCACCCACAATGAATGTTACTGTTTTCTTCACTGCCTTCTGTAGTTGTCACCGACCTGAAGCCTTTGCTCAAAGTTCCGCTCTCTCAGCATACCAGGCTGGCCTGCCAGGGTCTGTCAGCTGCAGCACTTCCCCAGTTCCTGAGGCAGCATCTCAGTCCTCGGATCCATCTCTGTGAATCCTGAGGTGTAGCTTCTGCCTCCCCTGCCTGTGACTTGCGTATCTGGACTCACAGTGCAGCTGTCCTGCAATAAGCTTCCATCCAGCCTGCCACAAGGAAGACACTGCTCTTTCTGCTTGTCGTTTCATACTGTCCACCTTAGTAAAGATCTTTTAAGGGCTCCTTAAGTAAGAGAATTGGAAAATTTTTATTAGAACCCCAGTAGATATCATTTCCATTTTTCTTAAATATAGTTAAGCATAAAATAATAGACACTGACACAGATATAGCCTTATTTTCTCATAGTGCTGGGTGATATTTTCAATTAATAAGGTTTCTATCTTCATAAGAACTCAAGTTGAAGAACCCTATCAAGCTATGGTTATCTATAGGACATCTGCACAGGACAGGTCTTACCTGTTATTGCCCTCAAGATTAATTAATAACCAATTAATTCAGCAAATGTTTATCAAATAACTATGTGCTTGACATTCTTCTAAGTACCTGATATATATCAGTGAACACAACAGGTTAAAAAAATCTCTGTTCTCTTGGCAAAACCAGATTAGAAATGTTCTGTGACAGCCTATTTCTGTCAGGATGTAAAAATAAAGAGAGAAAAGAGGAAAGAGAGAGAGAGGGAGAGAAAATACATGAATGAAAGGGGAAGTTCCTTAGTCATATCCTGAAATTTTACTTCTATGTGGTAGTCCAGGTTTCTAGAATTATTCCCCTGATACAACAGGTGTTAGAAATATAGATACTTGCCGTTATCTACTCTCAATTCCAATAATTATGATAGATTTAATCTTGAAAACGTGAGCCTCTTTGGGCACAATTGTGTATTATGTTCAGTATGAGTTAATTCTTCTGGAAAAATGTAGGAGAGCAGACAGAGGGTTGAGCAGGAGAAGAAGGAATATGATGGATTGGTGGAGAAGAAGCAAGTTTGAGTAGACAAGAAAGAGATCAAGAGTCTGAAAGAAATAAACTGCTCAGTATTTATTAGCATCATGCTTTCCATGTTTCAGGCCAGAATTTAGTAATGGTGTTTTGTTTTATCTTTCCCCTCCCCTTTCAAGCCCTCAATTAGGCCTTGAGAAAGGAGTCAGTGCACCTTTAAAACTTTCCGCTTAATCACCTGTAGCGAATGCTCATTTAATGATTGTCTTTTTGTACCAAACAATAAGTAACAATGCTTTTAGCAAAAGAAATGGAACGAGAAAGAAATTGCCTAATCAGCCCTGCTCACGCAGTGCTTTGTGAGAAAGATTATTGAATTTTAAGGCTCTGCAGAATTTTAATGAAGCTCCATCTTGCTGGAAAATCCAACCCTTTGTCAATAGAGTTCAATAACTTGACCACCCATGTAATAAGATGTACCAGTTGAAATCTTTCACTGTGCCAAAGCCAGAGGCATGTTAGAAGTATCCTGGAAATATGGAAGCACTTGCTGTGTCTGCCTCCATAGATAAAGCCTGGAGGTCATGGCTAAAATGCCATGGTATAAATAGTGTGTGCATTATTAATATCATAGCCCTGGTTAAGTAATACTTGTCAGGACACACTAATGTTAGCCATAGTTATTATGTGTCAGATACTCTGCTAAAATCTATACATACAATCACTCTTCTTACCCCACAAGAATTTTAAAAGCCAGTTACTCTCATCTCCACTTTGCAGATAAGAAAACTGAGGTTTAGTGTGGTAGATAGAGTGATCCCAGTGTCCTAATCCTTAGGATAAAATGGGGAGATCATCTGGATTGTCCAGGTGGGCTTGACATAATCACAAGACTCCTTATAAAAGGGAAGCTGTATAGTCAAGACACACAGAGTGGAAGATATGATTCTGCAGGCAGAAGTTGGAAAGATGCAAGAAAGAGCGATGATCCAGGTGACCTCTAGAAGAAGGAAGAGGTAAGGAAACAAGTTCTCCCCTAGATTTTCCAGAAGTAACCAGTCCTACCAGCACCTTGACTGTAGCCAGGTGAGACTGGTTTCAGACCTCTGGACTCCACAACTGTAAGAGAATAAATCTGTGTCATTTTAAACCACACAGTTTGTCATTATTTGTTAACAGCAACAAGAGGAAACTAATATCTTAGTAAAAGTAGATAATTCCCACAAAGTTATTCACCTAGGGCAAGGTTTCTCAACCTTAACACAACTGACATTTTTGAGTGAGATTTCATTGCTGTCCATGCTATTCTGTGCATTATGAGATGACTAACAGTATTCGTGGTCTCCATCACAGATATTGGTAGCATCCCCTTCCATTTTTAACCATCAAAAATACATCTAAATTTTTGCAAAATGTTTTGGGCAGGATTACCCCAATTGAGAACTATTGATCTAGGGAATGTTAGAGTCAGGGTTCAAGCTCAGGTTCTCTGGATCAAGAAAGACTTTTTAAAATTACTACTATCTCTACTGCTTCATCGGGTAGTAATAGTTACGGTGCAAATGTAATTGTTTCTCAGTGAGAACTTGCTCCTGGGGGAACATAAGTCTCAACATATTGGAAACTTAATATTGGGAACCTAAGTCCCAATATATCCCAAGAAACCCAGTTTCAGATCCTTGCAAAGCTCTCGTCAGTTATCTCAGGTTGGGTATGGAATGTGAGATGTTTATTAGGGGTCAACATCTGCAAAAGGAAGAGGGAGGATCATTAGTGGGCAAAGGGAGAAGTTGAACTGCAGTGCTGCCTGACAAACCCTCACCCAGCCCAGGAGAGCGTTCTAGAGAGAATGTATCCATCAAAGTTGTCCCGTATTGAGTTGAGATGTCCAGGCATCCATGCCAATGACTCCTACGGTCACCAGATATGGGCTGCCGAGGAAGAGCATTACCATAGACCAGATGGCTCTCTGAAGCCAAAGTAGACACCAAAGGAGGTGCTATACTGCTCAGAGCTGAGTGGCAATTCCTTCCTTGGAGGTGAATCTGGGCAACACATCCCTATAGTTACCAACCTCCATACAGCCAGGTCCACTTCTTCATCTATGTTTTGGGAGCAGATCTTCCAGGATTCTGATAGCCTCTCCTCTTGGAGTAAACTTAGAAGAGGGAGCCAAGTGAGACAAGCCTCTACCACTGCATTTGGTCCTGAGTCTACAAATGACACTTGTCATTCCCTCCCTCACTACCCATTCTATATTCGCTCATCTTTAGCTGTCATTTCTGTTGATCCTGGTGTCTTACTTGTAGGCATGACCCAAATACTCATCTCTGAGGGCCCTGGACTCCTTGTCACTATGCCCTTCTGAGGTCTAGGTTACCATACCTGACCAGTTACAGTAATAATGGGACAGGTAATTACTAAGATGCCCTCAAGTGGATCTCATGGTCCCCAATGTGTGATGGGAGGATTACCTCTTCTCAGTGATCCGGATCAGTTGTCTTTGCCACAATGGCTATTTCTTACCTGTTGGTCCATTGACTCAAGAATCCAAAAGATCCCAACTGCCAGTCATATTTATTATTCAATGTGACTCTGACAAAGTATGTGTTCCACTTGAGGATCAGAGCCTTTAATCTATGAGAATGAAAAGCATAAAGTCCTTCCATGAATCATTGTAAGTAATTCTAATGGAACCAGAACTACTACACTTCTTGCTTCTTGTACCCACTTACTTTACCTGTTAGAGACCTAGTATCATATACAGATCTTTGATATAATGCATATAATTTATGCTAGAGAATAACTCCTCATTGTCCCTGAGTGTTACCTCTGCGCTGGTGCTTCAGATGTGCCTTCAGCTGGCCGCTCTCTCAGTCTGGTACCTTCCAAGTGGTGAAGACTCCATGCCATACCTTTCTTAGAACATCTGTGGTAGCTGAGGCAGGTGAAGGTATAAACTGGGCATCATGATTTTTATTTGACCAATCTGTCAGCCCTATACCTGAGACGTTTCAAAATAAATCTCACTTCAAAGCCTCTTCTTATCATCACAGGCTTGACCATCCTACACACCTGGCCATGATCTACATGAAACCCTTTTTGATGGCTCTTTGTTCATATCCTTCCTCTGGAACGTCCTCCTCCCACTTTTCCTCCTGGTGGATTGCACTCATGCTTTAAACCTCAGTTTGCCTTGCTCTCTTTCCTTCCCACAACCCCAGGTAGTCACTTCTTTCTTACCTACTGATATTTCCTTCAACCAAAACACTTGTGCTATTCTCTGTCTATCCTCTTTTTATCCATGTATCAAGATTTAGAGCAAGGCATAGTTGTTCCAAAAAAGTCACTTCCAAGTCTACTAAAGGCTTTCTTATCTCTTCTACCAATGACCTGTGGCAATGATAGTTGCACTGTGTACTTCAGTGCCTGGTTTCAGATTGTCTTTTATGTTTTGTCTCTTACTTTTGTTTGTCGAGTTATTCTAAGCGACTTGAGGGTACAACTTTACTCTTCCTTGAAATGCCTAACAAAATGCTAAGCTCTACAGCTCAAGCTGTCTTGGTTTTTGAGATTCACATTTGTTTAAAAATTTTCAGAAGTTTTATTCATTTATTCAAATATTTATGTTCATAGTTAGGTTTTGTCACAGTTAATTTTATATGTGTTGCCATTTTCTATGTGATTTCTTAAATGAATATAAACAGCATTTTTTAAGAGAAAAAAACACATGGAAAAATCAGGACTCTATGCTGGGCTAATTCATTAGATTAGCAGCTGTGGAGTTTTGCATTTAGAAAAAATAATGGAAAATGATCTTAGGAGCTTGGTTGCATTGCCACCAGTTTATTGCTTTCTGTAAATCAAAATGTATCACACGGTGCTGACTCCTCCTAGAAGTTTCCAGAAGTTTGGTGGCAAAAATACTACAGAGGAGATGTGAAATCCACAATGGAAGCTAGAGAAACAGCCCAGATTCTAATCTCAGGAATGAATTTGGATTAGAACTGCTTCAAATGATATAGTTTTAATTTTGATCACCACTGAAAATATGTCGCAAGGATCATTGTCTTATATGCATCTATTTTTTATTCAGTCATTAGATATGAGTCATAAATGTCTTTCAGCATACTAGCAGAATGATCTAATGGCACTTTAGGAAAATCACTATTGTCATAGTGTCAATACGGATTAAAGAGTCAAGAAACAGAGGAGGGCCCCAAGAGAGGAGGTTGTTTTAATGATCTAGGCTGAAGTTAATATGACCTGAACCAGAACAGTAGCACCAGAGAGATCATTATAAGACATCTACAAGACTAGGTGATTTGTGGATATGGAAGGTAAAAGTCTCCCAGTTCTCAAGCCTGGGAAACTGGAAACAAATAGCTGCATTCTTGGAAACTGGAGAGAAGAGGAAAAGGAGGAGCTTCTGGGTAAAAGATAAAGTCACAGCCTTACATGAACCCAGAAGTGATGCGTAACTGCGGGGACACACAGCTGAAAAGCGTCACATACTCGAAATGGTCATGCTGATGTATTTTTTTTTTCACTCAACAGATGTTTGGTGAATGCTAACCCTGTACTTTGCTATCTTTGAGAGGACCTGATACATCTGGTTACTTGATGATTGGATTAGGATACAATGCACCAAATCTCCTAACAGAGTACTGTTCAACGTGAGCACTGATTCAGTTGGGTCAATTAATGATTTCTAAATTCCAGTAAGTTTCTGGAGATGAAGGTCTTCATTTCCCAGAGATGAAGGTCTTATGTCCAGAAGAGTGTGCTATGAAAAACCAAATACTACTACCATAGGGCTAACATAGTCTCTTCAACTATTGATGTGTTACAGTGAATTTACTAATAAACATAAAGGAGACTAGTAAGAGTCCAGGAAACACATCAATATCTTTAGCTTCTACACAGCTTAGCATTAACCAATCTAGATGAAGGCAGTTTTTCAACTGTTACACATAAATGTTGAAAAAGAGTAAGTTTGTGAAATTTGGTCTTCAGTGTGGGAAAAAAAAAAAAAACTTACAATAATACAGGTCAGATCAATAATGTGCTGAGAATGGGTAGTGAGGATCTGCTAGGTGTCATTCATCTCCTGTGCTCTTGAAACCAAGATGCCCAGATTGTCTTTTTCAACTTCCAACTTGAAAGGTGGTAGGTTTCCCAAAAGAAAGAATCAGAGAATCACTGCTTCAGTAAATAGTGGGCTCAGTGTAGGATGTCCGATTGTCTTGATTTGCTCAAGATTGAGAGGATTCCTGGGACATGGGACTGTCACTTTTAAAACTGGAACAGTCTTGGTCAAAGTGGGAGGAGTGGGTCACCCTAAAGCTTCAAAGTGAGAAGCAAGCTGGATTTCAGGAGCTGTATGCATGGTATTGACTGCTAAAGAACACGTTCTGAAGTAGTCTTTCTGGTTCCTGGTTCTGCTGCCAAGGAAGAGACTGACATTGGGTCCAGGTCTCCAGGTGGCCATGGCAACCTTCAACAGTCATATACAAGCAGGAGTTTTTTTTTTTTTTTTTTTTTTTCTTTTAGGTTCTGTCATTTGAAACATGTTTTCTGAGTCAGATGATTTAGGATGTGTTTCCACAAGCCAGTTTAATTATACGCTAAATATTGGTGATTTGCTACCTGGTTCTACATGATTTCAACTCCTTACGAGAAAAACCTGCATGCATTGACAAATTCAGATGAAATGACTGTTGTATTTTCAGTGGTAAGTTACCAAAAGCCACTTCTGGCTGCTGACGAGAAGAAAAGAAAATTTGTTTGGCAGGTCAGGAGTTTACGTCACTAATCCAAACAACAGGAAATGGAGGGATACAGGGACAGTTGGAACTCAGCCCTCTACAGCTCTTCTGTCCCTCACCACCACTTCTCACTGCAGGCTACATCCTCTGCCCTTCGGACTAGACTGCACCACATAAAGGACATATGGATGCCAAGAGCCCCTACATTTCATGCCTTGGGACTTTTCATGCCTTGGGACTCTTGTGCCAGAGAGAGAGAAATATTCTCACCTTTCTGATTTCAAGTTAAAAAAAAAAAAAAAAAAAGAAATCCCAGGGAAATGCCCTGATTGGCAGAGTTTGGAACAGTTTGGAACAGACTTGGACAAGTCACCCACGATCATGACCTGTAGAATCATAATAATATCCTGCAAGCTGCATGGTTGGAGTTTCTAAAAAGTGGCACAAGGAGAGAAGGGTGGTGAGTAGGAAAAAAATGTCTAGTGCAGATTTCAAGGTTGTGAGCCTGCCAGAAGGATGCCTCCACATACCTTAGAAAAGTGTTTTGCGAAGTTTTGTCACCAGGCCAGAAGCATCAGGCTCACAAGGGAACATGTCAGGCAAACAATCCTTGCCTCACTCTAGAAATACTGATTAGAAATTCTAATGGTGGGACCCAGCAATCTGTTTTCACAAGCCCTTCGGTGGTTCTAATGCACACAAAATTTTATAAACCATCGCCTTAAAAAATAAGAGAATTACTTTTGAGTAATTGAAAGCATTTGTGAGAGGGTTTGAAGCATTGGGAATAGAAGATTAAAGAGATATCACCCATTCAACAAAACCTCTCTCCTGCCCAGCCCTGTTGCCAGAAGAGGGTTTGCTTTAAAGTCCCTTCCCGGGATTGATAGCTTGGTATCCCATTCTCTTTCACTGAGTGACACAGTGAGCCCTAAATTAGCTGAGACACACAAGAAATACATTGTCTTATTTAATGGATTTTCTGGACAACTAAGAGTTAAACAACAACAACAAAAGAAAGGGAAAAAATAACCCAAGCAAAATACATATTAGATTTTCAACAAGGTCCAAACAAAAGTGTCTGATTGTATTTGTTCACTCACTTTAATGCCTCAGCAAACAACATGAACCTAAGTGAACCTTATTTGGATGAGCAGGTGCTGTTAGTCTTCTTATTATATTATTCCAAGTATTACAGGTTGTTTTGTAGTAATGAAGAAATGTTTGCTAAAAAGATTGTGTTTTAATAAATCCTGTTTTTCCTTTTCTTTCTCTTTCTTTTCCTTCCTTCCCTGCTCCTTTCCTCCCTCCATGTCTGTCTTTCTTCCTTCCTTCCCTCCTTCCTCCCTTCCCTCCTTCCTTCCTTCCCTCCTCTCTCTCCCCCTCTGTGTTCCTCTCCCTCTCTCTCTTTTTTTCTTTTTGCTCTAAGTGAGACACAAACCCAATACAAGTTATCTGACTGTCCTGTTAAGATAGACATTGCTGGATCAAGCTGCCTGGGAAGCAAAGTTGCCCAAGCTTCCTTGTACTTGGAACCTTCATAGAACAAGCATAATTTTCTGTGGATAGCTAGTCTTTTTTGAACACTCACAATTTTAGATTGAAATTTAATGCTAATTTTATTTACAAAGGATTTGAGAGACTTGCTTAGTTTCTGTCAAAGTATTTCCTAAATTTTGTTTTCATTCTAAGATACTATGCTATTTGGAATTTCCCCAGCATCTATTATTGTAGAATTGGGGTCCGACTGTCTGGCTTAAATTCTAATGCTGCCACTTCTAACTGTGGCATTAGTCAAGTTATCTTTAAATCGCCTCATCGTTAAGCTGAAAATACGGAACTGCCCACTTCATAGGGTTACTGTGACAATTAAATGAGATCACACAGTCACATCTTTAACACAGCAGTGCCTGGCATGTAATAAGGTCCTCAATAAATGCTGGCAGTTATGAACTATTCCTTTTGAGAAATGTTGTTTTACTTTCTCTTGATCTTTCATCAGTAAGTCCAGTGAAAGGCTTGGCCAATTTCATTTGCAGCACATAAAAAAGAAGATAAGTATCTAGGAACGGGGAAAAGTGTTGAGTTTCTCCTATAGCAGTTCACCAGGTTGTCTATTAATAAATGACACTCAGTAAAACATACAGAGCTTTTGTAATTCTAGGAATTAATAAACACATTCTGACCTGAAAATAAGAAAAAAAAATTTTTTAAGTTGCTGAGAACCAGCTATAACAGGCATTGTAATGTCTCGTGCATTGGATTTAGGATCATTGGTTAAATGACAATACAAGTGTTCCATCATAGGAGAATAGATTTTTATTGCTGTTGTTGGAGGAACTAAACTAAAGGATCTTTGTAGAACATACCACTGACTTTCTTTTCTTCTTTTTTGCTGATAAAGATGATTAAAAAATGAGTTCTTCATAATGGCCATCATTAAAAAGTCCACAAATGATAAAAGCTGGAGAGGGTGTAGAGAACGGGGAACCTTCCTGCACTGTCGGTGGAAATGTAGTTTGGTGTAACCACTGTGGAAAACAGTATGGAGATTCCTTAAAAAACTAAAAATAGACTTACCGTGTGATCCAGCAATCCCACTCCTGGGCATATATCCAGAGGGAACTCTAATTCGAAAAGATAAATGCACCCCAGTGCTCACAGCAACACTATTTAAAATAGCTAAGACATGGAAGCAAATGTCCATCAACAGATGACTGGATAAAGAAGTTGTGGTATAGTTTTACAAAGGAATACTACTCAACCATAAAAAAGAGTAAAATAATGCCATTTGCAGCAGCATGGATGGACCTGGAGATTGTCATTCTAAGTGAAGTCAGAAAGAGGAAAAAAAATGATACCACTTATATGTGGGATCTAAAAAATAAAAAAGACATAAGTGAACTTATTTAAAGAAAAGAAACAGACTCAGACATGGAAAACAAACTTATGATTACCGGGGGGGGGGGGGGAGAAGCAGGTGGGAAGGGGTAAATTGGGAGTTTGAGATTTGCAGATACTAACTATTATACATAAAACAGATAAACAACAAGTCTCTTCTGTATAGCACAGGGAACTATATTCAACATCTTATAGCAATCTATAATGTAAAAGAATATGAAAAGGAATATATGTATGTATATGTATGACTGAAACATTATGTTGTACACCAGAGGTTGATGCAACATTATATACTAACTACGCATCAACAAAAAGTTAATTAATTTAAAAAATGAGTTCCCAATGGTGATTTAAAGCATATCTATACCATGTTGCAACAAGGCTGTTTATAATGTTGAGATTATATAATCCTGTCCATACATTTTCTTGGCATCAGAAATCTTGGGTCTTGGAGAAAAAGGAAGGAATCTCTAAGTCTTATCCATCCAAGTTCTTACTCGAAGAATTTTGTACAGAGCCATTTTAGTTGCTTAAACTGGGAGAAAGTAGAAGTGAGTCAAATATAGCAGCTGTTTTATTGCTGGACAATGATACTGCATAATAGTTCAGCTAAGCAGGCTAAGAAACCTGATTCTAGTTCTCACTGCACTGGGAGTTTCAGGTAGACCGAATGTAATTACTTTCTCTGGAGTCAGGCCAAGCTGTCTGGGTTGTGAGCATCTCGTTTTGGGCAATCTGTGCTGTGGGACCATTAGTAACTAAATGTGCCCGGTGTCTAAATTCTTTATGTTTCATAGCAACAAGAAAGAAACTTGAGTAGATTGTCTTATTCATCACTCTGTTTCCACACAGAGCAGGATATACCTCAGAGTGATTTTTGTAGGTGTCAATATGATCTGTGGAATTTTTTGGACATTTAGTTGATAAGTATTAGCGAATTAGTGAATATTCACTATTTGTCCTTCTCTATATTCAAAGGGACTTACAGCAACTTACAGATTCAAACAGTGCAAAAGAAAACATTTGAGGATAAAGGAGATTGGAAAGAATGGATGGTTTCAGGCATCAGTGTCAAGTAGATTACACCATTTTGGAAAGGAATTTGGCTTTTGTTTTGTGTCTGCAAAACCAAAGATGAATGTACACCAAAATGTGTAGCTTTTTCTTATTTTCCTTTTGGTGAATGTAGCACATAATGTGTTTACAATGTTGAAAAAAAAATGAGTGAACAGATAAATCTGCAGTGACTTTTTTCACGATTACAGAAATCAAACAGAAACCCACTGAGTAATTCCTTGTATTAAGACCACAGCAGACAATTTGAACAGTAACCTTAGGCATGTTTCCACATAAGAGATTAAATTATTCAAATAAGCCAACATCCCTTAGCTTTTCTTACATTCTTTCCACAATTCCAAACTGCCGATATGTCTAGAAATGCCTTGAAAATCTAGAAAATGAGACAACATAAATATTTAATTCAACAGATTTCTTAAGAGCTGCCATTGTTCTAAAGATAAGTAAAAACCCAGTTCCTATTTTGAAGGAAAAACAATCTAGAAAGGAAATTTGCAAACGTACCTCACCTCTGAAAAAACAAGCACAAAAAAACCCCTGATAAACAAGGGCACAATATTTAAAATATTATAAGGAGTATAAAATGCTTTGGGATGAAGGATGACAGTGACTGGGGAGATTCGGAATGATGTGCCTTGAGGGACAGGTTGGATTTCCATTTTGAAGGTAAGAGGCACGCTGTCATTCCAGGTAGAAATCAGAAGCACAATGACCCAGAATGTTCAGCAATTTGTGCTGTGGGAAAGGTACAGTTTGTTTGAATCATTGGATGCTTACATGTAGGATAAAAGCAATACCGTATGAGTGATTGGGGCTGTATTTTGGGCGATCTGAAGTGTCAGAATAAAGTTATGGGACCCCCATTCATGGAAGGTTGTGGAGGCATTCTGTATACTTCCTGAAAGTAACCATGGTAGCAGGGTAGAGAGAACTGGGAACTAAACTTGTCTTTGAGTTGGTTCAGATGATAAGAAATATGGGCCCAGATTTGAGTGCTTTTAATGGGAGAATTACAAAAACTTTCTGGTCACGTTTGGATATTACTTGGAATTAGTGAATCTGATTTTTAGATTCAACTTTCATTGTTATTGTTAACAAAGAAGTACATCTGCCTTGACAATTCCTATAAAAGGGAGCTGTGTCTATCGCTTCTGTTATATCATTTAGGTAGTGGAAGATAAACTTACTGGTAACATTTTCTCAAATCCTTATAGTTATTAAAATTATTTTGTTTATAAGCTAAAGGCATCATTCTTATGATGCTTTGTTTTCATCTGACTTTCATTTTGACCTGTCTTTGTGTTGTTTTAGTTTATGAGCTCTGTTTCACTCTTGTGATTTCTAGTATGAATTAATTTTTAAGTCAATAAGACAGCATGATTAATACAAGAGTCATCAATTTCATGACCAGAAATCCGTAAGATAAATAGGGGGATACTTTAGTTTAAGGGCCCATGGTCAGTGTCTCTTTTTTTTAAATTTCTTTCTTTCTTAACCAATTCGAAGAAAAATTTTCAACAAAATAAAAGTAAGGAGTACTGAAAAATTGAATTCATGTTTTTTAAACTCTCACACTTAGTGCTGTGCTGGGTATTATGAAAGGGGTAGCCCCATAGTAAACAGTAAAATGGAAAAGGAAAAGAAAGAGGACTAGAGGAACCAAAGAGACACCTTAAAAAAAAATTACACCTGAGGCCAAGAACACCACACATGTTGTCCCCCTGTAAGTAGAGAGAGGATGACAACATGCTGTGTATTAAAATAACCGTGTTCTATAGCAGCTGAAGCTTTCCAAAATATAAGTTCATATTTATGCATTTGCAAAAAAAAAAAAAAAAAAAGCTAATTTTGGTTGGGACATTTATTTAATCAGAACAATGCTATATCATAGGTTAGTTAGGAGTTATACCACGTAAGGAAATGGTAAATGCCATAGTCGAAGTCTCACCATCTTTCTGGCACTTGCTACACTAAGGGTTTTATGGGTATCATTTCTTTTTACCTTTACCAATATCTTAGGAAGTGTTATCAAAATTAATTAAGTAAAGTTGAAATGGTCATTTTGCTTTTTTGAAATTTTATTAACACCTCATTAAATGTTTTTATAGAAATAAAATCATTTGTACTTTTAGTGTTTGGTACATTCAAATGCTTGTGTCAAGCAATGACATGATTCTTACATATTATTGAATCAGACAGTGCTGGAGCAGAAGCTGGGTGGATGTCACCTTGTGGAAGGACAATGTAAACACCATAAATGAACTCTCACCATAGCTGAACTCCCACCATCTTTCACTGTGCTGAGGGCTTTATGGTGATCGTGTCATCTTCACCATCATCTTGGGCGTGTTACCATTTTGATTTTACAGATGAGGAAATCAAAGCCCCAAGAGGTTCAATTTCTAAAGATTGTTCACTCAGACTCAGTCATGGAAACTGTGGGGTCTGAGGGAGAGCATACATAAAGGGCTTCATGCCATATGGCAACATATTTAATAGTAATAACTCAAGCTATCACAGTGGTAAATAAATATATCCCATTCCTCTACTTGGACACACATACTTTCATAAAAACAAAACTGAAAAATAAGTGTAAAGCTATGTATTTTTATATCCTTAAAAGTTGATAAAACATTAAAAATGATTAAATTTAATTATTATTGGATATCTTTGGGTATTCTGTCTCTGGACTAATATCTGAATGAGTAATAATAGAAGAAAACAAGTAATCATTATTATATATGTTTCATAAAATAAATTTTCCTTGTCTTAATTTCAGCACAATAATTATGCTTTTATTTATAAATAAATATTTTCACAGAATTTGGATTCAGTCAATTGTAGTAATCTAAAGAACTGAAAAATAAAGCTTAGTGGCATTGAAACTGTATAACATTTGTGTATATTTTATCAAAATTCAAATATTATGTATCAAATATATTTTACCAAAACTGTAAATTAAAGTAAGTATAGAGGATCAAAACATTGTGTTTCAAATTTATTTTAAATTTATTTTCTTCTGAAATATTTTAAATTAATAAATTTTGAGAGCCTAATACAAAGTATATTTAAAGAATATTAAAATAATTTAAATAAATCTGACATGCTCATTTTAGTTTTTAAGATTTAATAAAATCTCATTAAATCTTTTTATAAAGATAAAACCATCCTCATTTCTAGCGTTGAATATCATCCATTTAAACACCAGTGTAAAGAGACCACATCATACGTCTCACGTGTTACATTCAGCGTTCACACACGCACGTACAAATTGAGTGCAGCATAGTCTTTAACGTTACAAAATGTTCCTCAGACACCAACACAACGGCTGCAGAAACTGCTCTAATTAGTGGACGCCTTTGGAGCCATTTGTTCCTGTACAACTTGGAAATGACACTTCATTATGTAAGAACTTATTGCATTCCTGCTATCTGAGAGGAAGTTTTGACAAGTTAATTAATTTGTCTTTTATCTAAACGCCTCTGCCGCAGCTCCAGTCCTCCCGCACCCCAAAGCAGCGTTCTTCTTTGATGTCCCCAGCAGCACAGCCAGCAAACCTTCATGGTATTCCAGTGGCGGTGATTTTCCTTTTGAAGACATAGGGTGAGAGGGGTGGAGGAGCATTTCTCTGGGCTCTGAATTGTATTAATCGGGAAAACGGACGTTGGCGGTTAGGGGCCAGTGCTGAATGCAGGATGCTAAGTTAACAGGGCAACCAGGGGTTCTTTAGTAAATGTAGTTTGTATGTTTGGGATATGCAAGACCCCTTGATCCGCAGAGCCCCGGGCAGGGGTCCCCTTCTCTGGGTCTACGAGGAAAAATGACACAAAGAGATGGTGGCACAACTGACATTCCAGTGAGGACCTCTCTGGTTCAGGAGCCTGCACCCTCATCACTCTACCGCTTACCTAACAGCCTCCTGTGTTAGCACACAGCCATTCTGAACCTGACTGAAAGGAAGTTAGGGAGAAGGAGGGCACTTAGCTTCTGTTGCAAGTGATAAGAAAACGGAGAATCAAAGCAGCCAGTAACCTTTTCTCAAAGCCCTCCTCCAAAATGAAGGGCTAGCACCTGCAGATTAAGTGTATTTCTACAAATAAGTTTTTCAGTTTTCTTTTACTTTGAGTTCATTAAAAAAAAAAAAAATCAAAATCAAAACAAAAACAAAAGAACAAAAAGATTTACTACTTTAAGACTGTAAAGTAGCCAAGAAGCTACTTCAAAAATTGATTCGTATTTCCTTAACTAGAAGGTGTTCTGGATCCAACTTAAGAAAACAGCATGGAAGTGGTTTCTGACATCTGGGGGACCCTCATCATCTCTGTCCTCAAACCAAAGAAAGCCTTCCCTGCTGCGGCAGCTCGCCGGTAGGTATGTGACACACAGTTCTCCAAATGAAGGCAAGGGTGCAAAAAGCCCTTCACCCCTAAAAAGGCTGAGAGTGAATTTCAAGTGCAAACGAAGGTGTTGAATTCAAAGTTAAGTGTTGGTGGCTCCTCTAAGCAGTTTTCATAGCCTTAAGAATTTTTCTCTTCTGTAGTTGTCAAATTCTCAGGAAAAAAAAAAAAAAAGAGAGAGCGTGGGGATGTCAGCATTAATTAGAGATAAAATTCCTTTTCTTCCTTTATCCTCCTGCTATGTCTGTATAGCCTTGTGAGTGGTTCTGAAGTAGACACATTTTCCTGGCGATTTAAATATCATGAGCAATTGTAATAGATTACTTTTATGGGATGGAGAAAGGGTGACTGCTGCTTGCATAGTATTCCCCCCAGATTTTTTCTTATCCAGAGTATCTCAACAATGCCTTGTTCTCACTGGATTCTTTATGTAAGGAAATGATCAGAATTTGGCTAACAAGCCAAGCAAACAGTCTCAGACAAACAAAAATATTCACCTGCAGCTCCTTCCATGCCCCTGGCAACTTCCCATTTTAATTGGGGTGATACCTTAGAAGAATTATATATTTTTATTATATCCCAATCTTTGCTGGGATTCTCCAGTTTCCATGCAATTTGCATAAATTCTGTGGTGGACAATTTGTCACGCTGCTTATGTACCTGTGTGTTCTTGTGCAGTGCAGAAGTTTTGCCTCTACCTTCCCCAGTGACGAGTTTGTTTCATGGCATGTTTGAGCAGAAAGCAACTTTTCATGTCATCTGATCTGTCATGTAACAAAACAAGAGATAGAGACCAGAGAGGCCAAGTGCCCTTCTGGGATACATGCTGAGCCAGGATCACTTGTGGAACAAAAATGTCACATCTAAGATACAAAGACGTGAAATGAAAGCTGGAAACTCCTACCAGCCTTCTTAAAGCTTCTCTTTTCCTCCAGACTACACTTCTTCTTACTGTACCAGGTACCCAAGTCCTCCAAATTATTCTCTAATTGCATGGACGTCACAAGAGACTGTCTGCCCACCTTTTCTAGGCATCTCCTTTGCTTTAAGACTATTTTCCCACATTCTTTCCTATATGCTTATCAAAACATGACTATGCTACGTTCCACCCCTGCCCCAATCTCAGCTTCCTCTGAGGTGCCGCTCAGGCAAGCATGTATATGGTGAGTACGTGAACACTAGTAACTGGCTGAGAGCCTCCAAAAAATCCTATGAATTACCTGCATTTTAATAAAAGACCAGTAAAGAGCTGTATCACAAAAAGAACAAATTGCAATTAGTATGAATTTCAAGAACTGGGATAAAGACACAAAACTATAGCCGTACTGATACGCGGTTTGCTTTTGCGCATAACTGTTTGTTAAATTACATGTAGTTGATTTGAGGATAGGAATTAAATCATTCTTAATAAATGCTTTGTGTTTAAGTACAAAGAAATACCGTGTAGGTAAGGCTAGTTAAACGTAGGTGGTCCCAACTGTAATTTCCACTGAGGATTCCATAGCCAAGGAGTATCAGTCAGGATGAGCAGCTTCCGGACTTGCTGCCTCAGCAAAGTGGGTTGCTGTCTGGGTGAGCTCCACATTACAGTGGGGACCCCCAACTTGGAAAGAATGTGTCCAATAAGGTAAGACAATAACAGGTACCAATATGTTTGAATTACTAGGGAAGCTGACCACCATATGCATGTGCTGAAGTTGAAGTGACATTCACTCTAGGCTATGGCTGTGTCCTGTAAGGAGAAATTGCCATTTAGCTCTTAATTTGACATCCACCCCGCCACCAAGTAACCCTTTTAGCTTGTTATTGCCAGTAACTGTTTTGCTTGAGTTCCATTTCAAAGAGGATACCACTTTGCACCGTAAGGATGCAAAACTCAGTTAAAATATTTGTATCACTTAGGGTAAAACTTTCCTATTCATACCCGTATTATGGAATCTGTCTCTCCACCTTTTACAGCAAGGTGTTTTGGTTTTCTTTCAACTTCTGGAACTCACCTCTCTTGTAAACATAAGCATCGGCATCAGTGAGTAGGGAAGGAAGAGTAGAGGGGTCAGTCCTGCTGCTCCTGTGGTCCTCAACTGAAATTCATGGATCTTAGCCTAAAGGCAAAGGGAGGATTCTACAGTGGTGTCGACATTCAGAACAAACCTCCCCTAAATACATCACCTTTGCATAAGGATTATTTTGAGCTAAAGGCAGTTGAGACCCTGTCGGTTCAAGAGAAACTACTGCCCCTCCCTTAAGCACCTAGAAGGATTTAAATGGAGGATTTTCCCCAGAAAAGAGTTATTACTGGAGATGAATTTTATCTAAGTGGCCCCATCTATTTGTCAGGGCAAACGTCTAATTACCAAACATCTGCTCTTATTTCCTGTGAATGACCCTCCTGTCCTTGGAAGCTCCCAGTCCCAATCCCATTCTTTAACTCAGGATGGCATATGTATCTCATTTTACCTTCCGTCTCTAAGGCTCTCACTTATGTTGGTTCCTGACCCTCTCATGTATATGGGATTCCTAGACATACAAAATTAAAATTAATTTTCTGCTGTTAATTTCTTATGTCAATTTAATTTTCAGACCGACCAGAAGAACCTAGACGGGTACAGGGAAGTTTTCTTCCTCTCCAACAGTGTCTTGTGCTATTTTCTATAGTTGAAAATATGGTTTGGTTCTGATTCTAGTGTCTGAAGGAGAAGAGCTCAAGTTTTAAGGAAAGTCATTAAAGGGAGACCCTCACCCCAGTGTGAAAGCATCTTTTAGGACTGTATTATCTACTACTTAAGGGCTTTGTACTAAAGCCTCCTTTGTATTTGCACAAGTCTCATGAGCAATGGTGGGTGGGGAGAGCAATTCACAAGTTCAACAAAATTGCAAATATCTGTATACATCTATTTCTTAACAGAAAAATTTGAAAGACTAAATTTCTCCAAGGAATAGGAATTGCTGGATAGCTATTCTTCTCAGTGTGACTATTCAAATGATTTCCCTTTTAAGGTAGAAGAAATCAAGGCTTTTAGAAATGTCTGAGAGGTGAGTTTGTAATCATGAACCCATGGGACAACACAGGAGGCGTATGCTTCAGGTTGATTTGCTCTCCGTGCAAGAGGCCATCCTGGAGGCCCTAAAATGTTGTACATTTTTATGAGTGTTTACTCAATGACAGACACCCAAATTAGATGTTTGGAGTACAAAGTCTCAGTCAGGTGGCTATTTTCATTCCCACTTCTCAGATGAGAGAACTGAGGCTCAGAGACCTACATTACAGGGTTAGTACATGGTAGGGCTGGGATGTAAATTCAGAACCGACTCCAAGCTTCTTGAGTTTTCCATGAGCTCACACTGCCTTCTTTGTAGCCTCCCCTTACCATGTAAACAGGAAACACTCAATAAATACTTGGTAAATGAGTATACAGAAGTCTATTGACCTAGATTCCCAGAATGTCAGTAATGGATGTATGAGGTCAAGCGTGCCATGTAAAAGTGTGTGTTACTCACCATTCTGGCACGTGGAAAAGACCAAACAACTCTGGGTAAACTCGTAACATGAGCCGTTTGACATTGCTGCCTTCCGGCAACATATGCACCCACCTGGAAATACCTGCCGTGTCTTCTCTGAATCCCCACCACCAACACACATTCTTCTCTCCCACTTTTCCATCAGAGCTGTTTATTAGAGTTAATAAAAGGCTGCAATTTTACAACTCAAAGGGAACTTAGAGAACATTTTACAACCCACAAAATTGGCTCTAAAAGCAAGTTAAGGCAGAGACAGGACTGTAAGAACAATCTTTTCTCTACCCAGCAGCCAGAGAATTATCCTGAAATATGATTCAGATCACATCTTCTCTTGTTTAAAATCTTCTAGTGGCTTCTCATTGCAAGCCCAAACTCCTTAAGGTGGCCAGTGAGGCCCTTCATGGTGTGACCCCTTTCTACCCTTCAGCCTCATCTTAAATCCCTGTCCACTGTTACCGGTGTTTTCCAGTCATATCAGACCCTGTTAGTGCCTCAGAGCTCACTAACTCTTCACCTCTGAGTCTTCTCTCATGAGTTTTTCCCTGTCTGGTTCATCCACATAACTGTCTCCTGACCATCCTCTGAGTTGTGGGTTGAAACCTTCTTCGAGAGACCTACCCTGACCCATCTACCCAATGAAAACTCCCACCTGTGAACTTTGCTCTTATCCCTGTGCTCTGCTTATTTGTCCGCATGTTGTGGGGGGGAGGGTGTCACCGTTTGTAATTATATATCTCATCAGGCTTCCCCATAAGGGTGCAAACTCCCTAGAGCTCAAGGATATGTACGTCATAGTCGCCATTTGCATTTAGTGCCAAGTTCACTGCTCAGCACCTATTAAGTGGTCATTAAATATTTGTTGTATGAATGAATGAACTTGAGTGTTCTAAGTACAACCCAGTATTCTTTCAAGGACACTTTACAGCTTGTATTTCCTCACTCTTAACCCCTGTTTCTTGCTTGTGCTCATTTTCCTATTATTTCCTACTATTTTAAGTGCTTTCGTGGGCACTGATTTACTAGATCAAGTTTTCCTTTTTTACAATTAAAAAATGGTTATGCCTAACTTAATTTAAACGAGAACACTTGTGTTCTCAAGAAGGCCACCTTTAAAAAGGATGTTAGTGGAGTTCCAGGTTCTATAGACATCTATTTGAGAGCGATTTTTTTTTCTCTCTGTTACATAGATGCTCACTCTGCCTACACTTAAGGCTGGGTTTGGTGTGGTATAAATTTGTACAATCAGTTTTCTCCCTGTGACCTCACACAGGAAGAGGGCTGCACAGAAAGTGTGAGCTTTAAAATCTGCGAGGGGCGTATGTGATAATGTGACCCAGAAAATGTCCCAGACCCCGGCAGGGCTGGGAGAGTTGTGGGTGCTGGCTGAGGAGTTGATACTTCCTGCTCCTTCTTTCCATGCAAACTGAGAGACAGAGTACAGAGACATAGAGGCTGCTCCTGAGTAACTGGCGGCCACAGCAGGAGTGTAGCTGAGTTCACTGAAGAATAGATCTCCTTAGGTTTCATTACTGTGGGCATCTGCAGGAGCTGGCGGGATCAGGGGGCAGATCTTTACAAGCAGTTCGAGGAGGAGCCTGCATTTGGTCCGCGTGGAGGAGTTACCCTTGTATCAAGGACTTTATGCTAATACAAAGGAATTGAAGCCTTGCTGCTACGATTGCTCTAAATTCACAGGAACAGAGTGTGCGGCGCTCTCGGTTAGATGAGGATCACACTAAATTGGAAGTGAAAGGAGAAGAATCCAAACTCTATGAGTACATTTCCCCCAGCCAAACTGGCTCACGTTTCGTGAATGCCTTACTGAGTGAGAGTAAGAACCCAGTGACTGCGGCTTATCATATTGGTTCAATTTTATGTTTATTTCAACCTATGTCATGGGGGAAAAAAATTAGTCCAGTCATTCTAGGATGAATTTTTTGTTGCTTTATTAAATCTAGAATTTAAAGGACACCTTCATAAAGTCTGAGGATATAAGAATATTCATTTGGGTGGGTAGGGGGGCCGTATCCCCTATTTGACACTTTAACAACTATTTCTATGTTGAATAATAATTTAACAGTAAATATAAATGTGCAAATGAATTTTTAAAAATAAAACTGAGATGGAGAAAGTCTTTCTCATCATGATGTTAAAGCTAGAAACATAAAGGAAAAAAACCTGGCAGATCACAGGAAGATTTTCGCAGAATAAAAGACAGATTTTCAAAATTCAAAATTCAGATTACAAACTGGGAAAATTATTTGCAATACACAAAAAATTAATATTCTTAGTACTAATACATGTAAAATTAGTAACCAACATACACAGTGATTACTACATGCCAGACATTGTAATAAGCTTGTATTAACCACCTCATGAAGTACGTGCTAGTCTTAGACCCATTTTACAGATGAAGAAACTGAGGCACAGAGAAGTTTAAAAAATTATCCAGAGCATGCAGCTTATAAGTGGTAGAAATGGGATATTAAGAACTTTTACAAGGAAAAGGGAAAAGCAAACACCCCAGTAGAGAAATGAGTTGGAGGAGGTCTTTAAAAAGACAACCACAGAAATGAATAAAAGACTACGGTGCTTTTATCATTATCACAGGAGAGAGTGGGTTTCTCTTCGGGAAACACTTAATGGACTTTACAGTCAGAAAAACCCTCTGTGTTCAGCCTAACTGAAAAGGTTAGCGATAAGACTGCTTTGCATTCCCACGAACAGAAATGTAGGCTTTCTTGAGGGGAGACTGTGGGATCTGGAGCTCTGCGAAGGGCAGAGACTTGTGAGGATCTTCTCAGGAACTCTGAGAAGGAAAAGGGTCCAAGATGTGAGAAGGGGCTTGAGCAAGAGCCGAGCAGATGCCGGAGAGATGGGAAAGTCTCCCCTTGCTGGGCAGGAGCAGGAACCTTGGAAACAGGCAAATCTGATACTTAGTGTTAATTTATTGCCTAGTCCATGTTGTAAACCCTTACTATCTCCTAATTTCCTTAAACATTAACAACTCCAAACATGCTTAAGTTAAGACTGTGTTTTGAAGAGTGTCTGCAAAAGAGGTGCCGTGTCCAGTGTGGGAGACAGTGGGGTCGAACAGACCAATAGGCACAAGGGATGAGCTGGTGAGCTTGACCAACTCCACCACGTGCCGAGTTCTCAGAAGCTATGATTCACAGGATGTGGGGAGAGGGATGAGCCAGCGGAAAATGGCTTTCCGAAGTGTGGAGGTTGGGAACATCCCAGTGACTCACATCCAGGCTCCGTGGACAAAGCACATAGAGAGCTCATTCTTAGAAAAATGCAGACAGCAATCCACATGGAAAAAGCTGTTCCACATCCTTGACTGCCAAAGAAATTAAAATTTTTAAATGAGAAATTATTGCAGATTAGACTGAGGATTTTTTAAAATATTGATAATAAGCTTGGATACACTGTTGGTTAGAACAACACCCAGAAGGATGGCTCACACAAAGGCTGTGAGTGTACAGAGACTTCCACCTGAAAGGTTACTGGGGCTCTAGGCTGCTTGTCCTGGCTGAGAACACCTTCCTCTCTTTATTTGTTTGTTTGTTTATTTGTTTTCTGGGGGGAGGTAATTAGGTTTACTTATTTATTGTTTGATGGAGGTACTGAGGATTGAACCCATGACCTCATGCATGCTAGGCATACACTCTACCACTGAACTATATGCTCCCCCACCTCCTCTCTTTACCCTCAAGCCATCCAAATGCTATTACTTTCTCTCTGTACTACTACTTAAAAAATGAAGGGAAGCATCAGGTTAGTGTCTAGAGTGGTACAACCATCCTAGAGTGGCTTGGCAACATAGATCAGCAGTTCAAATGCACATACGAATTAGACTTGGCAATTCTATTTCTAGAAACCCAGAGAAATTTACTGAAAAGTGCACAGACATATGTTCAAGATATTTATTACAGCATTGATTGTAAAAACACTAAAAATGTAAAAAAACTGTATTAACGCATTTTTTATTGATAGACATTTACGTGGGGACTGTACTGTGTAATAGTATATATACATCCTTTAAGAAACATAAGGCAATCTATGCATATCGGCACGGTGCTACATACATAGTGACAAAAAGTAACGTAGTAGCAAAAACTGCAATAGAGCATTTATAACATGAATTATTAAAAGTTAAAATATAAGCATTGGGGGTTGATCCAAGAAAGCCGATAAAGATGTTCACTTTGAAAAAAAAAAGATACCCCATAATTTCAAAAAGTCAATAAATAACAAAAGATGTTTCAACTG
The DNA here is from genome assembly GCF_009834535.1 of Camelus ferus. NCBI lineage: Eukaryota > Metazoa > Chordata > Mammalia > Artiodactyla > Camelidae > Camelus > Camelus ferus. The sequence continues at coordinate 74,417,742 of NC_045701.1, read as the reverse complement.
AGTATGATATTATGGTCAAGGTCTGTTGTATATTCCAGGCAGACAATGAATACAGCCTTTCATTTGGTGCCTTCTCTAGCTTTTTCCTGTGTGAGCGCGTCATAAGTACTATTCACCCACGAAAGGTAGAAGGCGGCTTCATGTCATCCTCTGAGGAGTGTATGTAATTCAGCCAGAGATGCGAGTGAAGTATTGCTTTGGAAGCAGGAATGCTGGAGGAAAACGTGCCTTGCACTATTTCCAACTTAATTAGAGAAATCTTAAGAATTAGCTTTGAGAATTGCTAAGCCAGCATCTTGCAAGAATTTTATTCATCTCCCAGTATTCTTCCCTTTTTATAGGATTAAAGAACTAATTTAGTAAGATTGTTGAACAGATTTTTATCAGGCTTAGCTAGAGGATATGCCAACATTTGCGTGTATGTATTGCACATACATAACTAACAGGTTTGCCTTCTCTTGTCTTCTGCCAAAACCCTAAACATTGACAACAAAGACATAAAATGTGATAAAAACAAAGACATAAGTTACTTGAAGTCTGAAAAGGCAGCCAGTCGTCTAGTGGAAGAGCCAAACTTGCCTCGTTACACTCTAAGCTATCAGTGAAACACTTCCTATGAAAATGTATTGAGCATCTTCTATGTACAAAGCATTCTTGAGCCTTTCACGGAATAAATAAACAAATACAAAAATACAGGGTAGAGAGGCTTATAGATTATAGGGGAGAACAGATACAGAATACAAGTTAAAAAGTTACACTCTACGCTTAGTCATGCAGAAACAGTAGGGTTCTTGGTTTTCTATGAGTATTATCACCTCCTACATAAAATTTATTCCAATAAATTTCAAAGGCTGGGGAGGAAGTAAGGACACCAACTTGGCAATCTGAGTTACAGTAGACCTTGACTTCCCAGCATTTCTTTCAGGATGATCAGTCTCATTTGAGTAAATATTTAGGCAATTCCATCTAGGGTTTCCTGCCAGGGCTGAGACTCCCCTTCACTTTTTACTTCCTAAAGTCAGGTCTTATGTCAAAAGGGAGCAGACATGACCTCAAGGCTTCAGGCTGTGGCCTGATTTTCATGTTGTCTTTCTTTCTTCCTTTTTTTTTTTTAATTGAAGTATAGCTGATTTACAGCGTTGTGTTAGTTTCTGGTGTACAGCATAGTGATTCAGGTGTGTATATATATTCTTTTTCTTTATAGGTTATTGCAAGGTATTGACTATAGTTCCCCATGCTATACAGTGGGACCTTGTTGTTAGTATCTATTTTATATATAGTAGATTGTGTCTGCTAATCCCAAACTCCTAATCCTTTGTCTTCCTCTTGTTCTCTCTGATAATCAACGTCTCGGTGCCGATTTTGGTGGTGACAGAACTTGTCCCACTGACTTTGGGAGAACATCAGTACTTACCACTGACCTCGAACCAGATCGACCTACATAGGGCATTTGTCGGATCGGAGAGAAGTTCCTCCTGCAGGTAGACACAGTTGTGCACCAGAGGGCATGACTCTGCAGGCAGAAGGAGAGGCTAGATTTTGGCCACACACCCCTTCAGTGGGCTCCTTGGCCCAGGACCAACCTGCATAACTGTTCATGGGGGTCCTGCCATGAGCACTGCTCCTCATAGAGCTTCCTCTTCTGCTCTCTCTGTGGCTCAAAGCCAGCTGTTTGCAGACCCACCAGGTCCTCACAGAACTCTCTTGGCTTTGGAGGGGCATGTGGTACGGCTCGGGGAGAATAGGTCCTTGCTTCGCGCAGGAAAGAATTCAAGAGCAAGGCATGGTAAAGTGAAAGCAAGTTTATTTAGCGAGGTACACACTTCACAAAGAGTGGGGTCTCACTCAGAAGGGAGAACAGCTTAGGAGATACACACTCCATAGGCAGAACGTGGGTCATCTCAGAAAGGTGAAAGGGAGAGAAGCCGAGAGGTGTGGGGTGTTTAGTTTAAAGTAAAAGCAGGTGCACACTCCATGGACGGAGTGCGGGCCGTCTCAGAAGGCAAGAGAGAGAATGGCCCCAAGGCGCAGGGTTGTTAGGTTGCATAGGATCGGTAATTTCAGGTGCCAGTGAGTAGGAGGATTATTCCAAGTACTTTGGGGAAGGGGTGGGGATTTCCAGGAACTGGGCCCTGCCCACTTTTTGACCTTTTATTTACGGTCAGCCTAGGAACCATCATGGTGCCTGTGGGTGTGCCATGAGGCTTAAGGTCTACTGGAAGTCGAATCTTCCGCCATCTTGGTCCTAACCAGTTTGTCCTGTCCTCAGTTGCTGTGTCATTCCTTCAGTGGCTGTACCCGGCCCTCTTTCCTCTCCCTTCAGTACTTCTGAATCCCTTTCCTATCAGAGGCTATGGGGAGCCGGTACTGTGATCTTCAGTCTTGGACTCATCCATCCAGATAGCTGTGAGCTAGATCCTGGGACAGAGGCTGCTTCCTGATGGGCACTAACAACCGTATCTGCACCGATTGCCCTGTTGCCAGAGTGGGAGCTTAAGGACTCATCAGACACACCCTAATTTTACTATGTACCTGTAGGACCAGCACCTTTCCATTACTTCTACCTACAGCCTAGTAAATGTGCTCTCAAATTAAAGCACTTAATTAATTCCACCAAAGTGAAGCACAAGTAAAATGTTGTACATAACGCATGCACAGTAGACCTGGATTAGGCATGTGATTTGCACCAGACTAGTTCTGAGTAGACAAAGGGAAAAGGTGGCTTATCACATCTCCACATCCTCCTGATTTGTGTCCTGTTCTATAACTTTATTGTATTATTTGGGAATAGCAAAGAGTTGACTGCACCGTGGCCATTGTTAAGTGATTAAAACATGAGACGTTACCCACTCCCTTATTAACTCACCACCTTGTTAACATACACAAGACACCCTTTCTCTGCTTTGAGGTTTTGTTTTTTCACTTTTTAATGTAATTTATACCTGTGACTTTTAGACAGTCATGCCAATGTGACCATCTTGAGACTATTATCTAAGCGTGACCCCAACACTCCAGGGTGCTGCCCCTAGGCATCTCTTCACAGAGTGACGGAAATTGAGTTTTAAAGAAACCTGTCTGTCCCTTAAAATTGTTTGCAAAAGGTAGTATGTTTTCTGGGAAAGGGTCTAGAGCTTCCATCATACTGTCTAAAGTTCTGTGACAAAAATAGATCAAAACAAAACATATAAAGGAAAAGCTGGCCCCCAGAGTCCAGTTGGAACGAGCCCTAAAGGAGATTTCATCATGCAACTGTGTAATAATAACTTTATTGCATGTATATATATATCTTAGAAGATATTTATATACCTTTTCTTGAATTCTTTAAACTTAAAGCTAGGTTAGCTATCTTCAGTCTTCAGGGGTTAAGTCACTAGGGCATATGGGAAGAGAGGCCAGAAAAAATGAACTTCCTCTCACTCCTTTAGATCTGCTGTACAAATTTAATATCTGTTTGAACCCGCAGGGCCTACAGTGGAGCAATATATAAGTACAAAAATATAATACCAAAGAACACTGCCTCATATGCTATTGCAGTCACACATATGCAGCTTTTTTTTTTTTCTGTCTTCAGGAGGAAAACACATACAGTCATTTAAGGTGCACTTCATTTGCATAGAGAAATGAGAATTTTAAGATGTTTCCATGAGCAGCAGCAAACAGTGCAGGCGTCTTTCTCCATCACAGCTCGAGTCAAAGTGGCAACATGAATAAATTCCCCTTTTCAAAAGTATCCTGTCTTGGTGGCCGGAAAAATATTTGCAGGAGTATTTTTCAAAAACAGTATAATTTAGATTATTTTGATTAAGGAAGCTACAGCCCCTTCGGAACATCAGAACAATGCACCGCGATTACTTCAAAAGGGTTCTTTATCTATTTAATCAGAGAGATTTTTCTCATTTAAGCAAGCTTGTTTTCTTGCTCCTGTTGTCAGCCGCCACCTTGCGTCCCAACAGCTGCCAGGGACTTGAAAGAGCCACCACCACGGCCTCTGTGCCTCTTTCTTCCTTGTCCCACCGTTGCTACCAAGGCTCCCACTTATACTGTCTCTCACCTAATTCATGGCTGTAGACTGCGTTGGCTTTCTTTTCTCTCTGCCCTCTTTTTGCAATCATTTCCCTGGATTACAACCTAGATTAGCATTTGTAAAGCCCAGGAAGAATCATGTTCCTACCTTACCCCCCCCCCCCAAAAATAACTAATGGTTCCTCTGTTCATTCTGGGTCTGGCATTCAATCCTTCACCTCACACTTTCTGCTCGACTCAGATTCCAGCCAGCCCTTTCAACTTTATATCTTTAAGGCAGATCTGGGATACCCTAGGAAAAGTACATCTTTCTCTATAGCTAAGCCCTACCTAAGTTGAAAAAAAATGTCTTGATATGTCTTCTGTCCATCCCAGGAAAAAAGCAGTCTATCCTACCTCTTAACCCTGATAGCAGACCTTCCATAAAGGATGGCAGCCTCTTTGTCTGCTACAACGAGGTCTTGGATCAGCCTTGAGTTTGGACTTTCTTAGGTCCATGGTGAGATAACAATCTTTAAAACCAGACCATATGATAGAAAGCAGGGTTTTTCTAAATTCCAACAATCCCTTAGATATATCAAAAACCAAATATGAGGCACAAGTGATAAAAGAAAACGGATAAATCGAACTTCATCAAAATTAAAACCTTTCATGCTTCAAAAGACACCATAAAGTGAAAAAAAACAACCCACAGAACGGGAGCAAATATTTGCAAATAATATATCTGATAAGGGACTTATATCTAAAATACATTGAAAACATCCTCTTCTAACTCAGCAATTTAAAAACCTGATTAAAAAATAATCAAAGTCTTTGAATAGAATTTCTCCAAAGAAGACGCAAAACTGGCCAATAAGTATATGAAAAAAATGCTCAACGTTATTAGCCAGAAGAGAATTGCAAATCAAAACCACAGTGAGATACCACTTCATACACAATATGATAGCTACAAGTGAAAACACGTAAAATAGGAACTTTCGACAACAATGTGGAGAACTGAAAATCCTTATACTGCTGGTCTTAATGTAAAGCAGTGCAACATCCTTGGAAGAAATTCTGGCTGCTCCTCAAAGGGTTAAACACAGACTTACCATATAACCTAACAATTTTCAAGAGAATTGAAAACCTATGTCTAAATGAATGTTCATCACAGTGTTATTCATAATAGCGAAAAGTGGAAAGAACCCGTATCTCCATTAATTGAACAGTGAATGAACACAATGTGGTATGTCTATACAGTGACAATAGAAAGGAATGAAGTACTGGTACACACTACGTCATGGATGAACCTGGAAAACATGCTGATTGAAAGAAGCCAATGACAAAGAAAAGCTCACATAATCTATAATCCCATTTATGAGCAGGCAAATCCATCAAAACAGAAAGTAGATCCAGGGTTTCCAGGGACCAAAGGAAGGAAGAAAGTGAAGAATAATAACTGGTGGGTATGGGATGTATTTGGGGTGATGAAAGTGTTCTGAAGTTAGACAGTGGTAATAGTTGGACAACCCCATGAACATATTTATAATTACTGAGTTTTATACTTTAGAAGACTTAATTTTATGGTATATGAATTCTGTATCAATCAGACTTTTATTTTAAAATTGCCATTGGGAACAATGTGTGATTTTAAAAAATCAGTCATGGGGGAAGGTTTTGACCATGGACTTTTACTAAAAAAGTAAGATAGAGCAAATAAAGAAAGGATGTCAGAGCAACTTTCCTACAATTTGGAGAGAAAATCAAGTTTTAAATGATAAGCAGGAAGCAAAGAAAGAAAGAAAGAAAAAACGAAGGCAAGAGGAAGATGTTACCCCGGCCCCTCAGTAACCCCAGTGCACTGCACTCAGGCAAAATGATAGAAATTCTGATAGAAAATCCAGATAACTTGAGAAAAAAATCTGAGCCCCTTTGGGCTGATCTGCTTTACAGCCATACCCCACAAGACAGTTTCTCTGCTTCAAATGCCTTGACCTTTTGTGTTTTGCAGTGATTGACCTTAGAGACCTTTGGCTTTTGCAACTTCTTGAACTTCCTTTCTGAATGTCATTCTAACTTCAGAATTTCCTCTGTTTTCTCAACTGTATCTGAGTCCCTGAGCTCTGGTCCAGCTTTTGCCCTGCCACCGCCCAGACCCTGACAGAGATGTAAGGCACATAGAACAGAGTGAGAAGAGGAAGAGGAAAGTTAAAGTACCCAGACGGGCGTCTCGCCTGGGATGCCAGCAGTTTATAAACTACCATGTTTGCATACTAAGCCATTTTGTTATATCCTTTGATCCTCAGCAGGGGACTCAGGGAGAGCCTTTGAAAGGACGCTAGACAAAGACCACCAAGAAAGAAGATTTATGGGCCTAGGGGGACAGTCAGCAGATCCAGAGGCTGTCTCTTTCCCTCTACTCTCTCAAACTACAGAGACAGAATAAACAGTCCCTCAAGTCTGGAGATGAAAAAGCAAATGGGGTCATTGGTTTCAAGGTCAGGAGGAATGCAATACTCACCATGAGGCCAGTGCAGCCAAAATCATCAACAAAACTTGGGGGGAAAAAAAAAGAGGAAATGATTAAGTCATTGGCCCATTACTCAAAATTATCATAATGGTAAAATGAGCATGTAATGACCTCTCCTGTTACCCCAGATCCTTTGATATGACACATATGTATATGCATCTATATTTATAGATTATATGGATGTAGATGAAATCTGGAATAATACTGCAACATTAAAAGGCCTCAACATCAATCCAAAATTTGTGAAGAATCCCTTAAAGATAGAAAGCAGATAAAATTCAACTGACAAAGAAAAAAGATCATAAGAATCCATAACCCAAATGCACCAAAGAAGAGGGCAGTCATAATGGTGGGAATGATTCTGGGTGTGTCCCTTTGACTAGGACAGCAAAGGACTAGGTTAACAAATGAGGCATTTGACACCATAAGTAAATGGGTAAGTGCATTCAGAGCACCTCATCTGTTGGGTGAACACCTGAAGATCTCCACTGTGTCCATCCAAAGCACTGAGTGTGGGCACTGGAGCTAGAAACAAAGCAGGAGATCCCTGTTGTTAATGGGATTTCCCAAAGGCAGGATTTTCAGTCTCATTTACTGAGACTCTGCATAGCAGCCTTATGTTCCACTACTAAGTTCCTTGTATTTCCATGAATGTGTCCACCTCTCTTGAGGCCACATGTCTGTACATGCTATACATTCTACCTAAAATGCCATCCCAACCCAAGGCATCTGGTAAAGTGTTACTCATCAAATCAATGAACGTATGTAAAGTGCCCATAACTGTGCGTGGTACATAAAAAGTGCTCAAGAAACCTTTACTATTATTATTATTATTATTATTATTATTATTATTATTATTATTATTATTATTATTATTAATCAATTAAGTCTTATTTCAGGAATCACTTCAGAAAATGATTCCTTTATCTGAAACACTTCTTTTCTCCTCTGGGGGAGGACTGAGTCTATATTAATCTGCCTCTTTATTTTAATTGTGAAAGGAGGGATTTTTAAGTTATTAATCTCCATATATTCAGCATCTAATGCAACATACTAGCACATAAGAGGCATTAAACATTTTTATTGACAGAGTGAAAAAATACATATGACTGGAAAAGTGACCATTTTCTTCAGATAATCTACAAGGTGTGTGCCTGTCAGCAGATCACTGAACATTAATTATTGTACCCCAGTAGCTGAAAATTGGCATCTGTGTGAGTTGCATTACCTTTGACATGGGGTAAAATATTTTATGTCTTCAAATTACATGGCTCAGTGAACTGCCCTGAATAAGACAAAGGCCATCATTTTGCCAAAACTTCATTGCATGTCACAGTTCTGTGATCATAGCTTTTGAGAGGAGTGATTGAAAACTTTATCCAGAGAGCCCTTTTTTTGTTAGGCAAGACAGAGCTCGGAGATATGGTCTTAAAAATCATTGCTTTTTTTCCTCCATCACTTGGCCTCAGGGAATGTGATAGGTAACTTCATGTGTCAACTTGGCTGGGCCACAATGCCCAGATATTTGGTCCAACATTATTCTAGATGCTTCTGGGAAAGAAGTTTTAGAATAAATTAACATTTAAATCAGTAGATTTTTAATGAAGCAGATTACCCTCCATAATGTAGGTGGGCCTCATTCTATCAGTTGAAGGACTCAACAGAAAAATGACTGACCTCTCCCCAGGAAGAGAAATTCTGTCAACAGACCACAAGGTCAACCCTTTCCTAGGTCTCCAGCCTACCCTGCAGATATTAGATTTGCTGGGTTCCACAATTACATGAGCCAGTTCTCTAATATCTGTCTGTCTGTCTGTCTGTCTGTCTGTCTGTCTATCTATCTATCTATCTATCTATCTATCTATCTATCTATCTATCTATCTATCTACCTATCTATCCACACACACACACACACACACACACACACACACCCTATTGGTTCTGCCACTCTGGAGAGAACTGAGTAATACAATGGAGATGGACTTAGGGGCCACAGCTGACTAACCAATGTGATATCTATCAGATGCTAAAGCTTCAGTTCCTACCTTCTAGCAAATGAATAGGAGCTTCCCCCAGCCAAATTATTGAAGTAAATAAAGTTTGTCCTCAATCCCATTTCTCTGTCTTTTATGTCCCCTTCTAACATACACCATCATCTTCATCTTCTCATACAGAGGGCCATGTGTGGGAATATGAATATGTATACAACATGGTGTCATGAAGAAATTTAGAATGCCATGTGGCTGCCTCTCTCCTAGGGAGCAGGGAACAGCTAGGAAGAAACTGCTAAGCTCATTTCCTAGGTACTGGTGTGTATTTATGAACCCATTCTGGAATTACTTTTTGTTGTTTTTCTTAGCACTGTATCAAAAAAAAAAAAAACTTATCTGAAGGTATCACTTGTGTGGGATTTCAGCCTTTGTGTGAAGTTAAAGAGCATCTGGGGGATAGAATTGGCTCTGGCAGCCCTCGAGTCATGCCGAGGATGTGGCTAAACACACAATTAGTTATGTTGAGCCTGAGGATAAGCAGCTACATCATGAGGAGTTTGCTTAAAAAGAAACAGTGTGAACTAACATGAATTGTGCTAATCGTTGGATCCCTTTGGGCAGCTTTACCTTTCTGCTGAGGCTGCTGTGGACATAGACACTCTCTGTGCAGTAAAGGGCTTTGTGGGAAAGTACAGTGCTACATCATGTTTTCTGTGTGGGGTCCTGCAACTCTCTCTCTTCTCAGTTGGCATTCAGCTAAACAGATGCTTTGAACGATGGTGTGAGAGGTAAGAGATCTCTGGCGTGGGTGTCACGAGTCCTCTGCAGCAGAGAGGAGTTCTTAATACAGGGTAGCATTAGCAAATCTCGGTAATATTTGTCAACTTTGAGAAAACTGTAGTGTGAGTTTGTGACATGTTGCTATCAAATTTGGATAAACATAAGGAAACATATGCTATACGAAGGGCATAATTAATCATGTATTTTCAACTTTTAAATTGAAATAAGACTTGTGTTCATAATGGAATTTGATATTATTCCTCTTCAGTGGTTTCAGGAACAACAAACATTAGGTGCTGTCACCTATTCCATTTTGCCATTTCAGCTGCTACAATGAAGCTCTCCCAGCAGTGCACAGATCTTGGTTCAATACCCATCGAACTTAGGCTGCCTTTAGCCAGATACTACACTTTACTATTCTATACTTCTATATGGCTCCTAATCAGGAACATCGATGATCAAATAATCATAGATCATTCATCAGTGATCATTCAGAAGCACTGGTAAGTACATCTTTGTGTGTGATATTGTAACTAGCACTATAGAGTAAATTTGAGAAATGTGATTCTTGCCCTATAGGAAATATACTCTGAGACCTCTTAATGTGTCAGTCAGGTGTATGTATGCATGGATAGTATAGAAGATATTGGTTGTTTGCCTCGCTAACATCAATTCTACCTTCTTCAAGAAATATCTCTGTTTTCTGTGCAGGGGGCTATTCTTCCTCAAGTCTTAACTTTATGTGGTCTGGGTCTGGTTCCACTACCAGCTGAAGGGGTGGAACATGTAACTCAGGACTAAGTCAGTCAACATATCAAGATGGTAGTATGTAGGCACCAAAGCTAGCATCCTCTTGCAACCCAAGAAAAGACCTGACTGGGGCTAAAATCAACACAAGAAGCTGAGCTTCAGGACAGAGAAAGAGAACTCCAATCCTGACCTTACTTATGTTCTTAGTAACTTTCTTCTAGTAGCTGGAATGTGGTGGAAGTGATGCTATTTGACTTTTGAGGCCAGGTCATAGAAAGAATAGCTTTCACCTACCTTGCTCTCTCTTGGATCACTAGGCATGGGGAAAACTAGTACCATTCATGAGGACACTCAAATGGTCCTGCAGAGAGCTCTCAAGCAGGGTAGAATGGAGGCCTCATCACCTTCCAGCCATTTGAGTGAGTTACCTTGGGACCAGAATCTGTTGGTCCAGTTAAGCTTTCAGATGATCGCAACTCCAGCCCATGAGTTGGCTGCAATTCATGAGAGACCCGGAGGCAGAACCACTTATCTAAGTCAAAATCCATGAGTCACGAAAACTGGGAGGATAATAATTGTTTATTTTTATTTCAAGTCATAATTCGGATGGGGTATTTTTGTTTTTGTTTTTGTTTTTGTATTTGTTTATACACAGTAACATATAATTACTATTCTTACATCAAAAGAATCTGGACTAATAGTTAAAAAAACAAAATAAAACAAAACTCACCATTTCTGCAGTGTCAAATTTGCCATCTCTGTCTCTGTCCCCATTTCACTTTGTATGACCAACAACTGCAACACCAAATATATAAAACATAAAAGTTTACCAGATAGATATTTCCTACAACAAAACTCCAGATAAAATATTTAAATTAAAAAAATGAAAAACTTTAAAAAGGAGAAAATAATTTTGGAGTAAGAAAGGTTTTCTAAGTGTGTTCAGTAACCCGTAATTCCACACAAGAAAAGATTGACAGAATTTTCTACATACAAATTTAAAAGGGTAAGCAAAATAAATCCATACTGTAAGGTCAAAAAACCAATAGGAAAACATTTGATAACAATAGTATGAATATCTTTAATTTTAAAACATTTCATTTAAAATGAACAAATGAGCAATTGACAAAAGAAAATGAATCAAATAGCAAACAAACATATGAAGAAAACTTCAGCATCACTAATAATCAAGAAAAGAAAAAATTTATAATGGGATATATTTTTATATTTCAAATTGATGAAAAGTTAGCAGTTCTTACCATCAGCAAGGGTCTTAGGAACTAGATATTTCTATCCTACTAAGGAGCCAATAAGTCAGTAAATTATCTTTTTTTTTTTTTTCTGCAAGCTAATTTGAATTGGGTTTCTGCCACTTGCAATAGAATGAATCCAAAATTCTCCAGTTAAGGTTTTTTGTTGTTGTTGTTCCTTCTTATAACTTTTTTTAAAAATGGTTTTGTTTACCAAAATGAAACCACGTTATCCCTATACATGTGTAAAATTTCAGTCTAAATATTTTAAATTGGGCTTCAAGGGAAAACAAGGAAAGGCTTTAATTTCACTTACGTATAGTCCTGAGTTAACTAAGTCCAACTTCCTCTGCTCTTGCTTGCTTTAGAGTAGTCGGAAAGCTCAATTTCATTTGGCTTGTGATGAATTTCAAATAAGAGAAATCTAGACTTGTTTAAAGCAAGTCCAAAATAAGAAAAAGCAGATTTATAAATGAACATCAAATCTGAGACATTTTATTTTACCCAATAGATGCCTTGCTTTTAAAAAAGTTTTCTTGTATAACTCCTGTAGATAACAATTTCCTCTAGGGAGTCAGCAGTGTGATTCAATTTTATAAGTAACATCCCAGAAGCATCCATAACGTGTGGCTAGGCACTGATTACATAATACAGGGGTTCAACCCCATTCTTGACTATTGAAATTAAATTGCAAGAACAGAAGCAAGGCCCAGAACAAAGCCAAACAGAGTGGGGCGGACTTTCAGATATCCTCTGAGTAGAATCTTTTTAATACTTGGCACTCTTACTGCCTTTAGATGATTTATTTTATCCTTGAGTTGGTAGAGTTTTTGTCTTGTGGGGAGCAGTTTTTATTTTTTTGTTTTTTTATGTTTGTGTGTCACTGCAATCAAAAAACTTTACAGAAAGCAAGTGTTAAAGAAAGCAATCTGATTGTATTGTTCGGTTGATTGAGTTCTCTTTCTATAGAGTCATAAATGCAGACATCTCAAGGGCTAGAAAATGTCTACTTACAGACTGTGTGAAATTGTGGAGAATTTTCAATATCTGCTTGGGTTGTATAAATCCTCTAATCACTATGCTAAGACATAGAGTTACTTGCTCTCCTATACTATTATTAGCCGATTTTGTTTTTAATATTTCAAAGGGATATTTTGGTGTGGGAACACAACTATGAATAATAGATAGAAAAGTTCTGAAAAAGCATAAATTGCAAGCATACCCTAGCCAAAAGAAAGATCTTCTCTCATTAGTGAGGTTAAAAAAAAAAAAAAAGAAAAAAAAAACCCCAACACTACAGTATATAATTTCTGTTGTCTAAGGAATAGGTGACAATGGTTCAAGTTATTGGCTGATAGCCAAGTGGAGTATAGACCTATAGTTTGCCCTGAAAGTCTGAGGATGATGACAGATGGAGAATAAAATCTCAGCTGTGATATTTGCCAGTGATTTCCACTTGGAGTTCTATGGGTTCTGGAATATTATGAAGATAATGATGGGTATTTCAATTAGAGAAGACAACTGAAATGTTAAGGAATCAAGAAATACATTGGTCATTGCTGGAAAAGCCCCAAGGTAGTGCTTCATGCATGCCCGGCTGAATTTACAAGCTTAAGTCATGGCAAAGGGGACTGGTCTCTACCTCTCAGTGATGATTAGTTTAACACATCAACTTGACTGGGTCTTACAGTGCCCAGATATTTGGCCAAACATTATTCTAGGTATGTCGATGAGGGTGTTTTAAAATGAGATTAGCATTTGAATCAGTACATGGAGTAAAGCAGACTGCTCTCTCTAATGTGGATGGGCCTCGTGCAATCAGTTGAAGGCCTGGATATATGAGAAAGGCTGCTTGAGCTGGCATATCAGTCTTTTCCTGCCTTCTGACTGGAAAATGGGCTCTTCTTTGGTCTAAATCCTGCTAGTTTGGGGACTGGAGCTTATATCATCAGCTCTCCCAGATTTCAGGTCTCTGTACTCAGACTGGAGCTACACCACGGCTCTCTTAGCTGGAGACCCGAGTCCACAGCTGGCTGACTGCACATCTTGGGACTCCTTAGTCTCCACTTTTGCATGCTATAATTCTGTTTCTCTGGAGAACCCTAACTACTCTTTCTCCCTCTCCTCCCTCTCCCTCTCTTCTCAGCATTCCTCCATGCACTGGCACCCAGTCATGGCGGGACAGCTGCTACTAGCAAATCTAGGCTCCACACACCCAGGTTCAAATCCAACAGACAAAACATTAAACAAAACTAAGCTAAACCAGAGTGCCCCTCCCTTTGAGATCTCAGCAAAATCCCTGCTGTATTTTTAATTAAATTTAACTTTTTATTGAATTATAGTCAATTTACAATGTGTTGATTTCTGCTGTACAGCATAGTGACTCATTTATATACATAAATATTATATATATATATATTCCTTTTCACAGTCTTGTTCATTACAGGCCATTACGAAGTATTGAATATAGTTCCCTGTGCTGTACGGTAGGACCTTGCTGTTACCTGTTTTATATATGGTAGTCGTGTTTATTCACTCTGACTCGTACGTATGCACAGACCTGAACCAAGCAGCTTGGGCGCGAGAATATACTGTTCTGACTGAGGAGGCCTGAGCCACGTGCCCATCTCTTGAGCTAAATATGGAGTCAGATCTATCCCAAAGGCTGCAAATAGTGATTTTTATGGGTTGCGCTGTGCTTTCCCAAAAGATAAGTGTTAAAATCCTATCCACCTGCACCTCAGTATGTGACCTTATCTGGAAATAGAGTGATTATAGATGTAATTAATTAAGATGAGGTCATACTAAAGTAGGGGAGGTCCTTAATTCAACATGGCTGGTGTCTTTATGAGGAGACAATGGTGAAGAGAAGGAGGAAGGACATCATGTGATGATGGAGGCAGAGACTGGAGTTACGCAGCTGCAAGCCAAGGAGTACCAGAAATTGCCAGTAAACCACAGGAAGCTAGGAAGAGGTAAGAAATAATTCCCCCCTTCAGGTTTCAGAAGGTATGTGACACCTTGGTTTTGGACTTCTTGCTTCTAGAACTGGGAGGCCATACATTTCTGTTGTTCTAAGCCCAGTACTAAGTTTGGTGCTTTCCTATGGTCACTCTGTTGAACTAATAAAGGTGAAGAAGTTGTTTATCAAAAGAGTAAAAAGACATGGTTATCAGAGAAACGGAGGGAGGACATAAAAACAAATATCTTGGTACAGGCTTTGCAAATCATTTTCACTGTTTCTAAATGGAAACAAATACTGTTGTATTTACCTACAAAAATGCTACCAGACTAACTAAAACACAAATATTTTGTGTTTAGATGGAATTCTTTCAACCTAGTTGTTGTTCTTACCCAGGCAGAAACTCTACTTGCCAATTACGCCTTCTTTTTCCTATTTAAATGAGAAAGGAAATTGTTACTTAGAACCAAATACTTCCCAACATGGCATTATGATCTATGTAGAAAATAATAAAATAATCTTTTGTATAAAATGTATTTAAACTTTTGGCATCCTATGTAGATAGAATGAGACTGTTACTGAAATCTAGGAATGTGAAGCAGTAATACCAGTGGTCCACTATTCAGTGTTCCAAAATGACCATCCTTGCTGTGTATCCCTCCTGGACGCAGAATGGATGGAGTCAGGTACACCTAACATTGTTAGTGAAAAGACATACATTTAAGCAAACGATAAAGCAGGTGACATAACAATAGTGAAGAGGTAATTGAGTAAACGTGAAATCCATTTGTCAAATACTCAGTAAGGTAAGAACTTGGGATATTTAACAATTTATTGGATAATGGTATGCATTTTCTCATTTATTGGATGCTTGCTTCTTTCATAAAGGTAGATTATAGGTCATTAATCTTCCTAGGAGGCTGTTGTCCTAGACTTAATTTAGTGATGACTGTTCAGATAATATACCTGCTAGAGAAGTAGTATGTAATCAAGATGGGAAAGTAATCAGATAAGGAATAGCATTTGCCCCCTCTTTTTAATTTTACAATTAGTGGGATATAGACTGTGGGTTGGGGATAAAAAGAAGGATTAAAACAAAAACAGAGACACACCTTACACTTGAGTATCAGACAGTCCCGATACTTAATTTCTTCTACATCAGAGATTCCTTTATTTTCTTAGTTGTTTTATCTCTTAGTACCCTGCGCCCAGCCAAGTTCCTCTGGTTGTTTACTGTCACCCTTCTTCCCTAAACTTTCCTACTTATTTTAGACACCGCCCCCCGCCCCCCCCCCGGAACTTTATTCTTGTTGTTTCATTATGCATAACAATTTTTACATCCCATTTGTTGTAATACCCCTCATCCCTTCTAGCTCTGGGCTTCACATTTACATAGGCAAAAGGACCATTAAAGTGTTTCCCAAGAGTTCTTTCTTTCAGAGAAACGCTGCCCTCTTTTTACCAATAGGCTCTAATTACAAGCATCTTTTAAATTTTCTGTTTTTCACTGATTCTAGTAAGGCCAGGTAAGCGCCCACATCCTATGTCCTCCCACAGATAACAACTACCAACTCAACAAAAAACAACAAAGTCGCTGAAAGCACTGGGGAATTGACAAACAGACTGAATGAGTTTCAAATCTGTCCTTCTCCTCCTTTCCTTCCTCCTCCTCCTCTTCTTTCTTCCTCTTCTTCTCTCTCTCTCTCTCTTTTTAAACAGTGTCTAGCTTAGAGCACGTGGCAGGCAGAGCCAGGCAGGACAGGTGAAGGTCTAACAGAAAACTCAGTCTTTTTAACCTAAAAAGCAGAGGACAGAGTTGGAGAACTACAGCCTCTAGAAAAGCAAGAGAGGTAGGGGGAGTCCCAGAAAAAAGAGAGCCAGAGAGGAGGAGCTGCAAATTCTGCATATAAAATTTGCCCAAAGATCTCACTGATGCATGAGTGATGCATGCATGGGACAGACTCCAAGAAAACCAAATAAGAGTAAAAGAACTGAACTGAAATCTGAATTGGCATCCCAAGGATAATCTTTGCAAGTAAAATCTAACCAAGTTTCTTGCTATTGTTCTGTTCAATAGCAGAACAAACTATTGACCCATTTTAGAGGAACATCAAATCTGGAACACCTGCAACATGACTTGCATGGTGTGCAGGATTTGTTTCAAAGCTACCAGACACAAGAAGATACCAGAAAATATGATTAGAGACTGACCCCAAGATGACTGATTTAGATATTAAAAGTAGCTGACAAGTATTTTGAAGCATTTCTTGAAACTATGCTCAGTAAAATAAAGACAAAATATGTTCATAGTAAATAAAAAGAGAAATGAAAACAGGAAATCAAGAAAAAAAACCAAATGGAAACTCTAGAATTAAAAAATACAATATTGGAAATTTAAAAGTCACTAAATGACCTTCATTGCAGAAACTTATTGTCAGTAAGTCATCATTTCTACCCAAATATACCTAGATTCCAATCATAATCCCAGGAGGGTTTTGTGCATAAATTGATAATGTGATTCTAATATATATATAGAAAGAGAGAAGATCTAGAAGGTAAAAGAGCCATTTGGAAATAAGAAAAAAAGGTCTAAGATTTATTATAAAGTTACAGTAAGCAAGACAGTGTGGAATCGGTTAAGAATAGTCATGTAAATCAATAGAACAGAACAGAATGCCCAGTAGTTGCAGACTGGACAGAGTTGAGGAGCCTAGCAGAAGGAGAATGAATAGAAGGATTGTGGTGTAGTCACACATGGTCACAGAATGGATGCTAATCAGCTAAATGGAACACTGATATACGTGGAAACACAGACAAATCTCAAAAGCATCATGCTGAGTGAAAAAAGCCTCATATAAAAAAGGAAAATTTCATATCATTTCATGTATATGAAGATGTAAAACAGGAAACTCCAACCTAGGGTAGAAAAATCAAGACCATTTGTCTCTGGACCGATGGTAATTTTTAAAATTTTGATGGGGTTTGGATTATATAAATGGATGCATCTGTCAAATACGAGTGAATATACACTTAAGCTTTGTTCATGTCTCCATATGTAAATTTTATATCAAAAGAAAACTATGCAAATATTGAAATCTGGTTAATGATAAACATGTTGAAGTATTTAAGTGGAAGCGTACTATGTCTCTATTTTCTAGAATGGAAAATGTATGGATTAATGATGGAGGACAGCCTTAGATAAATAGTGGCAAACATGAGAATGTGTCAGTGGTAAACTCTAGGTTGTAGTCATATACATGCTTACTGCTGCAATATTGCAACTTATAAGAAATACATATTTGGCCACTCAGATACCAAAATATATTTCTCATACATATTTGGTCTTAGTCTATAGTTTCTTGCTCACAGTTCTCAAAACTCTTGAAATTTCCTGAGCAATAAGAGCAATGAGAGCATTTTTTTCTTATAATATTTGGTCTCTTGTCCTCAGTTCCTAAAATTGATTCAAAGCCATAAGATTGAAATAAATCTCTTATTCATAACAATGCCCTTTCCAACACAACTGGGTTTATGTTAATGAGGTGACTAGGAAAGCACCTAAGGATGAGGGCTGGTTGCCAAGTGAACCAACCCTGATTGAAAGATTGAAACTTTCAGGCTCCCACCCTGGTTTCCTGGGAGGGGAGAGGGCCTTGAGATTGAATCAGTCACAAATGGCCAGTGATTTATTCAATCGTGCCAGCGTTATGAAGCTTCCTTAAAAACCCAAAAGGAAGGGGTTTTTGGAGAGCTTCCAGGCAGGGAATCAGAATCCTTCCACATGCCGCTATGCCAAGCCCCAAACTCTGTGAGGACAGAAGCTTCTGTGTTCTGGACCTTGCCCACTGTATCCCTCCATCTGGCTGTTGATTTGAATCCTATATTATCCTTTGAAATAAATCAGTCATCTAGTGAGTAAATAAGTTTCCTGAGTTCTATGAGCAGTGCTAACAAATTAATTGAACTCAAGGAGGGGATTCTTGGAACCTCTGATTTATAGCCAATCTCTCAGAAGTACAGGCAACAATCTGGACTTGTGACTGGTGTCTGAAATCCAAAGAGAACATGAGAGAACCTCCAGTCTGTAGCAACTTGGTCAGAAACATAGGCAACAACCTGAGTTTGCAACTGGCATCTGGAATAGAGAACAGTCTTGTGGGACAGAGCCCTTAACTTGTGGGACCTAACACTATCTCTGGGTAGATAGTGTCAGAAAGGAGTTGAATTGTAGGACATCCAGCTGGTGTTGGAGCGTTGCTTGTTTGAATGTGTAGGGAAACTTCCCTCCTCCCCCTGCATTGGAATTGGTTCTAGAACCTTTCAACTGCAACCTTTGTTCAATTTTCCTATGTGTATGAAAAACTGAAAAAAAATGCACACATCTCCAGTGTATCCCTCGGTGAGACAGTCCCTTGTTTTGTTTTACACTTTATTTTTGATGGTGGTGTTAGGGGTGTTGAGTAGAATGTCAAAGCAAAAAAATATATATATTTTACAGATGAGAAAACTTGACTAGGGGGGCAAAGTGAGCTGTCTACAGTCCTGCAGATGGCAACTTGTGAGCCAGGACTTGATTCCATTCTCCTGACCTGGAGGTATTTTGGGTTTCATTGCACCAGCCTGGGGTGATGAGTGGGTGCCATAACAGTGACAAAATAAAGCTGGATGCTGAGGCAGCTCAAGGGAGCAGTTAGAAATTGTTACCTGTAGTATAAGGCACATGTTCTGTGATGTATACCCCTCCCATTCCTGGCACTGAAATGTCTTCAGTCCTGTGGACAAACAATTGTGAATAGATATTATTATTTTCTATAGTGTTGCGAACAATAGCCAATACCAGGGCTTCTCAGACAATCCGTGGGGAAAAATCAGCTTTATTTATTTTTTTAACTTACTACTGACCAGTATTTTTTTAAAATACAGTAACAATGAATTGTACTACAAAAATGAACTTTAATAAAGAAACACAAAGCATAAGCCACCTCCCCCCCTTTTTAACTCTTAATTCACCAGACATTGTCAAACTGCTATGGAAGTTTCTAAAGACTTACTTACTCTCAATTTCTGTCCTTGCCTCCTCACTGGTAAGTAAGAAATGGTTTTTGGACTAGCACCAGTGTGTAAGTTCAATCAGGGGTTGGTGTTGAATTGGCCTACATTTTACAATATAAAAACCTAATCCTGAAGTCCTAATTTTTGTCCCCAAATTAGCTACAACTATCGACAATCAGTAGCTACTGCTTCAGGCAGGGGACTATCACCACAATAACTATAAACTCTCAGATAGCACCTCCTGGGTTGAGTAGTGACCCCCCCTAAAATTATGTCCACTTGAAACCTGTGAATTTAGAGGTTGAGGGTATAGCTCAGTGGTAGAGTATGTGCTTAGCATGCATGAGGCCTTGAGTTCAATCCTCAGTACCTCCATTAAAAATTAATAATAATAATAATAATAATAATAATAATAATAATAATAATAATAATAATAATAATAATAAATAAGTAAACCTAATTAACCACCCTCAAAAGGAAACCTGTGAATTTAACCTTTTTTGGAAGTAGGATCATTGCAAATGTAATTAAGCTGAAGATCTCTAAATGAGATTATGAAGGATTATCTGGGTGGACCCTAAATCCAATGACAAATGCCGTCTAAGAAGAGAATACAGACAGAGAGACCCAGAGAAGAAGGGGATGTAAAACTGGAGGCAGAGATCTATGTGCTGTGTCTACAAGTCAAGAAACACCAAAGATTTCTGGAAAGTTAAGAGAGAAACTTAGAACAGATTCTCTCTTAGAACCTCAAGAACCAGCATTGTCAACTCCTTGATTTTGGACTCTAGCCTCCAGAACTGGGAGAAAATAGATTCTATTGCTCTAAATACCCAGTTTGTGGTAATTTGTTATTTATAACATATTGTTGTTATATATATAACCACCCTATGGCTAATTGGTCAACCTGGACCAGATCCTGGAAACCACCTTCACTGAAACCTAGGGGGAACTGGTGTCCTAGAAAGCTCAAGACCAAGGAAGCAGATCTCATTCTTAGTTTTGTTCCCAAGAGGAGAAATCATAGTGAAATAAAATAGTAAATCAACAAAGTATGGTAAATCCCAAAGACCCTTTTTTAAAATTCTAACCCATGAACATTATCAAGCCTCCTTACTATAATGCATTTTTCCTATAGTATTTGTTTTTTGATCTATTGAATCATTTTATTTATTAATGCAGTATATGTATTCTGTATTGTCTATATACCACAACTAAAAGATAAGATTCATGAGGGCAGAGATTTTTGTGTGCTTTATTCATTGCTGTATTCCTAAGATACAAAATACTACTTGCATACAGGGGTCCATGATAAGTACTTGTTGAATAAATAACTAAACGCATTTTAATTATGTACCATTCATCAGGTGAATAAAATAAGAGGCCTATCATTGGGGAAAATTCAAATGATCTAGTTATAATAAAGGAAGAACTTTTTTCCTTCATATTCTCTGTTAAGGAGAATGACACTCAGATTGGAGAGAGACAGACAAATATCATTAGGAGAAAAGTGAAACCTGGGATGGGTGAGTATTTGGTTTAAATTAATTTTAAATTCCAGGCCCAGGGGAAGTACTCTTTACTCAGTTGATTTATATTTCAGATACAGAACTTTGATGTAATTATAGAACCACCAGCTTACCTTTATTTGGAGAAATGATGAAAATGGCATGTAGGAGGCTAAGAAAAGAAAACATATTTTAATTTCCAAAGAGGAGGTAGAATCTTCAAGAAATCTTAGGCCAGCATTGCAAACTTGATTGTTCTTAGGACCTGGGAAAGTGATACAAATAAATGAAGGAGGCAGGTTTCTTTTTCCTTTTTTTTAACATAGTAGCAAATATTTAAATTAGATAATATTTACATAGTACTTGTATGCCAAACACAGCAGTAAGCATTCTACATGGATTAACTAATTTAATCTTCATAATTACCATTTTAGAAATGTGCTATTTTCGTCAACATGATAGATGATATTTCTTCTTTTATAGAAGAGAAAACAGAAAGGTTACGTCATTGGTCCAGGATGACACAGCTAAAAAGTAGCAAACATTTTGGGATTCAAATCCACACATTCTGACTCCAGAGTGTGTGCTCTTATCCACTATTCCAGTCCTTCCCAAATGGAACATGTATCGAAGTCACCGAGAGGGCTTGTTGAAACAGATTTCTGGTCCCCAATGTGGAGTTTCCAGTTCAATATGTGTGGGATAGAATCTAAGAATTTGCATTTATAGCAGGTTTCCAGGTGATACTGATGCTGCTGGTTCTGGAACCACACTTTGAAAATCACTATACTGTGCGATACAAGCTAGTGGAACCCTAGGGAAGGCAAGATGAAATCGTCCATTTAGAGACATTTAAAATCATCCATATTCAGATTTAACAAGAAGGAAGAGTAGGCAGAGGGGAAGACGGCATGTCTTTAAGATAAACGTGTCCTGCTTATGCTAGCACAACAGAATGAATCAGGTCAGTGATCTGAAAGATCTGTTGTGATATATTTGTGTGCTCTTGGTATCCAGGAGTATTAATTAATCCTTCAAGTTAGAGATGATCCCTAATGACACATCACAGAGACCCATAAGTCACTCTTTTTGTAAATTTAAATATGAGTAGCAACAAAAATAATAATACAATATGTGCAGTGTAGTGGGACAAATATGCCCTTCCAAAATTCATCTCCACTTCTCAGAGTGTGACTTTATTCGGGCATGGAGTGGTGCAGACGTAATTAGTTACGATGAGGTCATCCTGGACTAGTATGGGCCCCAAATTTGTCGGCTGGTGTCTTTATAAAAAGAGGAGAGAACACAGATACACACAGGGAAGATGGCCATGTGATGACAAAGGCAGAGGTTAGAATTATGCAGCCATAGACCAAGAAATGCCAGGAGCCCCCAGAAACAAGGAAGGGACAAGAAAGGATTTTCCCTTAGAGTCTACTGATACCTTGATTTCAGATTTCTAGCCTCCAGGACTGTGAGAAAATAAATTTCTATTGTTTCAAGCCACCTAGTGTGTGGTACTTTGTTACAGCAGCCCTGGAAAGCTAATATATGCAGAGTATAGAAAGTAACAATGCAATGAATGCTGATGTATCCATTACCTTGTTAAAGAAACAGAACATTACGATAATACTTGAAGTCCCCTGGGTAACTGTCTTCAAATTCTGCACTTTATGTCTATTGTTTTCCTTTCTTAATAAAAAGTCACTATGTGTTTTATCCGTAAACTACATATCAAAAAAAAATTTAACTACATGTCATTTAGGCTTATGTGGTACAGAAAAGAGTTCTAACGTAGTTATGGGCTTTTTTGCTTTACATCCTTATCAGATTTGTTAGACTTTTTGACTTTTGCCAGTTGTTTCAAATGGAAATCACTGTGGTTTGAATTTTCCCTCTCATGATTATCAATGAAATTTACACCTCTTCACGTGTCTGTTGGCCATTCAAGCTTTCTCTTCTATAAAGTGCCTTTTCACTTTTCTTTTTTTGCTTATTTTTTTTTTCTTTTTAAATTGCAGGAATTCTTTGTATAGCCTAGAGTCTAATCCTTTGCCAATCATATGCTTCCAAAGTTCTCTTCCTAATTGTGTCTTACTTGTTATTTCCATTTGTAAATAGAAATTCAGTTCTTAATTTTACTAAAATTAAGTTTATTAATTTTATTTTTCCTGATATGCACTTTTTGGGTTTTTTTTTAAAGATTCTTTCCCACCCTAAAGTCATGAAGTTATTCTCTGTATTATCTACCAAACATATTATAGTTTTGACAGTTACTTTTAAATCTTTAAATGAACTGAAAATTTACACTTTGCTTATGAGATAAAATACACATCCAATTATTTTCTCTCTATATAATTAATTATCCCAATATTTATTGAAAATCCCTCCATTTCTAACCAATTTTCATTATTCTTCAATACCAGCTCTATCATAAATCAAGTTTCCATAGATGTGTGAATTTGATTCTGGGTTTTGTACTCTGTTGCACTGGTTTATCTACCTCTGTACCAGTACTTCACTGACTTAAGTTTTATAAAAATTATTGCTCTCTGGCAAGATGAGTCCTCCACATTGTTTTTCTTCTAGAATGCCTTGCCATCCTTGATCTTTTATTTTTCCACATAAAATTCTTAATCAGTTTGTCAAATCCCACATCCACACACACACATCCACACAAAATTCCTGTTGGGCACATATTCTTTTAAAAACATTTTCATGAACAGCTAGATAAAGTTATGTAATATTGATTAAAACCCAGTAAGAATGACTGAATGCTAGATAAACAAGAAAAATAATCTGGAAAAGATGTCTGTTAAGTTTCATGGAAATCTAGTAGTGTCCATCTGCTTAGAAGTTCAGGTCTTTGAAAATTTGAGATCCTAAGGAAGTTTACAGTCATAACAAAACAAGGAATGAACCTACTGATTGAGCAGTTAGCATTCAAAAGTAATCAAATTCTTTAGAAGAACAGGTAATAAGATTTAGTGTTACAACTTCTCCTAACTCTCTAGATACAAAAATGATCTACAGATATTTATTGTGTGTCCTTAACTTGAAAAGCTAGAAATAATTAGATGGGTTGAAGATTCAAATGTTAAAAAAACAAAGAAAAGGAAAGAAATATTACAAAAAGTTCTTAAAAAACAACAACACCACATGTAGGACAAGTTTTGTTTTTGTTTTTTTTTAAATAATCTCAGGGTACAGAAGTTGTTTCTTATATAACATAAAACCCAAAGCCAAAAAAGGAAAGTGATAAATTCAACTACATGAAAAATTAAATTTCTGCAAGATAAAATCCACCATAAGCAAACTCAAAAATCGGATGATAAATCGGGAGACACTTGCAATCTGTGTTACAAAGCATTAATTCCCTAATATATATGAGAGATAAAAATCTCCTACAAACCAATAACAAAAAGACCAATAATCCAATATAAAAAACAGGAAAGGATATGAACAGACATATCACAGAAGAGGAAAATGAATTATTTTAAAGCATATGAAAAGATGCTCATCCTTGATAATAAAAAAAGAAATATAAACTTAAACCATACCAAGCCTATGCTTTTCATGACCATATTATCAAAGATCGAACAATGTAATAAAGTCTTCAAGGTTCAAGTTATGACTCAATGAACGCAGCCATTCACTGGTGTGAGTATAAATTACCGTACCCTTAATGGAGGGATATTTGACTGTGACTAGCAAAGGAAAGGGAATTTTTCGGACTCGTGGGAATCTCTCACAGCTCTCACAGCTCTCACAGCTCTCTGCATACCTGGGCTTTTTTTTTTTTTCCCTTTCTTGTAGTTCAGCAATGAGCTAGGTCACCAAGATGGAGTTAGGTTATTAGGCTGGCACAAGACCGCTGGTTAATAGCAGACTTGGTATGCAAAGGCACTAACTGAGCTCTCTGATCCCAAAGGACATTTCCCAGTCCAGGAAGCATCACTTGTTACATAATTAAGGAAATATTCTCTGTTGGATCACCCTAGAAATACAAAGAGCAGGATAAGGACAGGGTCCTTTTCCTGGAACGCTTTCCATGCAGCAGCCTGTGGTGCCCAGCCCAGAATGCCTCTCCTCAGGCCGTTAACAGGACTGTGAACCTTTACACCTTACTAGCCCTACCCGCTGTGAGTTTTTCCAATAAACCTAATTTTCTCCCACGTGAGTGTGTGTATATGTGTCCATTACCTTTGTATGGACACTTCTAAATTATAAACTCACACATTCTCTTCCTCAGTAATTTTATTTTGGGGATTTCATCTATAGATGTACTCACATATGAGAAACACCTTTGTACAAAATCATTCATCATATCATTTAGTATACTAGAATATTAGAAACAATTTAAATGTCTACAAATAGGAGCTAGCTAAATAAATGATGGTACATACGTACAATGGATATTAGGCAGCTCTAAAAAGAATGAGAAAGCTTTTTATTTACAGATGTGGAATAATTTCTAAAATAAGTTTTTAGGTTAACAATCAAGGTGCACGACCCATTATGTAGCATACTGCAGCTTGCGTGATAGCAAAGGGTATATTTACGCACACACGCATTCGTTGTTCCAAGTCTGTGCTCTGAAAAGATACACGTTAAACTGATAACGTCAGCTTCCTTTGGGAAGATCCAGTGGTTGCCTGTGGACAAGGACAAGACAGAAGCATTTTACTGTACACCTGTTGTGCCTTTTATCTTTTGAACCCAGT
This sequence comes from Camelus ferus, assembly GCF_009834535.1. Lineage (NCBI taxonomy): Eukaryota > Metazoa > Chordata > Mammalia > Artiodactyla > Camelidae > Camelus > Camelus ferus. The sequence continues at coordinate 74,392,193 of NC_045701.1, read as the reverse complement.
AAGTGTATTCTATCTCTAAAATAAAGCATTGAATAAAATAAAATAATTATTCAGGAAGGCCAACAAGTCATTTCAGAAGCTAGAACTGTCAGTTGGGAGAGTTAGGAAGAGATTTCCAGGTTAGCAGAGGACGGAGGGGGCTGATGTAGTCGACCCCGAAGGCTTCTTTCAGTTGTAGGAGCCCTTAGCACAGTGATGCCCTGATGCAGCTACACAGAATCCACAGCCCTTTGATGTGCACACTACTTGCTCTGTGCCAATTTCCTTTTTATTTTCTTTGAGTATCCCTGTATGCCGTTGCGAGCCAGCTTCAATGGGCTCTTTTTCTCTAAGATTTTGGAGGAAAGAGGAAGCACCTGAGATTGATTACCTAATACTCCTTAAGATGAGTGACTTTCAATTTTCGAGAATGTTCAGCTTAAATTATGTTGATGCTTTCCCTTCTCTCCCATAAGGAAGAAACCAGACAACCATCCTTATAAAGTAAGTTGAAACATGTGAAAATACCAGAATGCTATGTGTCCCACACAACTAGAATTTCTGTGAAATGATGCTCTCAAAAGTGGTGGAAAATCACAATGATGAACCCAGGAGTTTTCAAAACTCTTAGACCGTTCCTACCAAGGGTGCAGAGGATATTTCACTCTGCAGGGAACTGGGGAGATGGCAGGCAGAGTCATCGCTTCCTGCTTGCTCAAATTCTGCCTGCAGTTTTCGATTGGAGGCACTTCCCAGTGTTGCTGAGCTGCTAGGCATGACTGCAGACTTTTACTTCAGAGAGGAACTAAAAAAAACAAAAACAAAAACAAAAAAAACTACATCCAAAAGGTGAGTTTAATGAGCAGTAGAGATATGAGTAATAGTCTGATAAATAAACGTCAAATAATATACTCTTGGGGACAAGGAAAAAGAGGTTAATTGTAACTGGTAAAAAGTAAAATTAATAATAATAATTTATAGAGTCCTCACTGTGGTAGGCACAGTTGTATGCAATTTACCTCCATAATTTTATTTAGCTCTCACATCAGCCCTATGAGGCAGGAATAATCATTATCCTCACTTTCCAGGAGAGAAAGCTTGCAATGGCTAAGTCACTCGTCCAAGTTCACACAGCTCGTGGGTGGTGGAACTGGCCTTTGAATCTAGAAGGTCTTACTCCGCAGTGGCACCTTTAATCTTTTTGTTTTACTGTGTTAAAAAACACCACCTAGGTATAAACATTACAACTAACAAGTGAGACTTTTTAAAGTGTGAGAATAAAGCTAAAAAAGAAAACAAAAAAACCACTGCCCCTTTAAAACTTCCGTGTAGACTATTTCTATCCAGGCCTTCAATAAAGCTTTGGGCAGGTCTCTTGGCTCCCAGCTATTAAAAAAAATTGTCTTGTACTTCTAAATGCAATAACAATTTCATTTCAGAATTAACATAGCCATGGGAATAATCAAGACTCCAAGCTTTATTTGAGGTTAAAACCCTTATCTCACCAGACTACACTAGGTTGTCTCTGACTCCTCCAGCTTGGTGGCAGCTTGGGAGGAGGAGGGGGGTGGGATCCTAAGAGGAAGAAGATATATTAGGGGCAAGAAAGGTTTAACATGGCTAGTACTGTCACACAGTCATGATCTCACTCTGCTGATCTCTGAGCAGATGTCCAAACCTGATTCATGATCGCTTGGGGAACTTTTATGTGTTTCTCAAAGATTTCCCCAGTGGGAACCTCTGAGGTTAAGGCAGTGTTTGTCGTCTCCGAGTCTGCTTGTAATTCCTCCCCAGACCATGGGCATCCAGCGGTCTATTCTGTTGGAGTCCCATCTTCCCTCTAGGTGGCCTTCTTGGGTGGTATCCATAGTGGATCCCAGTTTGAAGCCCCACAATTTATCCCTGGGAAACATGAGGCTGAGCACTGCTATTTACCAGGGCAGCCTCCACCACACCCCACATTTGGACTTTTCTTTAAATATGTATGACATCAGTTAACGTATTTCACAGACTTCCAGGAGAGAAGGTCAAACTTTCTGAGTAATTGCCTTCATTTCCACTTTCTTGGCTTGCATTTCTCTTCCCTCATGGTGGTGGGGTGTGTGTGTGTGAGTCAGAACTGGTAGTGAATTCCATACCATTCCAGTAACTCTCTCTAAAGAAATTCTCTCTAAAAATAGTCCTCTTTTTTGGCTTCACCAACATTTTAAATATCCTGGAGTCTCCTTATGCTAAGGACTGCCAAAGCAAGTTACCAGACTACTTCTCATTTTAGATTGTAGAGGCTTCTACACCTAGTGTTTTGTTCTCAGTCCTTGGGGTCATAACTTAAACTGAAACCAAAAAAAAAAAAAAAAAGCCATTCTAACATCCTGTTATAGACGCTTTTTATGTTTTGGTTAAATGGTTCTCATAGGAAATAGAAGGTTTAAAAATGAATAGTTGCCCTGTGCTTTCAAAAACGTCTAGCTTTTTCTATTTTTATGATGAATTTTTTTTCAGACAGAACAAGAAGTTGAAATGGGACAGTGCAGATACTAAATCCTTAGACCTCTTCAGTTTCTAACGTGAAATTATCCTTCGTATTTGAAAATAAGTTTATCCTCTACCATTTTCATTCCAAAACTTGGAGCTTCTGAACCCTCAATTAAGCTTAGCTAACTTAATTATCTTAGCTAAGTGTTTCTTTCTCATTCAGCGTATAGTTCATTTAGCCCTTCCTGGGATATGAGTCATTATGATAGAGCGATATAACCAATATACTTGTTTCTCTGGAAGTCATTTTAATGTCTTTGAAAGATTGAATTATCATAGTTTATCTAATTTCCATATAAACAGAAAGACAGAACTGAATTCCAGCCCAGTAAAGCCATCTCTTCCTGGTCTTCATCCTCTTTGGCAGCCCAACATCAATTGCATATTAAAGCTCCTGACCACATCTCATTCCATTGATCTGCCTCTAACACTGCCTGAATTGGTGTGGTTTTTTTGGAAATTTTCTCTTCTCATGACTTCTGTGGCTGATTCTCTCCCTACTTCTTAGACTTTCCTCCTGTCTACTTCTTCGAATCCTCATCCAAATGAGTGTCCGTAGCCATTTTCTTCCTTTCTTTCTCTTAGCAGTTGCATCCATCGCCTGGTGTAATGGCCATCCATATGCAGCTAATTCCCCTAGTGTCCTCTTGACTTTCTTCTTTGTTCCCTGTGCTGACTTGTGTATTTACTTTTCTTGTGCTCCTTATCATATCAAAGCGTAATCCTTTGCCTGTAGGACTCTATTTGCATCTTGACTCTTAGATCATGGACATTGGAGATCATGGCTTCTCGTTCACCAACCCAGAACCAGACATATAGAAGGTGCTCAAAGAAGTCTGAATAAATGATTGAAATTTTTCTATCTTAAATCTGCTTGTGGATAACAACTGTATGTCTGTTCAGTTCCTCAAACTAAACGTAGTTAAAGCAAGTGGAATTATTTACTACCAGTCCTTTCTTCTGATTTCCTGACTGTGGTCCCACAGGAGTAACTTGGATTCTTTAGTTGGCCGTATCCACCTCAGCTAAGCAGTCATCAAGTCCTGTCTATTCTGCCTGCACAGTATTTTTGCATTTGGTCCTTTTTTCATTTCCAACATCCAAATCTCCATTACCATTGGTCTGCAAATGTGAAAATGCACAGGAAACATAGTTTTGAAGTCACGCAGATCTAGTTCATATCTGAGTCAGCTGTCAGATGAAGAGCAATTTACTCAACCTTTGTGAACTTCCGTTTCCCCATGTATGATTTACATTATAATCATTGATTATCTCCTCCACCAGACATAAACTCCTTTAGGGCAAGAATGGTGCCTTATTTGACTTTTTATCCTCATAAATCCACTATAGTTCCTGACATACTGCTGCTGTTCATTGATGTTATTTGCTAAATGAACGAATAAATGAGGATGATAATACCTACCTCACAATGCTAAGGTTAGAGGTAAATTAAATGTGATAAAACATGTCAAGAAGCCCAGATAGATTGTGGAGTAGCCCAGGTTACGGATTACCAAGACCTCCACCTGACACCACCAGATGAGCTATCCCCCAGCCAGTACCAGCTGCCAGCCATGCATGTGATGCCATTTTTAACTTCTCATTCTCCCTGGCACTTCAGCCAACACAGGAAACAGAAGTACACATGGTCAATTGGCAGAGTCTTGATATATAATAATTTTTTATTGCCTTAAGCAACTAAGTTTTGGAACAGTATAGCAGTGGGTAAAGCCATAATAGAAACCTAAAATACATAGCATTGGCTTTGAGATTGGACTGTGGATAGGAGAATGAAGAAAAGTATGAAGACTCAGTAGACGTTGAAAAGGTAATGAGGAAATTAATATTAGAGGCTGGAGGAAAAGCAACTGTCTAAAGACAGAAGATTTGACAACACTGTCACCTAAGGTAATATGGATGATAGAAAATATAACTAATAAACTTGTGAACTTGGCATAAGCGATTCCAGGCAGAACATTGAAAGTGTCAATTGGCGACGTTTAACTACTGATAATGGAGTGACAAAAGAGAAAGAAGATCTAAAGAAACAATTTGGGTTTCAAGCAGAAATCAGAGGAAATTTTTCCAACCTAAAAGTTTCGAGGATGGAAAATAAAACTGTTTCTAATTCCAAGCCTCTCCAGATGGCAAAAGGTTAGCAAAGAAATGACTCTGGGAAAAGATCAAACCCACGATGATACTAGTATAATGTGGTATCAGGTCAAGGCCAAGTCAAGGATGTGTCTATAAGACTCCAGAGACCTTATAAAAAATTAAATCCTATGTCTCCTAGATCCTCTCAGCTAGACAAAAAAAAAAAAAAAGCTTCAGTTCAGAATCATTCAGACGGAGTAGAATCAATGTCTGTTTCCTGATTCTTGAGCAGGGAGAATTAGCAGCATGTGCCTGGCTGGATATCATAATTTCTATAAACAAGTGACTGCTAAGTGCTGTCTGTTTTCCCTTTTTGAGTGGGAACGTCTATCATGATTATCTTATTCCCATCCCCCCACTTTGTTGGTCATAGGAGTGAGGTAGACAGTTCATAGTTTTCTACACCCAAGAAGATTCATTCTTAACTAATTAAGATGAAAAACTCCTGGAGCTTGAGTCTGAGCCTGATGTTAAAATGGGATGAGATTTTGGGGATATGAGATGGGAACAGTTTTCACGTGGGAGGAATACAAATTCTTACAGCTAGAGGATAGTAATAGACTGTTTTTTACAGAGATGATTGCAACAGTATCTTCCATTCCACATACTTTGCAATAAGATCTTCCTGCTCCCCATCAAGCCATGGAGTATATTTCCCTCCTCCTTAAATTTGCATGCCCCTATGACCTTCTTTGAACAAAAGAATAGGGCAGATGTTATGCTGTGCCACTTCTGAGGCTGGTCCTTATAAGATCTATAGCTTCCACCTTTGCCACTAGGAACACACCTTAGAACCTGACTGCCATGCTGTGAAGAAGCCCGAGTAGATGGAAACTGAGGCCCCTGGCTGACAGCCCCAGCTGAGCTCTCAGTCGAGAGTCAGCACAAACTACCCACAGTATAAATGAGATCATTCTGGACTTTCTAGTCTTCTTATCACCCCAGCTGACACCATGTGAATCAGAAGTACCCACAAAATCTTGAGAAATAATAGGCTGTTATTGTCTTAAGACACTAAACTAACTCTTGGAGTAGTTTGCTCCACTGTAATAGATAAAGGAAACCATAGACATACTTGGAGACAGATTGCAGATATTCTGGTGGCTATTTAGGAACCAGTGAAACAGCTAGAGCAGTCAGGTCATGGTTTTCTATGACCTCACGTAGCTGGATTTAGGGAGATTTATATGCCTTGGGGTCAGTGGATTTTTTGAGGCTTCGAGTCTCCAGCATCTGATATAATACTTGGCTTAGTAAAGATCTGATAAACATAAGCAAGCCTCAATCTATGTACTTAGAAATTCTCAGGTCTTCTGTTTGTTATTTCTAAATGCTCAGAAACAGGAAATCTATATTCCTCAATATATTCTCAGTTTATTTTGTTAGGTTTCTCCCCCTACTCCCCTGTATATATTCCTATTTGGTCAAAATAAACTACTCATTTTCCCAAAATATCCCTTCCTTTTCAGACTCCATTTCTTTGCTTCAGCCATTTACTCAATCATTTATATGGAAGTTTTCTGAAAATTAAAAGGGTCTATAAACTTTTACTACTTTGCATTGGATTTTAGTTATGGGCATATTTTCTCCTCAAAATTATGTACTCCTTAGAAGCAATGAATGTCAATTTTATTTTTGTTCCATCCTTCATGCTAAAATAGCCTTAAGCATAGTTGATAACCAAAAGTACTATATTTCTGTCTATGTCTGTCTATCTATGTCTGTCTGTCTGTCAGTCATCTATTATATCTAAGTGCCAGACAAATCTAAATCCAATGCCTATAAAATCCAAACTCTTTGACATGATGCATGAGGCTCTCTACAGTCAGGCCTGTGCCCTCCCTCCAGCCTCATTTCTTGCCTCTCAATCACTCCCACTAGGGATTTGCAATGATGGAAACTATTAAAGAAAAAAAAAAAAAACAGCCAGTATGTTCAAAGAATTTGGGGCAGCCATAAATGACAGATCCCTGATGCATAAAGCCTGGGCAGAGACTGCCATTGTCCTCTCAAGATTCGTCCTCCCCTCTTCTTTAATGATAGAACCACTGGACGTTAGCTGGGCAAACTGCCGTTTAAAATATGAACTACACTTCCAAGCTCCCTTGGGAGCTTGATATAGCCATGTAACTAATTTACATCCAAAGACATGTCATAAATAAACATGTCATACACAGTTTCTAAGGAATGTTCTTAAAAGGTAGGGCTGATAACTCTTACAGATTTTTCTGCTGCTGAACTGTGGACATCGTGGGGCTCAAGAAGTCATCTTGGACTGTCGGGGGGAAGCTGAGTGTTGAAGACAGTGGACCAATGCAGTATAATGATCACTGAGCTGCTGTGCAAGCTCTGAAATGCCTGTCTGCAGAATGCATCTGTGTCCAAGAGCAACACATTTGAAGCTGCTGTGGAGCATCTCTGTTGCTCTAGTCTTCCCTGACACCATTCCTAAACTGCAGAAGGATTGTTGAAATGAGCAATCCTCCGAGTATTGGGGTGTTCGTAATGGAACAGGACTCTTATTTCAGGTGAATTTTGAGTCTTTGGTTTTCCATGTCTGGAACAACCCAACTTACACATGGAGAGAATATTATCACTTTTGTAAGTAAAAAGATTTAAGTTCACTTTCAGTGTTTTTATTTGCTTTCCATTTAATCTCTCTGAACCTGCCTTTGTATGGCTTTTTGCCAGTAGCGTCACTTCCCTAATACCCATTTCACATGTAAAACCACTGAAATGTGACATGCAACTTCAGAGAAAAAGACAGAGATGCATTTTCTTCTGTGAAAGGATTTCAAGCCTTATTCCTACCCATTCTTCCCATTCCTAAGATTCCTTCACCCACTTTATTTCCCAACTCCCTACCCAGGGATGACAAATGAAGAATATTCAGGCATTTAAACTGCTACCACGTTGTCAATATTTACAAGATAATTTCATCTGGTACTTTTAGCTAATTCTTGATGCTAAGGTAGTTATGGCTGGGTTCCTTGATGCCTGTGACGTGTCCTGATGGCCCTATAATACGTAGCATGTGAAGCGCCAGGTGTGAGGAGATCTCGTTATGCACACACCTAGTTTGTCATGTGCAAACTGGGGAATGACGACAGGGATGCCCTCTGCATGATTTCTGATTTGCTAAAGGAGATGGGATATCAAAGGAACACTGTAGGTAGCAAAAGCAACAAATATACTTGTTATTTTAAGAAAAATAATGTCTATGCAGCCTTTTGAAGATCAAAAGGAACATTATATTATTAGTTGCCTTTAATAATTAAAATAGTCACGAAACTGGTAAATTTTAGGAGTCAAATTCTCTGTAAACCTTTTTATTCCTGTTAACATTGTCTTCATTCGTGCTCACCCTGTCTTTATGTCTTGAATATCCTTTCTATTCTCTATAACATCATGTCCTTTACTTCCCTTGAGGTTTGATTAAAGACTCACCTTTTACAATAAAAGAGGTTCACAATTAACTAGCCATCTCAAAGTCAGGGTACCTGACTTCATACCTATGGAGAGATTGAAGAGAAGGTCAGTAAGGTGGTGATGATGGGTAGAGGGAGCTGATTTTGAAGCATGAAATTCAAGTCCCAGATAATTGCTGTTCAGAATGGTACCACATAGACTTCCTGCACTTTGTAAATTTTTTGTAAATGTGAGTGATTGACTTCTTCATAAATATGAGTGATTAATTAACTTCTATTTCTTCTTAACAGAAAGTGGGAATACTGTAGTTTCTAAGTTTTTTAATCCTCTCCACTTATGAGTCCAAGATAAAACTGGAATTTCCTGATTTCAGCTCCAAATATTATGAAAGAAATGGGCCCAGCCTAAGCCATTCACCTACTCCTGGTACAAGGTACAGTTATCGCCAGAAAGACTGTATTACATAGTACCAACAAGGCCCACTTTCCAGGGGAAGAAGGATGGTTTGGGGCTAAGCAAACATACCAAAAAGCGGTACTACAGATACACAAGCAAATCAATTGTATTATGTGTTATTGTGATATTACCAAAAATATACATTTGGTCTTCATTTCCAATTCCTGCCACAGAGATTCTAAAAGTCTTGGAATTTCCTGAATGGTAAGGCTGAAAGGAGCATCTTTTGTTATTTATAATTAAGTCCTTTTCAACCATATCTGAGTTTAGGCTAGTAAGGTGATTTTTGGAAGATGGGAACTGGTTTCCAGATGAACCAACTGTGTGATTAGAGGGTTAGAACTTTCACCCTCCTCTCAACCTCTAGAAGGGATAGAGAGGCTGGAGATTCAGTCAGTCATCAATGGCCAGTGATTTAATATATCATGCCTACAAGAAGACACCTCCATAAAAACCTTAAACAAAAGAGTCTGGAGAGCTTCCAGTGGGTGAACACACCCATGTACTTGGAGAGTGGTGCACCCCAACCTCAACAGGGGCAGAAATTCCTGCACTTGGGACCTTTCTGGACTATGTACCTCTTCATCTGGCTCTTCACTTGTATCTTTTATAACATCCTTTGTAATAAGCCAGTTATAGTAAGTAAAGTATTTCCCTGGATTCTGTGAGCTGTTAGGGCAAATTATTGAACCTGAGGAAGAGGTCTAGGAAACCCATGACTGACAGCCAAGCTGGACAGAAGTGTGGGTAACCTGTGGGCCCACTGCTTGTGGTTGGCATCTGAAGTGGGGCACAGTCTTGTGGGACTGAGCCCTTTACCTGGAGGGTCTGAGCTATCTCCACAGAGTGTCAGAATGAATTAAGTTTTAGGACACCCAGTTGGTGTCCACAGAGAACTGGAGAACCGCTAGGTGTGGAAAACCCATGCGTACGGTATCAGAATTGTTATGAGTGGAGGACACCATTTCCCTTTGCATCACAATTTGGAAAATGCTCTACCACCTGTGTGAAGAATACGCCTTCAGGCGTAAAAACTAGATCGCTGACCTCTATTTGGCTAACCTCGGGCACTGCGTTTCCTATTTTTTTTTTTTTTTTAAGTATTCTTTCGTTGGTGTTCTTGAATGTGACATATACCAGTTCTCTCCAGTTCATTCATAGTTGTGAAGCTGACACCCCAGGACAGGGCTGACTCCCTAAGGTTAGTGACTCTCTTGCTTGGGTGATCGTGTTGCTACGCTCAGAGGAGATGCTCCGTGGGTGCTTCTGCAAGGCCTCCTTAGGGGTCATTCAGGGTCGGGTGGGATGCAGTCACGGCGCCCAGTCCTTCTGTTGTGGTGGCTTATAACCACAAATGTTCTTTTCTTACCCAGGTCAGGTTGGCCTGAGTCTCAAATTGACAGCACAGGGACAAGGTTTGGTCTCTTCTCCATGTCGTTGTCTCAGAAGGACCTGGGTGGAGGGAGCCTCCACCTTTGAGAGCTTTGTTGCTCCCTGTGCAAAGGGAAGGGGAACATGGAATGTCATGTAGTGGCTCTTTAAGGCTCCCTTACAAATATGTCACACATCATTTCCATGCACATTTTTTTTTAGGCAAAGCAAGTAACTTGATCACACCCAGCTCTAAGCTGGACAGAAGTGCCAGAAAGAGGAGACCTGGAAAAGCTGCTGAATGGCACCACTAGTCTCTCTGACTGCAGAAGCTTGGTTTCTCACGAGCCCCTTGGACGGCTGAGCTCACCCTCTGCGAGCAGTACGCACGATTTCCCAGTGCTTGCTCACTTTCCATGTCTTCCTCTAGAAGTTTTACTTTGGAGTGTGTCAGCTCTCTAACAGAGGGGAAGAACGACCCTAATGGTTCGTTTTGGCTTCAGTTTGCTCTACATAAGTAGTTGTACAGAGCTTCATTTATTCATGTGAGGTTTTATCATCAAAAGGAAAAGTAGACCTTTATCCTATTTACAAGTGATCTAGTAATAATTCTTTTTCTTGATTCTCAGACACTTTTAGTTTCCAGATAGCAAAAGGGTAAAAATGATGGCTCAAATAACCCCAGAAACCTGTCTCTTTTGCCTGGTACATATATGTAGTCCCCTTATGTACCAGCCTCTGCCCTGGAGAGGGGAGCAGGTATAAACACGGACAGTATACAGCTCAATGAATAAGACAGACACATGGACACAGATTGTTACAATACAGGGTAGACAACGAGGTGCTACAAGAAACGGACAGCAGTGGCGGAGGGTATAGCTAAGAGGCAGAGCACATGCCTAGCATGCAAGAGGTCCTGGGTTCAATCCCTAGTACCTCCATTAAAAAAATAAGTAAATAAACCTAATTACCAACCTCCTCCAACCCTCCCCCCCAAAAAAGGGGCAACATGTTGTGGACTTCAGGGCAAGAAGATATCTTTTGAGGGAGGATTTCTGTGACCAGGCAAAAACCTTACAGAAGAAAACATTGCAAGTTGAGCTTGGGGAATCGATGGAAAATATATACACAGAGAAGGAAAAGGGCCCCCCTGTAATAACCCTATATGCTAAATAGTGTGCATTCAAAACCTTTAACTGAATGCATAGGTACCCCCTACATTAACCACAGCAGACAGCAGGGGCAAAGGCACTGAAAGGCCATGAGAAGAGGTGTGCGAGGAGCCTGGGTTGGAACACAATGAGAAGTGAATTTTTTTTAATTATTTTATTTTAAAACAGTTTCTCTACACTAGTAATAACAACAGTGAAAGACAGATTTCACTTACTTCATCAGGCTGATCCTAATGGAAATTTCTATTTCGAAGTGCCTTAGTGTCTAAAGCATCATGGATGTCGGATCTAAAAACCATCACCTGTCTCACTTCTTATCACTCTGGTGCTTAACCCAGAGGGGATTTTGTTCAAGCCAGTGGCAGAGGGAGCCTTCATACCACAGACAGCATGACTGAGAGTGTTTGTCCTCTGTTGGTTTATCAGATATATCACTTTTTTGTTTTTTTGTGCTTGTTTTGAGTGCTTGCTCCAGGATTTAGAGTATGCATCTTTAATTTACCACAGTCAACTTTCAAATGATACAATACCACTTCACCCATAACATAAGAATCTTACAGATACGAACTACTATGTGTAAAATAAACAAGGTCCCGTTGTATCGCACGGGGAACTATATTCAATATTTTGTAATAACCTATTATGGAAAAGAATATATATCTATAACTGAATCACTATGCTGTAAACCAGAAACTAACACAACATTGTAAATCAACTCTACGTCAATAAAAAAAGAACCTTACAGCAGTATATCTCCATTTCCTTCTCCCCATCACTTGTACTAGTGTTACAAAATATTTTAGTTCTGCGTGTTGTAAACCCTACCTTTCATGATCATTTTTGCTTTAAAAAAATCAATAACTTTTCAAGAAAGTTGAACGTGACATTGAAAAGCCTATCATATTTGTCATTTCTACTACCTTTTATTATTATTATTATTTTTTAAGATCCAAGTTCCCATCTGGAATCAGTTTCCTTCAACCTGACAAACTTTCTAATCATTTCTTAACATCCAGGTCTGCTGGCAACAAATTTTCTCAGGTTTGTCTGTCTGACTGTGTGTTTAGTACGCCTTCATGTTTAAAGATGTTTTTGCTGTTTTTAGAATGCCAATTTGATTGCATTTTTCCACTATTTTAAAGGTGGTTTTTCATTTTCTTTTGGCTTGTCTCATTTCTTTTGAGATGTCTGTAGTAATTCTTTTCTTCATTCCTCTCTGTATACCATGTTTTTTTCCGCCCTCTGGCAGATTTAAAATTTTCTTATCATGGTTTTCAGGAATTTATTTATATGATGTGCTTTTGTCTGATTGTGTGTGTGTGTGTGTGTGTCTTTGCTTGTGTTAATGTGTGTATTTCCTGATTGTGGTTCACTGAACTCCTTTGATCTTTACATTTAGTAAATTTGAGGCATTATTTCTTCATATCTCTCAAACGCTTTCCCAGTCCTTTTGAGATACCTTATACACACACACGAGACCATATGACACTTTCTCTGCATTTCAGATTGGACAGTTTTTATTGCAATATCTTCAAGTTCACTGATGTTTACTTGAGCAGTAATCTAATCTGCTGTTAATCTTATCCACTGAATTTTTCATTTCAGATACAGTATTTTTCATCTTTAGAATTTCCTGTTGGAACTTTCTGCCATCTTTCCCTTCCATTCACATTACAGTCATATTCTTTAACACTTGAATACAGTGAGTATATTAATAATAGCAGTTTTAAAGGCTTTTTCTGATCATTTTATTATTTCTGTCCTTTTTCACCTGGATCTTGGTCATATTTTCCTTCTTTTTTTATGTTTAATAATTTGTTGTTTGAACGTTAGACACTGTAAATTTTGTTACCTGGGATCTTTTTGTGCAAGTCTTCCTACAAAGAGTGTTGAAAAATCTTTGGAAGGCTTCAAAGTTATTTGAAGATTAGAGTCTTCATTCTGTAAGCTTTATTATTAATAATCGATCATGATTTTTACTATAGGACTAGTTCTACCTTACTACTGAACGCCCCACTGGCTGATTGGAATTCACATGTCCCTCAGCCTTATTTGAGCTCTGGTGCTGTCCAGCTTCTGGCTCCCTGAGAATTCTGTCTGGCTTTATGAATTTTCATTTTATGCACATGTAGCTGAGCATTCAATAGCAGATTCGGATGCAGATTTCTGAAGCTTTGTCTCTATGTAGTTTTCTCTCTGGTACTGTGTCCACAATTCTAGGTGTCTCAGAACTCTGATCTTTATCTCCTCGGTGCAATGAAGCCTTCCTGATCTGTCTGAGGTCCTCTCTGTCAAAATCTGGAAGGTGCTTTTAAGCAGAAAGGCTGATTTGGTTTCCTTTTCTCAGGAATCACAGTCCTGTGCTGCCTGTTGTCCAGTGTCTGCAAATAGTTGTTTTACATATTTTGCTTAATTTACCTGTTGTTTACATCAGAGAGGAAATCTTACAACAGTTACTTCCACGTTGCTGGGAAGCCAAAATATCCATGTGTTCTTTTGGAAACTTTGTTTCCATGCCTCTAACAAACTAGATAGCAAGCCTCTCCCCTATATGATGCAGAATATGTAGTTGTTACAAGCCCTTAGTTTTCCAAGCTTCACACCAATCTTTATCTTATTTCAAGTTATCTTAGGCTACTAACTGGCCACAGCTACTTATAAGGGGTCCTGGTCCTTGTAGTAAAACCAAAAAATAAAGCTTTACCACCATGGTTCCTATTGAAACCTACCTTTCCTGGGTCCCCATGCAAAGCATGTTTATTTGGTTTAGCTTTTGGCTGGATAGTACTTTTTCCCTCATCTTCAGTAGCTTGCCAGAGCAATCTATACCCAGTGCTGGCACAAGCAGTTTGTGTAATGCTACCCCTTGTGATGAACTTACGTAATTTATGTTTAATTTTTAAATTCAGTGAATACTTGCCACAGAGAATAGGAACTTTATAAATCATCAAAATAAATAATGAATGTCTCTTCCAATGAGAGTTCCAGGTTAGAAAGTTTTAGCCAGAAGAAAAGTGAAAGAAAGAGAACGTGGAAAGAGGGAGGATAGAAAGTAACAAGTAAGTCAGCAAAATGTGGTTTTTCCTGTCTGTTTCAGGGTCCTATTTTACAAAATCATGCTCCTTGGGTGTTCACCAAACTGTAGTCTTCTATGTGGGTATATACCCTAAGGAATTAATCTTCCAGTCTCTTTTTGTCTAATGGTAAAGGCTTTCCCTGGTTTTCATCCTCTCTTCAATCTTACAATATAATTTCGAAATAATTTCTATTCTTTAAATATATGAGCATACGGATAAAACATAAATTGGCAGATATCTGTGTAAAAATCACTGATAAATAGCAAGCTAGGGCAGAGCATGGGAAGGGAAATGGGCGAGGGAGCAGGGAGGGGCTGGAAGAGGGAAGTGGGGCTGCTCAGTGGGTAGCGATCAAAATCAATTCAATTAGATACCAAATTATTTGTTTTTATTGATGACATGCAAGGGGATTTACAGCTGTTTGAAATGAAATCTTGCAAAATGGAAAACATTAGATGGGGAGAAAGACTTAATGCTAGCCCTACAAAGGGTAGGAAAACTCTGAAAGCAGAGACACATTGCAAGCAGCACCAAATTATAAATGAGTCTGTTAAAAAAAATTGAGGGGTTCTAGTCCATGATAGTCTTGAAGCTACAACTGTGTCCAGTCACTAAGTGGAATGTTTGAATTTTAGGGGTTTTGTTGTTTGTTTTCTGTGTTAATATGTGACGGATAGATCAGCGAGAACTGAAATGTGTATGTGTTTCAGTTCTTCGAATTTAAATTTAGAACTCGCCGACATTATAAACTTTTTTTTTTTAAGTAGAAGTTTATTTAACTAGACCAAATAAACTTGCATGGATATTTATGCTGCCCTTGACATCCCCATCCTTGTCCAGAAGGGAACGCTTATGTAATTCTCCCTTCTTTCCTGCTGAATGCGGACAAGGCCATGAGACTTATGGGCCTACCCCAGCTCATACTGACTCTCCTCACCTTGAACTCAGAATATTCATATAGTCTAATATAAAATTTGCTTTGAAACAGTTACTCTTTATGGCCCTTCAGTTAGCATGTAATACCACACTTCCTTGGAATAATTGAATTACCAGCTCCCCCAGGGCCTGCTCTGTTCTTGGCACTGCTTCCTTTGTTGGGCACAGAGGGCAGTAAACATTTCCCTGATGGTTTAGGTTCTGAGTCTCTCAGGAAAATTTGAGGAGAAGAATGTCTAGTTTTAAGAAATTTCTACTGGTTGTCTATTTAATCTTGGTGCCTTTTAGGACACAGCACTTATTTCCTAGACTTAGGCTTATAGGAGGCAATGAGGGCCCTGAAAATATTTAAATGTAAATTCAAATACCTTTAAGGACCAGGTAGGTAATGCAGCGAGCATTTGGGCCTCTGACAAAAGGAAAGTGGGGTGTGTGGAAAATCCAGGAAGTTTCATTCTTATAATAAGTGCTATGAAGTAAAAAATTTATTAACTCCATTTTACAGATGGGAAGACTGAGGCAGAGAGAGAGTAAATAGCTTACCCTAGGTCACAAAATTAGGTAAGATTAGAGCTAACAGTCCAGGCTATCTAGCACCAGAATCTATGCTCTGGGCAGTCAGAGGTATAGTCTGGCAAACCAAGTAGCAGGAGGGCTACAAGGACTGAATGTTGCAGAAAGAGAAAATAATCAGAATTGGTTAAATGATCTGGGCCACAGCAAAGGAAATAGGGAAGACACGTTAATACCAAATCTCACCCCTTTTCTCCATCAGGAAACTTCCATATCCTTTCTGATAGATGAGGGGTCCGTGCTCCAACGAGGCCAGGTCAGGGCCCGTGAGAGCAAGTACTCACTGGAGTCTCATCACAGGAGTGCAGTGATACAGGACAAAGGGTGGTGGAGGACGACAGGAGGTGCAATGTGTAGGGATGCTCAAAAGCAGTCCAGAGGAGCTCACGGGGAAGAGGACTATCTATTCTGTTAAGTAGCTCCAGAATCCATCAGAGAGCTTGGGGAATATTTCCACAGGAGACGCCCATATGAAAATACTGAGATTGAAATTGAGGCAAACACAACGGAATCATCCATTTAGAGATGATTTGTAAGACAGGAGAAAGAATAACAAATGATTTGACTTCCTGAAATCTGTTTTCTTCAATACCTAGTAAGCATGAACTGCATTAAACTATATTAATTAATCTCTTCATTAGGAATAACAGAATTCTCTGGTTGAATCCATCATTGCTGAAAGCCCGTTGGTAAAAAAGGCAATGAGGAATTCTCACTACATCACTCCTCAGTTTTCATGCTCTTCTTTTTCCACTGCATGTCTTTGAATTTCCCCACACGCACAATAGGCTTTACAGTATCCCTCAAATTTGAGAGAGCAGAGTTGCCTGAACATGGGACTGGCCTGAAATTTCTCTCTGGCTATACAAACTGTAGAAAAAAATATATAGTCATACAATTTCCTACGCATGAGTGGTTGGGTCAGCACTGGTATGGATAACAGATGCTTTGTTATCTTCTACAAACCTGTTCTAGTGGTACTTTACAATTCCAACCCCAGAGGACTGAGAAGGAATCTTAATGAATATATTTCGATCACTGTAAACACCTTTGATGAAAGGTGGTATATTGCAGTAATTCTGAACCATGTGTTCTACCTCTGCAGATTGCCTGGGGGATGCTCTATTGGCTGGACACAGACAATCTTTCTGCCTTTTGCTCCTTTATCCTCACTTTCTGATGGAGTTGATTGCAGACTCAGTCAGCTTGTTATACCAGTCGACCAACTGGAAGAAGGGAAAGAAAGGAAAAACATTTCAAGTTATTTGCTGGGGCTCAATGCTAGACCATATGGTTCCTGAGTTTTAACTGAAAGGATTGTGTGTGTGTGTGTGTGTGTGTGTGTGTGTTACTGCTAACCTGTGTCTACATAACTGCAGTTTGGGGCTGGCAGCAATCAAATGGGAAATGGCTTTCACAGTTGAGTAGCTTTTTAATCTTTCTCAACAAAACATGCCCCAGTGTTAGTAGGGCTCTGTTGGTAATTGCAGCTGGCTGCATTATGTGGTACCTTGGCTGGTAATTCCCCTAAGTGTTTCCAAGTGTGTGTGTCCTAAGACCACATAAGCATCAGGATAAAGGGGCTGGTCTCCAGTTGATGCAGTACAAGTGCTCTGATGTCTGGGTGCTTTGATGGAATGGAGAGCTAGGCCAGAACTGTCAAAGCATCTGGGCTGAGTGATTTGGGCCTCTGAAAAGAGTCTCCATTCTAATAGGAAACGGGCCAGAATGGAAAGAGAGGCCAACTTGGTTGGACATGAACACACCTGTTCAGTGAAAAAAGGATTTTCCAGCTTCGCTTCTCTACTGTTCTCAGGAAGCTGTCCATGGATGGCGCTGATCAAGCCTCCATTTCTTCCCTTTTGCCCTGTGTCCAGCAGCATACTCTTTTCCTTGAAAGTCTGCCCACTGCAGATCTGTAGATCTGTACTTTGACTGGCTCTCTTCCATTCCCTGCCTTGGAATAGCTCAAGATCGTTTTTCTAGTTCTCAGCTGAACAAAAACCCTTTTTTTTTTTAATCAATAAGCAAAGTTTTAACCCTTCTGCACTATAAGGTCACATCCCCTATTTTTATGGCAATGTCTTTATATAAGGGATAATTTATTTTACCCTGACTCTGTGGCTAGTGATATTTAGTCTGTGGAAAGGTTTTATTTTTAGTTTCCTAAACTCTCTCAATCCCAGCTCCAACCTTCCCTTCCCTTTCTTAACTCCAGTTAGCATTGCTGTGTGATTAATTGCATAGCCATTAAGTCAGTCCACAACAGCCGTGCCCTCTGCCTGGCTGTGGGCATCATCAGTCACCTTTTCATATTTGATTGTTTATTTATTCAAAAAGTATTTATTGTTGTGCCTGCTAGCCCCAGGAAGTAGGGCACAGTCTCTTTTTTCAAAGTCGAATAAAGAAGACAAATGTGAACAAAGTATGGCTGCAAGAAGGCATATTTGAGTCAGAGGTCAACCTGGGAAAAGAAAAGTTTAAAGATAATCCGTTATCTACAGGCTTGTGGGGGTGTTGTACGTAGGATATGTAAACCTAAATCATGTTGCCTACTGAGATCACATGTTACTGGGCAGCACTAGGTACATTAATTCAAAAGACATGCTTATTTGAATATAATTCTAAGCACTTAAGCTTAAAGACCCTGTGGAAACCAAGGTGATGCCATCTGTCCTCTGCTTCAGGGAAGTCCCCGTCTAGTGGTGAGGAGAGTGAATCAAGCATTATGTTAGCGTGGGAGAAGTGCTATGAATTCCCCCTACACCCAAAATAGGGAATAAGAGTCATAGGAGGGTCTGGGCACCCACACCTGGGCACTCAGCTCACCTGGGTAGGTGGCAAGGTTCAAAGGAAGGCTTTCCTTCTTTAAGACCGGGCTTTATTCAAGTGGAAAGGACAAAGGCATGCCACACAGAGGGAAGAGCATGTGCAGAGAGTCAAAACAAAACAAAACAAAACAAAACAAAACAGAAAAGCAGCATGACTCTTTCTAGTTAGAAATAAACACAAACTAGTAATATTACTCAGTGGGTCATTTTGGAACTACCTTGTGCTTTTGAAGCACCTGAAGCCTGATGAAATTTAGTCTGCATTTTGATTGGAAAAAGGAAAGATAGGTATCGTTTCATCAGTCAAGTGGAAGCAAGAAAAATCCACTGTCGTTAGAAGCTGCATCTGCCCTGGACACCTGCTTCCACTTAGCCGCTGGGATGGAGATGCTGGGGGTACTGTGTTTGATGAGATGAGTTTCTGAGATGAGTTTTGCCTGCCAGGGATTTGGTGGAGACAGCAACACCCCTCTTCCCACCTCACAAATGATAATTTAGATGTTATTTGGGGTTTCGCCATTCAGGAACAATTTTCTTCAAATAATTTTAAGACTAGTAACTCAGTGGAATCTCAGCTAGAAGCTAAAATGCCTGCATATGGCCCAGGGACCTCACCCAAGAGGCTTCCTTGGAATCAGCCTAGGTGAACCCATGATACGTGAGTGCCTCTCAAGAGAGATTTAAAACTGAAATTGATTCTATCGAAGTTGTCTCAGCCACACTGACAAATATCTTCCCACCCAGAATAGCAGAAATATCTGAGAATGAAGATAAATGTGAAAATCTTCTTGACATCAGGGAAGATCTGAGGAGTACAAACTTAACATAGGACATCACTAACAATTAACAGTCTTGTCAGTCTCCAGGCCCTTTCTTTGCTCTGCTCTGTGAACGGTGTTAGTAGAGCAGGGGTAAGTATTCTAAACACTTGCCATGTGGTGGAGCTAAGTTACATTTCACTTACTTATTTTTATAAAGGGGGGAAACCTGAGGGACAGGTTAGGCAAGTAGAATCGTGTTAGGCCACTCAGTCTTCCAGCTTTGGAGTTGGAAATGTATTTCAGGGACCCTCCCTCCACTTTTTACTCCAGTTACTAGGATGCACTCCCTCTGTACTTGGATTAATTGAGCCACTACTACGAATTCGCTTTGATTTTCCTTTGCTAATTGAAAAAGAGTCCCAATTCCCCAGTTTCCCTGGAGATTCCATGCAGACATTATTTTGGAAGTCAACCCGGAAGACAGAAAATTGCTTATGTTTCTTGTGCTTTCCTTCTTGAAAATTGAGAGAAATGTTGACCAACAAAATCATAAGCAGAATTTTGGGGCTTTATAGTCCATCAAGGCAAGCGTATATAGCACCTCATTGATTTCTGCACTATTGCATAATTATTCCGGTGTCAGTCTAAAAAAGAACTCGGAAAGGCATGATCTTTCTTCCCCAAAAGGTGAACTGTACTTATGGTGCATTTTGTCATTCTGACCGTCAATATTTTGTTAAAAGGGAAACATTAAATTATATTTATTTATTTGTAAAAGGCCTGCGTTCATAATGTTTTTGCTAGATCCAGTTTGCCTGCATTTTGAAGAATTCAGACCACTAGAAAATGTTTCCCTTCTCTTTCAAATCTTCTAAATGTCATGATTATTAATAATCTTGCCCTTTATTTTAGAGATAATTATCTATATTTTTTTGTTAGAAAGGTTAATAACCCGAAGTTTTATCTTTTAAAATATTATAATAAACATCTTATGCTCTGCTTTTATTCATTGCTACTTAAATCTTTTTGTTAGTAATTTATGTCAGTGGCAGAGTCTTTTTTCTCAACTCATTTCAGAACTCAAGAACAGCTTATTCTTTGCATGTCTTTTAAAAGCTCTAAATGCTCAGAATTCAGGCTATGTAAGAATGTTTAGACACATTACTTTATTTCATGCCTATTAGATGCACTGATTTGATGATTGCTTCGTGGATACCTGGACTAGCTGCCTCAAACACCCGCAGATTGAGGGGCTGAGGATGTTTACCACGACGAAGCTGTGACGTCTGTGAAACTGGCCGCGGTGTTTCAGAGACACAAGAAATTTGAAGTTTTAAATTTAGTCAGTCAAATTTCTTTTCTGCTCTTATCCCTTGCTTTTGTCTCCTTCCCCTCCCTCTTAAAATCTTAAACTCTAGTAAGAGGTTCTGAGATGAATGACTGAGTTAGCTGACTTACTAAGAATTTTTTTTTTTTTTTTTTGCAAAGTAACAACAACAACAACAAAACAAATTTTTACTAGCTCAAGTTTTTACTAGCTCAAATTGAACTGCAGGAGACGTTTTCAGGACAGTTATCTCTAAATTTGTGTTCTAGGTAGCAGGGGAGCTGATCAGTCCTCTAACTGCTATGGTAATGGGCGATTGATAGAGAGAAAGGATTATAAAATATTTCAGTGATAGAGAAAGTATTCTATAGCGTTTATAAGCTTTTCAATATATACACCTCTGACTTAGATAGCAACCTTGGATAACATCTATGGAGCAACCATCATGGCATCAATACATTTCCAAGAGCTGGTAAACCAGGATCCTAAGAGATTATAGATATAGAAAAGGGACTAGTAACAAATCAGGCTTTACTTCTTCCGTGTTCATCTGATTTTCCATTTCCTGGACTGAAGGAATCTCTGTCACATGGCTAATGGCATGATAAAGTGTAGTGATCTGAATGGCTCAAGGTAAAAATATAATCTGCATGGCTGGAGGAAGGGCTGCACAATATGAGGAGCCATGTGCAGGGCATAGCTGGGGGCAGAAGCCAGATGTGATGGCAGAAAGGCACTGTGAGTCATCAGAGCAAGAGCTCAACAAAATGTTGATCCCAATAACATGTTAGGAAAATGAATTCCAGTTCAGATGGGGTTATAGAGCTCAGGGTATAGGCCAGGAATATGCAGAAAGGTCTCTCTGCTTGAATGCTGGCCACATGCTGTGGTCAGATTCTTTATTTAAAGAAAGTGCAAAGTTCTGATCATTTAGCTTCTCTTGGTGGAGGACTTTACTGGGGTTATATAGTTATCCTAGTATAACATGATAAACATTAAATGCTCTTAAAGATGGTTTTGTGCTACGGATGTGGTAAATAATAACTAGTAAGAAAAATTGCTATGAAGAGTGGCTAAATTCAAGTACTCTCCATTGTTTGAAGGTAACAGCTTGGGAACATCTCATAAGACATACACCAATGTCATGGATATGACTTTACATCTGAAGAATCAGGCTTGGAAGGGATCATTGATGTCACCAAGTACAAAGTCGCCACTAATGTATTTTATTAGATCGCTGATTTTTCTAGACATGACCATTCAGAATATAATTTAATTCAAATTATATTCACCACTTCATCATCATGACTGGTCTTTATTTAATTAAAGAGGACTATTTCCTTTGTGAAATGCCAACCTCCGACTCCCCAAATGGCAAGGAGGCTCTGCTTTCCAAGATATTATCTAACTTTCACAAGTGATACTAGGGTAAGAGATATGCGTTTTTAGAGTACACACAAACTTACAGAATTCACTATTCATTAACGAAGCCACTTGCCATACCCCAGCTGCACCACCTCAACCTTAGGAGATCTAAAATAAAGCTGAATGAACCAATAAATCTGATTCAGGCTCATGAAATTTTAACAGGATTTCCCAACTTTGACCCGTAAGTACTCTGCTGGGGGAGTTGAAACTCTCAGGTTTGACTTATGAAGAGATAAACTCAGAAAGGAGCAACTCGACAACCTCCCTTGCCTAGTACCTCTAAGTAAAAATGAAAAAGGACCCACTCAAACTCTTCCACCCCCTGTGCTTGAGTCTCTATTAACAATTAGAACTCTGTTATTTAGATAAGTAAAATTTGAAAGTCTCATGAATAGAATAAGGTAAAGCTGATGTAATATTTTTTAAATATCTGTTTGACGCTCCTATATTGGGTGCCTATTTGTTAACGAGTGTAATATCCTCATCCTGTATTGCTCCTTTAATCATTATATAGTGTCCTTCTTTATCTTTCTTTAGGGACGTTGTTTTAAAGTCTATTTTGTCTGAAATCAGTATTGCTACTTCTGCTTTCTTTTCATTTCCATTTGCATGGAATATCTTTTTTTTATCCTCTCATTTTCCATCTATGTGTGTCCTTCTCCCTTACCAGGGAAAGAGGGTGGGAGGGTATAAATTTGCAAGTATAAGATTTACAAATGTTAGCCACTATATATAAAAATAGATTTTTAAAAAAGGTTTCTTTTGTATAGCACAGGAAACTATGTTCAATATCTTGTAATAACCTTTAACGGAAAAAAGTGAAAATGAACATACGCACGCATATACGTGACTGGGATATTGTGCTGTACACCACAGAAAGACACATTGTAATTGACTGCACTTCAATTAAAAAAATAAGTTATTATTCTATTATAAGTAAGGATCCTCAGTATCTTTTTTTCTGGGGAAAGTTTACTCCATTTTCCTGCTTGATTAATTAATATTGAATGTGATGGAGACTGATTAAAACACTATCCTTCAGCTTTTTGCTCGTGATCAGGTGTTATGAGATATTCTTGATACTACAAGAATTAGGCCCCATCAAATTGGTCTAACCTACCGCCAAATACATAACTTTCCTTCACAGTAGTTATAGGAATCCATTCAATCACTCAACAAATATTTATAGAAATATTTGTATGTCTCCTGTGTATGTCTGAGACCTTAGCACAGACTTGGGATGCCATAATCATCCAGACAGTCATATTAGTTTGCTAGGGCAGCTGTGACAAAGTGTCACAAACAGAGTGGCTTAAACAACAGATGTTGATGGTCTCATTTTCTGGAGGCAAGAAAGTGGTGGTGCCAATGGCATCAGTTCCTTCTAAGTGCGGTGAAGAGGGGTCTGTTGTAGGCCTGCCTTCTTGGCTTGTAGATGGCCATCTTCTCCCTGAGCCTCTTTTTAATCACATGTTGGCACTCGTATCCAAATTCCCCTTTTTGTAAGGACACCAGTCATACTGGCTTAGAGACCCACCTTGGTCTGGTGTGACCTCATCTTAACTAATTACATCTGCAGTGACCTTATTTCTAAATAAAGTCCCACTGCGAATGAGGAACTTGGAATTAGAACTTCCACATGGAGATTTTGGAGGGATGCTATTCAACTCATAGCACCTAACCCGTGGCCCTTCACTCTAATGGGGGCAGGAGGCATTTCAATGATAAATTACAGTAAAGTATAATGAATGTTATGCTGGAGCATGGGTCAGGTCATGGCTGAGCACATAACCATGGTAAGGAGCCTGGATTTTATCCGAAGGTGATGGAAATCCATTTTAAAGGGTTATATAGAGAGAGAGTTTTGACATAATGAAACTTACTTCTTAGAAAGATCACTCTGGCTTCCCTGTAGAAAATGTATTGTAGGGGAGAGTAGACAAAAGTTGAAGGTAGTCTGGTCTAGTACAGAAACTGAGAATGGAGGAAATGGATGGGTTCAGGAAATATTTAGAGCAGACTCACTAAAATTTAGTATTCAATTGGATGAGAAAATTGAAGGAAAGAGAAGAGTTAAAGGTGACTTTGATATTTCTGGCTTGAAAAATTGAGTTTTTCAAATAACAATGTCAAGGCAAATACAGAGAAAGAAAAGCTGATATGTTCACTGCTGGCATGTTAGTATGTAAACATCCCCCCAAAATCCAAGTTAGCTTCATGAATCTTGCTCTCAGGCAAGAGAGATGAACTTGAGATACAGATTAGGGTCATCTTAGCTTGTGGGTCAGAGTTTTGGCAGCAAATAGATGGTGTCCTGGAAAGAAGTCACTTGAAAAGACTTTAATGAATGAACTATTTACAAAGTTGTTGGCTGGGTTCGGGAGCACAGTAAGACTTGGGGAAGTGCTCTGAATGAGCACAAGTGAAAGCTGCTGCCACCCCGAAGCTAGAGGGGTAAAGGGAAAGAAAAAGGTATTGAAATCAGCCAAGGCCCATCACTGTAGGAGAGGGATCCCTGACAAGAATGGTGGCTGGTAAGGGAATGCAACCATGTGCTAACACAGTGCCTGGTGGGGAAGGAGCCAGAAGAAAAAAAAAAAAAAAAAAATATATATATATATATATATGTATATATATATATATATCTTTACCTCTCCCTCCTCCTAGGATCCAGTTCCCTGCTGGTATATTTCTTGAGAAGAACAAACCACCAACAGGAGAACCAAAGATGCAGTTTATAGAGATCAACTTCCCAGGGCACAGAACGGAGTAGAGAAAGGTAGACAACATACCCGGAGGGGCAAAGAGGACACCAGCACGAGCAGTATACAGGTGATGAGGAACTAGAATTTCGATAGGGACTTAGATCATCTAGGACAAGAACAAAGATGGAAAGAAGGCCTAAGACCCTCTTTGCCAAACATCAAAGGTCTGCCAAACAGCAAAACTTGAAAGTCTAGAGAAAGTGGAGAAATCATACACACACACACACACACAAAGGATTTAGAAAAAAAATGATTAGAAGAACAGGGAAATGTAATATTTAATGCAAGAAAAAAGTATCCTCCAAGGAAAAGAGCAGCCAATGATGTTAAATGCTGTCGTGAAGCAACAGAAAGGTAGGAAAGGGGTATGTGACATTTAGCTTATATGGTGACCATTTGGGAACTCGGTGGGTAGTTTCTATGAAGTGGTAGGGACAGTGGTCATATTGCACTGACTCGAATAAAGAGCATGTGAAGAAATGAAGAGAACAAACATAGCTCATTTATTCCTGCAGGGGGGCAGGAAATATGAGCGCATATCCCCTTCTTCTTTCGTTGAAGGATTGGAGAGCATGTATTGTGAATCCCATCAATTCAGCTAGTGTGGTCTTGGTCTTTTTCTCTGGAGACTGGCCAAGCCAGCTTTAGGAAGAAGACGTTGCCTTCGTTCCTTAAGTAACTGTCATGTCTCCAGGGCTGGCTGCCTTGTTCCCAGCTAAGGTCAGAAGTCTTGAAGAATGGCCACCATTTAAAAGGCTGACATCTGGTTCTCTTTACTGCTGTGGGAATGAACACTGCGTGTGACTTTTCTGGGAGAGTCCAGTGGACTACTAGATCTTTTTGTTTAATTCCACTGAGATTATCACAGAATTCATTGATGCCAGTTTGAGGATAGAAAGAAGACTTTTTAGCACTCCTTTTGCTGCTTCTAACAAAGGCTTTTTATTAGCCCACCTATCTTGGGATTTAAACATGAATCTCTAAAGGGCAAGATTTCCTTGGAAGACCAGATGTTGGAAGAGAAAACCGCTGGGCTCTTCCGCTTTACCACATTCTTGTGTTGCTGTGACATATGGTGTGAAGCAAATATTAGTGCATGGAAATATAAACCATCAGGACGCATCTGAGTTATTCCTCCCCAGTTACATTTGATCTGTGAATGCCAGAAACACTCCATTTCATAGCCATATTTATCATTCAGAGTAAATCATGCATTTGGGGGGCATAAAATGAGATGCTTTAGAATGCACGCGATTACCAACAATTGCATATTTCTCCAAAGAAAGATTGGAATTATACTGTCAATGAGAAGGGTTGCTGCTTTAGAATGAGGCGAAGAGCAGCTAAAGTGAGGGATATATTATAATAAAGTATCACTAAATCAATGTTATTTTCCCTTTCTTTTCCAATCCCACAAATCAGTTCCTGCAGGAGTGGCTTTGTGAGGTATTTTTGTTTGTTTGTTTTGTTTTGTTTTTATTATAGTCATTCTTAAAATTTTAAGTCTGTAAATTTGATTTTTATAGGTCAAATAATATTCTCCAGTAGACTCTCATTATATTTTCACAGATGTGTTTGTAGAAAAGGAGTTGGCTTTTAAGTCATGTGAAAAATTACATTTTAAATAAGTGCTAATTTGAGACAGTATCAAGATACACACCGAGAATCAGTGTTAATCTGTATGTAAATGCTAAATCCAGTGTTAGAGGTTAAGAGAACGTTCAGGAGCAAATTTAAGGTCAGTTTAGTTTCAGGAGGTTAAATGGACAGCGTCAGAGTCCTGAGGATCCAAATTAGGAATCAGCAAAAGCACTGAGGTGGCAGCATTAGAGACATCTTAAGGAGGAAATCCAAAACTACTCATCGTTACTTTGCTGTCTTAGCGCTCCTTCCCTTGACCTCTGATTTGCGCTGCAAAAAAACACATAGAGCGGAAGTAGGGGAAGGATTTTGAAATTTATACAAAAATGTTACTCTGAGTGAATACTAGCTTCAAACTTATTGCCTGACAATGTAAGGGTTAGAATAGGTGGTACTTAACAGTGTCGTTTTTAAAAACTACTTTTAAAATCATTGCCTTAAAAGGCTATCTTTCCCTGGGAAGACCTTCCTCATTTTATGTATTTATATGCTCTTTCCTGCCACCTCCTCTTTCCCTTCCCCTACTTCAATCCCCCAACAAGCCCACACCCAACATATGTCACTGTGCCCACTTTTGACAATTCCAATTATACACATTCCATGTGGAAATTACCTTCTTCCTTTCTGTGATATCAACTTATCTGTTCATCGCTGTGTTAATGATTTTTTTTTAATATAGTGACTTCACTTTTGCAATGAAGTACTGGGTAAGATAAAAGCCGTGGCTTTCCTGGGGGCAAGAAGAACTTTTTTTTTGGTAAGATATGTATCATTCCTGTTCACCTGACAGGGGTGCCCATATGCAGTCATTCCTCTTGCTTTTCTCTCTGCCCTCCCCAGCTTTTGTTCTCATGATAGTCTTCTATACATATTTAAGTCTTGGTTCAAGATTTATGCTTTCTGCGATGAATCTGCCTCTGCTCCTCCTGGAAGACTTATGCCGCCCATCCCATGGCATGTTTTTATTAAAATATCAAAGCACATTTCACATTGTATTGTAATTTTATTTCTACTGTCCCCAAACCACAATGGCCTTTAAATCAAAGCTCTGTCTTATTCTTGTCCTCACCCCCAGCACTTGGCACAACACAGCATATACCACCAACAATAATGCTGACAAGGAGATACAGAAATAGAAAAATTTAAAACAATGAGACTAATACAGATCAAAAGATAATATTTATCGGGGCTTACTGTGGTCTAAAGTTTGTCAATTTACATGTTAAAATTGTTAGAAGTATGTATGATTGCAAGGAACAGAAAACCCCAAATTAAAAATGAGTTAAAAGTGACAGGTTTATTTTCCCCTCACATTCAGGAAGCTCAGAGATAGTAGGTCTGGGCATGAAATGTTACCCTGTGGCGGCAGGAACCCAGCTCTTTGTGTCTAGTGATCGTCCATGGTTGACTTCTACTCTAAGGTCATCTCATGCTTCAGGATGGATGCCAGAGAGTATGTGGAGCTCCAGCCATCATGCCCAAATTCAGTCAGCAGGAGAAAGGAAGCGGGGGAACCTCTCACCCACCACCTGCTTCTTTAAGCGTCTCTTTTCAGAAGTTGCAAGTTGATACTTTAACTTGTGCTTTACTGACTGGAACTAGTCACGTGATCATTCCTAACTGAAAAGCATGGTGGGAAATGAAGACTTTACTCTGGGTAGCCACATGTCCAAATAAAAATTGGAAATTCTGTTAGGAAAGAAGAGAAGAAGTGACATTAGGAGATAATTAACAGTCTCTGGCATAAGTGCATTAACAAATTTAACCCTCTCGAGAACCTTATGAATACTAACCTAGAGTATTATTATTGCCATTCATTCATTTGACAGATATGATTGTGCATTACTGTGTATTAGATCTAGTTCTAGGACCTTGGGATTTGGCAAGAAACAAAGCATGCAAGCAGCTGTCCTCTGGGAGGTTTTATTCTAGCTGGGAAGGCAGATATTAAACAAATATATACGTAATATAATGTTAGACAGTAATAAGTATTATGAAGAAAAATAGTCAGAGAAAGAGAATAGTGTCTAATGCAGTTAATTTACATAGGGTTATCCTGAAAGAACTTTGAAGGGGTGATCTCTGAGCAATGATCTGGATGGAGTCATAGAAACATCTGGGAGAGGACGTTTCCAAGCAAAAGGGACAAAAAACACCTCCAGTTGGACATTAGGGAGTTAGTAAAACTACTGGTGAATGTGGAAATGAAATCAGAGAAAGAGAGAGGCAACATACAAGAATTACTAACAGAGATAAAGGGGGATATTGATGGGAATACAATCATAGTTGGAGATTTTAACACTGCATTAACATCACTAGACAGATCTTCCAGACAGAAAATAAACAAGGCAACAGAGAAATTAAATACTACAATAGAAAAACTAGATTTGGTGGATATTTTCAGAGCATTACACCCCCCCAAAATAGGATATACATTCTTTTCAAGTGCACATGGAACATTTTCCAGGATCGATCATGTACTTGGGCACAAAAGAAACCTCAACAATTTTAAGAAGATAGAAATTATCTCAAGCATCTTTACTGACCACAATGCCATGAAACTGGAAATCAACAACAGAGAAACAAAGGAGAAAAAAAGGAAAGCATGGAGATTAAACAATATGTTATTGAAAAAACAATGGATCAATGAGGAAATCAAAGCTGAAATTAAAAAATACCTTGAGACAAATGATAATGAAAGCACAACCACTCAAAACCTATGGGACACAGCAAACGCAGTGCTAAGAGGGAAGTTTATAGCGATACAGGCCTTCCTCAAAAAAGAACAATCTCAAATAAACAATTTAACCCACCACCTGAATGAATTAGAAAAAGAAGAACAAAAAGCCCCAAAAAGCAGCATAAGGAAGGAAATAATAAAGATCAGAGAGGAATTAAATACAATAGAGATTAACAAGACCATAGAAAAAATCAACCAAACCAAAAGCTGGTTTTTTGAAAAAGTAAATAAAATTGACAAACCTCTGGCCAAACTCACAAAGAAGAAAAAAGAGAGAGCACAAATTAGCAAAATAAGAAAGGAAAATGGAGAAATTACAACAAACAAAATAGAAATACAGAATATCATACGAGAATATTATGAAAAACTATATGGAACCAAACTGGAAAACCTAGAGGAGATGGACAAGTTTCTGGAAACATACTGTCCACCAAAACTGAATCAAGAAGAATCTGAACACTTGAACAATCCGATCACTAGAAAGGAAATAGAAATAGCAATTAAAAACCTCCCTACAAATAAAAGTCCAGGACCGGACGGCTTCACCGGGGAATTTTACCAAACATACAAAGAAGAATTCATACCAGTCCTTCTCAAACTCTTCCAGACGATTGAAAAGGAGGGAATACTCCCAAACTCATTCTATGAAGCCACCATCACCCTGATACCAAAACCAGGCAAAGACACTACAAAAAAAGAGAATTATAGGCCAATATCACTGATGAACATAGACGCCAAAATCCTCACCAAAATTTTAGCAAATAGAATCCAACAACACATAAAAAAGATTATACATCATGACCAAGTGGGGTTCATCCCAGGGACACAAGGCTGGTTCAACATATGCAAATCAATCAGTGTAATACATCACATCAACAAGAGAAAGGACAAAAACCACGTGATCATCTCAATCGATGCAGAAAAAGCATTTGATAAAATTCAACACCCATTTATGAAAAAAACTCTCGCCAAAGTGGGTATAGAGGGAACATATCTCAACATAATAAAAGCTATATATGACAAACCTACAGCCAGCATAGTACTCAATGGTGAAAAACTCAAAAGCTTCCCACTAAAATCTGGGACAAGACAAGGATGCCCACTATCACCACTCCTATTCAACATAGTCCTGGAAGTCCTAGCCACAGTAGTCAGGCAAGAGAAAGAAATAAAAGGGATCCAAATTGGAAAAGAAGACTAAAAGTGTCATTATATGCTGATGACATGTTACTATATATAGAAAACCCTAAAAGGTCCACACAAAAGCTACTAGAGCTGATTGAAGAATTCAGCAAGATAGCAGGTTACAAAATTAACGTTCAAAAATCAGTTGCATTTCTTTACACTAATGATAAATCAACAGAAGAAGAAAGTAAAGAAACAATCCCCTTTAAAATAGCACCCAAAGTAATAAAATATCTGGGAATAAATCTAACCAAGGAGGTGAAAGAATTATACACAGAAAACTATAAACCATTGATGAAGGAAATTAAAGAAGACTTTAAAAAATGGAAAGATATTCCATGCTCTTGGATTGGAAGAATCAATATTGTTAAAATGATCACACTGCCCAAGGCAATCTACAGATTTAATGCAATCCCTATCCAATTACCCAGGACATATTTCACAGAACTAGAAAAAATCATAATAAAATTCATATGGAACCATCAAAGACCTAGAATTGCCAAAGCATTACTGAAGAGAAAGAAAGAGGCTGGAGGAATAACTCTCCCAGACTTCAGACAATACTATAGAGCTACAGTCATCAAGACAGCATGGTATTGGTACCAAAACAGACATATAGACCAATGGAACAGAATAGAGAGCCCAGAAATGAACCCACAAACTTTTGGTCAACTCATCTTTGACAAAGGAGGCAAGAATATACATTGGAATAAAGACAGTCTCTTCAGCAAATGGTGCTGGGAAAACTGGACAGCAGCATGTAAAACAATGAAGCTAGAACACTCCCTTACACCATATACAAAAATCAACTCAAAATGGATTAAAGACTTAAACATAAGACAAGATACAATAAACCTCCTAGAGGAAAACATAGGCAAAACATTATCTGACATACATTTCAAAAATTTTCTCCTAGAATAAATAAAAGCAAGAATAAACAAATGGGACCTAATGAAACTTACAAGCTTCTGCACAGCAAAGGAAACCTGAAATAAAACAAGAAGAAAACCTATGGAATGGGAGAACATTTTTGCAAGTGAAACCGACAAAGGCTTGATCTCCAGAATATATAAGCAGCTCATACGACTCAGTAAGAAAAAAATAAACAACCCAATCCAAAAATGGGCAGAAGACCTAAACAAGCAGTTCTCCAAGGAAGACATACAAATGATCAAAAAGCACATGAAAAAGTGCTCAATATCACTAATTATCAGAGAAATGCAAATCAAAACTACAATGAGGTATCACCTCACACCAGTCAGAATGGCCGTCATTCAAAAATCCACAAATGACAAATGCTGGAGAGGCTGTGGAGAAAGGGGAACCCTCCTACACTGCTGGTGGGAATGCAGTTTGGTGCAGCCACTATGGAAAACAGTGTGGAGATTCCTCAAAAGACTAGGAATAGACTTACCATATGACCCAGGAATCCCACTCCTGGGCTTGTATCCAGAAGGAAATCTACTTCAGGATGACACCTGCACCCCAATGTTCATAGCAGCACTATTTACAACAGCCAAAACATGGAAACAGCCTAAATGTCCATCAACAGGTGACTGGATAAAGAAGAGGTGGTATATTTATACAATGGAATACTACTTAGCCATAAAAACCGACAACATAATGCCATTTGCAGCAACATGGATGCTCCTGGAGAATGTCATTCTAAGTGAAGTAAGCCAGAAAGAGAAAGAGAAATACCATATGAGATCACTCATATGTGGAATCTAAAAAACAAAAACAAAAACAAACAAACAAACAAAAACAAAGCGTAAAGGACAGAAATAGACTCACAGACAGAGAATACAGACTTGTGGTTACCAGGGGGGTGGAGGGTGGGAAGGGATAGACTGGGATTTCAAAATTGTAGAATAGACTACACTGTATAGCACAGGGAAATATACACAAAATGTTATGATAACTCACAGAGAAAAAAATGTGACAATGAGTGTGTATAAGTCCATGAATAACTGAAAAATTGTGCTGAACACTGGAATTTGACACAAAATTGTAAAATGATTATAAATCAATAAAAAATGTTTAAAAAAAATAAAATATACCTGATAAACTTTAAAAAAAAAAAAAAAAAAGAGAGGCAGAACCAGACTATATAAGATTGTAGACAATGATAGGAAATTTGGGTTTTATTTTGAGTTTGATGGGGGCCACTGGAGTTTTTTAAGCTGGTGAGTGAAATGATTAGATTTAGGTCTTAAACCATGTTGGTTGTTGCATAAATGATGGACTGAAAAGTAAGAGCCAGTGGAATAGGAGGCAGAGTGAAAGCAAATAAAGCAAAAAGAGATCATTTAGAGAGTTTAGGTGAGTGGCGATGATAGCTTGGACTAGGATGGTGATAATGATGAAGGTGTAAGTGATCAGAGGTAGAATATATTTTGAAAGTGGAGGGAGCTGATGGATCAAGTGTGTGGTGAGAGTGAAAGATGTCAAGGATGTCTTACAGGTTTTCGTGATGGTTAATTTTATGTGTCAACTTGGCTAGGCCATGGTACCCACTTTTTGGAATTGGTTCTTCAATTTGATTAGATTTAGAGGCATTGATAGCTATTTCTATTAACAGCAAGGGCATGGATAGTCCATGGTGTGATGTGGTAATAGAGATTCACAAAATATCACCACCAGGTACTCCTAACAATGACTTTTAAGGGGTAAATTTCTGAGGGATCATGCATTTGATATCTTAGAGGATTTTTGTCAAAATAATGAGTATGGCATTGGCTACGTGCTCTGTACAAAGTGGGAAAATAAAAGAATGAGTTCAGAGATTCAAATTACCAGCTCATGGTTTGCATACAAGACCTAGAAATTTCTATGCCTACCCTGAAAGAAACTCTTAGCACCTGTAGCCAAAGAGCTGAGATTGCTGAAAACCAGATCAGCCTCATCCTGCCAACAGTTGAATTACAATGCAAATTGAATTTCCAACCTCATGGGGTGTCTGCTGTTAAAGTCAGGGCACTGATTGGGAAGGACTGGGATCCTGAAAATTGGAATGGGGACATATGGGAAGATCTTGAAAAAGCTAGGGTCACTGAACCCTTAAATTCTGATGAGTCTTCTTTGCCAGTAGAAGCAGCTGCTCTACCCCCATCTGAGGAGATTAACTCTGCTTTGCCTGAGAAAACTGTAATGGCCTCCCCTGAGGTATCGCCTTGCAAAACGTTGCTGAGTCTTCTCAGGTCCTGCCCTACCACTCCTCTTTGCTTCTCAACCTATCACTAGACTCAAGTTCCCCTAGGCTCCTAAATGTGAGGTACAAAATGTGACCCATGAAGAGGTGCAGTACACTGCACAAGAACTATGTGATTTTTCCGATTTATATAGACAGAAATTTGTGTAATATGGGTGGAAGTGAGCATTAAAAGCATGGCATCATGGTGGGAGGATCATAAAGTTAGATCAGGCAGAATTAGAGTCTTAGAAAGAACACTGTTTGTTTGGTTGTCTGGATAAGATGTGAACCAAATGGTGGCCTGCCCTAAATGAACTGAAATACCAGAATTGCCTTGATATGCTATAGACGAAGAGATCCAAAGGGTAGTGCAAATTTCTCCTTTAAGACCTGCTCACCTGCCCTAGGAGGGTGCAGAGGGCATACCGTTCTCCATGACTGTGAGAAATAACTTTGTGGGGAGAACCTCAACATTCCTGAAGAGCCGTGTGACTGCTCATCTCTGTAGGTCATGATGTACAATGGGCACTGCTGTCACTGAATTGGAAAACCCACAGGTAATGGAAGTAATTGGATCCCAGAGCATTGAGGGCCAGTTTACAAGCTCAGAACCCCTTGAATGAATAAAAGGGAGGCCAGTTTCCCTTGAGGAAGGAGCCCACTACACTGCCAAACAATGTATACTGTTATTCTTCCTCTCAGTCTATTATAAAGGGGTCTATGGCCTTTTACCAGAGTATGCATTGACGAAAAGGAAACATTCAGACTTCTTGAGGATTATTGGACACTAGCTCTGAATTGGCACTAATTCCAGAGACCCAGAATGTCACCATGGGTCATCAGGAGACACAACAATCACTCCATAGAACTGGAAGTTAAGACTACCACCGGCCACCTTGGACTCCTCATGCCTCTCAGTCAGCAGGCAAAGAGGGCATCACTGTGCTGGCTGGGACAACTGACCCTGATTACTAAGGAGAAACTGGACTGCTGCTCCACAATGGAGGCTAAGAAAGAGTAGGTCTGGACACAGGAAATCCTTTAGGATGTCTCTTAGTACTGCCCATGCCCTGTGTTTAAAGTCAATGAGAAACTACAACAACCCTGTTCAGGCAAGAATGCTAATGGTCCAGACCCTACAGGAATGAAGGTTTGAATCACCCTACCGGGTAAATAATCATAACCAGCTGAGGTGTTTGCTAAAGGCAAAGGAAATACAAAATGAGTAGTGGAAGAAGGTACATAAAATCCTACATGACCAGTTACAGAAATGAATATTGTAATTATTAATATTTCTTATTTTGCTATGAATATATTTATAAATATTTATCTTTCATATTATACATATTACACTTGTATGACATCTTACATATACATATTATATATAATATCTATGAGTTTTTTCATCTTTTATCCCTTTATCGTATAACATAAGATATATTGACTTTATATCATGGTATTTAATCATAGGATATCAAGGAGAAAAGTGAACATCTAAAAACTTTGCATCCTCTTCTAGGGAAAATATTAGTGCTTTTTGGTTGTACATAGGATATTTGTATCATGTTAGGCAGGATTATGACTTTGTTATGGCCTTTATTTAGAGACTAAATACAGTTTAAGGAGACATGTCTGAGTACCAAATTAACAAGGAGTGAATTGTGATGGCCTGGGTACATGTTGCTGTGAAGATATTTTTAAAATGTGATTAACATTTAAATCAGTGGAGCAGATTACCCTTCATAGGGTGGGTGGGCCTCATCCAATCAGTTGAAAGGCTTAAGAGGAAAGACCAAGATTTACCAGAGAAGGAACTCTGCCTCCAGCCTGTGTTTGTACTCAAGTTGCAACATCAATTCTTCTCTGTCTCCAGCCTGTTGATCTTCCCTGCAGATTTTAGTCTTGCCAGTCCTTACAATTGTATGAGCAAATTAAACAATACATCTCTTTTTATAGATATACACATCCTATTGGTTTGGCTTTCTGGAGAAAGCTGACTAATATAGTTTTGATTTGAGCAGCTGAGTAAACGATTGTAACAATGACTAAGATGGGACAGGCAAAGAGAAGTGAATTGTAGTAAATAGGGGAGAGAGTACTTGAAGAGAAGCATGAGTTTTATTTTAGACATGCTAATTTTGAGAACCTTATTAGAAAACCAAGTGGAGATGTTGAGTAAGCAATCAGTAAATGAGTTTAATGCTCAGGGGAAAGGTCAGAACTAGAAGTCTAAAACTGAGAGTCATCAGCATACAGAAGATGTTTAAAACATTGAGGCTAATTAGTTCAACTATAAAGAGAATGCTGATAGAAAGCAGAAGATGGCTGAGTACTGAGATCTGAGGAAGACCAATATTTAGAGGTCAGGAAGAAAGAGAATCAAGCAAATAAAACTGAACAAGAACAGACAAAAGTCCCAGAAAACCCAGGAGAATATAGTGATCCAGAAGATAAATACAGAAGGTGTCTTAAGAACAGGGGTTTCATCAACCGTGTCAGAGGCTGCTGAGAATTGGAAATTATTCATTGCATTTGGCATATTGGAGGTCCACAGTGACCTTGAGACTTGGAATATCAGTAAATGGCAGGGATAAACAGACTGGGATGGGTTGAAGAGAAAATAGCTATTAAGGAAGTAAAGATAGAAACTATAGACAACTTTCTAGGGAGTTTCCCTATGAAGACAAGCAGAGGAAGGCGGCAGTGCTGCAGGATGTCATTGGATTTAACAGCAGAGGCAAGTTGGTGGGGATGCAGAGGGCAGCCAAAATAAGCCACTTAGAAAACTTTTACTTTTGGCTTTTCACCATTAATATTTTGAATTATTGAACTTTGGGTATATGGATACTTCCTTAAGGTTTTATGCATTACCAGGCAAGTTCTAGCACTGTGTAAGGAAAGAGGGCTGTAATACATTACATTGCACCTAGGAGCCATATATCCTTACCACAGCAAAGTCCGGGGAGGGTTTTTTTGTTTTTTTTTTTTTAATAAGGAAGATATTTCTGCAGTTTCATATGGTGATGTTAGCAATGCTGTAGAGAAAGAGATGCAGGAGAGAAAATAGTATTGCACTAGGAATGTTATAGAATAGGCAAGAAGGGATGGGGTTCAATACATTCATGGGAGGCTGATATTAAATGAGAGCAGGGAGAGTTAAATAGAAACGAGGAGGCTGAGTATATGCATAAAAATGCAGGCAGATGAGTGATTTGGTAATGTGGAAATAGTGTACTTTTCTTCTTCCTTTTTTTTTAAGTTGAAGCACAGTCAATTACAATGTGTCTATCTCTGGTGTACAGCACAATATTCCAGTCATGCATATACATACATATGTTCATTTTCACATTTTTTTGCTATTCAAGGTTATTACAAGATATTGAACATAGTTCCCTGTGCTATACAAAAGAAATTTTTAAAATCTATTTTTATATATAGTGGCTAATACTTGTAAATCTCAAACTGCCAAGTTTATCCCCTCCCACCCCCTTTCCCCAGTAACCATAAGATGGTTTACTAAGTTTGCGAGTCTTTTTCTGTTTTGTAGATGAGTTCATGGTGTCCTTTTTTTTTTTTTTTTTTAGGATTCCATATATGAGTGATATCATATGATATTTTTCTTTCTCTTTCGGCTTACTTCACTTAGGATGATGATCTCTAGGTCCATCCATGTTGCTGCAAATGGCATTATTTTATTCTCTTTTATGGTGGAGTAGTATTCCATTGTATAAATATACCACAACTTTATCCAGTCATCTGTTGATGGACATTTAGGTTGATTCCATGTTTTGGCAATTGCACATAGTGCTGCTATGAACATTGGGGT
This sequence comes from Camelus ferus, assembly GCF_009834535.1. Classification (NCBI taxonomy): domain Eukaryota; kingdom Metazoa; phylum Chordata; class Mammalia; order Artiodactyla; family Camelidae; genus Camelus; species Camelus ferus. Next base: position 74,354,814 of record NC_045701.1, on the reverse strand, counting down.
GCATGTATGTTTTTGACTTCAGAGTTCCCTCCAGATATATACCCAGAAGTGGGATTGCTGGATCATATAGTAAGTCTATTTTTAGTTTTTTGAGAAATCTCCATGCTGTTTTCCATAATGGCTGCACTTCCTACATTCCCACCAGCAGGGAAGAGGGTTCCCTTTTCTCCACACCCTCTCCAGCATTTATCATTCTTGGACTTTCAGATGGTGGCCATTCTGACTGGTGTGAAGTGATAGCTCATTGTAGTTTTGATTTTCATTTCTCTGATAATTAGTGATATTGAGCATTTTTTCATATGTCTATTGGCCATTCATATGTCTTCATTGGAGAAGTTCTTGTTTAGGTCTTCTGCCCATTTTTGGATTAGGTTGGGTTGTTTTTTTGTTTGTTTGTTTTGTTTTGTTTTTTTTTGCTGTTAAATTGTATGAGCTATTTATATATTCTGGAAATTAAGCCTTTGTCAGTCACATCATTTGCAAATGTTTTCTCCCATTCTGTAGGTTGTAGTTTTCTTCTGATTTCTTTGAGTCTTTCCATTGGTGAAATAAGAGTTGAAGTCACCATCTAGATGCAGATTATTAGGAATAGGGTTAAGTTTTAAGGAGTAGAACAGCATGTGATTGCCATTTGGGAGAGGGGAAGCAGGAATTGTCTTGGAAAATGTAGAATGATTGTTGGGATATGCTGAGCCTTACCTAAGATTTGCCATCACAAATTCAGAATAAGCCCTGTTAGAACATTGATTGTTTTTCTTCAGCTACACTGAGATACAGTGGAGCTGTTGCAGATGGGTCAAGAGTCAGGTTTAAGAAGAGCTGGAGTGTGCCATGTGAAAATTACACAGGTGGTGGTATGCAAAATTTTTAAGATGTCCCTCCAAGATTCCCATCCCCTGGTTATTCTGTCAGACACTAATCTAAGTCCTACTGTAAAGAGACTTTTCAGATGAAATTAAGGTCATTAGTCAGCTGAGTTTAAGATAAAGAAGAGCATCTTGAGTTATCCAGGTGGATCCAATGGGCCATTTAAAAGCTTAAAGGTAGAAGAGAAGATTGGAGAAATTCAAGGTGTGAGAAGGATTTGACAGGCCTTGTGGCTCTGAAATGTAGTGGTCCAGAGGGTGGCCTCTGGGGCAAAGGGTGGCCCCCAGCCAACAGCCACAAAGAAATGGGGACCTCAGTCCAACAACTGCAAGAAACTGGGCTGAGCCAACAACTTGAATGAGCTTGGAAGCGAATTCTTCTTCAGAGCTTCCAGATAAGAGACCACCAGATTTCTGACCTATAGAATTGTGAGATGATAAATGAATGTTATTTCAAACCACTAAGTTTGTAGTAAATAATTTGTCATCTCAGCAATAGAAAACTAACACGTAGGTAGCAAAGGTCAAGTTGTTGACAGAATATGCAAAAAGGAGTGATCACTAATAATGGACTGTAGAATCCTACCTAGCAGGGTAAGGAAGGAAGAAGTAACATGGAAAGGATAATTAGGAAAAGTGAATTGAAACTCTTGATGGATTGAATAATTAGTGGAATCGAAGTGCTGAGGGAAGTAAGCTGGAAAGATATGATATCCAGAATATGGCTGTAAGAGTGAAAGGTTGAGATGGGATAAAAGACAAGATGGTTGGGAGAGTAAAGGACAAACCCTTGTTAGAGACCAGGAGAATGGATGGATTACCTATATGCGTGCTGAAGTCATACAATATTACGACAGAAAATGGTAGTCGAGAAAAAAGTAGGGAATGAGCCAGGTGTCAAGTTCTCCCATGAAGGACGAGGAAAACCCGGGGGAATTGGTGATGACTGTGTCATGAAAGGGTGATAGACAGTATAGTTTGATGGCATTTGCTTCAAAGGATACTGGGTTTGGGGATGATCAGAAAAGAAATGAGCTAGACATGGTAACAAAGAACGAGAAGGACAATTATCCTTCTAAAAAGCCCTACACTACGTAGGGTAGTGGTAACAAAGAAACAGCTATCACAGGAGAGAACTTTAGGAAACCATTCATTTTCCCTTAAAAAAAGAAGGTGAAGGACTCTTTTAGAAAATAGTTTTTTTTTTTTCCTCATGATAGACCATGAATTCCAAAGAGAAAAGTGGAAGAAATTGGTGCTTCGAGAAGGAATGAGAGCTTAAGTTAGATTCAGGGTTATACAGAACCACAGGAAAATAGGAGTCCTTGTAAAGAAGACTATCGTATTTAAAAAAAAAAAAAAAAAAAAAAAAAAAAGGTTATCATATGGGTCTTGGACCTCTTGTGGAGATATAAGACATGGCAGTCTTTTTGGAGAAGGTGGACCATTAATTCTAATTTTACCTGCCTTCTTGGAATTGATTTTTTAAGGCAGTGAGGCTGAGGTGGTAGTATTATAGGGGCAGGGATTAATGGTCTATTAAGTGCATGAGACACTCTCTGGACCTTCCTTAAATCCTGATGTTTTACATTTAATAAAACCGAGGCACGAGGAGATTGAGTAAATCTTGTAAGTTTCACCAGCAAGCAAGTGGAAGAGGAAGGATGCGAGCTCAAGCAGTTGGCCTCCAGAGCAGAGAGCAGGGGCACTCCAGAACGCTCGCTGAATAATGGATGGAGGCAGAGGAATCCAGGAATTAGGAAATTATCCTTGCTGAGCTTGCCAGTCATGGGAGTGGACCATCTTGGGTACAGATCTCCCTCCCCAGAGGATGCTACGTGGAGCAGACACAAGCCTTCTCTTTTGAGTATTGTCCAAATCTCATACTCATGTGTAAAATAAATAACTGTTGTTATTTGAAGGCACCAAATTTAGGAGTTTATAATGCAGCAAAAAATAACTGGAAAGTTCAACCTCCCAGCTACTTGAGATCCCTGAAACTTTGCTTTTGCAGCTGTAAAATGAGGATCAAACCACCAGACCAGAGGGTTGTCACACTGATTCGCGAAACGTGGAAATACACATGTTCTGATATATGCAGGTACTCAATCAAAGTTGGCTTCCCCCTCATGCCCTCTGTCACCTCTCAGATTAGACAAAGCAACCAGAAGTGTGTTGTTGTTGTTGTTGTTTTTAAAGAAAATGATTGCCTTCTGCTATGGATACAAGTAGGCATAAAAGATGCACGGGAGAAGGAAGGCTGGTCTATCTGTTGATTCTCATTCCCCAGATAGTTCACATTCTCACTTGATTCAGTCTCCACTCAAATACCATTTTCCTAGAGGCTCATCTGGGCTCCCCTAAATAAAATGTACAATTTTCTCCAACTCATCCTTCCCTACCATTAATATTCATTACTTTTCTTCATAGCATTGATCGTCACCTGAATATTATATATTTGTGTGTTTATTATATCGTCTCACTCCACTAACACAGAATCCCACAAGAGCCAGGATTTTTCACTCCTTGTCCTCTATTCTTTTTGCACCACCTGGAACAGTGCCTGACGTACAGCAGGAATTCCATAAATATTTGTTGATTAGCTAAATGAATGAACTCTGTCTGGTGTCGTCCCTCCCCTTGTTTTAATTTACTTCTTTCAGATGGTATGTGGAAGGAAGTGTTGAATGGAACATTGACTTCAAGATTAGAAAGTCAGCCAGACTCTAAGAAAGGAAAAGGCAGTCAAATATGCCAATTACTTCCGAACGGTAATGGCATATTTTGAAATTTGGAGGCTGCTTCATTAAAATTCATTTTGCGCTACATAAAATAAGGAATCAGGAGCCTGACAGAAATGAAACTCAAATAGGCATTCATTTCCTTTATCTTTGTACAAGACAGATCAATTAGTAATTTTATGGTTGAAAAAACTCATTTTTAAATGTTATATGGGACTTAGTGTAATATCAAATCTGGCCTAGTGTCACCTTTATAAAGGAACTGAAAGCACTTTTACATCTGTTCATTCTGCTAAAAAAAAAATACTGAGAAACACAGTTTTTGCCATCTGAAGTTTACAACGGAGGAGCAAATGGGCACCGAAATGATCTTGTTGCATAATTAACTCCCCCCAAATGTTAAGGTGAATGATCAGCACTGGACCGGAACATTTTGAGCTGCACTTACATTTGTAAACCAAGCCATGGAAACCCTCCCAAACAGGTGTGTTGAGTCCAGATGGCCTCATCAAGGGTCCAGGAAGCCAACACCTTCTGCTGTGTTCCTGGCCGCTCTCACAGGCTCGCTGGATTTGGCTGCATCAGTGCCTGGCCCGGGGGGACAGCCAAGGGGATATGCAGGTGGTGCCGGATGAGAAACAGTGTTTCCAAGCAAGAGACTGCCTTGTTGCTGGAGAATTGCCTTCCTCTTCACTACCAGGTTGTAAAACCAAGATTCAAGTCATTCACAGCTGATAAAGATCCTGAATAACTTTTAGATAAGAGAACATAGGTGGTAGTTAACCTCAGTATCCTAACTCAGGTAATTACATTCTGCCACCTGAAATTTCCCCTGCAGGTTCCATCAGACCTAGTCTTTGCATCTGCTTTTCAATCCTGTGTAGGCGTGCTGTGTGGCAATTAAACACTCCACCGTACGCAACACCAAAGAGTATATATTCTTTACAAGTTGCATGTTGGGGTGAGGATGTGTGATATTGGCAAGCCTCCATGCGGATCCAGTTCTAGCAGAACGTTTCGCTGATATAATTGTAAACAAGGAAAACTTTGGCCCTCCTGAATGCAAACAGAGTCTGAGGAAAGTGATGCTGATTGATGCATTCGGTCCCTTGCAGTGAGGGTGAGGCAGCAAAGGAGCTTGGCCAGTCACAGACCTGATGTTGGAATCTCTCCCTGGTGGAAGGAGCTCTAAGGGATGATTCCTGTGCAAACAGACCTACCCAGGAAAGCTCAAGGAGCCGCATTCAAAGTCCTGTAAAGGAGGCTTTGTCTTCCTTCTCTCCTTTCAGCCCTTCTGCCAACTTACATGCCAGAGACTTATCCATCCATGGAGGTGGAACCAATTTTGAAGAATGCTGAAAGGTTCCCCCAATACCCACCTTCTCATTCTATTATAGCACTTTATTGGGTTAAGACTGCATTTTCAGAAGGAATTGTTAAAATAGGAGTGCGTTAATTCAGAAATCTATTCACAGCTTACAGTTACAATTCTCGCAGTTTTAAAATAGTTCCCTGTGACAACTATACCAAGTGAAATTGTCATAGAGGAAAGACTCAGGGTATATCCAGGGCTGTGCTCAGTTCCGTAAGTGCTACTTACAGCTCCATCCTTCTGTCAGAACAAGAGAGCTTCAGGGGAGGAAGGCACTATTTAAGAATATTATTCAATGCATTTTAATTTACATAAAGAGAAATGATTTACTAATAATTTCCTTGACAATGAAAAAAATATAAATAGCCAAAATGTCTGTTTGTAAGTCCTCTCCTTTATTCTTCTCTTTTTATAAATCCATGATTACAGAGAGAAGTTTAATGTGGTCATCCAGTACACTTTCCTGTACTGATATGTGAACTAGCCCTTCATAGTAAGATATTTCAAGCATTCTTTCCCTCAAAGTAAGTCACTTTCATCAGTATTAAATTCTGCTGAAGCAGTTTGGTCACTTAGAATTGTGATGGCTTCATGCAACAGAAAGTTCAACCATGGCTCAAACAGAGATTTTTCTCACAGAACCAGAGCTCCAGAGGCAGGTGTTCCAAAACTGACACAGTTGCTCTAGGAAGTAGATAAAGAGTGAGGCTCTCTCTGCCTCCTGGTCCACCATTCTTAGCTTGCATCTTTTAACTTCATGATTGTAAGATGGCTGCTATACTCCAGACATTGCATCTTTATTCCAGCAAGAAGAAAAGAGAAAAATAAACAGCAAAACGTTCATACAGGCTTGTGGGACCCTTTCTGACAGGAAAACAATAGCATTCTCAAAATCTCCACTTGGAGACTTCCCCTCATTCGCCACACATGGGCCACATAATCCCCTAGTTTCATGGGGGTCTGAGATGTAAGTTCTTTCAAATGGCCTGAACAATTAACCACTGTTGCCCTGAGTGAAATCTGAGCTTATAAAGAATTAAGGGTTGTGAAAAAGAAATTCAAGTTATGAATAAGGAAGAAGGGGAAAATAGATTTTGTAGGTTAACTAGCTGTGGGGGCTACACACATCATTAATGAACTCCAGAAACTCCGTTGGGTAACCTCACTTTCTTTCTTACCATTGACCTTGATGATGTACAGATGCAAATTGTTTTGAGTGTGAATCAACATCCATGGTCCCCAGAAAAATTTCCATCAGCAGTAACTTTACCTCACGTAGGATTTACAGTCTAAGACATTCTCCTGTCCAGCTCCCTTATCAACCTTAGGTGTACAGTGTTGAAACTTAACTTCAGGACGCTGTCTGGGAGGAAAAACTCTTCCTCTACCCTTGTATATTCAGTCTTGGAGGTCTGTGAATTAAACAAAAGACGGATTGAGAGGAGAAAAGACAGAATTTTTATTATTAGTTGTATGCACGGGAATTCATATAAAAGAAATGACACTTGAGTAAGTGGTTAGACTCAGGGGCTCTTATGTCATTTTACTATAGGAAAGGGGGTTTGGGCTTCAAAGGATCATAAATTGTGGGGAAGTGGCTAAGAAATATCTGGGGGGACGAATGGGAGATAACGGTTACTTGAGTAAGATTTGTTTCTATAAACTCATCTTGGTGTTGACTTTCTGTCTCAAGTGATAAAGAGTCAGTCTCTTCCTCCTGGTATAATGGGGTCACCTTCACAGGGGAAATGTATGCTTTGCTTTTAGGCAGATAAGGGGAGGGCAGGGAACTCTTCCTGCATCTGTTGATTCTCAGTTGCCTTCAGCTGAAAATAATCCTTATGTCAAAATGGCATATTTTAAGGGGATTTATCTTGATCGCCTTCAACAACACCTCTCTGCAGGGACCCTCACATATTGCCATTTGTTGAGGATAAGAAAGTTGACAGTTTTATTTGGAAGTTTTAAGTCTATAAAAGGTCTGAAGTTGGAAGTCCTTAAGTAGGGGAATCTCTGTATGGATGTTAAATTAATTATACTAAACCTCACAGCTAAATATGTTGCAGAAATGCACTGTGATGCTGCAGCTGAGAACTGCTCTACGAGACAGTAAGGTAAGTCAACTCTTCTTTACCATGGGTTGCCATTTAATCCAGTGGACAGAATGAGACTTGGGACCCATAAATGTTAATGGCTGGGTAAGAGAGGCAGAGAGAAGGCAAAGTGATATGACAGCTCTGGGGCTGCTGCTGTGCGGAGTGGTCACCATATGGGCAGACACAGCCAGCTGGAGAGTAGAAGGTAACTTTAACTTTGAAATTCAGTTTGACCTCCCTGAAACAAGAGGCTGCATTTGCTCCCATGAACTAGAGAGAGATGCCCTAATTATCAGAAAACCGATGAATTAGATTTCAGTGGACTCTTCATCTATAAAGCATAGTCTTTTTTTTTTTTTTTTTTTCCTTTGGCCTGGATTTTGAGAGTCAGTAGGTGAAATTATTGCCCAAGGTTGGGTCATCATTATGAAACGCAAACTATGGTTGCCGAATTGAATTGAGGTGAGGAATCAGATGCACTTGGGAAAATTCAAACTCATTTTCATTTTTCTCTGGTCACTAAAGGCCTTGAGAAAGAACTCTTTCAGACAATACTATAATTAGCATTATATAAACAGAGCCTTAATCTAGGCTCTCAGTAGTCCCTGGGAGGTGTGCCCAGGCCGGACCCAGGCACAATTCTAGGCGGGAAAAATTCTATTCTCTACTATTAGGTGTCTGTTTGAAAGCCAGTTCTTCCTTCACTGCTGCTGAGGGATAGAAGCGTTTCTGAGCAGTCTGCTAAAAGGCAGTTTAACTGTCTGAAGACAAAAACCCGAGGTAATGGTTTCCGGTAAAATTGCAGGAAGAATTCAAGAAAGCAGGGTGAATCTTCTCCTATGGAAGCTGCCCCCTCAAAAAGGCTAACTCACCTCCGTTAGGTCTTTACTGGGCACAGTTTTAGGACCACTGCCTCTTTCATTAAAATGTCTCTACCATGGTTATGAACTGCTCCTTCTCAGTGTGGCTGAATCCTGTTATTAAACTGGCCACTGTGCGTTCCATGTTTTATTGGCTTTTTTTAGCCCCAAAGCCACTTTTTCAAATGTTCATCATTCCAGCTGACAGAAGACATCCCTACCTCCATTTAGTTGTTTCTGTTTGCTGTAATTTCTCCCCTTAGCTTTAAATGAATGAAACCATTTTCTGTTCAAGTTGGTTAAAGAGCTCAGAGCCTCACCTTAGGGTGATTCCCCTCATTAAACGGCCTGTACAAAACATGCTGATCTTGAGTTTGAAACTCCAAGTTCAAAGATTAGCATATCTCTTGGGATCCTGAGAATAAAATCACAGGGCAGAGGGCATCAGGAACTTTCCGGTTTTAATGATAATAATAAAAAATCCTACCTCAGTTGGGGCACATTAAACCTGGGAATGGAATGGAATGGAAAGCCAGATTGCTTTATAATTGACAGCTTTGTCTCCCAGCAGATGGCTGTAATCTCTTGCATGTGCCAAACACATACTCTAGGATTTCTGAGTTTGCAGTGAAAACAGAAAGGACAAATATTTATCGTAATTACAACATTTGTGCATTGGATATAGTTTCACAGCCTTTTAATCCCCCTTGACTAGAAAATAATGAGTGACTTCTTTTTCTTGTCAGTAGAAGAAGTTAATTTACCAACCCTTTGAAAAATATTTACAGTTTTTAAAAACGTAAAGCTAGGTCATAGAGAAATAGCTCCATTTTTAGCTTAATTTCTAGTGAATCCTTACATCAGCCCATACAGGCAGTTTGGATCAACATGTTACAGTCTCCAGTCAGCAGCTACAGCTCAGATTTAAGTAGTGTTGTAGTCAACTCTGAATTTATCTGTGGAAATGATCCCCTTTTCAAAAATTTTTTTTCTTTCCATTCATTACTGCTGGTTGGTTCTTGTCAAGAAGGTCAATTAGGGATCTCTCAAGTTACTGACATAATTATGTCCTCTATGGCAGTCTATAGAAATTGCTTATGGGGCAACATGCTAATGTCTACCTCCATTGGTGGTAAATCATTAGCCAGCATCTGCACTATGACCTTACCGAAAACTACTGAAGGATTTCCAGAGAACTGCAAGTTGTAGTTCAAATGTAAATTCCTATGACCAAAATCAAAATCACACAGCCCCAGCAAATGTGAGTTCAAGACACACTTCTCTTACTATAGATTTTGCTGCCTTGGGTAAGTCAATTAACATTTCTTAGACTACTTCCTGACTCTTTAAACACTAAACTTTCAAGATGGTGAGTTTAACAAAAATGTTCAAAAGTATCCTATACATGTTCACTCAGATTCTTGCTTCTTGTTGTATTTGATTAAAAGTAGCCAATGGTGATAGATTGCATATACTGCCAGGTCAGGCCATGGGCTATTAGTGTCTTTACTACTTAAAATAGTCACTAATGACTTTAAATCTAATCAGTTTAAGAGCCAATTCCAGAAACCCTGGAACCAATTTGGAAAATTCATCCTTAAGATTCTGTTCCTTTAGAACCACTCTGAGTACCAAAATCTGTTATTAGATAGGATTCTCCAGAAAAATAAAATCAATAGAATGTATATATAGTTAAATAGATAGATAGATAGATAGATAGATAGATAGATAGATAGATAGATAGATTATTGAGAATTGGCTCACATAATTATGGAGGCTGGTAAGTCCAAAATCCACAGAATGGGCTGGCATTATGGAGATCCAGGAGAAAAAAATATTCCAGTTAAGTCCAAAGGCAGTGTGCCTTAGAACCAGGAAGAACTAATGTTGCAGATAAAATTTGAAGACAGTCTGCTGGAGAATTCTCTCCCTTGCTCAGGGGAGGCCAGTCTTTTTGTTCTTTCCAGGATTTCAACGATTGGATGAGGCCCACCCATATTGGGGAGAGCAATCTACTTTACTTAAAGTCTACCTATTTAATGTTAATCTCATCTAAAATGCCCTCCTAGAAACACCCAGAACAATGTCTGACCAAATATTTGGGCACCCGATGGCTCAGGAAAGTTGACACGTAAAATTAACCATACATAGCAAGAGACTCCCTAAAATAGATTTCCTTGAACTTCCAGTTCTGGGTCTGCATGACCACTGGAGTGAACCTTCTAAAGTGCAAAGAGGATCACATAATTGCCTGCTTAAGTGTCCCGTTTGATTATTCTGCAAGGGCAAAAGGACAAACTCCTTAATGTCGACCTTTAAGCCTCCGCTATTCCCCGCCTGACCTCAATCTCTCTTTCCAGGTATACTTCCTGCCCCTCAGAACTGTTCCCATCCCACTTCTGTGAGCTCCTTCCATTCCAGCCTACAGAACAGTCATACATGTCTCACAATACACCAGATTTTCATGCCTCCATTTCTATCCACACTATTCCCTCTGCAAGGAAGGACACTCACCCCTCCCACATTCTCCCACCCTCAACTATATTTGTCTGGAAACACCTTAAGAACCACCTTAAACATCTCCTCCTCAGAGATGCCTACACTGACTCCCAATAAGGTTATTTCCTCCCTGATGTTACTGCTGAATTATGCCACTACAGCATCACACTTATCACACTGAAATATCCTCATTTTCTTTTTGTGTCCAGCTCACCTACTGGACTGTATGCTCTAGTAAGCCCAGGAACTCTTTTCCTTCATTCCCTCAGTGCCTCATGTGGTATCTGATCCTCATTAAGGTCTCAAAAATTGTTTGTGGAATGAATGAAAAAGGACGGATTAGATGAAAAAATTGGGGCCTAATTTGGTGGTCAGTGGGGAATCACTAAAGGTTTTTAATTAAAAATCTCTTCTTAAAAGAAATAAGAATGAGTTGGACTTTAGTGAGATTAATCTGTCAGTGATGGGGAAAAAGGCTGAGTGCAAGGCAAGGGAAAGAAAAAGCAGGCTAGGAGGCCAAGTAAGGTTTTGTGATGGTCCAAGGATGAGGTAGGAAGGAGTTAAACTAGTTAAATCGAGCAGAAATAGAAACATCTCCTATTCATAAATATGCTTCCTTTCTTTAGATCACGTGATCTAATTTTATTTCCTTTGACCCTTTTGAAGTTAGGTATGTACACATGGATTTCGTTGACCACTAAGATTTTGTAAGCAGAGAGCGGAGGGAGGTCCCCAGAGAAAGAAAACCAGGCAGGGCTTTCTTGACATAAGAGAAGCCATTTTCAGCCTAAGCCGTTTTGTGATCTAAGCCTGGCCACAATGATTGTACTTGAACAGGTTTCAGTAATTAATGATCTTAAGGTAACAAAATGCTGCAGACACAAATGACTATTATCAGTCGTGGGAGTAACAATAGCAATGATGATATACTCAGTTGTAAAGACTCCTAGTTCTGTTTCCATGGTGAAGATTAGCCTGAAGCACTCAACCGCCAGGTCAACTGGAACCTAAGGGATGCTTCTGCTCACCTTTAATGACCCTGGTGACTTCAGTCAACTAAAGCTTGGAGTCTGTCAACTGCTCAAGCCCCTTTGTGAATATGCATGTACCCTGAGCTTAAAGCTCCCCCAATTTTGCTGTTTGGGGAGACATTGCTTCGGGAAAGATCCCCGGCATTCTTCTTACTTCATACAACTAATAAATCCTTCCTTCTCCTGATCTTTGGCTTGGTTATGGCTTTTGGCTTGACCAACACCCACCAAGAGGCAAACACAGTTTTCTGGTAACAGTGTGATTGGAAGTGATACACAGTGCATCCAAAGAGCTCAGAGAGGCAGTGCATGATCTGCCACGTTCTGATTTTAATGCTTCAGTGATTGTGGGTTCTTGTGCCGTGATGGACCCTCTGTCAGTCAGATTCTCTGAAAGATGATGCTGAGCAGAGTGCCCCTGCCAGCCTGTACTGGACATGCAGTGTGAGTGAGAAACTAACTTTTGTTGTATCAGATAAATGAGATTTTTGGAATTGTTTGTTACTGCAGCAAAACTTAGCTTATCCTGATTTATCAGGTTTTGGCAACTGATGAAGGAAGGCATGAATAGCAGGAAATATTAAAATTTTAGCAGTATAAAAATGTTAGCTTGAATGACTGCCGGTCTGCCACCTAAGGTTGTTCATGTTGTGTACTTCACAATTGCACAGCATTCCATTTAGTCTTTCTGAATTGTGATCCCTGGAGCTATGCAGTGCATGAAACCTACATGATATATACAGCAGCCTTGGGAATAATTCATTCAGGAAAAAAAAAATCATTATTTACTCTCTACTGATTTCAAAATGACAGTCTAGAAATGCAAAGGCAAAGTAGAGTTGCTCACTGTCTGTGATGTGTTCCTAGGCCAGCACAATGTGGCCGATGCTCTGATGGAATCACTGTGCACAGACAGAGGTAGAGGCAACCAGCTCTGTTAGTTGTAGCTGAGCTGGAGTTTGAAGGCTAATTTATTGTTATTCATGCAGAGAAGGGAAGGGAGTCATTTTAAGCAGAAGCAACAGAGGTAAAGTCCACAACACTTTGGAGAAACTGCGGTAGTTACATGTGGCTATAGTTTAGGTATAAATTTTGAAGATGAGTGGAAATGAGAGAAGAAAAGTTTGGTAAGCTAATTGGGGTCACTCAGAAAGAATTCATATTCTGCCAATGGTTTAGGCTTTATTTCTGCAACAAGAATCCTAGGAGCTTTTCAATCAGTTGAGTGTTGTATTTAAATTTCATGTTTTAAAAATATATTAATAGGAGATTTTTATGATATCATGAATAGAAATCAAGGTATTAAATCTAACTGAGGAGGCTCATATATTCAGCTTGGGATATTTTCATTAGTTTTTTGATTTGAAAGATTATTATTATTTGCAAAAAAATTACCTTGAAAGTTAAATTTTGTTAATACTGATTACAAGGATGACTCCAACTCATCACTGGTGCTACTTTGAAATTTTATCAACTTGAATGTTAGCTCAAAATACATTATCATTTAGAACCTAGAAATCTTTCTGTCATGCAAAGATTGCCTCTGTTGTAAGGGGATTTGATACATAGTCATACAGAGCCATAAACAATACTACCCAGAGCTCCAAAACTTTTTGAGAACTTGTAAAGAGCAGAGGTCATCCAATTACAATCTGAATTTACAATTCCTCTGGAGAGCAAATTCCAGTTGGATGAACTCTATGTCTAATCTTTTTTGGTTTTTGGCTTTTCAGGTCTTCCCTGTGCTGACATTGCCATGAGAGATTGCCACCTGTATTGTGGGCAATGATTTCTGGTTACTGTTTGGCAGTTCAGGCATTACTGTAACATGCTGGCACCTAGATCTGCTGCATCATCAGAATTTGAAATAAGATCTTGGGCATTCTCCCCATGATGAACATACTGCTCTCAGCCTGGTGTAGCCCCTTATTCACCCTATTTATAAGTTTTTCAAATGTAGAATTCATTGTTAACATTTTTAACTGTCTAATAGTCCCTCTGCTTTTTTAATCACACAAATTAAGAACAATAAGGAATGTCCTAGTGATGTTGCAAATGACCATCAATTCACACAGCTGGTCCTTGGAAATCTTCATCTGACTACAATCCACTGAACTGTCAAAGCCTTTATAGATTGGTGAGGAGTTCTTGAAAAAGCAGCCTTCGGAGCAAAGAGAAAATCAGGGAGTTATAAATGGCCTAGTGAGACATAGATGTCAAAGTAGCTGCCAGATATTGACATATCCAATGTCAAAGGAGAACTTGATTTGAATTTTGATTCATTTAAGGAGAAGGCATGATAATTATTGCGCCCCCAAAGATTATTATCCCAGAGACTCTACAGAACATTTCCCTAAATTGAGAAATATTTCTGCTAGGAAATCTGGTGCCTGGCACAGAGTAATCACTCCATGAATATTAGCTATTAATATTACTATTCCACTGAACTGAGAAATAAGTGGAAAATTTCAAGTTGAACTTAAAATCAAGTACTCCTTTGGCTTTTATACTAATTAACACATAGCCTATAATTCAAGCTATACATTTGTAAAAATCCTTCTGCCAAATTCGTAACGTGGTGAGATGGCCCCCTGCCCTTTGATAATAGCGCAGGTGTCAGTGCAGGACTGCTGATGTCTGATGATGTGTGATCCCTGCCCTGTTCAACAGAGGCATTTTGGAAGATGCAATTTAAGTAAAAGAATCTCTGGAATTGAAATGACAAATCTTGTCATAATGAGATTAACCACTTTGCAGCCTCTAAGAGTAAGTACAGTTTCAGTGTCAGGGAGATGCAAAATGTTGGGCATCCCACAGGCCTACGAGGCCTATGCTCGCCCAGCTTCAAGACAAAGACATCAGGGGTTTAATGGATGGGGAGCTTACATGTCTGAAGCAAGGTCCTGGAGTGACTCCCCACCATGTGCGGCAGACAACGGATAGGACAGCGTGGCAGACTTCACTCCAGGGGCGGGGAGAGGTTGGCAGTTATAGGGGGAACTGACATCAGGTTGGCTCATTTGTTGTCAGGGAAACCAGCAGAGGGGCACGCCCCTCACCGCCCCTTTGAATAAGAACAATCACTAGCTGGGCCTGGGACAAGTATGTAGGAAAGTCAGTCTTGTGAGTAGGGGGTAAGTGAAGCAGGGGATGTACCCAGAGCAGGAGAACAGCCACCTTGAATGGCCTGACCACACGGCAACATGCTCCAGACACCTCACTAAGTTTCATATTTTACAAACATTATTTCATTTGATTTTCTCAGCAGTCCTCTGAGATAGACATTCTTACTTCTTTTTACGTACAAGGAGACTGGGATTCAGGAACTGGTCCCCATAACACAGTCAGTAATTGGAGAGCTGTGATTTGGACCCAGACTGACTGAATCTGAAGTCTGTATTTTTAATCTCTACAATTCCTGGCTTTCCCACCAATACAAGTTCAGTGTGAGCTTTAGTCCTCTCTGTGCATCATTTTATGCATCAAGAGGCTTCACAAATGTGATTCCTTAGACTGTCTGAATGATTGAGTGAACTCAATGCAAGGATTGTTAGGTTTCTCTGAAACACCCTTTCTGTGATAAATCTCTCAAAGGGAATAGTCCAGGGATAATAAATCGAGGCATCTTGGGGGCTCGTGGGAATTTACCTCCGTGATTGATGGAACGAGGTGACTGTCACCCGCACACATAGTAAATAAAACCATGGAAATGCATGAGATTGCCACCTGAAAATTGACATTGGTTTGTTCATTTTCTTACGGGAAGAATATAATTGAAATGAAGGGAGCTAAGGGGACCCGTAAGAGTGATTGATAGAAAGATACAGAGTTTAGATTAGGAAACTAGAAAAGAGAATGGAAGGTTTTATTGTTATTATATTACTATGTCTTCAAAGTATGCCAGCGCCCTGGCTTTGGTGCAATCACAAAGCATATAGCACTGTACCAGGTGCCATGGAAGAGACAGAGAGAGAGAGACAGAGAGAGAGAGAGGAGAGGTGTGCTGTTTGCCCTTAAGGGGCTAATGATTTAATTAATGGATTAAAAATTAATTTTGCTGGGTAAAGGGCATGCACATGAACAGAACAGTGTGTGCTCATCACCCAAGGCCACAGTAGTTGATTATTGCATGTAATTTGTCTCTAAGTAAATGGGTCTTTTAAGAGAGAAAACCCAAGCTCTCTTGACCAAGAAAGTCTGAGCATGATATGAAGGCATGCAGTCAAGATATTCTTGAAAGAAAGCCAAGGCGAATGGCTGTCTTTCAGTATATGGCAAAGGAAAGCAGATAATTAATACTCCAGGGGGCAGAGAACCTTGGTGTCTTCATATACTTCAAATTTTCATAGAGAAATAATTTAAAGAATTGATTGCAAAAGAAAGGGACTCACCCAGAGTTATTTAAATATGGCTTTCTCAGCTTTATAATTTACCTCAAAAATGAACTTACTCTTAGTTTGTATGTGATACAAATTGCAGACATTCTGGTGGGTCTGAGATAATCATCAAGGTACCCGCCAAGAAAGGGGAAGTGCTTGGCCAACATTTTAGAAATTATTTACCTATCAACTTGCATACTGCAGTTACATTGAATTAATAAATGGGATAGAGGAAACATCACATAGGAGGAAACAACAAGAGGAGAAATGTTCAGAGGGAAGAAAGAATATTTTGTTTTAATTTCAAGGAAACAAGAGGCTAGCAACTTCTAACAGACTGTGTTTGGGCCTCCATGAGAAATTATAAACATTTCCCTCTGAGACATTTCAAACTTGGGTGAATCATGTTTCTAGTTAAGTCTTTTCTAATTAAGTCTTCTGTGTCTGTCTGTAGGGTGCAGAATTAGCCATGTCCTGGACTCCCAAGCCTTTCCAGAATTTAATTCCAATTGGAAACCTTTAGTGTGAAACCACACTTCTATCCTTTAAAGGCAAAGCTGTTAAGAACTTGCTCCTGAGTGTGGGCTATTGTCTCCTTGGAAGGAATAGTTCTTAGGGAGCGACTGGGTTCAGAGCCAACACTGCAAATGGTAGGCACTCAGCTAACGCCTGTGGAGTTTTTGAATGAGCAGACCATGACCCCCACAATAAGGGAACATCTCGCTCCTACTGAATCTCTCTAGTATAAAATCTATCCCATGTCATTGTCCTTGTGACAAGGGACAGGTTCAGAATCCAGGTTTAGAATTCTGTCAATGGTACAGCCCTTTGCCATTTAGACAGTCACCGCTCATCTGCTCAATGGGTTTGGAGGCAAATAACAACGGCCACTCAGGCCTAATGATAGTTTCACTTTGAAGTGTTCAGAAGAAAAAGACACCCTGAGCACAAAATAATGTTCTCCCTGGATTATTCTGATCATATGAGAACAGAAGAGGAAAAGGGGAAAAGGAAAAGGTGGTGTAAGCTATTTATTACATGTCAACACGCAGCTCATCTTTCCAGGACACAGGGCATCACAGACACCCAGCCAAATTAGTTTAGGAAGTTCTCATGGGCAAACAGAAGTGACATGTATTGCATACACTTCTGCCCAGAGGAAGCTTCAAATGTTCCTCATCTCCTGGTCCACAGGAAGGACTCAAGGTCTAAGCAAGGAGCATTGTACATCTAGGTTGATGTCTTCCAAACTATGTATTAATCCTGGAAATCTGGACATGCATATTGTGTTTTCACAGGTAAGATTTTAAAATTCCCTTGCATACCCCACATTGTGTCTCTCTCTCTTTGTTTCTGGATTAGTGTCCATTATATGTCTTTGTTTAAAGGTACCAGTTCAAAAGCTAACAGCACTTCACTTGAAGAGGAAAGCTGCAAAGAGATTCAGTGACCTAAAATCAACTCCAGTCCAACTAATACTTAGGTTTTCTTCAATCAAAGAATGATTTCAAGTGAAATGAGCAAAACTGTTAATTAACCCCAGAATTAGTCATAATGTTTAGAAAGCTGAAAGTGAAGATAAAAAGCATATTTGTAGACATTTTAGAATTTAAACATAAATATAAAAAAAAGCATGAAAATTCACTTCTTGGTTAATTAAAAGCCTCAGCATATCAGCGTGGATGACTACTCTACTCAAATTTGTCCAACGGAGAAAAATCAGAAATCAAAGTTCACCTGGTTGACATAATTGTTGGTCATCTTCTACAGCAGTTTAGGCACCCCGAGTGCAAAAAAAAAAAAAAAAAAAAAAAAGTCTTTAAAGTTTAGTTATCTGTTTAATTAGCTTATTTTTGTTTTCTTGCTTTTTGTTTCTCTTTTCATTTGCTTTTTGCTTCATGGTTGCCTCAAATAAAACATGTTTATCTTTTATTACATTGAGATTCAAAAAATTTCAAAGACTTATACCATCATAATACAGCTCCAAAGTGGCACAGAAAGAGTCCAAATCTGACACCAGTAATTTTGCTATTTCCATTACACGTGACTGTATTTCCTCTTCTGTAAAACAGGGCTAATTTCTACTTAACAAAGTGAAGAAGACAATGTATGTTCAACATCTAGAGAAGTGTCTGATACCTGGTAGCTGTCGACAAAAACTGTGATGATAGTAGTACTAATGGTGGTTATTGCTGTTAAAGGAAAACGTGCCAGAAAGACGTGCTCCCCTGAACGTCTAAGAAAAATACCCTGAGTTATTTAAAAGAAAAATAACTATGCCTGTGGAATATAATCTAATTATCTCCAAAATATGCATACACTTATTTTTTTGCAAGAACAGATAACTTCACCCATAGATTTGGTCACACATCATAGATCACAGTTAAGTGTTGATTGGGTGGATAATATTTTATAGTGGTGCATAAAGATACAGAGAAAAATTATAGCCACTTCAAGTATTCTTCCTCAAGGACTAGAAAGCACTAGATTAACTGCCTAATAAATACACCTTGAAAATTCCTTTCATGGGCTAGAATATGAAGCTCAACCCAGATTAAGAGCCCCCTAGTTTAAACCAAAAACACATTTCATATAAGCACCGTACATGTTTTTAGCCACCTATATTTTAGCTCATAGTAGGTGAAGATGTTTAGCAATGTCCACTATGTTCAGAGGTCTCTCATGTACAAGGTTGTGTCATGACAACAGGAGGAAAGTTGGAAACTGCCAAAAAGGTTAAGATGAGAAGCTTGTAACGGTCTACTTCTAAAGGGATGGAAGAAGCAGTGTGACATCTTATTTTGGATGGGTTCTGTTCCACCTTCTCAGCTCAACAACTATCTAAAGGAAATAACCCAAAGTGGACTAGAAAGAAGGTTATCAATAACCCCAGGGGTAAAAGTTTTTCCTCTTTTTATGAAATTTCTCTCAGACAATGTACCTATTTGTTTCATTTTATAAACCACATACATATACAAACATACATACCCAGGCCATATACAAAGTAGCTGGTAGTAGTAAACATACCTGGTTTTCAAGACACAAAGAGTAGAGTATCAATGCCATATATTTCCCATTTGTAATCACTTTTGGCAATTTTTATTTATAGGGTAGTGACTTAAAAGTAACACTAGACTATTTAATCCAACACAATTTAAATTATTACTTGATCTTAACACCTCTAACATATTCATCTTCCAAATCAGGAGCTGCACGCCATTAACTATGTCTCACCTATGAAAATAAAGGACCAACATTGGAATAAAGTTTTCCATCAGAGGAACCCGGAAAAGGGAACCTCTTAGCTGCTTTAGATCCAATCCCAGCAACAGAGTAGAATCAAGTTTCCCAAGTCTTTTTCCTTCCTTCTCCCACATGGCTATGCTCAGTAATTAAAGAAGGGAAAAAAAAAAAAAAAAAAAAAAAACAGACATAGGAAATTCCTCTGAGGACATTAAATTAATTCTCTTGAGATTTCATTATTTTATTCCTAAATGGTATGGCAGGGGTTATAAATGTAGTCAGATAGCAATTGTGTTAGAGCTAGCTACAGTGTAAATTTTTTAAGCACTAAATTTCATTCCCAAAACAGATCTGGAGACACCATAAATGAACGTGGGCTTTAATCTTTGAATATAAACCATACACTCAACTGTGTAACTATTCTGCACATCAGAAAGAGAGAGAATTTCCCATTAGCTGTTGCATCCAGTTTTTAGTTCAAGGAAAGAGTCTTGCCCAGTAAAACTAAAAACAAAACCAGGTCTTAAACGATTTGATTTCTCTTTGCAGAGCTGACCTCTAATAAGAGGCTTGGGTAAAGCCCTTACTGCTTTTTCACAAGCTGAAGGAGAAAGAATCATTAATAGATGAGCCTAAGGCATTCTGAAATATACTTGCTAAATAATAAACTTATCAATTCCTTCCAAATGAATAAATTATTAATTCTCATCCAACTCTACCAGACCTAACAGTGAGGAAATGCAGGTGCCAAGGAAGAGAAATGAATCTCAGAAAAGAGTGTATAGTCTGCAACGGGAGGGTCAAGACTGACAAGTTACTAGATAGGAAGTTTGGAGACAATGCCTTAAAACATAGGAAGAGCAATGTTCAATTAAACATTAGGCACATGTTTTGCAATTTTAAACATTTCCAACTACAGACCAGAGAAAATGCTCAAGGACAGAAAAAGATGCCCACCTGAGATTTTTTAAGATTCATAGATACTGATCCTCCTCTCCGGTAAGAGGATTAATTGTATACTAGAACTAGCATTGGTGATGGGAGGTGTGAGTGTGTCCAGCCCTTTTCAAACCTGATCTTTTACATATATATTCTCTGATATTTGATTATTTCAACAGCACAAGGCAGGTTTCCCATTTTTCTAAAGGTGAGGGTGGTTTTTCTACCATTACTGCATAAAAGACGTCCCCCAAGTCTTAGTGACACAAGCAGCCATTTATTAAAGATTCCCTGTGTGTCAGGAATTTGAACAGGGCACAGGAGGGGTGGCTTGTTTCTGACCCATATTATCTGAAGCCTCATCTGGAAGACACTTTGAAGGCTGAGGGTTGGCATGGTCTGAAGGCTGATCACTTGCATGCCTGGTGATTGATACTAATGGCTATCAGATGGGACTTGAGCTAGGTCTGTCAGCCAGATCACTGAAGGTGGCCTCTCCATGTGGCCTGATAGTCCACAAAATATGCTAGCTGAGATCCAAAATAAGTGTCTCTAGAGAGAAAGGGCCAGATAGAAGCTGTATCACCTTTTCTGCTTCAGAAGTCCCAGTGTCTCTTCTTTTGCATTCTATTTACTGAGCAGTCACAACAGCTGACCTACATTCAAGGGGTGAAAATTAGACTTCACCTTTTGATGGAAAAGAAATGTCAAGCTTCTGAGATTGTGAGACTAGAAACATGGCTGTGGACATTTTGGGAAAATAAAGTCTGCCACAGTGGTTTTTTTTTTCTTTGTCCTTCTTTTTTCTTTCCTTTTTTTTTTTTTTTATGTTTCATCTTTGCTTTCTTATAGTTTCTAAGGAAAATAGCAAGTCACACACAGAAAGCACATTTCTAGTAAATTCTAGTGATATTTTGGCCATCTGCTATGAACCAGCTCACTGAGATTAGTAACTTTGTACCTAGGGTTATTCTGGTAGGTCTACCAGATGTTTGTTCTGACACAGGCATTTTGGAGCTTAAACTTGAGGATAAAAGAAAGGAACAGGATTTGGAAGTGCTAATTGCTGGAAAGAAATCCAGAACAGGGGGTAAGAAATGTTTAAAAGTTGAATGAAGACAGATGTTGGGATTTGAGTCTAGTGAGAAGAGTTTAGGATGGGAAGGAAAGAACTCTTTGCTGAAAAGGATCAAATGTTTCTTGATGTATATAAAGTTTCTGAAGATCTTTAGAGATTACTTGTTTGACTTCAGGATTTTATTTTTCTGCATATTGCCAAGTAAACATTTTAGTGAAGAAAAAAATATTTATTTATTAACAGATATTGTATTTTTAATGTCTGGGAATAAATAAGTGATGGTTTGGAATAGCCTCCTCTGCCCTGGTGCTATTCTTCTACTCAGCGAGGATGCTTACAAATGATGGGCCTGGCCACTTCATGCCCTAGACTGAAATAGGCAGAACAATGAGAACCTTGAGCTAATGCAATTGGGTGTTAACCAAAACATGGAGAAGAAAGAATTCTCTACTTCTTTGAAAACCACATCTAGTGAATATTCCTTTTGACATTACAAATCTACATTGAAAAATCTATTCTACAGAAATAATTTCAAAAATGCATGAGGATACTTTTTGTAGTATTGTTTATAATAGTAAAAACTGAAACAAACTAAAATGGTCATCAATAGGGGAATGCCTATATGGTATATTCATATCTAGAATACTATTTAGCTTTCAAATAACATAAACCTACTTTTAAAGAAATGTGCCTGTGTTTTACTGACACACTAAAAAAAGCAATTTGTAAAATATGAGAAGCAGAATCCCATTTCTGATTTTAAAAAGATACAAAATTCATATTCTAAATGAAAGACTTAGCACTACTATAGCTTTTCCATACCACAAAAAATCTCTAGAAATGATTATGTATTTTCTTTTTAAAATTCACAACCTGTATGTAAATCAAGAAGGAGAACTTTTAATGGACAAGAACTTTAGAGAAATTCTTGAAAGATTTTGGGAAATCAGAGAAATGAAATGAGAAAAAAATTAATTCCCAAAACATAGGACATGTTTTTCTTCAAGAGAAGTTGGGAACTGTACCCAAGAAAGCAACTAAAAGTACATAAACAGCTTATACAGCTTAATATTAAAAAAAAAAAAAAAAAGTGAAGACCTAAATAGACATTTTTCCAAAGAAGACATACAGATAGCCTACAGACACATGAAAAGATGCTCAATACTGCTAATTATTAGAGAAATGCAAATCAAAATAAAATAGAGGTCTCACCTCACACCAGTCAGAATGGCCATCATTTAAAAATCTACAAATAATAAATGGTTGAGAGGATGCAGAGAAAAAGGAACCCTGCTACACTGTTGGTGGAATGTAAATTGGTGCAACCACTGTGGAAGACAGTATGGTGGTTCCTTACAAGACTAGAGTTACCATATGATCTTGCAGTCCCACTCCAGGGCATGTATTCAGAGAAAACTGTAATTCAAAAAGATACACGCATCCCATTGTTCATTGCAGCACTATTTACAATAGCCAAGACATTTGGAAGCAACCTAAATGTCCATCAGCAGATGAATGGATAAAGGTGATGTCATATATATACATACACACACACGTGTATATATATATATATAATGGAATATTACTCAGCCATAAAATGAATGAAATAATGCTATTTGCAGCATGGACCTAGAGATTATAATACTAAGTGAAATAAGTCAGAAACAGAAAGACAATTACCATGTTATCACTTATATGGGGTATCTAAAAAAAGTGATATAAATAAATTTATTTGCAAAACAGATAGACACACAGACAGAAAACAAAGTTATGGTTACTAAAGGGAAAAATGGGGGGGGAAGGGATAAATCAGGAGTTTGGGATTAACATATATACACTACTATATATAAAATAGATAACAAGGACCTACTGTATATCACAGGATCTGTACTCAATATCTTATAATAACCTATAATGGAAAAGAATTTGTAAAAGAATATACATGTATATATGTCTAGCTGAGTCACTTTGCTGTACTCCTGAAACTAACACAACATTGTCAATCCACTATACTTCAATAAAAAAAATTTTTTTAAAGATTAAACTGAGTCAACATCTATAAAGTATTAAGCACAGTGTTTGTATATAAAGAGCTTTATAAGGATTCACTGTCATTCTGTTACCTCAAAAAGCTGAGAAAAAGTAAGAAAAAATGAGAGGCACTGAAGATAGAACTAGAAATTTCAGCAACTGCTTTAGAAGGTGAGAATAGAAATTGCGGTAGTAGATATACAGATAAATATATGATTGATAGATGACAGGTAGCTAGAGATGAGAAGAATTTATCTTATTTTGATATAGCTCTGTTATTGGGAGAACAAAATACACACATACAAACAATCCCATACAAACATAATACCTTGTACCTAGACATATTTTCAAATATTAGACCTTCAAGGACAAAAGAGTATTCCTCTGTTATGTCTATATAAGGAGAGAATAAGAAACCTATAGCAAGTATCATGGTCAATGATGAATCACTAGAAACATCCCCATCAAAGCCAGGAACTAGAAAAAAGATGCCTGCTAATGCCTTTAATGCTCAGTATTGCAGTGGAGTTCCAAATTAATAAGATAAGAAAAGAATATGAACTATACATATTGAAAATACAAGTAAAATCATCATGAAGTGATAAGATTACCTATATAGTTTGTCAGTTGATTATCTAGTTTTCTTATTAGTATGAATAAGAGAGTTCAGCATTGTGGCCTGATAAAAGATAAATGATTAAAAAATCTAAAATTTTCCTATGTACCTGCAAAACATAGTAGATTTAAAGAACCTTCTTCTGATAACAACACAGTACACAAAACAAGGAAGGAATCTAGAAATAAATGTACAATAATATGTAGAAAATTATAACAATTTGCAGAATTTGATTAAAAGACCTAAGTAAAAGAGAAATATAACATGTTCATAAATGGGAAGATGCAACACCCTAAAGGTGTTAATTTTTCCCAACTTTATAAATTCAGTGTAATCCCCTGAAATTCCCCACAAGATTTTCCATCTATCTTGACCAGCTGAGTCTAAAATTCAAGTGAAAGAATAAATGGGAAAAAAAAAGTAAAGGCAGTTTTGAAAAAGAATAAATTGAGAGTAACTTTGATAAAGGAAAACAGATATGGGGCATGAGGAGGGTCGTGTCCTGGGCTTCACTTGAGCCCCTGGGACGTGCCCCGCCAAGTGTGGGTCCTTGGCTTCATGCAGGAAGGAATTCAAGAGCGAGCCACAGTTGAGTAAAGGTAGATTTATTCAGAGATACACTGAAAGGCAAGAGAAAGGCCTCGAGGTATGGGAGCTGGGTGCTCAGATTAAAAGTATGTATGCACTCCATAGACAGAATGTGGGCTGTCTCAGAAGAAGGAGAGGGAGAGTGTGGCCATGAAGTGCCCTGTTGCTGGTTTTTATGGGCTTGGTGGCTTCATATGCTAATAAGTGGAAGGACCAGTCTAAGTAGCCTGGGGAAGGGGCTGGGATTCCCAGGAAGTTGGCCATTTCCCCCTCTTTGACCTTTTGTGGCTAGCCTTGGGACAGCCATGGCGCCTGTGGGCGTGTTATTCACCATGTTAATATTTTACAATGGGCGTATAATGAAGCTTAAGGTCTACTAGCAGTTAAATCTCTCATCATCCTGAGCCTCAAGGCCCACTCGGGGTTGAATCTTTCACCATTTTGATGTTAATTGCTGTATCATCCCTTGAATGGCTGTGCTCTGCCCCCTTCCTGTCTCAACTTGATCTAACAGATTTCAAATAATAAAGATTTAGGTGGTGAAATAGAATGATGTATGTGTATAGGAATAGATTTATGCTTACTAGGATAGGGCTATTTCCAAGACATACTGTCGAGTGAATAAAATAAAAGTGAAGAAAGTTAAATCTCCTGTTTTCTAATTCACAAAGCAGGAATAGATCCAGAAGAATTCATAGCACTGATAAAAGGCCGGCTCTATAGGACTAGGATGGTGGCCACTGATTAAAGGATTCTTTCCCCTCATTATTTGTAGTCTTTGGGATTTTTAAAGAATGTAGTCCTAAATTATGCAAGTGATTATGAATAAAAATATTTTTAAAGCCTGTATGATCTGTCTAAAGATAATACTTAGAAATTAAAAATATTTTTAAAACCTGAATTTGTCTAAATGCAAATCTATTTCTATCCGTATATTTATTTCTTTCCATCTCAGTGTACCTATCTGTATGAGCTAATTTTCACTATACAACAAACCATTTCAAAGCTCAGTTACATAAGGCATCTATTAGTTCTCACTATTCAGTGGATTGGCTTGGAAGTTGTTCTGATTCAGCTGAAGATGTGAAGGAGGATTAATAAAATGGCCACATTTAGGCTAACAGATTGCTCAGTCTTATGCTTGCCCTTAAAAGGGTCAACTGACCTGACTGACCTGTTGCTGCTCACAGTTCCAGGCCCACTGTTAAAACTAAAGCTATTGATCTTACTTTTCTACTTTATTCCCATAATCAAAATCAAAATCATACTTGGTCTCTGAGTCATCTCCAGGGAGAAGGTCACAGAACTGTAACTTTACAAAGTAGGCTAAATACCAAGAAGACCATGCTTTGAATGCTTACGAGATAAAGAGTGAAAAAGTGACAACTACTGGTCTCTACAGAATTGGTCGCGTGGAGGCATCATGATGCCATTCTAAGTCTTCTGATGAGAAAATGATTCTGTTGATTGTTACTGATGCTTTATTGTTTGAGCTATGGCTATATAACCACCCTACCCCATCCCCAAGGTGGGCTCACAGTTTTGAAGGCACCAGCCTGCTGTGAGTCCCCTTTGCCCAGCATAGTAATAAAGCTGCCTCTTTTCTTCTAAGCCCCAAGACACAGTCTCTGAGTTATTCAGCTCATCAGGGACAGGGCGGGGGAGTGGGAGTGGCGATCTTTCTGTAACAGATGAATGGTCTAGAAAGAGCTTAACTCACGTGCCGGGGCATCTTCTGGAATGGGAGGGGTGGTTAGGGTGTCCAGGGCCTCTCTCCACGTGGTCTCTCATCCTTCAGGACGCCAACCTGGCTTGTTCCCATGACTGTGGAAAGTTACCAGCAACAAGGAGGCAAACCCAAATGTGCAAGTGTTTTTCAAGCTCCTCTTTATGTCAGATTCACTATCATCTTATTGGCAAGCAAGTCATGTGGCCAAATCCAGAGTCAGTGTGGGAGGTGACTGCCCATAATATAATAGCCTAAAAGAATTGACACCAAGCAATAAAGAGTGGGCAATGCCTGGGATATGGAAACAACGGAGGATGAAATAGTGAAAGATTTTCACTTCCTTACATACTAACATGTTGTTTTGTTTTGTTGTTGTTGTTGACAATGGCCATGTCTTACTTTCACAAATCATATTACTTTCAAAAGTAAACAGAAGAAAATATTCTTCTGCAGGTAAGGAATCTCTGAGTTTTCCTGATCTTGACTTCATTCCCTCTATCTGCCTACATTTACCCTCCCCAGCCACTGATTCTTCATGCCCGTACCTTTGTTAAACATGCAATTTCCCACAGTGAGACACTGCAAAATGCCCACCTCCTTCTAGAAACCTCACCTTTGCAGTCACCCTAGCATCTGCCAGCACATATGCACGGATATCATGGAAACATGCATAACAAAGTCAACAAGGACAAACAGCATATTAGAAATCCCAATTGGTGGCAGCTGCTTCTGTCCCCCAAGGGAGTGGGGTAACTTCCAGAAGGAGCCAAAGGCTTTTCGTGAAGCAAAATACCTCCACTGTCTGACTTAGGGTGCAAATATTTTGCCTCCCAGGACATAGTTCAGAAGGGTACAATGTAAGAAAAAGTCAAGTTTCTTGTGAACTTGGAGAAAATAAAGCTGATCCAGGAAGGGATGAGGAAAAAAAACCAACCAAACAAACAAACAATGGAAGAAAAAGCAAACTAGTGGCTTTAGTGGGGGTGGTTGAAGTTCTTTTTAGGTGGAAATATGCTGATTATTAAGTGATTGTCTCCTTTGTTGCCCTTCTATACTCTGCTCTCTTTGCTAACACCTGGATGCTCCAAAGCACATTTTCCTTTGTCAGCTGCCTTAGTTAGGTTTTGCCAGAATGAGTCTGGGGACTTGCTCTCTCCTCTTCAGTTGCTATTCCTGTCAGCCAAGCCCATTGCTGTTTCCCTAACCAGCCCCCCAACACAGACCTTCACTCAAGTAGAGGGTCTTGGCTTTAGTCTCTATCATTTGGCACTTCCAGGAGCAGCCTCACTGTATTCTCTCACATGTAACAGCACTAGTGGGGCAGCATCCTTTCCTCAGAGGGCTCAGCCCCAGAGGCAAAGCCCTATTCTCTGCAAGATTCTGATTTGCTAGTGATGCAGGAAAAGCAGATATGGGGCGTGAGGAGAGTCGTGTCCCAGGCATCAGTTGAGCCCCTGGGACGTGCCCCACCAAGTGTGGGTCCTTGGCTTCACGCAGGAAAGAATTCAAGAGCGAGCCATAGTTGAGTAAAGGTAGATTTATTCAGAGAGATACATTGAAAGGCAAGAGAAAGGCCTCGAGGTGTGTGGGTTGGGTGCTCAGATTAAAAGCAGGTACACACTCCATAGACAGAGTGTGGGCTGTCTCCAAAGAGGGAGAGAGGGAGGGCGTTGGCAGCCTCAAGGCATCAGTTTTTATGGGCTCAGTGGCTTCATATGCTAATGAGTGGAAGGACCAGCCAAAGTAGCCTGGGGAAGGGGCTGGGATTCCCAGGAAGTTGACCATTTCCCACTCTTTGACCTTTTGTGGCTAGCCTTGGGACTGCCATGGTGCCTGTGGGCATGTTATTTACCATGTTAATATATTACAATGAGCATATAATGAAGCTTAAGTTCTGCTAAAAGTCAAATCTCCCACCAGCTTGAGCCTCAAGGCATACTGGGGGTTGAATCTTCCACCATTTTGATGTTAATTGCCCAGTGTGCTTTCTGTTTTCCTTGAATGGCCGTGCCCTGCCCCCTTCCTGTCTCACTAGCATCAGCTACATGGTCTCTCCCAACTCCATGGGGTCTGAGTTTCTAGGTCCTGATATTATCCTTTTTTCTCCACCCTTGGTATAGCGGCTACTTGCTGTGTGTATTAGCTTTGTATCACCTCAGTATAAGCTCTTTTTTTTTTTTTCCTTTTATTCCACTGTGGAAATTAACAAAGAACACCCAAATGAGAACAGAGGCTATTGATTCAGAGCTTGCTATATTGCAAGAGAGTCAGCCACCATCACTTGCACTAGCAGAGACTCAAAGGAAACTGGAGAACGGGAAATCTTTATAGTAAAAAAAAAACAAAAAACAAAAACAACAGAAAAAGGAAGCTTTTGTGCATGCTCTAACTGGAAGCTGTTGGAATGGGGAAGCTGGAGGCAGTCCAGCTAGAAGCAGAGTGTCTTAGGTGGTTGTTTTCAGGAGCATATTGGCTTGATATGATCCCCAAAGGGAACAGTAAAAAAAAAAAAAAAAAAAGTGGAGAAGCTGGTAGTCTTAATCATTCTGTGTTGATTACTAACAGAGGTTGACAGAGTTCTATTGTCACATATGGATAGAATGTTGTTCATTTTGTGAACGAAAACACTGCAACCACATCAGTAAACAAAGAATGCTGAAACCAAGTCATCAGCAGCTGCCCCCACCCCCCAGTGAGGACAGGCCTGCAGCCCAGCCTCTGCAGCCACTCACAGTGGTGCACCCCGAGGGGACTCAGAATAAGAAAGGACAGGATACTGGCCCTAGATAGCTAGGTGCTTGTCAAAGGAATGAATTCAATGAGCCCAAATGCTTGCTTCCTCCCTTACATAGAAAAGCACTAACTTCTTTAACTTGAGGTACCTGGTTTTCTTTAGATAACAAGTAATCTTTTATTGTTCCAACTCCCTGGGCTTTGTTGTAAAGCTCCTATATATCCTAGCTCCTCCCCTGCAGTCCCTCAGAGCCATCTGAAGGGCTGTCATCCCAGCTCTAGTCCTCCCACCAAATAAAACATATAACTCTCAACTTTTAGGCTGTGCATTTATTTCAGTCGACAGTTTGTACGTTCAGTTGCTCATCTCCAATGCCTATATTATGTTCCCTATATTATGATCTCTATATAATTTTCTCTCTGTTAAAATGCCTAGTGTGCTTTCTGCTTTCCTAACTTGACCCTGACTGATACAAGCAGTGTCCAATATTCAGTTTTCAAAAGTTTCCACCATGTGCATGTATATCTATTTTCCAAAATCTTTGATTAAATCTGATTAACATAAATGGCTGGTATGAATGGTGTTTGGGGAAAAAAAATCAAAGAAATGTGCACATCTCGAAGAGCGTTGGGCAGAAAGAATAGCTGTAGGAGGCAATACATTAGTGACACCAGACTTCAAGAGGGATTAAGAGGGTGAACCTTGAAGGGACCTAGAGAACCAAACCCCAAATGCATTTCTGTGTCCATATTCTCTGGATGAAAGTGTCTGACAAACTTCCTAATTCAGTTAGCCAGTTTCCAAATTGATAAATCAATTTTATCTAAGTATATTGGTAATATTTATGTGATTCATTCATATGTGTTGCCAATTCTCTTCAACTTATGCTTACTGAATCTCCAGTCTAGGCTAGATATTATGAGACACTTTTAAAATGGAAATTAGCCGACTGTTGTCCTTAAAAGGTTTAAAGGCTTTTTGGGAAGAGATTAAGTAAGTAGAAGTGAGAGAAATAATGTAAGGTTCAGAATAAGCACCAAAAATAAATGGTATTGTATTATTTTTAAAAAGACAAGAAAATGCCTATAATGTCAGTATATTGGGAAGAATTTTTTCAGAGTAGATCACAATTTAATCTTCACTTTTCAATAAAGAAAAGATTAAACAGTGTCCAAAAAATGTGATTGTAGAAGTTGCTCATAATGCTACCTTACTGAAAGTTCAAATTTTTTGCTGTACCTTTCACATATACACAGCTTAAATAGTTATAATCACAATATACAATTTATTGCATTTTTGTGTTTACATTGTCATAAATGTTTTTCATGTTTTATATATTTTACGTGTTGTGTATATTATACCACCATAATGGTTTGTAACATTCTATTGGTTGTGCTATAAACTACATAAACTTTCACTGGGCTGTTTGTTTGAATTTTGCTATTTTAGATTTATCCATGAAGATATTAATTGTGTCACTAAATTTTTGTTTCCGGCAGATTATTCCTTTTGGACATACTTTTTGAGAAGAGATGCTGGGCTGTTAGCACATTTCTGGCTCTTCCTTTTGAAATATTTCTTTACCAAACGATTATACAGTATTGTTAGTAAGGAACTGATTTATCTTAGCCACATCAGCTCATGTTATCTTTTTTTAAATCCTCACTTCCAGTTTCCAAGGTGCTATCATTTGCATTTTTAACCACTAATGAGAAAAAGGATCTTTCCATCTGCTTTCTTTTTGTACTTGTTGATGGGGATAATAAAACTTGTAGAAGAAAAGAAAACACCTTGAAAAACAGAAATGAATAGGGCTGGGTGGTACACGTGAAGCTAGCTGGATGACAAGAGGGTAAATAAATAGAAATATTATTTATAACATGTGTATACACACTTACATATACATATGCACATGTACACACATTGCACGTCTCTATATTTCTCCCTAATCCAATATTTACTATGAGACCAGCATTATATTAAATGATGCTTCAAACGAGTCTCATATTATCCTCACAACAACCTGATGTTTGTTTTCCCCATTTTTCTGGTGCGAACCTGAAAACTCATGGTTAAGTCACACGCCTGTAGCCACAAAACTGCGTTAGCGTGTGATGTTTCCAACGTCTGTCTTATTCTAACACATTTCCAAACACCAGGGGATACTCTAAATATTTTACTTAATGTGGAGACTCTGTGCTGAGAAATAAAGGCACACATGATAGGTTATCATAAATTGGTAATAATGGAATCTTTCTGAGCCCTGGTTGGATTAATGAAAACAAGATCCATATTGGCTGGAAGGACTATATTCATTTTCTGCTGCCAAATGGACTTGGTTTTAGTTTAATTCTCTTTATAGAATTGATGTTTGTTCCTGGCTAACCATCTATGATATCATTATACTGCACACAATGAATTATTCACCCAAATGTGCCTTACAATTAGCCTCAGCAGAGTATTTGCTCCTTTCGTCCAAACATTTTACTTTATCTATAAAGATTAAATTAATCATCTCTGCCAGCAGTGAATAACTGAGAGAATTAGTTTTTAATATCTGGAGTAGAGAAGGGGAAATTGCGGGCAGAGCAATACATTTTGCTTGACCAGTGTTCCATGTTTCCTTTTTTAATTCGTATTCTGTATCATGCACAGCATCTTTGCCTGGGGAGAGGAAGAGATAGAGTACATTATTTGATCAATGACTGCCAACATTTTGGGAGGAAGGCAGCTGGAGGAAGATGATTAATTAAAATGCACTTTAATTTTAGTTATGCTATTTCAAAGTCCTGTTATTAATTTTTACAACAAGGCTATAAGTTAGATACTATTAGTTCCCTATTTTACAGACCAAGTATGCACAGTGAAGTTAAGTGATTAAGCCAGAGTATGTGCCTGGCCACGCAGCATTAGTATCCCAGTCTCGACCACTGTTCCATGCTTCCTGATGGGTCCGCGGCTTTGGGTCCACTCCTCTTTCTGTTTCAGTCTACCACCCACTTGTGGCATCACAGAACAATGAAATTTCCCAGAAGGAGAGCATCAGGAAGGAAAGCAAGAGGGTGCTTTATCCTCAAAGACATGTACCATTTAGTAAATTATCAACAGTTATTTGCAATTGACAAGGATAATCCATTTGGAAAAGGGTTGCCCAGTTGAAACAGTTTTTCTGAAAGTTTCCACTTCTTTAAAAAAAAAAAAAAAAAAAAGGAGAGCCAAGTTCCTTACCTTGATCCCCAAATAAGTCACAAGTTCAGAAGTTCTCAAAATCTAGTCAGTTGACCACTGATCACCTGGATCCCAGCGGTACATACTGAGTCAGAATCTTTGGGAGGGGGACCCAAGAATCTTCATTCAAAACCACTCGCCAAGGTTTGAGATCTACTCATTTTGAAGGTTTTCTGCCATACATTTGATGATGGTGATGGTGACGATGATGATAAAGATGATAAATGAAACAGTTCTTGGCACCTACTTAATGATGTATACAAATTTATCATAACTTTTCTATATATTATCTTGTTTAAGCTCATAAAAACTCTTTGAGGCAGTTTCTACTGTTATCCTTACATTAGATGAAGGAACTGCAGCTGCATAAAGAGGAAAGAATCACATCTAGGTATTCTGCTTCCAGACTTTATTATGCCTCCTTAATCACTACATTATATACATGTGTTACAATTCTAGGAAATTTCAGGCAACAAAGTCCAAAGCAAAGTGTCACAATTTACAATGAAACAAAAATTAAATGAAGTAAAAAGAAGGCTGAACCTTTCATTTTAAATTCAGAAAGTATTTTACTATTTTTGTAGGATTTACCAAGTAACTAGATAAAAAATGATTGTATTGTGATTCCATCTTTAAAATCTTACAGTTTATTGAAAAGTTCAAGTAAAATCCTGGCGAAAATTGTACAAAGTATTTAAACATTAGCATGAGAAAACCAGGCAAATAAAGCTGAGTAAAAATAAGAAATATTCTCAAAAGTGAGAAAAATAAGACATAAATTACTTTACCCACAGAGACTGGAAGTGGTCTTCAAAGGGTGGTAATTGCAGCGTGGTCTCACTCAAAGCTGTCAGGACCTTCTTTACCTTGGCTACATAACCTAGTGGGGATTGTATTTCCTGGGGATCTCTACAAAGCTTCCTAATCAGAGACAACCTTGGGCAATTGCCCAAGGCACTTGTTACCACGCTTAGAAGCAGCAGCACATGGCTTAATGCTTTCTTCTCAATTCCGTCACATATTTTCCCTAGTAATCATAAAACACAATGGTATCTTAGAACCACTTTTGGAAAAAAGGAAGCTCAAATATTAGTGGATTCTATCACCATTCTTTCTTTTAAAAAATTAGAATGGGGGCATCCTTACCTACTGCTTGTTGAACTGTACATTTGTACAATTTTTGTGGACAGAATTATTAGCACTAGATAAGTTATGAAAACATTCTTTGACCTAATACATCTAGTTACAGGAATATATAGTAAGGCAATGATGAAGGATATGAACAGAGATTGTTCCACAAGATGCTTATCATGGTAGTTGTAATTTCTGTAAAAATTTTGATACTACAAAGTATAACTTATCCCAACACAAAGCCACGGCAATAATGAAACGTAACGCACCTGCCTCCTAGTCATTTTTCACTAGTTACGACTGTACCTAATTGTCATCAATCATTTACTGTATCTTTTTAAACTTAATATCATGTCATAAGCTTTTGCTCATACTGATAAATGTTATACACATGAATTTTAATGTCTTTAAGCCGATTTAAAGAAGTACCACAAAGGATAGTCATTATTTTAATTGCATTATTTTAATGATGTAACATAAGTTATATAATTCTCTGTTGCTGAATATTTTTTTCTGTATTGTTTAATATATATATAATGACACAAACAACTGGATGTTTACTTTGTTAACTATAGTTATTCATAGCTAGAGGTAATTTTTTGTGTGTGTGTAAAGATCTTATTTTTAAAATTGTAAATACAGATTTTAAAAACAAACAAACAAAAATCAAATCTTACGGAGCATAAGTTGGACCTTTATTTAACCATATAACCATTCCCTTAAAAAAAAATCTATTTAGGACTTCATATTGTTTCTTTTTGCCTAGTAAATTTGCTTAAGGGAAGATTACCTCTACTCAGCTTTAATAATTTGAATTAATATAGTCAGGCATTTATCAGTGAGGATAATTTTTAAATTGTATATCTCAGAACGATGTTCATCATATAATGATTGTCAGGGGTTATAAGGTTATACTTTTTCCTCCAGTTCTATTTCCTCTATTTCTATAATAGTTCCTCTATTTTCCAAATTGAAGAACTAATATTAAATTGTTTTAATGCTTCAAAAACAAAAGGAAATATCCTTTATTAAAAGTCATAACTTACATTCTAAGAATGTTACCCATGTTGCTGGATAAGAGCTATCACCAAGGATGCTTTGGATTGGGGAAATTATTTTTTTAACTGTGTTACAAAAGACCTTTATTCTTGGGTAAACTGTGTGCTTATCAAGATTTTCCTTCACTGATACTTTTCACAATGCATCAGTTTTCTTTGAAGAAAAGGAAATTCCTTTCTTCTTTGCATGTCCATGAGGAAGTTAGATAGATAGTACATGTTTGTGTTTCACAAATAAATGGGAACAATTGCTTTGTCTCAAAATAAATGACTAGAAAGTAGCTAATCATGCATATTTATCTTTCTATCTCAGACTTTTTGAAAATTACAGGATATGTTAATTTATTAACATTCAAGATGGTTCATGAAAACCCTATAATTCTGCTTAAATGAAAATCCCTTGATAGTGTAAATCTGAACATCATTAATAATGAGAGAATATTTTCATACACCAGCCAAATGCTTGTTTAGCTCCTAGTAATGATTTCTTTTACTCTGTAAAATTTATCTAGTGCCTCAGGAGAGTAAAGCCGCTAAGAGAAGCAAATAATAATAATAATAATAAACACATCTTACCTGTCTCAGAAACTTAAGCTTTTGATTGCAAAAACTTAAAGATTATTTTTCTTTCTTCTTATAGACCTTACATACTTGGGATTGAAGGAGTCATGAACGTTGGCTTATGAAACACACTGTCATTAGTCATACAAGACCCTCATTTATTTTGCTTTACTTTTAATAATGTAAAGAGCACCCATAACCTAGTATTCTCTCCAAGAACAAGAACCTTAACAATAACTTACATCTGCTTATATGCTCCTTTCCTATCTGATCCTCTTCCCTTCTCCCCAGCGGTAACCTTCTCCCTTGGTTATCTGGCTCTTGGACACATGAGCAAGAGTTGCCCTTGGGTACATAGGAGGGGAATTGCTGGGACGTGGCACCTTTATTAAATATTCGATCATAACCGATGATGCTAAATCATCTGAAGCATAGTTGTGCCAATTTACCCTTCAATGAGCTCTGTAGTAGACATCCTGTTGATTTCCGTTCTAGAATGGCCTGACTTATTTTTTTTAATCAATTAAATGGAATCAAATTATGTCTTGTATGGTCTTGATTTCCTTCTACAAAGCACTAATGTGGATGAGCACATTGATTAGCCATATGTGTTTTCTTTGTACATGGCTGTTTCTGCTTTTCCCTTCAGTTTCCTATTAGTATGTTTTTTTTTCTATTGATTAACAAGATATATACTGATATACATATATAAAAATAAATCAATATATTTAAATTTTTCTACTGGTTAGTAAGATACATATATATATATACATTAAAATATATATCATAATCTTTTGGGTTATATATATTGCAAATATGTTCTCCTAGCTTTTTGCTTGTTTTTACTTTGTTAAGACTGAAACATGATTGATTTGGCTATCTGTGGTCTTTTTTGTTTCCATATGAATTGTAGAATTGTCTTTTTCCATTTCTGTAAAAAAAATGCCACTGAGGGAGGGTGATGTCAGTCAAGATGGTGAAATAAGAAGACCCCAGTTTACATACTCCCCTTAAACAATGACCTAGCAGCCATCCTTGAACAACTGCGCCTTTGTGGGAGCTCTGGGATACAAATGGGAGGTTGTGAAATCTCAATTAAGTTCAAGATTGAGAAGAGCTGCTTTGGGAAATCAGGCCCACATCCTGGTGGCAGGCTTACTGAACACAGTCCCAACTACAGACGGAAAGCATCCCCATTCCTCTATGGACTCAGCTCCAACCCAGCGTGGCCATGCTTCCACAACCACCCCCACCTGCCAAGGGACATGGGAGGAGCCATTTCTCAGAAAAAGGCATACAAATAGCCAACAGGTATATGAAAAAGTGTTCAATATCCCTAGTCATCAGGGAAATGCAAATCAAAACCACAGCGAGTGATCACCTCATGTCCGACAAATCCTATATGATTCCATTTATAAGAGGTCTCAAGAGTAGTCAAGTTCATAGGATTAATGAGTCAGGGCTAAGGGGAACATAGGAAGTTACAGATCAATAGGCATAAAATTTCAGTGAAGGAGGATGTGTAAGTTCTGGGTGATCTGCTGTACAGTGTTGTACCTACTGTCGCCAAGTGTATTGTACACTTACAAATTTGGTAAAGGTGTAGATCTCATGTTAAGCACCCTTACCACATAAGAAACAAAAAAATAGGAAAGTCCCAATGTAAGTGTCCATTCATACATATATATGCAGGAAAAATATTTTCCTTATGGAAAACTCAGTAGAAATTATGCACAAATTAAAAAGATGATTGAAGTAGACACATTCAGAAGTGTATCTAAGCTTTTTGAGCTATGAAATCTGATTGAAATTTATGAGAATAACTTTCATAGGAGAAAGTTGAAGCATGAGTGTATCAGACAAAAACAAGACCAAATATAAAAAGCTTGAAAGACAACAACAAAAAACCCTAAGATACAAATTTTATACCATAAAGAACAGATTTAGCAAAATGCATGAAACCACTGCCATGTTTAAGAGCTAGTTTTCCTAGCCCCAGAGAAGGAAAACTTGGCTGAGATGGTTAAAATGGAAGCCATATAATTAGATTATGTTATTTGCCCATAAGACAGGGTCCTGCCACCGCCACTCCACTAGGTAAATCTGGCTGGAGATTTATCTTTGCCTGTACCTAACATCCCAGGAAGTGCCTGAGGAGGTTGAAAACATCCAAGAGTTCTCCTATACTTGGCTTAGTATGGGAAATGTAGAGCAGAGACAGCTACATGGGAGTTAGGGTTTCCCTGAAGGCAGCATGATGTTCTTCTTGGGTGTAAAGGAAGATTCATTCATATCAGAATTACCTGGTGGGCTTATTATAAACCACAGGTTGCTGGCCCCACTTTCAGAGTGTCTAATTCCGTATTTAAGTAGACCCAGGATGGGGCCCAATAATTTGCATTTCTTACAAGTTCCGAGGTGGTACTACTGCTGCTGTTCTCATAACCACATTTTGAGATTCACTGGTGTAATTGGTAAACATCAAAATCTCAAAGGTTTAGTACAATAGAAACATATTCTTTATAACATCCACTCAATGTGAGAGTATACATGTACGTGTGTTGGGGGAGTGATGCTCTTTCTACGTGACTTCCAAGGTCACCTTGGGCACCAATATGTAGCTGTCTGGCAGTGGAGGAGTGGGTAGAGGACGACGTGGGAGGTTTTTATTGGCCAGGACTGAAAAAACATTCTTTCATTCTATTGGCCAGAACTCAAACACATGGTCACAGCTAATTGCAAGGGAGGTTGGAAAACATTGTCTAGTCACTAAGGAAGACTTTGGACCACCCAGACCCTAGACTAAATTAGTTACAGCTGATTTCTGGATGTACCAATTTTACTTTGTTTTCCCTGTTTTGACTTTTGTAATTGTGTGACTTTCCAATTGGACTGAAAGCTTCAGGTCAGGGTCTGAGCCTCTCTTACCTACTATTTTATTGGAATAGTGTTTAAGAAGTACTTGTGAAAGAAAGGAGGGAAGGAAGGAATGAAAGGAAGAAGGAGAGAAGGAAGAAGGGAAAGAAGGTAAGTTTTTTTTGGTAAGATTTCACAATGAATCAACTATGAGTTGCTGTATTTGTTACATATTGATGGCCCAGATTCACTCAGCTGGTTATCTCAGTAGTTGGGTCTATACCCCTTCCTCCCTCGCTATTCCCTGTGTGCTCTCTACCCTGGCCTCTCCTACCAGCTTCATGCTTGGACGTAGAGACTGACTCTCAGAGAGGAAAGCCCCTCCTGGTCCATTGTCTATGAGTCAGTGTGCTCCTTTGGCATCCCTAAGCATGATTTCATTTCTCCACTATGGGAAATGTATTTGTAACATTCTGATGAAAATTACTGCCAAGTGCATAAACAACATAGACTTTGACAGACTGCTGAGAGAGAGAAAGAGAGGAGAGGGAGATGATAATGAAGCCTGCTTTGAATCTAGAAGACTTATTGAATGGAGAGCATGAAGACAGGACCAGCAAGATATTTTATCTGGATTTTGTAAAATGAAATTTTGAACATAAAAGGGGTGAGTAATCAAGAAATGCAGTGAATCTAAAGTTATAAGTGACTCTGAAGTTAGAAAACTGGCCTGTAATGGATTATAGTTCAGCCCAGGTTGTGACTGACAGGGCATTAGGTATACTGGTGACGAACAGCAATGAGGAGAAAGGTAAAGTAAAAGAACATTGCAATTTTCCCTTGTTTAAGCATAACAAAGATTCATATTGTTGCAGAAAAATCTGTTGTAGCTCGGTGTTACAGCTCAGTTGTGACAGCAACCTGGATCCAGGCGAGAGATCAAGCAGCACTTGGAGAGTTGGAGAACTCAGGCTTATTACACCAGCGGGCCCAGAGGAGTTAACACTCCAAGCTCTGGACCCTGCCTGTAGGTTTACACCGGCTTTTATAGGCTGCCAGTTTACACTTTGCAACATCATATGCAAATAAGATGTAACAAAAGTTGACTAATTAGGAAAAAGCTTTGTAGAAATGGACCAATCAGGAGGGAGAGAAATAACCAATCAGGAGTGAGAGAAATAACCAATCAGGAGTGAGCTCCATGCAAAAGAAGTACTACAAATGGACCAATCAGAAGTTAGGGAAATGGACCAATCAGGAGTGAAGGAAATAACCAATCAGGAGTGAGCTCAGGGAACCAATAGAATTTTAGGGGTAAGTTCCCCTTTCCTAGAAGTAAGCTGTTTGAGAGGCAAAAAGTGAGATAGAGCCTCTGGGCCAGGAAACCTGATGGTGTTGGCAGAAGAGTAGTGGCCCTACCTGGGGGTCCTGCTGGTCTTTTTTATGGGGCTTCCCACCTCAGTATTACTGAAGCTACTCTGCCCAGCCCTGGATGGAGGACAGAAAATAAGGAAAACAGAATGTCTAAAACACGGTCCTTCAACATGGTTACCAAACTGGAAATTATTCATAGTCACAGTTTGGGGCATAGCCACATTTGGGGCTCTGCACACACCCTCTCACGTAAGTTAACTGCTCACTGCTGTTTGAAACAGAATGATGCAAATCCTACTTCCAGCTCTTCTCCAGCACAGGTTCACCACCGGTAGCCTTGTGCTATAGACTGAGTCTGCTGGGAGAGCTGTGGCTTCTCCTTGAGGTTCTGTCCCTTTCTTCTTTCCTGATGCTGGGCTTGCTCACTGCTTTGCCTGGCCTTCCCCAGAGATCGCAGTGGGATAATCAAAGGAGAGGAGACATAAGCCAGACAGTTTAGTCATGATTTGTAGCACTTACAAAATCATTTCTCTAAAGGAGAAGACGTTAATGAATTGTTGCCATAAGGGCTTGGGATTATTTGTGATTTGTAATTATCCCAACTACCCAGATCGTTTTTGCCATAAGAATTAAGACTCGCCTACATGGTTTGGATAATTGAGATCAGGTTGCTGATGTGCTGAGTAATTAAAAGCACAATTGATCCTTGAATCTCTAACTGCATATGTACTGATGCCCTTTATTAGATATCTTCTTACATCTAATACATATTGTCAGTGTTTAAGTAGGAATCCCGTTACTTTTACTTTCCTCTCTACATCAATGAAACTCTCTAAGTATAGTATGCTTGGGTCAAATCCTATTTGCATCCACAAAACTGAAGACAACTTTTTAAAATGCCAGCAGTAGAATGCATATGTTTTGACTAGTTTTTATTTTCAACTGATTGTGTTAAAAAAAAAAAAAAAGCCTTATTTTCAAATGGCAATTATCTTCGCATTTACATATCACCACTTTGGAAGGGAGTCTGCAGTGATAGGTTATTCTTTCATTGTTATTCATGCGATACTATCACCAAGTCATAAAATTGTGGAATGAGTTGCCCTAAATTGGGATTAGAGTGTAGCAATCAGTCACTGCCTCTTGAATGCAGTGAGGCCCTGGTGGTGCAAAGCTATAGTTTCTGACAGCACATTTATTTTTAAAAGAAGTTGGATTGGAGAGGGCAAATGGGAGGTAAGAGGAAAAGTTCACCAAGGCAAAACATGGAAACTCACTAAGGCTCTTTCTTACTGAAAACAGTAAGAATCAAAGAAACACAAAGGGATCCTTGACCCTCAGAAACATGGAAGGGTCTGGAACCATTGACTTTCAAACCAGAAAGTGGGTTGAACTAAAATAATGAAAAGCACTGGAATTGGTATTGGAGCATTCTACATACGTTATTATAAAAATAAGCAATGGTCCCATAATATGGGACAAAGAATGCAATCCTGTGCTTGGCAGCCTGCCTCATCTAAGGCAGGACAACTTCTGCTCACCTTGAATGACAAGCAGAGCTCATGAGTATCCATGCTCAGAAAACCAAAGTTCCCTCTTAATACTTCTGTCTTGTTTTCTCCCCCTTTGCCATTGTTTGCCTGGTGACCAGCTCTAACTACTGGAAGGAAGAATTTAAATTTTGCATAAAAATGGGAAGAGGTACAAATTTGTGGGAAAATAATATCTCATTTTCCTGAAACTATATACTGAGTCATAAAAAAAGGAAACACAAAATAGATTTTTAAATTAATATATATAACATAAATGTAAGCATATATAATATAAATATATATTATGTCTAATAAAGGGAAAATAAAATTATGTGCTATAATTTTCTTCAAGTAAGCTTTGTTTTTAAAATCCCCTGAAATGCCTAAGAGTTCAAAGGAAATTACTTTGGATACAAACAGGTGTTCTTTCTGTTTTATACTTACAAAAGTATCCCTACATACATTCAATTTTGTTAAATTTTTTTCTTTTTTCCTGGCACTCTAAAATTTAAAAAGTGGCTCAGTGTCCCAGCTTGGAATTCTGTGCTCATTCCTCTGGAAGACTCTCCTTTAATAATCAGTTACTCTGCCCTCGTCAGGCTACTGACGAAATAACTAACCCTGTTCTGAAAATAGTTATTTCCTAGAATTTCTGCATCTCTGGGGACAGCCGTAACTGGGTAGTTCCATCAGGCATTTCAGGGAACAGTAAAAGTCACCCTGCCTCTTCTGAGAAAGTAGCCCATGGTAGGTACAAATGCCTAAATGTGTGTATTCTGCACCACGGTGGAACAAGAGGCAGAGGGCCCATCGGTAAGAGGGGTCCCACAGCTCTGATGTGTATTAGCATCGACCGTGAGCCCTGCTCCAGCTAAGCCAAGCTGGGCCAGTTACCAAATGATCATAACTCACTTCATCTGAGAATGTATTTCCTGACCTTCTGCTACATCGACCTAAAACTTTAATGATACTTTAGAACATAAAATGGGTATTTGCATGACAAAAAAATGCTTTTCTACTCCACAAATGATTTTGATGCTCTACAGGGTTACTGTTGCATGTGTCTGGTCCCCATGTAGAGCTTTGGCTGCTATGGTGACCATAAAGGACAGTGTAGAAGAAGTTTCTATTAGGTTACATAGTCCATATGACAGATTTTGCCATCTTTAAAAAAAAAGTAAGGTGAATCCCTTTCTCTTGATATTTATTTCAGTGCATTCTCTTCTGAAAGGCAAAAAATGGTGATGTAGCTGTGGGGAGACATGAGCTGCCATTTTTTGGGGGAGAGGGAGGAGCTTAGAAAAGAGAATTCCAAGTGAGTGAAAATGCCCCACATCATAAGCTAGCAAACAAAAAGGTGGAGAATTATGCACGCTTACACACAAAAGAGGGAAAATGACATGATGTAACCCACAGTGTCAATCACTTTCACAACCTACAAAGCAAATTACACGATGCATGCACTGCTCTCCACCCAAGTTAAGGAATCATGGCAATCCATTCTTCCACCACAGCATAATTACTGTGGTTATTGATCATGTCTGCTGAATGGTGACAAGGGGGTGGCACCATGTTCCCCACTCTCTTTTGAATAATGAAAATAAGAAGCAGAGAGATGGTGCTTTTGGGCAATCAGTTTCCTTCCGGTGAGGAACTGTAAGGTAGGAAAAGTGACCTGCTTCCTCTCCTTTTGGGTGAGTTTTTGTGTCTTATCTTCAAGGATGGCTTAGAGTCAGTTCTGCTAAATTTATCCCAAAATGCAGGGCAAATGGTTGTAAGCCACATGCTGATAAACACATGTAGACTAAACAAACACACCAACAACCAGTGAGGTTCTTTGACCATTAAAACAGCCCAATAATTCAGAAGATTGTACATATGCTGCACATGTTCCTATCTAAGGCTTAATTCCTTTATTTGCTCATATAGTCAGTCATTTAGCACCAACAATTTTTTTTATTGAGTCATAGTCAGTTTACAATGTTGTGTCAATTTCCAGTGTAGAGCACAATTTTTCAGTTACACATGAACATACATATACTCATTGTCGCATTTTTTTTTTGCTGTGAGCTACCACAAGATCTTGTATATATTTCCCTGTGCTTTACAGTATAATCTTGTTTATCTGTTCTACATATGCCTGTCAGTATCTACAAATTTTGAAATCTGTCGCTTCCTGCTCCCCTCCCCCTTGGCAACCACATGTTTGTATTCTATGTCTATGAGTCTGTTTTTGTTTTGCATTTATGTTCTTTTTTTTTTTCCCACATATGAGTGATCTCATATGGTGTTTTTCTTTCTCTTTCTGGTTTACTTCACTTAGAATGACATTCTCCAGGGACATCCATGTTGCTGCAAATGGCATTATGTTGTCATTTATTATGGCTAAATAGTATTCCATCGTGTAAATATACCACCTCTTCTTTCTCCAGTCATTTGTCGATGGACATTTAGGCTGTTTCCATGTCTTGGCTATTGTAAATAGTGCTGCTATGGACGTTGGGTTGTAGGTGTCTTTTTGAAGTAGGGTTCCTTCCAGATATATACCCAGGAGCGGGATTCCTGGGTCATATGTTAAGTCTATTCCTAGTCTTTTGAGGAATCTCCATACTGTTTTCCACAGTGGCTGCACCAAACTGCATTCCCACCAGCAGTGTAGGAGGGTTCCCTTCTCTCCACAGTCTCTCCAGCATTTGTCATTTGTGGACATTTGAATGATGGCCATTCTGACTGGTGTGAGGTGATACCTCATTGTAGTTTTGATTTGCATTTCCTGATAATTAGTGATATTGAGCATTTTTTCATGTAGCACCAACAATTTATATATCTTCACAGGGGCTGTCAAGTATGAAATGTGGCCAAGTGATACATTTTCTCCAATTTTCATCTTTTACTGTTATTGTACTATTACGTACTCCTCTCCCATTGGCTACCTTCTGTGTACGCAGAATTAGCCAAAACATTCTTTATGTGTTTCTTTATGCATGAATTAATTCAACAATTATTAGCTAAGCACCTTGTACTTACCGAGCTTTAAGCTAAGAACTGCAGGAAATGCAATAATAAATGGAATCTGGTCCTTGTCCTTGAGAATTTTCAGACTACTGAGTGCTAGCAAACTGACTACTTGTCTCTTATGTCATTTTGGGGAGTAAAGAATGTGGAGTATCTTCCCTCACTGTATAATCATTTGGCATTCTAATTTTAATTGTCGAGTAAGTGCCACCAGGAAAGTCAATTTGATCTCTCTTAAAAACATGATCTTTCCACAATAGTGTCAGTTGTCTTTGCTCATTTACTTTACTTCCTCACCTCTCATTCAGGCCTTGGTTCCTGTTCTTAGACTTCTGCCTCTATTACTACAGGGAACTTTTCTGATTTAGGCCATCAGTGACCTTCTAGCTGTCAAATTCAAGTCAAAAACCAGAAGTGAGAGAATGCATGGGGCGTGCATTTACATTTATTTATTTTACAAATATGTGCTGGGGACCCACCACGCACCACTAGGTAGGCATGTGAGGGGAACTCTATGTATTTCTCT
This sequence comes from Camelus ferus, assembly GCF_009834535.1. Lineage (NCBI taxonomy): Eukaryota > Metazoa > Chordata > Mammalia > Artiodactyla > Camelidae > Camelus > Camelus ferus. The sequence goes on along the minus strand of NC_045701.1, from coordinate 74,310,731 downwards.
ATGGAGAGTGGTGTCCCTTACAAGGCTGCAAGTCTAGAGGGTACGAACTTGGTTTTATCCCTAGAATTTTGCAGCACTTTTCAGGTCTTATCTGAACTGCTGTGCTGCACTTGGTAGAAGAAATTTCTCCCTCCTTGAAGCTTCTCTCCTCCCTAAAGCTTTGGTGATAATGTTCTGATGTGACTTACTTGCTACCTATGTGGCCGCTCCTTCCCAGTGTCATGATGCGCACATGAAAGGGAATAATAAGGCTGTCTTGTTTGTGGTGCTGGTGTTTGAGACTATGATTATTTTCCATGAGGAAGGAGCATTAAGATTGGTTTCTAGGAGTCCCAAGGAATGAACTGAATTCAAACCTAGATAAAGCTAAGATTCAGTGACTAAAGAAAGGTAAATTAGAAATACCAATGCCAGAGACAGTGTGGATGTTGACTTGTAGAACCAAACGTGCGAGGGCAGTGGGAGCCCTGTGGTTTATAGAAGGAGAAACTTAAAAAATTCTCCAAACACAAGTGGTTCAGTGTTATCAGTCAGAGCATAGATGGGGTACAAATCAATAAAACTTGCCTCTGGCATGGTAGACACACACTTTTTTTAATGAATGCTTTCTACTTTTGTGCAGAAATTTTCAATTCCCATGTATTCCATTCTTTACCTTCTACTCTTATAAATAGATAGATAGATATCTCCAGGGAATTTTGAAAGATTTTGTCCATACTTCTAGTTTTAATTAACTTAATATATTAATAATTCTCATACATCTCTCTCATGAACTCCTTTATCATTTTGTAGTTACCTGCTTTTCTATGGACATCCATTACTATGCTTCCATGTATATTTATTTAACAAGTACTAAGTAGCAGACACCACAATGAATAAGGCAGACATAATTCTTGCTCTCATGAAGCGAACAGTGTAGAAGGGACACATGCTCTGTATTGAAAGGTCAGTAGTTCCCCTGGCATGGCTAATATTTGGCTAGTACATAGAAAGCACTCAATAAAAAATTGCAGTATGAGTGAATAAATAAATAAATATGCCCTGTTCGCTCTCATCTCTGTGCCTCTGAGTGTACAGTTTCCTTCGCCTGGGAAGCTCTGCCCATACATCTCACTTGATTCCTTCTTGGTGCTGTCCTTTCTTTTTGGTCCTTTCTGAATGTCCCAGGCAATCTGGATGCTCCTGTCTCTGAGTTCCTAATGATCCTAATAAATCTCATTCCCACTTTATTTGTAGAGCTTAGGTACAAACACAAGTATGACACAACAACAATAGTTAATTGCTTGAGGGCAGGAACCATGTCTCTTCCAGGCCTCTCCCTAGCATTCAGCCCAAGGGCTGGCTCACAGTAGTTTATTTCATTCATTTCTTCCCATTCATGAATGATTTTGTGTCTAAGGTTTGCCATGCTTTATCCCAATTTTCCACTTAGGTAGCTCCCATTTCTCCATGTGTCAACCAGGATCCAGCCAACTTATGATTCTTGGATGTGTCTTTCATTCTCCCGTCTTTATGCCTTTCACATATTGTCACCTATAAGTGAATGCCTCTTCTGTTACTACTAACCACTTAGACTTCAAAGCGCCTCAAATGCTAACTTCCTTCCCTACTTTTACCACACTCATCATATTCCTGACTCACCCAACACCCCCTCATTCTTGGTATATTTCCGATCTTCCTGCCTGAAAGTACTTCATCTTCCCTTGAAATAGTGTTTTACTTTTGTTATAAGGTCATCATGAATTCTCTCTTTCCTAAGAGTTTAGGTTCTCATCACATCTGCCACAGTAAATTACAAGCACCCTCCTGAAAGGAGGAATTGTGCCTCGCAAAGAGGAAACACATCATGTTTATTCAAGTTGACTTCGCACATTAGCTTCTTGTTAAATTCAGGTAGACTGTTTGGATAAGTAGCATCTTGCTCTCTCTCTTTCTCTCTCTCTCTCTGGACTTCTGTCTCATGGGCATGTGCATTATAGGAATGCAAGTCAAAAAATAAGAGAGAAAGGAATTTTTTGATAAATTCCGGAGAATACAGTCTTTATTCTTTTCTCTGACAAAATTGTCAGGTTCATAAAGTAGCTGACCCAGCAGGAGCCACCAAAGCATGTCATCATGGCATTTCATATACCAAAAAGAAAGAGAAGACTCTGAAAAACAAAGTCACACACAGAAGATAGAGAACCAAAATGGCGCTGATCTACTCAGTAGCGACAGTGGAAGCCAGAAGACCATCAATTAATAAAATTCTTAGGGACACAGGTTTCCTCCCTAGAGTTCTATACTCTGACTAAGCTACCAATAATTTGAATAAAGAAATTTCCAGCTGCGTAAAATCTTGAAAATTACATAGCCGGCATTTTTTGCAGGAAGCTTCTAGAGAATGTGCTTTATTTAACAGTAAATAAAGTAAGCAGGAGAAAAATGTGGGTCCCAGAAAACAGGAAATCGACCACAGGAGAGAGTGGAAAAACAGCAAGTTGATGACAAAGGATGATAACTGCGAAGGTGGCCGGGAGCACCACTAGCTCAGGTTGGAGCAGGGAATTAGAGAACTCCAGGAGGAATAGCTCCAAGAGCTACAAAAGAAAACTACTAGATTATTGGACAGATTTGGTGATGTAAACTCTTATCTCGAAAATCATTTTTCAAAGCCATTAGTGGAACTAAGAAGATTTAGCCATAAGTCCAAATGAATCCAAGTAAACGGAAAAAAAAATAAACGTTTTCAATTCTAGAAAAAGCTAGACATTGTACAAAAAGTTCATATTGAAAAACAAAAGTAATCATAATACACTACTGTACTGAACAGAGAGCAGTACTTATGTAGTCATAATCAAGGAAGCACCGAATAGTCATCAAAATGTATAATACAGCCACACTGGATGAGTGAAGTAGAGTGAGGGGGTGTAGATGAGAGAGAAAAATCCTCAAGTTCCACATTAGGAAGTCAGTGAATAATGTTTTAAATCAGTGAGTCCAAAGATAGCTGCAGGCTGTGTCTAGAAATGTGGAGGTAAATGACAGACAAGACAGCTAAGAGTGGGAGTGGCTGCTTTGGCAAGTAGGGTGAGGGTGGAGGGGAGGGAAGGTGGGAGCAGACTCATGTGTTGTAAAGCTATTATCCATCCTATTAAGCTACATGTATGTACTGCTTTGATACAAATAAAAGTCAGTTCAACGGGAGAGTATAGCTCAGTGGTAGAGTGCCTGCCTAGCATGCATGGGGTCCTGGGTTCAATTCCCAGTACCTCCATTAATAAATAAATAAGCCTAATTACCCTCACACACACATTTTTTAATAAAAACTAAATAGATAAATAAAATCATTTATAAAAATAAATATACCCTTTGACCCAGTAAACCTATGGATATGAACATAAATATTTGACAATATATGTAAGGTAGTTCGTCACAGCATTATTCTGTCATCAGTGGGGAATCAATGCATTTTTACTTTGTGGAACCTTATAGTTACATTAATGTAATAGTTCCTATTAAATATGTGGATTACCATTAAAGAGTCTAGGAAGGGTGCTGCTTGACTTTAGGGTTTGGTGGCGGTATGTAAACAATGTGGGCCTTAGAATCCATAATCTTGAGTTCATATCTTGCCAGCTATATAATCTCAGGCAGATTGCTTAATTCCGAGTTTTCTCAAACGTAAAATGAAGATAGTAATACCTGTATCATAGGGCTTTTGAGGACTAATAGTCAAATTGTTATAACAACAGTTGGCACTGTTAATATTGCTGTTAATGCTGGTTCTTCTGCCATGGCCTGTTTGGACCTTGACTTATATATGTATAAATTCCTGGGTATCCGGAAAGGATCAAGTTTTGATTCCACAACTTGCTAGAAGTGTGACCTTGGACAAGTCACTTGAACTCTCTTAACCTGATTTTCTCAGCTGTGACACGGGGAGGCAAACAGTGCTGATCTCAAAGGCTCATTATCAGGAGTGAACGAGATAACGCATACAGAGTTAGGCAGAGAGCCTGACAAAGCGTTCAGTTTGCGGTACTCATTTTATTTGTGGTACTCATTTTATCTGCGTGTTATCTTTTGCCTATAGTAAGTCAGATTCCTTTCCTGCCATAGCAATAGGGAGTCAAATAATTCCCCAGAGACTCAAAGAATTTTTCTTTTTTTTTTAAGTTGGAAAGCACCTGAGCTTTCAAGCAACAAATGACTTCAGATCATGCCTTTTTTTTTTCTTTTTGTCTTTTAATTTAGTTTTAAACTCTAAGCTTGAAAAAGTAGAGTCAATCGGAAGACGAGGATGTAGAGAAATGATTTTCCAACACTCCTCATGTAAGCTCAAATTTTAGATTCTTCTTTGAAGTAAAACAGGTCTTCACTGTATACAAGGTTATTTCTGAGCTGCAAACGTTCTCTTCATGTTTTCCACTGTTATACCATGTTTTTCTTCTGTGTTCCCCAATTCAATCTTGGCTGCCAGAGTCAGACAGACTGAAAGCATGTGGGCACTTTTTCCTTGCATCTGTAATGGAAACCTTTGAATGGACAGTATCTGCTCCCAGCCTATCCGATAGACGCAAATCATGCCTTTGTAAATTAGCAGGGTTGAGGGCTTCTTTGCCCTCAGGTGTGTAATTGTCCTTTCATCACTTTATAGGCTACGTGGTTCTTAAAACACACCAGTAGCACAGCATATCCTTGTATGTTAGAAATGTGACTTCTCAGACCTTACCCTAGACCTCTCGAATCAGGAAGTCTGATTCTGGCGGGGTCCAGCAATCTCCAGGTGATCCTCAACCATGCTGAAGTTTAACAACTGGTCTAGATCTTTCCAAGCATAATACTAGGAAAAATAGAAAATGATAGCAATGTATTTGCACACCCCATGAGTAGCAGGTCAGCTACATTCAATTGTTTCTTTCACAGAAGCTCACTGGGGATCTGTCCTATTCCAGGCACTGTAGTAGTCGCTGAATATTCAAGATGAATTGATCAGGGTGTAGCAAACATTTGCCTGGGTATTTCAAGCACAGTCTAGTGGACTCGCTGACTGGCTTTCTTATAAATGTGGACGCGTTATCAAGCCCTCCAGGATTATTTCCTGGCTTGTAGCTTTCTTATTTAAGTCATCACATTTTCTGATGTCTCATGTCTATTTTCTTGAGAGCTGATATATTGTGTGTAAACTCACCTGTCTTACAGGTGAGTTTTACATAGAATTTGGCTGTAAAATATATTATCTCCCTTTTCATCCAAGTAAAGCAAATACCTGGCAGCAAATTATCTTTGCTCCTACATGTCTCTAAATTGTAGATGATTATAGTGAGGGTGTTTGCGATCCTTCACAGCATATTATTCCAAATGTGCACCCTTGTCTCCAGTCATCAGAGACAGTCCCTGAAAATATTTTTGTTTTATTGCTCTGAGTTGCTAACCAGGGACTCGGTGTTCCCAAGACCTTAATAAGCTGCACGATATGTCACTGCCACTCCCTGGCCCCCATAAAGGCAGAGAGTTTGCAAGGACTCGATTTTAGTAAAGGCTAAAAATCCAAGTAAATTCTCTTAAAGCAGGAAAATAAAATAACATAATGTGGGTTATGAAGGAGGGAAGAAAGGAAGGAGGCAGAAGAGAGGCAAAGAAATAAGCATAATCGGCATTTTAATGGGAGTGAGTAAACAGTCTGCACTATAATAAATCTCCTAGGCATTTGATCCCAATAAACCATCTTAATCCTTAGGGCTATCCTGGCAGCAAGAGATAACTGCTCTGAAACCAAAATGTATTTAGCATAAAACTCACATTCCGATGTTTACTGTGTATCTGCTTTTAAAAAAATAAATTGAAAATCCAAACTTCTTTGAAGTGGCGTAAGGGGAAACAGCCTCTTAGGGCCCCTTCTGTGTGTCATCCAGCACCTGCCTGCCAAAGCCAGCACTTGAATGCCCACTGGTCAGGGAGCTGGAGGCCTTGTTAACCGAGGCCCTTTAATCCCCTCTTTTATCTGAGCACTGTTGACTGGCTTGAGCTGTGGAACCTCTCCCTTGCATGTGTATGTGTAGAGGGCTTTTTGGTAAGGGTCTAGCTTTTCTGGAATCACATTTTTGGAGATGAACAAAGTTGACTTCAGTAGATCAACAGTCTCATCTCCACAGATTTATGTGATGGAAATATCAAAGGCCCATGTCATGGCTGACCGGTAAAATCCTCGATTTAAAAACACAAGAATTACTGTTTTCAGTGTTAACTATGACCGAGGAGTGGTCCAACTCCCTTTTTCTCCTTTTTTCCCCCCACAGCTCATTAACTTATCTATACTCAATATTCTTAATAACACAATACTTGCCAGCTATTGGCTGCATAACATCAAATTGTCTCATTATAAAAGCTACTGCTCGAAGTGATGCCAGTAAGTGGCAAAATACGTGATTCTCAACTTTGGTACCCCTCACAGAAAGAACAGCTAGCAACCATCCATGGACAAGGCAACTTTGTGAAAATCTCAGAACCCAGGGGTGAGGTTAAAGCACCCCACTGGACCCCCCAAAAGAGGAAAAAAACACACTGGAAGGCTAAGAGAGGTGGTTTCACCCTGACTGCAAAGCCCCTCACTTAGGCTGACGTAGCACCAAGATGAAGGGGTCCCTCTAGGCCTACAGTTTCTCCACTGTGAAGAGGAGAGCTCAAGGTGGACATCCAGTTTCTCCAGCATTCTGGGATGCTTTCAAGGGGGCCTAGTTAGGCACGGCCTCACATGTATCACTGGAGAAATCAGCTAAAGAAGAAAGGGGGTGGGCCTCATAGAAATGTGCCTGTGGATCTTGGACACTTTCTGTTGGTGGTGGTGCCCATGTGGAGTTTCTAACCAGTGGATCTGCTCTTCTTCAGAGCTGAGCTGGTGGCCCCACTTGGCTGGGAAGGCCAGTCACCAGATCTGCCTGATTTGGGTCTGCAGCTGGCAGTTTATTTTATCCAGAAAGCACCGCCTAAAGACCCACATAGACTTCGAAGCAAGACAGTGGCCCAGGCCAACTACTAAGCTTGCAGCCCTGGCAAACAAGGAAGTCTGGATAGAGATGCCAGATAGCCTTGCAGAACCCCCACAGGCTGAGCCTGGGCAGGGAAGCAGGTCACTAGCCTGTGGCCCTGCCTAACTGCTCAGGATAGCCTCCAACCCTATCCAGCCAGCAAACCTGGCCGGAGGCAGCAAGCTGATCTATAGCACATCCTCCACTGGACCACCTAAACATATTAAACAAACACTAACAGATCTAAAGGGGAAAATAGTAACAATGCAGTAATAGTAAGGGACTTTAATAACACATTTCAATAAATAAGTCACCCAACTAGAAAATCAATAAGGGAACATTGGGCTTGAACTAGCCTTTAGACCAAACGAACCTAACAGACTTATGCAAAGCAGTCCATCCAATAGCAGCAGAAAACCCGTGCTTTTCAAGCACACACGAAACATTCTCCAATGATAGAGCCTATGTTAGCTCACAAAGCTAGTCTTTACAAGTTTAAAAAGATTGAAATCATATTAAGTATCTTTTCTAACTACAATAGTATTAAACTAGAAATTGATAAAGAGGAAAACTGGAACATTCACAAATATGCAGAAATTAAGCCATACACTCCTAAACAAATCAATAGATCAAAGAAAAAATTGAAAAAAAAATACAAAAATGTCTTGAAACAAATGTAAATGGAAACAGAACACATGAAAATGTATGAGATGCAGCAAAGCCATTCTAAGGAGAAAATTTATAGTGATAAATGCCTATTAAGAAAAAAGAAAGATCTCAAATAAGCAGTCTAACTTTATACCTCAAGGGACTAAGAAAAACAAGAATAAATGAAGCCCAAAGTTAGAAGAAGGAAAGAGATAAAGGATCAGAGCAGAAATAAATGAAATAGAGAACAAGAAAACAATGGAAAAGATCAGCAAAACTAATAATTGTTTTTTGAAAAGTTAAAGAGAAATGACAAAACTTTACCTGGATTTACTAAGAGGAAAGAGAGGTGACCCAAAAAATATTATAAATGAAAGAAGAGATGTTACAACTGATGTCAGAGAAATGCAAAATATTATATGAGACTCCTATGAACAATTACATGACAACAAATTGGACAACATAGAAGAAATGGATAAATTCCTAGAAATATACAAACTACCAAGACTAAATCAAGAAGAAATAGGAAATCTGAACAGAAAAATAATGAGAAATGAGATCAATTTAATAATCAAAAACCTCCTAACAAAGAAAAACTAGGACTGGATGCTTTCACCAGTGACTTCTATCAAACATTTAAAGAAGAATAAATGTCAGTCCTTCTCAAACTCTTCCAGAAAGTTGAAGAGGAGGGAATACTCCCAGATTCAACTTACAAAGCCAGCATTGCTCTGATACCAAAGCCAGATGAGGACACTACAAGAAAAGAAAACGACAGCCTAATATCCCTGATGAACATAGATGCTAACATTCTCAACAAAATACAAGCAAACCAAATTCAACAGCATAATAAAAAGATCATACAACACAGTCAAGTAGGATTTATCCCTAGGAGGCAGGAATACTTCGACATACAAATCAATAAATGTGATGCATCACATTAATAGAATGAGGGCTAAAATTATATGATCATCTCAATAAATGCAGAGAAAGCATTTGACAAAGTTTAACATCATTTTATGATAAAAACTCTCAACAAAATAGATATAGAAGGAATGAACCTCAGCATATATGACAAACCCACAGTTAACATCATATTCAATAGTGAAAGCTTGAAAATGTTTCCTCTAAGATCAGGAGCAAGACAAATGTTCCCACTCTCACCACTCCTATTCCACATAGTACTGGAAGTCTAAGCCAGAACAAATAGGCAAGGAAAAGAAATAAAAGGAATCCAATGAGAAAGTAAGAAGTAAAATGATCTCTGTTTGCAGATAAAGTGGTCTTATATATGGAAAACTCTAAAAACTCCAACAAAAAATTGTTAGAATGAATGAATTCAATAATGTTTCAGGATACAAAATCAACATGCAAAAGTCAGTTTTGTTTCTATGCATTAACAATAATCTATCTGTAAAGGAAATAAAGGGGGAAAAAATCACCAAAACAACAACAACAACAACAACAACAACAACAACAACAACAAAATGCTTAGAAATACATTTAGCTAAGACAGAGAAAGACCTGTACACTGAAAACCGTAAGAGGCTGATGAAAGAAATTGAAGACACAGGTCAATGGAAAGTTATCCCCTGTTCATTAATTGGAAGAGTTTAATATCGTTAAAATGTCCATACTACCCAAAGCCATGTATAGGTTCAATGCAATCTCAATAAAAATTCTCATGTTATTTTTCACAGAAATAGAAAAAAAAAATCCTAAAATTCATATGAAACCACAAAGACATAGAATAGCCAAGCAATCTTAAGAAAAAACAAAGCTGAAGGCATCATGCTTTCATATTACATTGTAATATAAAGTTATCAAATGTAAATTTATAGTAATCAAAACAGTATGGTACTGGCATAAACATAGGCACACACACCAACAGAACAGAATTAAGAGCCCAGACTAAGCCCACCATGAGTACATTCAACTAGAATTTCACAAGGGAGCTAAGAATACTCAGTGAGGAGAGGATAGTCTCTTAAGTAAATGATTTTGGGAAAATCGGATATTCAAATGCAAAAGAATGAATTTGAACCCATATTTTGCATCACTATCAAAAATTAGCTTGAAATAGATTGCATGCATAAACATAAGACCTAAAACTGTAAAACTCCTAAAAGAAGACAGAGAGAAAAAGCTCTTTGACGGTGGTCTTGGGAATGTTTTTGAATACGATACCAAAGGTATAAACAACAAAAGCAAAAGTCCACAAGTAGGATGACAGCAAACTGAAAAACTTCTGCAAAAAGAAAGAAGAAATCAACAAAATGAGAAGCCAATCTACTGAATGGGAGAAAAGATTTGCAAACTATGTATCTGATAAGAGGCGATTATCTAAAACATATAAGGACCTCTTATAAGTCAATGGCAAGATAGCAAATAATATGACTTAAAATGGGCTAAGAACATGACTAAACAATTTTTCCAAAGAAGATATACAAATACAAGTGCATGAAATGGAACTCAATATCATTATCAGAGAAATGGAAATCAAAAGCACCATGAGACGTCACCTCACACCAGCTAGAATGGCAATTATCAAAAAGACAAGAGGTAAGTGCTGGCAAGAAGACGAAGAAAAGGGAAACATTCGGTGCACGTTTGATGGGAATGTAAATTGCTGCAGCCACTATGGAAAACAGTATGGATGTTCCTCAAAAAATTCAAAATAGAACTGCAGTATGATCCAGCAATCCCACTTCTGGGTGTGTACCCGAAGGGAATGAAACCACTGTCTCCAACAGAGATCTGTACCTGCATGTTCTTTACTGTATTACTCCTAATAGCCAAACCGTGGAAACAACATATATGTCCTTTGACAGATGAATGGATAAAGAAAATGTTATACACACACACACACACACACACACACACACACACACACACACACACACACACACAGAAGAATGTTAATCAACCATAAAAAGAAGAAAATCCTGCTATTTGCCACACATGAATGAAACTTGAGGGACTTACGCTAAGTGAAATAAGTCAGACAGAGAAAGACAAATGCTGTGTGATCTCACTTACGTGTGTAATCTGAAGAAGCAGAACCATGTGCACATACACATAAGCACATAGAAACAGAGAGTAGACTGGTGGCTTCCAGGGGTGGTAGCGGGAAAGGGGAGATAATGGTCAAAAGGGACAAATTTCTAGTTATATGATGAATAGGTTCTGGGGATCTAACGTACAGCATGGTGACTGTGGTTAACGATACTGTTTTATATACTTGAAAGTTTGCTGAGAATATAAATCTTAAATGTTCTCATCACAAAAGAAGTTAATTGTGTTAAGTGGTGAATACGGTGACTAAGTTTATTGTGGTGATACATACATGGATAGACAATGTACATGCAATACATACACAATCAAGTCAGCACTTCACACACCTTAAACTTACCTGGAAAAAATTAGGATTTATCAAAACAAGGCAAAACCCCCAAAAGCTACTACCCTAGTGCATATATATATTATCACATCGCAGCTTTCACCTGCCAAGTGAGAAGGCAAGACAGGCCTGTCTAATTACGAGAGCTGTAACTCGTGTTTCACGATATACATTAGGGAAACGATATTTACAGTATCAATGCTCAAGGACGTTTTAGATTTAAAAGAGAGAAGAGAGTGAGGGACATGGAGACCATCACGTAAGACCAGCACAGCAGCTAAAGCATCTTACCATTGATCACCATGCACGTACAAGCGCCCAATTTCTTTTCCCTTTTTTACAAAAGAAGGGCTGTGTGTGTGTGTGTGTGTGTGTGTGTGTGTGTGTGTGAACTTGGAGCTTGTGTGGTAACATCAGATACTGTTTCTGGACTGGAGAGGTGGGGTGGGGGAGGGCGAGAGGGAACAAGGTGGGAGAGACTTCATTGTTGTAGATACTCTAATTCTGGACCAGTCTTCTGAGCAATTACAAGAAACCACTTACAGCCCTTCTGCTTCTGCTCTCTTCCTCTTGCCCACCTTTCCCGCCTTGTTTGGTTTATAAGGAACAACTATCCTAGTTTTCCCATTTCAGATTTGACATCGAAACAGATCTGGGTACTCATATCCGTGCGTGCACAGACGCAAGTCTTCTGGGGAGATGTATGAATATTGCAAACTACACTGTAATGCGAAAGTTTTAGTTTTTCAGTTTTAATGACACCCTTAATTTAAACTACCTCGCACTTCACTCCTTACCCTGCCTAATTGTCCTTTCTTACAAATCTAGGCAGCCTTTTTTATTTACTTGAGAAGAGTATGTGTGGTCTGCTAGATTTCCTCCACCCCTGCAAAATAAATAAACAGACAAACAAACAAACAAATACAATGAGGCAAACTGCTAAACACAGAGTAGGAACAGGAAAATTGTTTACTTGTTGAAACCTACTATTCTGCTTTTCATTCTGCCTCATGAAACCAAGAGCCAGCAGTCTGAGGTGGTTCTATCCATTTTTTCTAACACTTATTTTGACTGTGATAGAAAAGAAGGTATTACCAATCAGTCTGTAAATAACTTTCTCATAATACTTTTATGATGAAAATTCTAGGCCAAAAATTGCAGGTGAGTGAGAGCGAAGAAGAGAAAAAAAATCACGATTTTTCAACAGACAGTGGAGCAGTAATAACATCATAACTTGAGAATATGCTTAATGAACTCTCTCTTCTATGTAGACTCATGCAAATTCAGTGTAGTTACAGCTTTTGCCAACACATGAATATAACCCTAGGGAAATACTCTAATAGATTTGTGATCACAATTCTAGAGGTAAAACTGAGACTTTCTTAACTTCCACAGGTGCATATGAGTCGTATTCTCCATTACCCTTGAAGGAGAACATGGATTTTATTCCAAGATGTCACATTCTACAAAAGATTAAGCAGCTGTATATAATCTATAGACTTTTTTTTTATTCATTTCAAAAAGTGATTGCGCACAGCTGAATCAAAATACGTACAAGCTGAAAAAATCCTTTCAGCTTTCAGGCAGTCTCATTAAATGATGAAGCATCTACTTAGCAGTTAATCTCCTCTTTCATGTTGTCATTGAATAAAGAACTGGTAGTACCCCATTAATTGTCTGTTGGAAAGAGTGTTAGGTTTAGTTACTTCGAAACACATTGAACAAGACCAAGACTCAGGTCAAGAGACCCAACAGTGACTGTTTTTTTAATGCTCCTTTTTTTAATACTATTCTCTTTACTTTTGAAAATACTTGAAAATGTTCACAATAAAAAGTCAAATTAAAAACAAAACTAAAATACACAGTGATCCTTGGCATAGAAGGAGGTACTGTGGTCCCCTCCAAGCTGGAGATGAGGGTCTGTGTGACTAGGTTAGTATTTTGCTGATGGGCCAGGTGCAATTCATTGTTATTTTTTATCAATATTCATTGACCCATTGGAATGCAATTAATGAATTGTTCTACTAAATTAAAGTGAGGAGAGATTTTCAAATGTGTTTAGAAAAAAATCGACTTTTCTCTAATTTGTGGTCTTATGTTTTCTGTGTAACTATAGGAAGAGCCAAATTCAGTTCAAGGTGATTAACTGAACACATTTACAATTTAAGAAAGACGAATGTTTAAGTGTACAACACAGTATGTTGACTGTAGGTACAATGTTGAACAACAGATGTCTAGAACTTACTCATCTTAACTGAAATGTTATGCTCATTGATTAGTAATATAAGAGGGTAAAGCTCATGTTAGGCATTCCTACCATAATAAAATAAAATATTAAAACAGAACAAAACAAAACCAAAATAATGCATATCACTAAAGGGGTGATAGGTTTCCTGAAGGCCTCATGGCTTCCTAGTGTTTACCTGACCACCTAACACAAGAAAGTCAAGAACTAGAAACCTGGGAGAGAAGTGAAAACCTCAGGATGTGAGACTTCCCTGGGCATAATCCAAGCTAGAGCCTGGAAGCGGAGAACTTTAGTGGTAGCAAAGGGAAAACTGCCAATGAGCAGGCAACTGAATTTTATATTTTCTTGGCGAATGAAAGCATTAGGAAATAGAGTGATTTTCTAAATTCTATATTTTATGTACTTTCTAATGCTGGCTGGCCATGCAAAAAGCAGCTAATTTTGATCCTGCCTGAGTCAGGTAATGAGGCCAAATAGTAATAATGACCAACTTTTATCAAAGTTTATCACATGCCAGGAATAGGCTAAGCATTTTTGCATGCATTATTTTATTTAATCTTTTCTGACAAACCTACACAATAGGTGATATTATAATTTCCTTTTATAAATATGAAAGCTGAGCCTTAGTTAGACCAGGTAATCTATCCAAAGTTATAGTGCCAAAATACAAGCCATGGCTTTCTGACTCTAGAACCCATGTACCTAACCACTAGAAAATTTCACAGCATCTTGAAGCTCACTCTATTCATTTAATACATCTCTAAATCTGAGTCTGACTTCCCTTCAACTGTTCTTGTTTTCCGAGGCCTCTCATACAACTCTAACACTGCTTCCAGATCTTGGTCCCTATTCCTATGATCCTATCTTGCTCTGTGATTTAGTCTCATGGATTTATTTGCCCTCCTACCTTGCACATGTCATCACATCAACAGGCTAAAGTTATTTCTGGATTCCTTAACTCCTTTGAGCTTTAAAATTTTTCACCCTACCAATTCCCAACACCACATGCATTGATGACGGACTTAATTGTGTCCCCTGCCTCTCAGATTCTTATGTTGAAGTCCTAACCCCTCAGTGTGACTGTGTTTGGAGATAGGATCTCTAAGAGGTAAAGTTAAACAAGGTCATAAGAGTGGAGACATGATCTGATGAGACAGTGGCCTTATATGAAGAGAAGATCTCTTTTCTGTGCACGAGCACAGAAGAAAGGTCATATGAGAACAGAGTGAGAAGGTGGCCATTTGTAAGCCAGCAAGAGGGACCTCATCAAAAATCAGACCCTCCTAGATCTTGATCTGGGCCTTCTAGCCTCTAGGACTGTGGGAAATAAATCTCTTTTTAAGCCACCCAGCCTATGGCCTTTTGTTATGGCACCCTGAGCAGACTAACACATCTTATCATCCTCTTCCTCAGCTCTAAATGCTCTGGGAAAAAAGTATAAAATGACTTGTTTCTCTAGAGTCAGCATTATAAAATATAAAATATTACAATGAATGCCAGATAAAGATAGCTCACTTCTTATTAACACTTTCATTAGCTGCCTTCCTAGCAGGTTGTCAAGAGATTTCTGCCATGTGCTCACAGCCTCACTATTAGCTATGTGACTTTGCCTTTGATTTACCTGGGATATTGAGGTTCTTCGACTGCAGCTGTCTTTAATATATCCATTTCTGATTCCATTTTGTCCTTCTTTGCTGTCGTATCAAAAGAACAACTTACTCCCTCTTTGTCCAGAGTAACATATCTATCTGGAAACTTCATCATGCAAACATCTCTCACCTTCTTTGACAGTATTTCAGTGATCACTTTTCTCCTCTTGTGTCCTCTTCATTCAACCACAAACTAGCCTCCTTTGACCTGGAGAACTTTTCAAGACATTCTCCCATCTCTCTCTTCCCTTTCATTGACAAATTTCCAAAACCTTCTGAGCCACATCTTCCACTAATGTACTTTGTACAATCTGTGATCCATCTAAATTACAGTTTTGACCCTACTAGCTCCTACATCAGGGCTTTGCTTGGAAGGGCATGCAGCCATGATCTCTGTCTAGTGATTGTTCAAAGTTTCCCTAACATGTCATCTTCTCTATGAAACCCTCCCTTAAGTAATTTCTTTTGCATTCTCAAAGAACTTAGTTTGTATCTTTTGACAGCTTGTATATGGACCCCTTACTAGTTTATAAACTCATTAAGACTCTCAATTTAAATTAGAGTAATCATTTAATAATGGCTAATAAATACGTTAATAATCAAACTGATCTCAAACAGTATCAAGATTTTGATTCAGCTGGGACAAATATAGGGTTTGGATATCTTTGGAGAAAAATAAAACTTCAACTTGAATATAGGCGAAGAGAACCTGGGCCTGAATAGATCTATACAAGAGATTAAAAACACTTAAAATTCCCATATCCATTTTCTGCTGTCATTGAAACAAGGGAACAAACACCAATAGTGGATTGGCTGGCACATAAATGTTCAGTAAATGTTGGTTGAATTGTTAAAAGAGTGAATGCTCAAAGTGGTTCTTGTACTACATGTCAAATAGTACTATTTAGAAACTTTATGGAGGTAAAGCTAATATAGAATTTTGACAGAGTGTCTAAGGAAATAATAACTCTGTGATTTGGGAAGCACAGAAGACTGTCCTTTGAGGCAAAGAATAGTTTGAACCATTTGAACCTTTCTACGGTCCCTATACTGAAGGAGTTAATTGCAGGGAGGAGATTTACAGGGGTATGCACATTTCTGATGGAAGACTCAAAAGGACCCCAAAGAATCAATAAAGCCATGTGATTTCAACTGTAAGGGAAATAAAAACAATTATGATGTTAAGTTATAGAAGTAAAATGATTGTTCTGGGGCTCTCCTATATGTATCTTATGTAGACTTTTAGAAAGAATTTTATTTTTTTCTAGGATAGTAACAGATCATTAAAAATACAACTTAGCCATCATTGCTTGAGGGCTACAGGCCAGCCACTGTGCTTATAACCAGGCACTTGTACCAACATTAGCTCATTTAATTATAGAACAGCACCAAGAGGAGGGCAGTGTCCCTCCAATGTCATGGATGAAGTGAGAGTCACTGCACACTTCACTCAAGGTTTCACAGCTAATAAATGACAGACCCAGGATTCAGAGCCAAGACCCGAACTAAGCTTTTCTGATTCCAAAGCCCATGGCCAAAGTGAAACACACTGGAAAGGGATGGTGTAGTCTCAACACTTCCT
The DNA here is from genome assembly GCF_009834535.1 of Camelus ferus. Taxonomy (NCBI): domain Eukaryota; kingdom Metazoa; phylum Chordata; class Mammalia; order Artiodactyla; family Camelidae; genus Camelus; species Camelus ferus. The sequence continues at coordinate 74,294,194 of NC_045701.1, read as the reverse complement.
CACGGAGACAATGAAAAACTATTTCTGTTAATGGACTTTAACCAAAGTATCTGAGCACATGCCACTTTGATCTCGACGAATTTACCACATTAACCAAAATCTGGAAATTTCTCTGGAAAGTTTAACATTTTCTCAAATCTGTACTTCCTTTACTTATCCCAACTTTTGGCCACTTGCTTAAAATATGCCATCAGACAGATTTATGCTACCAGATGTCAATGCCACATGTTTACTAGTTGTAATCATGCTTGCAATCAAAGTATATGGTTGGAAAAATACTAGTTTTATCAGTTATAACTATTAAACCCAAGTCATGAATTGGTAACATTTCTTGACAATTACTAAGTAAGTTGCTTTGCATTGTAGAATTTCTAGCTCCAAAAGGCAGCTATTGTGTAGTGAATAGCACAGGAAGGAGACTAACCTTGTTGAGCCACGATTCTATATCCATCACAATGAAAACACTTTATATTGTGTTTTTTTCCCACCAAACTATACTGCAAGGCAAGGTCATGGAGATGTCATATTTTTCAAATGAGGGAGCCATATCTTAGAGAGATTGTGAAATTTGCCTGTACACAGTGATTAATCCAGCTAGGGTTCAACTCAGCTCCGTCTAGCCTCAGTGCCTATATCCTTTTCATTACATCCCACTGACATCCAGGTCAGCAAGGCCTCACTTTTAACATGGCCATAAATGTACTAGCCTAGTTGTCCTTAAGCTCTTTGTGTCTGTTTCTTCACCTTTAAGATAAGGAAAATACTATCTCCCACTCAAGGATTAAACAGACTACATAAGCAAAATCACATAACAGTACTTGGCACATCATGGGCATCAATTAACAGTTGCTCTAATTTATGTAAATTATCTGAGACAAGGATCAAAAAGGGAACTTTTCGTACTTTGACATCATTGAGTCTCATTTTTTTTTTCATTCCCATGATAGTTAATAGCATAACCATTCCACTAAAGAAATTGGAAAGAACAGGGTTCAATTATATTTGTTTTACGTTTTTAATTATAACTCTTTAAAAAAAAAAAAACCGGTAACCAACATATGGCTAGAGTACAGGTGTTCGGTTAATCCACATTTCTAGATCATGGTGAAAAATGGAGAGTATTGTGATGGATTATCCAACTGGCAAAGTAGGCAAGTGCTTAAGGAACCAGCGTATCAAGGACATCTAAGATAAGAGAAAGTTTCCAGCTATGAGTGTTTGCAGAATCTTACAGTCTGAAAATCTAAAAAGAAGCTGTTAAAATTTAAGCACTCATTTAAATCTGGATTTTGGATTTAGTGCTTTTCTAAAACATTTCAGTGTGGAGGGAGGCTTGGAAAAGAAGGCATCTAAAGCTTTCCAGTGCTCCAAACATGAATATGGTTCTAGAAAACTGTTGAAACTTTGTTGACTTACAGCAAATACTTAAAATTCCCCAAAACTTTAAAAATAGAGTATCCAATGACCTCTTTCAGAATACAATACTTCTGTGATCTTACCTGCTCCAAAACCTGTTTTCCCTCCTGGCTACTCTATCACAGCAATCTAAATAATAATGCCTCAGTTGACAGAAAATATTCGTTTAGCCCCCAAATATGCCATTTTTGATAAATTTACATAAATAATTAGTAACAGGTCATAATATTTTATTTTACATGAACCTGGTCGTAGCTTACTTGGCTTTTAATACAATATGACACATTTAGACTGATCTTTTACCAATGTTTCGAAAGTAAAAATGCATCATCATACAAAGTTTTGGGAAGAACATTTTATTGCTAAGCATATCCTTGAACGAAAATGCAAATATGAAATAAAAGAGAAAAGAAAAAAGGAAAAGCAGTAACTTCACAACATTGTAAAATAAATTCCTTAAAGAGTCTGTTCATAAAACAACAGGAATATGATAGAAGCTCACATACAGAATGCACATGTTCCCATAAAATTGTCCAAATAGAAGCTTACACTGAAAGGAAGATAACAAATGTATTTTTACTCGAATAAAAAAATGTAAAGAAAGAGAGCAGGAAATCAGTTCACAAGACCTCAAGACTCCAAGAACAGCAATCTTTCACAGACATCGAGATATCATCAACTTCATATAGGTCGGGCCATGTAGGTTATCTAATGTCGTGCTTCGATACCACTTCATAATCCTTTCTTTTTCAGTGACAACAAAAAGGAAAAAATCCAAAACTCTTAACACATTGAAATATCAGATAATGAGGAACACTTCTTTCCGTACACATTAGTAAAGGCTACCATTGCTTAAGTTGCGCTTTTTGCCCCATGTCTTTATTTTTTCAAAGTCAAATATTCATGCAACTTACAAGGACCAGCAAGAGTCGATTTCTAAATCTAAACAGCTGATTGCTTTTCATCTGTACAAAAGAAATCGTATGTATCTGACCCTCCAGAGGACACATTTCGTTTTTGTGTGGATATCTGTCTTGCTTTGTCTCTTGCTTTGGGGATAGGTATGGCCACACAACCAGTTTATTGTTTTTCTGTACATTTGTTCCCTCTTTTCGAAAAGAAAGACAACTGGAACAGAAACCAAACAAACTGAAATCAACAAAGAGAAAGGAAAGAACAGTTCTCAAAGCAGTCTGTACACAGGTGGCTAAGGAATTATACCAGCAAAATGTAGTAAAATATGTAAACAAAATCTGAGAAGATTTTTTTTATTCTCTTTGACACAGGTAACTGTGACAAAATGAAAACTCACACTTTCTTCACATTTTAAGGTTAACTTTTTTGTTGTTTTGTTATTTTCTTTTAAAACAACATTCTCATTCCACGTCAAGATTTTTACAGTTTTCCTGTTTCAGTCATCCCATCAAACATACCATGATAAATATATCTGTATATATATTTATTTATATATATTATACTATTAAATTCCATTTTTTGTGTGTGTCACAGCAGCTTTATTCATTTATTATTTATTTATTTACTTTTAGAAAAGATGGGTGAAGGGAGACGTGAGCAAATGGAACGACAGAGTTCTCCATAAATGTCAGGCTACAAAATTAAACCAAACCACTATGAAAGACATTATCACGTTGGGGGTGGGGGAAGAACTATGAATTCTGCACTCTGTTATGCCATGTTTGGCTTGTGTGACCTTTTGTGGTTCCATCAGAAGTTGAACTCCCTTATTATCTGTTTTGATTAACAGACTTTTTGTTTTGTCTTTTCTATTTGCATGCATTTCAATCAGTCACAGATCCAGCCCACCCACCCCTTCCCCTTCCCTAGGAAAGGCTCTGTTCTCATTCATGGGGCTTTTTCCTTTACCACAATTTGGCTGGGCTCATGGACAGGAACAATATTGTTAAGTAAAGCCAATAGTTCTGATAAAACCAGCCCTCATCCCACTTTTTTCAGGGCTTGGGTGGCACATTCTGGAATTCGATCCTGAAGGACCAGCTTTTCAAATCAATATGACCATCCATCACAGGATTTTGCTATGTGTTCAGCAAAGCATCGTATAGGAAACAAACAATAGATTCTAGAACCACCACAACCTGATATGTAGAGTGAACACCATGGTAGCTTTTGAGTTCATATGGCAATAGTCTCTCTTACTTTTGTTTTCTGAGGTTTTTTTTTTCCCTTCTTATGTCCAGTTTTTCTCAAAAAATAAACCAAAACCCAAAAGCCATTTTTCCCCTCAGATCTTGAAAATTTACACGCACACTGGCCAGAACCAGATAAGAGTGGGATTTTTTGTTTGTTTTTAAATTTTTTCTTTTTTTTTTTTTTTTCTGTTTTTGTTTTTTTACATAATTAAACCAAAAGAAAAAAAAAAACATCGTTACAGTCAAGCTTCACAAACATCATTACAGACTCACTTGGAGTCATGGAACAAGTAAGCCATAAAGTCTTCTACCTTGGGTGAAAGGTCCTCAAGAGAAGGAAGCTTCCAAGTCTGTGAAAGTAGGGGAGCCACCTGCTTGCTCCAGGGCGCAAAGTGTGTGCTTTATGATACAGCAGGGCAGAAAGAACTTTCTGTCTCCGGGCGATGACTGAATCCAAGCAGCCATGACTGAACTTTACAGGTAGGTACATCTTTGTGTGTGTTCTTTTAAAAATGATTTTCCCCACCAGAGTCATGGTACACCCCATCTCATAGTTATAACAGTTCTGACATCTGTCAAATCTCGTTTGTTCCCAGGATTTATATCTGTATGAATAAATATCTCAGTGTTTTCAATTCACGTATTGTTGGCGGTGTCGTTTTTACACGTAATACTCTTTGTCCTTGTTTTTCTGTTTCTTGTGGCCGCTCTTCGAGCTCTGCTGCTTCTCCTTGACGAGCGTGCCGTTGCTCTGGGCCGAGTTGCTGATGTAGTTCCGCGTCTCGTCCACTTGATAGGACCCCTCGTCCCTGTTCCTGTACTTGTACATGGCGTACAGGAGGATCAAGATGCAGAGGGCGGCAGCAGCCACAATGCCGACGACCATCCCTGTTGTACTGCTGGACTCCCGGATCACCTCTGAGGCCCCCGGAACCCGTCTGACTCCCGGCTCCGTGGGGTTTGCTGTGGGCACATTACGGAACATGGGGGAAGTAATTAGTGGGCTCTTCAGTTTGGTGCTGTCTAGCTCATAGGCAGTGGGCAACGGAAGCAAGACTATATCAGGCTGGGGTTTGAGATCACGGTTATTCATTTTGCCAGCTGGCAATTTGGGTACCATCCCAGACGAGGAGGAAGCTGTGAAGCGGATCAGCTCAGGGGACAAAGATGTGGTAGTAGTCCTACTAGTTTCGGAGACTTTGTTAGGTCTAAAGTCCTTGGATTCCCACTTGGGCGCATGTGCTTTGTAGCCACCTTCGAAGATTGAAGTGGAAAGACTCTTATCTGTTACCAAGGAGAAGGTGGTGTAAAAATCTTCATCATCAGTAGGGGGCAGGTTAGAGTCAAAGGTTTCCCCTGAGCCATACCCAGATATCACCAAGCCATCATCATCACAACCATCGCTGCCTTGGTCCGACAAGCAAGGTAACCCCGCCTCAGAGGTCATGGACAGGGAATCTTTGGTGGTCTCAATAATGGTGAGGAGGGGGCGGAAGGTAGGGGGGAGTGTAATGGAAGGTGCACGAGTAGCAATAGGAGGGGTAGCTAAAGGGTCTTCTACAAGAAGAGGGATAACTAGTTCACCTCCTGGGATTGAAAAGAGAGAGAAAAACAGAATTAGTATATTCACAGAAAAACACAATTCACAGGCACGCTCAGTGAAGGTCGTTCACAGGTGCGCCTCAGAAATCATAAAACGACTTGGATCCACATACAGATCCTCTCTACGTGTAGTCTAACCATGCTAGGCTGACTTAGAGCCCGTCATATGCCTCTTGCCACCAAAACCCAAAATCCTTAGATTGGGGGCTTAGATTTTTAAAGATACTCTCAAGTAATTATTTTGATAGCATTCAAATAGGCTGTTCCCAGGATCTGCTTGTGGGATGATGACATTCAATGACACCACTGCTAATACTGACGATTGAAGCTGTGTGATGTGTGTGTGTGCGCGTGCGTGCGTGTGTGTTCACGCACACATGCATGTGATTAATCTGTGAACCACAGCACTTCTTTATTCTTCTTCTTGGGTTTCTACGCATTTTCTCCCATAGGGGTGGGAATTCTTCAGATCACTGAGATCAAGATCAGGGAACCCAAAGACCTCACCTTCAGTACTTGAAGTCACTGCCTTTTATTTCTCATTTATCAAGTGTAGTCTTCATTTACTGTATTCTAAGTAAGGGGAAATTCCAAGAGGTTGAAAAGGTTCATTTAACACACCCATTTTGACTAGGCTTTTCCAGAAACTCCCCTGACTATAAAAGAACAACTTGCTTTGCCCTGGTCCAATATTATGTTTAGACACTGCTTTTATGATGTCTGCAATATATGCTGAGCTGAACACTAGATTTTAAAAATACCCGGCCTGCATACCCATGACTTACTGGAAACTCACTTTTAGATCCAGAAATGTAGAGATAGCAAATTGAGTTTTTTTAAATCAGTGATCCTTAATTGCAGTGGATGAGATTTATCAGTTTACCCACAGACCCTAGTTACTGCATTTATAAACATGCTACGACCAGGGCAGGAAAGGAAGTTCAGAATAGTTCACTGAACCACACACAGTGCCTTGAAAATCACGGCTACCGCAGATATCCTGTGGTGAATGTTACTCACCTAATTGTAGGGCAAACGTATTACTCATGTACAGAAGCAAGATAACCAAGGTCTCTTCTTTTTGTTTTGGTTTTTTTAAATTATAGTTTATTTACAATGTTGTGTTAGTCTCTGGTGTACAGCATAGTGATTCAGCTCTACACACACACACACACATATATTATTTTTCATGATAGGTTACTACAAGAATATGGATCCCTGTGCTATGCAGTAGGACCTTGCTGCTTATCTGTTTTATATACTGTACTTAGTATCTGCAAATCCCAAACTCCCAATTTATCCCTCAAGGTCTCCTCTGTGTCTCGTTACAATGGCATTTTTCAAACAGAGAAAGAATCTCAAGAGGGCACAGTTCATGTCTCTTTATTAACTTTACTAAAAAAATTATTCCAACTATTGTTTTTTAAAAGCCCTCCGGTAGGTGTGGCATGATGGTTCCCTGCCGCCGTTGGTCAGACGGCTGAGATGCTGGTATGATACCACGGCTGAAGTCTTTCTGAGCTGCCATAGCTAAACTTCCTAGGTTTCAGGTGTGCTAAGAAAAAGTCCTCCTGAGAAGAAAGCGCCTGCACACCTAAGAAAACCTGCTTGTGTCCACATCAAATCCTTTATTCTCTGCAGAGAGAACTGGAGTCATGAGGGTGGCAGTAATGTCCATAGTAGGTATCTTTAGGAAGGGAAGGGACCGTGGAGCATTGTACCGTCATCCCCCGCCTACCCAGTGGTGTTACTAATAAAATAAGAACCTTCCTGAGAATCTCAAGATGATATTTTGCTCTGTGCTCTAAACCCCAAGCTTCTCTTCTAGTGCTCAGAGTCTGAAACTATCCAGCAAACTGATTTTGGCAGATCTGACGAAGCTTCAGACTTGTTTTACTGGACTCGCATGCCCATTTTCCACATTGTCAACATATATACTTTATAGGCCTTGCTACTTATTTAATGCATAATTTACACACTTTTGCTAGTTTTTATAACTGGGATTTGGAACACAGGTCCCTAAAGGTAAGCTAGTCCTGGAACTAACCCTGAGGGACCGTTTCTCCTTATTCCTCTGGTTGGGGAGGCCCTGAGTGTTATGTTGAAGATGATACACAGAAGAAGGCGTGTTTGTGTAAGAAAAGAGAGTAGGGAGACAGGAGTGAAGGCCCATGTTTAAAGGGTCCCTAGGGGTTGCTCAGGGATGATTTTGTTTTCCTTCAGAGAACAAGACAGGGTTTTTTTTTACCCACCTCTCCTAGAACAAAGGTTTAGCAGGTGTGTTCTTTCCCTGACGCATGTACCGAGAGTGATTTGTTCCTTAGGGAGATGATAAACACCGACCCAACATATGTTAAGCAGAGAGGAAACTGGGAAGAGAGACAGGAATGACTGATTTGTTGGGAGGCAAAGCCCTGGCACAAATAACTTAAATATAAAGGCCAATTGTGAAGTAGGATGCTAGCGTCCCTTTAAGTGACATTAAGAGCACTGTCTTCATGACTGCAGAGTGGCATTCATTCGCAATGTTAGCGTACCATCTGTGACACCCAACTGGAGTTTCACATTTGCCTGTTTTCTTTTTTTTTTTTTCCACTCTCTTTTCAATCCCAGCTAAAGCTTCCACAGTTGTCTTTGTTGTGAAAAAAAATCTACAGACTCTACAAACTGCTCACTCTGCCGTTGAATCACTCCCACTTTCCTTTGCCGTTCTCTTCTCATTCAACACCCTAATGTGAGCATCTCTCTTGGGGCAGGAAAAAAAAAAAAGTAAAAAATCATCTTTTTCATAGTGGTTGGAAAGAGGGACTGGATCTCACTAATTTACGAAGAGCTTCTAAAAGGTTGGTGAGCCCCTAAGTGAAAGGATGACAGCTTATTTCAGAACTAAAATGATGGGTGCGCTATTGCAGAGTTAAATACCAGAATCTGTTAACGCTGCTAATCTTCAATTTCCTTTGCCATTTTGTTATTAATCCTGGCAGCAGGGATAAAAATGATAAATCATGCCCCACCCCACCCCTGGTCAGGGAACTATGAGCCCAAATTCTGGTCGTATTAAACAATGAAATGGTAGAAACTTTCATAACTCCCTTTTCCTGGTATCTCAAGGAATTAGAAGAATGTCTTTAGTTTAAAAGAGAGTCCTCTGGGATGCGGGAGCTGGTGTTACACAGGGGAATTTTAGTGAAAATAGGTGGGAAACTTGAGATGATTGTAAATGTGACGTTGCTGGGGCAGGTGTGTAAGTTGGGGCGTATAAACCATCTTAATATCAAAATCCATCTTTAAGATTTAGGGCGATTCTAGTGTCTTGGGGGAGTCCAAGGGCACACATTACTTGAGATAAGGAGGTGAAATGTAATTCTCCCACTATTAGATCCTTACTAGAAATAACTTAGAGTGTGGGAGGCTATTTAAGACTATGTTTATTTGGATTAATCAAAAGTGACTTTCCTCAGAAATGCTGGAGCAGCTGATAATTTTTTTTCCCCACTGCCCAAAGGCCATGGAGTCAGTGATCACCAGATGTCTATGCTTAACAAGGTATTCACAGAAACAGCAAGCCTAAAGTCATAAGAGGCAGAGAGATGCAAAACCTGTAATCCATCAAAACTCTAATTTTACTATTCCATCCCCAGAATTTTTCTTTGGTTTGGAATAAGAACTATCTGTATTCCTTAAAGTTAGCATTTTAAATCAGGAATATATACCCTTTCTTGACAGGGTTGTGCTTTTCTTTAAACCAGAGAGATCACCAGGGATATAAAAGGTCTATTTTAGCCCTGAAGGCTGCCCTGCTTTTTGGCTTTATGAGTGTATTTATAGATATATAATTCATGTGTCTAGGGCTGATATTCAGCACAAGGGGCTCTCTGCCACCGAAAAAGACAGTGTATTAAAAATTTAATAGAACTCTTCTGAGCTGTGAGAATGTTGTAGGTGATGGTGATGTAGTGGGTCATCTCAAAAAACAAGAAGAGCAGGATGGAGTTTCAGTGTGGCTGCAACCTTTGCCTCTCTGGAGATTCGTGAGTCTAAGGAGTCACAAAAATACGAAAAACAATGACACCGACAGCAAGACTCTGGGGGAGGTCACCATGCTCCAATTCCTTGAATTTTTTTGTCTATATTTAGGCTCTTTACCTCCTCTCTTATTTGAATTCTTGTCTAATTCTCTGCTGAGAAGTTCACATACAATGAGGAGAAATCATCTTTTCACCACTAAATTAGTTACTAAGTGACAATCATTTAGTTATCTGGTGCCACAGAAGTGTCTACGTGCAACACATACATATCCGGAAGCTTGTAACCGTGAAATTGTTCTTCGTTCATCCTCAGAAAAAATACTCATGGACAGATACAGCAAGTCCCTGGGAGGAAGACACCAGAAAAACACAAGTGTCTCAAAGGGGCTCAACTTTAAATTAACATTTTAATGAAATGAGAATCTCTAGGTAGGACATTTTTTCCCCCTAGTTTATCTGAAATGGGTTTGAGTCTAAAAGGCTACAGATTCTGTTTTCAATATATGTTCAGGTAAGATTGAGACAGGAAGGAAGGGGGCAGGGCACAGCCATTCAAGGAATAATACAGCAATTAACACCAGGATGGTGGAAGATTCAACCCCCAGCGGGCCTTGAGGCTCAAGATGGTGGGAGACGTGACTTCTAGTGTCTTGGGGGAGTCCAAGGGCACACATTACTTGAGATAAGGAGGTGAAATGTAATTTTCCCACTATTAGATCCTTTCTAGAAATAACTTAGAGTGTGGGAGGCTATTTAAGACTATGTTTATTTGGATTAATCAAAAGTGACTTTCCTCAGAAATGCTGGAGCAGCTGATAATTTTTTTTTCCACTGCCCAAAGACCATGGAGTCAGTCATCACCAGATGTCTATGCTTACCAAAGTATTCACAGAAGCAACAAGCCTAAAGTCATAAGAGCCTGCATTTAAAACAAATGACTAGCCTTTTATTAAACTGATTTATGGATAGCATCCTCAACAAAAATAAAAGCTTTCAATTCAGTCAGATAAAATAACACTCCATTCAGGAGGTTCTTAGTTTTAAACCCAAAATATCTTCCAATGTGCCAAACAATATAATGTAAATCAAGGCAGATAAAGCCAATTCATTAAAGCTTCTCAGTTGGAAACGTGTTCCTTATCCACCCTTCGGTTTCATATTTCTAAAACAGTTTCAGATAATGCTAATATCTAAAATTAAAGTGAAGCAAGTAACCTCTTTATTTAAAAATTGTATAGCACTTCTTGCCAATCTTCTGTTTCCAGAGGCACATGAGGCAATCCTGAGCCAAATGCCTTTGAGGTAAAGGTACAGCATCACCACAGAGTCACACAGAATGGCAATACCCACCTGAAAGGTTTCCTAGTAAAACTTTAGATGTGAAAATCACCATGCTTCTTCTTGGGAGGATCTTAGGGTCCTTTTAAAGCTCACCTGATTAAATCCTTGAGAGAAATGGCAACCAGTAATAGAAAGGGACAAGGAAAGAGAAGAAGAGGAGAGAGGGGCAGAAGGGAGAGAGAGAACTGGACGCCTACTCTGTGTGTGTGTGTGTGTGTGTGTGTGTGTGTGTGTGTGTGTGTGTGTGCGCGCGCGCGCGCGCCTGTGTGCTTTCACCAGTAGTTCTGTACATCGGAAGGCACCACGTTATAGGACAATGGTCTAAAACACTTGGGATTCTTGGTGTCTTTATTTTCAGTAAAACTGATTTTATAGTTTGTGGTGATGGTGATACTTTAATCCTGGATAACCAAACTCTACCATAGTCACTTGAGAGTACCTTATTTTCCCTTTGCCGAAGGAAAATAAAGGGCTGATTTCCCTGAATGCTTTCTAAGCCGTTAAATTAGGATGTAATTACCACTGATAACACTTGGAGTGCACTAATTTTCTTTTCAGGGACAGGCCTCCCATAGGTTGCATCCAATTTCATATCCCACTGTAGAGCCTACCATTACATTCAAGGCTTTAAAAGTTGGTTCAGGCAAAGAGGCCAGGCTTCCTTCAGATGGTAAGAGCCATTTACCCACACCCTTCAACCAAGAGTAGAATTCACATTGATTATTAGTAGCAAATCAGCACAAAACATAACAGTGAAAATTAAGCAAACAGACATAAATGAAATAAAATATGTAATACTGTCTTCAAAATCATGTAGTAGGAAATAAAATCAACGTCAGGGCCAAAGTAAGCTGGAGGGAAGGAGCAGATAACATTAACGAGGCATTCACAATATAAGGACACAAAGAAAAGTAAAAGCAAACAAATAAGAGGCTGCTTTAGAAAAAAACAAAGAAAGAAATCATATCCATATAGACAAAATAATTTAAATTAAAAAAAACATACTGTATTAATTTATAGTCAACTTACATCAACAAATTGCCCGCATGTTTTTTGGCATGAAAGAAAAATTTACAAAAGAAAGTTGTGTAAGAATGCTCTTGGACAAATAGAATTGCCACATTCTTGTAACTTGCTTTTTTGTTGTTGTTGTCATTTCTTTAAGAACTTTTGAGCAAAATGTCTAATTTTTCAAATATAATAATTTACAACAGAGGATGATACAGGGAGGCAACAACACATACATCCACACCACATAACATGAAAAGAAAAAAAATCTGCACTTTAACAATTTTTTTTACTTTGAGGGGCTGGGGAGGGCATCAGTTTTGAATTTGCAATAATTCTGATTGCAATGGTTGAAAAAAAATTTTTTTAAAAAACCTGTTTAATTTTATAATTTGCCTTTAAAAAAATCTATCAATCTAGAGGGTTTTGAATGAATTTCTGCATTATTAGAGGTTCTCAGATATAGATGTAATTGTACATTTGTTTGTCTTTTTGACAAGTTTTAGACTCTTTAATTTAAGGGGATGGATGACAGCACATAGATTTGAACAATGCTAGAGAAAGGAGGGGGTTGGGAGGGAGAGATACGGAAGGGGAAGGGTCATATCTATGAGTGTACGACACAGGAGATGAAGATGATGGGAGTAAATGTGTAAGTGAGTCGCCATGTCCATGTAAGGGCGGCGCGGAGTGATCTAGCTGCATTAGAGCTTCTGGCTGTAAGGAAGGGATGGGCAATATACAAAAACAAATGAGCCTACACATGCCCATCTACAGAAATAAAGAACAGAACTCTAACACTGACAATCTCACACACCCTAAGCTGCAACTTCTTCAACATGCAATTTACTCCAAAAATCATGACAGTTTTCATTAAAGATTTTCAAATAATAAAAACAGTTTAACTTTTTTTCTGTACTAAAAATAGCCAAAATACATAAAATAATAATAGTAATATTCATAATAATGATCCAAAGGTTAAAAGCAAAAACAAGGAGACTAGATTTATGCATTCAAGTTGAACAACTTCATCGGCAGCCACACAGCCCCATCTCGAGTTGTGTGTGGTGGGGGGTGTGAAAGATCCTCAGAGGGGACTGAAAGGCATAGCCGTGTAGGGAGCCCGCTTGCTGGGTCATTCATTACTTCCCTCTATAGAAAGGCTACTGTCTGAATGACGTCACCCACCTTCCCCGTGCCACCCATTGAGCACATGACTCTAGGTGAGACTGGGCTTATTTAAGAGATGTGGATGTGGGGATGCTGCAGCTGAAGTTGTTCCACATTTAAAGAGGGAGTGGGGAAAAATTGCAGAAAACAATTCATAACTTTTTTTTTGCCACAGTTTTGGGTAAAACCAAATCTAAAGATCTAGCAATTAAAAAGAAACACATTGATATAGATAGATAGATAGATAGATATAATACAAAAAGCACTTAATTCCCAAACAAGAAGGGAGCAAAGAACAAAAAATAATTTAAAGAAGAAAGTATTCCACACACTTTCAGAGATGAACAACCAGATGCACACGCTGAGCCGGCACAGACAGAGCAGTCAGGGGACACTTTTTTTTTTTTTTTTTTTTTGCTTTATATTTTCTGGCTTATTGATTCCCCTTTTGGTGATAGCCAACATTAAAAACAAATTTTGTGTTTTCTTGAAAAATAAATTTTGCATTTCCTTTAAAAATGCTTTTGTTTCAGTTTTGCATCTTTTAAAAAAATAAAAAGGGCGTGCAGTCTGGATGTACGTCATAAGGAGACATTTAAGAGAGAAGAAAGAGGCTCAGACTGACAAATGGGTAATTGTCTATCATCCTTTAACTGTAGGAATATTAATCAAGTTAATACATGCTTAAAGTAAGTTGCATTTAGGGAAAATAGAAAAACAGAACAGCAAGCTAGGGTTGGGAAGAGGTCAGCAAGACAAAAACCAATTTGGGAGTAGGAGGAAGGTACTGGATTTAGTTTCATGCCTTTCCAGTAGGGGCAAAGGGCATCCCGGGGATTCTTGCCAATTCTGTTCTTGTAAGCGTGTGCATGTATACGTGTACGTGTGTTGGGGGTTGAAGTAAAGCCTGTAGTGTCAGGAATTGAGGTAAAAATACATGTGGGTTCATGTGTTCTGCTCTAGGAAACTTAGCCCATATTCATTCATAGCCTCAGAAAGCACATTCTGTAAGACACAGAGGGGTTATAATTAATGCTGCTTCTTATGTGTTCTCAGGCTTGGCCAAACTGGCAGGGCACCATGGGTGAGAAGGGTGTTAATCAAATGAACCTGATAAATGGGGAAATAGCTGTTTTTTTTTTTTTAAGTAATAGGGGCAAAATCCCTCTTCACTCTTCCACTTAAAGAACACAGTGGCACAGTGGCAGTAAACCACAAGATATTCAGGAAATGGGTACAGTTTATTTGAATTACGTTGGGGAAACCGTGTCAGTCTTCCAGAGAACATCTGGAAAACAAAATACTCCACTCACTTTACGTAGAGGAAAGGAGAAAAGAGAGAGAGAGTGTGTGTGTGTGTGTGTGTGTATGTGTGTGGTGTGTGTGGTGTGTGTATGTGTGTGTGTGTATGTGTATGTGTGTGGTGTGTGTGTGTGTATGAAGAAGGGACAAGAGGAAGGACGTTTTAGAAATGGCCTCAGCCTCTACTGGAAGAGATCACGAGAGTCATAGTAAATATTTTCTCCCTGTGAGAGCATTAATGTTCAACCAAGGACTGGGAAACCCGGGTAGGCAAACCACAAAGGTAAGACACTTGAGAGCACCTGATTCTGACAGCCAATTCCAACCACTCCTAAGAAATTTTTTGGGTAAGTTTGACGAATAGAATAAATTGTGAGGATGAGTCAGACTTTTGTCCCCTATGGGACGCCCCTTTTATTATTTTATTTTAAAATAATGAATGTGTCCCCATGGGTCAGTCCGTACCAAGATTTTTAGTCTCTGGTTTTATAATGGTAATCATTAGTCTAGGAACTTCACAAAGGGCAGCTGGGAAGCTTTAGGAGGAGGAAAAAAAATCCCAATAATATAGGAAAAGAAAAACCCTTGTTACCGTTTAGTTGAATTTTTTTGAATAATTATACTTTTAACATTGAATTTTATTGTACAAGAAGACTCTATAAATGTTTATATGGCCTCACAAGGCATCAAATTACTTGTGTAGAGCAAAGTTAGCTTGAATAGTATTCATATGGGATATTTTTGTTTCATAGGCAATTTTCTAAAGTAGGAAACATAAGTGTTCTAAGGGTGAGACTTAAAGAATAAGATACATCCAGTGTATATATACTCCCGGATAATAAGAGGTGTTCTGAGGAAGATTTATCAGCAATTTGAGTCTCCTAAGGTTTCTACTAAGTAATTTACCTATTTCAAAATTGCTTGTTTTAAAACTCATACGAGTAGGACACCACTTACTTTTCTGGAAATCACTGGTTTAAACAATTGAGGATACTAAAATTTATGGTTGTCACTTTGCAAATAAAATAACGCAAGTATTTTTTAAACCCACGGAAGCCACAGTTTCAAATGAAGCCAACATAGCACTATATCTGTGCATACACATTTTTATAAGTCAACCACCAGTTAATATACACAAATCTTGTTTGATTTCTAATATAAGACAAGAAATAATATTGCTAGCAGCACATAATCTTGCTACAGCTTCATTTTCATCTTTCGCTACATATCTCTACTAGGTTTTTATTACCAGCAACCACATGGTTCTGCATCTATGCCTCTACTGAGCGTTAAGAATACTTTGGGGTTAAAATGATTATAAATCAATAAAAAATGTTAAAAAAAAAGAATACTTTGGGGTAATAATTGCCATTGGGAACAAATAACACAATAATTTGACTTGAAACAACGTATTTTGATGCGACCATTTTTACCCCACTATGTCCAAATAACCCTGTCTAACTACAAAAATCAGACTTTTAAAAATATCAAATGCAATACGATGGGATTACTCAGAATTCATCTTGGAAAGTGCACTTGTTTCCAAGAAATATGTTTCTAAACTGCTTGGAATTGTGCCTGAGAAGCCCAAAGAATACTCAAGCAACTCGAGGTGCCATCCTACCTCTCCCAAAGAGCGGGTCCTGCTTGTTAAGGGCACCGTCTTCCATGTGTACAGGTGAGGTCCAAGAGGAAGGCATACATGGATTATTTTGCATAACATTAAATATTTTAAATTTCTCATCCAAAATATTGGGGAGAGGTAGGAAGAGGCAACCATCGTGGGAGTCTGAGTGCAACACCAGGGAGAGACTTGAAACACTGTAAGCAGGGAAGGCTGAGAAAGAAAAAGTACCCAGTGAGGATTTTCAGGATTCTCCATCAAATATGTTTAACACAGATCTTCTCATCTGTCCCTCCTATGATTTACACAAAAGCCTTTTCATTGAATTCTATATGTCCGTGGGATGAAGGGAGGGGATCTTCTGAGAGAATCAGTGGCTCAGTTCTGAATCATGGTTTGGCTTAGAAGAAAAGCAGAGACACTATGCATGAATGTGGAATCCTAGGAGTGTGAGGATGGCTGTCATTTGTGTTACAAAATGAGCCCTGCATATATTCTGACTTCTCTCAACCTTTTCCTCAGATGGGGTGATGCTCAGAGAAGGAGTGAAAGAAGACTGCTTCAAACATGGTATTTGTTTCCAAATAAAAAAGTTTAACATATATATATATTTTAATGCTGAACAAAAATGTCCCAAGTAGAAAGTTCATATATTGTTTGTTCTCAAACATTTTTCATACCTAATTTATAGTAAATAGGGAGAAAGAGGAAAAAGTAAACCTCCAAGATGGAAAAGAGAGCCCAGAACACCAACAAGCCTGTTACTCAGAACTATATTTCTGTATTAGTGATCTGCTTGCCCAGTTTAGAGTAATTCTTCATATTTAAACTGATAGATAAAAATGAATTAAACATTACAAAAGGTAGTATTACATTTTCAAAACTGGTAAGATAGAATGTTTACATGTGGAAGAACCTTAAGTTAGTGACTTCTTTACCTATATTTACGTAACCCTTAACTTGTGCCTGTAATTCTGTCCCACAATCTCCGTGCTCCTCTGTGAACCTACTGCACTCTGTACAGACTCCTACTGAATGCAACACCCCACAGCACTTAATTTGTTTTCTTCTCCGTCTCAGCTAGACTCGAACAATTTTAGGACAAGAATAGAGTCTTTTTAATCTTTATTTTCCCTACCAACTGGAATACTAATAATCACTCAAACATTCATTGAATGAACTGATGAATGAATGAATATCATTAATTGCTTGCTTTTTTTTTTTTCCCCACTCACACTAGCCTATAGCTTCCATAAAGGCATTAAAATCTTACATCACCAAAGTGGCTCACCTTGTACCTGAAATCTAATCCATGGGATAGGAATTTTAGAGTCAGGAGATCGAGTTCCAGTCTTGGAGGCACTGCCTACTACACCATTTTGTTAGGACATTGAAAATGTCAGTTAATCTCCCTGAGTTTGTTTCCTCGTGTGTTAATATGGAGATTGTAATGTCTGGTCAATTAACCTACCTCAAAGCGTAAGTTTATACAACTGAGACTTTGAATGTGAAAGAGCTTATGGATTCTAAAGGGCTCTTCGAAAGTTTGTTGCTATTTTCCTCAAAGCTGAGAGGACAGCATCAGCTATGAAATGAGGGCTGCAGATTCAGAGGAGAATGAATTCCACACAATTGAGGTCAGTGCTGTTCCAAGTGTGATCCTTGGAGTATCTGCTTCAGCATCAGACAAACAATAACCTCAAAAAGCCCAACCCAAGTAGCCATCATCACTGCCTCTTTTGAACCTCGGTCCCTACCCCTCCAATACTGCTAAGTTTCTTAATGCTTGATTAGTTCATCTTTGGGTGGTGAATTTTTGTTATTTCTACACGCAATTCTGTACTTATTTTCACTGTTCTGTGGGTTAGAGTGAAGCTGTGGAGAGGTCACATTGAGATATGTTTCCGTAAGAACACCTTCTACAAAACCACATGACTTGAGACAAGTCACTCATTCCTCACTCCAACCCCACGAGCCTCAGCTTGCTCATTTATAGAATCATGAAGCCTTGTCCTTTCTAGCTCACAAGTTTATGTAAATTTAAGTACAAATTACTTTGAAAACATGGAACACTCAATTCAAATGCAAGAACGTGTTACTATATTCTATGAGTCCAGCACTACTTGGCGCCACTGAAGAGACCAAAGAGGATGGTGACAATAGTGGAAATCTCATTAAATCCTGGAAAAAACATATCCCACAGACACTGGAACTGTGGGGTAAGATGAGGACATGAGGAAATGGAGGGCTGTGGTCATATTTTAGCTCTTTTCTCTCAAAAGAGTTAATACTAGTTAAGATACACAAAAAGGCAGAACTCAATTAAGAAATTTCCAGGAATTAATATTCTTATTTTCATTTTGTTTTAATGGTAATCAGGTATTAGCATAAGAAAGCCTTTCTTCACTCAGGACATTATAAGCCCCTTGAAGCACAAGCTGAATCATTATGCTTATTTTGTGTTTTTTAATCCGTCTGACATCAGGCAGGGCACACCATAGGTCTTTGGTACATATTTGTTGAATTAACTACAAAATTAGAACAGCTTGCAACCCTTGGCTCTCTGCTCTGTGACGTGGGTGGGATTCTAAAAAGTTATCCTTGTTGGTACTGATTTATTTAATCAAGAGTTATCTTCATTAAGTATCCTGATGAGGTGAAACAAAGAGAAAGAAGAAGTGTAAACAGGGCTCAAAGCCACGAAGGCAGCAATTGCTCCCCTGCTCTTAGCTTTGCTTCTCTGTGGACTTTTAGGGCTAATATATGCATATAACTCATTATTTGCAAACTATTCGGTCCTTGTAATACTATTAAAGTCCAAGACAGAAGGTAATATGAAAGATTTATTTTCTTAACGTAAAGAGTGACCTGTGAGCCAGCCAGAAGTGAAGGCTCTGTCCGAAGTACTTTCTTCCTCTGGCTTGAGTAGCCCAAGATTTTTCCAGCTCTCCTCCTCCTGTCCTGACCCCTCATCTCTCCAGCACTCGGCTGGCCCCCGGTGCGGCCCTAGGCTGCCTTCACTTTCTGGGTGATCCCATCCTGCCCCTTGGCTATAAATACTTACCATCTTTATGACTGTGATTTCCAATTCAAACCTTCTCTCAGATTCCAGTACCCCTATCCAACGGTCTGCTCCACATTGCTACCTCCGTATCTAAGAGTGCTCAATTCTAAAGAGCTAAAATAGAACTTCGGACTTTACTCTCCTCATAAACTTGCACCTCCCCCAGGATTTCCATCTCTTGGGTTTGACCCAGGTGGACAAGCAAGCCCCTAACTATTCATAATAGTGGAGCCCCAACCCCAGCACCCCTCCACACCCCCAGTGTACCAGGAAGCTCTGGTGACTCTAATTTGGCTCCTCACACGTCTACCCTCCTCCGTTGCCATCACCCGTGCCCTAGAGTAAGCCACGCAACTCCTTGCTTAGACTCTGCAGGAACCTCCCAGAGGATCTCCCATCTCCACTCTTGACTCCCTAAAATCCATTCTCCATTATGAAGCCAAAGTGACCTTTAAAAAGCGTACAATAGAAAACAGATCAAGATCCTCAAAAGGAGAATTCTCCAAACCAAAAATCTGTATCGTGAGCCACTATGAAAGCCCCTTGTGACTTGCCAGCTGCCCACCACTCCTGCAGCTCCCGCTGACCCAGGATGTCTCAGGCTCTGGCCATACTCTCTAGCTTCCCTTCCAAGAACACTCCTTTTCTCACCCTTTGCCCAGCTTGTTCCTTCTGATGGTTCAGGTCCAGTTTCTTTCCTCCGAGAGGCCTTCCATGACTTCCCCAGTAAAATACCTGTTCACTAATTGATCATTCCCTCATGATTCTCTGCATAGTATTTACTAGCTGATTCATGCCCATTCCTTTACGGAATAGAAACTCCTCGATGACAGAGACTTCGTCTTAGAGCACTCCACTGTCCTTAGAGCAGCGCTGGACACACAGGAAGGGCCCAGGAAGTCACTGCTTACTGAAGGAACCACGCCTCAAATAGCCTGAGAACACCTTGCAAAGGCAGACCCCTCCACTGCCCTCTCTTGCAGTCCTCGATAGCTCCAAGCATGGTGCTATTCCCACACGAGGCGTCGGGTAAATGTTTTGTAAACTAACTATTGAAGTCTTGCATCCTCTATTCTGTTTTATTTTCTTTTACCCTCCTCTAAACCAGATGGGATTTCCCTGAGTTCTAGTTCCAATGCAAATTGGACCTTCTCATCCCCAGCTGGCTTAAAAAGCTTTACGAAAAATACATCACTATGTAACGCATTCTCCCTTTCATAAACTGGTGCTGGGATGTTTATTAAAAACTCAGACTTTCCTTTGCAGTTGTGAAAGCTAAAGATAAAATAAACACAATATTCAGGCCTAGAGCTGCCAGACTTTGATGCTTGTCTTCAGGCAATAGGAAGGAACGGGCCAAACAAATTCTCAGTGGGAGGAATGGTGAGCAGAGTGGTGGAAATGTGCTCAGTTATCTTCGCCTGCTGTGGCCCTGTGGCCACTGACAGCACCACCCAAACACAGCGGGGTCTTGACACTTCATGATCGTGTTTATAGAGTCATAAATTATTCAGGAAGGTTTATTTTGCTTCTGTTTTCCACAAAAGCTCATCTACTCTGTCACTAAGACCAGAACTCTGACCATTTTCTTTGTGCTGGCGGTTTTTTGGGTGGGAGCTGCTGGGCATTCCAACCTGCTGCCTCTTCTCGGCAGGGCCCTTGAGTTCTCTACGTTGTCCGTGGAAAATACCTGAACTTGATGACACGTTACAGTAAAATTCACCATATCTTGAAAACATCCTCCTTTCCCCCTAAATCCACCTTCATTGCAAGGAATGTAGTGTTCATAAATCAATACCGCCAAGGCATTTGTACGCAATGAAAATTAGTACTACGTAAACAACGTGAAAAGCTTGTCCAAGACTCATGCACTTGACCTCAAGATCATGTGTCATGATCATGTGACTCTGACTGTGTCTGCCCTGAGCCTTAAGCAGCTGATTTATCAAAGAGGAGAAGACTATAGAGATGCCTGCATGCGCAAGACACATATTATGAGATTATTTCTAATGTTTGTAAACTGAACTACTGTGGAATAGAGACAGAGTTATGAGAAATTTCCTAGTCATTCCAAAAACTCAATGCACATGAACCTCTAGATTAGTAAAGATATATGCTTAGAGACAAATGCATCTGATCAAGTGGTTGACATAGTGATTTCCTCGCAAACAGGAGGAAAGAGGAAATATAAGTTATAATTATATAGTTAAAACACTAATTAATCAGAAGCCTACTTCTGGAGGGAAATGTTCTTAAGAGTTATTGAGAACTTGCTCTCTGCCAGACATGGCAGTAAGTGCTTTAAATATTTGATTTCACTTAATCATTACAATTACATCTTTACATATCAGTTAACCTGGGCTGGAAGAAGTTAATTTGCTCAAAGTTCTACAACTAGGAAGTTGAGTAGCTGTGACTGTACCCAATCCTCTATGTTTTACTTCAAACCACAGTGCCACCCCAAACCAGGTGCTGTGAATATTCAGTGCTCAGTGAGTATGGGAAATTAGAAACAAGCTAATCTTTAGACACAAAAACAACTTCTGCAGGAGAGCCTAGGATCTCTACAGAGTTATTTCAAACTCTTATGCCTTTGAAATCATTATTACACAATGAGATACTCAGAGGGGCTCTGAGGGTTTTTTTGTGCACAGTCTCAGGTCATTTAAGCTAGACCTGCTCAGACAGTCTCTGCTGGGTGTAGTGGGGACAGGATGATAGGCAGTGTCCGAATATCTGCATTTTTACAAAAAAGTTCCCCGAAGGGATTTTATGCAAAATCAGGTTGAACTCATAATCAAAAGACCTGGACTAAATCCCAACTATGATCCACTCTCTGTGACCTTGAATTAAGCCATAACCTCTCTCATCTGTAAAATGGAGATAAACTTCACTGGATGTTGAATTAATTGAAGGAGATACTAGCTATACCAGTATTTTATATAAAGATATATATACATACTTTCAGAAATGTGATAAGAATAATAATTATCTTACTGGCACATCAAAAGCTACTTAGCAGTTACTAATACATGGACTTTAGGACCACATAATAAATGCCTTGGGAGGTTTTATCTATTCTCAATGTAACATGGTAGAAGTTTCTGTTACCTAGTAAGTACCTATCAAAATCATCCAAATGGTTCGATTCCTTTCCTATTTTCTCAAATTATCAAATTACAAACGCTCTCCAAATATCTCTGTCCCATACTGTTTTCTTTCATGCTATATCCTAATCCATCATTGCCTCTATACAAAAATGTGCCAAAAATCAATTGCTGGAGAATTTCATTACATTGCTCTTTTTTCATACCCTATTATTTTATTCTACATTTAAACCCCAAACTGGTAGGCTCTGCTAATTGTTCTAAAGTGTGAAGAAAAATGGCTTCCTCTGCACTCACTGAAGATGCTACTCTTACTGTCTCAGGTAGAACCATGAGAGAAAAGAACTAGCTTCCGGCTGTGTCCTTTCAGAACCACGGAGTCTACCACATCTATTAGAGTGACATGGTGTTACGACCAGGACAAGACACTGGCATGGCTGCAAATTAGTGTTACAAAGTGAAAAAAGAATTATAGCCAGCTTTGAAAAACAGAAGTGCCAACAGCCATCTGGTCACTTTTAATATCTCCTCGGCCAGACTATGTCATCTTTTTTTCACTGTGGTGTCCAAATTATTTCTCCATGGTAATAGTAAACAGATCCCGATATGTTTTTCTTGTACTGTTTCAGATGAGTATGTTACTTGATCTTTAAGTTTTCAGGCTACATATGATGACCATACGAGGTATCTCTTAAAAAAAGAGATTTGAGAAATTTAAAGATTTTAACTTCAACAATTGTGCCACATTTAATTAAGGAAGTCAGCATAGTGAAACCCTGAAACCCACTTACGATCTCTATTTTTATGCAGAAGTTTAATGTGCTCACATGCAGTGACTCCATTAGAATGTTTGCTCATTAATTTTATTCCTGTTTCATAGTATTAATCTATAGTAATGTTTTCCCCAATGCTATTAGCTAAAAGATCATATTTGTTTTTTTTCAAATGGATGGATAGCAGTGAAAGCTGAACCTTAAAACTCATCAAGTGCTAAGTATCGTCTTTGCAAAATCATATAACCTAGCACTAGGCTTTTTTGGGTCTCTCTTATCTAAAAAAACTAAGGCTGAATTTTTTACGATCTATTATTCAGTTAGTCGGTCCTAAATATATTAGCCCTCATGTAAACAACTCACTAGGAAAATCCGTATTATTTGGAACGTTAGGCAGAATTTTTTGATTGTGACAGGTCATTACCACTCTTCCTTTTTTTCCTTTTTCTTTCTTTTTTTTTAATTCTTATTTTTGATTGAAGCATAGTTGATTTACAATGTTAGTTTCAGGTGTAGAGCGAAGTGATCCAGTTTCTCTCTTCCTTTAAAGAACAGACAGGCAAGACCACTAAGCAAAGCCAGTTATGAAGTCAGGCTGAAGCAGCACCATGAAAACTTAGATCAATCATTTTGTTCTTATTATACTAGCTTTGTCTTTGGTTTTGTTTTGGCTCAACCCAAATTTTCCTTGCAGATGAGGGTGAGTGCCTTATTTCCCTGAAAACATCATTCAGCAAGAAGCAGAGAACATACTGTTTTGCTGCATGCATCTGTCTGCTTGAAAGTTAGGGCTGCTACACTGCACAAGTTCCAGGGATGGAAGCAGTTCCTACTGTAGTTTATGCAACTAGCAGCCCCCGGAGTTGAGCAATGCAAGGCCTGCCCAGGCTATGCAATAACCCCGTGCAAGTTACCTCTCTTCTTATGAACAGCATGTGTAACTACTCTCAGTAAGTCCTATTCTCCCTTTCAGGTTTGTAGAGGACAGCCAATATTTAGACGTGACAGCAGCACACTGCGGACAATTGTCCTTGGCCACTGCTACTTAAGGTTGGGAGCAGTGCTGACCTGGTGGGTAAAGACAGTAAGAGAGCAGTTAAAGGAATGTGACCATGGTACATAACAAGTACCCAATAAATAATTATTGAAAAATACAACGTTATTTCCAGTGTACCCTGTGGACCTAGTAAATGGGCACAAATCAAGACAAAAAGATATCACATGTTGGGTGTTAAGTGTATGTGCATTTTAGCCTCTAAGGAGCCTTCATATTTGAAGAGATTTGTTTAACTGATGGCGCCTAAGACTTTATTTCTCTAGTTTAGATGGAGAGAATCTAAAAGCAAGGACTTAACTACATAGAAGTCTCTAGAGAATAACTCTCTCTGATATGTTTACAAAAAGTAACATAAAAGAACTATTAAATGATAAAAAGAATACATTTGTCAAGTAGTGGCATCCGCTAATTGTGGTCCAGAGAATAAAGCCATGAAGGAGAAAGAAATGGGAGTATCCATTCAATACATTTCTAGAGAAACCAGGGAGATAAGTACCATTGAAAGCTATTGCTTCTTTTCCCACAGGTTATACCTCCTGCTAACAAGCAAAGCTTCCAGAAAGTAAGCTCTTCTGACCTTCCTAGAGAAGACATATCATTAGGAAGCAGAACATGGAAGCAATCTTACTTGGTGGCTATGTAACCTTGAGTAATTGATTTTAATTCTCTAAGCCCCATTTTATTGCCTGTAAATTTTTTTTTAATAGTGCAGGGAACTGTCCTCAGCATCCTATAACTGAATCACCTTGCTACACACCCAAAACCAACAGAGCACTGCAAAACAATTGCACCTCAAAAAAAAAAAAAAAAAAGTTAATTGGGACTTCCATTACTTGCAGCCTATAAATGTAAAAGTTAGATGAGATGATCTTTTGAAAGAAGCAATGACTTAAGGAAGGTAAGTGCTAATGTTAATGGAGCTCAAACTTTTCAATAATAATATTCAATAATATTATTTCTCAATAACATTATTTCTCAAATATTTTGAACTGACTATAGTTACAGTTTACCTTTACCTAACTCTATGTCATTACACAATAGACGCCTATGGTCTCTGTTGTCTTTTCCTGTAAGAATCAAAAGTCAGTTGCCTGATCACAACATTCCTTCTTAGTGGGTCCTAGGAAGGGGTAATAATTTCTGTGTTTCTTGTAGTGAGATGACAAAATCCTAGGATAGGTGCTGAGAGTATCCTCTTGGATACATGCAATACTGAGCAGAGAAAGAAGGGCATCTACTAATCCAAGGATGAAAGTTTGAAAGTCGATTTCCCACTGTGCACACTAGCCATTGGGAGAGTCCTATATGGAAAAAAGGCAGCAATAGATCAATGGACCAAAAGAGACAGCATGGGAGTTAGTGGGTCAGGGAATTTTTTTTTTTTTTTTAGGTACGACAAAAACAATGACCAATGTTCAATCTTGCAACTCCAGCTTCTAGAAGAAAGTGTTGGGCAGGACTGATTTCATTGCTTTAGAAAGCTCTATGTCTCTATTTTTCATGCTGTGTTAGTGTTCAGATATAGGAGGTTTTCTGGAACCCTCGATCCAAAGTCTTCGGAGACTGCATCACAATAATTATCCATCTGCATTCTAAAGCTACAATAGTTCTTTCTCTGTTGGAGAGCTTGTATTGTGACTGGTGGCTACATAGAAAGCTACACAGACTTTGAGAAGCACAGTTTAAAAGTCGCATGGGCTAGTTTTATTTGTTGTCCAGAATAGCAGATGGAATGTTCTCACAAGCCAGGATGACACTAAAAGTGTAACATTTCCTAGCTGAAGAAGGGCTCTTGGCCTTAACAACCTTAAAGTGCATCAGATGTCAACTGGTAAGAGTTTCAATGAGAACCACTCAAGTCTGACTCTGTGGTCTTAAACTTGGAACTGGTTGCTGCAGGAAAGCCAACTGGGAAGGCAGAGTGGACAATGCATGAGCTATAAAAACAATAGCTATAGATCACATCTAGCAACTACTTTGCCATTTGCCAATGGGTTCCTTCCAGTGCACAGAGCCATTTTAGTCCAAATTCTTTGAACTGTTAGTGGCATCCAGCTGAACTTTCTTGAGAAGAATAACTATTTTCTCTACATAACACTCTAAAGAAATCTTACAAGAAAGGATTCTACCCTAATGATGCAGAGTTGTGGGAACTTGAAAATCAAATGCAGAGAACTGAGTACTAATTGAAATTTACTATGTACATTTTAATGACTATTAAGTATCCATCCACAGATTCCATGCATGTCAGGATTTAAAATGCATCCTCCTAATAGTGGGTAAGTCTGATACGGTGATGTTCCCCTGCTGTCACTGTCAAATTTCTTATGTAACCATTATGATCATCAACCACAAAACCCATGCACTCTGTGCAGGGATGTGGTTTAGTGCTGAAATCCTAACTGCCTGTGCCAACACCAAATCCCAAACCACTTTGCTTATGAGAAAAAATATGAACCCCAGGACAATGGCCACATTCCAATTTGAATACTTATACTGGTTGCCACAAATTTCTTCCATTCACCCCCTCATTTGTGTCATCTGAGATGTAGCTATTCAATTCACCCTACACATCACATTTCCACCCCCTAGAAGCAAAGGCTCTGCCAAAAAGGAGCTTCCCATGAGCAAAAGTGGCCATACATTTTAGAACAGAGGCCTAAAGGATGTGCAAGGAGAAACCAAAATCTTCAGATGCTGAATTTTTTCAAAGTAAAAAACAAATATTCTAAGAGTAATGTTAATATTTATTCTTATATATAATTAAAAGGAAAACTGTTAATGATGAAGAGAAAAATATTTTCAAATGAAATATTCTACAGACTCACAAAGCTCAGTGAGTGGCAACTGCATAGGACAGGTTCAAAAGAGGGATCTATTTTGTTACCCTGGTCGTGGACCCAAAGAGAATACTCTTGCCTTGGAAATGGAGCCTACAAGGTAGTCCCAGTGTTTTGGGAAAGTTAGCATGATTCTGTTTGTCCTCTGAAGAAATTAGGGTGTGAGAAGAGAAAGGTACCAAAGGAGGACAGGATATCTGAATCTGCAAATCCTGGCCGCGTACTTTTGGGAATGGATGGAAACTTTTCTGAGTTTGATTTTAATTGTCATTTTCAACTATCTAGTATCAACTTAGAATACCAGCTTTGGCAAAACATTTAATTAGCCTCTTTTGTGTCTCGCTAAGTGTTTTCATCCTTCCGGACATAAGCAAGTAGAGACATGGCTATGCTTTGAGCAATACATACATAATATTTCCAACAGTGACATTTTCATGTAGAATGTTGTGTCTTTGTGAAGCTGAGCAGCAAACCATATATAGTTAAATGGTTGGCTCAAGAAATGGAAACGTTAAGAGGAGTGGGCCTCCCAGGAGAGCCAGACAAGCATCTTGTTGCACATACCCTGTGCTCACTTAACAGCTATAAGAGTGGTAGCTGGAAATCCCTTATCAGAGGAGAGGAAGGTGGTGGAGATAGAAACAAGAAAACAAAGAGAATGGGCTCTAGGTGGAATGCCAGCGTTGGTACTGGAGTTTGCTCTTCCAGCTGTACTTAAAATCTCAGTAGTGATAAGAAATGTTGGATTTCTGTGTTTTCTTTGTTATGCTTCTTATGGGCTGAGACCCTTTGCCATTATTATTGATGGGTGTGGGGACAATTCTGCTTAATCACCGGTTCTCTGGATTTCCAGTCTGTCTACAGAGTTGTTCTTTTCCAGTGGTACTTCCGTAACAAAGAACCTGAGGCTTGTGGGCACTATAACGAATTCATTCTTGTATGCATATTTTTTTGGGAGGCAGCTAGAGCTGTTTTCCTCTCCCTGTTTACATACAAGGATGTTGTTACTTGGCAGATATATGTTGGAATGGTTGTTCCAGATTGCAAAGAGTTTCTGCACACCTGGATTATTTTCATTCCAAAAGGTCCAATTAAATAATATTGTGCTGCATTTGCATAATTATTCAGTTTAGCCATATGACAGAGGTTCCAATCTGAAACTTTAAATCAAAAAAAAAAAAATCTGTGTGTATGCCAATCAAGAATTTTATAATTATTGATCAGTTGGTCCTCTAGAGATGATTTGCTAATATACTGATAGAATAAATACAGAATCATTTAAGGAGGACTTGTTCAAAATGAGTATTTAAGAGAGGATGAGTCTTTATGTTAAGGGTGACTGCTCAACTTTTTGGGATAACAAACCTGAATGAAAATCTGGTAATAAACACTTCATGCTTTTTCCCAATAAAAATGTTTATCTAAATAAAATTTCGTGAAGATATTCAGATCTTGTCCATGGATCCCAAGTGAAATTTTTAAGAGGCCTGCATTACAAAAATAAGGCAAGAAGTAATATCTGTCAGAATGCCTCATAAACTCTAGAGTTATATATACTTATGAGGCAACTGCACAATAAAAGCAACAAAAAGGATTAATTCTCATTACTGCAATAACTTATGTTGTAGTTTGGCTCACTGGAATTTAATTCATTCGTTTACTATCTCTAGTTCCCTGAGTTGCTATAAAAGGCCATTATTAAGAGTTGAGTCTACATTTTGCCTTCAATGTGAAACATATTTTATTCTAATATAATGTGGCTAGATATTGTTAAGTTTGATATTCATCAGCACTGGTAAAATGAGCCCAAATTCAGGTGCAAATCTAATAGAGCTGACTGTTAATTAATGTGATCCAAACAACTTATCATTTCAGGCTTGCTTCTATTAGGAAAGATGTGTTATGGCTGTATGCTAATAGAAAAGTCTATTAGTTTCATGGACTCCAATTTCCTTTATCTATATTAGTCACTGGATGGTAGGTTTCTTCAAAGATTAATATTTTTCATTGTTTCTCTTTATGTTTAGGGAATTGGTTTAAAACCATAAAATTATGGAAATAGATTCAATGGATGTATTTGATATATTTTAATCTGATAGTTTCATATATTACTTGTAACCTAGGAGAATAAATCCATTTTCCTTTTAAAACTCAGTATCAGTGTCCATATGTGCAAATCAGCTAGTATTAATGTCAGCTATAGAAGGTTACTTCATGTCTTCACCTATTCTTGAGCCCCATTATAATGCTGTGATGAAAGCAGTAGATATTATTTACATCTTAAAGCAAGGTTTCTCAGCCTCACCATTACTGACATTTTGGATTGGATAATTCTCTGTTGTGAGGGAGGTCCTGTGCACCACTGCATCCCTGGCCTCTACCCTCTAGATGCCAATAGCACCTCCCCAGCTGTGACAATCAAAAATGTCTTCAGAATCACCAAATGTCTCCTAGGAGCAAAATGAGCCTCAGTTTAGAACCACTGATTTAAACTCCATTGCAGAGAAGTTAGGCGTCGGCTCAAGGTCATGGAGACACTGAGTAATACAGCCAGGGCTATAGCCCATGTCTCTGATATCTGGTTGTCCCCTCTTGACACGGTCTGCAATGCATCTTACAAGGTACTCCATACTGGGACTCCTTCAGTGTTTCTGTTGCACCATGAATAGCATTAACATAGCTAATACCATAATATCATTAATATATCTAGAAGTCAAAGTCCCTGTTAAATTCTAAAGTATTATTACATTTTCACATAAGCATGAAATGTATGAGAGAGAGAGACAGAGAGAAAGAATGCACTTTGAGATAAAAATCTGGGGAAAATCACAGAAGACACAAAAAACCTCAAGTAAAGTAAGCTGGAAACTAGAAGGTGAATCTGCAGCAGATTTCAAGTCCCCAGCTGGAGACTGGCTGCCTTTGGCGTCTTTCCAAAACACTCTATTAGCTGTTACAGTGCAATTTTGCCAGCAGCCAAATTACCAGTCTTTAGTCTCTAGTGAGTAGCAGATACAAACAAGGAAAATTCATCCTCAGTGTTTCTAAGAGTGGTAGGGCTATATACCTAACCAAAATAGCTTCATCCTCCAGACATATTAAGTGAAGGTGGAAAAACCCCACATTTGGCAAGATAAAATAAATAAATAAATAAATGAGACACAATGTCTAGGTCTTCAGAAACCTGGTGTTTAAGGAATCTGTGGCTATATCTTCAGTTCTCATGATTCCATGGGATTCCCATGTCTCTGGGAAGCCTGGACCATCCATGCACCTTAATCTAACCAGAGGAAGAGCTTTCCCACCTTGTGTGCACGAAACACCACAGCCTGACCCAGTGCTGCATCACTGTCCTATACATGACCAGTTCTCGTGGGAAGACACACGCTCACTAGCTCTTGAGTAATGAGAAGATTATGTAAAAGAGTAGAAGGTGTGCACATAAGTCTGCAGGTCTATTACACTTCAGAGAAAGCACGGAATTTCCTATCCCTTTGAACAAAATGACACAGCTGGTGGAAGTGCACGCATTATTCTCACAATGCTCTCTACATCCCCGAATTTCCCACTGAATCTAGACATTCCCCTCATTTATTTTTTCCTCACAGTTCTCTGGTGGTCTCTCGCGCTCTCTAATAGGACTGTCGACCCTTAAAGATCTCATTTCAACACTTCCCTGAAATGGACTGGAAACACCTAGGAGTTTACCTGCCAATTTAA
Organism: Camelus ferus; assembly: GCF_009834535.1. Lineage (NCBI taxonomy): Eukaryota > Metazoa > Chordata > Mammalia > Artiodactyla > Camelidae > Camelus > Camelus ferus. The sequence goes on along the minus strand of NC_045701.1, from coordinate 74,263,974 downwards.
TATTCGTGTCATCTAAAAAGAAAGTGAGCTTATTCAGCCTCCTTCCCATTTCATCAACCAGCGTGAAGGAAATGAAAGAGAGGACTGAAAATAGGTGGCTTGCAGCTATTAACAATGCACTGCACAAAGGAACACAGAAAGTTCACAAAGTTGCCTGAATAGTTAACTGAGCTAGTCTCCTTTAATGCATTAAACGGCTTAGGAGGCAGGCAATGAAACAAGGTGGTTTAGCCCATTAAGATCAAAAGGAGAGGTTACTTTGCCTGTGTCTATATTTACCTAAACTCTGGTAAATACAGAGCTTTTACGTAAAGTGGACAAGTAGACTAGTGGATTATGGGTGGATCTCTGTCACTAAATAGTAAACCAAGACTTTCTTTCCCTAGTTCCGGCCAGAGGCATCAGGCAAGGGTCTGCGAGGACTCTGAGCTCTATGGGCTGTCCCTAACTTCTGGACTCTCTAAAAGGTGACCTCTTCCTTTCGACCATGACGAGCCTCCTTTTCTAGTTGAGCACTTGCAGAAGGGAAAACAGTCACACACCAAGCTATTTGCTCTTACTCTCTTCTTTTATCATATAAGAGCCCTACATTTTAGGGTTTGCTGAGTATAATTCCAGAAATAAAAGTGCCTCCATTCTAAAATTAAAAGAGAAAAGCATTTGTTCATTTTGTTCATTACTCAGAGCCAAGGGAACATGACTTCCAAACCCACTTCCTGAGTCTGAATCCAAACTCTGGCCAGATAAAGGATTCTACATAAGTACAAAGCATCTTTTTTTTTCCCCACCATGAAATAGAACCAACTATTTCTAGATTCCAAACTTATTCTTTGCAAGCTTATTAAAGAGTCTCACAAAGTTACAATTAAAACACCACAGTCTTATATGTTCCCTGGAACTTCACTGACTTTAAAACGATGCAACTTCCCTGGACAAGTCATCCCAGAGGTGAATTGACAGTCATTTGTCTGGTAACAATGGCCTTCTCCATCCTGCCATGCCAGGGCATTGTCAAAGCAGCAGCCATGATGCTCAGCACATTTTTATAGTGTGAATGAACCTCATCACTAGTCTTTCAAATGGTCCAAGTGTGTTGCAGACAGATAAACAAGCCCTGCTTGGAGGAAGGGCCTGAATTGGAAACCACAGAGCATATCTTCTTCATTCAGAGTGTGTTGAATGAAGCAATGCATTGTAAATGAAATACAGTAAGTAGTGCTGTGGATACGCAGACACGTTCATTAAAAAAAAAAAAACAGTCATTGGATTCTGTGGACACGGTAGGCTGGGTGTGTAGATGACGCTGCTACCACAACTCAGCTCTATTCTACTGAAAAAGAAGCTTACAAGCAAGATCTCTCAAGGAAGGAAATTTCATAAAAGTCTATTATCCCATGGAACTAAATCTCTTTCCATATGTATGTATGTATGTATGTATGTATCTATCTATCTATCCACCCATCCATCCATCCATCCATCCATCCATCCATCCATCTATCTTCATTCAGGGGCTATTACTAAACTTTTGCAGCAGTACATATTTTGATCATTGTGTGGGCAATAAAATAATTCATTTATAACTGATTCAGGCTACCACTTATTGACCTTGATGGCTTCTGGCTCCTGACGCCATAAAATATGCTACGTCACTTAACAAACCTAAATGGTAATCAGCAGTAATCTTATAAAGTGCAACGGGTGGCAGAAGTGATAGATTTCTATAAGCAGCAGGTAAGCCATACAAGGGCAATGAAAGACAGGAAGAAAAACCACTGTTTCTTAATTGATAGAAGGAATATTTAAATTCTAACCCAGTGGTGGGATGCTGTCAGCAATCCAAAATGTGCCTGAGAAAACTCTGCTGGTAGGAACAGCCATTCTAAAATATTTTTCTAATTGTTTTCTTTAGGAAAATCGTATTTTTAAACAATAACAACAACAATAATAATAATAATAAATTATAATAAATACAGAATATAATGTATGTAAAAATATAAATTATTATTATTATTATTACTGACACAGCCTTAGTACAAAGCATTTTTCTTTTATTCTAATTGTAGAAGCACAGATTTTTATCATGGGGTATGTATTGATAAATCAGAGCATGTACAAACCATTCCCTGCAAAATCACTGATCACACTGGGAAATGATCAGCAACGTTAAAATTAAATATTTGACGACTTAACTGGTAATGACTGTAACGGTGAGGCAGCGGTGGGGAAGAAGGGATGTGTTTTCCCTAAAGTGCGGGATTGTGTAACTTACAAGTACATCGATATTTGATCTCTGCTTCCTGACTACCATCACCAACATGCAACTCTCGTCTCCAGCATAATCGCTTGAACATCTGTTACTTTAAAAAACTGCTGTGTGACTAATTCACTAATAGGCTCTGCTAGATGCGAGAGCACCTGGAATTCGTCTGCTGGCTTAGTGCTGTCATGTCCAAGTCGTATATGCTTGAAGAAATGATGCCCAGTCATGCAGCAAACTGTAAAGTGTCATCTAGGACTCGGAGAACCTGGAAATGGCTTTGATGATTCTTCCAGTCTAAGACACATATTCCTATCACCTTCTCTTTTATTGGTAGAAACTGAGGTACTAAAAAACAAAGACTGTCTTTTTTTTTTTCTCAAGTCAACTTCCCTCCAGTGAATGCATCATTTTACTTATTATATCTCCATTCTTCACAAAGCCCACTCACTCCCCACCAAGCGACAGTGCAGGGTCGCTAAGTTCACTCTCATCTCCATTCACACAAAGATGCAAAAGGACACCAAAGTCTATTTCTGTAAAAGTTCTTTCTTGTATACCTTGGACAAAATCCTGTGAGATAGTTGCCACTCACAAAAGACTCCCTCTCGGGGATGGCTGATTTTCCCCTCATGCCTAAAATCTACAGCAAGCTCAAATGCTCTTTCCTTCTTCTTTGCCCAGGTAGCTTCCACTTATCCCACATTCAGCTGAAATACCACTTCCTCAGAGAAGGTTTTGCTGCCCTGCATCTTACGTCCACATCTCTCACCCACTGCCTTGTCACATGCCCCACCATGACATGTGGTACCTGCCTTTACTTCATAGAACTCATCAAAATATTGATTGAGACACCATGTGATTAATTAATGGCAGTCTTCCCTGCTGGACTCACTAGAGGCCAAGCCTCTTTTTGCTCACTCCTGTATCCTCAGTGCCTCTCCGAGGGCCTAGGACAGCACTGGTGCTCAGTAAGTATTTGTTAAGTGAAAGCATCAAGGACAACGGGTCAGAAGTAGCCTTTGTTCATCAGTGCCCTCTAACAGACGACTAGGAGAGGAACCTCAGATTCTTCCTTGCTATGATTCTAGTTAAGTCTAAGAAAGGAAATCTGACTCCTGTGCGAAAGCACAGTCTATATCCTCCGACTTTCTCAGCAATCCATCCAGGAGGACCTGAAGAAATTTACTCACTTGTCCTGATCTGTGGCCAGCCCAAGTGTGGAAGTAAAACAATATAATATGTCAAGAAAGTGCATCCAAAATTTCCTAAGCATGACACCTAAATGCAGTATGTGACCCTGAACTGGACTCTGGACTGGAAAAAATAATTTTAAAGTCCATTATGCACATTGGTAAAATCTGAATGTGTATACTTTGGGTGAGATTTTGTATCAGGGTTACGTTTCTTAATTTTGATATTGTCCTCTGATTTTTTTCTTTGTTCTTGGGAAATACACACTGAATGGTTCAGGATAAAGGAAAGTATTCCTGTAACTGACTCTCAAATGGTTCAGGGAGAAATTTATCTATTTATACATATCTATCTAAATAGATAAGTGTATATTTATATATAGACACTCTCAAATGGCTCAGATATATGTGCATATATAAATATTTTAATATACATTCACATAGAGAGAGAGAGAGACAATGGTAAGCAAATGTGGCCAATGTTAACAATGAGTGAATCTGAGTAATGGGCATATGGGATTTCTATGTACTAATAGTACTACGTACTATTCTTGTACCTTTTCTCCAACTTTGAAATTGTTTGAAAATCAAAATTAAAAAAAAAAATCTCTGAGGAGGTAAGTATATGCATGTCTGTGCAATTTTATGTACATATGATACATAATCACAATCAATACATGCATATGCAGACTTTGGTCAGATTTCCACCATGATTTAAGTGCTACAGGATCTGTAACTCCCACATGGAGTTAATTTTACATCAAAAGAACCATCCATAAGTTACTGATCGATGCTTTAGTGCAGGTGTCTAAAGGTAAGAATATATATATATTTTAAATCTGGGTTGTTAGTTTTTTTGATCATGTTTTCCAGGGTCAGCATGATAGGAAAAAAAAAAATCAGTCCCAGACTACTCCTGTAACATCAAAACTATCCATCAAGTAGGTCAGTTTGGGATAAAATAGCAAAGAGGCACACTTGTGGAACCCCAACATAGGGCTTTAGAAAAGATAGTTTTCTTGTATTTATTTAATAAAAAAAAAACTAAGAGTGAAGCACTTTTCAGACTTCTCAGTTCCATCTATTGAGTAAGCATTGTGCCCCACGGGGCAGGAGGATGAAGGGAGGGAGGTACTGAAGGTGGTGTACCATTTAAAAATGGGGACCATCTGACTGGGACATTATGCGGAACACCAGAAACTGACACATTGTAACTGACTATACTTTAAATAAATAAAATAAAATAAAATAAAATAAAATAAAATAAAATAAAATAAAATAAAATAATAAAATAAAATAAAAATGGGGACCATCTCCAGTGGGTAAGATCTCACTAGGTCCAACATGGTGATGAAGTCTCTTTGAGGCACCACTCCTGAAAGATTCTGAAATGAAAATAGAACTATAGTGAAGGAAGTAGAGGAAAAAGTCAACGTGGACATGGCAGCTGATAAGGTGAACACCCGATTTATCAAGTTCAATCAGCATTTGTGCAGTGCCTGACCCAGAGAGAAGCCATAAGTAATGTGAAAACTGGAACTACTCTAAAAACATAATAAAAAATTATTTCACCAATCAGTATGATAAAGGAAGCTGTGTAATGGCATTTGGCAGTGGCTCCAGCACAGAACAATTCAGTAGACAAATGAAGTCATGAGGAGGGAAGGTCGTAAAGCAGATTCTGAAGGCGGCAAGTGAAAAGTGAAATCAGATTTTTTAATGACTACGAATACAAATGTTTGTCCCTTAGCAGCACTGCCTGAGTCTTTTCAAAACATGGCTTATAAGATCAGTGATAAGTTAAACATAGCCTCAATTTCCTATTTTGATCTTTTGCACTATATAGATGCTGTCAAAAGGAAAGATTCTTAGAAGCATAAAGCAAATTTTAAAAAATCCATTACATGTAAATTATAAAGTATTTTCTGCGTGATGATAGTCATAATTTTAACTATTTGATGCTTCTGATAATTCATGCACAGATAAATCAAAAGAGTGAAAAGATGTCCCAGGAAACAGAACAGAAATCAAAAAGTCTCAGCAAGCACTCTCATCTCTTAAATGTAAGTGTGAAAATCACTGCTAGCGCAGAAATTTCAAAGTGGCTGCTTTCATCTTTAAACAAGCCTGTTGTTTGAATAGATATGCTCCAGGCATCACATTTGGACCATTTGTTTTACCAGCTGTTTCTAAAAATACGTTCACGATGGAGACCTTTCCTGCCTGTCTCCAAAATTGCTTTTGTTGAGGGCTTTTCCTCGCTTGCACAAGGGAAAGGGTAGAGACATGCAAAACAACATCTGCTGAAAGATCCCACAGCTTCAGGGAAGGACTACATTCATAAGCTTCATGTGGAAAAAAAAAAAAAAAAACCCCACCAAAAACTCTCCGATAAGCTACAAAACTGGAGAAACTGCCACATTCTTTTGGATTAAAGGTAATCAAATGTTTTAATTCATTCCTACAATCCTTGGAGCATCAGTGACAGATGTTCCCTACATGGAAGAGGGTCTCAATTAATCTACAGCTGGCTTAATTTTCTGGACATCCTATCAAGGGAGAGAGGGAAGAAGAAGAGGGAGGCAGAGAGGAATGAAAGTTTTCATGGAACTGCATTCTTCCATCCATTTGTTACTTCTAACCAGCAGATGTACAGATGAGGGGTGGTCAAGTGGCGAGGATGTACAGGGCATCTGGGGTGGGATTAAAGAACCAATCATATTCCCAAGTGTCTGTTGAAAGTCTCTTCTTGTCCCATCTGTATTTTTCATTTCCAAGCACAGATTTTATACTTTCTGGTAATGGGTCATTTGCAGGCTACCTCGTGCCTACTGCTGCTATACGGCCACCTGGTGTGTCCATGGACCATTTGTCAGTTGACGAACAGGACTGACCCCAGGGAACTGATGTGTGCTGAGCCATACAGAGTCCTACATATTATCTTCACCATTATCTCTGAGTCCCTCCAGAAGCTTTCCTTGCAGGGCTTTAAATCAGTGACAATTCAAATTCATGGGAAAGACAGTATTTTTTCAAATTACTAGTCTGGCAGAGTTTCTATATGGAAATATTCACAAGAGTTCCCTTGTTGGCCTCCTAATACCATCTTTTACATATATATATATATACATATATACACACACACACACACACACACACACACACACACACACATATATCTCCTTTCTTTCTGATTACAAATGTAACATGTACTCAACTCAGAAATTTTGGAGTATAAATAACAAAATAAAAATCACCCAATGGCCAGCACTTAATGATAATCACTGTTAAGGCTGCTACTAATAATATAATCCTTATACCAGATTCAAGACATCAAACCTCTGATTTCCAATAAGCACTCAATAAACTTGGTGTTCCACCTTATTAGGCTAAATTAAGTATAATATATTCAATATTTTGATAATAAATTTCATGAAGCAAGAGGTTATTGGTATAGATACCCAAGAGACAGAGAAGGTAGGAGGAGATGTGAACTATGGAGACAAATTCAGTAACTGCCTTTTAGTACAGGTCACAGCCTTCCTCTTGGCTGGGAATTCAGGTTTTGACCTTCTCTTGACACAAAGATGGATTATATTAGCTCAAATATAGGCTCATTCAGCTCTCCAACACAGTTCTCTGTACTTTGCAATAAGGCTTAAGCTGAGAAAAAAAATTCTAGATTTAGATTCAAGTCCTTAGAGATTTTGATCTTTCTTTAAGTTTATTTATGTTTGTAAACTGATTTTAGCTTTCTAATAACATTTATTCTGGAATTTTTTTTTGAAATCTCTCATTCTGTTTTGTGCCTTTAATCTATTTCTTTGTACTGAGATTCAAAAATGATCTTATACTTAATATCTAAGTGACCTATGCCCAGGATACTGGGGCCTGAGTAAAATAAATGGCTTGGTTTGAAGATCATTTAGTTTATAATCAAATTTTAGACTTAGAAAGGTCTTCAGTCTTCAAAGTCTACTAAATCTGGTTGTGGCAACATAGATAACACTTTAAATCTCTTTATAAAGTTTTCTGGTTTTGGGATATTGGTTTATTTGTTTTCACAGACCAGTAAAATGTCAAAGAAGAATCTGTCAGGAACGATTAACATACAGTCGCCAACTTTTATTTTGCTAAGTAAAGATGTTACAAATAGTAACAAAACACTATTTTTGTAAAAGACATTGATTTTAACCATCAACTCCCCCCCCAAAACCCACAAGATATAATCTCAGAATATAGGGCAGTTCTGTAAATTTACCTTTGTGGAAACTCACTGTATCGTCCCTAAGTTTCTCATTTCACTATGGATGGGTGAATGTTTTGGCATAGCTTGACACTAGTTTTGCACTTGAACTTGGGAATCACTGCTCTAGTTTGCCCACTAACCTGTCCTCAGTGTAGGAAGGTGATACCACCGACTGCATTGCTAGAGCAGACAATTGTTGAGTGAGTCTATACCACTAGCCACTTCCAGGCCCCATGAATTGCTTCACCATGGTGGTTCCTCCAGTGATCAACAACAGAATGGAGAGTTGTCGGTATGACCCCTAAATGGGTCAATAATATACTGCCTTGTGTGGCAACAATGTGGGAAGAAGATGACTGCATTTTCACACATTTCCTATAAATTTTCTGTTGGCTATGATCTCAGTTTAAAATAAAAATCTTTATTTAGGCTTTGAAAAAAAAAGAAAAAACTTGATACACAGTATCAGTGAAATAGCCTGGATTATGGATTTAGGACACCCGGGACTTACTTTCCATCTCTAATAGAAACTAGTTCAGTGACCTTGAACAAATCAATTTACCTATGTAGGTTTTAGTTTTGTCACTGAAAACAAAACCACTACAATGAACTCTAAAGTTCTTCAAGTCTTAAGAGTTATGTAAACTTGAAGATTATAATAAAAAAGAAATGCAAAAAAAGGTCTTTAGCTTTGGGGGAGCTTAAAAGAGAAATTGCTATGTTTGATTTGATGCTCAAGGTCACCAAGTGGTATCTTGAAACCAGAAATCTTAGGGTAAAATTCTTCAAATTTTATGAAGGAGTTAGATTGAAAGGGATTTTAAAAAATAAAATTAAAAACACTGTATGTCTCGTTGTTGTATCTTGCTCATTGTTGCAACAACGATTTTGCAATTGTTGTAGTCAATTCATTGTTGACTTTCAGAGGGTCTGTTTTTATTTTAATATTTTAAAAATATTTAATTTGAGTGCTGTTAAATGAGGGCATGTTCTGCCTAGCTGACGAATTCTCGCTACGGCAGATCTGGTCTATTTCATCATTTCATATGACGCAGCTGACCCCTGGAGACTGAGTTTGCCCGTTTGTTTTTATAGGGAAAGCTAGTAATGACTAAATGTAAGTAAACAAAGAAATAACAAGCAAACCAGCAAGTAAATGAACAAGTAAATAAACCAACCACATAGTAAAATACCTGGTAACTGCAAGCATAATAGGAGAAAAAGAAGTTGACTTTACTGCCTTTTGCTATGCCTCTATCAGGTCATCAATAGTGTTTAACGCACCCTTGTTTTACTCGTTTTCTGTAATTCCTCTGATCTCAGATGCTTATTAAAACACGAATTTCACATTATGTTGTTTTAAAAGCCAACCTACGTACCTTCTGTCCCCAAAGTCCCTCCTAATATCTCTTTTTCTTGAGTCCTGTCTTATCTCTTCATTTCGCTTTTTGCTTTCTTTTTAAGCCGTAGTTCAGAACCTTACAACTCCAGGCACAATACCACACCGAGAGATCTTACTAATGGAGAAAGCTCATAATGTTATCATTTAGCATCCTGGCTTTCAAAAATTCACCTTATGCTCCTTCTGGGGTTAGGATACATGAGGATCTGGCTTCATCGTTTACTCGATGTTCTTCATATATGAGTCTTTTGTATTTCTTCCCCATGGATTTCTAACGTTAATGATGCTAAAGGGATTAAACATTAATTTACGGAATCAAATCTTTAAGTAACAAACAGCACCTCTGCAGTAATACTAAATGTGGCTTTGTACCTGTATTTTCATAGCCTGCTCCTGTCTAATCTGTGGCCAGGTGGTGGAACACATTCTTCTCATCAGGATATTGGATCCTCCTTCCTGCACCCTACCGTAAATTCCGCTGTCTCTGACATTCAGAGGACTAGGATATAAATAAATGCTTTTGCCTGCAGTGCAGGACTGAGTCCTAGATATTGTGTCCCCTCAATTCTGTCCTCCCCATTCACTGCCTGTGTCACCAAGAATGTTTTTTCTCACTTACCACACAAAGTTTATAAAGCCATGAATCAAAAAGTACAGGGAAAGAAGAGGTGCTCAGCAGGTTGCAAATATCATATCTCAGTCATCTAGACATTTGTCAGCTCAATAACCCACAGCCAAGGTTTGGGGAAGAATTACTGGGATGTGACACAGTATGTGGGCTCGAGTTCAAAGAAGCTACTGCCAAAGAGGTCTGAAAGCCAAGGAGAGCGCAGCCCACGCCCCAGCTGCGGCACAGAGTGCAAAAGACAGATTTGCAAAGGAAGGGCAAAAAATCAAGCACTTACAAAAAAGGTAGTGTACATGGTGGCTGGAGGGGACTCTGATTTTGTACTTTTGCTTGGTTTCCATCATGTCATATATGAGCTAATGACACAGTCAAAACAATGGTGAGAAATGAGCTTTCAATGTCCTTCCATATCCCATGTGGTCTCATGTGCTTAGTGGGGGACTCAACAAATGTTCCTTAAGCTGGACTATAAAATGGGCAAGAAGGATTTGTCTATTAAAAAAGAAAAAGACAACACATTTGTACCAGATTTCTCTAGATCAGGGGGCAGCAACCTACCAAATCCAGCTTGATGTCTGCTTTTAAAAAATCAAGTTTTATTGAAACACAGCCACAGTCACTCATTTACATACTGTCCATGGCTGCCTTGGCACACGACAACGGGGCTGAGTAGTTATGACGGGGACCCTGAGCTTCTCAAAGTTAAACTTTTTACTCTCTGGCCTTTTACAGAAAAAAAAAAAGTTTGCTGGCCTTTACTCTGGGTGATTAATCTGACAAATTTGAACAGTTAGCCATGTAACATTGCCAATTCTCATGATCTTTCAGTAAAAACAAAGTCTCTGCTTCAGAGCCAGGATGGACCCGGAGCTTGACAATACAAAGTCCCCAAGCATTTTGCACTGGACGGAGTTTCCAGTTTGGACTTCAGGACAGGTCAGGACTGATGTACCGTGTAATGAAATCCTCAGATGCTTGGGCAAGTTATGCTTTCCTTGGAAAGATTCTAATAAAAGCAAATACAGCTTTTAAAAGGTGCTTTCTATTTCATTGTGAATTTCAGTCCTTAACAACTCCTTTTAAGACTCTTCTCTTGCATAGAGAATTCTAGGGCCGAAGAAAGGTTTGGGGTTTTTGTTGTTGTGGTTGTGGTGGTGGTGGTTGTTTTAATGGAGGTACTGGAGTTTGAACCCAGGACCTTGTGCATGCTAAACATGCACTCTATCACTGAGCTATGCCTACCCTCTTCGGTTTGTTTTTAATTTTTCCTATCTTTTCTTTTTTATAGTTTGAGACCCATAATGTGAGGAAGCGAGGAAAATGAAAGAGAAGATAAACAAATGGGTATGAATTTAAGAAATGTCAAAAGCACACAGATGTCTGAAAGGGGCTAAGGTAAGAACTACACCCTCCCAGATCCATGTTTACTTATTTTGTTGCTTTCTATGACCTGTAACATCTAAAATACTGTGTTCTGAATAATTATTGCTGAAATAAAGAAAATTCAGCATCTTACCAGAGCTCTCATGAAGAGCCTCTATTCTCAGAACCCTAGTATCAGTTAGAGGTGGCTGTCACCTAACCATATGTTCTAAAAAGATCTGCTGATAAGCACGAGCTAGAAGCCCCTGCTGTACAATTACTACACAGGTGGCATCAGGAGGGGCAAGCCTCCCATAAGTGCTGGTATTTATCCTGAATACTGAGGCCATTCCACCTCGCAGGAAGCCAGGGTAAGTCTTTTCCATCACAGCTGTTTGGATAAATCATAACTAAATAATTTTATAACCCCTATCAACTAAGGTTTTCAAAGCCTTTGAGATACACAGTAATTCATTCATTGAGCAAGTATTTCCTGAACACTTAATATACTCAATACACAAAACTTCTTTCATTATTATCAAAGAGGCAGGTAGCTGTTTATATATACATGGGTCAATGGAAAAATACTACATAACGAGACAGTATAATGTACTGATTCATGTGTGGACTCAGGGCCCAGCTGGCTTGGGTTCAAATCCCATTTCTTCTACTTCCTTGCTGTGTGACCTTGGGACAATGTTTAGCTCCTCTGTGCCTCAGTTTGCTTCTCTGAAGCACATGGAGATGGAGATGGAGATGATAATAAGAGCCCCTTACAGGATTACTATGAAGAAAGAAGTTAAAAACGTAACTTGAGACTATCCCTGCCAATAATAAGTGCTCAATAAATATTTACCGAATGAAAGAACAAAGATGCAAAAGTGGCAAACTTATAAATGGAGGTCTAGCAATCACTTCATGGGGCTTTATTCAATATTATGCATGCTGTCACTGAAAGTTGACCACAGGGACACCTAAACCTGACACACCAAATGAAGTCAAATATTGCAGTAACAGCAACTCAATCAGAGACTCTTGTCAAAACAGAAGGGCTGAAAGTTCCTCACTTTTCTATTTCAATTCCCAGATTTCTCAAACTCTTCCACAAAGCAACGATTCAGAATCTAACAGGAAAATGATATTTTTAAGCTGCAGTCATTTTCTGCAATACAGTGGTTCTCCTGCTGCTTTAAGTGATAACATACTAGTTTACTTCATGAGAAAATGTGGAAGTAAAGGGCACTGATAATATTTCACTGTGAGGTTGGTTAATTAACATGCATCAGGTACTCTAAATAAAGTTCATTATATTTTTAAAAGTTACAAAAACATAACAACTAAGTAATGGAATCATGCTGGAGATTATAATTATATGCTAAGAAATGTATATCTTAACAGACTTTCCAAAGCTCGAGAAACAAAATTTGGAAACCGAAGGAATATCCTGTTCATCTTCAGTGTTACTAAGGGAGGAATTTTTGGCAACTCTATTTTGAGGAAACAAAATTAGTCAAAGCTCCACAAATGAGCATGTCATAGTTCCAAAATTTAGTGCTTTAATAAGTGTTTAAGCCTGATCCTCTATGCACACTGCAATAGAAATGAGGTAATCATTTTCAAACAGATTCGAGTTTGAATCTTACCTCTGCTACTATGTGCAGGACTATGACCTTGGAAAAGCAAACTTTTTGAGTCCTGATTTTCTCAATTGTAAGATGGTCACAATAGTTTCTACGCCGTAAGAGCTGACAAAGAGATTTAAATAAAATCCCATGTTTGAATGCACCCAGCACAGCATGGAACCCGGGCCAGAGATCTGCTTGAGCCAGCTTATGACAGCTGACTGCTACACTTTCAGGAATTTTGCAAGTCAGTTGTTAAATACAGCTGTTATCAAATATAAATATATGTACATAATTATCAAATACATTATATTAAAAACAAAGGTAGTAAAAACTTAAAGCGCATTACTCTCTAATTGTTTTGTTACATTTTACTTCTATCTGTACTCTTGAGGTCACTGATCTCTCCAGCACCTGCATGGTGAAAATACTATGTAATCACGTGCTCATGAGCTGTACTTCCCAGTTCTGAGTTTGACGTTGTCAGATTTGTGACAGTATTGAAATCAGCCACAGTGAGGATATTTTATACTACAGAGATTGTCAAATGCTACAAATTAGGGCTGTGTGTGTGCCTGTGTGTGTGCTGGTTCTTAACATTCATCACCAAGTTGCTTCACCTGCCTCACCAGGGATCTCCCTCCCTGCATCCTTCCCTCCTCCCCGCCTTAACTTGCCCTCTCTCTTTCTCCTTCCCTTTTTTCCCTTCTTTCCTTCATGAGAAAGTTCTCAGTCCACAGAGCCCACACATTTCCTCTTTCTTTGTCCTTTCCTTCTACCCTGAAGAACAGCAAAGAGCAACACTGATGTGACTAAAACATCTCATCATAAAACCATCTGCCTTGAAACACTTTCTCTTCTCCAAGTTAAAAATATGGACTTTTAAAATCTTAAGATCTGGTTTGAAAATCATTAATGTATCCATTTATTTTGTACCTATTTTTTACTCTCTTGTTCAACCGTTATGAATAAGGAGGTTGAAGTTGTTACAGAGATTCATTTTCGTACAATTAGTATCCGACAAACCAAATCATTCCAAGTTACGAGCAAACTTCCTGGATAGTCACCAGTATAATCCAGCATCTGTGTAATTAACTAGCCGCTTTCTTCTACCTCTCTCTCAAGAAATTCAGACTCTATTCTCAGAACTAACACTATTGTGTATGTCATATTCTTTGGAAAGAGCATATAAAGACTTTAAGTCAAAGTAGAAGTGTTGGCTCTCTATGTTGCTTCCATGAGTTAAAAAATAAAATAAAATATATATCATTTGACTCAGAAAGATCAAAAGATAATCTTACCTTGAAATATGCATGAGGTAGAAACAGTGAGTTTAAAATCTTTTTTTTTTCTTTCTTTCTCTCAGATGCCTTGCCAAATACATTTATATTTCAGGTTAAAATACATAAATAAAATTGATAATAAAACACATTCAAATTTCCACAAATTCCTCACCAATTCAGGAACAGACACAGCTCTATATAAAAGAAATGATGGTAGTCCTCACTAACATTTTCGGAAAAAAATTTCTCTTGATCCTTTCCTGAAGAAAACGTTTAACTAGAAGATTGATAATTTATGGGAAAACTCCTTGGAAATTAGCTCATACGTGAAATCCCTTTAACAGTCAGCCCATTTAATCACGCTAAAGAATTCAACAAGGGTTTCTTGTTGCTGTCAATCAGGTGGTTGTTTAGCTACTATCATTAGTAGCTTCCCACTGTAAGTTTTGCCTCCTTAGGCAGGTAAAAAGTGCCACTTATGACTTCCAGATGCAAACCACAGTTATCAGCCTTACAATTCGACTGAAAATTTGTTTTGCTTCTTTGTGAAGTTCCCTAGGGGTAAGGTTAACAGTAGAAACAACAGGGGGGTGGGAAATAAAGGGAGAGGCTTTCAAACCACAGATTACAAACAGAGAACAGAATCACAGAACGACACCACGACAGTGGACTCCAAGACAAGATGGCAAGACAGATGTGCCGGACGAGATACATGCTTGACGGCTGTGCCGAGGAAAGCAAGTACAGGAACAAAACCACACAGAGAGCTGGGAGAGCAGCTCTCGGGGCTGCTGTGACCCAGTGGAAATAATCATACAAATGGCAACCCATGAAATTATAACTACAAAGGAAAGTTACCCCCACAACTCAAACACTGGACTTGCTGGGTTAGCCTGGATGTGTCACTTGGATGAAACATAAGATGGCGTCATTACAGCCCATGCACTGGTGATGGAGGCCATGGTTAGCTGGTTAGCTACAGAGCTGTCACTGCATGCCACACAATGATCCCGGGCTTGTCCAGAAATAAAAGATACAACAAATAGTCTACATCTGCAATAAAATTCTTTTTATGCCATCTGAAATTTGGGGAGAGGAATGTGTTTCTCTGTCCTTTCTGCAAGTTTTTCTTTTATTATTTTTTTTTTTTTCTGGCTCATTTTTCCTTTTCTCAATGAATGATACTGTCAAAAAGGGGAGAGTAAAGGCTAGTGGCCTGTGCAGATATAAGGAAAAATAAAAAGGGAAAAGGAAGGAAATCAAAAGAAAAAATATATAGGAGGAAGAAGAGGAAAACAATGTATTTCATTCTTTTGTACACAACTTTCTTGGATTTCGTTGGGGTTTGTTTTGTTTTGAGCATAAGTACTGGAGGGGTACGCTGAAGGGGGGAAATTCGAGATTAGGATGGCAAGAAAAGATTTTGTTGCCTTGGTTGATTTGTATATTTATATATCTCTCAGTATTTAAAAAAAATGACTCATAAAAATATAGCAATGAGTTAAAAATAGCCATAATGACCAAAATACTAAATATAAATCAAAACAAAATAAAGTAAATTCAACCACCAAAAATTCATGCGGCACAAGATGAGGTGAAATGACAGAAAATGTTCTTCAAATATATACAAAGTATATATCTATTTATATATATACACAGGAATGTGCATATATGGATAGATATATCTGTATAATTTTTTCTCTCCACCCCTCCCAAGGATAATTGAATTATGAAGTCATCATTATAATTATGATAAAAAAGAAAACAAAACCTAAAGAAAAATTAACATGCTTTTTCCGCCAAGTTAAAACAGTATCATGCACGTCTATGTTGGCTGATGTAAGAATGATGGTGTGAATTTCTGTGTAAACACATGGCTGATGGCAGGGGCTGTTGTTAATCTCTGTTTACATTAGTATCATTTATACTGTGTCTACATATATATGGAATGATAAGCACTATATATTTAGCATACACACATACATAAATATATATATATACACACAGTATATGTACTGGGGCTTATTGGAGAAAAAATACAGAACAAAAAGAATGAAAGAAAACCCACAAAAACCTCTCTTTTAAAACCCAATCCCTCTTTATTAATTTTTCAGGGGAGGGGGGGACTTGCTTAATGATTTCATTAAGCTCACTCCTTATCAACTGCTTGCATTGGCATTTGAAATCAGGAAGTTCTCATGAGTCTGGCTTAAAATTCTCTCTTCAGCCTGCCCATCCTTAACCTATTACCTAAGAAGGCTTGTCCCTAGACCATACTGTACAGGAGGAGTTCAAAGAAAAGCTTCTTACTCGACTGTACTAATTTTTCCATCATAACAAATCAGAAATTCTGTGCCCTCGGCCTAAGACATAGAAGAATGGCCTTTGGGGTTAATTGATTCTGCACTGGTTGGCGTCATGTTCTGTGATTTTTCTTGCCTGTATCTTGGATGAGGTATGCTAATTGCTGAATTAGAGACCTCGCCTTCAAGTTCTGAGAATATTCTAGACATTTCCATTGCTGTCTACATGGTTTCTTCCCTTCTTACCCCTCCTTTCCTTTGATTCCCTTTATTTTTGAATCTGTTTTCCCTAATAGACTGTGAACTCCAGGAAGGAGTCTTATCTTGTTTTTATTTTCTGAACACCTGCTCTAGTGTCTACATATAGTAGGCACTAAAAATTGTTGCATAAATAAATGATTTATTATACTTTCAAATAGAAGTATATATACTTACACATCGATCTTACTGATACCCTCTCCTTCCCAACATAACCAAAAAATCTTGGGTAATGGAGATGGATAATTTTGGGGTTTTTTTTTTTCATTTTTATCATTTTTGTTACTAGGTTTATTGTTTCTGCTACAAAATCTATGATAATGATCAATCCATGAACATGTGTTATGCATGTCATGACTGTACTATTCATTGTCTAATAGCCATTTGGTAGACTTTTCTATACTTATATTTCTATTCTTAGTGTAATTTTCAAAGCATTTTATCATTAGGGATTTAAAGGGCATATATTTGCTCTGATTGCTTAAAAATTAGCTTGGGTTGGGGTGGAATTGAGTTATAAAAAAGTGATGCAGCCTATTACTGAGTGGGTTAATGAATGAAAACAGAAATTATAGCATTAAATTGGGAAGCTTATGCACTTATGAATGTATTCTATTAATTTATAAATCACTGAAGGAAATTCAAAAATTGGAAGGATTCAGCCTAGATCTAAATATGTGACTAGCCATTTGCTTTGTGTACATTATACATATATTGTAACTCAAATGTAAACATTACTAATGCCCACAGCCAATAATGATTAATTATATTCATGAAGTTCACATGTATTTATATCTATTTATATTCTTCTTTCCAAAGCTAACACATTTTTCAGATTAGTTCTATTATACCTTTATTCGAAGTGGTTTTAAGTGGACCTAAAAATTTAAGGTGACTTCCGGACACTGTGATACTCAGATACTCCTATGGCATTTAATTCAGGCATTTACTATTCTATTATACACTGACTAGCTACTTGATTGATGGTATTTAAACATGATTCTATTTACCAATCATGAGATTCCATACAGAAAAAGCTTTCTAAAATTAAATAAAAATCAATTTCTTTCTAATAAAAATATATAAGTTATTAACTCTTCAAGTTTGCTGGAGACACTAATGACAAAATGCATTTCAATAAACTCTTAATATTACCAACATCAAATTTAAGGTCGATAATCACATTTATTATTTTTCATCTATGGATTCTTGAAAATAAGGTTATTTCTCCTTATCCTTCATTAGAAAATTATTATTGCCTTAACATTTCAGCTTCATTTTCCACAATGTTCCAGCAAGTAAGAACTCTAAGAATTTGGTGAGCTTTTAACAACTCAGTGCCAGATTTTCATATTATAAACACTTTACTGAGGCATCTCAAACTGATGAAGATTAAGAACCCAGTTTCACCTGGAGAACACAAATACGGATATGCTCTTCCCATTTGGGATGTTTTGCCAAATTTAAATTTTACCCACAATGGGTTGTGTATTACAGTGTGACTAAACAATGAGAAATAATGTAGCGAATGATACCAAATGCAAATGTGAGGACTGTTGATTTGAGAAGTAAAAGTACATCTGAGAACCACTCTGGGAATAGTAATTATTTTCTGATCTCCAATTACTGCCGTCAGTTTAAACATCTCCAACCAGAGTGGAAGGCGTTTAATACAGTCCTACCCATAGATAGATGTGTTTCATTTTTACTTCCTTTTCTTGTCTGCCCTCTCGTGGAAGTGCTGTCCTTTGAGATTTGATCAAAGGACATTTAACAAAAGTGGAGGCAAAAAAATCTGACTAATTGATAACCAGAAAAATGTATCCCTGGATAATGGCTGGATGAATCAATATAGTTATTAATTATTGTCATGCCCACTTCTCAGCTGTAAAAGCATTTAATTTTTTTTTTCCTCTGCTCTGTGACCCCTGCCCCCAGGATTTTTAGAATCTTAAGACCATAAAATATATAAAATTCAGAGAGTTGATACTTTCTAATTATACAAAAGCGAATCTAACAATACATTAGTTTTATTTCTAAAGGTGGAAGCACTGGGCATAGGAGTGGGAGAAGGAGAGAGATGAAATGAAAAATGAATTTCACCATGTTATCTATATTTCAGAATTCATGTTTACATTTTAGATCACAAAGATGAACTTTCCAAAGATCTTAACTTTTATTTGACTTCTATAATCTCATGAGGAACTCTCATTTCCTAGTGGTTATTTGAATCCTCTCCAGTTTGTCTATTTGTTGTTGTTGTTGAATCCAAAGAGGTAAGAAGGACAATGAAATAGGAGTTTACTGTACGACTTACTATCAATAGAGGTGAATTGGAAAGAAAAGAGTTTATATGCAAAGACACTCATCTAAAATATAGACACCAATTTTCTTTGGAGGGAACACACAATCAATGTTTACAAATTAGGAAAGTTAAAATCCTAACCCACAAATTTAGGTACTTGGATAGTTTATTCAAATATTCTTCTGAATATTTCCATTTGATATAGATGGCTTCATTATGATTTTATAGTTTACAATTTCAGTTCTGGGTTCTCAAAGCAAATGTTCAGAAAATGCAATTTTACCTCAACTCACTATAACATGATGTAGTTCCCAGGAAAAGAAGGCATAGGAAAAGTGAAGAATTAACTTTGCTGAAGAAAAGAGGATTTTATTAGGGCGATACTTACTTGTATGAAATCATATATTTTAAACAATTCAACAGGCTTTATTTAGCTGTTTAAAGGCGGATGAAGTGAGAGGCATGAAAAAATCTCCAATTTTAATTTAAGATTGCGAGGTATTTTGAGAGTCATACAAATTCAGTCAACAAATACAAATTGAGCTTTCACTCCGTGCTTTGGTCTCATGATTTACGATTTTTCCCCACTCATTTACATATTTTCCAGCAAAAATATACAGAGAAAAATTGAGATCTATTGGGTTTACAGGGTTCCTAAACTATCATCAACCAACCTCCAAAAAAATTTAAGTTGTCCCTAAACATGATACGACTAAGCTCCATTGAATGAGGGTAATCTCTAAATGTTGAAGTGGTTTGTGGTTTGAAGGCATTTGCTTACATCTGACTCAAAACCAGCAGCTTTGAAACCCATTTTGATTTAAAGAAAATCAAGTAAGAAAAATAATTTCATTTAAAATTTGATATCCAAATGAAAACAAAAGTTGCTGAATATAACATACTAAACTGCCCAAATATAAGAAAAGGAAGACCTTCTAGTTGACCTAAGTTAGTTAGGAAAGAATCTGTAGAAATTAAATGCCTTTTGAACTGACACAGCTAGAAAAATCCTAAGTTTGCTAGCAAAGTGAAAGAGGATAAGGTAATTTCAAGTATGACAGAACAAGATTAGCCAAATTTAGCATATTTTCAGCAAACACCATGCCTGGAAAAGAGTAAAACTGTAGAAACTGAGGCAGTGAATTTGGATATTCAAGATCAGAATTTTGCTCTCAATATTCACAAAGAATCTCAGGATTAACAGTTTATGCCAAAGTCATGTAAATGTCACCACCGTCCGTGGCTGCCTGGGCAATGGAAGACTTTAGGTTCTGCAAAAACCTAGCCCCAGAAATAACTGACTTAAATGTTTCTGATTTTTAATCTGTGGTATTTTTTGGAAAATCTGAGGGCTATAGAGAAATGTCTCATATAATGCAAAAAAGGACCTGACAGCTCTGTGCCTGTAATCTTCATCAGTATCAATCAGGTCTCCAGGGTAAAACCTCTGTGTCAATAGGAATGTCTATCTCCTTCCTGCATTAAATAAGCCTCCGAATCACTTCCCAGGAATACTTTATGGAGTAAATTTAGAGAGAAGAAACGCTCATCCTTCAAATGCAATGAGTTAAACAATCCCAGGCAGAGGGGATCAATGCCAGTCTCTCAGAGCTACATTACCTCCTTCGGGGTGGGCACTCCGTCACCTGCTTTATTTATATATTCCCTCCCACACTCCCTTGCATAACCCAGCAGCTTATTTTAAAAACTTCTTTTATTCCCCCACCTGGGGGCACATGTAATTGCATTACTCAAGAAATGCCAGCATTGGACTTCTGTCCTCTGCTTTGGAATCGGATGAAATACCTGTGCAGCCACTAAAAAGCAAACGGACTTAGTTTGGAGCCATTCAAGTTGGGGCCTGTCCATGTCCAATACCAAATGGTAACGTATGCCCACGACCTGGGGAGCTGCAGAACTTGGGAATCTGAGATTTGGCAGAGCTCTGTCTTTGTATGGAGGTTGCTGTGGAGGTGACTGCATGTGGGAGAGGGGAGGTAGTCCGAGAAGGCAGTGGTAATAATTCAGAGTGATCAAGCCTAGAGTTTCATACGAAGACTTAACAAATCTAAAGATTTGATAAACATGATTACATATATGCAGATGTCACTGCTATGAATGCAGGAAAACCAGAGAAAGGATAAACAGATAATCCAAACTGAACTCTAGGTATCTTAAATTACTGGTCACAAAATTAGTTAATTTAACATGTCTTGGGGATCATGCCATATTCATATCTGAATCCTTAATATCGAACACACACCCAACATACACAGCTGACCCTCAAAAAAATATTTGTTGAACTGAATTCTGTTGGAGAGGTAATTTAGATGTAGTAAAGCTCCATATTCTATTTTCCAGCAGGTCTGTTATGTAAATAAACTAGTAGAATAGGATGGACTCAAATCTAGAGATACACTGTGTCCTGCCTGAGTGCTCAGAAATATATCCTGAATGAATGAATAGATGAATTAATTAATGAATGAAAATTTGGTTCCCACATTCTGGTATGGACTGGCCATATCTTCTTCCCTAGAGAGGTAAAACCTTACTTGGTACATTGAGATTATTACCCAATGATCTGAAAATATCTGACCAACTGGGTCACAGTTACTTTCCTCCCACACAACTGAGCTTCCAAAGGAACAACTCACACTCCAGACTGGAAAGGTCCTACATATTTCTGGTCTGTCCCTACGTGATTCTGAGTATGGGAACCCATAGAACTTCCTGGATCCAAAGCCACTTGCAAGACACCAAGCAGTCAGACTTCCACAAAATCTGAAAATTATAAATCATTTCAGGGTAACAAATGGAAGATTTTTACTTTTGTTAAACTAATATATCTTTCACGAATCTTAAATGTCTCTGGAGTTAACAAAATAAAATGTTTAAGGGTTCTCCTTTTTTTTTTTAAGAAAAGGAAAAAAAAATTAAAGCAACCCCCCAAAAAAATCAACTAGAAAATGCTATTTATTTCTCTTTGCCTTTGCAGAAATAAGATCCTAACCCAGCTCCAACTTCTAACTCTGTTATACATACACAGAAATTCGATGATATCTGTTCTCATATATATAAATAAATATTTAACTTAGAGCAAGTCTCAAAACAGACGACTTGGGAAAGTTGATAGGAAATAATCAGGGACTACAATTGCCTGCTGGACATTATATCATATATAGCTCACTATAAAGAAAGGCCATAAAACATCAAAATGTATCTGGGTGCAAATGGGGAACACACTGAAGCTCCTAATTGCCAAAGTCCTCTCAACTTCAGCACAGTAGACACATTTTGAAGCATCTCAGCCGTTGACATGGCATGGTTCTGTACTAATTTTGTGTTTACTATGCTATATTGCTGCACAAATTCTCTAAACACACAACGAACAAAATTAGTATAAATATAATACCATGTTAACCGCTGTTGAAATCCCATGGAAAATGGTTCTGTTTTGTTTTGGTTGTTTGGTTTTCTTTTGTTTGCCACTTAGAGTCAGAACAATGAATGAGGTTTAAATTATCTTTACGGCTCCACTTTGGCTTTCTGGTTTTTTAAAATGTCATTCCAATATAGAAATCTTCATGCCCCCGCCTCTGTTAAATTCATAGCTGCCACTGGCCACTATACATTTGTTGTTCCGGTGGTTAATCCGGGTCTCTGATTGCTCAAAGTTATGTCCTATGGACTTTCCTTTAGCTATCGAGGAAATGACTTTAAATTCCTCCGGGATCTTATCACTCTTTCCATGGGATTTGATGCTTTCCATTATATATTGATATTTATATATGTATTCACATACATATATAGATATGGGAAATACACACATTAACACACTATAATATATATAAAACACATGTATATTCACATATATGTATGTATTGTTTTTTGCAAATGAAAAAAATAAAGCAAGCAAAACAAGACTGACCTAACCTACCTGTACTCGGTTCACATTCAACGAAGTCTTCGTCATCACTGGAACATTCAGCAGATGAAACAAGGTCATCCGATGTCGGCTGCGCATGTCAAAGGAAAAATAATGGGGCAAGGGGAGGAGAGAGAAAAGAGAGAGATAAGGAAACCAATGAATGGAAGCATCGAAGACTTATCACTGTGTCCTGCCTCCATCATCATTACTGTCTCTCTTCTCTAAAGAGGGCATGCTGCGGATTTTTTAACTCCTGTGTAGCTGTGACTGGCTGTGGGTCCAGACAGTCTGTGAGTGTCTTGTGTAAAGCTGAGTGACCCAGAGTCACTCAGGAGGCTCAGACCTGTCCCGTCCCTGTATATCACATTGTGCGGCCTGACTCCATCGTAACTTTAATTTCAATTCTGAGACTCAGAAGGGCAGGAGAAGGGCTATTGCAAATGGTGGGCAATACACAAGAGCAAGCCAGCGCAGAAACGCACTGCAGCTTGGAGAGGGCTTCCGTGCATATGGTGTGCAGTCTCAAGTGTGTAATTCAGTGGTTGGGAATCTATAGGCTGGCATAATTAATGAACGTGGTGGAATGCAGTCTGTTCAGGAATAGCCTAATGACATCTCTCGCCATCAGCGATTTCTTCGTGTAATTGCTGCAATTAGCTGAATTAGTAATGTGGACCAGCAGACAGATACAGCACGACAGCCTCTGGACACAGGTAAGGATGTTTCTGAAGAGAGCAGGAAAAATTTTGATTGCAACAATAGTAATTCAACTGGAGACTTTTTTTCCCCCTCTATTGAATCAGGGAACTTGCTGCTGCAAGAAATCCCGGGGAGTGCGAGTACGGGCCAGAAGAAGGGCCCTTGCTACACAGTAGATGAAAAGACCACTGTCTATACCTGGTACCTATGGCATACACAAGAAATACTGTTTCAAGTCAATCAAACCATCAATTAATTATAGATCTTGTGTAACTTTTGTTCTACTATGTGCATGAAAGTGCTCAATACGTATTAGTTGTTCAATAAATGTTCATTGCTTTCCCTTTCTTGATGTTAATGATATCAAGCACCTTGCTGGTCTTATTATTCCCAATGCATTAAAGTCTCAATCCATATTCAAGAGGAAAAGCAATTACAAGCCAGATACTGTGCTACACATGTATATATACTTATTTGTTACAGCAATTACTAATTAATTAGACACAATTTTCACAACAATCTTTTGGGACAGGGATAATTATTATACTGGTAAAGAGAACTAAAGTTCAGAGAGGTTAAGCAAGTTGCTGAAGGACACACAGCTAGCATTTGAACAGATACGTCTTAAAGTCTGCATGAGTAGCTCGAATAGGCTTCTTTACACCCCTGCTTACTGTTATGGACTGAATTGTGTCCCCTCCCAAATTCATATGCTGATGTTCTAACCCCTAGCATCTCAGAATGTGACTGGTATTTGGAGATAGAGTCTTTAAAGAGGTAACGAATTTAAAATGAGGTCGTTTGGATGGTTAATCTAATATGACTGTTGTCCTTAGAAAAAACGGTGAGATTTTGGGACACAGACACATGCAGAGGGACAATCACGTGAAGGTACAGGGAGAAAACAGCCATCTACAAGCCAAGGGGAGAGGCCTCAGAAGAAGCCAACCCCCCGACACCCTGACCTCAGAATTCTAGCTTCTAGAACTGTGAGAAAACAAATTTCTGTTGTTTAAGCCACCCAGTTTCTGTGACACTTTGTTACAGCAGTCCTAGGAAATGAATACACATGACAACCCACGTGCTTAGTGTTTCCAGACATCCTTCTTGAAATAGACCTAAGAGGCAGAGAATTACTGAACACAGCAAAGAACAGTAGAAAAACCACAGTAGGTAATTGATTTCACTTAATTGACAGGGGCAGAGAGGTGCCTCAAACCACATGATTGAACTTCATTCTACATCTGTCAGGGAGATTCTTCCAACTGCTGCTCCTCCTTAAAGTTAATAGAAAAAGATTTCTCAAACATGCAATTTTTATTTTCTATTAGACACTGCTGACACATGCACTTCATTTCCAGCAACTGACGCCGGCAGTTGTATCCCGGACCATCACTACTTGTGTTAGAGAGAGCATAGGCTTACTCCCATTTCCTGCTGTGATCAGGGTCATTTAGGGAAGGGAGGTGGTAAGAGAAAAAATGTTCACTGTGCAATTGCAGAAGGCAATTATAAGAGGCAAACACCATTTTGGGAAGGGCCACAATCATTGTTTGATCACGCATTTTCTATGGGGATGATACCGCCCCCTAGCCAGCAAAACTTGTTTTGGGCAGGAGGGGGAGGATCTTAGACCTGAAAATGGTTTGTGACCTGCCAAGAGTCCACAGTACTTAAAGGAATATGCAGTATATCTGGTATTAAAATTTTATGGAGAAGGGCAATTAGGATAAGAAATATCTAAAAAACTCCTTAGAGGGTAGTATTGACAAAGAAAGTGAGAATGCATGTCTAAAATGTAACCAATTGGAAATTAATTGTTGGTGACTTGATTATAATGACCTTACAGAATGGCCCATATACAGCTGAACTCCCTTCGGCCCCTAGAAATGAGTGAAAACCAATGAGTTAATGAAAATCTAGTGAGCTTGTCTCAAAAACTGAAGGCCAGGAAATAAAGTTTAAAAAAGTCATTGAGTAAGTGTATAAAAGCAATGCATAAGTCCAACAGAAACCCCACAAAGGCATTAACATATTAGTGGAATCTTTAACTTAATTCTAAAAGTAACCTTAATTTTTATTGGCCAAAGAAATAATATAAAGCTTTTTTGTTTGTTTGTTTGTTTGAAGAAAAGTCCTAGGCTCTGTGGTTGACAGGATATTTACTATTTTCCTTTCATCTTCCCCTGCCTCCTTTAATATTACACAACTTCTCTCCCCTGTGGTCTGAGTGACACTGCCCGCAGCCCCACTCCTCTTCCCCATCACCACCTCCACTCTGCCCCGCTAACCGCATTTCTCACTCCCTTTCTCCCCAGTGAACCGCTCTGTGCCCCACTTTCCACAGATGAGTTTTTAAGAGTATGGCTGAATACAATGCTCCTCCCAGGCGACAGTGCTCCTCCCAGGTGACAGAAGCATATTTTGCCAGTAGCTCCTATAACGGTGGCTAGACTCAAAGAAAAGGACATGGCAGGCAGTCTAGCAGAGTGTGGTAAGAGTGGGCTGCCTCCGAACAGCACAGCTGTGAGCCCCAGCTCCTACGCTTCCACTCAGCAACCTGGGGGAGCTGGTCACCGCCCCTCTCCAGGCTTCAGTTTTTTTCATCTGTAAATTGGGATACAGTGTCTTGTCTTTGGCAAGGCACTTGACTGAAGTGAAGCTCTGTTCCTGGTACAGGGCACATGCTCAACAAATGTGTTCAGCCGTTTGATTTTTTTTTTTGTGGGGTGGGTAATTAGACTTATTGATTTATTTTTTAACAACAGTACTGGGGATTGAACTCAGGATCTCACGCATGCCAAGCACGCACTCTACCACTGAGCTATACCCTCCCCTGCTCAACAAGTATGAGTTAAAACTAGCTAACTCATCAATGAGTCAGTCAGTCAGTCAGTCAGTCAGTCAGTCAGTCAGTCAGTCACAGCATGCTGAGACTGGTAGCCTCTCCTAATTTAACTAGATCTGCTATCTGCCTATGCTCTGTCTTTAATGATTTATCTCTCATTAGAATTGTTCTTCATTGCTGATAATTCCTTACTGCCACTTTATCGTACCAACACCATTTCTGGTTGTATCTGCCATGAAGAGTAGTACAGAAAAATATACTCATGAAAATGCCAAGAGAGCTTTAAAATTCATTGGAAGATGATCTGTTTCCAATGGCTGTGGGTCTAGACAGTCTGTGTGGGTCTCCTGTGAATTCAGCCCCTTCCTGTCCCTCAAACCTCATCATCACCATTTACAGCCACAGCCAGTGAAACTCCCAAAGCGGCTACAAACATCTCAATCCCCTCCTTGCCCAACATGGTAAACCATGTTTATCTGGAGAACCCGGCATCCAACGCCACCACTCCTGCCACAGAACACTGTGTAGTTTCAGAAATACTTGGTTTGCCAGGGGCAGCAAGCTTTGATTTGCAAAGGACTCAGGATTAAGAACACTGTATTTAGGGATTTTTTAAAAATACTACTTCTGTCCCTGCCACCTAAAAACAACATCAACAAAAATTACAAACCAAGGCTTTGGGATATGCACTTAGGGTCACAGCCTAAAGTAATGACAATTTGATTTAGAATTACTCTCAGAAAACACACGGCTTTCTTTTAGTAGCGCTTTAACTTTTCCTGTCTGTGCCCTTCCCCAGCTATAAGCAAATGCAGGGTCTGACTCTGACCTTTGGAAGAAAAGGCACACTTCTGACTGCTGGTTCCCATGGCTGGGGGAGTATGTTTCACTACTGCAGTCATGTTTCACAGATTTGGGATACAATTGTCGCGAGTAGAATGAAATTATGGTCACTTTTTCTTAAATAAAATGCAATAAGTAGCTCTAGGCTGTGTATGTGTGTGTGTGTGTGTGTGTGTATGTGTGTATTTTCCCACAATCACAACTGTTTTTCGTAATTACTCATAATTACTTAGAAAGGAGGAAAAAAGTATTTGAACTATCTAGAACCATGTCTACCAATAACATTTAGCACTTATTAAACACTTGCTATATTCAGGCTTTGTGCTAAGCTGTTAACGCAAATTAATTCTAATACACACAATAACCAAGGGTACAGACATTTCTAGCAGCATCTGCTATTTTTAACTGTCTGCCATCCATGCTCCTTCAAGTAACAGTATTGCTTTAGAAAATTCTTCTTTTCATATAGTTGCACTGGGAACGTTCATCAAGGTGCCAGCCATGTCACCTTCACATTTTTGCTCTCACAATGATTATCTAAAGCTCTCATAACTCCCAATGGCTAAGCTTATAGTGTTTACATATGGTGGTTCCTGTACGTCAAATATCAGCATTGCCTATAAATCATTCAAGGAAAAATGGAAGATCTATAACTGCTCCCAAACCAAATAGTTTGATGGTGGCTGAGCCATCAGATCCACCATGACCATATCATCAAAGTGCTCTGTTCATTCAATCATTCATTCCTCTATTACTTTAGTAAACATTTACTGAACACCTATGTGTCAAGCATTGTAGCAGTTATGAGGGATAAAGTGATAGATAAAGCACAGTTCCTTTGCTCTGGGAATTCACAGTCTCTGAAGAGAGAGCCTGGTAAACAGGCAAACTTGACATAGCAAACTGAACGCTATGACAAGAGTAAGCAGAAGGCGGTAAGGGAGCAAACAGCAGGGAGCTGAGAGAGCTGGGGAAGAGCAGAGGTGGAAAATGAGCCCTCAGGGACAGGCAGCGGTGAAGCAGGGGAGAGCGGGGCGCTCTGGGCGGGGGAAGGGCATTCTAGGTGAAACAGACAGCCTGCGCAAAGGCTCGGGGATATGTTAAAAAGCGCAGTTTATTTGTACACCCACGAGTAGCACAGGACGACGGGAGGGAGAGATGCTCTGGAATGACAGCGTGACAGCTACTTGAGTTCGCGTGTGGTTCCTGCAAACTTGGATAATGAGCGTGAATTTAACATCCTGCCCTATCAGACTCGTCTCCTTCCCTCCCCACGTCTCATCAGTGTCATCCGCCACCATTCCTTGGGGAGCTAGGGCACATGGGTTCCGAACATAGTGCACAGGTCTGACTGCTTGGTCCCTCCACAGTGGAGAAAAAAGACCTTTCCTTGCCTTCTCAAGGGGAGCAAAACATTCTTCCATCCCTCTATATTAGCCGAGTCCTATATTAAAAATAATCATTCATACTACCCTAGTTTAAAATACGTATTTCATATTTTTAATCCACGTGTTGAAATGACTGGGTTTTGTATTAGAACTCATAAAACTAAAGTAGGTATTATAATAACTTTCAATAAAATATCTCTCTGGCAGGAGCCCTCTTTATTCCTGTCCTGAAAGATTTTTTATTGCATTTATATTCTTTTTTTTTTCTACCGATGTTTATTGAAATTACCTTAGAATAAACTGGGACAAGAAGAAAGCCCAAAACTCTGTCCACCCAAGTAAATTTATAGGTATATTTACCTTTCAATTCCCTCAACTGCACAAACCCGGCTTCTCATTTTCCTCCAATGAGTTATTGTTTCTACATCACCTGCTTCTAATTATTTACTCTGAAGGGCTCTACCCCATCTCGGCGCAGGGATGGTTCCACACGGTTCTTCATTGTAACCAGTTATTCGGCCATGAGAAAAATGTCTGCTGCCGCGGTCAGAACCGCCCAGGAGAGTTTCCCCGTGTCCCCTCCTCACCGCCCAGATGCCTATTTGTGACTTGAAATGCCAACCTTTAGCTCTTTATCTTACGCTGAGACTAGGCTAATCATTTGGAAGGATAATCGTTTTTTTCCACCCAGCTCCTTGGAAAGCACAGTTATTTGACCGAGATTAAGCGCAAGATAAAGTAAGTCCTGCCACAGAACAGCTTTATGAAATTATAAATAACGCACTCAAGAATGATGATCGCCTTTCTTCCAGTGAAAAAGGAAAAGAGAAAGGGCCATAAATATTCTGAAGTCCCACAGAAAATAGTCATATATCTCAGCAGCTGCTTCACACTAAAAGGAATTAAATTCCTTCAGATGCTTGGTGTTTTAGTTTTTCCTCTCTGTGCTTCCATTCTGAGATGGAGTTAACTGTTTCATATGAGGGAGGGTCTCATACAGCTTCATTATGAGCATTTATTCTCTCTCTCTCTTTTTTTTTTAAGAAAAAAAGGATGTCTGAGATACTTTCAATTAAGAATACACAGACTCTAGGTCAATTGATAAACTTTAATGAGATTTGATAAGTTTGACCATCTCCTTAAATTTATGTATTAAGATTTTCTTTATCAAATTGTTGCCAATACATAGTCCAATCTTTGACCAATGCTAACAGATAACTGCCTTGCTCCCTGCACATACACGTTACCGTTGGATTTTAGACTGAACCAAAGATGGGAAAACCCTGGAGCTTGGTCATGCTTGTTGGAACTGATACTGTCACCCTCCACTCCACTCCAACCCCACCACTTCACCCAACTCACGACCAATCCAGAAACAACCTTAAAGCATGGTAAGATTGTATGAGTATCACTATATATATATATATATATAAAATGTGTACATGTGTATATATATCTCCTCATTTTATTCTGAACATCTTCTTTATAGTCATCTTCAAAAGAAGCCACTGACACCATTATGAGAAAATGAAGTAAATGATTTGAACTTGTCATATTCAAGTGTAAAAGATAGGGGCATATTGTGAGGCAGAACCTGAATAATGGAGACAAACAGATAAAGTTCCAGTTTGGTTAAGATGCTCTGAGTTCCCCTTGCACCCTATGTCTATGCACCTAAGTGTCTTTATTGGAACAACACCCTGTGAACTTTAAAAACATCTTCCAGAGTTCATGTAACTGTGGTTTTTCAAGATATTACTTTCTTCTCTTCTATCTACTCACTCCTAAAGATAACCACTTGCCAGGTAAGATATCACTGCACACTTATTTTAGTTGGCTCTTATTTCCTTGGAGTGAGGACGCTTTAAAGAGAAATGCCCTGGGCTACAGATAATACATTCAGCCTGACCAAGATTGGTTAATTGGAACAGAGCTCTCTCAGAAAATTGAATGTAAAAAAACAAAAGCAAACAAAAAACAAACAAGATACATTGTTCTGGAGATACGATTTTATGGATGAATGCATTTACTCATTCAGTCAGGGTTCCTTCAACAAACGTTTACCAAGAGCCTATCTTGTGTTAATCAGTGTGCTGAGGGCTGAACAGATCCAGTCCTTGTCCTCATGGAGTTTACAGACCACTAGGATTTGAGCCAGGTCAAACTAGAAAACACCAATTAGCTGCAAAACCACCAACTGTAAAAACTTGAAATGCGTGTGAGGTTCCTAAGCGGTACCCACTGTAACAAAAATTGATGATCTCACCACTGTCATTAAAGATAGCAGATTAAATAGGAATCCAAGCGAATGGCATCACCAGCTTCTCTTTAAACTATGCCCACTGCCAACAGCCTCCACATTCTTCCTCTCTCTTTTTTTTTTTCCTACTCCAGATATCCTGGAGTAGGGTAAAGAACGACATGATTTATAATAACTTTTGCTAATGAATTAACCTTTGAGGAAATCCCTTTGCAGACTCAAGATTTAATTAACAGTAGAAAAAACAAGCTAAGCTTAGCCAAATTTTGTGCCAAAGATTGGAGTCCTTTATTTCTATCCTTGAGGTCTTCTAGGATTATATAAATAAATGTGGTGCAACATCCTTTTTTTTCCCCCCTCTTCTTTCCAGTTTTAAGATTTTCCTTCCATCTGCTCAAAAAAGGAAGGGTGGATCAAGTGAGCGGGGAGGGCAGAGGGAGGGAGAAGAGAGTGAGTAGAAGGGAGATTAATCTATCTGTTGTTCAAGGCAGCCTGACAGAGGGAAGAGGAGTATTGAACCACAGAAGATTAACCAAACTTCAATGTACCTTCCCAAAAGCAGGAGGAATGTAATGCTACGTGGTGTTCCACTGATAAGCAAATCCCTCTAAATCCTTTCAATTTATTTCTTGGCCTGGAGAAATTACATATTATTTAGAAGGCAGGGGGAAAAAAAAAACCACCCACCCAACCACACACCATCTCCAGGATTCTAGATCAGGCGCCTATTGGTTATATACACACAAAGGTCTGGCTTTAATGGCTGTTTTTATTACTGGTACCAGTCCTCTCTCCAGGGTTGCTCATCAGAAAGGGCTGGCTGGGTCCCCTCTGTGAGTGCTTTTGGCTTTTACCACAACCCTTGTTTAGAGTATTGAAGGTCTAACCATGACAAGAGAATGCCCCAAATTTAGCTCAAGCTCAAAGATTGAGTCTGCTTTTCTTGCTTGCTTACCTCCTGGCCCCCTGGCCTTCCTGCCTTTCTTTCTTATTTTTTTTTCCCCTGAGTTGAGATTTCCTTTCTAAGTGAGCTTTTTATTCCAGTGTTACTGAAATCAAGCTTCTCTTCTTAGAGGGTGAGTGACCGAGGCCAAACATTAATGTGACCCACGAACAGTGATGTAGGTGTCAGTCAATGGATGTTAAAATTCTGAACAGTCTCCCTCCTGGAGAGCACCACTATATTTTGTTGAGCCAAACATGTTGATGTGATTAAACTCTCCTTGATCTTTTGTGCTCTACAGTTGAGGGAGAAGGAATGGGGTTCTGGGGGAAAAAAATAGGAAAAATAGAGCCATATTTCTTTGTGAAATGATCATCCTCTTGGCCCTCTTTTTTGTAGCTTAACCTCATCACTGAACACAGGAGAAACAGCCCTTCCTGGCAAGTGGAGAGCACAGCTTAGAAGACTTAAAGACCCAATATTCAATATCTTGTAGTAACTTATGGTGAAAAAGAATATGAAAATGAATATATGTATGTTCATGTATGACTGAAGCATTATGCTGTACACCAGAAATTGACACAGCATTGTAAACTGACTATATCTCAATAAAAATATACATATACCAAAAAAAAAAAAAAAAAAAGCCCCAAACATTAGAGGAGAACAAGGATTTGTAGGATAAAGCCAGCCCTGGATTTTGTTCAGCAATTCTGAAAAAGGATGTAAGGTAGCCATTCAGTCAAAAGCAAACAGCAGGGGCTCTTAATCTTTGCTATGACGATGGACTGAGGTCTGCCAGATGAGCAGGAGAGAAAGGCATGGGGCAAAAGCCAAGGGTTGGAAATCAAACATTTCATATTTCTTCCACCTATGGTAGGTCATTTATACTGAAGAGTGTGCAATGCCCATGAACATCTGTCAGGTCTGTCGGTGTGGGAAAAGGGTTGAAAATGGTTACCTTGAAAAACTAGGCAACCTGAAGTTTATGCCTAGTCAACAAGAAACTACAAAGAAATGCAAGCTCAGATGATACAGAGTGAACACAAAAAGGAAGGGCATGTTAGCACAACCTAGAACTTCTTATGTGGCACAGAAAACTTACCCAGACAGTCAAATGCAATGAGCTAAACGTTAAGATACAAGTGACGAAAAGACAAGATTGTCTTTTCCTTAATACGCTGAAAAAATTACACAGGCAGCCATGCAACTTAGTATTAGAAAAGTCAGATATAGGTGTCAGAGCGACAGCAGCAGTTAAAGAAGTTTTGTGCACTTGACATTTGATTTACAGGTGACTTGTAGCAAGTCTGAGTCCAAACTATGAGGGAAAAAAAATGAGGGCCAATTGAAGAACATGGTATTAAACTCCAAGAGAGGGGGAATTACAAAGGAGTTCAGCGTTGTAATGAAAATTGGTCCCTGGTTACTCATGTCTGGATGACAGTATCAACCTCCCGCAGAGAAAAAACTGGGGGACAGATTCAAATATAGCTCTTTGATTCGTATTATAAGTCCCAAATTAGACAAAGTTTTTAGGTACTGTTCGTAGCATGAGAAATTTAGGAACCCAGATGGACTCAGTTACTTTCCAGAAGTTACTTCCTAATTTCTAGGCTGTAACTAGCCTTAAATGGATAAGCTGATTTTCAATATAGATTCAAAACAATTCACAGAAGCAAAAGAGAACTATGTAGGAAGGGACAAGACTATTCATTTCTCATTTCTGATGGCCAGAAGGCCAACAGCTTTTCCCTATCCTAGTTTATAAGCAACAGCATTCCTTTACTGTCAAAGTGGGTGCTGGAAATAGAGCAGGTGTGACCCCAAGACTGAGAGCTATGTAAGTCGCACAGGGTTCGGTGCTCACAAGGACCTTGTGCTTGTTTTAACGCTCTGCTCTCGCCATTTTGAAATTCTTAACCATTTTATTCTTGAATCTGTGTTTTGTAAGTGAAGCTCAGAGACACAGTGGATCACGTGCATAAGCAGATGGGACACATGCAGTGTGTGTGTCCCTACCCCGTTCCTGGCCACTCCATCAACACACAGTTTCCAGTGCCCCATGCACACAGGATTCTGTGGTCCCATCACATGTGGGAGTAAAATGAATCAAACAGATTTATTTGAATTCATCCCTGCAAATTTCTTCCTGGGAGGTTGGTATTGTCTTCTAGACAAGAGTGACTAGGGGTAAATTCTCAGTCCTAAGCTGACGTCCTATGCATGTCTCTGTCTTGAGGGTTTCATACCATGTCCTCTGATGTGAACACACAGGCAGATGTGCCGCATCGGCTAAGTGGGGGCGCTGACAAACCGACAGGCTGTGCTTTCTCTTTGAATCAGAAGTTGCTTAGAAAGTAAAGAGAAGGCAATAGTATTCGAACACCAACAACGAAGGAAACCTATCACGTGCTGTCTTACTTCTTTGTATTAGTCAACCACTTACACTAAAAATAATGACACAGAAAAATAAAAATAGGAAAATCCAGAGAATTTTTCCCTTTCAGTCCTGCCTTAGTAGGCTGAAGTTAGAGAGTATTGATAGAAGGTATGTGTATTGAGAAATGGAATAAAAACAGGTGAGTTTGTTTTGAGCAGAGTCTATTCTTCCAGTAAGAACAAAATAACATAGGCCTACAGGAGTAATGAAACACGAATTGTGCTATTTTGTTGATTCTGCATTTGAGTTAAAGGCTCTTATATTTGTATTGAAAACTAGCATTGCCCAATATAAAGATGAATGGTAATATTCATGCTCGTAATTTAAAATTTTAATTTTTATTTACTGAAAATGTCATTAAATAGCAAATAAAAAAACACCATGGAAACACCATGGCAAGTCGAGGGACTTCGAAGAAAGGAAAAAGCTTCGTATTTTAGTACTTGAACATTTTTTTTTCCTGTTCTTTGAACAGAGGGCCCCTTAGTTTTATTTTACAGTGGTTTCTGCAAATTTCCCAGCTGCCTCTGAGAACAATCCTGCAAAATGTTTTTGAACAGGCCAAAGGGGTCTGATGCGGTTTTCAGAAACTTGAATTATGACAAATGGTTTATGCTCCTAAAACTGGGTCGCATGTGCTTCATGCTGGGCCTCATGACTGTGGGTCTTAACTAGCCTGACTCTCTCAAGGGTACGTTGGGGGAAAGAGCCCCTGTATGGATAGGGCTTCTGTGCTGGCAGGCTCTCCTACTGGCCCTGCTCCTACCTCCCCTCCCCTCCACACCTGCCGAGACCTGTGTTTAACACCATTCTAGAGACCGTCCCATAATAAGGTCCTGGGCCTTGTTTATTCCAACTTCTTTCCAATTCCGAGAAGAGTTTCACTGCAACCACTTTAAAAAAGGCATCATTTTCTGAAAAATTTTACAATGTCCTTAACCACACATGGAGGCAGTGGGGTGGATGGCAAAACCAGAACTGAGAACGGGTCAGACAGAACCAAGGAGCTTCACTAGCAAGGACTGTGAGGAGAACTTCCCTCCGAGGACCAAGAGCCGGCTGCTCTTGGGAAAAGCAGGCTGCCCTTCCAAACTGGCCTTCTAGGAAGAGACAGTCGATTAAGTACTGACTCTGCTGAGTCAGTGGCATCTTTAAAAACTGTGTCAGAAGAATATTTTTAATTTACACTCTGCCTCTCTGAAAGAAATCAATATGTCATTTGATGGGGCTTTTTTTTTTATTCGAGCATCTCTATTTAGCTTTTCTGTAGTTTTGTTTTTTTTTTCCCTAGTCTCCTAGGGAGCAAAGGAAGAAGTGTTTTGTTTGTATTTGTATTGATTCAATCACTTTGAGCAAAAAATAAACAACTAAATACAGCAGAGTAGCTTTAATGACAATCTTTTAGGGATCAAGATCTCTAAGTGACACAGCCTCTCATTCTAGGTGATTGGAAATAAACAGAAATCAATAAAACAGGATTACTGGGCAATAAACAAAGGGAGCCACATTCATAATTTAAGAAGCTTCTTTTCATGCATTCATTACTGAAGAATGCACTTGAGCCCTATTCTATTTTTACAGTAGCACAGATTTCCTCCTGGCATGGAGTCTTTTTCTTTTCCTTTTTTTTTTTTTTTTTGAGAGTTACCGAAAAAGACTTTCTAATATATATATCCAGAAGCTCCTACTTTCCTTCCCTAAGGCTGCTCAGAGGAACCAAAAGACAAAAGGAAGTGCTTAGCACAGTAGGCAAGGATTGGTTTTTCAAACATTTCCTATCCCAGACCCCTGTATGTCCCGCAAAGTACCCGGTGAGGAGGAGGGCGTGGCACAACATGGGAGTAGGGCCTGATGGAACATGGTCCCTGCCTTCCAAGTGTTCACAGTGCAGCACGAAAGACAAATGTTGGAGACATTGTTACTATCCATTCTACTCTTCCTCCTTGCGAGGGCTGGCAATGTGACCAGCCTAACTAAACCTCCTTTGCAACTAGAGGTGGCCATGCGGCATTGATCCAGACAAAGTGATGATTAAGGAGGTCATCTAGGGGTTCTGGAAATACTTATTATATTCTTAATAAAAAAGGACAATTTGGCTAGTCCAACTGGTTTCCCTTCTTCCTTGGATTTGGATGGGATATTTGGAGCTGTGGCAGCCTGCTTGTGAGCGTAAAATAGCAAATGTGAGAGAAAGGCTAAAAGACATGAGAAGCTGACTCTGATTTTGTCAAATATTTGATATGATCCCAGCCAAGCAGTTTTCTACCTCCCAGACTCCAGGATTCTTGCTAAGTGAGGAAATGTATCCCCTCTTCAGTCACTGCGGGTCAGTTTGTCTGTTACTAGAGGTCAGACACAATCATAACAGAGAGAGCAATCCATAAAGAGCAGCCAGAGACAGAGACGATGCAAAGCACTGTGTAGGGGGTCACTGCCTTTGGTTCACATCAATCACCAGGTGGCATCTGAATAATATCCAGGAGTGGGACTTAGAAAGCTCCACAGTAATTATAGTGCTCTTCAATATGCCAATTCTGTGGCCCAAACAAGAGTCCAAAAGGAACTCGAAAGAGAGATCATTTTGGAGTTGAGTAATCAGGGAGAAATGTTTTTACCTTAGGAAGGGAAAATATTTTTGATTGAATATCTTGCAATCAACATATCCTGGACTGAAGTGATCATCTCCTCTCACTGTAGCTTTTCTTGCCTCTGATTATGGTCTTATTGCTCTCCAGGAACAAACTCATCTTTGAGTCTTCCCTGTTCAGCATCACACCTCCAGGCACCACATCCTGCAAAGCCCATCTCTAATAACATGCTACTCTGTTTTTCATTTCTACTGCCCTGGCTGCTTACCTGAATGAATCCTGAGATTCTCTAACTAGACTCCCTGCCTCCACTTATGTCTGTCTCTTCAATGAACCCTAGGAAGTGTCATTAGAATAAAAACAAAGCTTTCAACCTGCCACTCTCCTAGTCCAAATTTATCCCACTGCTTATCAAATAAAATCCACATTACAATTTGTTTTTTTAATGCAAGATCCTCCACCTGTGGGCCCCAGTGTAACTTTGGAGAGATATCTTTCACTACCGTTGGCCCCCGTGAGCACTTCCACATTCCCACTATTAAATCAATGTTTGCCATACTCTGAGCAAGCCTGGTAAGTTTCCAACAATGCTCTGGCTCATAGTGCTTCTTACTTAGCTCTGTTTGCACTTCATTCCACTTACATGTGGTAAAATTCTCTGTATCCCTCTTTAGGGCCCAACTCAAATTCATTTTTCATGCAGCTTTTCCCTGATCCTATGGCTGAAAAATAAAATATACTAGCATGCTAACTCAGTACTTTCTTCAAATCTCACTAAACATATTTGTTACATTCTGACATATAATACATAGCTGAATTACGTTTTCCCTTCTACGTAACTGCTATTCCAAGGAGGGAAGGGGCATCGTCTAGAGCCAAACAGCAAGGAGAAAGTGCTGTGTTTGGGGTCAGAGAGCACTCCGAGCTCTGCCCCTGGGGTGGAAGCCCAGGGTGATCACAAGACCTCTGCCTTCCAGCTTCCTCCTCTGGAAATCTGAGATGACAACATTTATGTCGTGTGGGTTGAAATGGGAATCAGCGACCCAGAGATGTTACTATTTTGTGATGTGTGGCTAATATTATGACAGTATTTATTACTGGTTTGAAATCACCCACAGGACTATTACAGCGCTGGACCAGAGCTTAGCTGCGCAATGTATATTTAAATTTATGGCAGGGGCTCAGGGAATGTCTGTTGATTTACATAGAATTGGGCAAGCCAGGAGTCATGTTTGAAGAGTGTAATAGGGATGGAGGAGGGAACTAGTTCCCATCCTTGTCAAATTATTATTAATCCTGACCTTTGGAGGTGTCAGGGGCAGGAATACATTTATATGCTATTTGTCAATCAGGGGGGTTGCTCTGGAAGTGCATCTTTGCTTTCAAGATACAGAATGTCTCATTGGTCCGGACAAGCCCATAAACAACTTATCTTGCATTTCTACAACCATCTATTACGGAGTCAGTTCCTTATTTGTAGGACTGTAGGTTTCAAGTAAGTCAAACATCATGCAGTATTCTGGGAACTGGGACAGGTTAACATTTTAATAGATCAGTTTTTGCAAAAAAAAAAAGTTCAATCAGTGCCCAAAAAAGAGATACAGATTTTGCTTCTCACCATTCCAAATAGGGGGGCTGAGCCCAGGACAAACCAGCCTGTGGTTCTTTGGCCACACTAGTCTTGGTCTCACTTAAACCTTTAAGTAGAATTCTTGATATAGAAGAACAAGTACGCATAATCGCTCTGAATAAATGCCCCATAAAATGACTGGAGCCATTATGCTGTTTGTAAGTACCTCTGAGTCCATTAAGATAAACATCTATCTTTGAATATTCACATTAATGCCCTAGACTGTTCTTTCTTAGATAAATCTTACTTGAACCTTGCGCAGTTAATACATTTCATCATTCCTTGTTCTTCTTCCCTACCGTGCACACATTAATACACACGGGGGGAGAGCGTTTAAGCGGTGCTAGGCGCAGAGCACACATTAACACACAAGGCAGTCTCTAAACATCTTTCAATGCAGAATAAATACACTTTAGGTTTTAAAAGACCTTCATAAGCTGCAGACCCAGGAACACATTGGACTGGACTCTCTCCCCCATAAGTCATAGCTTATAGGCAAAGGCAGTAAATGTTGGTATTTAAAATAGTTTTAATATGCTTCCAATTGTTCATCACGCAGAGGTCCAAATGGAATCGAATTCCCTAGTTCCTCCTCAGTGAAACAAGTTTATCTCAGTGTTTACATCATAGGCTATATCTATAGCTGTATCTGCATTTTAAGCTCTGGCCCTAATTTCATTAACGTTTACAGCCAAACTGGGAAAACACTCAAGGACCCCCAGGACTTACTCAGAGCACTAGTTTCTTCTCAGCTGAAGTGAGGGGGAGGCATAACTCCCAAACAACAACACAAACTTTAACTGCCTTCTGTGGGTGTCACACGAGCAATAACAATGTTGGCAAGGGTAATATAACATTTAACAGTCAGTACCGAGCAATCAGCGCAGCAGAAATGATTAATCAAAACCACCGGTGGCCACCGTGCTGGAACTGGGCCCTGGGAACTTCTGTCGCCCCAGGCCTCAATCTGTTCTGTGCTGTGGGCAGAGGAGACTTCAGTGCAGAGGAAGGCAGGTGGCCTGGAAGTAGCGGTCTCTTGGGGTCTTCGGGCAGTGGCTATTTACCAAGTAGTAGCGAAGTGTTTCAATAATTTTAACAGATTGTTCAGCAGATGATGCTAAGGACGCCAAGGTGATACATTCAATTTGTGTAGGACCAGATTCCTTAGAATTGAGAAAAATTCCGTTCAGTCTCCAAGGGAATTCCCAGCCATGCCCAGGGAGATCTCTCTCCGCTCACTCACTCAACAGTTCTTTTCTGGGCCAATGCTTTGGGGGAAACCAAAAGACACCTGAAGTGGCCTCAGTCCTCAAGAAGCTTATAATTAAGTCAGTCAGTGTCTGGGATAAATATCCTTAATAGGAAAAGGAAAGAAAAAGGTCTCTAAGGGAAAAGCAGTAAATTCTAACTGGAATGGCAGAGAGGAATTCATGGATATGATGTTCTTTGGGTTCGGCTTTGACAGGATAATAGGATATTGATGGGCAGAAGTGGAAATAGTCCAGAAGAGTCCAGGTGAAGGGTGCAAATCAATGCACAGAAGCAGCAAAGTGAAAAGGATGGAACGGGAATAAGAGTAATTTGGTTTGGTTGGAGCATTGGGTTAAGTATGAGGAAGGTGGGTAGGAGCCAGTGGGCTCCAGGGAAACCCACCTCTGCTTCTTGACACACAAACCAAATCAAATACACACTCATGGTGCACCGGCAAAGTGATCTCAGTGCACAAATGCCAGCACATATGATTTGTTTAATTTCAGAAGAAATGCATGTTCCGGGCATTTAAAGAAACAGTTACACCAAGCTAATTTTCACTGCTGGGGACACAGCTGAATGAGGACATTACTGTATACACTTTAGAGATGAAAAGGAATGACTGTTTCCACCTCGTCTTAAGCACAGCCTCTAGGAGAAGGTGGGCGCCTTACAAAGAGTTCCTGTCTGTGGGTAAGAATTCTACTCTCTGTTTAGAAATTCATCCTGCAGAGTTTTTCTGTCTTCCAACTGAATGAAATGTTTAGCCTGAGATGCAGTTAATAAAACCATTCTGAGTTCCTTTCAGCCCTACTGGATGTGATTAAACGCCATACATTGGGGATGGCCATGTTCACACCTATGTGTGGGTCTGTGTGTGTGTGTGTACGTGTGTGAGAATAACACATAAAAGGGACAAAGTTAGTTTTAACGGCCCAATAGATTCCCAGCTGGAACACGCTTTCGAAGAGAAAGTTACATGAAAGAAACTTGAGCAGCTTTAAACACCATCTGGACTGTGCTGTGCTTATTTGAGATTTACCTGTTTGGAAAAAAAAAAAAAAAAAGGCAACACAACAAAAAGCACCTCCAAATACAAGCAGAGAATAGACTTTCTGATTCTTTGGAGATCAGATGTTCTTGCCTTCAAACACTGCAGCACGTCTCCTTCAGGCCTTTTTGATACAGGGAAACATTTCTTTTTCTAAAGTCACTAAAAGAGCCTTCTAAAGTACAGTCCTAATCTTTGGAAGAAAAAAAAAAAGTGCAAAAATAAACCTAGTAGCTTTGCAACCTAATTTAAAGAGATTTCCAAACAACTCAATTGCTTTCTCTAGTCTTCAGAGGTAAAGGTAAACCCATGGATCTCAAGTCCCGTAGGTAAAACACTGGCATTTCCAAACCTTAAAGTGTCACGCAACCAAGAAAGAAAGGAAAAGGCAAAAGCGCTAAGGGCAGGGGACTGAACCCGGGGCTGAACCAACAGGGAAATAAGTACAGAGCACACCTTCCATTTTCTTGTCTTTATTAGTCAGAGCCAATGTGGGGATACTTAATATTCATAAACCAATTTATGGGGAGAAATGTGTTTGGCTCTTGCTTCCATTTTTCAACTAAACAAGAATCCATTTCCATATTTTACGTGAGACATTAACACATTTGAAGGAAAGAGGTTTGAGGGAGGGTTTAATTGTATCCTTTTATTAAAAGGGAGAGTAATATTTTCTCTCAGGAGACAATTTTCATGTGAAGTTTTAATTGCCAAGACTCACAGCCCCCCGTTGGACCATTTTTATTTTCTTTTTGCACTAGAAGAGCAATGAGGAGGGTACTGAACAGGCAAAGTCGCAAAGGTCACAGAATGAATCAAGAAGATGCATCCAGTGTGACACTTTTGTCACAAGGACGTGCAAAGGTTTCATCAGCAAAATTTCAATAAAACACAAACAGCTTATGAAAAAAGTAAATTCTCAAGAGATACATGAGACTATTATAATTTTACATCAGATGTATGCAACCACATTGCTGGTATTTTTTTTTCATTAAAAAATTTACTCTCAGCCTGTTGAAGAAACTGTACGACATCCAGACAAAGTGAGTTTTTTTCTCCTTTGAAAATGTTGAGAATTGCATCCTCTGGAAAAAGCTGTAAAATGTTTTGAAATTTCTGTTTTTAAGCTAATGTCAAGGCAGAGAGGTTCTAGAAACTAAGGCAGGGAGATTTTGGAAGTATATACCTTCCCCCCAAGCATGGCTGGTCTTCAAGGGACAGGAAAAGAGCCAGGCTGGACAAAGACGCTAACTCCACAGTTACAAGCTATCTTTTTTCTTTCTTCTTCTTTTTTTTTTTTTTTTAAACCCTCATCTGATTCATAAAAAGGCAATTTGGAGCATTTTAATTTCTTTTACCGCTTTATAACAGTAACGACCTTCTGGGTCAAACATTTCCTCCCAGTTAATGATCAGTTAGCTGAAAGGCTAGGTAACAAAGACCAGCAGCCCAGTCACTAACTGCCAATTAACATCCACTTGATCGGTCAGTGCTGTTTAAATATAACAAGACATGTGCCAGGCTATCCACAGAGGGCTGGATACCAAAATCGTATCATTAAAAACACACTTCCATCAAGGCAAAGCTCTCGGGACGCGTGTGCTAGCACAGTAGTCATTTTTCTGAAAGATAGGCAAGTGGCAATGTGTCCCCTTGTTCCAATTCTCAGCAGAGGGACATTGCCTGGAGAAGACACATCGCCCCCATCTCCCCCCATGTGTGAGAGAGTGAACAACGGACACCACACAGAGACTGAAGGGGGACACTTGAAGGAGGAACTGCTGCACAGAAGTGCCATCCCGTACGTGTGGCCAGGATCCTCATCCCTTTGGGTCATGGTAGGTCTCCTCCTAGTGCCCTACTGTATGAGAGACTAGATCTCTGAAAAAAAGCTCCAATTCAGATAATCAGTCTATGGGCTTCTCCCTCCAGGTTTAATTTGATTCGGTGTTTTTCTTCTCTCTCTGTCATAATCACATATAAGTTATATACAGCCAGCTCCTCAGCACTCCTAGGCAAGACCTTGGAAACTGTTTAATACTGTTGGCTAACAATTTCCAGACAACCACTATTGATTCAGGTTTTAGAGCTATCATGGGAGAGATGATGAAAAGCACTATTACATACCAAATCTGTGTCATTCATTCATTTTTGAATCCCCCAAAGATGTCATTATATGTCAGAATCAGCAAAAGGAACATCTCCTAGCATGGTATTCCATACACGAGCCCCATTAAAAGATGGAAACTGTTCTAAAAATTTTCAAAGGATTGTGATCATCATACTTCTTATTTGTACAGAGATCTAATGCTCAGAATATGCTTCACATAGGATGCAGTCCTATGCTAGCTAATCAGAAGTCATGCTCTTAGCTGTGACACAGATGGGACCAAACACAGGTCTCCCAGCTGCCATCTACTATTTTTGCTCCATGACACTGTGGGAAATAATGACAGACTTAAGGTTAATGGACAGGAATCTGGCTCATGGCTACCACAGAGAAGAGAGAGGAGCACTTAACATCTTCTAAGTTTTAGCCAATTCGTTAATAAAGCGTCCATGAGTGTTCCCTTTAAGTGACAACTTATTTAAAATACATCCTTTTAGGAAAGAAAAACACACAATACTATGGCACAGTGCATGATGCTTTCAAGGGACAGTACAATTTTCAAGCCGTGGAAGGAGTCCCAAGGTTCTCAACTACTGGTAGTTATGAACGAGGCGGGTTTATTTTGACACGGTGAGCACATGCTGCAAGACTCTTCACCCGCAATGAGACAGGTAAAATACAAATCTCATACTTCAGATGAGGTAGCATAGAATAAAACTCCACAGAACACTTAAGAAGTCTTTTTCTCCACCACCTTCCCACCCATGGAGGAATCAGGTAAATACGTTCTGACGGGTGGCCTCAGTAAAACAAGAGAATGCCCTTGGACTCTTGCTACCAGCAGTACAAGCACGTGAATGTCAGCTGTGGTGGTGGTGGAGGGGAGTGAGGATGTGATGCCTATGGAAAGCTGTCCCCATACCAGTGGGTTCAGTTTGTATCTTAAGTCATGCAAACTGCCAATGGGTGTCAGCCCGTACTGAATTTCACGGTGTCCCTGCTCCAGACTGAAAAAGAGAACTAGATCAAGTGAAGTGTAGCTCTTTCTCGTGCCCTCAGGATACCATGATGAGACAGGAATCAGAGATCTGCAACCCCGGGGCCCAGAGAAGAACGGAGAGCATGACATGAATTCTTAGTGCCTTCACACTTCCACGGAGTGTGAACAAAGGAGCATAAGGTGAAACCAGGTGTTCCTGGGTGGTGACAGATGTCAGTTCCCTATCTTCCTTGGCTCCATGTACCCGTCAGCATATCATATAAGTTACTCTGCACTTTGGTCCAGTTCTTTCTCCAGTATCAAACCACCACTAACTTCTCTGCGTCACATCTCTTTTTCACAAGATGGAATTCTCTTTCCTACATTACATCTCTTTTTCACAAGATGGAATTCTCTTTCCTACATTACAGCCGGCCATTTGAATTGAATCATCCAATTTATGGTATATAGTTTGGCTAATGATCAGGAATTAAAATTAAAAAATGAATGGGTAGGTAAAAAAACAGAATATCAAGAATCAGGA
Organism: Camelus ferus; assembly: GCF_009834535.1. NCBI lineage: Eukaryota > Metazoa > Chordata > Mammalia > Artiodactyla > Camelidae > Camelus > Camelus ferus. The sequence goes on along the minus strand of NC_045701.1, from coordinate 74,219,607 downwards.
GAAATAACTCTTTAGTATCTGTCAAAACACAACTATATTAACCCCTAAAATAATAAAGTTAATTTACAAAAAGGAAGTAGACCTTTACTAAGCTTTAAAGGTTTCATCAATTATTTAAACACAAACAAACCAATTGGCAACCTGAACCAGAAACTTCAATGTGCTTTAATGTAAAGAGAGAGATATGTCTTACACAAAGGTTAAGGTAACACCAAAGATCTGATAGAAAAAAACATTCTCCATGGGGCTTTTTTGAGATAGTAGATGATACAAAGGAAGCTCAATTTACTACATTTCCCCATTTTGGATCATTGAAATGACTCCTAGGCATGAAGGGTACTAAACTGAAGTCAAGTGACCTTAATGGTAGTTTCCTAAGACAGAAGAGATGAATGGTATACACCAGAAATATTTGCATCAGCAACATTTTAGCAAAGGGTTTGCTGTTGATCAGGATATTTATAAGATGGAACTTTTCATCTCTTGAGTATTCCAAGTTGAGGTTGTATTGGATCCAGCTCAGTACACACCATAAAGATGTTATAATTATTAAATAATAAATCCCTACAGATTTAAAGCTGGTAGATAAACTAAGAGGCACAGAAGTTAAGTACTATCTCAAAAACATGGATAGCAAAGAGATAACAAAGAAACGATTACCTCTTCAAAAAGTATTCACGAAATTATTTCACTTTTCCCCAAAGACCAGACGTATGTGTGCAGACTTTAGTAAACACTTTTTCAGGGGGAAGTAGGAGTTTAGAATTGTGGACCCCTTTATGTAGATGTGATACAGAGAGATAATATTTAAATTATGGGGGGGCCAATATGTTGCACATGGTATTGCCTGATTAAGAAAATAATTCAGAAATCGATACTCTAGTCTACTCTAGACCAACATCTCAGGCTGAGGCAGAGAGCTGCAGGAATGAGGGGTGAGTCTAACAGGAAAGCTTGACTGAAAAGCTATGGTGAGATTTGATGGATAAGTTCCTAGAAAGCTGGTGATAAAGGCCAAAGAAGGGCTCTGCATCCACAGGAAGAAGCTTTTCAGCCGTCTGCTGTGATGGTAGAGAACGTGGCTGTGGAGGTCATGTGCTTTTAAACAAATCCCCAAGGTCCAAACAGAAGAGAACCTAGTGGTTCCAAAGATCCAGAGATAAGCTGAAGTCTCTACACAGAAAATAGGGTAGCAGTGAATTTGTTCAAAGCAACCATAGTAACAGATCAGTAACAACTGTACACCATTTATTTAGTGCTTAGTGCTAAGTAGTCCTCTTCCCTGTCTATTCTACTTAATCCTTTCAAACGTCTCATGAAGGAAGTATCACCATTTCTACTTTGCAGATGAGGAAACAGGTTCAGAGAGCTCAAGAAAGCAGGTAAGAAGTAATAAAGCTACAGTTCGGACCCAGATCTGTCTGACTCCAAGCTCCTTCTCTTCACCACTAACTCGTGGCCAGAGACAAGGCAGGAAGATCAAGAAGTGACTAAAAAGAGCTTTAAACTCTGGGCAGATCTGAGAGAGTGACATGGACCTGTTATGGAAACGACAGGCCTGTCAGGAAACAAGCACCACTCGGAGGGTTGGAGTACTCAGATGTATTACGCCGGCGGGCTCAGAGGGGCTTCTGCTCCGAAGCTCTGAGCACCTCCAAGACGTGTGCATGAGGTTTTATAGGGTAAAGTACAAGCTTGCAGTATTCGGCCAATAGGCATGGAAAAGCTTTAGCAGCATTATCATCACAAAGATGGAGGCGGGGAGGCAGCAAACCAACATTCCAAAGCCAGATATGTATCTTTGAAAACCCAACTGGCTAGCAAAAAACATGAACAGCAAACCTACACTAATTAACTTAGATTTACAAGTTAGTCCAGCAGAACTCAGATCAGTATTCTAATACTTAGATTTGTGAGTTATCTTGTTAGCCCAGCCCAGCCTCTCCTTCACATTCCTAGACTTGTGAGTTATCTTGTTAGACCAGCTGGGCTTTTCCTTCACAGACCTAATGAGGCTCAGATATAAAGTAATGTCACTAAATAAAAGTGCACAAGCAATTGAATTTGTATTTTGAGAATACACGTAGACTCTGTATAGATCTAAGAGTTTACATAGCTGTTTTTTTTTTTTTCTTGGAAAGGGCTGTTATAAATGGTCTACAAAAAATAAAGTAAAATGCTTCTCCATTATTAAATGTGAGCAATATAAACTGCAGCTGAAAATTTTGGGGGGTTTATCTAGTTTATTCCCTAACATTTCCCTGCAGGGTCTCAAGCCAAAGGCATGTTCCACACCACAGCTTTTGCATCAGTTCAGTAACCCTATCTGACACATTCACTATGTGCAGGACACTCACTCATTACAAGGTGTATGTACCAAACTGCAGTGGGCCAGGCAGTGGAAAGGAGGCTTAAAGAAATGTTAGAGACTGTGTAGAAAAGCCTGGATCTGTGGAGGGAAGTTCTGAGGAAAGTCTCAGTTTTCTAAACCTTGAGATGGTCACAGTAAGACGGTCATAGTTAAGGCCCAGTTTCCTGAGAGGAGAGATATGATTATTTGGTATAGAGTCTTTTAAAGTTTTTTTTTTCCTATAGTGTCATGAAAAAAGCCACTTTCAAATAATTTAGATATCTCGTATTTCCGGGATTGAGTAGACTCTCTCCCACTCCCCAGATTTTGATTTCCTAAGCTTTGGACCAGAAAAGTCATTCTGTTAGTTCAAAAACACTGAATTTTCTAGTGTTTGCAAATAAATAAATGCTCTTTAAAACAGAAATAGATCAAGACATCCACATTCACCTATTAACCTTGTGAATGAAAAATACTGCAAACCGTATCAGTAAACAAAGAATGCTGAAGCCATTAAGTCATCAGCCGCTGCCATCCACCCCCCCCACCCCCGCACCCCCCCGCCACCGTGAAGACAAGCCTACAGCCCGGCCTCTGCAGCCACTCACAATGGTGCTCCCTGAGGGTACTCAGAATAAGAAAGGGCAGGATACTGGCCCTAGATAGCTAGATGCTTGTCAAAGAAATGAATTCAATGAGCCCAAATTTTTGCTTCCTCCCATACATAGAAAAGCACTAAATTCTTTAACTTGAGATGTCTGGTTTTCCTTAGATAACAAGTAATCTTTTATTGTTCCAACTACCTGGCCTTTGTTGTAAAGCTCCTATGTATCCTGGCTCCTCCCCTACCTCTTCGGAGCAGTGCCTCAGAGCCATCTGAGAGGCTGTCCTCCCGACAAATAAAACAGAACTCTCAGCTTTAAGGCTGCATGTTTATTTCACTAGGCAATCTCTTCATTTAAAAAGTAATTTTTGTCTTGTGATATACTCTTAAACTCTATCTTCTACATTATTTTAGATTTATATGACAGGTATTGCTTCCTAAAAGCAAAAACAAAATCAAATCTTCTTTCTTTATTCTAATACTTGTTCCATTTCTTGTACCACTGTTCCAAGGGTTATTTTCACTCTCCCATGGAATCTGGTCCCCAACACAGACCTTTCTTGAATCTCTCCCTACCCCAGGCTCCTGTGTGCATTATGATTTGAAGTAAATCTTTTTTAAAAGACACCCCGTAATCTATAGATAAAGGTAAAGATAACTCAAGTTCAAGTTAGGAGCAATAACTGCCTTGCAGTGCATATACTTTTCCTATTTCATACTTTCAAGAAGGGGACAAAATAGTCTGCATCTTTCTGAAACAGAGTGGGACCCTGTGGGGTCCTCCAGGTGCAAATCCTTTCCATGTCCTCCATTTCTTCTTAGTAGGACATAGGCTTCATTCAGTCTCCTTGGCCTTCCCTGAGCTCCAAAGGGCAGATTCAAACAGTTGCTAATCAGGGAAGGGAGGAGAAGGCAGAAACAATAGAGAACAGTCAAGAAACAATAGTGCAGCCTTGGGGCAGGGGCCTGGTTCCTCCTCAAGAGACATACATAACAATGTCTTTGAGTTCTTCTGCAGGAGCTGAGGCCCCCCACCCAGGTGGAGGAGGGTAACTTCAGGCTGAGCACAAGATTCCTGGAACACGGCCCTGTTACCTCCCCACCAGCTCCTCAGAATAAAGTCACACATTCTGCAGCCCTCACCTCAAATTTTGCCTATAAAAACTCTTCCCCGAAAACTATCGGGGAATTTAGGTTTACCGAGCACAAGCCACCTGTTCTTGCTCGGCCCTGCAATAAGCCTTTCTCTGCTCCAAACTCTGACGTTTCCGTTCATTTGTCCTCACTGTGTGTCAGGCACACAAACTTTTGTTCGGTAACACAAAGACTACTCTCTTGTCTTGTGCCTACACTGCCTTCCCACCAGAACAATCTTAAGGGTGAAGCGATGGGGAGGGGAAAGGAGGGGAAATAGCTGGAGAGCAAAAGAACAAAAATGTAATTGCCTGACTATCGGCTCCACTATCATAATTATTTTTAAACTCTGACATGAGTTGAAACAGATGAACAACCAAATCAATCTTTCGCAGTTTGGTGATCAGTGCCTTCTGAGCTTCTAAATTAAAATGTCACTACTGGAGTACAAAGTGATGCCACTTCTGGGCTCCCCAGTACAGGAGGAAGAGAAGAGCTCCCTGCTTCATGCCCTTTGTGCTTTTCCTGCCCTGTCCCTCTTAGCCTTGGTTCACATTCTCTGTGTCCTCAGTGGGGTCCTAGCATTTATATCAACACGGAAGTTCCCTTCATTCTGAATAATTCCACAGAGAGCTCATTTCTCTCCATCAGAGAAGTGCATGAGCCATGGGGCAATCTAAAACAGCACACACTGACAACCTCCTCCAATATATAATTTCCAGGAGGCAAAGGAAAGACATAATCATGCCCTGAGAGAACCCGAAGGAAGGGGGAAAAAATCCTGATACTGGAGAGGTTACTGCTCTGACTTTGCAATGCGACTCTCACATGGTCATAAAGCCTTGTGATCTTGTTTAAATGAATAAAGCATGTTTCACAAACCACACTGGTACATTAGAAACTCTAAGTGCAATTTGATAAATACTTAACGAGTGCCTAGTCTGTGTCAGATACTAGGTACAGCATTGTAGGTACAAGTCAAAAATCCCTATGGTCAAGGATTTCATAGTTAGGGAGGGAGAGAGACGCATAGAATATAATTACAACATGACTGATAAATGTCATTAAAGCAGAATAAACAAGCTGCCATAGGAACAGAGGAGAGGAATAATGAACTCGAGGTGAAATCTGTAGTGAAAACATGGCTTTTTGAGCCTTGAAGGATGATGTCAGCCCTTATCTGCCATCGTCCTGCCCCACCTGCCCCAATGTTTTGCTTGTGTATTTATCCACTTACATCCATTCCATCACTCATCCATTCATTCCCTAACCATTTCAAAGCATCTGCTTTGTGTTAGGCTCTGTACTAGGACCTGATTCAGCACAGCCAGTTCTAAAGCAAGTGATGGGAGGATATTGTTTGCTCTCCACTGACCAGCAATTAAAATATGGAAATAATCTAACCTGTGGCTACCTTATATACAGAATCAATGTGCCTAGAATCAGACAGAATGTCCAGACTCAGCCTTTCTACTGAGGTTCTTACCCTTCCCAGAGTTGACTAGAATGTCTAACTGTCCCTTCATTTACACCCTCCCACCTCCATCTTCTCCTTCATTCCGACCTGGAGTGGTAGGGTGGACCTCTGAAACTTCAACTCTGAAATCCAGCTGACATGTGAACTTGTCCTACTCATTCAGTTCCTGCTGGATTCTGCTTCCAGGCTACCTCACTTACAGCCCAGTCCTCCAGTCCACGTACTTGTCCAGCTGTTTACTGCATCCATACTAACTGAGTCCACCTAAAATCAAGTTCCCCTGATGAGTTTATGATTAATCTCTCCATCCAATCCTTATTTGGCACTAAGAATCAGCCCCAAATCCACATCCCACTACCCGAACTTGAAACTGGAAGACTGCACATAATTATGACTGAACTGATCCTGGGTTTGATTTGTTTGTGGAAGTTGTCAGAATGCCTAAAAGAATCTCCCCTTATTCCATCAAGGAGGACATTCAACTCTGGCATGAGTACCAAAATACATACACATTAATCTCATCATTTTATGTATTAAACATCCTCTAGCGATATTTAATAGTTAGTGTTTAACAGCCCTATGCATGATCCTATACAAAAGCCAGCTACATGTAAATCTGCACTGGTTGTGACATAAACAGTCACAGCATTATACACGGCATTACTACCCCAGACCAGCACTGCCTTGCTTTTTGCACTATATTTCTTCTTTACCAGTAAATCCAAGAGTTGAGAAATCCAGTATCAAAGCCACCACACCATTCAATGATTTCAATGATGGGAAAAATGAACTTACTGTACCACATATTTAATTCACTTCCTGCTCCCTCCACCTCAAAATCATGAGTCATAAACCATCCTTCCTGCATCATCAACTGCTCCCCCTATGTATTTCCCATCTTTATCCTATAACAAATTCAGGGAGCAGACACTATCTAGTGAAAAAGGGAGCATCCATCATCTCTTTAGCACTACTTGAATGCAACTGATAATGGTATAGCACATAATATATAGAAAAACAACATGTACACAGTTCTTTACATAGAAATGATGATAACAATCTGGGCAGATTTTTCCACTTCGTCTTTCAGAAAAGGGTATGTGAACGCAAGTCCACGAGGAGACTAAATATGCTTTATCAGAGTGTGGTCATGCAAAGGGAGTTCTGTGGTCTGTGGGTTTCTGATAATAATCCAATGTCTAAGGTGCCAGAACTAGTTTCAGTCATTGTTCTATGTCTTTTTATCTAGAAGTCTCCTCAGACACGTGGGAAAATCTCAGTGCGTGAAAACACAAAGCAGTAAAGTACTTATTGTATAGAGATGGGAAAGGGGACATTGATTTGCTTTTGGGTAAGCAAGAGAACCACAGGCTGGCAGAGCTCTGGATAATATCATCCTTGACTTCTCTCTGGATTTCAAAGTTTCCAAGGGATAGCTCATGTATAGCAAACCTTTAGCAAATACAGCATAATCACGCAAGATTATAAACATCAGCCTATGGGATTACAGACACTGAAAAAAACCAAAAATCAATATTGGGAAAGGTCACAGTGATGGACACGTAACCCGCAGAACTAATCCCTCTGGTTAACATCTTGTAAGATTTTCATCACAAATAAAATACTTCAGGGTTCCTCTTTTCTGAATCTTCCCCCGAATGTATTTCTGCCAATGAAGTGTCTGCCATCATTCTTTAGTGTCATGCCCAACTGTCCCCAGTTAAGAGTTGGGCATGTATGGAGTTTGCATTAATTCATCTACTTATCCATTCATATCTTCTGATAAGTATTTATTGAGCAATTACTATGTGTTAGGGCTGGAACTTACAGGTCAGCAGAAATACAGTGGTTAGGAGGATGAATCCAGTCTGCCTGGGTTCAAATTCCAACTTCATCACCTACTCGCTGTGTAACTCTGGGTAAGTTACTTAACTTCTCTTCCTTAGTTTTATCATTTGTGTAATGGGGACTGTTCTGGAAACTGAATGAGTTAATGTAGATAAAACAGTTAAAACAGCATGAGGCATGTGGTAAGCACCCTGACTGATGCTGGCCGACTTAATGATGATGGTTCTGATGATGATGTTACTTATCGGGGGAAACCAACACTGATCAAATAATTATACCAACATGTAGGTTCCCCACTGCATCCTGTGTGTGCGGCTCCCTCTGCCAGCAACACCCTCCTTCCTCCTCTCTGCCTGGCAACTCCTATTCATCCCTCATCGTACAACTCCAACATCTGCAAATAACACAGTACTGCCTACAGTAGGTACTCAAGAAACGATGGCTGTCAGCATGCATGAGTCTACACTCATTTTAACACGGGGACCCTGGCCAGGATCAACTTGCCCAGGGCCTAAGAAGATCTTTATGAGACCACACATCCAATATGACCAGAAGAAGTTTCCACTTTTTTAGGTTCCTCATTTCAAAAAGTCTTGTAAATTTAATTAATTTGATAACATTAGTCCCACTCTAGTGCTATGGAAGCACTAGTTGAAGTTCCTGGTTGCAAGTGTCAGTTCTCTGTCTTTGCTGTGTCTCAGGCACTTCTTCCTTTTTTCCCTTTCCTAATGCAATCCCACAGAACTTAGTTGAGAAGGCCTTCTGCCTTGTGGTCACGTGTACCAGATTAGATGTGATCAACTCAATATGAGAAGACTCAGCCTTTGCTGTGTCTGATTATAGGAATTCAGCTCAGGAACAGACTTTTTGAAAAGATAAGCGTCTCTCAGGGGTGTCGGATAACTCATCGATAAATACGACGCAGAGAACCTTTGCATGCTTTGTTAATCATGTCACGTGAACTCATATTACTCCCGTCACTGGATAATGTGGCAGCCACTACTCCCAGAAAAAAAGCCCGTTCTTGGAGCGCGAGAGGCAATTCACACCAAATAGCTGCATTAGAGTGGACACCATGTGGGTCCTGTTATCCTGACAAAATAATTAGACATGCATACAGAGAGACTGGACTAGAATGTTTGATGCAGGCTTTTTTTTTTTTCCCAATGACAATAAAACATTAGAAATATCCCAATTATCCAACAATAGGGGATTGATTAAATAAGAATGAATGGAAAATTAAAAAGTGCCTGGATATAGGTATGCAAATATGTATCTATATGTTCAAAAATTGTTTTATTCTATATATGCTATTATGTACCGTGTTGTTTTTCCTCCTTTAAGATCGTATTGGAAACATCTTTGCATGCCAAGGCATGTATGTGCAGTTACTGTTGAAATCAAACTGTAAAACCATATAAACACCATGGTACCACACCACGTAAGAGTTACTGCAAGGGTAAATGAGCTTAATGAATGTAAAGTGCCCACTCTAGCACTTGGGATACAGTCAATGTTCAACACAGGGTAGAAAGAGAAACGGAAACAAACTGTTTTGTTGAAAGAGAATTGGGAGTGTGTCTGAATGTCTTGAGAAACAAATTTTGGTGTAGAGGCAGAGTCAGCAGGACTTGGTTGGGCTACAAGTGAAATGCTTAGGGACATTTGTGTCTCCTATTTATTACGCTCATCTATGGTTCTTTTCTCTCACCTCCTACTGCAAAAATCAGCAGCACTATCTGATGGGTTGAAGCTGAGGTTCCTATCTAGCTAGAAATAATCTAGTCTTTTATGCAAGTTTGTCTAAATGTCAGCAGGTTAAAGCATGGAAGTTCCAATCAAGCCGATAAATAATAAAATGGAAATGCTAAGATGAATTAGACAAGATCATTGGCCTTAACTGACCGCATATTTCTGTGATGTGTGTGCAGCACGCACGTGTGTGTCTGCGTGTGTGTGAATGTTGAAAGAAGGTGTAGAAGGGGTGAGAGAAAGATCATTTATAAACACATGTAATAAAAAAAAAATCAGAATATTGGTGACATAATAGAAAACAAAATAATATAAGGAATGAGCAGATAAACTAGAAAAAATGTTGCCTTAAGAACCGGTCTTTGTAGATGTTGGCTTTGCATGTTTTAATCCCATAATTTTTGGCCTAGATAAATTCAAAGGGCTAATTGTTCTCTTCCTGAGCAGACTGTGCATTAACATGACACTCAGAGTTCTCTGCATAAGGGAGACAGAGAAGTGTACAAGGAAAGGCTCTATGACTGGCCATTCCCTAGCTTAAAGCTCAGAAACAGATGAAGGAATGGAGTTGGGAAGACAAGAAAGAAAGAAGCATCATTTACTCGGTGACTCTCAGTGGAGCTGCAGTGGATCCCCTCCCTACTCCAGGCCCTGGTTCCAGAGTAGCAAATGAAGGCATCAAGTAAGATAAACAAGAAAGCAGCTCCCTCCTTCTCTTTTGGCTCTTCACTCCTTCTGAGCTGTGCCAGTACTCAGAATGTAACTACTGCTCTCAGTGATTTAGCATTTCCCCCTTTCACACTGCTGATTTTATTTTTGAAGGTTGAGTCACCCTCCAGGGAATATCTTTTTCTCGATGGATTCCATTTCCCTGCCTCAGCTTCACTAGGTGAAAACAGATTATAAACATGGTGGCAGCTGGTGTTGAAGAAATGAGGTTGAAAATGAGAGGCAGTTTTTCCATGTTTAACAGTGTTTTGAGGACAAAGAATAAGACCATAATACCATTTACCAAAAAACAAAAACAAAAACAAAAACAAAAATAAAAACAAAAACAAAGGAACCTAATAACTCCTTCCAGAAGTAAAAAAGCTAAGTATCATTGGGCAAGGCAAACAATCATTTAATACCATGTTTACAAGAGAGTCAAATTTTTACTTTAGAAATAACTTAAGGTACCTCTCCTACTATTATAGCTAAATATTTCTTCACTGTCAAAATGAAGTAGAATAAAGTTAAATAAATTGTTCAAGGAAAGTGAAGCACTTATAAGGAAATAAGGATTCAAGTTTACTTCTTCCTGACTGCCATCTTCCCTTCAAACTCATTATCATCATGTATGACATTAGTTTTCATGCAACCTGTGGCTTAATCCTATTGTTTTTTTTTTTTTAAATGACAACAACCAAAAACACCCCCAAAACTCAGCACATGCCCATTAAACTTCTCCATGAAAATGTTTGAATGATACTATCACTTTGCATCTGTCTTGAGTAATGGTGATGGTCAGAATAGGAAAGATGGCCACTCCTGCTCATTGGATCTTTCTTTGTGTCAGGCACAGTGCTAGATAAATAATACAGGTTACTGTGTTTAAGCCTCACAACAATTAATTCTACAAAGCCAATTCTGCTATCAGATCCTCCTTTTACAAAGAAGAAATGGAGAATTAGAGAAGCTAAATAAACTGATCAAGATAACAGTGCTAATAAGTGATGGATAGGCGAACTCGATCTACCTGATGTCACAGTATGAACACTCAACACACTGGAAATTTTGCCTTTGTCTTTATAAAACAAATCATTGAATGGGGAGCAAGACGAGACCAGGAAAATTCTAAAATCTCTTGGTGACACATATAAATAAGCCATTTTACATCACCTTTGCATTTCCAGCAGTCTTCCTTCCTCAGGACAACATTTGGTGGGGCACACTTTCTTCTTTCTAACACTCCCATATGCAAGGGCATCACTCCACAAACCAGATTATGTGCCTCTCTAATCCAGTCCGTGACAGGAAAGAGTTAATGTGCTACTTTTCTTGCAAGGAATAAACTGCCAGAATCTGGTTGATTTAGGAGTGCTAGCAATTTTTTCCGGTACTTAGTCTCATGAAGTCACCAACTTGATTCCTCTAGAGTATGCAGAAGTGAGAGTAATAATGTGCTGAGTTACAGAACTCCATAAAAGCAGTTTCAAGATTTCCACCTAACCTTGTTTCCAGTATGAAATTGGCATTCCCCCAGGCACCTTATAGAAATTAATTCAGGATGCAGACTATTGACACAGTGAATTTATACAGTCACACAAGAGTGACTGCCAAAAACATATGGCTCATGTCAAATGCAGCACCAGAGTCAAGAATGAGCTGAAGTTTCTCTTAAGTGTATGGCTTCAAAGAACCTCTTAAGGCATAAGGAGTGTCTTATAAAGGCCTTCCTCCTTTTAAGAGCTGACCTTTAGCCCACATGAAGAGTTAAAGATTTTCTTTTTGTATACCGATTGATTCAGTCTCTGAAATAATACATAAAATCAAAGTATGTTGTTTGATAGAAAACTGGATATTGTTGCTCAATTGGGAAAAGTTTGAGTGAGATGAATTTCTATAGAAATTTTAAGATTTAAGATTTCAATGAAATCCACCCCATGGTTGTTCAAACTTCCACAGTCTAATGAGAAAAGTGTTTGGAGGACAACAGAATAAATGCATTTCTTATCTATTGGCCAAACAATCTGGGCCACGTCTGAGGAAAGAACAGTTTTCACATGCAGCTGTGATGAAGGATAATTGTGCTGAACTGAGCATTAAGTTCACTGCCTTTTCGTGAGATTTTGAAATATGGAAATCCAGTGAAGGAAGGCAAAATGTTTCCTAGCTAGTTACCAGTGAACCAAAAGCTGGGGTCAACAACAACATAAGACAGGTATTAAAGATGTAAAGATATATTAAATATTTCTCCCCTTTTGCGGGGGATTATCTCTCACTCTTCTTATTACATCACCAGACGTTTCTCTCTCTGTCTGTCTCCCTCGGCCATAGCAACTCCCCATTCCTAATCCATCACCTCATAAGGTAGTAACTTTTTTTTTCCTGTTGGACATAGTTCATTGCTATTTACATAATTAGAGTGAGTGGTTATGAAATGCACCTGTCCTGGGGCCACCTTCAGTGACCGGGGTGGGGCATGTGTAAGCCAGGGGCTAATGAGGCAAAGGGGAAGTCTGGCTGCCAGCCAAGACTTTGCAGGCTGCCCACACTGATCTCTGTGCTGCTCTAATTTGTGATGGCTGCCCCTTGTCCGTGTGAGGAAAGACAAGTCATGATAACCCAGCAGAGAAGGTGTGTGATGGCCTCTTTGAAGCTCTCTTGCTGACAGCAACTGATAAAAGTTGGCCGGAAGTGGGAGGAAGCAAGCTCATCCAACAAAAGGGAAGAGCTGAGAGATTTTCCCTTGGGTAAATGCTCTATATTTGCATTTTAAAACAAACTTATTTTTAAGTTCCTCCTCACTTTTTGAGAAATAAATTTTTTAGTCATATCCTCTGCTTGAATATTTTTTCTCCTTACTTCCTCCCACACTTCTTTTCCCTTAATTCTTTCCTTTCCTCCAAAAGAAAATATCTCAGACCAAAAAGCTGTGTTACTTTTTAGAAAGTTTTTTTTTAAAGGAAAAAATATTAACTTATTTAAATGTATCCTCTAGGACTTGGAATTAGAAATCATAATTATTATTTTTTCAAATCCTGTGGAATAGAACTGATATTTGCATTAGGAAGTTTGAGGTCCTTCTTTTAGTCCATTGCTAGCCCTATTTATATGGGTTAAATGTTCTTTGGATTGTTGTAATAACCATTACTAGGACTTAGCTCATCTTGCTTCTTTTTGAGGGGAAGTAGTATGCCTGCTGGAAATCATCCCATTTGACTTTTGCCCTATTGAAAACTGCCTCTTTTGAACTGACAAGTCTATTCCATGTGTTGATGCAACCAGTTCAGGGAATTTTTAAAAATTTTATATATATATATATGTGTGTGTGTGTGTGTGTGTGTGTGTGTATATATATATATATATATGAAATATATAAAATTATATATGTATACATGCACATATATGTATATGACAGCTGTATGTGGAAGGTAACTTCCCTGTAGACCAACTTCAGAATCATCTTGCCTCACTTCCAACGTGCATCACACAGGATTCATTTTCCCAATCCCATTCTCATGTCAGAGACTGAAAGTATTTATAACAACAGATCCTGTGGTCCTATTCAAATGTCATACAAATATATTTTGGTCTGATTTCCTATTGCCAAATAACAGCATAGATCTCCTTTCTTCTATGAAATTACTCTTGCCTTTGTGCATCTTTCTAATTAAGACATTCTATTCCATCCTGAGAGTAAACCTTATTATTTATGGAATAACTTTGTGACAAAGCTTGGGTTAAAACTTTATTTCAGGCATATTACATTTTTACTTTAAAGTGCTGGTCTAAATGATTTATCACGTTAGATACTTTACTACATGTATGACTTCAAACCTTTGAGTTGAATGTCACATAATAAAGCAACTGTGGCAAGAGAAGTGGAAATATGACTTCTAGGAAGAATATACTTTCCTTCATAAGACTGAAAGAAGATAGCTCCTTTTAACTGCCCTGAATGAGACTTTATAAAAATATATGTAGGGTGTTTCTCTACTTAATCTCAATACTCCTGGGAGCAATCATAAAGGAAAAGAAGATTTACATTTAACTGGGCTTGTTGTAAAAAGAGCAGAGAAGTAATACTGCCAATGGTAAAAGACAAGGTCTATGGAAGTGTGTGATGTCAATAATCAAAACGATATCTGGGTATGTGTGGGTATTAGCAGTTGGGCTTCCTGAAGCTTCAGTCACTTCTTATTAAGTGAGAATATGTTACCCAGTTATAACAGGAAATTCTAACTTGAAAGAGTAAATAACCTCTTACTCTCAACAAGTAGCTAAACTGTTGGATCACTATGCCAAACCTGAAAGCATTTAATTCTACTACGACTTAAAAAATCTCATTATTACCTACTTTGTTTTGCCCTCAATGTCTTTTTCTCCAGGAGTAGATTTCTGGAAATGCAGAAAATGTTTAGTTGAAAAAGAAGATATTAAGGTAAAAAAGATTTAAAGATAATTGGGTCCAATTTCTCTCTTGCCCATGAGAAAGCAGAGTCTCATGGAGTTGAAATGGCTTCCTTGGGCAACTGTAATTGGGAAACCTAGGATAGAAAGTCAAGTGTTTGGAACAATGGTTTTGTGGTTGGACTAAAGTACCTTTAAGGTGTCTTCCAATACTGAGTGTGTAAAGTTCATCTCACTTTCTACTTGGCCACTCTAGCTCTGGTTCCAGAGATTTCTGACACAGTGTTGGTCATTACTTAAGTGCAACTAGACATCTGTTGACAGATACAGTGACCATATATAGTTTATACGTCTTTGTCCTCTGGTAAGTCAAGAAGGAACAAGGTGAACAAGAGTGATCTGGAAATCACCCTAATGGCCTAAAATTAAGGGAATTTGCTAAATTTGCTCCATGAAAATAAATAATCCTATCCTGTTGCATAAAGGATTACCTTCTTGGAAAAAAAATACACTTAACGGATTTTCTTAATGTCACTTTATAATGCACTCTGCTTTAAAGGAGAATGTATATTTAATGAAGAGAAAAGGTATATTTTTATTGTCCAAACACCTGAAGTAGCTTTGTAAGCTGGCAACAGCAAAGAGTTAGTTAGTATGGCTGAAAGGTTGTGTCCAAGGTCACACGGCAGGTTAGCACCAGACCTGGACAGGAACTCGGGAGTCCTGACTTCTAGCCCAGCGTTCTTCCCACTGCATCATAAAGCATCTTTCAAACTAGATGGATGGTACTAAGTACTTTGCAGACTTTTAAAATTAATGATACAAAAATACACATATGCTTGAGATTAAACTGGGAGGAGAAAAAGAGCAGAGCTAATTAACACTGCAGGGAGAATTTATGATAAATCAGCCAGACAATATCACCATTAATTTGGCTTGTCCTTCTCAATAATGTCAAGAAATCAATCAATGATTAGACATGGATACAGCCTCTGTCTGGGCCTTTCAGCAAGATGGAATGACCAACAGACAGATGATGAAAATACCAAGATGGTCTCCTATTTCACCCAGGTGCAAGGCACACACAAGACACACACAAGGCATACACAAGACCTCACTGGGTCCTCATTCTACAACTGCCTTTGTTTTTGCTTCCATGTGAATACGCTGCTAATTTAAGAACAATAAATAGATCCTAAAGAAAATGAATTTGCTCACAGCTGAGGTCCTGCTTGGAAAGGCACATCTGATCCAAATACCCTCCTGAAACAGAAGGCTAGAGCACCAGTGGGACTCGGTGGCACTAAGCTCGCCTGGTTTCGTAGGTGAGGCTGGACCCTGGAGTGCTGGGAATCATGATGGCTGTGGCATTCCAACCAGGCCACAGCCTTCAGAACATCCCATGTGAACCTTTAAGCCAAGGCATACAGTAGGGGTGTGAGACATGTGCAGACCATTCACAGAAGCAGGATCACTGAAAAACACCCTAATCTTTTTTTCTTCCCCTACTAGCTAAGCTTTCAGGTTCTCAATTGTAAAGCCAGTTTCTTCATCTGGCTTCATTTTCAGACCTCCTGTGTGAGCAGAGTTGAGAAGTGGGTCAGAAGGTAGAATGACTCCAGCCCAGGTTCACTTGGCAAAACACTGTTACTGGGAGCACCTTGAAAACAGATGCTTTCTCAAACGACCAAGTCTTTTAGGTTTAACAAAATTGAGCTGGGACCTCCCAGGTTCTCCTTGGTGTTTTCTGCTTTGGCACAGATCACAAACAGCATTTATCTTGGGAATAATATTAAGATTTAGGTTTTTTTTTAATTGGAATCAGTAATAATGTGATAAAGAAAGGAAATCTATAAAAGAGTAACATAATTTCAAATACGTATTTAATGGTAAAAAGGCAAGTTAAGTTTCATTTTCACATTCAATTCTAAATTATATTTATTTCATTGATGTTTCATCTGGCCCAAGAAGGAGAGAGCCTCTTCAAAAGCAAAACAATCACTCTTTCAGAACTACAAAAAGAAAACTTTGTTCATGAATGACTCAAAGCCCTTATTTTTCATTTATATAGAAGTATAAACCCACAGAGGGAGAAGGAGCAGAAAAACATATCAGAGTATATTTATAAGTTAAATGCCTAAATCAGACACGTCTATGTTTTGTAAGGAAATCATGATTTACTGCAATTTTTTCAAAAGTAATCAACAGTTCACTTAACTGGGCTCTGGGTATCTCACTCCCTAGTATACACTCTGCCTGTTTTGTGTTCAGACTGAAACAGAGATATGTTCACTTTGCAGGGACTATTAAGTTCCTCCAAGAGAATTACCAAAATAATGATAGAGATAAGAGGTTTTCAGGCATAAAAAGGCAGAGAGTAAATGAAAATTACCTAATTTTCAATTATAAGATTGGGGGATGACAATTATGTAAAGATACCTATAAACGAGGCAGTGCTTTAAGTAAAGCTTAAATGTGGACATCAGGGTTTGCACAAAAGATAAGATAGAGAATGATTGTTTGCTTTGGAAATAGGTTCATAAAAGGGTCCATTCATAGCAAGTTCGTCCATATCCTTCAGCAATGACTTGATTTCCAAAGATTCAGTTCCGACCTGCTTCTCAAGAACCTGCCCAGCATACCAAGCAAGGTCTAAAAGCCACACAGGTGAATGTGAAAGATGTGGCTATGTACAGTTACAGTTGTCTCTCTAAGATCATAGGGGGGGAAAATGGCTGAAAAATAATGGGAATAGTGGAAAGATTAAGAAAAAAAAAATGAGTGGTAGAGAAAATAGTAAACTAATTCTGAAAAAAAAAAAAAAAGTCTGCAGGATCTTTTATTCATAAACAGTGCTAACAAGATATTTCCAGACCAAGGCAGAAATAAAATCCTTTTATCAATCAGTGAAGACCAAATAGAAAGTAAGGGGCTTGCACTGTGGAATAATCTAGCTTATGTTCTAAGGAAAGTAATAATAATAATAATACATTATATACATATATAGTTCAGACATACAAGAATGGTAGTCTTAGGTAGCTGAATAAAAATTTCTAAGATAAGAAGTTAAAAGATATCTAAGATATTTAGATATATAATATCTGCCTCATACTATCACCAAAAAACTGGCCTCTGTACCCTGATAGTCAAATTGAGACTTGGAGGCAGAGTCTGGGGGGAATTAGAAAAGAACAGTTTTATCGTTTTGCCAGGCAAAGCGGAGCCACGTCAGGCTAATGCCTTAGAGACTGAGAGTCCATCCTGGGATTGGTGTCCTCAGGTTTCATAGAAAACCAGATGGTACAGGAAGGTGACAATAATCAGGGCATTTTCTGGGGTGCTGTATTCTTCTTAATCTTGATGAATCCACCTGGCATCATGGAGAAACTCCAGACAGTCTGTTCATTCTTCTGAGCCTATCAGCCCATAACCACCTTCCTGGAAGAAAGCTTCTGAGTTAAAGCATAAGCTATTCTGGGTAAAGCAAGTAGAGGGTGTGGAGAGTGCAATGGAAAGGTTGGGGGCTGTTTAGCACAAAAGAAGTTGAGCCCGAGATGGGGATTTGTCAGAGAAAAGAGAAAAATAAGTTGCACAAATTTTAAGTCAGAATGGATCAGCAAACAGCTGTAGCCTCAGGGAAGCCATTTTGTTGGTTAGTTTCCTCCTCTTTCAATACTGAGGACAGTAAATTATCATGCCTTTCTCCAGGAGGGTGAGGTTAGGTGTCCTAAGATCCCTCCTGGTCACTCTAACATCTTACTTAAAAAAAAAAAGTATTATCAGAAGTAGTAAATAATACCAATGACAAAGCCAAAGATGGCTAGTGAGGGAGAGTCCCTGTGGCTCCACCCAAGTACTTAAGGACCCTGACTTCACAGAATAAGAGATGAGTGACTTGATCAATAAGACCAAAGGCCTGAAACACTATAACCTACCCTGACGTGGGGGTGGCTGCTCCTTAGCAAATAAAAACAATCAGGACCACTGGATTTCACGCTCATGGCTCATGTTGACTTAGTTTTTGTGACCTTCATTAAACAGATTGGATTACAGGTGAATCTGAAAGGCATGCCAGAGGCACAACAGAGAGCCATAAAGCCAATCTGCTGAAAGTCTAAACTCAAACAGAACAAGGGCAAAAAGAAATTCAAGTCCAAAGGCATCAATGAAGACGGTCCATCCATAGCATAGTCTGAGAGTAAAAACACATGGACATAGTCAAGCTTATCAATTATTTTAAAAATGCTAACAAGTAAAGGTCTTATTTGTAGAATAAAATAAACTTGAAATGACTTGCCTTGTTACTTCTCCCTGGTTTATCACCCAGACTCACCCTGAATGTGCTTGGTATGTGCTGTCTCCATCTGGGCTGAATTCCCATTCCCTCTCAATGCTGAGTACTAATGAATCAGAAGAGGAAGCCCTGAGTTTTCCCTAATCTAGCACCTGCAGACCACTCTTAATATCAGGTGTTGGTCAATTGTAAGGACTGGGAATTCCCTATTAAGAACATGATTATGCAGATATATGTAAACCGAAAAGCATGAAATGAGTCATCAAAATTATTGGAAAGTGAGTGGTTTTTACAATTTACAAGTCATGAGCCAGACTTCTGGGCTTTCAGACAATCTCTTTCCCCCCAAATCACAGTTATTCAATTATTTTGATAATTAATTTATTGTCAATCTGTTACACGTTGGAGATTGCTTTCAGTTCTGGGATGAATACAACATAACCTCATGGAATGTGTGAACTACTGAAGCTGAATTCCCCCTAAAACCAAGTTCCTCTGCCAAGCTTTTGATTAACATCTCTATCCAAAACTTTATTCCCTTTCTTGTCCTGCCCCTGTTCCCCTCAGGACTGAGGATATCAAAGAAAAGGAGGGACTGAAACTGAGGAGGACCCTATGGAGCCTTCCCAGTACAAAAGCTCCTCCATGTCTCCCATTTTTATTTGTTGAAAAAGACTTAACCTCATAGGCCTCCCCTGAGTTCCAAAGAGCAGACTTAAGCAGTTACTAATTAGGAAAGTGAGAGAATACAGAAATAAAGGAAAAGGAAATGGTTCATCGATAAAACAGAGTCCTAGTTCCTCCTCAAGGAATATGGATAACAATCTGATGCATACATTTGAGTCGTTCCGCAGAAACTAAGACTGTCTCCTAAGCAGAAGATGATGGCTACACGCTGACCATAAGCACATAGATCCCAGGCTGGTTGGTACCAGAAGGTTGACGATGAAGATTCCTATAACATCACCCTGTTACCTCACCACCAAGCAATCAGAAGGAAGTCCAGGAGCTGCAACTCTCACCTCAAATGTTGCCTTTAAAAACCCTCCCCTGAAAGTCATCAGGAATTCGGGTCTTCTGTGCATGAGGTGCCCACTCTCCTTGCTTGGCACCCTGCAGTAAATGTTGTACTTTGCTTCACTACAGCCTGCTGTCTATAGTCTGGCTTTGCTGTGCAGCGGGCAAGGCAGACCCACGTTCAGTTCAATAACATTACTGAGAAACACATTCATATATATCAGCAAGAAGTCAGTGTGCTGCATTAGGTACTTTAATGGGAAGCCAAGGAGATTTAAAGGGAAACTAGGAAAACATAGCGGGGTGCCCTTAGCCTTAATGTCATGAGACTTAAGGAAGGCTTCCTAGGTTGGTGATACATAGCCTGAGACTTCAGTAGAAGGCTTCAGTGAAAGGTGAAGCCAGTGGCAATGTTTGGGCAAGATGGTTTCAGATAGGGAAATAGCATATTCAAAGGCTTGGAGGCAGGGGGCAGTAATACGGATAATCACAGTTGTCTTTTGGATAATCTGCCTGTTTGACATGAATTATCTGGCACTGACACTACCTGCAGGTACCATCTGAATGGAGGTGTGGGTGTGCTTGGTCCTCAAGGGTAACAAGAATATACAATCCCCGAATATGCCTCTGGCATATGGGTTATTTTGAGCTAAAGGCCACTGAGAACCAGCAGATGGAGGAAAAGCTCTAAAAACAGGGCACAAGTTTTCCTTTTATAAAATAAATTTCCATTTGTAAAGGAGATTTACATTTGTAAATCTTTACCAGGAAGTGGAGAATGCTTAACTCCTATCAATGGAGAAGGCAATGACTTAAATCTACATAACAAATCTTACCAAACCACCCTCGTTTACCATCCCTTTCCTGGTCACCTGCCCATAACTTGTTGCCCTAGCCCAGAAGCCAAAATCCTCTTTTTCTCTATTTAGCCTAAGATGGTATATAAGCCCAAGTTCCAACCACCCCTCTGGGTTACTCGTCACTGGGTGCTCTCATGTGTACGTTCACAATGCGCGTGTTAGTAAACTTCCATTCTCCTCTCATTATTCTGTCTCTTGCCAGTCGAATTAACAGGGTGCCAGCTGGAGAACCTAAGGTGGGCAAAGGAAAGATATTTTTTCCTCTCCTACAGTCCTCATGCACAGTCAAACAGGTTCATGTCTCAAGGACAAACGTGGACACACACGCCTCCCTTACTCACACACTGCCGCGATGAATGGACAGCCATCAGATACCTGACAATCTCTCCTAACAACGCAGAGATGATTAACTTCTCACGGCTCATAGCGGGCAGGATGCTGACACGGGCTGGATGAGAACTTTCAAGTACACTTCAAACAGCTCAATTAGATCAAGAGAAAAGCCTCCTGAAGCAGCTCAATAGATTTACTGTACAGCATTTTCCCTCTCGTCACAATATTAAAAAAAAAAAACAAAAAAACAGATCACCAGCTTCTTCCAGCCCTGGAGTCGAAAGGTGGCTCCAGCCTTTTGCGATGCCTCCCTCTCAATTCAGCCCGCTTTCCTTTTTAATCGGCTGCAGCCACCATGTCTACAATCTCTTCAAGCGATGGCATATTAATGGGGGGAGAACAGGCACCTTCTCTCTCAGCTGGTCCCAGAAACCCTTCCAATTCACTGTGTATTTATACGTGTGACAATAGCTCTGAGGCAAGAAAGGGGGTGAACGGGCACGAGCACCAGCTCCAGGCGTTGAGGTCACAGTAGAGAGAACAACAAGAAATAAAAAGATGAGTAAGCCTGCCGGTGTCCTCTTCTCTGTCAGGCTCTGGTGTGGTTATGAGGGACACGTGGGGAAGACAGAGTGAATATACGGCTTCTAATACATTGTCTATAACTCAGCCCTGGGCAAGAGGCAAGCAACTTCATGTGCTTGTCAGACGGGGGCAATAAAAACACTGTTTTATAGGGAGGGAACGACCTCGAAAAATGGAGAGCGAGCATTTGCAGCTTGGCAAAGGAACTGTGTGTGGGGAGCATCTCTAATTCTATTTTCCATTTTCAAGCATAATAATCCACACTTACGCTTTTTCCAGTCCAAGGTTTTTACTTAATAAAGCAGCTAAAATGATCAATGTCTGTTAATAAAACAGTAAGGACAACACTCACTTATTGAGTGCCTATTGTATGCCCTATGCTAGCCCATTTAGTTTATTATCTCATTTAGAGTTCACGACTGGGTACGTGCTATTATTCCCATTTTATAGATGAGGAAACTGACACAGTTTCAATAACCTACCCAAAGCCATCTAGCAAGGGAATGGCAGAGCCACTGAAGTTTGGCTCAAATTTTTATCTACTGTGTACTAATTGATTATAAACATCAGTGACTCAATATTAAACATATGGTCACTTCTGGGAGAGTCCTTTGGTTTCACTCATTTCTGTTTTTAAGAAACCAGTTCTTACAGCCTGAAGTTATATGTTAGACTTGTTGGTTTTGATACATCAGTTGGCTGAATTATTCAAATGCATAAACTTACTACCTGACTTTAGTAGATCAGTCCTTGTACATTGCTGTACTGAAGGGGCAACGACCCTGAGCCAGTGGAATTCCACAACAGAATATTGTGGACTGGGAAACACATGGCAGGAAATGAGCCACATCTTCTGAGTCTGTGGTTCTCCTACAATATTATTTTCCTGGAGAAGCTGTGAAATATCTTCTAGTTTTTTTTTTTCTTTTTGCCTCTTCCAATCCACTTTTTCCCAACAGCCATCATAATTTTTGAAATGAAATTTTATGATGTCACCATCTAGTGTGAAAGCCTTCAGTGGCCCCTCATTGCACTGAAAATAAAAGCCTAGTTGCAAAGTTCTTAGGAAAACAGGCCCGAGTTCTTTCACATTTTCTGTAAACTACTGTCTTTTGAGTAGTTACATATACAACTTTTCTGATTCAAGTTCAACTTGTGCAAAGATTGGAAGTCTCATTTTGTCCCCGGCAGAACTTGGCATAGACTGTTGAGAGTTATATGACTGATTTAGTATCTGAGGGCAGATAGAAAAGAAATCCAGGGACAGGTAGCTTTTGTTTCAGTCCTGCTAAGGGTAGGATAGCAGAAGAAGTCTACTTCAATGAGATTTTTCTCTTCTCCAAAGAAACACAGAATAGATGTAGAGGTTCTTAAGGTAAAAAGCAAAACAAATGACTCAAAAGTAAGGGATTAAAGGGGTGGGGAAGAAAATTCTTTTCAATACATGCGAAACCAAATGAAGGCCATCTGCCAGGTGTATTTTGTTCCTTCCGAGGACAAGAACAAAAGAAATACGGTTTAACTCTGTAAATAAGACAAGGGGAGTAAACTACTGTGGACTGGAGGGTTTAAGATTCTTTAACTTACTGTTAGCCTGGTAGAAAGAGAATGTAATTCGAGATCAGACCTGGCTCCAACTCCAGCTCCACTCTTGCTTAACCTCAGTTTCTCCAGGTATGCAATGGGGATTGATGTGATGGGTAAGAAACAATATATATAAAATGTATTTCTCAGCCAGAAACAATATGGCAAAAACTCAGCAAGTGCTAGACCTCCTAACTCCACGTTTGTCAGATTTGCCTGATCATAGTCAAACTGGGGCACTTACCAAAAAGATTTCCAGGCATCTTCCTTAGACGCCTTGATTCAGTGCATGTGTGGCGAGGCCCAAGAATCTATACATTTTCACTAAGGGCCGCCAGTGACTAGTACGTTTAGCAAGTTTAGGGAATAATGCTCTGGCCCATTGAGCTAAACCTCATGGCTTTGGATCTAGACTGGAACAAACTGGAAAGGTCTGGAAAAGCCTAACGTTATAGGTTAAATGGTTTCCACCCTGTACATGACGTGTTACAATCCTAACCCCCAGTACCACAGCACGTGAACTTAACTGGAAGTAGGATGGTTGCAGATGTCATTAGTTAAATCAGATCAAGTCATCCTGGAGTAATCCAATATGATTGACATCCTTCTAAGAAGACAACTGCGTGAAGACAGGGGCACACAGGGAGAGCACTCTGTGATGTGGGTGTCAGACTGGAGTTACGCAGCTGCAAGTCAAGTGCTATGGATGGAAGGTTTGTGCCCCCACCCCCCAACCCAATTAGTTAAAACCCTAATTCCCAATTTGAGGGCACTAAGGTAGGACCTTTGGGAGATAATTAGGGCCAAAGGGAAAAGCCCTCATTAATGGGATTAATACCTTTATAAAAGAGACTTCAAGGAGATCTCGGCCCATGTGCCATGTGAGAACACGGGGAACAGGTGGCCTTCTATGAACCAGGAAGTAAGCTTCCACCAGACACCTGATCTGTGAGTTCTTCGACACTGGACTTCCGGATTCCAGGACTCTGAGAAATAGATTTCTGGGTTTATAAGCCTATAGTATTTTGTTATAGCAGCCCAAATGGACTAAGACACCAAGGAACCCCCAAAGATAGCTGGCAAACCACCAGAAGCTAGAAAGCGGCGAGGAAGGCTTCCCCTGCAGGTTTCATGCTGAGGCCGTGATTTTGGTCTTCTACACCCAGAACTGTGGGACAAAATTTTCTGTTATTTTATCACCCAGATTGTGGTAGCTTCTTATAGCAGCCCTAGGAAATTATAACAACTACTAAAGATCTCTTCCAATTCCAAATTTAGGGCCACATTACAGCAGACCCGTCATGGCCCTTCAGATTGAGAATGAGATACGAATTCTCCCCATTTTCTGCTGTGTGAGTGAATTTGTATTTAACTCTCCAAAATCTATTCTTTTTCTGTATACTCCAGCCATGGTATTCCTTCCCCCTTATTGGTTTAAGAATGAACATGGGAATTAATCTTGGCCAATAAGATGTCAGGGGAACTTGGCGGGGGTTGGGGGTGGGAGTGGTGATGGAAAATGTTTCCTTGCACCTAGGAAACTGTTCTTTCCTTTGGATGTTGTCATTTCTGGATCTGACATGTGGAAGAGCGGCAGACATCCTGCAGAGGGGATAGCCAGTCTAAGGACAAAGCAGACATACTGAGGAAGGCAGAGGTAGAGCCCATTCTCCTTTTGGACTTCTTGCTCCTTCACTTCTCCCCCAGTTCTACATCATTCAGCTCATTATCCTTTCCTTGGATTCCCATCTTTAACCTTGTACTTTCTATAGAGGTAACTAAAAATAGCTACACCTTCCCGCCAACTTGGTTTTCTTCCTTGGATATGTTTTCTGTTCACCTCTTGACTTAAACTGATCCTGGCTAATAACTGTGTCTTCTGAGAAATTCTGGCACCGAGTTTTTTCTAAGGGCCCCTCCTGGGCCTGACTTGGGTCCACTGGAGGATGTCTGGACTATTCTGGATACTCCAAGGACAATAAGAACAGAATCTTTCGATTACCTTATCCATATACCCTCCACCACCCTCACTTTTTCCAACATCCGTTATCCTTAATATAACACACTCTGTTATTAGTTAGAACCAGGGGAGTAGTTAGAACTATGGAATTGTCGTTCAACTTATCTACAGGTAAATGCAGGGGAAAAAAATCCACAAAGCTATCACAAGAGCTGCATTTCTGGGGAAGAGTCTTCTTAAGATATACAATGGATTTAGCAATTCAATTGCTAGGAATTTACCATCTTTCTTTCCTAGAAGCAAGCTTTGAGACTGGCCACAGGAACAGAAGCTACTGAATTAGAAATTTCTTCTAATAAAATATTTAGGTTTTGAGGCCCTACCCTGGGTCTGTATTTGTGCGGCTCGTATTACGAAGCAAAATAGTTGGAGAACAGGCTCTTCCTCCTGATGAGATTTACATCACAGCACTCAGAGGGGCAGAGATAGGTTTTATTCTTTGACTAAGAGTCAGTTATAATTTTATTTAAGGCCTTTACTCAGTAGTACATTTCTTAAAATAAATAAAATATTGAACAACTTTACAGGACATTATAGTGATTTCTGAGTTGAATAAAGCTTTGCGAATGAGACAAAGCACCCAGGGCAGTTATCTGGTGCAAGCTTCTCCATTATCCCTGTCAAACATTATGCCCCACAGATGAGTTAGTTTTTCTACTGTAAAAAATTAATGAAGAGAAACCTCAATTAAATAGAGTTGGGAGACCAGAGGGGAAACTCTCATACCCTGAGACAACAACAGACCCAACAGGAAGAAGAAAGATTCCTCTTCCTTCCTGGAAGGGACTCAGCCCATGAAAAGCCGAGGACTCTTCATTTACTAGAGCCCTCCCAACTTCCTTTGCTTCCCTATCAAAGTATTCTCTTTCCTTTGCAGGCTGGGGACTAGCACATGCCTCAACATAATTGCAGATCCACTGCGATTCTCTTCCGATCCTGAATAAACCCTTCTTTGCTGGAGAAATATCTAGCAGTCTATTTGTTTCAGGTCAACACTAAATTACTATAATTCCTAGGTTTGGGAGTGGTGATTATAACACAAAAGTTTATGGTTTAAATTAATGGAGGCTACTAAACCTTTCTGACCTATGTTTATGGTTCCTTATTGGAGGCAGAAATTTATCATAATATTTTTTCTGACATTCACAACTAACCCTTGTTCACGATGCAGTGAAGCTTGGTGATCAACAACAGCAGTCACCCAGCTGCTCACGGAGCAGCAGACATTTGGTTAAAAACAGGTGGAAGAAAAGGAAGAATCTCATTAATCTCAATTTATTAATCTATCCAGTAGGATTGGCATAAATAATAAAACTCCATGCAATGTAAACATTAGGAAGCAAGACTAGACACAATAGACTAAAATATTTATCTATTTTAAGTAGTCAGTGTAAAAATGGATAGGCTAAATTTACTTTGTAAATTCTTTTCCTCAACAAGAATTTTGGCTATATATACATATATTTGTATGTGTATATATATTTATATCTCCTTAAATAGATGTTGACTATTTTTCTTAGTAATGGTCCAGAATTCTCAAATATGAATTTTAATTAAACCAGAGTCTGCTTCTACCTTGTTTCATGACCCAAAGCAAGAAACTTGGCATCATTTTCTTGACCATTATATACTTGTAATTAAATGACCAGTTGTTCATAGTATGAAATGTTCAAAATAGAAAAGAGAAAAAAAAAACAATGCTCATGTAACATCAAGGGGTATTAAAGTTGGAAAGGGCCATGGGGATGATTTAGAAAAGTGTTTCTCAAAGTGTGGCATATGAACCCCTATTAGAATCCCCTGGAGCACTTTTTAAAAACATGTACCCTCCGAATTCATCCTAAACCTAGTGAAATGCTGTGAGGTAGGGCCTTACGTCAGTCTCTTTGATATCCTCAAATCTGTGGGCATGGAAGGAATGGTCGTTTCAGAGTTGAAGTTATTTTGAAATATACATTCCCTTCTACCTCTAAAATCCAAACAAAATTCGGGAGTTGCTGGTGTGATTTTAAAAAAGCTTCCTAGGCAATTCCACCTTCTTGGGGACCACTGATCTCATCTAATTTTACTGATAAAAGAATGAACTCTAAGAAGTTGTGAACCATCTAAGGTCATGCAGCATATGTTACTGGCAGAGCCAGGACTCTAACCAGGGCCCCTTGACATGTGTCCCACTGCAGGTGCCTAATTATATTCTTTTAAAACACTTTTTCATTTTAGAAAACATCAAACATGGACAAAGTAAACAGAATCATAGGATGAGCTTCCATACCTGTCACCCATGTTCAACAACGATCAATTCATGACTGACTTTGTCTCTTCTGTGTCCCCACCACCTCCCTATCTAAGGCCCCTGAAGATTTTGAGGCAACTCCAGAATCGTATCTTTTCATCTATAAATATCTATCTGATCATATTTTTATAAAGAAGAACCCACAAAATGCATCTTAATCTCTTTGTGCTTCAATTTTTTTAATCTAAAAAAAATAGCACCATCAAATATCAAACTTGTGAAACTACTTATATATTTGTGAGTTACAATATACTTCTTTCCCTTATCCTGGAATCAAGCAGTTTTCATAAAGTGTATATTAGTTTGATCATCTGACCAACTCCGTAAGAGTTTGGTTTCAGTGTATTAGAAATTGTGGCAATATAAGTTCTAAAATATTGAGACGTTATGGGCAGTTTCAGAACAAATAAACTTGGAAATAAAAATATCATCTAATGGGCCAGGTTAAAGCACTTCCTTCACAAACCAAGACATAAGTAGATCAAAGCTATAGTAGCAATCAATTACCTAGGAATTTGAAAAAATAAATGGCCTTTCACTTTTATTTAGAGGTACTTTGATTGACAAAATAATATAAAAGTAATATAAACAAATTGTGTCAGATTGTATGCAGAATGCTCATCTATTGTGATATATGTAAATATGAGGGCGCAGAGGAGAGGGAGAGAAAGTGAGAGAGAAGGAAGAAAGGGAGGGAGGGAGAGGAGAGAGAGAGAAACTCATGCACATTTTACTGCATTCAGCACAAGGAGTTAATTATCATTATGGTAAATTACACAGTGCATGAATAAATCGAGGTAATCATAGGGCAATCATCTCTCAATTCGATTAACAAGGAGTACAATATCTTGCAAAACGCCAACAGATTTGGAATGTTTTCTGTTATCGCTACCTCCTGGTTGAAATGTCCAGAAAAATTTGACTTTGGAGAGTAGTGTTAATGCAATCCCTTTGCTAACAAGGGCAGGACTGTAATTCTGAAATAAAAACAATTAATCTCATACGTTGCTCAATCTGCTGCAATATTGGAAATATTGGATACTATTTGGATAAATAAAATGCAGTCAAGTGTAATGACCACAAGATACATTAGGGTCACTTCTTTTAGATTTTAAGAAAAAATAGGAGCTGACGAAGGTGAATGAGAATCTCCATACAAGGGAAGCCTGTGAACTTGTATCTTACATAAACGTTAGTGCAAAAATCTTACAATGGCTAAAAGAAAGCTATGTATTACACATTTACCTACAGACAAATATACATATATGTATGTGTGTGCATAAATACATACTTTATGTGTATATATATATATATATAAAATATACACATATTTTAATGTATGATAACAGGGAAAATGTCTGATACATTTCTTAAAATTCTGAGAGGAAATTCGAATAATACTGCATTCTATTAAATAATGTATCTCCTATTGCTTTCCAGAGAACATGCAGTTGATTCTGAATTTTAGTTTTTATGTTCTTGTTGTTGCTTTTAGATTTAGCATGTGGTTTAAAGGGACACATCAGTGAATCTCTCCGTGTAAGGAATGAAGATATCTATTTCACACTATAGTAAGCTAAATCCCCTGGAAGATGAATGATTTGTCTCAGGTCACAAAGCTAATTATTAAAGAGGCTGGTACTTTTATTTTGCTAAGAAGATATGTCAGTTGACTCACCCATCAAATATTAGTTGTGTAATATATTGAGGAGTAATTTAAGAGTTCAATACAGAACAGGATCCCTAACCTTGAGAGGGTTACTATCTAATTTGGGAGATAAGATACAGGAACAAAAACCAATTTTTAAGATGATATTAAATTGTGTAATATGCATTTATAATATTTTGGAGCTGAGATAAAGGGACAAACATTAGTCTGTATGAGGAGTAAGGTGACATTTAAACATGGTCTTAAGGGATGAAAACATGAGTTTTAGCCTCTGGGAATTTGCAATCCAGTGTAGGGAGACAGGAAGACAGACATGGAAATAATGACCTCTGTGAAAAAGCAGAAGTAGGTTTTATTATACAACTAAAAGCAAAGCATAAATACTTAAGTATTAAGAAGTGTTGTTAAGTGTTGGTAAGTATCATTATCGGAGGACAGGGGCCAAAAGGGGTTTCACAGAGAACTCTTAGCACTGGGACTTGAGGGACACATAGATGTGTCAAAGAAGGTGGGGTGCAGAGGAAGACTTTCCAACAACAATATGAATCCACTCAAGGAGATGCAAAAAGTGGCAGGCACGCTGATTGAGACAAAGGGCAAGCCTTGGTCTGTGCTGGCAGAAATGATGGGCAAATGGAGGCTGGGTTGGGGACAGCTGTGTCTGCAGACTTAGAAACTGAGACTTCTCCCGCAGGTCCTGGGAGTGACTGAAAGTTTCCAAGGGCACTGACAAGTGGGACAGCGTTTGGGAAAGGTAACTCAGGTGACAAAGGGGATTGGAGCAGTTAGAAGCAGAGTGGCCAATTGGGAAACTATTACTATATTTCAGAAGAGAGATCAGGGTCCAAATTAGGGCAGCGGGAAAACAAATAAATGCGAGAAGAGGGGAAAGACTGGTTCTGTCAGTTGATTAAATATGAAAGGAAAGAGCAGAGTTGAAGATAATTCCATGGTTTCAGCTGAGGGGCTGAAACTCAACAGACAGGCGAGTGGTTCACTAACTCAGACACGGAAAAGGAAGGGTGGTGGCTTTAGCAGAGAAAACAAGACAGTTTCATCCAGGGAGGATGAGGTGGCAGCCAGCATCCTCTGGATATATTAAGGAGGCAGTTGGGAATTGGAAAGCAAGAGAGAAGACAGATTAAATTTAAAAAAAAAAAGGGTGACCAGGCATTCACCCCAATTATATGACAATATGAATATGGATGCAGAACTGAGAGTGTGCATGTGTGAGGCACATTAAAGATGGAACTCTTTGAAACCGTTTATTGGGGGGGACAGTGGTAAACAATATAAGACACATGCATTTGGCATGCCCTTCCTGGTAGCTAGCACTGCCCTCATAACATCTGCTGACCAGAACAGACAGCAGCGCCTGGCACTTGTCTCTCCATTGAGGGCAGCATTGTAAATGACTCTCCCACACTGAACTTTGGACCTCATCCAATCGTCGTCTTAACTTCCTCAGGTACCCCACTTCCCTCCCTTATCCTTATCTTAGTATTTTATATATTCCTATTATTAGCCCCTATCATCTGGCCTTTGATATCAATGCTGTTCTAAACTTACTTATCCCAGTCTTTGAAACACTGTAACTGCATGGTGGATTCCGCAGGAAGCCCACCATTTTGGGAAGCAATCTTAATTTTGCATTTAAGTATTAGAATATTTTCCTAAGAACACTGCACAATATGTGACATATGGATTTAATTAATACTGTGCCAAGCTTAAGATCATCCGTTCCCACTGGTGGCATTAACATGAAATCAGTGCTGTGGGCCACAAAATATGCAACCTGACAAAAATGACAGTAATTAGAAAACTGTTAAAATGAAATACATAATATAAATGCCATGCCGAGACATACGTGGCAGAAATACAGACTTATACAGTGACATAATAGTTTTGATAGCAATGGAAATCCTACTGTAGTCAGTGTTTTTAAGTAGTTTACTAAAAAGAGGGTCAGTAGCATAGAAGATCTAACAGTAGATAATTCAACATTTAATTTTATTAGGTTTGTCAAATTTTCTATTATTTATTTGAAGTAACTTTAGAATAATATTAATATTAGGTTGCATTCATTAACCATATTCCAAGTTACTGTTGGGTAATTGCTGAGTAACTAAGGAAGCCATCAGAGAGCCAACATTTCTCAATACCGGAACCACCAAGGGGAGAACACACAGGCACAGTAATTGAGCTCTCCATGAATCTGGACTGATGTTCCTATACTTTCAGAGAGTTGAACTGAATTGAAAAGTATAATTTGGATTCTGTACTTGGTCTTTGAGAAAAGGAATAATATATGCAAGTGTAAAAATTTTAAATAAAAACAAAACAAATTGCAGCTTGGATGTTGTGAACATCTGGATGCTTGATGTACATCAAATAGCTGAAAGGATTAAGTGAGACTTTGTACTTTTTAATGTGCTAGTTTTTGAGTCATGTGGACACAGCCAATGATTCATTTGAGAGGAGCACATTAGCTATTCTAAGTTTATTAAGAAGCTATATCTTCTTTCTCACCCGCAGAGTCAGGCCCTGTTATTTTCCAAGCCCTTTTCAAACGTATCGACAAACACATCTCTACACACGTCACTGAGAGACTTATGCATTCAGCAGAGAAAGCTCTCACTTACTTTGCTGAATGTTTAAACCATGTTCGAGCATTGTAAAGCCCCTTGTACATTTCTCCAAGTCTAATATAAATTTTTGAAAAAGATACCTGACCAAGCCAAGAAAATCAAGAACTATTTTAAAATGTTATTTTAAGCGTAACTTTATAAGTCATCCAGGTTAAGTTTGGAGATTCACCATCCTAAGTATGCATGGAAATTGTACTGGTGGTGTCTTGTTTAGAAGATACAATAAAATATATTTTTTATTATATTTTATTATTGTCTTAAAATTAATTGCATTTGCTTCTTTTTAATTTTTAAATGTGGCTACTTGGACATACAGGATAGTGCTGAGCTAGACTGCAGGCTGGGTGAAGAGGAATGCTAGTGGAACCATGGAACAAGATAGAACCCAAGAAACTGGACATAAGCGTCTGAAGGAGTGAGTACCAGAAGTCCAAGAGGAACCAGCAGCAAGACAGAGACAAAGCTCTGCCCTGCCCCAGAACAAGATGTGCCCAAGCTGAGGGCAGGGCTGAATCCATGGCTGAACATCATCAGGCCCTGCAAAGGATTACAGGTAATAGGACAGGGAACTGGGCAGAATGCCCTACTGGAAACCAGCAACAGCTCAAGAGTAATAGAAAGACTTCCCCCTCAAATGCCCTATTAGATCAGAGAAAAGAATGCAATGTCAGCCCTGCAGAAGTTCTTCTGGATCCTCACGTGAGAAGAGACGTTTTCACTTTATAATTTTGTTTTTTTTTTCCCAGTCATTTCTGTCTGACTCACACTCCACTTTACCTCTGAGGACGAGAGCCATGTGTGACGTTTGAACTTTAAAAGTTTAGTTGCTTTTGAGTTGTGTGTACACAAAATATGTCTGGGCAACATGGAAAACCCACTTGTTCCTGGTTCCATAATTCACAGAACAGCAGAACATATTCTCCCAAAAGTTATCTTTCCACCAATGAGTTTAAAACCAATGCCAAGACCAGGAAGTCTGAGGCTTTAAAGTCTGATTTTTTGACAGATACTTCCCTTCAGCTGGGACTTCCTTCTGAAATGTTATAAATATAGTTATAGCTCTCTGTTGTACAGGAAAAATTATTCTTGTGTAGTAAGTGGCAATTGATGTATTTACTTTGTAAAATAGCATACATATTGACCAGCTTGACTTTTTACAAATTTGTATACAAAACCACAGAAGTGGTAATGGATTTGACTTTTGCCTTTAAACAACAAGGTCTTGGACTTGAAGCATTAAAGATAAGAAAAATGCTATGTAACAGAGTAGAAGGGAGATTCGATATACCTTAATATTCTCCAGTTATAAAATGCTCTACCAGGAATAGGGGGTTCAGTGGCTGGACCTCAGGAACAGCTAGGTAGTGAATGCATTACATTTTTTCCCCCATGTACTCTTTAAATAAAATGAATCAACCCCACTAACTAGAACTCTTCCAAACTTTAGGCTATTGCTTTGGAACCATGTAGGTTTAATCAGAATACTTAAACCAAGGCTTTAAAGCTTTGTGCCCAGATTTCTCAAGAAGCCACTGGGGATTTGGTTCAAGCATTTAGTCAGAAAGGGATCAAAGAGTGGGCTTCCTTGTATTTAATAAGAAGAGAGAAGAAGGGGTGGGAGAAATGGGAGATGTTGGTAAAAGAATGCAAACTTCCAGTTATTAGACAAATAAGTTCTGGGGATTTAATGTGTATCATGATATAGTTAATAATGTTGTATTATATCCTTGAAAGTTGCTAAGAGAGTAGATCTTAAATGTTCTGACCACAAAAAATAACTGGTAATTACGTGACCTGATGGAGGTGTTGTTAGCTAATGCTAATGCTAGTCATTTTGCAATATATATTTATCAAATCAAAACATTGTACACCTTAAACTTACACAATGTTAAATGTTAATTATAGCTCAATGAAGCTGGGAAATTTTTTTTAAAGAAGATATTCTGAAAAGAAAGCTGACATGATAATCAGGAGACTGTGGAATTCTGGTCTCATTATTCTCACTAAAGAGCTGAGTGATCTTAGAAATCACCTGAATATCCTGGGCCTCCAGCTCTCTCATTTGTAGAAAATAGGAGTTCAAGTTTTGAAAAAGGTAAAAAGAATAATAACCAGTACATTTACCTTCATAGAGCTATATCAGAATAGAAATTACGAGTGAGTTTTGTTTTCTGAGGTATGCTATTTCCAATAAATAAACTATTAAAAGCAGTAATATTATGAGACCTAATTTTTTTTATTATATGGGTGAAGTGATCTCTAATCTATCTCAAATATACAAAAAATAATATGCATCACGTGAGACTGCTTGGACATCTGCCATCTAATTATCAGCCGAGCTGCCCTGTCTCCCGGCTTGCCGTGACATCTGGATTGTAAATGATGTGACATTTCAGTCATTTTGCATGCCCAAACTGATACACTGTACATCCTGCCTTGGTCTCCAAAAACTTGCACTTTTAGACAGAATTTCAGAGCATACACACATGCAGATCCTCTTTTATCAATAGTAGAAAAGAATGACTTTATCAATTATAAATGAATATTGGAGTGGTGGCTCAGTGGGCGAAGAAATGAAGATGAGAAAGAAGTCTGCTCCGAAATGCACAAGGCTGAGGAAGGTACAGACCATGAGCTGGTCTAATTTTTTTTTTTTTAACCATACCTAAAGAAAGTTACTTTGTAAAAGATTTGGTACCTTCAATGACTGCAAATCAATGAATATTAAATAAATGATCCAGAAAATGTTGTGGTAGCAGGACTATCTTGAAGCTAGCTAGAATCATGTTTAGCGTTTTAATTAATTGTGTAAGCATCAGGACCAGCTCCTGGTGAAAGAGGAGGAAACTAACTAACAGAATGGCTTCCCTGATGCTAAAGCTGTTTGCTGATCCATTCTGACTTAAAATTTGTGCAACTTATTTTTCTCTTTTCTCTTACAAACCCCCATTTCAGCTTCTCTTGTTCAATGGCTTTTGTGCTAAACAGCCCCCAACCTTTCCATTACACTCTCCACTCCCTATACATTCGTTACCCAGAATAGCTTATCCTTTAACCCGGAAAGGAAGGTGGTCATGGGCAGATAGGCTCAGAAGGATGAACAGACCCTCTGGAGTTTCTCCGGGATGCCTGGTGGATTCAGCAAGATTAAGAAGAACACAGCACCCCAGAAAATGCCCTGATTGTTGTCGCCTTTCTGTCCCATCCAGTTTTTCTACAAAACCTTAGGACACCAACCCCAGGATGGATTCCCAGTCTCAAAGGTTATTAGCCTGTTGTGACTCCCCTTTGCCTGGCAAAGCAATAAAGGTGTCCTTTTCTAATTCTCCCAAAACTCTGCCTCTGAGTCTCAATTTGGCTATTGGGGTACAAGTGCTGGTGTTTTTGGCAACACTGGCACATTCTCAGAGTAAGCAAGACAATGGAATGTCCTTGGTTCCTGTAGTGGCAGAAACATTCCTGTGCTGAAAATCACACGGGGACATACAGATGCAATTCCCACTTTTCCTACCTTTCTTATATATTGTAATAAAAAATTAACATTCGGTACAATTGCAAATCATTTTTCACAGGTTTTGTTTTTCCTCCAACTGTTATTCCTTTAAAAAATAATCATAGTCCTAAAAAAAAAATCCAACAAACCAAACTTGAGCTTCATTTAATATATATAGCCAGTTCATTGTGTTGAGATAGAAATCTGTGAATTCAGCAATTTCCTACAGTTTGAGAAAACGCCTGCTTTCACACCTCTGCTCATGAAGAGTGATAAAGAATTGTAGTCCTGCCCAGAAATGGACCAACTTCATTATCACATACAGCAAAGGTTTTAGCCGCACATTTTCTCTTCTTTGCCTGAAGGAAAAACGATACCCCTGATAACCAAAGAACGTTATTAAAAATCAGTTTCCCGAAGAGTTTAATGGTAACTAAATTATTTCTCCTTAAGAAAATCAAACCGGGAAGCCAGTTATGCACATTACATTTGACACAGTAAGGTTTTTGTATTGCTGGCTGTTAAATGGCAGGCGGATTTTATTTTTTATCGTGCAATTCACAGGATTAGTGGAGGGCTGGCATTTAAAACACGTTTTTATTTTAAAATTAATTATCGTGGCTTTTATGAATACTGAGTCTGTCACTGCTCTCTTCCCTTCACCCTCCCTGCTCCAGGTTTTGCTGCTGCTGCCGCAGCCGGAAGAGACATCTGGATTTAATTACTCATCCAGCTCATATTTTGCAGTTTGGTCACAGTAGTTGATTCACGAGAAAGATTTAATTTTATCCGAGGGCAAGACCCTTATATCTAACACTAATTTAACAGCTGATCCTGCTGCTATTAATAATAATACCAAAATCTGAGTTTGAGCAGCTTCTCTGGAGCCCTCAAGAGTCATTGCTCTTTCTATCATTTTCATCAAACCACGTTAGTACAGGATAAATAGTGACTGAGTCTATGGGTTAAAATCCCACCTCCAAAGTTTGCCAGCCATATGAACTCAGAGTTGCTTCTTAACCTTTTCTTGTCCCTCAGTTTTCTTGTACATAAAACGGAGACAAGGGAACCTTATCCATCAGGGTGTTGTGGGAATTAAGTGAATTAATAAATGTAAAAGTATATTAAACAGCCCCTGGTTCATAAGTGCTTAACACATGTAGCTATTATTACAGTGTCATTATGAATGAAACTCACAAAAGACCCAGTTTTAAATCTAGGCAAGTTCCGTGTTCTATTACCTTAGATGATTTCAATTCCCACATGGTACCTTAATTTATCCTTTAATAAAATAGATCGCAAATTAAATTTCCTCTTGCCTAACAGGCAAGGCTGGTCTTACATTAAGCAGACGCGATCCAAGCCTCAGTAGCCCAATTTAAGTCCACCAGGTAGGACCTCTTACATGAAATATCCCTTTGGCTTCTCCACCTTCATACCCCTCCTCATCCATTTACACAAGGACTTACACTTTTCAATGAAAAGAATTAAGTTACTAGGTTGAATTTAGGATAAACATTAAGACCTTATTGATTATAAGGACCTTAGCCTGAGTTACTTTATCAGGCACATAGCCGGATCCCAAGGACGTGGTGTACAGGATTGATCCATGATGGTAAAAATAGAGTCTAAGACAGGCTGAGGCCAGCACAGCATACTTCATGGTCTCTGAAAAAATCCAGTTTTCCAGGAGACTATGTATGTGCTAAAGGCAGAAATAGAGACACAGGGCAAGATCAGGCACAGAAACACGACCAATTCATCTAATTTGAACTTACATCCCTGTAGGTAGAACTTACCGGGGGAGGCGTGGGACAGAGGAATGGAGGGGTTATGTTCAGCTAACACCAAAA
Organism: Camelus ferus; assembly: GCF_009834535.1. Classification (NCBI taxonomy): domain Eukaryota; kingdom Metazoa; phylum Chordata; class Mammalia; order Artiodactyla; family Camelidae; genus Camelus; species Camelus ferus. Next base: position 74,182,678 of record NC_045701.1, on the reverse strand, counting down.
TGTTTCAGATACTGTAGGAAAGTCCCCAAAGCAGATATTTTAAAATTAGGCTAAAAATAAGTGAAACTAATAGAATAATCTAGGTAACTGTGGTTTAAAAAAAAAAAAGGAAAATCAGAGATAAAAGAAAGAAAATTCTAATTAAAAAAAAAAAAGGAAGCTGAAAAATGGGTCATTCAGCAGAGTGCCAAGAAGCTCACTGGGTAGAAATATTTAATGAATTCAGGTCTGTATTCTTAGTTTAGAGCTTTGTGTTTAAATGGTACCTTTTAATTTATGATAGTTTTTGAAAAAATGAGCAAGAAAGAACACTTCATCTGAAAGGATGGATATTAAATTGGAAAATACAATGAGCAGTCCTGAACAGAATGTGGTTTAAAGGATGCTTTAATTATCATTATTATTATTTTTTTTACCATTTTGCACAATGCTCCTGTGAAATCTTTTATATAAAAAAATCTGCAGGAATGAAGCACAAATAAAATCACTGCTCAGAATAAAGGCGATTCTTTAAATCTGAGCTGTGTCTGTTTAACAATTTATGAGGTGTTTCCATGGAAGCTGATAGGTGCTTTGGCATTGTTGTACTTTGGGAAATTTCTGGAGAAGCAACCCAGACGGAAGCAGAACAGGTGGCTGTGGCTTTTCCTGTTCATTCGATCTACACAGCACTGGGGAGTCTAGAGCTCAGAAAAAGCCACTGTTTTTCCCTACTCCAACCACAGAAACCACACTCTGTAGGCATCCACACACTATCTTCTTATGTTGGGAGATTTTCATTCAGTATCTTTCTGAGTCATGAATTTTTCCAACGGGAACATCAACTCAGAATGATGGAGCAGACGCTCAGATCACTGTGCTGATGTCCCATCCCTACTGCGGATCATTTGACAGTGGAGGCAACTGACTTTCCTCTACAGAGAGGTGAGATACCCACCAAAAGCCAAAGAGCTAGTTTACAGACCTCGTCAAAGCTAACATGTAGGTTGTTGGAAGATGACTGTTCACTGTTCTAAAGAATAAGCAATGTCTCCTACAAATTTTTTTCTAATCTGGCACATTCAAAAAGTTTCCACTTATTAAATTCTAACTCACAACTCATTCAGGAGCATTTAATTTTGGGGAATTTAAATAATTAATATCTAGAACACATTTTTTTTTGTTCATAAAATACCAACCATGTAATGAGATACAAGAAAAAAAAAGTACTCACAGCATAAATCTTCCTTAATTATTACAACGACCTCTTCCCATGATTCACCGTATAGAGGAAATCGAAATGCTAGGGCTGATTTGCCAATGTGTCTCGATAAAACAATTAATTTCAATCACCACAGTGACCAGCTGAGCTATTTCCCAAGGATCTAGTATGAACCCATTCTAATCGGAAGCCTCTACCAAGTGCTTTGCATTCTTTTCCGAATCACAGCGCACAGAGATAGTGAGGGAGATGGTGGCAGGGCCGACATGATTGGAGAGGACTTGCCCAGGACTGTGGTGACTTCAGGCCCCATTTGACCATCTGGTGTGGTTCACCGATGTTCCAAAGGCACAATCTGAGAAGCTGTGGCCTAGATTTCCTGGGCCTTATCAAAAACACTCTCCCTTCAGTAGGAAAACCAGGAGAAACCGTTCACCACCAGACTCCATGCTAAGTGCAATTCGGCTGTGTGCATGGCCATTAAAAACATCTGTATGCTTCCCTTGGTCCTACGCTTTTCTCCCCAGCCCAGCATCCCCCTTTCTTCCGAGGAAACATGCCTTTGTGGCTCCCTCTACAACAGAGGCTTCCCTGGCGACCCACCAGTAACACCTGGTTTCTGGCTCACACGGATCACACCATTGTTTTGCTTGGCCCAGTCAGTGCATTCACAGCCTCAAAGGAAGGGGATTACCAACTTGACTCTTTCCAGAAACTGCTTCTTAGAACCAGGCCCTGCTCTCATTTAAATCCAGTGTAGGGTCAGCACCTGATGTTTCCAAATAAAAGAAACTGGCTCACAACAAAATTCCCTGCACAGAGCCCATCACTACACTTCAGAACCTTGGGAAGAAGGAGGAGCCTTTGTTACTGACCAGGACGTGTGGCACCTTCCTGGGACAGACCCCTCCCCCACATCCTCTGCTTTAGCTCCTTTCTGAAGGACCCAGGTAACTGTATCTGAATCGCATTTCCTGAGTTATTTTACAGATGCTAAAACCCCCACTAAGTGGAAGACGTTAACTACTTGATGACCGTGACCACAGAGCCCCCAGGTCTACTGGTGCCTAAGGACTGATAGAGTTAACCCCGTGACACCGCCCTGTTACCTCACCATCAACCGGTCAGAGAACTGTGCACAAGCTGATCACATACCCCATGACTTCCACCCCCTTCACCTGGCCTTTAAACATGCTTTCCTGAAACCCATCAGGGAGTTCAGGCCTTTTAAGCACTAGCTGTAGTGGATTCCTCATACGGTGCCTTATAATGAACACTGCACTTTGCTCCACCAAACCCCGTGGCAGCAGTTTGACTTTCCTGCACTCAGGCAAGCAGACCCAAGTTTGGTTTGGTAGCAGCTGTTACTTTGGCTTTGTAACTGCAGTGAACTGCAGAGGTCACCTCCTTAAATTCTCTCATTTAAGAGGTGAGTTGCTGAAAATTTAGAGAAGTGGAAAAGAATTCACTGAATATCTCTGTGGCAGAGATTGCTTCTTGTCCCTTTAAGTATCTAGGTTCCCTTGGTTCTTTGAGGAAGAGAACACTCCCAGATGGTTTTAAGGTGGCTTTCCAGTTAGTGACTGTATTTTCTTGCCTTTCTGCTTTGCAAGCAGGTGCGGCCTTATGACATATAAGCAAAGTGATGAGTGATACTTCAGGGTCTAACCCTTAAACCCAAGGCGTGTGGTTTTCCTGCTTCTCTTCCCACTGGCTGGAAGACAGGAAAGACTTGAATCTGGAGAGGAGAGCGCCACGTTGGGAGCGGCAGACTGTCCCAGTAGTCCCAGACCACTAACCTCTGGAGTCTACTTGCTGGGCCACTTGGTGTTGGTGGTGGAGGGGAGGGGCTCTTTGTTACAGAAGCTGAGACCGCACAATTACCAGTGCAGACACTCAGCGAAATCCAGCTCTTCTTTAGCTGATGGCACAGGCATTACCATAGCCCGTGGTATGGTATGCGAAGGTGGGCATGGTGGGAAGGTGACAAGTACTTAGAAATAATACGTGACCCCCCCAGGAGACTATGGGGTATTCCCATACAGGAGTCATCGGTACCCCCAGCACCGGGCACACAGTAGGTGCTCCATGAAAATGCTACAATTTTGCACCCGAGCTGAAGATACCCCATCCCTCCTTGTTTCTCACTGTATCATCTACTTTCCCTGTCCATGCAGTGCTAATTTCTCAGGAGACAAATGAGGAACTTGTTTCCCCGGTGCGAGATTAATTATCCCCTGCCACTGCTAACTCCTGACCATATCGGTCTTCGACAGCGTGCAAAGATAAATGGTGAGGCAGCCATTTGAAAGGAAATCATTACGGCACCTCTCTGCTCTGTGCTATCACGTTCGTATCAGCACGGGAGATAACTTTGAAACTGCTTGTACTACACCGAGAACCAATGTTCTGGCCGGGGCCTGCAAAGATGAAAAAGTCTCTTTTTGCCTTCAAAGACTTCCTGCGACTGTTTGCCTTTCAAAGGCACCCACTGCTTGCGTAAAGGGCTGCCCTGGAAGCGGTGGGCACCACTGACCTTCTCCTCATGAGAGAAAGCAATCAGAGAGGGCAGGGGGCTGTTTCCTGGCAGGGGGCAGATTTGGGTGGATGTGAGCAGCAGGACTGGCCTGTGGACTCTTAGTTCCAGCCTGCCTACCACCAAGCTCACCGCAGGCTCTCTCTAGGGTGAGGGACGGAATCAGGGTCTCTACAGGCCATCAACTAACTGGTCTAAATTTCAAACATCCAAAGCCCCTGCTATTCCATGCAGTCATTTTTATTTTTAATTTTCTACTAAATTAAAGGCATAGTAGACATACCTACTCAGTTAACATACTGCAGGACTATTCTAGCTCTAAAGTGTTTCATCCTAAAGCAGAGGTGAGTTGTGTAAAGCTTCAAAGGAACACTCCCACTTCGCTTCAGGGAGATAGCGCCTCTCAGTTGAGGCCAGCAATTTAAGAGGCAATGGTCCATTTTTCCTGCAAAGGCGAGTCTCATGGAATTTCAATATCTGATTTGCACACAAGCGAAATGACTGGCTTTTCCAGCCCAGGGATCTGGGGATCTGAGCCTCAGATCCAGGGCTGATATAAGGATTGATCATAACCTGGAATTTCCTTTCAGATCTGGATGAAAAAGAAAAAAAAAAAAAAAATCCAGGATTTCTTGTGTAGCAGCTGCCCTCCAGGCAAAAGAAATGAGTATAATAGTTGCAAAGTGGGAGTTTTTTTTCCTTAATTGCCATAAAATAGCAATGAGAAAATAAGGGTCAGTCACAGCAGATGAAGTAAAACAAAAGAAAAGAAAAGAGAAACGAGACATTGGCCAATGCAATTTCTTAGCCTCAAAGGTTAGGCTCGCCAACGTTTTGCTTCCATCTCATCACCTACAGGTATACACGGGGCTGCGACCTGAAGCAAGTAAGTCGCTGGGCTGTGGTCCTCTACAGTTATGTCATTCTGGGCCTGACATGCAGGCTCTCCTGCTATCCTGTGGTTACAGGCACTGTCCCTTGCTCTTTGCTGAAAAGTTGAAGTGACCCCAAGTAATAACACACCGCTGTGAGGGCTCCCAAAGGAGCATGGATTTATTTTGGAAAATGACATCTGAATCCTCAGCTTGATTAGTCAGCAAAGATTTTCTCTATAGCCAATGCTCATGGTTCCTCTGAAGCTAGCTGCCAAGATACCACTGGTCGAGTGAAACTGCAATTAACCGAAAGTCAGATTGAAAAAGTGGCAACCGCTAGCTTCTATAGAATTGGTCGCCTGGAGGCATCATGACGCCACTGTAAGTCTTAGAACGAGAAATTGATTCCGTTGATTGTTTATTGTTTGAGCTATGGCTGTATAACCGCCCTACCCCATCCCCAGGGTGGGTTCACAGTTTTGAAGGCACCAGCCTGCTGTAAGTCCCCTTTGCCCAGTGAAGTAATAAATCTCTCTCTTTTCTTCCAAGCTCCAAGACCCTGTCTCTGAGTTTCAATTTGGCTCATCACTGATGGGGGCTGATCTTTCAGCAACAAATGTTATTCCGTTTCTTGTCCAACACCTGTTCTCCTCAAGATTGAGGAGTATCAAAGAAAAGAGGGGAATGAAACAGAGCTGGATTCTGTGGGGTCCTCACTGGTACAAATCCCTTCCATGTTCCCCATTTCTTGTTAGTAGGACATAGGCTTCATTCAGTCTCCTTGGCCTTCCCTGAGCTCCAAAGGGCAGATTCAAACAGTTGCTAATCAGGGAAGGGAGGGAAGGCAGAAACAATAGAGAACAGTCAAGAAACAATAGTGCCTCCTTGGGGCAGGGGCCTGGTTCCTCCTCAAGGGACATACATAACAATGTCTTTGAGTTCTTCTGCAGGAGCTGAGGCCCCCCACCCAGGTGGAGGAGGGTAACTTCAGGCTGAGCACAAGATTCCTGGAACATGGCCCCGTTACCTCCCCACCAACTCCTCAGAATAAAGTCACACATTCTGCAGCCCTCACCTCAAATTTTGCCTATAAAAACTCTTCCCCTAAAACCATCAGGGAATTCAGGTTTTTTGAGCATGGCCCTCCTTGTCTGGTCTCCTCCTCTGCTTGAAACTCCAATGTTTTGGTTTGTTTGGCCTTGCTGTGCATTGGGCACACAAACACCATCAGGTAACAGCCTCTTTCCCTTGTTACCTATCTCATGCATAATTATTTGAGGCTCACAATGATGAAGCTGGTCTAGTGCATGAACTTGAGTCCTCAGGAAACAGCAACAACTATATTTAAGTTTTTGTGTTCCAAAACTCAAGAAGTTTTTCAACAAGGGATTAAACAGGAGGCATTTACCCTCCTGGACTTTGAACACATCATTTGACTTACACGTTGCTTTCCTCATCTGTAAGCAGAGGAAATAATAGTACCGCGCACATAAAGCTCTCAGCATCATGTGTGGCACCTGGTAAGCACTGTATTCAGGGAAGCAATCATTATAACTGGTAGACAATTCAGATTAAGTAATCACAGAACTCTTCACCAGCACTGAGCAACTAACTTGTGCAAGTCAATTAAAAGAGTACTCCGTGTGCTTCCGAGTCAACATACGGGGTCCTTCTGTTGAACTAATAGGAGTGGCCAGTGAGTGCAAAGAATGAAGCATCTTTTTTCCTGCTTGTTGAATTATTATAATGGAATGAAGTTATGTGGTAACTGTTCTACAATCAAATATTCTTATCCAGACAGAGCTTGCCACTCTTATGATAAAGAAAACAATGCTAGTACTTCCAAGGCAGCGGTCATTCAAGTGCAGAAACCGAGTCAGACACATTTTGAAGGCAAATCCTTGCTAAAGCCCTACATCTAAGTCTCTAAGTCACATGACTGACTTTTATTAAAATTTGTTTTTTTTTAAGTAAACAAATTAGACAAGAAGAAGAACAGAAAAATCTAGCCTCTGTCTCTGGTGCCTGTGTTGCTAATGCAGAGAAGAGATTGGCAAGAAACATTGCAGGTGTCTTTCCCTTGAAAAGGTAGTAGGAATTTCCTCCAAAATGTATTTGAACTCTGCTTCTGTGGCTCCCTGAGATTCAAATTTGTCACTGAGGGAACCATCTGAGAGTTTCTCTAAGTGCCTCTAGGTAGAAATGTGAACCAGGTTAGCTTCCTGCCTTGGACCAGTTCTCCTTGGGGCCATGCCTATGTGCAGAAAATGCACCCGGATGTTAGCAAACAGCCACACTGTCATTTTTCCCCTTCCAGAACCTCTGTCAAGAAACACTGCAGAGTTATGGCTCTATAAATACGCTGCGAATGAGATCCAGTAACAACAAACTGGTGTCGTTTATTCATAAGGTATACCAGACCATTAGTGAGAGCACAAGGCTGCTGACACTGCTCACCGGAAGATCACAAAATGTGCCGGGGATGCGCCACATTTTCTCCAAACTCTTTCAGTGGAACAGGGAAGTCAAGGGGGCAATAGGTGCATAAGGTTAGAACTGGACCTGGCCTAACCCAAGCCAACCTCTGCATTGGCAGCTTTCCCCAATGTTGCTCGGCGAGCTAGTGGAGGGTAAGAAATGGAATTCACATCTCTGCTGCCCATCTTAGTCCTTCTGTAAAGCCACACTCCTGTCTGGCAGCCAAAGGGAACTAGAGGTAAAGAAGAAGTCAGGGATGTGCCTGATTAAGGGAAAGAAGCAAGTCACACACACACAGCAGGTTTCCTTAAAAACCTCATAGAATGATCTGTGTGTTTAAAACCCCACATCTGCTTATTTGAAATGAAGGGAGCATCAAAGACTGACTGTCTTCCAGGTCCACTGGTCTTCTTCTGCAAAATGGAAACTGTCAGACATGTGTCAATCTCAAAGTCCTCCAGGAGTTCTAAATTTCTTGGCCCACATCTTATGTTTACCCATTTTTTAAGATGAAGAATAGTCAAATACTGAAAAGATTGAAAACCAGATAGACATTTCCCCTCTGATGGCCCATACTGTTGTGCAACTTCTGCAACTGGCATTGCCAGGCGACCTTGAAGGTGGGGCAGGAGAGCAGGCAACAGGGCTTCACTTCCTCATCCCCGCAGCCCCGCCCGCTCCATCCACTCTTCTACCCACCCACCACAATCAGTCTGACCTCTCTGCTTCCTCATTTTAGTCACCTCAACTCTGGTCAAGCTCCTCCTTCTCCATTAAAATTTCTTAAGACCTTTCTAGCCTTCACTGTATTACTAAACTCAGTAATGAATTTAAGCATTTCTGATGTCATCTGTGTTAGTTTCTTACTAGACTTTAAGTTTCTCCTGTAGACTGTAAATCCTTTGAGGACACTGCCATGCCGTTGTTTTCAGATACCATTCAGCTTTGCATATAGCCAGAACTCAAAAATAAGTGTGGGTTGTTTTTCTCTCTAATGCTTGGAGAATAGAAGTCATAGCTCATACTTTGTACATATCTCCCATGGCATATCAGGCAGGGTACTGAGATTTACTTGATTTACATATTCCAGAGTTAATGTACATTATAGGATGGGTAGCACCACCTGTGGTCTCTACTTACAACATACCAATAGCACCTCTCCCCACTCCCCCTACCCCAACTGTAACAACCCGAAGTGTTTTCAGACATTTCAGAAGTCCTCTTGGGGTGGTGATGGGGGCAGAGGGCAGTCAGAAATCATCCCTGATTGAGAATATGTTATATTACATTTATAGCCATAATTGAGGTACTAGTTATAGAGTCTACCGTAACCTTTCTGGATCTCTGTGGCTTAGAGAGAGAACCTCATTGATAAAAGTGTAGTCCAACCAGGGCTCAAGCTCAAGTGTATCCTTCAGAGATACCTTTAAAGCACATTGTTTTAGGCAACTTCTCCCTGAGGTGGGGTGAGGACAGGGTCATGAATGTGCCAGTCCCTCCTGAGTAAACCTGAGCAGGCTCAGTGATCTTGGTAAACAGGTGCATGAGAAAGAGCTCCCTCTCTTTCGCCTCTTGAACACAGCAGCAATCTGACAAGGCAGAGAAAAATGCTTTGCTGAAAGAATTGTCCCCCTTCCCCGAGCCTGGGAGACCTGGCTTGGAGTACACTTTCACAGAAATTTGAATTCGCAGCGCAAAGAAACCAGAAACTAGTTAGTCTAATAAAAGGCAACAGAGATGGCATGGCCTGGGGCCGCACTAAATCCGTGTGCTGGAGACCAGCACGGAGACACCCCTCCTCCCTGTCGGCTCTATTAATTGGTGCTCTTGCTTTACGTAGCGAGCGCCCGGGAGGGGAAAGGACAGGTTGGCTCTGTGTCTCAGAGGTTCACTGGTGAACCAGCAAAGAGACGAAAATGAGTAAACACTTCCTGAAAAGGCAACAGTTAATCTAAAGATGGTAATTTATCACACACACACACACACACACACACACACACACACACACACACACACAGAGTGAGAATGGAGACTTGGCAAAGGAGAAAACAAAGGGGAAGGAGGGATGAGAACCCTGCCCAGGTTATTAATGGAGTAGACTTGAATTTCATGAATCTTAACATTCTGCTCTTGGCATGAGCCATCGATGCATGAGCCATCTAAGACGCTACAATGCACCCAACAAGTAGGGCAAACTCTAGCCAAGGAGGGCTGGCCATGTGTCTTAAGGTTAAGCGGCTGGGCCATGGATGAGCCCCAGAGAGGGTGATGGCATGTGTGAAAGGAGAAGTTTGGTTTTTGTCTCCCTCTCCCCCATTCCTCCTTATACTCCCATTTCAGTCGCTTTGTCCTCATTCCCATCACTTTTCCATCAGGGCCCCAGAATTCACAAAATAGGCAGTTGTAAAAACGAAGATCTGTGTTTACCACTAAAGGTAGGATATTTTCAAGTACTACCTCAAGGCTACTGTATTGATACAGTTCTCTCTGATATGTGCTCACATATACCCCAGGTCTCTAGACTCTAGCTCTTCTCCTCGGTTGCAGTATCTTCCCAATGTGGTGGACATGGGTGGATGGTATAGATATAAATACACATAAATAACCAAATAAATCTCATTCAAGACCATCGTTACTAGAGACAACCAAGTGCAATCCTTAACTTCCACACTTCAAGAGAAGAGAACTGATCTTAACCAATGATCTCTTGTTACATTCCACCCATCCATCCTTCCTTCCATCGACCTGTCCACTTATACATCTGTACATACACTATTCTTTTATTTTAAAAAATGTTGAATGTCTACCAAGCAGTAGGCCCTAATCTAAGTATCTGCCCAAATGAAGTCTAAAGTCTATGAGGAGAAGCAGATATAAAAAGACGATTACAATACAGAATCAACAGTAGGATAATGACAAGCTTTATTACTATAGAAACACAAGGAAGAGGCACCTGGATTCTGGGTAAGATATCCCTAAGTAGGTAAAATCTGAGATGGGTATTTTGGGACGAGTACAGCTAGTCAGAAGAAAAAGTGAGAGATTAGGTTCTCAACAGATAGCCCAGCATGTTCACGGCTTAAAAAAGTCAAGTTCATTTGGGAATTCATGTCAGTATGACTAGAGTACGATGTGAGAGGAGGGGGGTGATATGAGTTGGAATTGGAAAGAAAGCAGATGCTCGCATGAAGTATGCTACCCTAAGAAGATCAGATTTTATCCTGAAGACAACGGGATCCTTTGGAGGTTTGAAGCTAGGCGATGGCTTAAGCAGATATACACTGCAAAAAGTTACCCTGACTGCATTGCAGAAACTAATGAAGATGGGCAAGACTGGAGTCCAGGAAACAATGAAGGTAAACCAGGCAAGGCTAGGGATGATGGAGAGGAGAGGTGGACTTCGCTGCTACTAAACAGATAAAAGGAGATGTCAAGGTGACTTGTGCAAACCTCACATCAATCCTGTTAGGCAGATGTTAATGCCCGCCTTATCGATGAGCCATAGCAAGGTTAAGTCACTTGCTCAAGGTCATACAACAGTAAACCAGCAGAGATGTCATAAAATCTTCAATGTCTAATTCAAGAGACTTTTGTCCTCTCACTGAACTGAGCGTGATTTCTCTCTCTATGGAGTTCTTATAATGTGTTAAATCCCAGGGATCAAAAACAAGTAAGGCCAGCTTCCTGGTAACAAGTTGCTCAGAATCGAGGAAACTATTAGCGATTTCATGCTGCCACACCCTGCCTTTGTGTCTCTTGCTTTAATCCAAGCAGTAGGTTCTGGGATAGCTCTTTTATATAGTCCAATAATTCCCACAGTCAAGAAAAAAAAAAAATCCAGATATTGAGTTTACAATCCCCACCCCCGATTTCATTGCATGACCTAAGTAATCCCTTGCTCTCGTTGTGACCAGCCACCCACAAATATCTGTGGTCCATAATGTCATTTCCTCTGATTTGTCATTTAGCCAAACTATACATATTTATTTCCGTTAATCCTTCATAAATCATTCCTTCAGTTCCCCTAATCAATCTTGCCTCTGTCTGGCCTACCTACCTCCAATTTGTCTATATCTTAAAAGATCCTATGGAAGAAAAAGATACAGCTCTCATTAATAATTCCACTTATACATCATACATTTTCACCATTTTCAAGCCCCTTTTTATTACTTGGGAAATTTTGCATGAAAATAACATTATATCTCTTGAGAAGACTGTCTAGTCCCACCATTCATTTCTCCATGGAGACTCACACGCTACCCACCTTTTCTATCCCAAAGCATAATGATGTCTAAGGAGAAAGAATGGTAAGCATGATTAACATACTACTAGGCAGTAATGATCTGTTTCTAGAATTAGTTGAGTAATAAGATTTTTGTTGTTGTTGTTGTTCTTTTAAGGCTGCAGGAGGATATACAAAGAATAAAAACAAAATTTGTCTGCAAGATGTTTCTAAATGGAATGCATTTATGACATTCTTATAGGGCTTATTTGCAGCTCTTTAAAAATAATTGACTATCTAATTAGAGAGATAGATTACATCGGTATAGAACACATATACAGATAAATACTGCTTTTAATAGCCTCCACTGTCATAACTGTAGAAATACACAGAGTGAAACTCACTCAGTATCTTAACTCTTAGTTTTCTCTATCTACATATATTGTCCAAAACAGGACTTCAAACAAAAGCCGCCAACTTTTACCATTTATTTAAATATAATTATCTGATTCTTTATAGACAGAAAGTTTCCAAGATACACAAATACATGGACACACACAAACACAAAGCGAACACCATTCTGAAGAATTTCCCTCTAGTTGGCTGAAATATTCCGATAACACTGAGAGGAAGATAATGGGTTTAATTTTCTCTATCTTTAGGCAGCTTCATATATGCTTGAAGTATCTCAGTGGAAAGGAAGGCTTGGAAATGGACTAGGAACCTAATTGAGAAGTCATTATGGACTCACACAGCAGCACAGATGGGTTCTCTAGAGGCTCTGGTGTTAAACAGAGAGCCCAACCACTGCTTGGTTTGAAACATGGCTTAGGTTCTTAAATTCCCCACCTCAATCTACTTGTCTGAGAAGTGTGAAGAGGTCCTGATATAACGTATGCACAGAAGTTCATTGCTGTTGTGGAGCCACTGAAAAAAGGACCCCAACCTGCACTTGGCAGAGTGAGACGGGGTGGCAGTGAAGGTGGGTAACTCACCAAGCAGGGTTTGAACTGAGTCTTGAGGGGTTATTACTTTTCCAGGCAGAGAGTGGGTAAAAGAACAAAAATAATAATGATGATAATAGTTAACATTTATTGAGTGTTTCTCATGAACCAGGCACTAATCTGAGCATATGAAATAGATGAACAAATTTTCTCAATAGCCCTATGGGAATGCTGACGTCTTTACCATCTCCACTTCACAGAGGAAGAAGCATGCTCTTTTGCATGTTAGATGTTCCCACGTAGAAAGAACAACATTTTCAAAATAAAAGCAGGGTGTGACTGGACTTCTGGGTACGTGCAAGAAATATGAGCAGAGAAGGAAGGGAAGGAAGACAAGGATGGCCTTATAGGTATGATTCTACGTGAAGGGCGAGATCGTAGCTGGAATTTGTTTACTTGTGACTTTTCTCTGCAATAAATAGGTGTCACTTGCTTAGAAACGGAAATTGGTGAGAGTATAATACTCAAGAAATTTGAGTATAAAGGAATAAAAGAGAGTCCTCATCTGGGGACAGAAGGTAGCTGGTGGAAAGGTTGGGAAGCAGGTTCATAGAACTACTTACTCTTTTGATTTTGCTTTTAAGATGGGAAAGCCCTGGATACATGTATTGGCTTGAAGAGATTATATTAATGGCACTGCTGGAAAATGAAGATAATGATGTCAAAACGCTCAGGAAGAGTCCAGAGTAGAGGGATTAAGAGCACACGATTTTGAACAGCAGGGTGAAGGGATTCTCCTAAAGTGAGCACTGACGCGGGTAAACTCAGAAGTAGAGGAATTTGAAGAAGCTCATGATTGATGAACATTCTCTTCTGTAAGAAATCAGCATTTGAGACTCAGTGGTGCAGACGTGCAGAAGGGAACTGAGCTGGGAGGTTGAAAGGATACTGATCAAAAGTTGGCGGTGAGGGGGCTGCTGATCAAAGAAAATAAAAGGCTTCTAAGGTAGGTTGAAGGCACTATTCCAGTTGGGTAGAGGATAGAAACCATTTGGAGTGATCTAGAATGAATACAATGGAGGAAGAAGGGAGTTGAGGGCCGTAATGAGAAGCGATTTATAGGCTAGTGGAAACTTGATGAGGCAGGAAAGCAACTGAATTTAAGCAAGAGGATTGAGACAGCAGGGTTTAAGGTTTCAGAGATTTAGCAGTTCAGGGCAAGGCAAAGATGTATTGCAAGACCATCAAGCCAGGCTGTTGTGTAGCGAGGGCCTGGTCGCTGTCCTAGTTAAAGCCACTATCATCTCTTACCTGCACTGACGCAATACTCACATAACAGGTATCTATGACTCATCTCTCGCTCCTTTAGTCTTTTCTTTCATGGCAGCCAGAGTGATCTTTAAAAAGCAAGTATCTCATCATGGCACTCCACTACCTAGCTTAACATTGAAATTTAATAACATCCTATCTCCTTTCCACAGCCTAGTGAGCTCTGAATCAGAGTCTCTGTTCACCTGTCAAACCCTGCCTCACACCAGATCTCCTGTTGTTCCAGCTTGGTTATCTTATTTCGAACTCCCCCAGCATGTTTCAGCCTAGGGCCTTTCCACTAAACAATCCCTCCACCACATACGTTCTTCCCCCAGAGGTTACATACCTGAGTCTTCTTGTCATTCAAGTCTCAGCTTCAATCTTTCCTCCTTAGAGAGACTGTCTTTAAAATACCTATCCACCACTAACCCTGTGTGACATCTCTCTGCTTTATTTTCTTGACAGCATTTGTCAGCGTGTAGTATACTCTCTCACTGATTGACTTATTGGCAGACTCCATCCCTGCCCCCAGAAGGTATGTTCCATAAGAACTAGAATCAGAGTTACAATGATCTGTTTTTCTTTTTGTTGCTACTTCAGGGTCCAGAAGAGTGCTTGGTCCATGGTAGTAATCACGCTGCCTTCCCCACCTAGGTTTGCTGAACGAGTGAGCTGAGAGGCTGGGGTCCTTGAAGGATGGTCCACTCTGGGATTCTGAGACAAACCTTTCATTTTATAGGAAAAGGTGTAATAGTCTAGGAGGCTATGATTCAAGGTCATGAGGATTAGGAAATTATATCAATGAGCCACTTAAGTGCCTGGACACCTTAAATTTGGTGATGAATCATCATAATTATTCTTCCAGAAAGTCCATGGAGCATTATTCGCAGAAACTGTATCATTGAGAGACATTTACAATTTAAAGTGCAAACATTTTACATAATCAGGATTGAACCACATTGCTTTCTTCTGATTTGTTGAAAGATAAAGTGAAGAATAATAAAATAAAAGCCTGGACTCTCCTCCAAGCCTTCTTCTGATCTCTTCCTGCAGCTGTCTGGGTGATCTTACTACAAAGGTAGTTTTAAGCACAGAAGATATGTTGAGATTTGAGTCTGGGAAAGAAGTCTGAAAGAACTAACATGTTGCTGAAGGACCAATACTATATTTAAATTGCTTGGGCCATGCTGCCGTTCCATTAGTGATGGCAGTGGGGACACTTCCATCAAAAAGGCAGAAAAATAAGTGTTCCTTTTGGGAGTCAGCACAGGAGTCAAAGCCATGTGTGCTTTTGAGAATGAGAACCTGGGCCTTTCTAAGAAAAAGAGAGGCGAGATAATAGACATCCTCTGCCAGTTCAAATACTTCTTCAAAGTAGTCCTGTTACCAAGAGAAGACGCCATTGGTGTCCACTAGCTGGTGAATCCTACACTCGGGGGGAAAATGCCATCCCTCCCCACCAAGAAGAATCTTCTAAGAATGCCTTGTCTTTTGAGAGATCTACAATAGCACTTAAGTACAACACAGGAAACTGAATGCTCCACACCATTAAAGAAGGAAGGAATCATCTGGGTTTAAAACTCCAACAAGTTTAAGTTTGGAGGCAAAGACTGTGAAAGCTACTGCTCATCCAGGTTTGGGTGGAGATGCCCCCTCTTACTACTAATAATCAGAACAGTGATAATAAATGAATCTAATCCTAAAGCAGGAGGCATAACTGACAGCGTAGGTGTGATGTCTGATAATCACCGAAGCCTCGGCTGTGCCTGGGCAGGGAGCGTGGGAAGAACTAGGGGAAAGAATCACCATCAAACAGAAATTGACATGTACGAATTGAATCAGGCACGTTATCTCTGGCTCCAGGCTCAGTGTTTTTATCACAAAATTAAATAAAGAGGGTAATCAAACTACAAGAAAAAGTCCACTGAACTCCACAGTTTCCACCAAGCAAAAAGAAAAACCAAGGCAAAGCATGAAAAAATAAGGATTAGAAGTTTTCAAATGACTGATTTCTGGTTACTAGTGTTCTATTGGAGAAGCAAGAGAGTGAAACACAGGATGGCTATAAAACCTGAAAACCTAGATACATACCACATGGTGTCTTGATATTACAATATATGACAGGTTCCATGACGTGGCATCCCTGATAATTATACGATCTATTCCGTGTGTACGGTCACTCACAAACAAACACAGTTCAGTGTATTTTACAAAACTGTGATAAACACAATTAAGGCATTTCTATCAGTCCTTACACATGCATCTGTGAAGCTTTACCCTAAAGTATTGGCATCTTTGATTTTCACTGAGGAAATTTGTGCCTTTGACACATCTTGGAGCCAGTCATCTAGAGGATTCAGAACAGGAGACCATGAAGCCCATTCAACATGGCCACGCCATTCAACCCAGCTTTGGAAACTATCATTCAACCAGTCCCACATCTGTCATAATAATGGGATGGTGCTTCATCCCATTGGAAACCCTTTGAGTGGCCTTCTGCTAGCCCTTCAAGTGTGGGCATTAACTGGTCACTTACCATGGTCAAATCTGGTATGTTTCCAAACTTTAGAGCCAAACTGTAGACCAAAGGCTGAGAAACATGATACAGCATGATTCCTACAGTAATGCCTTAGCATGCGCTGTTCCCTTTGCTTACTACACCTTTCCTTATCCTCCTCTTTTGTTTACCTAACTGTGCATCCTAAACAGCACAACGCCAACACTGCAAGCTCAAGGAAATCTTCCCAATCAGAACATTAGCTCAGATCCCTCTCTGCTTTCTTAGCAGTCTGTTCTCCTTCATGGACTCATCATGCTTGTGATTAAATAGTTACTTGTGAAATTAGTTTGTTTTATGCCTTCTTTCTACACAAGCTCCACGAGGACAGGTAGCATACATCTGTCTTATTCATCTTTCCATCTCCATCCAGATCCTTCCACGCAGTAGGCAGGAGCCACCAACTACTTATTGAGCAATTAATTTTTTCTTTTAATTCCCTACCACCATCTTGGATTTAAATTAAATGCTGGGGAGGAAAAAAAAAAAAAAGACTACAAAGACCCCCCTTTGCAAATGCTGCCTCTGTCTTGCAAGCAAAACCCAAAATAAGGTTTGCCAGAATCTTCATGATGCTTTAAAGGGAAAACACTTGCACCCACCACCTGGGTCTCTGTCTCTCCTCAGGGAGTTTCGGGGAAGCCTGGGAGATCTGACTGAGGCCTTGTTCAATTGTCAACTCACCCCCTTGGCCTCATTTACCAAGCTCTTTAGGACACAACATGATTTAACAGCGCCAGACGTGACAAAGCCATCTCTGATATTTTGTAACATAATGGCCGCCTTTCGTTGTACATTGCAAAGGAGGATGTCTCTTGAATTTAAAAAGGATGCTGAGATGGGAAAAGTGTTTACAACAGAAGAAAGAGGAAAACTCTCTTACAAAAATACCTACTATGATGACGAAAGAAACCCAAATAATATAGTTTACTGAAAATGAGGGGGAGAGAAAAACACAAACACACCTTAATGCCCCTCTTAGCAATGACTTGATTGGCTTTGTTTTATGTAATTTATAATTCCTTCTAATTGTTATTATTGCTGAGTACAACATACAAAAATATGTTGTCCAGACATTCACTCCAAATCCCCCATACGAAAAAAAAAAAGTAAAACAAACAAACAAACAAACAAAGCATAACTCCCTGTAGCTTTTGGAGTCAAAAGAACACTTTACAGGGGCTCTCTGTGCAGCAGCGTGGTGTTTTCCGTACGGCTTCGGAGGTGGATTTTGCTATTTATCCTCTTTATTCTTCGAATATTTTGATCTAATTCAAAGCCTCCAGCAATCTTTGTTTTCTGGTTAGCAATGTTGATAGAAATGGTTCCCTGTAGAAATAGCCTTAGGAACATCCTCATCTTCTCTGCTTAAATCTTCCCCTAAAACCTCCTCTTTGTGATTCTCTCATACTGGCCTCCAATCATCTCTCCTCCAATAAATGTAACCTTTGGCTCATACTTAGTATAATGACTTAATCAAATCTGATTTCCAGTGTATATATCCATATATACCCAACATTAATTCACAAATTTTTTTTTTTTTGTAGAGCCCCATCTGTGCTCTTAGAATATATTATTCCTCCTGAGGAATGGGGAATACATGGAGAAATTCTTTTTCTACAGTATCTATGTCAACTAGCACAAGTAAAGTAAAGCGAATAAATACATTACAGAGATAGAGCTGAAGGAAGCTGAGAGCCCAGTGAACAGACTTTATCACCAAACATTGCGCGATGGAGCTCAACGGCATGCAAACACTTTGTCTGACGTTTCACAGCATAAAAACTCCAAAGTGACAATTCTAACCCTTGCCCCTCTTAAAAATACAAGCATCTGGTGTGAAGCAAAGGACTGGGCTATGCTCATTTCTGGATGTAGAATATTCAGAGCTCTTATATGTAGTTTTTAATTTATATGCTCTGTGAGATGGCTGGAGAGTAAGTGTTAGGAAAAAGAAAAAAAAAACACTCCACAAAAATAGAGGTCCCTGAGGAAAGTTTTCCAGTACACAGAAGGAGTTGGAAGCACAATGATTCTTACTGGAATTGTACCTGGATAGTAAGTTTAGGTATATTATATACCTATGAAAATACCTATTAAAATAATATATTTATCTACTAAAAATACAGCAGCTAACTCTCCTAGCAGCTAAAATAATGTGTCTGCCTTGAAGTAATGGGAGTGGGTGCAATGTGAAGTTTTAAGCTATGTAAATGCATGATTTAGATAAAAATGAAATTAAAACATGAAATTCATACAGGCTTATTGCTTAAATTACAAAAGGTGGGCAAGCAATTTGCCCCTGGATAGACAGTTTTGATGGATAAAACCATCTAGCAGGCCCATCTCTGAAGCTCAACTAGTTGTGTGGGGCTCAATAATTAGATGACCACTGAGAATCTTCCAATGGAAACATTCCATGAGACTATCATCTCAAACTACTACACAAAATATTTGCAATAAATACTGTAAACTGAGTCCTCGAGATCAATATATGTTTCACATGCCGTAACTTTATTTTAACGGGGTTTCCTACGGCCATCTTTGTCAGTCAAAAAAGACACTGTTTACATTTGAAGTTGTTTTTTTCTGAATAGAAATGAAAGACCTTATTCTTTGTTATTCTTCAATTGAGCTGACCTGTATAAACACGGATGGTTGGTGCCTCTGCAATTGTAATAGGAGATCAGGATGTTGAAGTTTCTGTAGAAAACTGAACTAAAAATGAGACTGCTCAGATTTAGAAAATATTTGAGCCCTCCTGACTGTGTGCTCCTTTAAGGCAGAAATATATTTATTTCATTCTTTGTTTCCCCACAGCCTGGCACTCAGGAGGTGCCCTATATTTGTGTTACAGAATATATGGCCCACGAAGAAGGTGAGTTTTTTGTCTGTTTTGTGTATTTCTATAGGCCAAATGCCTAGGATGGTGTGTGGCCCATTCTAGGTACACAGTTTACCCAAATAGTTGTTAACCAAACACAAAATCCAACTAAAACTGAAGTTACATGTGGGTACCCCAGCTATAAATTCCATATCCTCATAAACTCAACTCTGGAAATACAGCATTTCCTAAGTCAGATTATGGTCCTTTCTGTCTCGGTTAATGAATCTGCCATTTTATCAGTAGGCACATGGGTTGTGATAGTGCTTTGCTTGTGGCCCCATTTTTCCAACGAGGACCACTGCTGCGGACTCCTCCTAAGTGACAGAGCCAGAAATTACTTAGCAATCACCCTTTCTTTGAATCAGACACTGTGGTTTATACAACACAAACATAGAATTCTTTTTTTAAAAAGTAGCCTTTTCAGAAGCTTTAAGTCAACCAGGATGTGCAGGCAATTATATTTTGGGAGTTACAAAGCAATGAAATTATTCTGTCCAGTCTTTTGCATAAGTGGTCAGGAATAGCATTTGCATATGTTATACCGTATTGATTCTTGCAGACAGAGACTCAATAAAGACAAAAGAACACATGCAAAAATAAATGCCTGGGGGGGAATAAAAAACAAAGAAGACACAGATGGAGGCATCTATTATATTTTTGGCTTTAAAATGAAAACAGCAAAAAATAATAGAACAAACAAACAAGACCAAAAATAAATGAAAACAACAACAACAAAACCCCATCTAGGTCAGTTCTCTTTAGCAAAAAAGTGTCTGTTTCTATCTTTGTCCTTGCTCATTTCTCCCTCATGAAATCCACTTTCAAATGTCATCCCCTCCCCCTTGCCAATAGATCAAGCATTCTCTAACAGGACAGATAGGGCAGTAAGGAACTAATAATGATAATAATAATAATGAGAAATGGCCTTAGAGATATATTTCATGTGTCTTCCTCTCTCCTTGTCTTTCTTCAGTGGAATAGCTTCCCAGCCAGTGGGGCATTAATCATCAGAAGAGCAGCCCCGAGATAAAGGCCGGGTGAAATTTCATTGTGCATTATAGTGTGAGCTGTGGGTGCATAAATATGTGTCTCTGTCAGTATCTGGGGGGAGGACGTGGAGAGGTAGAGGAGAAAAATGTGTCATTTTATATATTTATACCACTCAAGATGGCCAGGACTAGTTTCCCATTGTTACTGCGGATTAAAATCATTCATGTCCTTCTGCTTTCATTGGAGGTCACCTCTCAGAATGGGGGATAAATATTGTGAGAAGTTAAAATCTACCTATTTTTTTTTCCCCATCTGCCTCAGGGCTATGTAGCAGAGGAGGGACAGGAGGAGGGGACCAGGAGCAGGACTGTCTGATGGGATGAATTTTTCTTTGCTAATCCTCAGTTGGGTATCTGCTCTTTCTCTTACATAATGCTTTGGGTTAACAAGATCTCCTGTTTTGAAGAGCCTTGTTTGGGGTGACCGTTTGGAAGACATAGGTAAACAGATGCTACAACTACTCAGCTAGGAACTACAAATATCCTTGCTCCAGAAAGTGAGGGCCATGTATTATAGCCTGACATCATTGGGGGGCCAGCTAGAAATGCATGGTCTTGGGCTCCATCCAGAACTGAATCAGAATCTGTGATTTAATTAGAACACCCAGGTGATCTGTATACACAAACCAGTTTAAGAAGTACTGTTCAGCTAATACATGCAAACACATGTGAGCATCCTCTCTCTCTCCATCTCTCTCTCACACACACCCACACACAATCAGATTGAATGAGAGAGAGATGTACATAAGTCAACCAAATTTCCATCGAGTAATTCTCTCATTGACTGCCAGCCACCCCAGATATGATGTGCATTTATTTCCCCAGACATCTCATCCCTGGATGATGAAAAACAAAAACAAACAAACAAACAAACAAACAAAAACAAAGAGAACCTTACATTCTCCATGTAGCTAACAGAACTAGCTCTCCAGAAAACCCAAGGCATTAATCAGAAGATTTCAAAAGGCAGGGCTGTCATAACAGCCTCAGTGTATTTCTAATTTTTACAATCATTCAAACAGGCACCAGAAAGGTTTGAAAGCACACCCCACCCCTCCTACTGCCTTGTCGAAGACAGAATGGAAATCTCCTCCCCGAAGCCTGGCTAGCAGTGATGGCTGCTTAGAGTCATTTCCCTGTCATGTAGAAATAGAAAGAAAGAGATGCATTGTCAGGAAAAAAAAATCTTGGACCTTAACTTAAACTGGAATCATTGATTCTTTCTGACAACTCAAGACACATTTATTAAGTACTTTATCTTCTACATAAAGATGGCCATTGTGGAACTCCTTCTGAAAGCTTTCAGCCAAGAGGGGGAATACAAAAAGAAATCATTATTTGTATTATAATTTTAATTAGATTAAAGATATTCTATTCATTTCTCTCAATCTCAGTCATCCAGTTGATGAAATGGGCAGATACTTACAGCAACACAGTGAGAGTATTTTTTGCTTACTTTCTCCTCTCTTCTCCTCAACTTTTCTTCCCCTTCCCCTGGCCCCCCTCAATTCACTTATCCATCCATTCAACTGTCTGTATGTACAAGGCACCATGTTACACACTGCTAAAAAAATGAAAATATTGGAGACAGTGTGAATCTACCCTAATACTTATTAAATAAGAAAAGAGCAGAGACCCAAGGAAGCTAATTGCCATGTCATAGGCAAATAGTTAAAGAAAAAAAAACAAACAACTAGATGCTAGAGACCTGGA
Organism: Camelus ferus; assembly: GCF_009834535.1. Taxonomy (NCBI): domain Eukaryota; kingdom Metazoa; phylum Chordata; class Mammalia; order Artiodactyla; family Camelidae; genus Camelus; species Camelus ferus. The sequence goes on along the minus strand of NC_045701.1, from coordinate 74,160,905 downwards.
TTGGAATCTCGTTTAACATAACAACAACAACCACCACAACAATCTTTTATTGAGTTGCACCAATTGAAGCCCTTGACCTATATTATCTTAACCTATCCATGAAGATGATGTTATAACCATGAAACTAAGTTCCAAAAAGCAACTTAGCCAAAAATCTCACAGCTAAGAATTGAAGGTCCACCTAGAGTCATGACTTTAATCACTTCTTTATCTACAAAGGAAGTCTCCTGACACCTGTTTCAATGGACTCTTTCCTTCAAAGGAGGCTGCTTCCTTTGTCTGTGGCTGTCTTTGTCCACCTTGAACATGAATAATATTGCCTCCCTTCTCTGCCCCTTCCCACTGCAGATAGGCATTCATTCACTTAATACATCTTCCTTTTCTTCAACATTTATTGAACCCCACTTTGTGGCAGGCACCGTGGCGGGTCCTGAGTGTTGAATGAAGAACTCCATAGAGATTATTCCTGCTCTCAATCGAGTGCTTTCTCATAGTATCTTTCAAACTCTTTTCAAAAGAACATGAAGAAAACAAGTAACTATGGAGCCCGATGAATCACATGGTCATGACCAGGAATAAGTGGGCTCATATAACATATTCAGTAATTAGACAAAAACAACAAAAAAAGTAACTGAAAGCAGATAGAAGACTCCTGCTAATCTACCCAGAGATGTACAACCAAGTAAATGAACCCCAAGTTAATTTTCTATCCATACCAATAGAATTGGACAGAAGCAGGGGACAATTGAAGAAATTTTTATTTGCCTATATTTAAAGGTAGGTTTTAGGAGAACTAAGAATTAAATAATTTGGGAAAGGAATACAGCAAAGAAAGTGGAGTGGGGAAGTGGGCGATATCACATTTCCAAAAGTGCTTTGAAAACTCAGTGCTAGAAGCTACTGTGATGACAAATAAGTTCTAAGGAAAGAGAACTTAAGACCAGAAGTCAACAAGAACAATCTTGTACACCAGATACAAGGAGACATCTCCTGGACCCCTTATTGTTAAGGTAAGGAGTTAAGGGCAGCAATACCCCTGCTGATAATCACCCCACGGGGGAGCCTTCGCCTGAGTGTGGACCTCTGGAGGGCAGGGTGCTCGGAAGTGAGATTCAGTCTGAATCACGAGGCATATGTACTCCCTGAGAAGATGCTGGTGGATTGTTGCCCACTCACTTGCTTCAAGCCATATTGACTGAGGGTTTTCTCTGTGCTGCTGGGCTCTGACAGTGCCTGAAACAAAGATCTTCCATCTTAGAACTCACATTTCATTAAATAGAGACAGTAAACAAATAAATACATGATAGAATGTCAGGCAGAGATAACTGCTATGAGAGACAAGAAAGGGGAAGGTGACAGAGTGATCTCCTACAGAGGATGGTCAAGGAGGGCCTCTCTGGAAGGTGCCAGATGGGCAGAAATCTGGGTAAAGTAAGGGAATGAGTCATGCAAATAGCTGGGAGGAGCTGCATCAGGCAGAAGAAAGGGCAAGTGAGAAGACACAGACGTGCTTGGTGTGTTCAAGCAGGGCTGGGACTGACCATGAGGTCCTCATCAAATGTGTCACATTTAAAAGGACAGCCAAATGCAGTCATCCACATAAAGAATACTTTATGGCAATAAAGTCAACATCAAAGCAGAAAAAATCCCCGATTGTCAAAAAAAGTCAACAATTTAAACACAGAAGAGACCCACCTCTGTGACTGTAAAACCCTCATGCACCTCTCCCTTATCCTGGCTCTACAGTCAGGAAGACCAGGAAGACCTGTGTGCCTGGAGCAAAGTGGTAGAAAATATGGCCAGAGAGAGAGCAAGGAGGAGATCCATACATCACATGGTCAGGATTCAGGCTTTATTCTCGGCCAAGTAGTCTGTTGGGTAGTTGGAAAAAGCACTGGGGCTTTAGAAACATTTGGGGACCTCTGCAGTGAGTAGCCAAGAGCTGCCCCCTCTTCCTTCTCACCTGTGCCGATGTCTCAGAATAAAATCCAGGACTGTATTAGCGGGTTCTGGTGGGAAATTCTACCCTATAAATATTACAACCTAATTATAAGGGCATCTGTACAACTTCCAGCATCTCGCAGACTTCCTGCCTGTATGTGACAAGGGCCTTTTCAGAGAACCCTTTTCCCGACTTTCTCAGCTTTGGAAAATGCTGATCTATTTGTATTGCCAACATATAAATTTTGAAGAGGTAGGTAAACCCATTGAGTTCCCCACCCCTCCATTAGAACTATGTAATTCCGGAGAGAAAATGTCACTAGAGAGTTTTACCAGGTAATGAGTAAATTAGAGTCCAATTTCCACCTCCCGTCCCCGCCTCAATTATGCTCTGAGAGGGGGAAAGAAAGCACCTGCGTGAGGGTAAGGAGGAAACAGAAGATATTTCTTGGCTGGCAGCTAAACTCTAATTAGACTGACAGATCTCAGTGCCTCCCCCAGTTATGAGGCTTGGCAGGAAAGGAGCGGGCCCTGAAGCCTTACGTTATGTAAGGCTGTTAATCAATATTAGTTGAGCCTTGATCCTAAAAATACACTTCCCCTGGAGGCTCTGTTGTCTGTGGTAAAAGTGAGGGATTGGAAACCGTGTGGACTCCTCATCTCACTTCTACCAAGCTGGTGGCAGACGGGAAAAGGTGGAGGGGCCCAGAGGGGATAATTTGGGGGTAAGTATAACACACTTGACCTCCTGTTATGGCAAGGCATTTGGAATAAGGTGGATTAATCTTATACCCCAATCCCAAGGCAGTCTGATTATTCAAAGACCTCTGGGAAAATTTGGTGCTCCAGCCAGAATCTCAGAATGCCGTGGATGACAACATACCGTAAATGGGTGTGTCGTGTCTTTGGTTGAACCACGTGAAATTGCTAATATTTGACAATTTTGATCTCCAAAAAAATGGCAGTTTCATAATTTCATATGCTTCATTCTAACAGAACACTTTGTATGTAATGACCCCCCGGCAAAGCTAATTCCCACTGCAGGAATCTTTTCTAATTGATGAGTTCAGGGTTGTGATTCAATCTGGGACCTGCAAAGGAAATCCTGGGTGATTGTGGGTTTGTGTGGGATGTAAACAAAATTGTTCTCATGCTTATCCAGCCGTACAGGAAGGCTAAGCTCTTTGAGGATCTGGGAGTCCTGACAGAGTCTCTTGGGTTGAGGTGGTTTTCCAAATGTCTAGCATTTAGTGGAAACTGGTCAGGCAGGCCATGGCCTAAGTTCTTTCCACACCTGGTTGTATTTTGTACTCACAACAAGCCTATGGAAAAGATAATGCTCTGCCCATTTTATAGATAATGGAACTGAGGCTTAGAGGAGCTAATCAACCCACCCAGAGAAACACAACTAAGTAACCGGAAAAACCTGAAGTGCAATCCAGAAATCCTGACTCTCGGTTACACTCTCTTCCCTTCAACATACTGAGACTCCATCTAGAACATGCAAGGTGAAGGATCAAGCTTTTAATCATGTTTCTGCTTTGTTTTGTTTTGCAATAGCCAATATCAAGGCTGAAATGTGCTTCTTACCATCCCCAGCCTAAAACTGGAAGCAGACCAGAAGGACTAACAACATCACGCAGGTGTTATTACAAAGCCTAAAACACTGTGGCTTCCTTTGGAAATTTTTGAAAGTGGTTCACACTTGACCACCAAATTTGTGAGTTTAAGGTAAGAATGAAATCTCACAAAGCTCTCAAGTCTTTTATTTCTACTGTTTATTAGGGTAGTTCCAATCCAGGCTGAGCATCGTGATTTTCTGGTAATTTTCTGGTGCCAGGCAGTCCTGGCCAATGTCAAGGTGACTTTTCCAATGCCCAGCACAGAAACAAATGGGTCACGGTCAGTATCCTGCTGCGAGCTTATATACGATTCCAGATGGTGATTTGCGCAGAACACACCGAGTTCTTTTTCTTATTGGTAACAACTTGGTCTGGAGTGCCAAGGTAGGGGAATTCACATTATTCTTGGAATTATTTTCCTCTTGGCCCTCTCCTCTCTCGCAGGAACATTTTGGTCATGGCGGCTGATAGTTATCACTAAAAGACTCTTATTTCTCATTTTTGCCTTTTATCCTGAATAAGAACTAAGCTTATCTGAGTGTAGACTGAGTTGAACTTTTCCATTTTAGAAGCTGACCTATCAGTGTCGTGATAGTAACCTGTTGACATCAGAGTAAGATGTGATGTGATGGATGTTTCTGCATAACCTCTGGGGCATTCCTGGGAGAAAGACCTACAGGGAGCCTGACCCAGTTCTCCTCCCTTGGTCCTCTCCTGTGTGGGGCAGTTTTAGACTAAGACTCAGAATCTGGACCTCTTGTCTCTCACAAACCCCCTCTATGTACTCTCTGTTCTAGCTGGGCTTGGCTGTCTCTCTAGGGATCATCACCTCTGACTTTGTCAGCTTACCTTGGGACATTCAACCAACTTGAGATTTGTTCCTCTCATGTATCCAGCTGTACTCATTCTACAAGGCCCAGTTCCACTCTCACCTCATTCATGAGATCCAGCCATGCCATCCCATACACCACTCCTCACCCCACACCACACTATCATTGGTAAGTCACTATTTCATACTGATAGCGAATGTCAAGCCCTCCCTCCCTCTTTACATTGCGAGCTCCGTGATGGCAAGGATCCTGGATTCCTCTTTTTGTAACACCAAAAAGATGTGTGCATAGACATACTTCATAACAGAACATATTGTCCAAGGCTTATAGAATTCCTAGTTGATTTAAAGATGGAAGAGAAAATTAAAGCTGCGTAGTGAGGTATCAGAGAAGTCCATGCCTGAGATCTTAGAGGCTTTTTATTTGACAGGACTAATTTCAGCCTCCAAACTCTACTCTGACCCTCCTTCAAATCCCTATCCTCCCAAACCTCCTGGGCTTACTCTGAACCATGGACACTACTGTCAGGAGAAGCAGCCCCATTTTCTGAGGTAGATCCTTGCTTGAGAAGGCACTGACCTGCATACCGAATGTTGAGGGTAGAATATGATAATAGGGTTCAAACACATTTAATCATATTCTTCATGATACGCCTGTTTGAAGTATTTGACTGTGATTAACCCAGTTATCCTCACAACAATCTTTGATGTAAGTACCCGCAGTACCTTTCCCTCCCTCCAGTTCCCAATGTGGTAGACTTAGGTTGGCTGCACATTCCTGCTACTCCTCCCATTGAGAAGTGAGGTTTATGTATCCTTCCCTGAAAATGAGACTTGAAAAACTCTCTCTAGGAGCCCTGAGCCTCTCTCTGTGAAAGAAGCCCTGGAGACATGGAGAGGCACATGGATCCAGCTGAGTCCAGTATTCCCAGTAAGCCCACCAAGACACCAGGGGCATGCTTGAAGCCAGACCCCAGACCAGAGTAGCCACTGAATGACCTCAGTCAATTCCATGGGGGGCACAAGAATCGCCTTGCTGAGCCCTGCCCAAATTTCTGACCCATAAAACTGTGATATTTAATGATGCAATTGTTGCTCTAAGCTACTAAGTTATGGGAGGTTGTTTCACAGCAATAGAAACGAGAACATATGTGAGTCACCCAGGGTCACTTAGCTAATATGAAGAAGAGCTAGGTTTTAAACCCAAGCAGTCTGACTCCAAGTCCATGCATTTAATCATCCTGCTATAGCTTCACCACTGGAAAAAAAATTAAAATTGTCCAAAGCACACTGATCATCTTGGAGGGAAAATCTTCCAAAAGCCACAGCACTTCTGATTGTTAAATGATGATAAAGTATGCAATAAAGCCTATCTGTTTTTTCTGACTTATTCGATAAATATTTATTGAGCATCTACTAAGTGCTAGACCTTTATTTGAAAATTATCACCTACCTACCTACCTGCTTTCTCAATCTTAACTTTCTTTTTTAATCCGTAGAGCATCTAGAGATATCCTTCTTAATATAGGGTGAGGACCTGATGCCATAGCTGCGAGTAATTTAACATAGTTCCTGTAATTCGCAAGTAGTTCTGTAACAAGCTATGGTATCAGAAAGATCAAAGTGCCAATTACTTCCAGGAGGCTGGAGCACTGGAGGGCCATATAAACTCAAAAAGGATTTGTTCACATTCACACACAGTTAAGAGCAGCACTAAAAGCACTTCACAGTTTTCCTTTGATCTGACATCAACATTAACCAAGGTCTATCAGAAAGGAAGTGCTCACATGGTGTTTTCTTACCTTATGCTTAAAGAAATGGGCTGTAGATTTTTTTCAATAACCAGATTTTTATACTTGTGAATACACATGCTTATTTTGTTTCTCCTGGAAGAGTCTAACTTTAGGACAACCCTACTCTAGCGATATTATCAAAGCAAAGGAAGACAGAACAGAGTATCATTTGCAAATGGCTGTAAGATTTCACATATAGGTGAAACTTATGAATGAATGATGGACCAGTGAACATGAAATCCAGTCTTCCTCACTTTTTTTTTTTCCTAAGGATTTCCCAGAGATCAAATCTTTATGAGTCCACTTCATCCAAGAATGTTAGCTGGATCACACAGGACATAGTAGAACTCCTGAGAATGCCCTTCTTTACCTAAAGTCTTCAGAGTCTGGGAACTGTCCTAAACCTTGGGTAGAATCCATAGAGTCCAGGGGTTGTTGGGTCCTCAGTTACAACAAAAGCTTGATGTCATCTACAGACTGTATTTGAGAGAGGGTTAGACTTGGAGATGGGCAGGCTATTGAGTTTTTATGAAGCCCAAGGCAAAGTTCTTATGGCTAGTTGGCAAGAACACAAAGTTGGCATAATTAATTCTTTTAGCTAATCTTTACAAAGCATATGGGGCTTTTTTATCCCTCATCCCAGTCTAATCCAATTCAGCTAGTCTGTTGGCTTTCCTTCAAGAGTACTTTATATACATATACATACATACATACATATATATATATATATATATATATATATATACACACACACACACACACATATATACACACCCTTAAAAACAAAGAGCATGAACAGATTTATAACTCATTTTTACAGCCTTGTCTGTGGAAGCAAAAGGAAAGACATATAGACATAATCCAATTATTACTGAACTGAAAAAAAAAGGAAACACCAGAAAGGAGGCTGTTAAAGAGGGTATTCTCTAGCTGTCCACAGCTGTTGTCCTCTAAAATGACACCAGGTTCTGTGATGTTTAGAGTCACAATCACTAACAAGGCTTTTGAACCGTGTGTCCTACTCTGGCTCTCTTAGTTTGTGCAAAGACTCACCCAGTCTGCTCCCATTTATGTATTTGCTGCAGGAGGGAAAGCCAAAAACCGATAATTACTGTGGCTTAGTCCCTGGATCCCCATGTAGCAGTAAATCCTTCTGAGGTCAGTAAAAATTTGGCCTTGAAAAGACTACAAGACCATCCTTTCCTATGAGGAAAAAGCCATTTGCTCCTCTGCTTCCCACAGAGTTAGTGGAATGTATTCTGACAGAAACAGAACAAGTCTGCCAAGACCTGTGCAGACAGAATTATCCTTTCACCAACAATAAACAGATCTGCGCTTGAGCTGTAGAGAGTCATAATAGAAATACATATTGCCTTTTATCTTCTTTTCAGCGAGTATAGTGAAGTGTCAGGAGTTATTGCTTTAATATCAGGAGAGAAGAAGCTATTTTTGGGGAGCACTTGTATAGGTATGCATGTAACAGCACATGCGACTGCAAGACTGCTAAGTAGCCAGGTTCTTAGTAGCTTTTCTAAAACTCCTAAAATTGGCCTGATAACATCATCAGTGCATCTGCTTCAAATTGTCCCTGTGGAGTCACGTAAGGAGGTGTCTGGATATTTCTGCTCAAAGAAAAGGGAAAAGACAACACTTTTACCTCTACCTAACTCACGTAATCTTAATTCACAAGAACAGGAACACATTAAGGGCTTTAATTGATTATTGACTTTAACAATGACCACTGAAGTCAACAGAAGGGAGATGTCAAAGACTCAACTGAACCCCTGGATAATGTCTTAAAACTGAGAAACAAAGGACAAGTACTGATCTACTGAATCTTCTACTAACACTAACTAGGCTAGGGGTCATTTCCCCACAAGCCATTGAAATGTCTTATTTTTTTGCCAGAGTATTGAGGGCTAATAACTCAATTAACCTTCTACCCGCTACTAACTAGATTTATGAAATGCCAAGGAAGTCAGCAAAGCATTAAGCTTTAGCTTGGGTATAATTACTTTTAGGTGACAAAACAAAAACGTTACCACAAAATTAAGGACTCCCTACATAGCTAAACTCACACCTTCACATTTTCTAATGTAATTAGGATCTTCCTCAAATATAAAAGAAACAAAGTGGACAAAAAATAATGAGATATTAATCAACACTTAATATCAAAAACAGATACTGCATTTTATAAGGATTAGTTGAACCTCTAGCTTCAATTGCCCTTAATTTAATGCTACCCATTGGCCTGAAAAATGAACAATTCATGTCCCAGCAAAGCCATGCGAATAGCACTGAATTAGGATAAAGTCTTCTGCTGGTAACAAATTTTCCTTTCCGCTCTTTCCCTTTCTGCTATTGAAAAAAAAGGTAATAAAATGAGGAGTATTTCATAGTGAAAACGTTGTCCATTGCTCATTTTGAATAACAGCTTTACCATTTCAGGGATGACTATGATAGGAACATGATAGGAATAATAATCCATGAGTGCACACAAGACTTTTCTCACTTCTGTAACAATGACTTTGTCTTGCTCTATTCCTGGGTCTTATTACTATGAGCATCATCTGTGGGTATCCTTCCTATAAACATAGTAATTCAGACTCTTTAGCTACATAGCAACACTCATCATGATAGCAATGTCTCAAAGACAAAGATGCAGAATCAATTAATTTTTGGAGAAAAACCTACCTGAATGCTGGCTGTAGAGCGGTTCTTACGAGTTGTGGTAGTGGCCATTGTAGTGGTGGTTTCCATGACGGTGGTAGACATTTCTGGTGGCATGGAGGTCGTCTGTGTTGTTCCCAAGATTGATGGGACTTCTCCCACCAGCCGGACACTTCCATTGATTTTAATATTGGGGTTGTTCTCAGCTGCCATGTTCAGTACTTTCAAACCATCATAATAGAGCCCAGAAAGCTGGCCTTGGAAGAGACGTCCTTTATCCTTTCCACCGATGGCTATTTGCGCCTGGGTGTTGAAGATGGTTAACTGCCGGCCTAGTGGGTTGGGTGGAGGAAACATTATTATTCCCGTACATTTTTTTCTGTTTGCCTTACCTGGTCTGAATGGACCAGGCAATCAAAACATGTTTCCTTGAGCAATTGAAGGGGAAGAAATTGGATAACAAAAATTCAATACAAACATTGGCAAGTAACATTTCACTATGTTTATCTCTTCCACTGCCTAGCTGAAAACCCTAGATAACCTGAATAATTGAGTATTTGTTCACTAATTTCTTTATCATGAGGCAGGAGAAATCTTGGTTCAGTGATGAGCAGTATTGTAGTCTTCTTGGGTATGCAGTTGCGGATGAGAGAAAGAAAAACCTGAAATCAGGTGATGACAATAACAAATCATCAACACCTATTGTACTGATTTTTTAACCTACAAAGTGACATGATGAAAACTAAAAAGGATTATATATGGCAAATCAAAACTCAGTGAGGTAACTCAGAACACTGAATTAAAAAACTAGGTCTGATAATTCAGTTAAATTAACTGAAATTAGATTACAGTTAAGAGACTTGGATTCATTGTACATTTATAAAAGTAAACATTTTAGTCATCAAATACCTCATTTCGTAGAAATCTTCCTAATTCATACTATTCTATCCATACTTGCTATTAGACAAATATCATGACAGATCATTTCCTATCTTTATAATTTGGGGGAGGGGAGATGACATCACACAACTAAATCTCTGAGATGCGGAAAATAAGGAGGCATTGATAGTGTCAGTTGGGGAGAGGGGAAGAAAAAAGATGTCATTCAAAATCAATGAATTTTAAGGGGGGGGGAGGTAGTGCTAAGGAAAAAAGTAACACATGAAACTGCTTAAATGATATTAAAGTATGTTAATAGATTAAAGAAAATAGTAGCTCACCTTATTTGAAGTTCCCATTTGGGTACAATTTATGCTTTTGTGGACAGAAAGCTATCAGAAAAAAATCATGGCAGGATAGAGCTTAGAATGGTGTAACTCAACTTATCTTCCCCCCAACTATTTCTACTTTTAAAAAACTCTGAATAGCTTTTTAAGAATAAGGCCTTCTGTGCTATTACTTCTCCAGATTATTTCCTTCAGCGTTTCCATTCAGAGAAGGATGAAAAAATATTTTTAATGAAATTAAATATATCCTTTTTGACTTTTTCTCCATTCTTAGCCAGTGATCAGAAAATGCTTCATTCATTCTTAATCTAATCATCCGAATTATTTTAGCTATAAATGACTGGGATCAATGTTCTGTTATAATTGCCTGTTTAATAAAAGGAAGTCTATTTTTAAAAGATGGAGGTTTTTGCTCTACAATCTCTAACATGAATAAAAGCATACTGTGATGTTTGGGCTCTAAACCTCTACCACCATTACATGGCCTTTAAGTCTACACAATGATTAGCTATCCTTGAATTTCTGGTATATAATGTGGAATCCTTTCTTAACGTATAAAAAAGGGTTGGAATGGAAGAGGCAGAGAAGGGAAACTGCATCTGCTCAGAGGCAACTCTTTGTACAAGAGCCAACTTGACTCACTGAATGACTCTAAAGGGTATGTTAGTCAAGAAGGATTTATAAATAACACCCCTTTGGAAAATGTAAAACACTACAGTGTGGAGAATTGGCCAGATAATTTTGTTATAGTGAAAACGATCTCTATAAAAATTCCTGGAGTATGGAAATGGAATCTACTGGCCTTAGTGATAAGAGAATTGCCCAGATCCTAAGGGTCCAATCAGACAGATCTACTAGATTTCCATTATTTCCCCACCAAGTCCTGCAGTGCCCAGTGCACTTGCATCATGGTCTATCCTTTGGCTTCTCATTTCTCACATAAGATGCAGCAGAAAGTTCAGTGCACGGTGACACCGGGTAATGGCCTGGAGCACATACCCCTTTACTGTTTATTTTTTGACAGTAGCTTTTCCTGGGAGCCCAAGCTTACTACAAAAGAAATGCCACAATGGAAGGGGAGAATAAATATGCACTCAGCCTTGCATAGGTGTTTGGAGTGGCTTAACATAGTAAGAAATTGCCTAATAGGAAATCTCTAGGGCTAAAATTCAGTACCTTAGGTAAGAGAGCCCCAATGCCTGGCTATCCCTCCCATTCACATAACAGTTAACAAACCATAACATTTGTTCCTTTCCTTTTTTTGTATACAGTCCAACACTGATGATCAGTTAATGGTTATAACGGATTATAGGTAGAAGATTTTATATTTCTAATATTTCCAAAAGTACTTCACACCTATAATGGTATCTTCATCTTATTTTCTTAGTGATGCTATTCTTTTAATGCTTACAAATAAAAAGGTCAGAGAATTGAAATGCAAAGTTGAATGAAATACACTGGCTAGAAATGATGGATTTCCTTTATTCTAGCCACAGTTCACTCCAAAAAGTGATCTTTGCTTGTTCAAGACTGATCCAAGAATGGAGAAAGGCAAGATATGTTTCCTGGGCTAGAAGATTAAACCACTGAAGTAATTGAATTTTTGTTTGCTTGTCTGTTTCATGGTTTATTCTGGCTAGATCGGTCTTTCTTCTGTTTCAAAACCCTTTCTTAGCCCTCTGTACCTTAGATTAGGTGGTTAATAGCTGGCAGGCACTAAAGGAATAGTGAGCTATTCAAGTCTCCTGCCATCTGTTCCTCTGATCAACTTCTCTCTCAGGTAAGCAGGAGTAAGTGAGTAAGTGAGAAACAACCATCGCTATCATCTCCCTACTGAAGGATGTAAGGGACTGAGCGGAGGAAGTTGTATCATTTGCCCAAATTCCTCAAAATCAATTCCAGATCTCCTTATCGAGACTCATTACAAGCAACTGTATTTTTTATAAGGAGAGACCATGATTGTATCTGTATCTCTATATCTCAATCTGATCATTGTTCTAGCATCAATAATACAAAATTTGGTTATAGCTCTAGTACAGGATTCGTAGCAGGTGACTTTGTGTTTTGTTTTGGGTGCCCATCCTCTTGGAAGTCATTGTTACCTCAATTGGACACCAAGTTCACATACTGCTTAAATCTTTGCACGTCTCCAGTCAGTGTTGCACAAAGACTAATTAATTAAACCTCAGAACACCCTTGGGGAATAGGCAGTATTATTTCTCCTCTCCTCAGATAGGAAATCTGAGATATAAAGAGGTTAAGTGGATTGTCTCGGGTCAGACAGTCAATAGTAGACAGAGTCAGAAAACAGACTTGGAAATGCTGTGACCCAGATCTCTTCTCCAATGACAGAAATAACCCCACAGGGGCATCCCAAGTACTTCCAAATACCTCTGCCTAATCATCTTTCTGGGTTTACCCTTTTCCACTCCTTGTCCCTACAAGGTCTTCTGGAATACACTTTCTATTTCTTTTGAAGGGCAAGTCAGGTGGACAGAGGAAGAGGTAAAGCAATAGAGCGAATAGATGTTACTTACCTAAATGAAGCAAGAAAGTAATTCTGGTTAAAACAATGTAGAAGAGAGGAAACTCCCAGTGTGCAAATAATTCTTTTCAATATTATTTGCATATACAAACATGCACATATTCAGTTAAGCTGGAATTCCTCCCTCCCTCCCTCCCACCTGAACCACCCCGACCTGGTCCCACCCACTCGACTTTGTTTCCTTGTGTGTTTGAAAGCATCCTTCTGTATGAAAGCCGGCTGATAACAATGCTATCGCAAGGAAAACTGAAAGCCTACTACGAACTTCATAATGATTTATACAAATGAAAATGCCTGGCATGCCATTGAACTTAGACTTCGAAAGGCAATGGAGGAAAATAAAATATTATTAACAGAAAGTTGAAAGAAACAAAAAAGTTTTCTCAGGCACATGAGACTCAGACATGCATCTAGTCATCCTATCCTTTTTAAGAAGTGAGGCAATCATCATCTTTAATGTTAAAGGGACTTTATGAGCTGGTGATTACTAGACAAAATTATTTGCTTTTTAGAGTTATTCTTAATTTATTTTTAATTAGACCACACACGTTAAAAACAGGGCAAACAGTTAAGATTCTGTGAGGATTTTCCGTGTTTAAAGGTCTGAATGTTTTCACGCCACTTAAAACTGTAGTTGTCCTCTGTTTTTTAAGTTGCATATTAATATACTCCCGTTACTTTTTATATATAACTCCATCAATTCTCCATATATTTAAAAAACTCACTTAAAGTCTTGAGACAAGTATAGTTTATATTGGCTCAGAAAAAAAAAAAAACAAAAAACAGAGTAAATAGCTTCTTAAAGAGAGAGTTATTTTGTTCATTGAAAGGTAATAGTTTACATCCAATGACTAGGAGCCACACAGAAAATTCTAACAGCAGGTATAACCGCCGCCCTCTTTTATTAACAAAGTGGTTGTTTTCTTCAGCAAATAAGAAACTTCTGGTTTTGCCTCCCATTAGTCTTTCCTTTTCGAACTCATTGTCCTAACCACGTACACTTTTGTTGCAGAAATGTCAAACACACAACGGGATCACACAACCAAAGTGTAAAATGAGTTTAATTTCTTTTAGTTTCCGTCAGTAATATATGAAATATATTTGCCTCTGTTAGTTTAAGGCTAAAGGCAAAATTCATCTTTCTTATTTTTTTCCCTCGTTTAAAAACAGATGTTAAAAAGAAAAAAAGCTTTGCACCCTTTATAATATTTGTTTTAAGCAGTTTAAGTTACAAGAGTCCATCTATGATTTTTTTGGTGGTGGTTGTTAACCATGCTACAGACAGTAAAGCCAAAACCGTCTCAAGATGTAAGTTTAAAAAGTGCTTTTTGAAATTTCTTTAGAAAGCTTTGGTATAAGAGGTAATTTAAAACAAATTAACAAATAATGTCATGCAGTGGTTAAATTGCCATAATACATTTCTTTTTTAAAGGTTCCTGGAATTTCTTGTTTGTGGTTGTCATGCTGATAGAAAGCTAGATGTTAGTCCCTTTAACTGTATTTTAATGGCAATGTATTATAGCATGATTTATCAACATATGGCAGGTGGAAGCTGACACAAATTATAATGAAAATTAAAACAGTCATTTATGCAGCAGGCGATTATCATTTAAGGAACATTTATTTGCAGGCTTTAAAAATGAGGGTTTAGAATCAAATGATTTTAAAATGAAAGTTTTAACGACAGTTACCTTTTTCCTGCAGCCACTCCTCTACGGGCCGGTTATATTTGAAGGGGATTTTCTGTTTTACCATTTGGAAGCGTTCATTATCAGTGTTGCCTTTAAAGTTTAAAAAACAGCTTAAAGAACAATCTGAAAAGTCAATAAGTCATTAAAAAAACATCCTAGATTTTGGGTGTGTTTTATGAAGTTTTTAGAGATAGAGATCAATTTATCTTTAGTGGAGGTGGAGTCGAAGTCACTCTGCCCTTGGTCGACAGGTTTGAGGTCAGGTTAGTCTTAGCTATGCAGTGCTCCATCACGTTTCGGAAACGTGGCTTGAGACGAGAATCGGTCAGAGGTTGGGTTTACCTTCACTCTTCTCCATCTCATTCCAGCCACACTTTGATTGGGTCAATGGAGGAACAAGGGTCCCCTTGACTTGTGAGTATCAGGTGAGTTTCATAATGAGGTAGGGGACTCTCAGTGTCTTAAGTCATGCATGTTCCACACTCACTCTACTGCATCCTCACTCCACGGGGCCATGCACATCCTCAGTCTCCTTTCAGGGGTTTGTAACTTCTCTACCTTCCAGCAGAGAAAAGCCAAAGAAAGCAACTTAAGCCTTGATGGCCAAAGGAATCTTCTTATTCCACAAAGGGGGCCCAGGCATCCCATCACCTATGCAAAATAGGTATAACATTACAGATAACTCTTGTTATCTCTATCCTTTTGTCCAGATTTTCTTCCCACAGTTTAAAATCAAAGGAACCCCAAAGTAAATATCTGTAAATAAAAGCAGCTAGAAATATACGGATACAGCACATTCAGACTTCTTGAGCAACTATATTTTATTACCATTAATAGACACAGGTTTTGTATGTTTACTCAGTCTCTCTTTCCTTCCTAATGAGGTCTTTCCCGAATGAGCATCCATTCAGAAAGCCTGTTAGGGATACTTCTTCCAAGCATGAAATATCTAATTAGTTTCAAGGCTCAAATATAATGCTTTTAACTGTTAGCATGCCCCTGTCTTCCTTCCTTAAATGTTGTTACCACCCTCGGATGGTTTGTCTAATTAGGACAGACTTGGAGAGTGGTGTTGTGGAGATACACCCTAATGAATATGCTTCAGACCACAAAATAATAAAGCCATGCTTTGGGAACCATTCTGTCTTGTTAACCAGCCTCAAAGCGATCAAGTAGAAGCTGGTGGATTCTAAGTTCCTTTTGACTCATAGTCCTACAGTACTGGAATACAGGGAAGCACAATCCAAATTATCAACATTAAAAGTGAAATAAAAATCTCAGAACAGAGTGGCTTGGAAACTATTTTTAAAGAAGTCTAAAAGCCAGAGACAGGGTGAGGGTTGAAGAGAAAAGCACCAGGTGAGTAGAAGCTTGTCCTGGCACCCCCATCCGAGGGAAGGCCCCACAGGTGACTGGACTAGCCCCTGCCTTCCGTGAGGGGTAGCACGGGAAAGGGGTGGCAATACCGCAAGATACTTCAGAGAGTCCTCATGGATTTCCCCTTTGAACGAGTTATTCTAAGAAGCTGACTCAGTATTCTCACTACCCAGAAATAAAAACAAACAAAAAACTCATGAAGAGAAGCAGCTATGGCTCTGTTTCCAGACTGCATTACGGGACCCTGTCTGGCCGGCAGAAAGCATACTACATTAACATATCAAAGGATAATGGGCAATGAATGGAAAGAACAATTAACAATTCTGGACAGCAGTATAGAATTTAAAGTTTTCCTCAAAGTCCTATTTCTCACAGAAACAAAAAAGGGAGGGTGCAGACTAGGAGAAAAACAAACAAACAGACAAAAAACCGGAAAGGCCTCTTAACTTCCCAGTGTTTCAATAAGCCCATGGTGAAAGAGTTTAGTTTTACCTGTTAATGCAAATACCAATCAGGGATCATGCTAATGATCATCCTGGTAGATCTGGGTGCACTGGATTCTAGTAATCCAAAACACCGTTGGCCACATGCTCACACATCCTAATAAAAAAAGGAACATGCACTTTTCCGCAAAGAACCTATACCTATGACTCTTAATCTTACCCTACAGGAGACGGGTATCGCAAGGGATGTCATCCGTCTTCGTAAGCTCTGACCTCTCTCAAGTTTCAGTCACAACAACATACTGAGAAATTGAGAAATAGCAAATGGGTTATGCCAGATTCACCTTGACTGTATTCTATTACTTTGGGCTTTCTGTAACTGTCACTGGTTCCAATATTAAATATAGTAATGATCTTTGTTCCACTCACTGCAGAATGGATTATCGAAGTCAATAGCAAATAGAAAGCTAAATATTTTTAGTAACACTCAGAAGTCCAAACTGATAATTCTGTATGCACCAACTTAATGAAGAAGCTACACTGATTTACTTCTTCCACAAACAGAGGGGTCTTGGTCCTCCTAAGCACCCCTCTTCCCCATCCACTCTCTGTCAATCATAAAGCTCCATAGAAATTCATTTTGGAACATGGTATAGGCTAGAAAAATAAGAAGCTATGTTGGATAATCAGTAAGTGATATGTTTGTTGGGAGGACAGCATAGCCATGATTCAACCTTAGACCTTTCTGACAGTGAAAGAGAGAGAGTCATTCTTCTCCATCTCAGCTTTAAAGACATTTAGAAAGAAGTTTTAAGTTTTCCACACCAGATTCATAGTATCTGGCACTAGGGATAGCAATCTTGCATACTGTTAAGAGTCGTGAGAGATGGAAGGTCTTTTGGAAAACCAAATCGGTTTAAATGGCCACATTAACATTGTTCTTAGTCTCTTTTCATGTTCTTGTTGGTTTTTATTTTAATTTATCTCAAACATTAGTGAGAAATGTTTTAGAAACATGTGCATGAGAATGAGTTCATTTGCCCCGAGCCCCATTTGCTAGACTGACTGAAGAGCAAACAACATTCTAAATATAAGAATTCATACACAGGGACTACTCTGAAAGCTGAACAAGCCTCGACAAATTCATATACATTCATATGAAATCCTCACTGACATTTAGTTGTACATTTCATATAGCAACCAATATGAAAATTTAAACAAAGACTAAAATCAATTCTTCAACACAAAGTGATGCTATCCTCAAAAAAGAATGGCCTTATGAATAGTAATGTCATAATGTCATTAAAAAGAGGCGTATGTGCATTACTAATTAGACCAAAAAATGTAATGACTGCAGTTCTCAAGCACACTGAGAAACCTTTAAATTGCACTAGGAGATCCTTAAATTACTTATGTGGATCAGACACTCACCTACATGGAACTGAATTTTGGAAAAAAAACATTAGTCATATTTCATTCTATTTAAAATAAAAGTTAGGGGTGTGTGTGTATATCTCCATCTACTCCTTTTTTTTTTTTATACAATTGGCCTCTTATTGTCATTTGCTTTTGTAGTATTGGTTCTATTATCAAATATTTCAGCTTCCGGAGACACCTACAACATGCACTGTTGAATTACAGCAGTGTGGAGAGCAGAGAGCTCTGATGTGAAACTATTAAGGCCCAACTGGTTCATACCCATGGCTCCAACCTTTATGCAGAAATAGCACACACTTACTACATTTGGGTTAAACCGCTTAGGATGAAAGGAAAAGAGAACAGAGGAAGATAAGACAAAGAAAGCAAGCTGACCCTTGAATAATTTCCCAATACATCAGTCCCTCCTTAAGGTCCCAAAGATGTAAAGTTGAAACTGGTTCATGGCCCCAAAGAAGTAAAAACTGTTTCAGTTGTAGAGCTTAAAGACAGAGAGAACTCTTGTCTAGCTCAGAAAGTAACTTTTACAATATCATTTTTATACTCTATTGGTCCAAACATAGATCCTATTCATTAGAAGCTATACTAATTTTCCTAAACCAATAATCAGTACAGCGTAGGAGCTATGGCCATGGGCTCTGGAGACAAAGCTGGCTTCGAGTTTCAACTTTAGAAGCTTATGTGGCCTTGTGTAGGTCACTTAGCCTCGGTTTCCCACTTCCCGATTCACCAGACGACCAGGTATAAGACATTAAGAGGTAGAGTATACACAGAACCTGGGATATAAAAACCTACTTTATTTGAACGATTTTTACTGATATAATTCAACTCTTCCTTAATAATCAAAAGGAAGCACACTTATTCCGTGGGGTGCTTTCACAGTCTCAGAACGTTTCCAGGCCTTCATTCAAAAGATGAACCATATTACATTTGGTCCCACAAAGGTTTTCATCCAAAGATTAACTGACCATAGAAAATGAAGCATCCTGCATATCTTCTAAATCTCCTGGTTGCTGCTTTTTATATTTCTGTATTTTCTAAAATATACTCAGCTAACCCCATTTCCAAATCGAAGTGGGTTTCTAAAACCACTGAAAGGAAAAGAGCAATTCAGGCATTGACAAATGTGATTTCTTGGTCCAGCCACAGTTAATGATGATGTACTGTTGCTAAGCCGAGGAAGAGTTGCTTAAAGGTTCTGGCAATTTGCACCGGGTTGGCAGAAAATGCTTTCTTGCAGGTAGACTGTTAATACCACCTGAAATGTAGTCAAGCACATGGATATGCTAATAGGAATATTGTAGCAACATTCATCTGTGCAAAATTAATGCCAGAGGTATTTTTTTGCGTTTTGTTTTGAGTCTTGGAATAAAGGAAGGAAAAGTTTTCTTTATTGCTTTGTTGACACTAAAAAATGAGACTGCGGGTCTAATGAACAGTCAGGGAATGAATACTACATATTAGAGCCAGAGGCAAAAGAAAATTGATGTGGGTAGGATCAAGGAGTAGGGCATTTCAGAGGTTCTTAGAATGTCTCTCTCCCCAAAGAACACTTTGTGAGTTTCGAAGCAAACATCAGACACTAAAGACAAGGAACTGGGGAGACTCTCCGAGCTCGGCTCTGGTCTTGTTCCTGGTGTTGACCCAGATGAACTCTCTTAGAGTCAAAAAGTGGGGTGTTGTGTTACCCAAAGGGTATCTAGAATGTTCAGACACTTGTAAGTGATGGATGGACCTCAACAAAGAATTAATATCCTGTATTTATAAGGTGCCTTTCGATCAAGGAGCTCAAAATGCAATTATAAGCATCACTTCATTAATCCTCACAACACACCTTTGGGGCTGAAGAAAAAAAGAACTATTTGTATGTTGTGAGCCTTGATCCTTTATTGTGCCAAGGTAAAGAAATTAATCTCTTGCAGCAGAAAACTGATCGGCTGGGGAAGTAAATTAATAGACTCAGAGCACAAAGGCATTATTAAGTAAGGGAGCTTTTCCAGACTCACTTACGTGGTTCCAGGAACCAGGGAGAACCACCTTTCTGAAGTGATGAGATGTTACCCCTAGAAAGCAGCGTGGGTCACCCAGGCACGCACGGCTGGGCTGATGAAGCACACTGCCTCCTTTCTTCTT
Organism: Camelus ferus; assembly: GCF_009834535.1. NCBI lineage: Eukaryota > Metazoa > Chordata > Mammalia > Artiodactyla > Camelidae > Camelus > Camelus ferus. The sequence goes on along the minus strand of NC_045701.1, from coordinate 74,141,198 downwards.
GGTGTGTTCAGGAATGGAAAATACATGTGGACAGACATATTAATTCCTTCCTATTTCATAACATTGATCTACCATCTCTAGGCTCGAGAGCTGAGCTGTTTAAGCAAAGATGGCTCAGACATGAACGAAAAGAGCATTGGCTGTGGAACCTTTCAAACGTGAGATGCAGTCCTAGCTCCGCTATTTACCAGTTCTGTGAACTCGCACAATTTTCTTAGTCTAGATGTCTCAGCTTCCTCATCTGCTCAAAAACTATGCATGAAGACAGCAATGCCTACATCACAAGATTTTTGTACAAATTAAATGCAATAATCCACGCAAGGCGCCCACGGGAAGTTGGAGGAGCCTGGGAATGGAGAGGGTCTGGTATTTATTTTAGCTCTCAGGGGATGAGAGCGAGGACGGTGCTAGAGAAGTAACCCTGGTGCTCTGCGTCCAGTTGTCCAAGTGACTGTGGCCCTCTTGCTTGACCTTTGTCAAGGCTGGCTGAGGTGAGTTTGTGTGCAAACATGTTAACATTGAACTTCTCTTTCATATCCCAAATCTAAGTCAAAGTGCCGTTTCGGCTGAGGTGTTATAATACTAAAGACCACTTACCCTGATGCAATAATTAGAACATGGATCACCAATCCCTACCCTTTCTTTGTAGTTTGAAGCCATTTTCAACTCTCTTCCTGAAGCTCATTGCTCCTGGGCTTTCTCTTTATTTAATCCTCATTCATTAAGGATACTTTCAATCCCAGAAAGATTAATAAAACAAGGTCCAGGTGACCACAGTATTTTTATTTGCTTGCAGAGTTTAAGAGAATATTTCTAAGTGATAGCTACTAGAGCTTTCCTCCTGATGGTAGGTCTAACAGTTACTCTTTATTTAAGATCCACTTTCAAAATGACATGCCATAAATTAACAAAACAAAACTGACTATAAAATTTGCTTTCCTTCCTCAAATGGTGTCACTCTTCTCCTATAATTATTCCAAAATACGCTCTGAAGCTAGGCTAGTCAATTTCAGTATAGATTTTTGTCTAGTTCCTTTCTGATTAACTTGTTAAGTATATCTACGTCTTGGTGTGTCTTTAAGCTTTAGTTTCTCCATGTATAAAATGGAAATTTTAATAATATTATCAAACGAGAATTGTAAGTATAATAACATAGGGTGGCTGTGAGAATTACCTGAGAACTAAGTTTATGGGAAGCACTTAGCATGGGGTGTGGTACAACACGAGTGCTCAGTATTTGACTTGTTACTATTGTTGTTACTGCTATCATTGTACCTGATTCAGAAGGGTTAAACAAAAAAGAAGGCAAATCTAAGATGTACTTCACTACCCAATTTTTAGTGTCAAATCTTTTCAAGTTTCTTTTTCAACATAAAACCTTACTGTTCGGTCTTCAACCTTTTGACCTAAAATCCTTTCAAGATTCCCCCAAGTGCCCTTCATTTTGTCACATATTTTGTCCACTGTTGCAAAAGGTGCAGTGCCATCCTGGGGTTCGCTCTGTCCCACGACCCATTCCTTCCTGCATCCCTCCCCTCTGTGTGATCTCGCTGTTCCTCCTTAGCCTTGTTGTTTTCTTTCATTTCTCTCTAAATGCCTTCCTTCCCACCCACCCCTCAGTCCCATTTCCTTTCATTCCTCTCATGCAGAGAACATCAAACTCAAAGTTTTAAAGCCAGAATGCTAGAATATTTGGTTTAAAAAATATATATATGCTCATTCAAATACACATGCGCCATGTCCCTACACAGCTCAGAGGACAGACAGGAGGTTTGGAAGGACAGCCTCAATAGACAACAGTTAGGAACATTTTCATCCTCGTGAATAGGAAAGTCACACCAATAGCAGCATCTCTGAGGCCATGATAAATTTAGATCTTAGGGAATCTCTGGTGTTTATAAATTATAGTTCTTCTAGACTAACCTTGAACCTCATGCCTACAAATGAATATATGGTTCCCAAAGGATCTAAAAACAACAGTCACTGGATCACATAGCCCCCACCCTTGACCTGATGAATACACTGGTTTACAACAGTTGTTTAAACAACCATACTTCAGCACAGTCATATATTAGGCTTGTTTACAACTCAAGCCCAAGAAAGTTTCCAATTAAATTGCTTCCAGAAGTTTGTGCCATCTTGCACTCATGCAATATGCTTCATGAACTGCAAAGTAGGACTTTAATTACAACCCATTAAATTTATTCTTTTTTGTTTCATAACAGCATTCCAACCTGAGAAGAAAATGTTTAACTCTAGGTCTTTCGTGTCTTGTAGCAGTTTTGTGTCTCCTCACAAGTTTGATAAGCATAGTTTTTGAGCACTCATTTCAGACCCTGAAGAATTTACAGAATAGGAGGATTATGTGGTGGCTTTAAAATATTTACAAATTCTTTGAAACTCTTCTCTGTAAGAGGTGGAGCTTGATTCTCTTACAGGTGGGCTGGACCTGGTGACTCAATTCTAAAGAATAGGACATGGTGGAATTGACGATGTATGACTTTTAGAGACTACATCGGAAAAGGCACTGTGACTTCCTCCCTCTCTCTCTGTCATGGCTCATTCTGGGGAACCAGTGCTGAGTCATGAGGATACTTCAGAAGCCCTATGAAGACACCCACATGTCAAGGAACTAAAGCCACCAGATCCTCCAGGGATAGGTAAGCCTTGAGATGACTTCAGCCCTTGTCGATATCTTAACTTCAGCTCATCAGACACTTGTATACAGAACCACTCAACTTGGCTGCTACCAAATCCTGACCTACAGAAACAGTGAGATAACGAAAGCTTGCTGTTTTGAGCCACTAAGTTTCAGGGTAATTTGTTACACAGCAATAGACACAGAGTAAGTAGGGAGTTTAATCTGGCTGTTTCAGTTCAACCAGAAGCAGTTCTCCTTAAGATGCTGTTCTAGGTCTCCTTACATTATACTTTTTTCAGGGAAATGAAGATGCTCTACATTATAACATACTTCTTGTTGGCCAATTTGCTAATGCTATCCAAAGGGAATTTAGACTATTTTGATAAGACTTGCTTTGAAAAGCCCATGCCATCACCAGAGTCTTTGTTAAATATGGTTAAATGTACACCAACTTATCTGTCTAATAAAGCACTTGAGAATTTGTATGTATCAGTTCCAAATTTAAGAGGTCCATCTTTTTATGCAATGTAAAATTTAGGATACTTTTCTCAAACTAATTTTCTATTCTGATTGACTCCCATCATTGTTCCTGAATGAACATTCACAGGGGCTTGGAGTTCAAATTTCTTTAGCATCCTGAGACATTACTCATCCAAGATCCAGAGATTTGAGCTCCTTGGAGGAACTCTAGTACCATTTCCTCAGCTTTTAGGAGGACTACTTTCCCTATTTGTTTACCATAGCCTTTCCAGTCGGAAAAAAATTCTCCAAGCTAGAGAACTTGTTGGGGACAGGTGAACACATGAGGGTGTGGAGGGGTGAGGGTGAGGGAGAGGCCACATAACCACGGAGGTCTCTCTTAAGCAAATGGTTTTTTGTGCTTCATAATTACAAAGCAGCTTCTGGGAGTACCATTCATTAGAACTTGAAGTTTATTATTTCGAGAGGAGACTACAGTTTTAAGGTTGAGGTGACCTCAAAGATCATCTAAGAGATATATTTTCCCTGTTTTAATGTTTCTCAAACTTTCACTTAGAACATCCTTAGAAACAGGACTCCTAGCATGGGCAAGCATCAGACAGTGTAGATCTTGAAGACACCCTCCCCCTACAAAGGTATTAATTAAAGAATTGTCTATACTCCTATTTGCTTGGTTACATGGCATTTCCAAGGCTTTTCAAAAAATGAACCAGTTGGCAGCCACGCATCATTTACTGCAAGATTCAAAGGTCAGGTATACACTACTACAATATGGTACAAGAATCAGAATTTTCCCAGTGACGTAATAACCCGAGGGAATACAGTCAGTGTACTATATCTTGAATTCACACACTACCTTGTTAACTCTACTTGGCAAATTAATTCAAATTGATTTGTTTGTGAGAACTGCAGCATGGCCTCAAATCTGGCTACAAACAAAGTATAATGATAAACAACAATGAATTCAGCTCAGAGAAAATGTCTAATGTAAAGATCAGGATGGGGCTGTTTTTATAACATAACTGATTTTGTTAATAAAAAAAAAAGGAAGAAAAGAAAGAGAGAACATAGCCTATGCAAACAAAACACATTTTATAAATGAAACTAACATATCATAAATACCCTGTACCAAAGGCAGATAAAGTATTTGAGAGCATCCAAGAGGAAATGACAAAAACAAAGATTAGAAAAATTTTAAATGGACATTTAATTTTTTAAAACACAATTAACTAACTCCATTTTGTTGGCATATAGTTGCTCATAGTAGCCCCTTATGATCCTCTGTATCACTGTGGTGTCGGTTGTAACTTCTTTTTCATTTCTGATTTTACTAATTTGGGACCTCTCTCTTTTTGTCTTGATGAATCTGGCTAAAAGTTTACCAATTTTGTTTATCTTCTCAAAGAGCCAGAATGGAAAAGAATCTGAATGTATATATGTATGTGTGTGTGTGTGTGTATGTATATATGTATGTATATGTATATGTATATATGTATGTATATGTATAACTGAATTGCTCTGCTGTACATCTGAAACTAATATTGTAAATCAACTACACTTCAATAAAAATCAAAATTAAAAGAAACACCATTAACTCAATTTAAGGCAGAAAGATGACGTAATGAGAAAAAAGAAAAAGAAAAAAGAAAATTATGTGATATGTCAGAAAAGCCAAGATTAATGCCAAAATGTCATATCCTAAAGGTAAAAAAAAAATAAAAGGACAGTGAAAGCCATCAGTTTCCAAACTCAGTTTGAGGCTTTGAGAATTGAGAGGGAGAAAGTTCAAGAGGAAAATAGAGTTACAACAGTGAGAACGTTTCCCAAGCTGCCAGCATGTTAAATTGCAAAAGAGTAACAATCCCTTTCCAATATCCCTGTCCTTTTCACAGGGGGACTTTGTCCCTCCTCCCATCAGAGGCTGAGTCTATTTTTCCACTCCTTGATTCTGGGTTCACTCTGAGATTTGCTTTGTTTGGCACAGGGCATACTAGTGAATGTGATGCAAGCAGAAGTTTGAACAGCCCTCCTTGCATGTTGGTGCTCGTCTCTCATGCTGGTAGAGTCTGAGTCTGAGTCCGCCGTATGAAGAAAGCCTGTCTAGGCTCCCGGAAGATGAGAGACCGCAAGAAACCTAATAATAATGGAATTGAGTAAAATTTTGTTGACATAAAAGCCAAGGAGGAGATCTCAGACAGATCTATTCCCTTGGTGGAAAAAACAAACTATCATCTGTGATATTTCAAATTACACTAGTCAAATTAGAGTAGTCCATTTTGTGTAGAAATTTCTAAACCAACCAGGGAAGTGGACCAGATGACCTAGTGTTTTTCACCACTCTAATTGCTAGGTTACTTTGAAATTTACTCTTTCAGAAACTGACTTTTATCTTTGCAATAATGATCCAAGAGATTAAAAAAAGGCCTTTGAGTGACTCGGTTTGCCTACTCAAGTTCACGCAATATCTATTGATGTAACGTTGCTGCCTTGTCAAAAAGCACTTAGAACATTGGTGCATATAAGGTATAATAAGGACGAGAGATGAGACAGGTGAGAATAGAACATGCAGTTTTCTTGGTTTCATGTTTTCATTTCTGATTTTCACGGAAGGTGGCTTATTTAAATCACACTGGAATCCTCACAAGTATCTAGACTTCTGAACAGGGATTGAAATTTCCCATCTAACCAAATTTCAAGGATGCTGTCCAAAGATTTATTTTCTTTGTTTTTTTCTTTCAAAGATTTACTTTTGAGTGTGATTCAGAAAGGAAAACCTAGACAAAGTGAGTAGTAAAGATATACATAGATTTCCTCCTTTTCCTGTTGGACTTGGATACGTTCTCATTGAATAATGGTCCGATTCCTATTAGTCAGTTCCTAGCACAGGGATTTACGGAGATGGATGCCCAATAAGTACTTTTAAAGAAGAATCTGAATGGTTTCTGTTAACAAAGGAATGTGGATACTAAGGTTGCTGCTGTCCCTAGAGGTTGGCTGTGTCGTTGGGATTTCAGCCGGCATGACACGTACAAAAAGCAGTGAGGTCTGAAGGTTCACAGTTATTGCTCAAACCCTTCAGTCCTCTAGTCAACACTTTGCTGGTTCTAAGTAGCTGCAGTGGGGGGAGTGGCACCAATCAAGGATCAAATCCAGAAGAGAGAAGAACCAAGTGCACTTCTACTGATTGTTCTCTCTGACCAGAAAAAAATTAAAGCAATTGTAACTCGGCAGAATGAGGCAGCTCTATAACCATGCAGCCACAGAGTGAGCTGGATTTACTGGCTGAAAAGTTCATTCATGTTTTGGCCTATGTGTTTATGGGCAACGTCTATAACTACTGTTGCATTTCAAGGAGGCTACCAGGAAGGTGGGCTTGGAGCACGTGCTGCGGATGAACTGCACGCAGTTCCTGAGAGTGGAAACAAGACTAGAGCCTTGTAAAGATCTGGGATCAGGGCTGATCAGAACCGTGAGTCAAAGTGTTGGCACAGGACCTCACTGGCTTCAGTTGACTTACTTCAAGAACAGATCTATTAAGAGTATTTCAAAATTCCCTTTATGGGCCTACTTGGAGCCCAAAATTCTCTGAGGCCATATTGGGAGAAAGTCGCAAAATGAAGCAGAACTATTAGATTTCACTTGGTTTATCTCCTCCAGGAGATCTCAGTTGCTCCCTGAGAACAAGAGATTCTTTTCTATGGATTGCCTTCATTTTTACCTCTCCTGGAGGTTCAGCCCCACCCTTACCACACAGAAAACTCAGTAAAAATATCCAACTATTCATTTTGAAAGTCTAAAAGCATTTCAGTTCTATTTCAGTTTGTACTTCACTTATATAAAGTCCTATTTTATTTGAAACAGTCAGCATCTCACAAGAGTTTTATATAGGTTTTAAAATGAAGTAATAAGTATTTCTAAACCTTGGCCGTCTGAGAAGAGTTAGATTTACTTTTACTTTACATTTATATTCATTTTAGATTTATATTTAGATCTTTTTAACTTTAGTAAATGCCTAAATGTTCTCCTTCCTCCCTTTTATCATTTTATCTAAGTACACCGGGAAATCTACCCTTTGAGACCTGCAGAGAGTCATCTAACCAATGTAAAGATATTTTAATAAAATCAGATTTAATTGTTTCAACAAAGAAAACTTTTCCAGTAAAATCTTAAAAGCTATCTGTAACAAAACATTTGATATTTTTCTACTGCTTTTAAACTGGACTCAAGTATATTTAATGCTTGTAAAGGACGCTCTTTATCTTGGTGTAGATTGTTATTGTGACTATGAAGACAATAAAATCAGCAGTCATCTCCGATAATCTCAGCAGTTTAACATTTATTGAGCATGTAATATACAGCCACTTTGCCTCAAAAAAAGAGAGGAATTAACAAAACTGTGATCACTCTGCTTGAGCTATCAGGAGCCAAGTCTGGCGGTATATGCTGCTTATTCTGGTGGTGGGAACTTTGACTTTTGATTGATAACTTTATTCCCATCAATCTTAGGGTGGGTAAAATGTGAACAGACCCCTCTCTTGCATAGATAAAATCTGGTCTTAGTTTGGTGCTTTAAAATTTATTTTACACTTGTCATGCTTGTGTGTACATACCTGATTCTTGTTCCTTCAGTAAATATGAGGAAAAATTCTGAAATCTCTAAAACTCAACAGCAGGAAGTGGGCTGAGTCACATCTAAGGAGAGTGCACTTTCGTAACAGCAGATTGATGGCCGGAAATGGAGCAGAATTTCAAGCAGGACACTCTCATTGGCAGGTTAGGGACAGCCAAGAAAATGAAAAGAACGCTTTCTACGACTTGGAAGATAGACAAATCAGGGAGCAGGGAGAAGACAAGATACACTCAAGGAAGTCAGTTGGCACCTTTATACAGAAGGGCTATGGAAAACGGGTCAGGGCAGCTAAACCAGTGGCTAACAAAATACCCAGGAATTCCAGAGGAAAGTATGCAACTTCCCTCAGGGCAGAGGGAGAAAAGTGTATCTGGACAGCCACGACCTAACAGCTACTAAGCAGAAGTAGCAGAGCCAGAGAAATAATTGAGCTTCCTGGTTGTTACTTTCAAATCTTGCTCTAAGCAATGCACAGCATAACGTAAGTAAAGGTAAATTAAATCCATGTCTGTGGTGTTCACTTAAGAAAGTCGTGTATGGTTGGTTTTTGTGTGTTTGTTTAAGCACAGGTAAATGGACTGCCTGTCCCACTGACATACTCCTCCATTTCCTTATTCTAAAAAACTAACCTCACCAGTGGGTCTAAGCTACTCTACGTAGAAGGACGAGTCTCTGTGTCTCTTGGGATTTAACTCATCCATTTAGAGATTATCTTTCTCCCTTTATTCCAAACAGAGATGAGAGTCCATAAAAATTAAACTTATGGATTAGTAAAAACAGAGCTATAGGCTTCAAAATACACATAATCTAGATCAGAGGTCCTCCAACCACAACAAAGTGGCGAATCCAGCTCATGACAGCTTGTTTCTGCTTATTGTTTTATGAGAACACAGCCACGCCCATTCATTTATGTACTGTCTGCTGCTGGTTTTGCACTGTAACTGCAGACTTAAATAGCTGCGACAAAGACCTTAAGGCTTGCAAAGACTACAATACTCATCATCTGGCCTCGTACAGAAAAAAGTTTCTCTAAATAAAGGTGTCGGGGTCTCTATGCCTATATTCAAATCCAAGTTGGCCCTATCACCTACTGATTATCTGATACTGGAGAGTACGTTACTTAACCTTACTGAGACTCAGTTTCTTCACCTCTAAAATGGGAATAATATTAGAATTCCTTTCCAGGATGCTGTAAGAAATATTCAATATAATAATCCATAAACCCAGCAAAGAATAAGCACTATATCAATATTATCTATTGTTAAATAATAGTATTCCCCTAAAATCCTTTATGCAAGGATACTTTGCACTACCCTACCCCTTCTCCAGGATATACAGCTTTCAGACACCGATAGGCATTTGGAATTAAGATTGCACCACTGAACTCTGAAAAATTCACACTTCTATGATGTGATTGAAATGAAGACAAATCTAGTTTAATTAAACACTGAGCCTGGCGGCTGTGCATCAAGCAGAAGCACATTTCTAGTAAATGTTTAATAATGTGATTGCAGAGTGTACTGCATGCTCTGCGACGTGAGAAACAACAGTAAGTCTGCATGTGAATTTACATCTGTCAACCAAATGAATTTGAGTTTCACATACAGTGCCAACTGGAAAGCTCCTGGGATACAGACGGAAAAGTAGGACGGAAAGGGACAGGGGAGCAGGAAAAACATATCTGTGTAGAACCCCAATGTTGACACTCTCTGGCACTGGGACTACAACAAATGTGCTCAAATTCCCTGAGCCTTGGTTTATTCATTTGTAAAAGAGGGAGATTGATATTTCTCTCCTGCAATCATCGAGCAGGTTACACTAAGTGAAACAATGGATGAAGGATGCCCGCCCATTAGTTTCCTCAGTGTGAAAGGCGTAGGTTGTCATGTCACAGTCCATGCTTGTGTATGTCTAGGTAGAGTTTGTTAGCATTGTCCTAGAAAGCCCAAAGTCACAGCCCAGATTCCATCCCATGCCCACGCTTGTCTGGTCCTCAGGCTCCTTCAGGCACTAACATGTGCCACTGAACCCAGATCTCACCTGACTGAGAGCACCCTCTTGCACTATTTGGAACTTCAGATACAATGCAGTGTAGAGCATAGAAGCATTAGGTTTGTCTTCTAAGAGCTACAGGCTTGAATTCCAGGTCTTCATGTACTAGCTTATGACCCTAGGATTTAATGTCATAAACCTCCATACTCCCATTTGTAAAATGATGGTAAAAATAGCCTCTACCTCATAAGCTATTGTGAAGATTTAATATAAGAACTCAGTTCAGTACCTGGCACTGAATAAACTGCATGATATAAGTATTAAAACTGTCTTCTTGTGTACATGCATTTCTCTTCCACTAGACTATAAGATCCTTGAGGGCAGGGGCTATGTTTTATTTCCCATCATATACTCATCACCTAGCATGGATCCACATGTAAAAGAGATTTTGAATAAACAGTAATTGAATGGTGGATAAATGAATTTATAAGGAGATTACTCCACTCAAACCCACAACATGGATAGAGTATGAGGGATTAATAACATATATATATATTTTTTGTGTAAAAGGCAACATCAGTTAATAAAAAGACTTTTGAAGTGTTTCTGCTGTTTGAAAATGCCATATAAAATTTTTTTCCTGGCCCATTATCCACTTGTTTTGCTATAACCTTTAGCTTTTGGCTTGAATTGTCGGTTTTAAATTCTGCACCTGGGCCCTAAGCATGCTTATGCAGCACTGTATCTCCACCATCAGCATTTGGCGAACCCCTCCATCCCGGCCAACACAGAGCATCAGGGGTCTTACTGTTAGGCTGTAAACGTACCATGTGAAAAAGAGACGCAGCTCATGGGGCAAACTGTAACTATCACCGGGAATCTAATTCAATCCACGTTGACTCCATGAATTGAGGATTGAAAGTGCCTTTTTGTCCTTTACTCACCCGTCCTTCCCCCTCTGACCCTCCTTTCCCCTTTCTTCAGCCTGCTGGGGTATTGACAGGGAGGAGTGGAAGGTTTTTATCTCTTTGAGATGAGCTGCAATATGATTACAATCGATTGAGTGGTTTACAGTTTAGAGCACCTTTCATTACCCTCTGTGCTTTATAGAATTATAAATGACATACTGTATATGAATATATATTATTATTACTGGATATTTATTACCATCTTCCTCTAAGAAGCTTAACATTCTTTTTAGGCTTTAAATCACTACAGGGGCCCAGGAAACTTGTGTAAAACTTAAATTGAGGAGACTGAAAAATGGAAAGCTTTCCTATAAATAAAGCTATACTCTTGGGTGGGTTTTAGGAAATTGGATGCTCACATAACTCTGGGCAGAGAGAAAACAGTACAGGGTAATTGTGTTTTAGGTTAGGATGATAATTCTAGATTTTCATAATTAAAGACACATTCTGCAGGCCATAATTTCATTTACTCCTTTAACTAGAGCTTTCTGTGACAAAAGGACAAAAAAACCCACCTTGTAATTCACTTAGCCCAGCTTTGAAATTGTGCAATATTTGATGATTGCTTTAATTCAGAAGAATTCGTGTTGTTACAAAGGCCTTGCATAGAGTAAGATGTTATTAGTATTTTTATGTCATACTACCTCAAATGAACATAATTTGAAAATCACATACAATTGTGACTACACTGTGTTTCTAATCTTGAAAATGTCATTCCATGGATTTGGTTTAATATAAATGTACTCATTATTCATAGAAATTAAGAAATCCTTTTTCTGACATCCCTGGTTAAATAGTGCCTAGAGTGACCCTCCAATTTCTCTTTACTTCTTTAACTGAGTCCTGAGACTATAATCTGTATAATATTTAACTGTGGTTAAATAAACAATTATCATGCATCTTTCAGTTAGTAAAAATCCACCTTTCCTAAATCCCAAGAGAGTCTACTAAAGATGACAAAAACATAAACCAAGATCCAAGACTAAGGTGTGCATCTTATAAAGTACTCTAGAATTTTCCAGAAAAATTATTCTTTTTGTTAACAACCCTGCAGACCAAAAGCACTGACCTGTTCACAAATGAATTCTGCATAAATACCTTTAGTTCCTGTAATTCCCATCATGTTATCCGATGTAAATTTTTATCATTACAACAAGCTCCTCTGTGTGTTACTTCATTATTTTACAAGTAACCTTGAGTCATATGTCAGCCTAACGTCTCAGAAGCATATGCCACACGTGCCCATATGCTATATGGACACACATCTCCTTTCCCTCCATTGGATATGTTCTTCTCCTCCACGGGATGATCACATATACATAAATATATGTAAATACATAATTTGCATACACATCAATGTATATATCTTTGTCTTTTTGTCTTCTGGGTGGTTAGTTTTAATTTTAGCATTAGCCAGAGGCTCAGTTTGCCTTGAAACTCTTATCAGCTTCTAAGATACATTTACAGGGAGAGAAAGGCTCTAGGTTTGATAGCAGTAATTGTATTTAACTTGTAAGATACAAGGCTATTTATCTTGTGGCTGGGAATTCACAGAAGAGAAAGGAGGTTTGCCCGATAAAACTAAAATTAAAGGAAAAATACTGAGCACCGTCTTGCTACTCTCCCACTCTTCAAGCAAGACCATTAAACAGTAAAACAGACTTCGTTTAATAAAGCTCTTCCTCTCTGCTTAGATATGGTGCTAGAAGGTAAAGCGGGATCACGAAAGGAAAGACACTACCAGAGTCCCCAAAGGCCCGAGCGATGATGTAGAGGAAGGCAAATGTCATAAATGCCCAGGGAAGTGCTGACTTCCAACTGGAGAGAACAATTCTAAATTGTCAAGACTTGGGATAAGACCAGAATTTCTGGGGCTTGCAAGTATTTGAGGGTATTAAAGCAAACCCATGGAAGGAGCAGAGAGTGATTAAAACTGGGGCTCTCAAGTCAGGTGGTCTGGGTTGGAACACCAGCATTTCCACTTCTGCTGTGATCTAGGCAAGTGCCTGAGCTCTCGGAACTATTCTTAAGCTGTAAATTGGGAATAGAATTAGCATTGACTTCAAGGGTTATACTAAAGTTAAATGAAGTATTGAGCATGAAGTAGGGAGTATGCAGTAAATGCTCAACAAAGAGCAGCCACCACCGTTTGGATGAGTTTGGCCGAGAGATGGTGGCATCTGCCATTCTCTACATCTCTGGGACAACCACCCCGTGCCTTGAGTGGACTTATTATACTAAATTGTCATTATACAGTGACTGTATAATGACAAAACACATTAGATGAGTTCAGAAGGTATATGAAATACCTATTATTTTATTAATGGTGTAAATGAAGATTTACATTATATAAAACAGACAAAAGGAAATCAGAGAGAGCATCTTCTAGTCCTGCACCATCCAATACCAGCCACCAGCCACCAGCCTCATAGTGTTAGCCTGAGGATTGAAGGAGAAAATGTATTTAAAGCCCTCAGTGCCTGGGACATAATAATTGCACAATAAAAGCAAACCTTCAGGGCCCCAGTCATACCAATCGCATTGCAAGTGTGGCTATGTGTGGTTAGTGGCTGCCATGTTGAATAGCGTCAGCACTCAGTCTGAATGGAGAAAAAGAGACATTCTTAGTTTTCTAAGAATCAGGGATTCTCAAACCTAGCTGCGTATAGAACCACTTTGGGAGCTTCCAAAAATACGGAAGCCTGGACCTGTGCTTCTCACAATTTACTATGCACGTGAATGACCTGGGGAGCTGGTTAAAATGCAGATTCCGACTCAGTAGGTCTGGGGTGGGGCCCAAGAGCTTGCATTTTTAACAAGCCCCCAGGTGATACTGATGCTGCTGATCCGTGGATCACACCCCAGACCAATTAAATTAGATCACTTGGGACCAGGGCCAGAGCACTCACAGAGTTTTTTTAAAAGTTCCTAAAGGAATGTCATTTGCAGCCAGGTTAAAGAATACGGCTATACACACACATACACACACAAGTATCTACTGAAAAGATTTAAGAAAAAAAATTTTTTTTCACCAAAGACCAACCCTGATGAGTTGAAAGTCCCTTGGAAACAGAAACTCAGCTACCTGTGAATACTAATTCATTCTTAACAAATTGGGGGGTGGGGGATGGAAATGAATATTTATTAATGCCGGTATTCAGCATGCACTGGTTTGGTTGACTAACTGATACATTTTGTGACTGAGTATTTGAAGAACTCATTTACAAGAGGGTTTTAAAATGTACTTAGTAATGTTCAAACACATTCATTAAGGGAGCCTCTCTGTGTCGCCATTACTTCTCTGCAAGTCTTGAAATCATGCTCAAATATGGCTTTCCCTTTGGGTTGTGTTTATACTTCTTATTCCTTTTGCAGGACTTCACTATCTACATTTTTTTTCTCTCCAGTTGAACAGAAAGTAACACTAGTCCTGAACGGATGAACGAGCAGGTAGCTGGGGCTTGTTTAACGTGAGCTTCAGATCTGGCAGGGCCTCAAATGTTTGCAGGCAAAGACGAAAGAGAAGGAAAGAAAAGCTCCTGGCTAGGAATTAATGAAAACCCAAGGCCTGAGAAATTTCAGCATCATGTCAAGTCCACAGACTTGTTTTTAACCCTTCAAAGTCTCAATAATCTAGGCTGAGACATCTACGAAAAAAATTTCTCTTATCCTCATGTATACAATGAAAGGCTAATGAAAGCATTTGACATACAATATGGTGATGTTCTGTAATTCAGTAATTCTCAAATGGGGGCAGTTTTGCCCCCCAGCAGACATGTGGCATCTGCGGAGACACGCTACTGGCCTCTAGTGCGTGGAAGTCAGGGATCCTGCCAGGCCTTCCACAATGCACAGCTCGGCCTCCCCCAGCAAAGAGTTATCCAGGCCGAAATCCCAGTAGTGCCAAGGCTGAGAAGCCATACTGAATAAACTAATCCAGGTAAGGACTTCTATTTGAGAATACTGTAATGGAAAAAATAAAAAAATAAAAACCTAATAACCTAGGGTCGGTATCAATAAAATGATGACTCTGAGAAATAGGAAAGTGAGAAAGAAATTGGAGGTGATGCATTGCGAGGACCAGGATAGGAATCTTGGGTCTGTCCCTCATGCTGTGTGATACTGGGTAAGTTATTTAGCCTCTCAGAGCCTCAACAATGCAACCTTAATATGAGTGTGTGGTAATAATACTGAACCCAGGTCCCTCCCGGGAGGGAGTGAGGCTCGGATGTAGTGAGGCACATGAAGGCGTTTTGAGCATCGGCAAGCACTGTAGCAATGATTTGACTTTCAATCCCTAAGGACAAAGTTCTGTGGAATTTGATATATTCAGATATAAAGAGAGAGGTTCCTAATCTAGGGTCCTTGAAGGGAAACCACATCTACCTCCTTTCCACAATCTGAGTTGGGTGATCAAACAGGACTTCAGCTGAGTCACCAATGGGCATTTATTTTACTGGAGGAGAAAGGGGAACCCAATCAAGCTCACTTTCACATACTTGGTA
The DNA here is from genome assembly GCF_009834535.1 of Camelus ferus. Taxonomy (NCBI): domain Eukaryota; kingdom Metazoa; phylum Chordata; class Mammalia; order Artiodactyla; family Camelidae; genus Camelus; species Camelus ferus. The sequence continues at coordinate 74,125,982 of NC_045701.1, read as the reverse complement.
TGCAATATCAAGGAAAAAAGAAAAACAATGAGCCGCTGCTCTCCTCAGCACCACCTGCTGTGGGAAGACGGAAAGCCTTACACGCTCAAGCTGCCCATCAGTCTTCATTTCCCAGGAAGCCTGGCTCTGACCTAAAAAGCCCTTGACTGTACCATGTTCAGGGCTCGAAAAGTCCTGGTGACATAACCAGCCACCTAGTCACAGCGGAGAGAGGATCTTTAATAATCCCAGTCAGCTCAGCCTCCCAGGGGATCTAGCGCTGGGGCTAAAATTAATACCTCATGCTCAAGTCACCTTTCACCTCTCCTCCCCTGTCTCCACCACTGCATTGTGTAGAGACAGCAGTTAGAGGCTTTATAAGGAACATTTGTCAGTGCCTGGATGCTAACTCTGGGCTGATTCTTCTTTTACTTCCCTCTCCTGTTTCTTAGCCTTTCTATTTTCAGGTTCAAAGAAAGAAGTTGCTTTTGAGTTCTATCGGCCAGAATTAAGTGATACAGGATTCGGAGGGCTAGAGAACTATTTTCATTGTGGATCCTTCCTGATTCACAAAAAGCCAATGCTACATGCCCTGGGCCCAGCTAGTTTCTAAATATTTCACAGTGGAATGTTTCAGCAGAGCCACATAAAATCCTATAAATGCCCATGAGAAGATTCTGGAGGTGACCCATTCACCCTGATGCCCAGGGACCTGGTGAGCAGGAACAGCTCCCTGAGAGCGTGCCCTCAGAAGGAGACAATGAAAGTGAATATCTTTCCTGGCATCTACTTGATATTTCTTTACTGTTTAAACATTAGCTACAGGCAGGTAGCACAAGTGAATGCCTCTTGGTGGTTTCTACACTTACCACTATCAATAGAACAGAATGACTGGGAAAAAGGAATGCCTGGGTACATCCCTTTTACAGAGACTGTGTCAAGATTGCCCGAGCAGGTGGCTATGTTCTTCGATGCCTAGATTTTGTTCTTACGTTTTAAATAAATTAAATAAACACTGCCAGATTGCTCCAAGGATGCTTTAAATTGAGTTAAATGGATCCTTTCAGTAGCATGGGAAGCAGATGGGAGAGAAAATAAAGAATCCAGAGCTGAAAAGGTGGGCCACTCCTAGGAAGGCATGGTCCAGCGAGAATGCTGCACTTCCCAATACCGTTTTCCAACCTAGGCAACGGAGTAAAGTGATAGCTCCTTTAAATACTCAATATTCTCTCAATTGCTTCATGGAAGCACATTGCCACCGTTGTCTCTGTCTCAGGAGGACAGCTTGTTCGCATTACAAATGACTCTTTTAGCATAACTAAAGGATCTTTTCTTTTTTAAAAGAGGATTTTTTTCAACTCCACTCTCACAATGACCACCTTTGTGGGGTTATTGGCACTGATCTTTGTAATATGACACTTTAAGAAAACGAGTAAATCTAAGATGACACAAGAAAGATGCTCATTTCTATCTATGCATTTTTCAGAATATCCCTCCATTTGCCGCAGGAGCAATACTGGAAATTGTGTGCAGCTGGGAACAGAATCTGGTCCTAGTTCTGTCCCTCATTTACTATTATCTCATGACCTCTGAAAAGACATATTTCCCTGGGTCTCATTTTGAATTTGAAATGGAGAATAAATATATCTATCCTCCCCAATTTTTAGGCTATTTATTAGTCAAAATGAAGTGGTCTGTACGAAGGAATACGTGATATTAAAAAAATGCTACTCAAATGTTCGGTAATCCTCAAAGCTAACATTCCTTGGGTATTGACTTAATTGGCCCAGCACTCATGCTGGGTATTTTACATGCATAATCACATCAGCCTGGAAAGTAAGTGCTATCATTACCCCATTGTACAGACTAGGAAACAGACTGCGGAGGTTCAATATCTTGCCTAAGGTTTGGAACTGGATCACCAAACAAGAAGAATAAGCACTGACCTAGAGAACCAAGAAAGCAGAGAGACTAACAAATGAGAATGTGGGGAGAAAGAGTCTGGTATAGTTTGAAAGCATGGCAGTGATCATTGGAGAAGAAAAATCGAAACTGTTAGAAATTCTTAACACTTATTTTACAGTTGTTGTATGTTGCACTACACGTGGGGAGAGGCACCAAATATTTCAGTCTTTAGGGCATTTCAAGGTCTTAATCTAGCGTGCCTCAGAATTACAGCTAATGGCACCAAGATCCCAACTCCAGCCAGTTGACTCCAAAGCCCCTGCTTGTAACTGTTACACTGGATCATGTCCTGTAATAATAACACATATTATTACTAAATAACAGTTACCAACAGTTACTAACAATAACAGTTTTCAGTGAGAAGCAATGACGTTAAAGAGAGGTTTATTCTGTTTTGAAAACACAGGAAGCAACCCGTAATTTGGAACTAAAGATACAAAGAGATAAGCACACAGCAAGGGTCACTGGTTTTCTCACATACATGTGGCCTTAAATGACCATTAAAGAGCTTTCTCATGGCTGGCAGCAAACTTGTGGATCCTATATTGGCTCAGGGCAAGTGGTCAATTTAGGATCTTTGAAATTCCTAACAGAAACACAACAAACCCTCCAGCGGTGGTAGCGGGGCCGATGGTAATACACACGGAGAGGGATTGATTTTTCCTACGAACAAATGAACAGCTCTTAAGATCTCAGGCTATTTTGAGTCCTCCCACCCCTCACCCCCTGGAGTTTTTAAGCAAGAAGCATTTAAACATCAGGTCTATTAGTGTCCAGTGGCGATGGGAATTCACAGTAGCTGCTAACACCTCCGGCATTCTTCAAAGGCTCAAAGATCAACGCGTAAGGCCATTTCTGTGCCTTCATCTAAGAAGGGCAAAGAGTATGACAAGAGACTCCCAGCAAAAGCTGAGCGGGATATGGTCCAGAGACTGAGATGGTAGGTATATGAGTGGGTGGGGCTTCTTGCATCAGTGCCTTGGGGGTCTTGTATGCTGTCTGTGAATGTTCCCATAATTCTTAAAAAAAGATTCAGGAAGACTCTGGCTGATAGAGGGAAAAAACCCAGTAGCACAGTTACTTCTGGCTGTTTTTTGAAGAAAATGAATGCTGATGTAGGCATGAAAGCATGCCTTCAAGTAATTCAAAATTCTTGGGCCAAATAGGCAAATTTACTTGATGTGTTTCTCACAAGTGTGATGATCATCAGCTAAGCAGCTCTGAGACTTCTGGAAACGTGCTTCAGCCTTGCTCACCTCTGTGCCCACCTCACTATAAAGGAAATGAGATGGTAAGAGTGGGAAAATCATGGGCAGTTTGGAGTGTAGGAGACAGAGAGTTAGGCACAGCATCATGCCTGCACTAGTGAAAAGTTCAATATTCTGAGCTAGTCTCTTACATCCACCAGGTGATAATGCAATTATGGAGCAAAAGCCTTTAGCCAAAGTATTTTCCCTTCTGTTCCCGGCACTCTTATGATCAGGGTGCAGAGCTCTTTCCTGGGAGAAGTGAGAGATGAAAGGGAAAGCTAAGGAGTTATTTGAATGATCTTTTTTAAAGAAGGCAACCTTTCTTCCCATTGCCCTTGATTTGGCCATCTGGCTCTGGGAGTTTGTTGGCGAATGCTCCTTGACTATAAAATTTAAACAGATGATTAACCCCTCTCCCTCCCACACCAGCAAGCCTGCCATTAAAATACCTACTAGAACCAATCTCTGAAAAAAAAAAAGGGAGAGAAAAAAATTGGCAAAGTCAACCCAATGAATGAAATGTCCACCCTTAGTTTTTCTCTCATTGTGACCCTGACTTGATGCTCACCATTTCAAGTTCAGTAAACTTCCTTTCACAATCTTTCTGTCCTGTCTGGCCATCTGCATGTTCAACCATGCCTGCCTAAACGGCACCACGAAGTCCAGATCTGAAATTGATTATTCCATGATTACCAACACTAGCTTATTTTAGAGACGGTGTCCCTCCCCTCCACTGCTCGTCATTCGCAGCACCCTGGAAAAGCCATACTTATTTTCTCTGATATGAACCAGTCAGGCATCAACTCGTCAGATGGATTAAAAAAAAAAAGTATTCAGTGCATAGTTTGTAAGTCTCCAGAAGCTCCCTATACTGGATCAAGTCCTAAAGAAATAACATTATCTTCTCATCCTAAAAACATGAATGTGTGTTTAACGATAGGTGACAGTCATGAGAAAATCATCAGTTATAATTAAGAATGGGAGAGCAACAGAGTGTGGTCATTGAGAGTAAAACAGGTACCTGTGGGATAATGCTCGTTCACTGGCCAGTTGTCCACCTGAAGTGTGGCGTTGCCGCCGTTCCTGGTGAATCGCACCACGTGGTATTTGCCATCATTTACGGGGGTTCGCTCCTCTTTGATGGAGATGTCAACTGTGCCGATGTTGAAGACAACTCCAATTTTCCCTTGTTCCTATAATAAGAAGTACAAAAAGCATAGTTATCACCAACCACAAGCTTTTCTCCCTTTAAAGTTGATCCTCCAACTAACAATGAGTCTCCAGGTACCCACGGAGACCTGTCAGCTTGGAGTTAATAATAGCATCTTACATTTCTCTATGGGCTTTCATCCCGAACATAAAAACCAATGGTACAAAAACCACCCAAATTGCTCCCGGAGGCCGCACTGCACAGGTTACATCACTTGATTGCCCTCAACAGATATCAAAGCTGGGACCACAGGACTACCTAACAAGTGAGTAGTGACACTGCAAGGTTCATTTCTGTGAGATGAATTAGGCCTGTTCTCTAGGAGAGGCTAATAAGACGCTGGACGTAGATCATGCCATGATTCAGATTTAAGACGAAAGAGGAACCACAAGCCTGCTTGCACATTTTGGAGCAGTCAAGGCCAAGCAGGAGTGTACAGAATGGTTAGGAGCCAAAACCACAGAGGCTAGGATTACAGACTTACGTCCGGTGATACTTCCTGTAGGTCTAAAGCACGTGGAGAAGGTATCTGAAGCCAGTGAAACAGAGCTGGAGTTTTCTGAGTCGGATGCCGCCACCCTTCCCACACTGGCAGCCCTATTCCTACAGTTAATGCTAAGAGGGTGATAATATTCGGTGCCATAGCTTTATGTTACACAGCAGAAGAGAACCTCTGTGGCCCTCAAAAGGCTTCTGGGAGGGAAAACATAATGACTTCCAGAAGAGCACCATTATGGCAAAGAAAATGATGATTGCGGTGATGGTGGTGGTGGTGACGTCAGCCACCTCCTGGGAAGTGCCCAGAAACACTGAAATATAAACAATAATGCTGTTAAAATCCTTACTCTTCTCCTTCAATAGTTGGTTATGACTCAGAGTTGGGATTAGTATTCAGAATGAGACGTAAAATGAAAAGTAACCGCGTTGATCAGACATATTCAGTCTTTCGCAACCTCTCTGAAAGGTGTCAGCATGCAAGGTGTCAGGAGGAATGGGCCAGGAGAGAAGAGAGACATCTCTCTCCGTTTCTCTAGTTGTCTGGCTTGCTGGCTAAATAGTCGGTTGGACTTTCAAAAATAATAAAATTCTGCTGTGATTCTTATGTTCTATGAGACTGAGTCACAATATTTGTTCACATTGTCAATGTCATCCTCTATTTCCTTATATTCAAGAAGAAGGAGAAAGTGGAAGAGGAGGAGAGGACAGGGGGAGAAGGATATGGGGGAAGGAAGCCCAGAATCCACATAAACTAAGATGTAGGAAAAATTTCGCTGCATCTCAAGTTTCGTAATTTGGTTCATTCAGTCAATGTATAAATACAATAGTTATTAAATACTCACTATGCTTAAAGTCAATAAATGAAGCCTTCTGGTGAGATTTTAGGCACCGCTTCCCCTACAGTTTGGTACACTGCATTTATTTTTCCAAAAGACAAGCTTTTCTCACTGTGCCAATTTTCCTTTAGGATGTGAACACATCTTGTGCCCAATAAAATAATGAATAACTACCCAGGAGACTTAATCTTCAAAAGTAGGAATATAGGCTGATCAAAAGGCTGCTTTCAGCACGCAGGGATGCTGAGATATAGGGGGGACATCACTGCTTCCTTTGTGTCCTGGTAGCATGGTACCCACTGTAAAATTTTGTCTGTAATTCCCACTCTCTTCTCTGGGAAAAGTGATTCAGGTGCCTCCCCAGATGGTGACTCAACATACTCATTTCCTTAAGTTTCTAAGAAACAGGATTTCTTAAATCTCTGTTTATTGTGACATTGTGTTCTCAGCTTTTTTTTTTTCTTTATCTCTACATCTCCAGCACTAAACAAAGTACCTACTATTAAAACACGATGCATGGATAAATGAACCTGATGATGGGTTCTTTTGCATCTCTCATGCTCATAACTAATAATATTATGATCCATTTTATTCTTTTTTTCTTAATTCTCTCGGGCTTCAGAAATGACTCTTACTTAAAGAGTTGGCATTCACTTCTAAGGATGTGTGTGTGTGCGTGTGTGTTGGCACCTAACCATCCTCATGCCTAAACACGCAGAGCTCTAGTAACCTGAATCTGAACGCTTCTAGCACAATGGAAGGACTGGAGGAGTGAAGGAACCACGGCTGCCGACACCATCACTCCTCCACCCACCCCACAAACGTGGGCTGTTTATTGCACGACTGTTCTTCAGTGAGAAACGACTATATAAATCATGGAAGCGTGGAAAGGACTGCTGGTGATTCAATTCACCTCAGAGTCACTAATTAATCATAGATGGAGAACGGTCTTACGGGGAGAGAGGAGACCTTTAAACCAGCCTTCTGCAGCTTTTCAGCAACAGCAGTAGCAAAGGACAGTTCTGGCTCACTGAGTAGGCTGATCAGCGAGATATATTCTTGGGCAGATTTTCTGCAAGATCCATAATCGATTCAGGAAAAGAAAAGATTTAATCTCTGTCAGAATAAATATTCGGTCCTTATCTTAGGCACCACACATTTGCCATTGCAATCAGTGTTTCAGAGAGATCTTCTTAATCCTGCTAGCACGCTGCCAGTGTCAGTGGAGACCCTTATCCAGATGTTTCACAGTGTTTCCCGCAGTGGTAAATGTGGCTGTGTTAGACCTCAGATGTGGTCTCTCTACTCGCAGTAATAAGATTTCATTACTGCAACCTCCTTGTCATTTGTCAACGGACCACAGTAGCATTATAATCTGTGGCTAACTGCTTTGTCTCAATTCATTATAAGCCTTGTGGAAAATACCCATAGAGTTGCCCAGGCTTGAATCCATCATGCTCAGCTGCCATGAAAATAAACTCTGCTGGCTTATGTGTCCAGGGAAGAGAAGGTGTGAGAGATAAAGAGCACTGGCTTTGGAGTCAGCCTTGACCAACCTTGGGCAAGTTGCTTAACTTTTCTGAACCCGTTTCTTGATCACACATCACGGGGACAGGATACTAGCTTTACATACTTCAGGGGGCTGTTATAAGGCTGAAATGATATGAAATAATAACATATACAAATATAAGGGATGCATGAGACCAGGAGAAGGAACCATCCAATCATTTGACCATTTAAAACACTCTGTGATTACTGGAGAAATTAATTGGCTTGATGTGATAAACATGGGTTTTAGCATAGCATGGTTCAGATAATACCTCTGGCTCTTAAAGCTGTAGGACCTTGGACAGGCTGTTTAACTTCTGGTGTTTCTTCTGTAAAGGGATGCGTGGAGGGAGACAGGCAGATTGCGGTGAGGATTTTAGGAGAACACACAGGTGTGAGGCACCTGACCTGTGGCTGCGCATACTTTGGCATCTCAATAAATGGCAGGCATCTTTTCACTTTCTTCCCCCTCAACTAGTATAGTTGAAAGTAGAGGCTCAGACTAAGGACTGGTTGGTTTGGCAATGCTGTCATTAAGAAATATTGTACAAATAAATGTAAATTTTAGCAAATAGAACACAAAGAAACATTTGCCCAGTTGATTTCCTGCCACAATCTGGTAGTTGCTCTCTCTCCACATTCCTTGATGCCTTTTATAAGCTTCTCCAAGACAAGCAAAGTGTAGCTGCAAAAACAGCATGACTATAAATTTTAATAACTCCACACCCATCACCACTAAAGTTGCTACCAAGGCAATCACTTCAATCTATGTTCTTCCTCGATATTAAAAACAAAGACAAGTGGTAAATCAGAAGACTTTACCAAAGAATCCTCAAGTGCATTCAGGGAAAAACTGAGCAGTACAGAAAACAGCTGTCTTTAAATAGCCAGTAAGTCATTCTTCAACAATAATGACTGTTTATGAGCCCACCTGGCTCCTCAAATTAATCTGGCTCCAGCTTTCTGATCTTCCGCCAGCCACATTACAGTTATTGCTATGGAGGTGACCCAAGAGATGCTACCAACACCAGGGTCAGATTTCAGGAGCAGAAATGCACAGGGACAAGAAAAGTCCTCAGGAATAAAGATTTCCCTGAAGGTGATCTCTTCATTCATTCCAGAGTGCCCCAGGGGAAGGCAAAATGCGCCATCTGCTATTTTAGAAAATTGCAGCTGACAGAAACAGAACCGGGGCTCTCAAACGTATGCCAGGATGAAACACAAAGGAAGCAGTTCTCAATTCTCAACTCCTCGGCTTCCCCCGGAATGTGAGTTCAGTGCTGGGCAATGACCCAAGGAGAGAGAACAGGTGATCCCTCTTGGGTCCAGACACTGCCATACCCATTTCAAAGTCTGGTTTAGAGTAAATAAAGTGATCAGTGCCACAGTTTACCATTTTTTGGTAGTTCTCCTCCATTATGGGCTCATAGTAAGAGAGACCTCCTGGGTCCCCTTGTGGCATATAGGGTCAACAGACCCGGGATGACCAATAAATTGGGTGTCACTCCTGAGCCACCCTTCAATGGTGGGCGTGAGACCTGCCAGAGTTCTCCCATTTTCTCTGAACCACTGCACCCTGCAAATTCCTGGTCATAGCTTTTTTGTCAGTTTGGGTCATTGAGTGAGGATGACATCAAGCCAAACTGCGATGGGCGTGGGACATGTGAGAAACAAAGCTTGGCTGCTTTATGACACCAAATATTTGAAGCTTTTGCTACTGCAGCATAACTCAGACTATCTGGATGACAGAGTAGGTGCTCGGTAAATATTTTTTAATAGAATAATTTTTAAATTCCCATGATTACCCTCCAGGTTTTATAGGTTAAAAAGATGACGATTCAGAGAATGGGGCATTCACATAACTAATAAGAGATACATTTAAGATCAGAATACAGGTCTATCTGCCTTTGAAGCCCATGGATTTTTCCACCTTGTTACGTTTCTGTCATATGTATTACATGCTGCAACTGAGTTATTCACATAAGATGACATATACATTACATATTACATACTTCATGTCTGCATAACCTGCCTAACCTGTCTGCTTAAACTACTCCTGCATATTTCAAATGTAGGGATCCTAACAGGTGCTCAGTAAATGCTTGTTAAATTAATGGACAAGTGAATAAATGAGTAATGAATTAGAATATGTGGTTGTGATAGAAAAAAAACTGTGCTAATAAATGCTAATAAGTTTTTATACCATGGGAGGCTACCCAGGATTTGAACAGTATGGGATAAAGCAGAGAATTGGTCATGTATATTCAGAATTTTTTGCAATAAATCTTAGGCAAAACATATAGTTTCACTGTCCTTTATATATGCAATCTGTAAAATACAAAAAGATGCGGTACGATTGATTCATCTGATAATTTCTGACTGAGGGAGGATTTTATTGAAGTTCGTTAGGATAAAAGACCCCGCATCGAGCAGAACACGTACAGGTTCTCTTCATGACAATCAACTGTCTTTCAGGGAAGATCATCAGTCCGTTCTTTCAGTGTGACGGTCTCTTTGTTCTAGAACCTGGGACAATAAGCAGTAAATGTGCACTTCTGGTGTGCAAAGCCATGTGCTCTAAGGGGATTCAAGAGATGTAAGAGATCAGGTCTCTGCCTCCAGAAGCCGATGATAGAGAATAATCACTACCAGGAATCACTCGAAGTGACAAGACCCCAAGCTGTGCAGCGGGGAGTGGGTTTGGACTTTCACTATCATCCCATGACATTGACCCCGTCTCCTTTCCTTAAGGAGCTTACGTGTGGCTGCATGGCAGGAAAGGCAGGGAGGCAAGAAGAAAATGTCTGCTCTGGGTACCAGAAGACTTTAAGACTTAGAAACAGAAGAGCTGAGCCCAGTCAAGGCCCGTATCTTGTGGCTCAGGTGATCGTAAACAGGTCTCAACTGTTTGTATGAAAAATGAGAATAAGACAAAGGCAACAATAATAATTATACCTGTGTTCAATGGTACTTAAGAGAAGTGAATAACATCTTGGCAAATTATGAAGTGCTCTACTAAGGATGCTATCAACATAATGTTCACGGCGGGGGTGAAGATGGTGATGATAGTAAAGATAGTGAGGAGAACGGGTGAGAAATCGTGTGACAGATGATGGGTGAGTCTGAGGTTTTGCACACACCCTACACGACACGCTCTGTGTACTTGAAATACCTGTCGGTTAATCACAATCATCGACTCCAGAATCTGTGCAGATTGTCCCTAGAAAATTCATGTTAAATGGCTTGGAAATCAATTCTATTTTCCTAAATCTGCACAGGTCTCCATGACCTTTGCACCCACCCAGCAAAATTGCATCCCACCGTTCCCCCTGGCTGCAGTTAGGTTTCTTCTGTTGTTTTGCTGATGTCTGGTTGCAAGAGGTCAATCAATTAAAGCTGATTAGATCCACAGACTGAAATACTAACAGAGGGCCCAAAGAGATAAGACTGATAAATAGCTCCAGACATCTCCATCTCTAACTCCCAGCAAAGTAAAAACAAGGGAGAGAGAGAAAGAGCCTGGATGACAGCTCAGGACAACAGGAACTCTGACCTGAAGAGGGGACTCAAGGAAGGACAAGACAGCTGGTGCAAGTAAGAGGCAAGCCAGAGCCCGGGCTCTAACAGGCACAGGTCACATCAGCATCCTGGGTCATCATGTCCTTCAAATCCACCCTGAACATTCACTTCGTATCCACAGACCCCAATGTCACACTGCCTCGCTTGGTAGTTAAGTCTGACTACAGAGCAAAAATTAAAGTTCATTTCCGTAGGAGCCCCAGTGTTGTGCCAAGGCCTGGAGCAGTCTCCTGGCAGGATTCAGGTGACAGCTGGCAGGGCAGTGCTGACTGAAACCCAGTGCAGGCTGAGCATCTCCCATAAACGCCTTGCTTCTCTCCCAAATCTCTACCGCAGCTGTGAGGAACCACCCAGCGGCCTTAATGAAGGGAACTTAAACCCTGTGCTCACACTAACAATGTTATAATCCTCAAAATTAGGAAGCATCTTTTAAATCACCAAAAATTCTTGCAGAATCTCTTACCTCTGACCTGCCTGCTTACAAAGTGTGGTCCTTGGGAACTTGTTAGAAATGCAAATTATTAGATCTAAAACGAGACTCTGGATCGGAAACCCCGGTGTGGGGCCCAGAAATCTGTATTTTCACAAGCTCTCTAGGTGATTCAGATACTTGCTAAAGTCGGGAACCACCTCCTTATATTAATGCCTTGGTACCACTAGGACATCGGTTTCAGCTGGGGTTGATTTTGTGCCCAGGGACACTTGGCAATGCCTGGAGACATTTTTGGTTGTCACAACTGGGGCTGGAGTGCTAATGGTATTTAGAAGGTACAGGTCAGAAACGATGCTCAGTATCTGCCAATACACAACAAAGAACTATCTGGCCTATAGTATGAATAGTGTCGCTGCTGGAAACTCTGTAGCAGGGAGTGCAAAACTTCACTCACACAACAGACATCCATCAAGCATGTATTGCATGATGGAAACTGTCCCACAACACTTATACATAGTCCAACTGACTCCTCACAACACTCCTTCTATGAGCTATGTATGCACACACACACCACAGACACACACCACATACAATGCAGACGTGTACACGAGTGCATGCCTGGATGTGCACATGTGTGAATTTTTACACATTTGGTCTACAATTGTGCTCTGGCCCTCAGAGCACAGGGTGAGCAATGAACATGTGTGGATGAGCTGACTCCCTCCTGCTCTGTGTTGTGTTCAAGTGCCTTTCCACAGATGTAAACTTGGCAACGCAAGCTCACACAGCCAGAAAGTGGCAGGTCTAGAACACACGTCCTGCGTTATTTTCCCTGTCTGTTCTCGGTAGCCCCCTTCTCTTATCACTGCTTGCTGCTACCCCTAGGAAGGCCTCCCAGTGCATCGCCCCGGGACACAATGACGTTAGCTGATAATCCCAAATCCGATTTAGTCCCGTGATCCTCCACTGCAGACGAGTTACTTCTAGTCAGTTCCCATCAAGAGGCATAATCAATACTGAGAGGTTTCAAAGGAGGGCCTCCCTCTCTGAGAACTGGAGACTCCAGCCCAAGGGGGAGCAGCGGCCCTCATATAGAAGGGAGACCAGCAAACAGCCAGGAACCCATCAAGACCTCTTCCGTGGTGGGAAGGAAACCTTCAGTGAGTCTCCAAAGTGCTTTACTATTTACCTATCTTTCAAGTGACAGACCGAGTTAGCATTATTGCTTCAAGGTAAATGGACCTGTGTGAATAATAAGCCTCAGCCAAGAATTCTTGGTTTACTACGTAAGGCATTCTCAGTCGTTCCCATGGATGAATTCTCAGGCTACACACTATAACCCTTTTTAGCTGATAAAAAAAAAAAAAAAGATTTCGAATACATATTTCAGAATGGAGAGATTAAGCACATTGAGACGATCAGAAAACACAATGTACATGATTGCGTTCTTATGGTGCCTTGGGATAATGGACTTGCACACGTAGGAGGCAGGATGGCCTGAAGCAGAGTTCAGCAAACTCGGGGCCAAGTCTTGCCCTTGCCTGTTTGTGTAAATAAAGTTTTATTGGGACACAGCTGTGCTCATGCACTTATGTACTGTCTTTGGCTGCTTTTGCCCTACAACAGCAGTGTCGAGCAGTTGCAACAGAGATCATGTGGACTACAAGCCTAAAATATTTACTTTCTGCTTCTTGACAGAAAAAGTTTGCTGACCTTTGTTATGAAATCTCAGGCAATTTAAAGCTAGCCATGATTTTTTTTTTTCCTTTAGTTTTTGACCGCGAGTTTCTGTTACCATGGTCAGAATAACTCAAATATGCGGAGGAGGAGCCTGTACCGGCGCAGTCAACTGTTACCTGACAGACAGAGCACATTTCTAATCAGAAAAGACAAAATATATACAAATTCATCCAATTTAGGCATGAACTAATCTATCTCAGGTCCATTAAGGGTAGTTTAGATACTAAAATCAATTCAATATAACAACTGTTTGAAGGTGGGCAGCTGCGGATTCGGAGAAATAAATTAGAGGCTTCTGGCAAAAGATGACGGTAGCCAGGAATCGCCTGGTAATGGAAGAGATGGAGTGAAGTTGTAAAGTTATTAAAATTATAATGATATGACATTTCTTTCTGAAAACTTATCTAGTTCTGTGGAGTGAATCCTATACTTGCTGAAGGCTTGGGACTCTAAAAGCCAGCAGACATCACTCTGATGCCAGGACTTGAGTTTATTACATTAGATGCAATGAGAGAAGTGAAGAGCATTGCAAAGCAATGAATATCTCAGTCTTGGGGCTCCAGGGCATATGCGAGACACTTGAGTCCCTTGAGTGATAAATGGTGATTAACAGAGCTCTCCTGGTTTACCTGCAAGGAGAATCTACCGTGTCATCATCTTGGGCTGAACATCCTGAAATAGGGGCTCGTTTTTCCTTTCCTAGTTACCGTAAACAAAATGGCCAGCAGACGCTAATACATCAGCAGTGCCTGTCTGCTCTCAGGGCGGTGGGGTGTGTGTGTCCTGGAGATAGTAGTTGCAGGTAGGTTATTTCCTCCAGGTGATAGTTTATGGTTCTCCTCTGTGTCAACTGTCACCGCTGTAACATTCTCTCTTAGAAATCTATCAGCATTTCTAATCAAAAGGTTGATTCTGACCTACCCCCAACCACCATAATAAAAGCAAGAGAGGGGGGAAAAAAAAAGGGAAATGAAAACAGCTGCAGCATGTAAGAGGGCAGGCCTTCTGGCCTCCGTGTTGGCGTCCAAGTCACTGTGGGGGAGAGTAATCTGGGCGTCCCAGCAGAAGTATGAAAAGAAGAAGAATTTCCCTGGGCCCCGGGTACTATTAGTAAAAGTCATCCAAATGGGGGACTTGAAAATATGTCCCAGGGAGCTGACTCATGCCTTTGGAAAGGCATCCAACATACCTGCATTGAGAATTATTTCAAAGCTGCATCCTCTTGTGATAGATTAGAGTACACATTTTATTTTCATTTACTTGAATTTACTATCCCTACCAAATTGTGAAGTAAAGTAAGTTTCAGCCAATTAGGGGGAAATACCCATGAGAAACTAGGAAGCCGCCGCTCCTCTATGATATGGCGGGAGCTTTAGACACACAGATTATCCACGGAGTTTATAATAAATCCATACACAGTAAGAAGAAGTATTTACACTGTGGCATTTAAAGGGCACATTCCTTCTTCCCTCTTCTTTATGGGTGTGCTACAAGTTTATCCGGTGATAAAAAGATGCTAAGTGATTTCATCCAGAAGTCTAGGGAACACATTGCTAGGGAAGTGGAGTTGCACGTGTACGCAGGCCCACATGTGTGTGCATGTGTGTGTGCACGTGTGTTTGAATAAGACCTTAAAACTTAGCATGCCCCAAAGCTAGTCTCTCTGGCCCCCTCCTTTGCTTTCAAAGTAAAGTGATGATGGCTCAGGAGAATCTAGGCCCTTCTGTGCCCGTCAAAATGCATCTGTAGTCAAGCTCTAATCCAGCCCTTGGATAATCCCTGGATAGTCAGTGAAAGCTTTGGGACTTCCCTGCCATAGAAGGCTTCTCAGGACTCTATCACAGATCTAACTCAGCACAAACTATGGATTCCAGAGTAAATTAAATACCTGCGTGATGGAGAGTCAATATATGCCCCAGGGAATGAACTGGCTGATCATTAGGGATCACTGATCCAGTAACGACTCAAAGACAGAACAGATCTCCTCAGCCTGGCTCAGACCAGCACTGAATGAGGTACCCTTTCTATCCGGAGAAGAGACTTCCCTCTGTCAGAGAGTCCAGCTTTCCCAGTCACTACACATGGGTGTACAGAGCTAAGTACAGTTCTATGTGCATGCCCTCCTAGAGCCATCTTCGATGAACTAGGTCTATCTTCCAGTTATCCCCCAACCTCTCCAGCATCCATTCAACAGTAAAATCAATGGTTTGTTGATTTATTTTAGTGTTTCTAATGGAACGATTCTTTTCCCCAGTCAGATCGTGAGCATTGTGAAGGCAGAAGAAGCATTTCTATTTTCTGTCTTTCTCTATATAGGTGGTTCAAAAAATGTTCACCTGACACCATGGGAAAAGCATCTTTGTACTTCTCAGCAAGCAACACTTGAGTACAGGGTGCAACAACTTTGTCCATGGGTCATTTATCGCTTTTAAAATTTTTGCTATGATTTTGCTTTGGGAGAGTTCTTTTGAAAATGTGGACCACAACAATGTCTCAGGGGACTGTGGCCATTAGTTTGTTTCAAGTAGTCTACTGAAACAGTATTTGGGATAATTGCCAACAAGCCTATGCACCCCAAGGAGAACTTGCTCTGTAGACCTGGAGGCGAGAAGTTTAGTAACCCATTACCAAGGTTCTCCATCCACCCTGTTTTTTATTTGGACTAGATTCAAACTGAAGTCCTAGAGGTGGACACTATGCCATCTCATTACCAGTTCTTTGAACAATTTGATTCCTATTAGACACCATTGTAACCCTTGACTTATCTAAGATGCCAGAATTCCAGAGAAACTCATTTTCATGGTCTTGCCTCCTCCTCTACACCTCAACAGTAATGGAACCAGAAGACATGGATCTAAGTGCTACTTGTGCACTCTGCAAATCCTGGGACAAGTCACAAATCCTTGGGGTAGAGTTTCCTTGTGTATAAGACAGGGATGGCATCACTGAACTTGCAGAGTGATGGTGAAGGTAAGAAAGTGATGCTTGTGACAGTGATTGGAAAATTATGGGGCACTGAAAAAAAACTATACTAAATATCGTTGCCAATGACAGATGAAAACAAACACAGTTTTCTCAACTAAGAAAGAAGAAATAAGGAACATTCCCATGTAATATTTCCAAATCAACATCCACAGTCAGTCCTTGACAAACTGCCCAAGTGACTGGAGGCAGAGGAATTATTATGTGTCCTTCAGGACAGATAGTGCCGCCTTATTTGGGAAGGATCAGGCAAATGGTGGGGAAAGTGGGCTTAGATCGGACATATTTAAGTAATGCAGATGAGGAGGTAAGGAGGAATGGGGGAAGTTTAGAAGGATGAAACAGTTGGAATGAAAATGAAATTCAGTCTGAGCAAGAGAAAAACAGGAAATATTTGGCATCAAAGCACTTTAAAATATCAACCAGCTGGTCCGCTCTCTAATACTTCAGTGATTTTTGCCGAGACAGAAACCTTTGAATGCTCAGATAGACTCTCAGCGCTCAACATACACAAACAAAGAGAGAGCATGTTTAAGGTTCATAAACATGCTAAATCTTAGAGAATATTTTCTCTCTTGCCCAAAGGGCCCTCCCCAGACCCCCTGGCAAATGTTTCCTTGACGATGGCATAATTGCATGTAGGGGATTTAGAAAACCATTGACTCAAAATAAAGATAAATAAAATCCTTTATTTCCTGAGTGTGCCCTGCGGCTAACTGCCCTGCTTTCTGCGGCAGACACCCCTCTCCAGCAGAAGAGCAGTGGCTGTCTAGAAGGGGGTGGTCTGTGCCATGCCTCTACCTGACCTCGGTCCAGAGGCTCAGAGGCCATCAGGGAAGACACCATCAAGCCACGTGAGAGCGCCCGCATCTCATCAGCTAGCAGTAATCTTACTGTTGCTAACAAGTCACGTCTATGCTCGGTGATACCTTTGAATCTTTTAAGGCAATGAGTAGGGTCAGAAGAGAGTAAAAGAGTAATAGGGATACAGACAAGGAATTAAATGAGTGCTGCTGAAGTTATCTACCAAGCTTCATCTGAAAGAATAGAGAAAAACAGCTCCCCAAACCCTCGAACATAGATGGATTTCTTGCCCCTCTACTTTGTGCTGATTTCAAGAAGCTTCCTGCAGCAGAACACCTAGAGGCAACCACCTTAGAAAGCTAGCTGCAAGCAGAGACCCCTTCCTTAGTAGGCAGCAGGGTGCGCTTCTGGTTCAGCTGTCCAAGGATGACTCCTGGGGAGCCACAGCCCGTCCGCTCACCAGCCAGCCAGATTATCCAGGGAATGCACCGAAACAAGTGTGCAGGACATCTAAGACCCAAGTGTCCTTGACACTCAGGTTTCACCTCCACTCTGGTGAAAGGCAGAAAGGAGTGGGAGTCACGTGTGTACCCCAGAGGGACACGTTAAACAGACGGTACTAAATCTAGGGGTCACACCTCTTGGAAGAGTAATGAAAGCTGGTTTTGATTTTTTTTTCCTGTTGATTATTTTTCTCCAATAGATACTCATCAGCTGCACTGTACAATAATACGAAAGTTACAAACAGAACCTACAGCTGGATCAGGCCCTCAGATGAACATTATTTTGTCTCTTAAAGGAGGGGTAGGCATGGCAATTTTTCTAACGTGACTTAGTTTTCAACATTTAAAAGTCAGAAGGGCTCTCCTGAATGGTTAGATTTCTAAGTTCTTTTGAAAATGGTGAGATTTAGAAAGACTGGGATAACATTTCTGAAACACAGGGAAAGGCCAGAGCGGACTGGAGGAGAAAGGCACGAGGTCTCCACCACTCCCTGTTGGCTACCAGAGGCAAAGTCTGAGTGTTGTTTGCCGTTTATCACCAGGTTTTCCTCTGCCTCTGTCCCTGACTCTCCCTCTTTGTTCAGAGTAGGGTAAAGATGAAAGGGAAACACATTTGCCACCGCATAACTAGCGATTTCCCTGAACCTCAACAAAAGATAGATCAAGAGCCATAGGATTCAAGAAAAATAAGAGCAAGTGCATTTTTTCTTATACCCCATTCCATTTTAATCACTTATATTATGAGTCTTCCCCTTGTAGTGTTCTTTCTTTTTTAACTCCCCATACACTATAATAATCATATGCTTTCGAGTAAGACGGGTCTGACTTTGCATCTCAACTCCATCCCTTACTGTGTATTCTTGACCAAATTGTTTAGATTTCCTAAGCCTCAAATTTCTCACCTTTAACGTTGGGAAAATATTACCTACCACACAAGCTTGTTAGGAGGATAAAACAATATATGCAGGCAGCTGACACATTAACAGACGACAACCAAGGAATCTTAGTTCCTTTCCCCTTTGAAGGGCTGGGATGAATTAAGCGACTCCAGCATAAAATCACACACACATCTAAAGTGCCTGCCAAATTGTAATGACCCAACTGCTGCTTCAGAGAGATGGCTCAGCTCAAGGTTTTAATGCACTTTTCATGGACTGAAGCTCAACAACAAAATCTATCACTGTTAGGCAGCCTCATAAGGGGCTCTGATTTAAACAAAATAGACTTCCTTCTGAGCTCTGAAGTATGGTAGCTACCTTCACCTTGACTTAGAGACACACCAACAGGAAATGTACACTTAGTCAATGGGATTAACAAAGGATAGCAAAGATCATGATAATAAAGTGCATCACTGAAAGTTGCATAAGAGCAGACCATTCAGTATAGAAAGGTACATGTGAATTTTATGCAAACATACTTTTAGTTCTGAGAGTTCATATATCTGCATGGCTATAAGCATCAAGAAAAATTTAGGGTAGGCCTCTGCTCTAGAACTACCATTTAGTTTTGAGCAGACCGTGATATTGAAAAAAAATATATATTTAAGTTATAAAACACACTTGCCAAATAAATTAAAAAAGTGTTCATTGTAATACAACAGCTAAAAAAACAGCATTACCACTCTACCATGTTGAGGTTTAAGTGAGCAATAAATCATAGACCTCTCTATTCTGAATATCAGCCAATTGAGAAATAGGCTAAAGGACCAGCAAACGTCGTTGCTTAGTGAGGCTCAATGAGGGAATTGGTCTGAGATGAGATTTGGACCTGGCCACACATCGGGCTTCCTACTCGTATTTCTAGTCCTGTTCCCTCCCCTACTGCCCCTGCAAAGATGAAGCTGACCTGGGCCTGGGTACGTCCAGCACAGGGAGAAGAACCCTCTGAACAGGAAGAAGAGAAGGAAGAGGTCTCACAAGACCTAGGCAGACCCTTCATCTAATCCCATCAACTAAATAAGGGATTGGCGAGAAGGTACAGGAAGTGTCACCTCTAAATTTTCTTTCCAGGGAACAGCAATTGCTTCATAGCCTATATGTATAGATGGGGAACTATCCCTTTTTTAACATAGCAGAAGTCCAAATACATCCTCTCCATGCAACTCTACCAATACAGCCTGACCCTTCTGAGAAGCTAGAGAACCAACCCTCAGGCATCTAAGGAGGACTTGTTACTTGGAGTTTGGGGTATGTTTGGAGGTTTGAAATGTTTATTTTATGGTCATGGTGAAACTGCCTTTGACTGACCAGTTAATAACTACCACTGTTTCTGCTGAGTGCTGAAATTCTTAGCAACATGCAGCTGCCGTCTTGGACTTTTGGACACTGGGTTGCCAGAAAAAATATCAGAAGGAGGGATGTCAAATATGACTTATAAGTAGAGAAATTACAGTCCTAACTGGTAGATTTTAGCAGGCCTGTGGAACTTGCTTTATCTCATGAACTTCCGCCTCCATCCTAAGGGGCCCAAAGATCTGCTTTGCTGTCATTTATGTCAATGCACCAGCCAAGACTCTCCAGCGCAGCCCAACTATGCTGTCAACCCCAAATCCCAAGGGATGCATATAATCACCGTATTTACTGTGATGGCCCAGGCAATAATGATACCTGCTGCCTGGAACTCAAATGCACGTGTCATTTAGGAGATGCTACTTGTTCCGGCAGAGCTGTCTGTCAGCTGTCTCTGGCCAAGCGATACAACCACAATTTAGTTAACAAACTGAAACATCATAGAAATCAGTGCTTTTAACAGGCTTCCTCAATTCACCAGGGTTTTTCTGCCTGTCTTACATATTGCAAGTCTCTGGCAAAGTAGCACTGGAGGGAGGAGGTCCCGGTGGAGTTGAAAAGACAAGAAAGAAAAATGGGGGGGGGGGGCGAGCAAGAAGTAGGCTGAATTCTAAAGTGGAATCTGCCCTACAGTAGAAAATCCAGAAAAAAACATTTCTTGGCTCCAGCAACTCTTCTGTTGCCAGCTGGGCAAATTTCAGACTCTTCAGCTTCACATCCCAGACCTTCTGTTATCAGGTGTCCACCTTTATTCCCAGTATTCCTACCAAACTTTCTGAATCTTCTACCCCATCCATAAGCGTTGATTAGTCTAGTCATTTGTTTAGCAAGTATGCATCAAGCACCTACTGTGTACCAGATTTTGTGCTAGGCGTTAAATCCAAAATGAACAGACCATGTCTACTATTCAAGTACTCCTTGTGCTGATACTCGGTCCCAAGGATGGAATGGTTGGTGGCAACTATCAAGAAGAATGTAAACTGGACAGAATTCCAAAGCCTATTTTAAGAAAGAAGAGAATATATGGAACCTACCTCAGTATAGTGGCTTCCAGGGAACCACCTGATGGGATGATCTGTGAATTTTCACAAGAACTTCAACAGCTTTGTTTTGATCTACTTAAGGACAATAAAAAATTGTGGTAGAGTTCAGTGGTAGAGCGCATGCTTAGCGTGCACGAGGTCCTGGGTTCAATCCTTAGTACCTCCATTAAAAAACATATGGAAGCAAAAGAACTGGCTTCAGGTTAGAGTGATATAGGAAGGCTTTATAATGAAAGTAGAATTTAAATTCAGCCCTGAAGGTGGACAGAATGTGGATGGTCCAATTTGGATGCTTTCGTATCAACAGAACTACAGAGATGCAGGACCTATGAAATTGGGTTTGTAGTCTAGGAAACCTGGGTTTAGCCTTGTACTATTTCATGTGAGTCAAGTAACACTAAACAAGTCAGTCACTTAGCCTTTCTGAGTATTAGCTTTCTTATCTTAAAGATGGTAATAAAAATACTTAGCTTAGGTATTACATAGAGTAGTTAAAAAACTAACTGAGATAATATATGTAAAAGTGCTTGGTAAATTATAATGCACAATACACATATCAGAAGACCATTAGGGGCTCTACATTAATTGTTGATTTGATTTTAAATGTACATGACTGTTTCTTCTTCTAGCTTTTACTTTGATAATTTTTAAAAGGCTGTTTGCACCCTCTTTAAAACCTTCAGTAGAAGAGGAAATGCTTCGCTTCAAACTTATCTATTTCTTTTATCATAAAAAATCAAAGTGTTCTTTGGAAATCATCTCATTAATCTCCTGGAGGGAGGTAAGTTAGGGGACACATATTTTACACAGTGGTATATGAATCTCAGTTTTAAGAACGGAAAAGCCTAACATGAACTTTCCCAAGCCACATAATGAGTAAAAGCAGCACCAAAAATGACCCAGGATGCCTTTATCCAATTTTCTGCTCTCCCCATTACGTGCATCCAAACACCTTGTTCTTCCAGGAGACTTCCAAGGACAGAACTGAATTTCCAGCTCTGAAGTAAGTAATACTTTAAAACTTTTTTTAGCCTCTGTTTTTTCATCTAAACAACAACCCCCAAAAAGCTGGCACACAGAATTTTTATGGAGATAAAAAAGGAATAACACATGTGTAATATTTATGAAAGAAACCTAGTCCTGTATCTGTTACACACTAAGTGAAAAATAAAACCTATTTCCTTTTATTTTAAAAGGGAGAATTTGGTTTATATAAATCTCAAGAGTGGTTACCCTGACGCATATGGAGTTAAGTGTGATTTTGAAAAACACTTAGATTGATCATTATTAATGAATCTAAGAATCAATTATTCTATAAATCAATAGGCATATATTGAGCACATGCTACATGCAAAGAATTGTGTTAGATCCTAAAGACATAAAGATGGGTAGGACAAAGTTTTCAAAAGTTTATAATGGAGTAGATTAGATAAGACATGGACAAAATAGCAGTTAAAAAATAGAAAGTGGTGAAGGCAATAATGTAGACAAAATTCAACAAGATTTCAGTGGAAAGTGACTAGTCTGCTAGGGAAAGCAGGGAAGGCTTCCTGGAAGAGGTGACTCAGAAGCTGGGTCATGAAGGACATCTAGAATTTCAACAAATGGAAGGCATGAAAACAAGATTGATTTAATAGCATTCTAAGCACCAAGGCTAGCATGGCCAAAAGGAAAGACTGAGAGAAACAGTCTAATCAGTGGATGAGTTTGCCAGAGCATAGTGTATACCCTAGAGAGAAATGGCCTTGCTGGACAAAGAGGCAGGTTGAGGATGAATCAAATGAATGTTTGAATGTTCTGTTAAGGAATATCAACTGTCTTTAGTTGGTATTGGGAAGCCATTGAGTGAAATGACACAAAAAAAATATAGCTTAGATATATTTGAGCATGCTGTGAGCAGATGGAGAAGAGGCAGAGGAGGGGAAATATAACAGATAAAACGAGATGAGGTAACAGATGGCATAAGATCCCAGAAGAGACAAAAAGGCAAGAGGCCAAGGGCACAGGTAAATTCAGTTGTGAAAGGGTATAAACCAATTTTTCCTCTGAGACAGAAAAGGAAGAAAGAATAGTAGCAGCTACATTGTAATGTAGTGAGATCACCTGAATTTGATAGATGTAAAAAAATCTGTACAATCATTTGTTAGAGACATTGCAGAGGGGATTTTTAAACTGAGTTAGGACTGAACTTGGACCTTGATGATCCCTTCCAAATCTATGGCAGGGAACGTATCAATATGGTCTTTTATTTTTCAAAATGGAGAAAGATATGAGTTCATACAAATAGCAGGATGATAAACTTACTTAGAAGAGGAATCACGAAATGGCAAGTGAAATTCGCTAGCAGATGGATTTTGTTCAGCTGGCAAAGAGTCTTCTCGGCAAGAGATGCGTATTTCTGTTTCTACAGAAGCCTTACACCCAGCTTCTGATCCAAACATTTACTACCTGCTTGGCCTTTATGACCATTTGATGTTGTGACCTTTGAGCTTTGGAGATTAAGAGGAGATGCAATGAGCTAGCACAGCTTCAGTGAGAATAGCCACATAGAACTAATCTCATTTTCTTGAGAATACATTTACCAAATGGGAAGGTCAGCAGGATGATGTGGACGGAGTGTAAAAGTCACAGCGAAGCATCAGACAAGGTCTTTAGTGATATATCTGAGATCACGATGGAGCAAAACGGGGAACACTTACACATTACAAGGATTTATAGGCGACTCACTTAACAGATGGCCAGATCTCACAGAGTTGGCAGCAGAACTATGTTCTTAACAGCTCCCTGGTCAATATTTGTATCAGTGACTTGGATGAAGAAAGAGAAGCCATGGTTACAAGTTCACGCCCACCCTATATATGAGAGGAATATACTGAATGTCAACATGTAAATGCTACAGTGAGACTGGGAAAATAAAGGATAAAAACTCAATGGAAATTAATTAAGATAAATATAGAGTCACCTACATAAAAGAAGAATTACCTAAGTGTAGGATTGAGATGACTCAGTCAAAATGGACTTCAGGAAGAAGAGATGGAGGTATTAGATGACCAGGAGCTCAGCAGGATCTAGAAATAGGATAGGCTGTCTATAAAAACTTTTATGCAAACTCTTGATGCATGAATAGAAGAGTGTTGCTACTGGAGACAGGAACGGTCTTCCTGTACTCAGCAGGAGTCAGGCAGAGGGCAGAGCATCCTGCTCTCTAATGAACATCCCACTTTAATAAACTCATCAGTAGGCTTTAATGATAGTCCATAGTAGCATGACGAGAATGGTGAAATTTGGGGAAATACTTTCAGGTCATTTGAGGAATGATTATGCAAACCAGAAAAGCAAAGACTTTTAAGAGGGACACGGGCTAGCCATCATCATGAAGAACTACCCCAGGAAGAAAGGAGTACACATTCCTTTTGTTCCTGAGTATAGACTTCTAAGGAGTAGGAAGAATGTATAGTGAGACAGATTTTGATGAAGAATAAAATTTTTTTCTACCATTAGAATGTTCCCACCATAAAGCAGGCTGCCTTGCAAAATCATGCAAAATCCTAGGGGAACACAAGCAGCCAATGAAAATGTGTCTATCAGGTCTGCTGTGGAAATAATTCTTACACTTGGAGCGAGGTTAGACTAGACGACTTCTAATATCTAGCTGGAAGAGTCTAAGTTTTGTCAAGGATAACCAAGGAGGTAACTAGGGTTGTTCATGTGGTAAATCGGACTACTGTCCCATTTCTGCACTTCCTGGAATATTATGTAACTTTGTAGTGTCTTTCCATTGTAGGAAGAAAATACTTTTCCGTCTTATGACTATGACTTTTCAACATGACCTGACTGACCAACAGGATGGAAGTGGCTGTGATGCAAACAGAGGCTTCAAACATGCTTCTGCAGTTTGGATTGCCCTTTTGTGCTCTAGAATGCACCATGAAAAGAGAATGCCCCAGGTAGCCACTGACCCTTCAGCCTGAGCCTCAGAATAAGCGCACATAGAGCAGACCTAAATCTAATTTCAGCCTGGAGCCAATCTTGGCTCAGTGGCAGCCCAAAGAAGAGCTACCACGCCGAGGCCAGCTGAGATAGGCCAAACTTCAGTCAACCTGCAGCCCTATGAATGTGGGAATGTCATAAACCACTAAATTATGGTGTGGTTTGTTATGCAGCATTATTAAACAATGACTAATACACTCAGCTCCAGGAAACAAAAGACTCAAAAACTTCCTGACTGGTACTGATTCCAAAGTTGCGATCCAAATGCGAGGAAATGGCCATACAACATTTTAACCCTGTGCGTATTAAAGAATAAAGTGCTATATCCCTTCTTGGCATTGAATTTAAATCTTTGAACCTGCAAAATTTTAGTACTGCAGTCCATTCTAAACAGCCACTGATAATTATAGAAGGAAACTTAGCTCATGTTCCTTAGTCACTAGTGGGACTGCTTTTCTTAAAGTCAGTGTTAGTGTCTTCTGGGTATGTCATGAGCTCAGAAGACTTTTTTCTATTTGAGACCATTAGTCTATTTTGCTGTTGGTAAATCAGTGGTCAGAATTATTCCTGTTTCTTCTACATCATGATAATATAATTTGTACTCTGCCTCTCTAGAGTAGATGGACCATGTCAAGTAGAACATAAATCACCAAGAAGCTTCCCATGTTTGAACTGAAGCCAAGCTTGAGCTTTACAAGAGTGTAAATTTTTTTTTTTCCAATTCAATTTTCCAGCAAGGCCAAAACTCACTTTGTTTATAGGAGTTAAAATATATGGAGATACTTTGGGTACTACATTAAGGACTTTGCAAAGATCCTATTGGTAATCAATATAAAAAGAGACCAAATTTTTAAAACTTAAGCAAAAGGAACAGTAGTACCCAGATGATGAGTAACACACAGTCTGTCTATTGCAGGGGTTCAACACATGTTTCTTCATAACGGTCAAGTCAGGGTGGACATTAGAAATGAGACAACTATTCATTGCTAGTTTGGGAAAAGACTAACTCCGAATACAATGCTTCTTCTTTGCTCAAATCTAAAAGAAAACATCAAGATTAGATATCATAGAATTGCTTAAAGGAGTCATATAAAATCACCCTATTCATTTAAAGCCACATACAAGCAACGCTCCCTAAACATTTGCAGATTGCTCCTGTATCATTAAAAGCAAATAATTCCATCCCACAACTGAAATTATTGCCATTTACTTCAAAATCCAAGGAGAAATCAATTTACTACTTTATAAATTTAATTTGGATTCCTTGGCTTATGTAAATTCTCCCTCCATTTCTTCTTGTTCCATGTATTGTACAAATTATTGCTCTTAGCTTTCTACTCCAAAGAATTACATGATAGGGACAACAAAATGAATAACCTCAATCATAACTCCTCTTTGGATAACAGTACTGCTCTAAATGTCCAGTTGCTGCATATCCTAAAACCATTCCTTCAGAGGGCTCTGAAGCACCTGACCCATTCATCTTTCCCTGAGAGGGAGGGAGGGAGAAGAATTTATTATCTGAAGTGGAAGCCAAAAGGTAGCAGCCTCTCTTCAAGGTCATATGCAAAAGCATAACACCTGGTTCTCTGGCTACGACTGCTTTTTCCTTAGCCACCCTCAAAAAAAAAAAAATCATGATTTCAGCAACTTCAGGTCACCCAGACTGTTTCCAGCAAAAAGCCTCGTTGCAAGTTGACGCAAGAGGTTCATACCCCAGTCAGGACTCATCCCCAACTGTGTGTCTTTTCTTCATTTGCATTCCTCCTGTGCATCCCTTCACTGACTTCACCAGTCATGACAAAGTCTTAATGATTTTAATTTAGACACACACTTAAACTACTCCATGAAATAACCAAAGCCACCTTAGGACTCAATCGAAGACTATTCAAAAAGACCTCTCTTCCAAAAAAGTCATCATTGCTAACCTGTCCGATGTCTTTTTAAAATTTTGTCTTAAGGAAATATCTATAGGTGCTTAAAATGCATATTTTGTTCATTGATATTTCTTTGGATATATGCAGTCATATCTCTGAGTGTGGGTCAGGTGGAGGGGGAGGGAGAGAGTATGCAAATAGGATGTATGTGTGCGAAAAAGGCCCGTGACACAGAACCACATTTGAGAAAGATGAGGGAAAGGTGAGTTACCACCTTGGTTGTTCTTCCCCTGGCAATTCAGTTCTGTTCAAATAACTCTCGATGAATGCGCCAAGCAGAGACATTTCACATTTCCTCCTTAAGATCATTCTGACAGCTCACCAGCTGTTCTATGCTATTTTTTGCCACGATGGCCTGGGTAAGCCACAGCGCCTTCTCCGTTACTCTGCCAACAGCGATGCTGCCTGCTGTTCAGTGCTCAGTCTCTTCCCCAGCTCACACTCTACCATCTCGTCCACTTCCCACTCACCTTGCACAACTGTGATTTTCAGTCATCAATATGCAGTCCCTGGAGGACATCTAGATGATGGTGGTAACTGAGATGACTGCATGAAAAATACGGTGAGGTATACAAGTCTGCTTTTATACCAACATTGATTACTAAAAATATATACTATCAATATATTGCAAATACATATTTAATCAGTTTTGATGCTTGAAAGAGTGTCGTAAAGCAGAAAAGAATATGGGTATTGAGTTGGAAAGACCTGGATTTTGAATTCCCATTCTCTTTTCTAGCTAGATACCTCTCTGAGTGTCAGCTTCCTCATCTGTAAAATGGGTTTTGCTTCATCCAAAGAAATCAAGAGACTTGAATGAGACCACAAAATGACTAGAAAAAGAACCTGAACTGGAAACTGAATTTCATAAATCTTCATGCAAATTTTTCCTCTATTTAAAGACTGCCTCATGGAGGTAAGGCTCCCTTTCTGCTACTCTGCTTGGTGACTGTATGCTCAGCCTGCACCCACCCTTTCTCGCTGCCCTGCCTCCACCTTCGCTCCCACTGCTCTCAATATGCTGAGGTTTAGGGGAAGTAAACGTGTCTTCCCAATGCAGTGGGGCTCCGTATCTGAACTGGAATATGTTCAGAACACTTTGCTTATAAAGTGAAGGATAACAGTAATAATAATAATATTAACCCTTTCTTGACACTTTATCTGTGTGAGCCAATGTTCTAAGTGTTTTCAATACATGTGAATTTGGTTCCCATATCTACTCTATGAGGTAGATATTCTATTGCTATTATTATAATCACTGTTTTACAGATGAAACATTCCCCAAATCACATAGCTTGTGAGTTAAGGAACCAGGATACAAACCCAGCTGTGTGGCTACACTCCTCCTATCTGCACTGTCATGACTTGTACACCATCCACCGCGGGTGTTAAAATAAGAAACTCAATGCTTTGTCACTTAAAAAGGCATCAACCAGCCTTATGTTCTTACTTCTGTACTGTGTCCTGGTCGTCCACCTGACAATAAACAGTTTAGCCCAGTCATTTAGCCGTTCTGAACCGTGAAATGAATAGAACAGACCGGAGGTCCTCAAATGCCTTTGTTAAATTGGCCATCTATGCCGCTTTGGTGGAGGAGTCCAAGTCCCTGGGGTGTTGCTGCTCCACGAGGGCCTCTGGTCTCCCTCTACACTGACGGTCAGCGGACACTGTGGATGCGACGCTCCCGGCGTTTTACACTTGGTAATATCTGAACAGAGTTAGTGCTTCCCTTAGGGAATACTCACTTTGATTTCTAGATCAAGTGACACGTCTGTGATGTTTCTGCTCTCTGGATATATAATCAAAAGATAATCTCAGAGAAGGCACTTGGGTCTCTGTCTTTCTGCCCTGGGTGAGGTGCCTGAAAGATGCAGGGCTTAGGTTTCCCTCTGTCAGAGGCCAACCCACACACTCAGCAGGACACAAAAATTATCCCAACGGATGGGGAACTGACAGTGGCAGCAGAGTGTAATGTGACAGGAAGAGTATCTCAGGGCTGCCTGTCAAAGAGATTAAATCCTGTGATTTCCTCCCACATCTCAGCGTATTAGCAATGATACACTTGGCGACCATGGGCATCAGCCCACAGAAGTTCTGCAGCAGCTCCCTCACAACGTGGTGTTACGGGCTGACTGCATCCCTTCAAAAGATACGTTGAAGCCTTCCTCCCCAACACCTGTGAATATGGCTTTATTTGGAAATATGGTCTTTGCAGATGTAATCAAATTAAGATGAGGTCATTAGGGTTCACCCTACTCCAATGTGACTGGTGTCCTTATACAAAGAAGGAAAAGCCATGTGGAGAAAGAGACACACACAGTAGAGTGCCATGTGTTGAAAGAGACAGAGACTGGGTGGTGCAGCTAAAAGCCAAGGAACACCAAGGACTGATGGCCACCAGCAGAAGTTAGGAAGGGTCAAGGAAGAGTCTTCCCAGAGCCTTTAGAAGGAGCATGACCTTGCCTTGATTTTGGACTTTTATCCGTTAGAACTATGAGAAAATAAAGTTTTTGTTGTTTTAAGCCAACTAGTTTGTGATACTTTGTGAAGACAAGTTGAGGAAACAAATACACTTGGCGAAACCCATCCCCACTGTTGGTGATCGTTTAGTCTTACATCAGTTTCTCGTAGCTGTCATGTCTAAGGGTTCACGCAAGGGTTGAACCTTGAGGTTCTCACCATCAAAGCCTGCTCGAGAGGCACAAATGGTCTTCACACGCAGACAGTGCTGTTATTTGTTTGTTTTCTTTTTAGACTCTTGGTTACTTCTTCATTTAGTATGAAACCAGTGCTCTTCAGGTTGGTTGGCTTTGTGATGTGCAGGAACAGCAAAAAAGGACAGAGCATGGCCAGTGGAGGCAGACAGACCAGGAGGGGCCTGGAAGGGACACAGCTCACTGGTAGAAGGACCGCAGACATGGTCCATGACCATTTTGAGCCTCCACTCCTTTATTTGTAAAATGGACCCAATCAAATCAATTTCATGACATTTTTGTGAGTATTACATTTCTTGCTTTGAAAAAACCGGCCTCCTTTCCCTTCAGGCATGTTTCCCCAAAAGCAACATAATATCAAAAACCAAAAAGAGACTTCCCTTAATCAAAAAAGGTCATGAATTTTTAGGACATTCTCTAAACCAACTCTCGTGCCCGTATGAGGCTTTTCCCACATGTAACCTATCAAATACAAGACTGGAGAGGCTGCAGGTACAAATTAATCTCTCTCTCTCTCTCCCTTTCTCTTTCATTTCCTGAACTAGCACTTTCTTTCTGTATTATTCAGCCTCAGTCATGGACAACATGAGACAGAAACGAGGCTGTACCATACAAAGGTAAGTTAGCCCGCAGGACTGCTATGGCCAACCACTCTGTTTTCTCTTTATTCTCTAGATTAGAGTAGAATTATATTTTCCCTTGTGTCTTTCCCCAACCACAGTTATTCCTGTAGAAAAATCATTCATTGTGTTGCACACATGCCCCATTGGAATAATGCTCTTTGGTAAGAGCAGTATGTAGTAAGGGCAACCTGAGATTTTTTTTTTTTAATTTGGTTTGGTTTGATGTATATGTCATAGTATTTAGCACATCAGAAATGACAGTGGATAGAGTACAAGGTACTGAGAGGTTCTCATGGCATAGCTCATCCCGGAGTGGCCCCGTTTGGCCCAGGTGAATTCCTAGAGCTGGGTAGCCAAAATTTAACTAGCAAAGGTTAAAAACACAGTCAGTGAGCTCACCCAAGAGTGGAAGAAAACTTCTGGTTTTAGCTTTCCATGGGGACAAGAGGCACCATTTGACAGGAAATAGCGAAGTTCTGTTGCCATCCATCTTTTGCTGATGTTGTTTCTTCCCCATCTCAGAAGGCTGTCTCATTATCTGTCTCATTAAAAATATTCCTTCATGGGTTTCCATACAAATCTTCCCAAATGCTTGAGTCCAAGAAATCGAATAGCAGGGATGAGGTGTTCCCCACATTTCCTAAAATATTAGCTACTTTGTTAAGTATCTATCGAGCACCTATTCCAGGTGATACATTAAGCAGCTAGATGTTACATAGGACGTGTACATGAGGGAGATACAGTCCTGTGTCTCTAGAAGGACAAATAACTATAGGAAGTGAGTAGAATCAGTGAAGCTCCTGCAAAAACAATGGAAACCAAAGGGGAGTAACACGGTTGCCATGGAGTCTACCTGATGGTAAGGTCGTGTGGGGTTCAGACTTATCAAGACACAGCTCATAGAGAAGTCTGTGTTTGATAGGGAAGAAGAGAAATGGGTAAGATTTACCCAACTGGGGGCATGGATTATACCAGTGAAACAAAGTGTGGCTTAAATCGAGTCCCTACAACACATCCTTCTCAAGTTAGCGCCCCTGCAACCTGGGCCTGTGTGTATGGATTGAGGCACTGATGACATTGGAAGGCAGGTTGTGGAGTGTTTCACAGAATGGGCTTCAGACTCAGGTAGACCTCTCTCTGAATCCCAACACTGCCAATTAGTAACATCTGGCCTCAAGCAAATTCTTTGAGTGGTCTGTTTTCTCAGTTCCCCTGCTTGCAAATTGATGGGAACATCTACTCCGTAGGATTGTTTTATATTTTGAGGTAGTGAGAGTAAGATAGCCAGTTTAGTCCCTGGCACACAGTCAGAGCACAACAGTAGTGCTAGAAAAGTTATATAGTTTAAAAGTAAATCCATGGTTTTGGAAACAAGCCAATGTAGAATTGATCCAGGTTTTGCAACTTACTAGCTGTGCTAAATCTGGGGGGAAATGGTTAATATCTCTAACTCTTGCATTCATCACTACCTCTTAGTACTCATGTGAGGATTAAATGAGATATACTTAACACTGTGACTAGAACATGCAATGAACTTAATAAATTTATTATTCTTATTGTTATTTAATGAAGGTCACAGGCAAAGATAGGAAAAATAAAGGTACAATTTTATTTTTCACTATAAAGTGGGGTTTTGTAGAAAGTGGGTGGGATTGTTCATGATTATTGTTAGTGAACAACCACACTCCTTAGGAGCGGGCCTCTGAGTCCCTCCTAATGTTCCTTTTCTCACTCTGCTCTGGCCCCTCTGGCCTCCATGTTTCCCCCTTTGGGGACCTCTGCTCCCTCTGTCCTGAATTCCCTCCTTCCAGGTCAGCTATCACTGGCTCATCTCATCTCTTAGACTTCAAGTGGGATGTCTCCTCCTTCCAGGGGTCTTCTCCAGCCACCAAAGTGCCCGGGCCCTTGTTCGGCTCCTTTCCAGCCTGGCACTCATTGCTACAGCAACTGATTTATGATTTCCCTATTTGCAGATCATCTGCCTCTTCTCACTAGGACGTGGCATTTATGGGACAGGGACATCGTCTGAGTTGTTCCATTTAGAACTTCCTGAAAGAGAGTGTGCACTTGGTTAAATAAATGACTGAGTGGATGGATGACTTTAACGCACTAGAGGGGAACTTTCCAGCGAGTACATGATACAAAAGTTGGTTTTCCTTGGCAAAAGACGGGGTGGTTGTAGAAAACTGCTCCAAACCCTTCAGTAGCAGGGAGATAGCTCAAGTAGAGAAACTGTGCAGAGCACATACCAGAAGATTCAAGCATCCCCAGATCTAAATACATCTATACAAGAGTATCTTAGGAACCACAATAGCAAGAGATACAAGTATTGGAATTTTGAGCATAAGGTTTGAACATTCAGTGATAATTAAAAGCAAAGAGATGGAGATTCTTTTGCCTCTGGTCTAAATTCCTTACTTATGGAAGGGTGAACCCTCCTACACTACTGGTGGGAATGTAAATTGGTGCAGCCATTATGGAGGACAGTATGGAGGTTCCTTAAAAAACTAAAAAAAAGATTTACCATATGATCGAGCAGTCCCACTCCTGGGCATTATCTGGAGAAAACTATAATTCAAAAAGACACATGCACCCCAATGTTCATAGCAGCACTATTTACAATAGCCAAGACATGGAAACAGCCTAAATGTTCATCAACAGGTGACTGGATAAAGAAGATGTGGTAGACTGGATAAAGAAGATGTAGTATACATAATGAAATATTACTCAGCCATAAAAAAGAATGAAATAATGTCATTTGCAGCAAAACAGATGGACCTAAAGATTGTCATATTAAGTGAAGTAAGTCAGACAGAGAAGGACAAATAGCATATGATATCACTTATATGTGGAATCTTAAAAGAAAAGACACATATTCTATTTACAAACCAAAAACAGACTCAGGGACATAGAAAATAAACTATGGTTACCAAAGGGGAAAGGGACGGAAGGGATTAGGTGTTGGAGATTAACAGACATACATTACTATATATAAAATAGATAAACAACACATATAGCACAGGGAACTATACTCAATTTCTTGTAATAACATATACTGGAAAAGAATCTGAAAAGAAAAAAATGTATATATGTGTATAACTGAATCACTTTGCTGTACACCTGAAACTAACATTGCAAATCAACTACACTTCAATAAAATTTTTTTTAAATTCCTTATTTAGGGAAGGATATTTTCCTATAAAATGGCCTGGTGCTCAGAAGGGAATCAGTGGATGACACACAAAATAAGGAGGTAAGGGAACAGGAATCCCAACGCAGCCAGAACTGTACTGAAAATTCCCTCAGCCCTACCTGGATAAGATGCTTACAAGTTCCTTGGTGAAGAGAAATGATTTAGTATCAGTCACACACTTGGTTACGGGTAACTTGGTATGTAAATCTTCATTAAACCTCAGCATCCCATTCTCAGCTAACTCAAGTTCCAAGCAGAAGAAATTCTTTTTTATTTTTTGACGTGAACCAGGTGGACCAAAATGACAGGAAGAGTCAAGATTCCAAAACTCAGCGTGGGCAAAGCCAGCAAGCAGCCCTCCTTGGAGAAATGTTTTCTGAACTAGGCTCACTCTTCTTCTCTGCGTGACTCACACGTTACCGAACCTTAACGCTTTCCTTTCACTGTCGGAACTCTCAGAAATGAGCAGGCTCAAAGTTGTTCTTATACCAGGTGGGGCAGTGGTGGTACAAGAATGTTTTTCTTCACAGTTCTGCAGCACAAGGCTTTCCGAATAGAAGCCAGCAGCATTCACTAGGACCACAATGGTGCCATTTGTCAAATTACTGTTCCAGTGAGTTAAATTATGCCCCCACGGACAGAAAAGTTAATCTTTTCCCAAAGAGCCCCATTTCCACCCAGGGAGGAGCTTACTGGCATGGTAGGAGCTGCCTCTGTGTTATTATGTTTCCACAGCAGCTAGGTTCATAGGTTAACCACATGGTGCGTTAACCACAATTTCTTTTCATCCTTTTAAAGTTATTTTCATTTCATTAGCTACCCTCTTTACTCTTTAATTATTCTGTTTAGGTTTTGTTGCTGCCATCATCAAATTTCCATCAGGGGAGAGGGTTGCTACCTCCAAGCCAGAGTGTTCACACTGTGCAAGCATACACACACACACACACACAAATACACACACACACACACACACACATACACACACACACACATACACACATACACACACACACACACAATACACACATACACATACACACACACACCCCTTCTCTATGACCACGCCTTTGGCAAATCTTGGCTGGATGTGCTGATCTCTTTGTTTTAATTCTTCCTTGTTCAGGCCTTTGGTTATCATCTTCCTTTAGTCTTTCCACACTTTGCCGTCCTGCTTACCTCCTCCCAGCAACCTCCATGCAATGACTGTCTTCCCTCCTGGAATCTGAGACTCCACCATCTCCACGTAGCTTGCTCCTTTAATTAAAGTCTAGTCCCCTACTACCCCTGCCAAGATTCACAGAGCCCCTGAAAGGTTCAACATTAATTAACCAGGGCTCTGCAAACTCTCCAAGCTGGACTACTAGAAGAGGAAGGGCGGGCAAATTGCGACGTATTAGGATTTCTGACAGTCGTGTGATGGCGCTTCTAAAAGGTGTTTCACATCCAGCAGAAAGTCAGTCAGGTCCAAGGGAAGATGAGCATCATAAGTGTCCACAACAACCCAGCACATTGCTATGTGTATTTTTTAAAATTCAATTTATTTTTCTACTTCCCTTCACTGTGACGTTGAATACTGTCTCCCTTTCTCCCGCACTTTCTCCTCCGTCTCCTGATCTCTCTCTTTCTCCTTAACAAAGTAGAATAAATCAGAATGATGATAAAATAAATAAAACCCTCAAAACACTTTTGACAATTTTGATCATATTTCTCCGAGAGTAATATATTAATTAGCCACCACTTTTACACGCTCTGGATTTCTAACATTTCTTGTAAATTCCAAGGGGGAAAAACTGTCCTGGAGCATCAGAGGACAATAGAAATAAGGTGGAAAAAAAAAAAAAAGGATCTAATTTGAATAACCATTGAATCTCTAAGGCAGAGAAGAACTTAGAAGTTATCAAGATCAAAATGTATCTGATCAATGTATCTGTCCTTCCTTTTTCTTCAGAACATTCAGTTGTGGGAAACTCACTCTACTGTGAAGAGGTCATTAGACACCTAATTCCCGGGGATGCTACAACTTCCGCCTACTGCAGTTTTCTGAGGTTTTATAGAACTTTCCTGGGAAGTCTTCTTTCTTTGGGTTAATACTCTAGACTTTTGACTTAACTCTTGCCGGTGAGCCTGACCCCAGGAACCTGCTCTATCTGTGACTACCAGCGTTCTCTCAGCAGCAGGCTTGGCTCTGCCAAGGTGCTCTTGGGTTTCTGAAAAGGCTGTAGAACACAGTTCTCCTCACTTCCAGAACTTGTCCTTACCTGGATAAGTTAGTCCTGGCCTGTGAAAGACCTGGGTCAAGTCGAAGCCCTCACTCTTTAGCCTCCTGCAAAATCTAACAAGGAGAATTTTCAAGTTGGTTGAATACAGACACCATCTAGAGATGTAGCTACTTCAAAGACTCACAGAATTGACATATGAGAAAGAAAGTGGATACTTCTAATCACCTCCCAGGAACTGTATGAGGAAGGAACGGCTCTTAACTTGTCCCGAGCCAAACCCTCAGAGTCAGACCTTGAGAGGCAATAGTCACTCTGTCCCACAAATGCAGCATGTAAAAAGAGGAGACATGGAAATTCAATCCACAATTCTCGATTCATTACATAAAAATAAGATATTATTTCCCATTTTTCCCCAAAGGTGAAATGCTTGACTATTTTTAGAAACCTCTAAACCGTCTTCTCGTAAGGAAAAACATACCTTCCTATTTCAAGAATTCGCCTGCAAACTTTTCATTATTTGCATTCCAAAGAAGCCTCAGGGCTTGCTTGCTTCTGTATTAATAGAGCTATTAAAAGGAAACCTACTTTTTCTTCCTTTTAACAATTTTTTAATATTATAAGGAGGGTAAAATCCAATTTCTTAGGTTTAAAAAAAAATCCTACAATGGATTTTCTAAATGCCACTATTAAGACTACACAAATATAGTCACTACCTACGCTCGAAACTGTCACTCTATACGCTGTCAGAAAAATGTAAGAAATATTCTTTTCAGCTGCCATCTTTTGAGCACCTCCTACATGTCAGGACCCATCCTAGAAGCCTTATATGTATCACTTAATCCTCTAACAATCTGATGTTATTACTATGAAAATGCACCAACTGAGGCTCAGTGAGGTTAATAACCATCTCCAGTGTCACAGAGCTGGTAAGTAGTAAAGTCAGGATGTGACCCAGTTCTATCTGATATGCATCGCATAAACAATTGATTTGATACAAGGATAAATAACTGGATGCTGTGCTATTTAATGACAGATAATACAAGTCCAGAAATGTGTTAAGCGGTAATAATGAATAAGTTATCATTATTCAACCTGTTCTACATTCAGAGATGGGTGCCTTGTGTCCATTCGTGTCTTTCTTTCGCCACGGGGCTGGAGTGTACCAGGACAGAAGCCCAATGAAACCAAGGGGAGAAAAGGTAAGTAGTGCTGGCGCAAGAAGCAAATCAACAGTCCAGAACAGCAAAAATGCACCCCCACTCTCGGGGAGCAAATAGTAATCCATAATGTTGCTGAGGGGCAGAGTCTGCTGGCCTAAAGGATCTCTTCTCAGAACTGCCACAGGCATTGTGTAACTTTCAGCAAGACTTGTATTTCTATTGCTACCCAACTGGCCATAAACCCACCTTGGGAAGAAGCTATGAAAATTCATAAACTGCCATTTTGAGAACGAAAATTCTTACTTCCTACCACTACATGCTTTCAGCCACCAAAGGGCAGGACATTATTTTATCTTCCATCTATGTACAGGATTCGGCAAAGGTTGCCATTCTTCTGATTTCTCCCCCAGGCTCTCTGACTATAAAGTTACCTGAAAAATCTCGGTGGT
The DNA here is from genome assembly GCF_009834535.1 of Camelus ferus. Taxonomy (NCBI): domain Eukaryota; kingdom Metazoa; phylum Chordata; class Mammalia; order Artiodactyla; family Camelidae; genus Camelus; species Camelus ferus. Next base: position 74,089,039 of record NC_045701.1, on the reverse strand, counting down.
CTGATAATCAGCCAATCCAGTTACTAATCTTACCCATCTTTCTGCTACTTTGCATCATTCTCTTTCCTTATTTATTAATAATGTAGAATAATAATCCTTAAACATGATTGGCATAGAAATAGCCTATCTGAATAACCTGGAAACTTGGGAAGGAAGGGATATTATCAGGGATAATGGCGCTGAGAAAGTTTGGAGGTGTAAACACCCAAGGAAAGTGGTTAGTTCCCAAAGAGGCAGTAAGGCATAAATAAATGAAACAAGGGGAAGGAAAACTTCTGCTACAAATAAGCAAAGGATCAATAAGAGCAAAGGTCACATGTCAACTCAGCTGGACGCTGCAATGTTTGCAGCTTGCTTTTCTGCACAACAACAGAGTTTCTGAGTTACAGATGTGGGTTCATGTGGAGGTTTGCCATATTTCTGTTGTCTTTCTTCAGGAAAAGGAGAAAACAAAACTTAGAAAATGGAGTATGTGGGCTACATCAGTGGAAAGAAAAATAGGAAAATGACCCTGGGACATGAACTAATGAATGAAGGAATATGACTGAGATCCAGGAGGGTCCCAGGATACGCTGCCAGGGGGTGGAGCCCCGGCTGTCTTCCGGATCTAGTTTGGGCAATTCCAGTGTTAGCACTGGGACCGTCTTAAAGAACAATCCCTAAGGGAAAAAGTCTGTCTGGGAAGTGTTTCTTTGACAAATTATAAAACCTCAAGTGACTATTTAATCACTCATATATTTATTCATTCCCCATTCATTAAACAACTAAATGCAGACCACTGTGCTATATTACAGAGACCAAAAAATAAAATGCAATCTAAGACTTGTCCTCTAAAAGTTTATAATGTACTGAGTTAGACCTGTAAACTACTAAGTAATAAAAATAACTATTCCATGCCTATATAGTGCTTATATTATACTTGATGCGTCACACCAAGTTTCTAATTACATTTCATTTCATCTTCACGATGAGTCTATGAGACACATATTACTGTCATCCCTATACTGTAGATAAAGAAACTATGGGTCCAAGAATCCCATTATCAGCCCAAGTATATGGAGCAGGAAAGTGGCAAAGCTGGAGGGGGAATTCAGGACAGGGTCGCTGCAAAACCTGAGCTGTAAATCACTGTGCTCTAGTCTAACACAGCTGTGTTGTTCACAGATGCCGAGTCTGTAAGACTGGATGCACTGCACAGCTGGGAATATGCACGTTCAGATCCACCTGCAGGGCATCATGAGACGTTTCAGAGAGGCGCTATTTAGGATGTGAAGACTTAAGTGACGTGGACAGCATTTTGTCCCATGTATTTCTACCCCATTTTGGAAATGGAATATAAAGTGAAATTCAAAACCAGTAGATACGATGAGTTAGTAGTAAAACTAAGGAACATTTTCTCCTGTCACCCTTGGGTCTTCTGTGTATCTATGACAAGAGGCCACACTGATGCTTTGAAGATAAAACTGATATTAGCCTTAGAAGAAACCATTTAGATTACGTATATTTAAGCTCCCTGTGAGGAAACAAGAATGTGGCTTTCTGATAGTCTTCTGAATTTTTAATCATTATCAGCGGCTCAGCCATGTGGGGAAAGTGACATCTGCAATATCACCTGCTCTGTGCCCAATGGGAAAGCAGTCATTGCTCGTGGGTCGTGGCGTTAACAAAAGGCAATCCTTATCTTGAGTAAATGGACAGAGGTCACGGCAGGAGGTTAGGCATCGAGGTGAGAGTATCTGCAGGTGGGGTATACAGTTTGCTGGCAGATTCTTGGAGAGAGGCCTTACGAGAGCGGTAGAAGAAGAATGAAAAAGAAATCCCATCAATAAAGGTGAGCTACTCTAGTGTTCGCAATTTAAGGAGAACACAGGTGCTGAGCCCTCAAGGATTTCTTTCATGGTTTCCAGAGCATGAGAAAGATACAGTATTTTAGATGAAGCATTAAGAGTTTCTTCCCATCTCATGGAGGGAGTTGATGATGTTAGCGATGGCAGTTAATGAGTGATAGGCCAATTGTTCAGAATTAAGTATTCTGAGTAAGACCCATGGAAGAGAATGCTTCCTCTGGAAGCAACCCTTTGCATCTTCCTGGAAAATACGCAGGGTTACAGTCAATTACAGTGTTTTGACGACAGTGGCTTAAAAGCAGAACTTAACATTTGGGCCAGAAGACCACCCATACTCATACTCAATTGCATGTAGTCCCCACACAGGGAGACACTGTGCCAGTTTGTCCTTTTCCTCTCAAAGTAAATAAACTGAGTTTCCACAGATGTTTCACCTTAAACTAAGTTAATGTGCTGAGTTTAATTAGATTGTAAACACAGAAAATAAACCAGATAATTGACTAAATACAAATGGAATGCAGGCATTTCCATTCTACAATGTGTTCCTAGAAAATGTGAAGTAAGACAAATTGTGGCAAAGGAGGGTAAACATGTGTTCAGATGCTGCTGTGTTCATGTGCTCGAACCTGCTTCTACAGCTGTGAAAGGCATTTGCACAGTGTGGGGACAGTGAGCTGATAGTCACGCATTTCCTTGAGAAAGAGGTGGGCATTTGTCTCAAGTGTAGCCGGGACAAAGGGTATAAATTGTTTTACTGGCCACAGCATAGAGAGTCAGAAAACAGTTCCCTAAGTACCACCTGAATTTCTGCTATCACAGTATTCGTCAATATCACTTAACTTGAAATTGCTGAATTTTTCCCAAAGTATTCACAAGTCTATTGGTCCGCTGTTCTTGTATAAGAGATTAGATAACGGATACTCAAGTATTATAAAATAATAACAAACCAGTGAGATTTATTGAGTCCCCACTAGGACTCGACTCTGTGTCCACTGCTTTATATATTCTAGTTCGTTTAACTCCACAGTTAACCCTATGACACAGGTACAATAATTACCCACATTCTATGGGTGAGAAAACTTCAGCTTGCAGAGGTTAAAACAAATGCCTAAAGTTATACAGTTAGCAAGTGACACACAAATTTTATATAAACCATCTATGAAGCTCTCTGCCAGTATTCCTGATTTCTGGAAGGACTCTCCAGGTTATAGTTACTTCTGAGTCTAGAAGCTCTTTCCACTGGCAAAGAGTCACTTCGACCCCTCTCCCAAGTGGCTCAGCGCCTCAGTCTCTAAGGGCTACTATAACACAAATACATCAACTCAGTAATTTATCGATAATATAAGTTTATTTCTCACAGTTCTGGAAGGCTGGGAAGTCCAAGATCAAAGTGCAGGCAGATTCAGTGTCTGGTGAGAGCCTGTTTCCAAGATTGGAGTCCATTTGCTGTGATCTCACACGGCAGGAGGGGCAAGGGACGGACCTCTCTCAGTCTTCTTTTGTAAGGGTACTAATCCTATTAATGAGGGCTCTTCCTTCATGAGCTAATCACCCCCCAAAGGCTGACCTCCTAATGCCACCACCTTGGAGGTTAAGATTGCAAAATATGCATTTTGGGGGAACATAAACATTTTGTCCATTGCAGTCAGAAATATTCATTTGTGCAAAACCCATATCATATGACTCAGAAAAAATAAGCGGTGGTACCTGTTCTAACTTTGGCCTCCACCATAGGGACGGAACTAAGCCATAATCCAAAATTTCTTTGTGATTGTCTGACATCACCCAGCGGTATCCTAGAGCAACATGAGGAATGTGGTTGAGTTCCTCAGCTTCTCACGGTATCCAGCCCAGTTCCTCTCAACTTAAATACAGTTCCCCTGAAGCTCTTGGCAAAATGCAGATTCTGATCTAGTAGGTCTGGAATAGGGCCTGAGATTCTGCATTTGAAACAAATATCCAAGGGATGCCCATGCTATTATTGGTCGGAGTATGCTTTGAGTAGAAGGGTTTGAAAAAACTGAGATTCAGCCAAGGATGAAATGATCCATTCCTTGACAAGTAAACACTAATCCTGAGAAAGCTTCTGGATTTGGTCAAACTCTATTTTTGCTATACTATAAATAATTTACCTGTTGGCCTAATTTGTAAACTAGGTCTAAAGATCATGTGTTGTTCAAGCTACAGAAAACGCCCATTGTTCAAGGCCTTTCTGATTTATTTATGGTAAACAAAGTAAACAAGATGTTTGTGCACAGAGGAGAGATGCTGAAGTTTGGCTGCTCTTTCCCAAGAGTCTGCTCCTCCAGGTTTGAGTCAAGGAGCACAGTAATCACAGATTTAATAGCCCATGAACTGGCTTGGCAAATTTTATTAGTCTAAGAGTAAAAGTTAGTATGTAAAGCTAATCCTATCATTTGTATCTGACAAAGGATGGATCAAGTATTCACTCTTCCCTCTGAGAGCTGGTTTCTACTGTGTATGCATTTTTCTCACAGACCCAGTACCGTAAAAGAGTATTTTACTTGCTTACGCCATGTCTGTGTAACGATGCTGATCTCTTTCAAAGTGAGAGTTGCATCTTATTCCAAAGTGTAACATAGTTGGAAGCTGATTAGTAATTAAAATACTTACAACCATAGGCATGGTTGAGTAAATGATTTTCTTGCACCTAGCCTTGTATGAAATGCTTAATATACATGATTTTATTTAATCCTCAGAACTACCTCTTAATAATTACCATTCTTGTTACACAGGGGAGGGAACCAATCCTAAAATTGCTGCTTACTCCTATTTCCTTCAGGGAAAATCCTTAAAAATCTCTTTCTTCACCCTCTCCTTGGTCTTGGACTTCAGTCTTGCTTGTCCAACTGCCTCCCCATGTGTCTCTGCTTGACTGTTTCTCTGTAATCTCAAACATCAGAAAACCCTTTATTTTTTCTTTCCCCCCAAACCGGTTCCCTCTAATTCAATTATCTCCTTTTGGAAATGGCCACCATCCATTTTCCATTCATTCAGGCATGACCTCTCTTTTTCTTCCAAAGTCCAGTCAGCCATCCTGTCAATAGATTTTTTTTCCTTTAAAATGTTGTCATCTCTTTTTGCACTCTAATGCTACTCCCTAGGGCAAGTCTTTATAACATCACCACAGTAGTATCCCAATTAGCTTTCCCTCCATTCCTTCTCTTTTCTCATCAATCCTTGCACACGCCCTTAAGTGTTTCCCCATGGAGCTACTTCTCCATTCAAAATAGCTACGATTTCACATTGCCAAAAACCTAATCTCTGACATTCAAAATTCCCCACCAGTCCAAATTGCTTTACTGTTTCCAACTTTTAAATTCAAACTTCTTCAAGAATTTCCAGTGCTTGCCATGTTAAAGTTTTCTTCCTAACTACCATTTATAATCTTTAAATTCTAGCCATATGCATCATTCTCTGATCACTCCCTATGTTTTCTGTTTTCTTTCTTGAGATCATTCAGCTCTAACCATAAATATTCCCATTTCCTCTTGGCTTATCCAAATTGTACCCATTCTTCAAAACCTAGCTCGTGTGACGCTAACTTTGTAAATGCCTCTGGGGCCAACGCCCCATAGAAGTAGGTATTGCCGCATATGAATTTCAAAGACAATCATTTTTTTTTGGAGGTATATATCCAAATCTCCGCAGAGCTTTCTGAAAATAAAAACAAATGGTCCTTATGTCAGAATGATAATCAGGATTCCTGGATAACTTTTAAAAACCCATAGATCATTGAAATAGACACTCATGATTAAGAAACACTTTTTAAAGACATTTATCTTTTCATATACATAGTGCTTACTTCATCAGTAGACTGGGGGCTCTTGAGGTCAGGAACTATGGCTATATTTGGTATCTCCTAAAAACCTATGAGAGTATCTGAAATACAATAGAAAAATAAATATTTCTTGATTAAATTTACTTTTATGAATACTGTGTAATACTGAGGAAAACATCATGTAGGAAGACACAAATTCTGACAGTTACTACCTTAAGATGGTCTCCAATAGGAACAAGCAATACAGAACGTGTTCATTATAGCTACAGTTAATTGGTAGTTAATTCCTTTGGGCAGTTTTGGATTTTAACATCACAGGAAATCTCAACAGTCAGAAGTATTACAGGTAAACAAGAATGTTATCTTATTATTTGCAAAATTAATCTTCAAAAATTTCACCAGGGACTACAGAAAATATTCTTAATATTAAAAACCAATGTGAACAGTAGAACGTAAAAGCATTGACCAGTAAAATAAAGCGAGAAGGATGTCTTTTTCTTTCTTTTCCTGAACCAAGGGAGTGCACTTTGACAAGGCAAATCGTAAGTCTCTCTTGTGTTGCTGCTATTCAGCCACAGTATCTGAATTCAAAATTTAAAATGATAATAATAATACAGTGTTAGTATTTTTAGAGTTGTCAAATTCCAGACAACCGTGTTGATGTTATTTTTTGAATCTGCAGTTGGGGGACAGGTTGGCTGAAGTGACTCTGACAACCTCACTTCTTATCTTTACCTAATAGGCTTCTTCCTGCATCTCTTCCTCCAGCACAGTTGGTTTTAGCCACATTCTAATCAGAGAAAGGCTCATCAGTGAGTGAAGGGCAAAATTATTGCTTTTAACCAAGCACATTTCAAGTCAAAAAACTGTGAAATTTAAATGTGGGTCTCTGCCTGCTATTGGTCAGTTTTAAGCGTCTTCTCTATTAATGTTTGCCATTAACTCAGAAGACACGATCTCTTAAATATATACTTTCAATGCTTCAAAGTTTAGTCTATTGCCTTAATTCCTCTCCTGAAGTTTAGTGGGATTTGGGGATGAAAAACGAATTAGCTTCTGAATTAAAATGATGGTGAGAGCAGGGGTGAAATTAGTACTATTGAACATTACTACGTGTGCATTGACGTACACTTTTGAAAAACCTTTTGAGAATAGGTACCAAACATCTAGAAAGTCATTAATATTGTGGAACCAGGAATTCTACTTCTCTGAATAAATTCTATAAGCATAGTACCCACCAACACACACACCATGGCAATACACGTCCTCTGTACAAAGTATTTTTTTAAATTGAAGTAAAATTTGTAATTTACTTGTGATTGTGATTTACAATGTTGTGTTGGTTTCAGGTGTAGGTTTTTTTGTTTTTTGTTTTTTTGTTTTTTTAATTTTAGTATAATCTTAAGACAGGTAACTTCCTTCAGCAGAGAGCAACTCTTGGAGAGGTACCCAGATGAGAGCAGTCAGCAGCCAACACTTCTAGAGCTGAGTATGTGGATCGCAGGGTTGAAATGAGGAGGGATCTGGGCAGTGCACTGCAGTGTCCCCTATAAGAACTAAGTGTCGAAGGCGTTTTTGGTCAGGACTTGCTGTTTAAGGATTCGCAGGGAGGGAGGAGGGAACTGGCCACTACTTGAGGGTGTCACGATCCAAAACGAATGGAAATGGGAGGCGTGGCTTTGTCTCTGTAACAAACTAGCTAAGTGGTCCAAGAGAAGTCACTGCACTCTCTCTAGGCCTCATTCCCTCATCTATAAAACATGGGAGCTAGAGTATTCAGAAAGTAAACTCTCTAGGCTTGACATCTGCCCTGAGCTAATCTATAGCTTTATGAAATTTCAATGACTGATCCACATCGATTCCATGGAATACACAAATAGTTTATGGACATTTCTCAGGCTCACAAAGTTCTTTGGAATACTCTCATTTTACATTCTGTCTCTCAAGTCTGATCTCTTTTAACCTTTCTCCCTCTTTTTCAACTTTTTTTTTTCCCCTTGCTTCTTATTTCAAAATACTTGATGGGTTTGGGATAGGAAAAGGAGGTCAGAAAAGTAGATTCACTGATTCTAATTCCACATCCATCGCTTCAATCTATTGCCAAGTGGTGTCAAAGGCACCCCTTAAATATTTCTTGCATATCTCCTCTCTTTATACCGGATGCTGCTCCCATGACTCAGCGTCTCATCCATCATTTCTCGCCTAGACTATATGAAAGCCTTGATCTCCCAGCTTCCAGTTCTGGCTTCCTTCTAATCACTCCTTCTGTCTCCTTTACACAACAATATTTCTAAAATGCAAATCTGACCTTGTCACTTCTTTTCTTTGGCCCCCCTTTGCCTACAGATTAACTCTACCCTCCCTGGCATGACCAGTATGA